>NC_139344.1:504645270-505845270 GCF_055883805.1 Amblyomma maculatum
TCCTTCCTTTCATGGTTTACTTAATCAAAACCCGGTGTTACGCCGTCGTATGTCGGGCGGCTTGTTCAGCAAGGCAAATGTTATCTTCAGAAGGAACCAGGTAAGCTTTTCTCGCAAGTTTTCGTCGCTGCTTTGAAGTGGCACAATGAATGCTTCCTATATAGGGAACGGTGCTCCGTGCTCCGCAGAGACTAGTACTGAAATTAAGGTGGGCCGCTGACGAATTACACCTCGTAGCCCAGGTTTTCTTCCTTCCTTTCATGATTTACTTAATCAAAACCCGGTGTTACGCCGTCGTATGTCGGGCGGCTTGTTCAGCAAGGCAAATGTTATCTTCAGAAGGAACCAGGTAAGCTTTTCTCGCAAGTTTTCGTCGCTGCTTTGAAGTGGCACAATGAATGCTTCCTATATAGGGAACGGTGCTCCGTGCTCCGCAGGGACTAGTACTGAAATTAAGGTGGGCCGCTGACGAATTACACCTCGCAGCCCTGGTTTTCTTCCTTCCTTTCATGGTTTACTTAATCAAAACCCGGTGTTACGCCGTCGTATGTCGGGCGGCTTGTTCAGCAAGGCAAATGTTATCTTCAGAAGGAACCAGGTAAGCTTTTCTCGCAAGTTTTCGTCGCTGCTTTGAAATGGCACAATGAATGCTTCCTATATAGGGAACGGTGCTCCGTGCTCCGCAGGGACTAGTACTGAAATTAAGGCGGGCCGCTGACGAATTACACCTCGCAGCCCAGGTTTTCTTCCTTCCTTTCATGGTTTACTTAATCAAAACCCGGTGTTACGCCGTCGTATGTCGGGCGGCTTGTTCAGCTAGGCAAATGTTATCTTCAGAAGGAACCAGGTAAGCTTTTCTCGCAAGTTGTCGTCGCTGCTTTGAAGTGGCGCAATGAATGCTTCCTATATAGGGAACGGTGCTCCGTGCTCCGCAGGGACTAGTACTGAAATTAAGGTGGGCCGCTGACGAATTACACCTCGCAGCCCTGGTTTTCTTCCTTCTTTTCATGGTTTACTTAATCAAAACCCGGTGTTACGCCGTCGTATGTCGGGCGGCTTGTTCAGCAAGGCAAATGTTATCTTCAGAAGGAACCAGGTAAGCTTTTCTCGCAAGTTTTCGTCGCTGCTTTGAAATGGCACAATGAATGCTTCCTATATAGGGAACGGTGCTCCGTGCTCCGCAGGGACTAGTACTGAAATTAAGGTGGGCCGCTGACGAATTACACCTCGCAGCCCAGGTTTTCTTCCTTCCTTTCATGGTTTACTTAATCAAAACCCGGTGTTACGCCGTCGTATGTCGGGCGGCTTGTTCAGCAAGGCAAATGTTATCTTCAGAAGGAAGCAGGTAAGCTTTTCTCGCAAGTTTTCGTCGCTGCTTTGAAATGGCACAATGAATGCTTCCTATATAGGGAACGGTGCTCCGTGCTCCGCAGGGACTAGTACTGAAATTAAGGTGGGCCGCTGACGAATTACACCTCGCAGCCCAGGTTTTCTTCCTTCCTTTCATGGTTTACTTAATCAAAACCCGGTGTTACGCCGTCGTATGTCGGGCGGCTTGTTCAGCTAGGCAAATGTTATCTTCAGAAGGAACCAGGTAAGCTTTTCTCGCAAGTTGTCGTCGCTGCTTTGATGTGGCGCAATGAATGCTTCCTATATAGTGAACGGTGCTCTGTGCTCCGCAGGAACCAGTACTGAAATTAAGGTGGGCCGCTGACGAATTACACCTCGCAGCCCAGGTTTTCTTCCTTCCTTTCATGGTTTACTTAATCAAAACCCGGTGATACGCCCTCGTATGTCGGGCGGCTTGTTCAGCTAGGCAAATGTTATCTTCAGAAGGAACCAGGTAAGCTTTTCTCGCAAGTTTTCGTCGCTGCTTTGAAGTGGCACAATGAATGCTTCCTATATAGGGAACGGTGCTCCGTGCTCCGCAGGGACTAGTACTGAAATTAAGGTGGGCCGCTGACGAATTACACCTCGCAGCCCAGGTTTTCTTCCTTCCTTTCATGGTTTACTTAATCAAAACCCGGTGTTACGCCGTCGTATGTCGGGCGGCTTGTTCAGCAAGGCAAATGTTATCTTCAGAAGGAACCAGGTAAGCTTTTCTCGCAAGTTTTCGTCGCTGCTTTGAAGTGGCACAATGAATGCTTCCTATATAGGGAACGGTGCTCCGTGCTCCGCAGGGACTAGTACTGAAATTAAGGTGGGCCGCTGACGAATTACACCTCGCAGCCCTGGTTTTCTTCCTTCCTTTCATGGTTTACTTAATCAAAACCCGGTGTTACGCCGTCGTATGTCGGGCGGCTTGTTCAGCAAGGCAAATGTTATCTTCAGAAGGAAGCAGGTAAGCTTTTCTCGCAAGTTTTCGTCGCTGCTTTGAAATGGCACAATGAATGCTTCCTATATAGGGAACGGTGCTCCGTGCTCCGCAGGGACTAGTACTGAAATTAAGGTGGGCCGCTGACGAATTACACCTCGCAGCCCAGGTTTTCTTCCTTCCTTTCATGGTTTACTTAATCAAAACCCGGTGTTACGCCGTCGTATGTCGGGCGGCTTGTTCAGCTAGGCAAATGTTATCTTCAGAAGGAACCAGGTAAGCTTTTCTCGCAAGTTGTCGTCGCTGCTTTGAAGTGGCGCAATGAATGCTTCCTATATAGTGAACGGTGCTCCGTGCTCCGCAGGAACCAGTACTGATATTAAGGTGGGCCGCTGACGAATTACACCTCGCAGCCCAGGTTTTCTTCCTTCCTTTCATGGTTTACTTAATCAAAACCCGGTGTTACGCCGTCGTATGTCGGGCGGCTTGTTCAGCTAGGCAAAAGTTATCTTCAGAAGGAACCAGGTAAGCTTTTCTCGCAAGTTGTCGCTGCTTTGAAGTGGCGCAATGAATGCTTCCTATATAGTGAACGGTGCTCTGTGCTCCGCAGGAACCAGTACTGAAATTAAGGTGGGCCGCTGACGAATTACACCTCGCAGCCCAGGTTTTCTTCCTTCCTTTCATGGTTTACTTAATCAAAACCCGGTGTTACGCCGTCGTATGTCGGGCGGCTTGTTCAGCTAGGCAAATGGTATCTTCAGAAAGAACCAGGTAAGCTTTTCTCGCAAGTTGTCGTCGCTGCTTTGAAGTGGCACAATGAATGCTTCCTATATAGGGAACGGTGCTCCGTGCTCCGCAGGGACTAGTACTGAAATTAAGGTGGGCCGCTGACGAATTACACCTCGCAGCCCAGGTTTTCTTCCTTCCTTTCATGGTTTACTTAATCAAAACCCGGTGATACGCCCTCGTATGTCGGGCGGCTTGTTCAGCTAGGCAAATGTTATCTTCAGAAGGAACCAGGTAAGCTTTTCTCGCAAGTTTTCGTCGCTGCTTTGAAGTGGCACAATGAATGCTTCCTATATAGGGAACGGTGCTCCGTGCTCCGCAGGGACTAGTACTGAAATTAAGGTGGGCCGCTGACGAATTACACCTCGCAGCCCAGGTTTTCTTCCTTCCTTTCATGGTTTACTTAATCAAAACCCGGTGTTACGCCGTCGTATGTCGGGCGGCTTGTTCAGCAAGGCAAATGTTATCTTCAGAAGGAACCAGGTAAGCTTTTCTCGCAAGTTTTCGTCGCTGCTTTGAAGTGGCACAATGAATGCTTCCTATATAGGGAACGGTGCTCCGTGCTCCGCAGGGACTAGTACTGAAATTAAGGTGGGCCGCTGACGAATTACACCTCGTAGCCCAGGTTTTCTTCCTTCCTTTCATGATTTACTTAATCAAAACCCGGTGTTACGCCGTCGTATGTCGGGCGGCTTGTTCAGCAAGGCAAATGTTATCTTCAGAAGGAACCAGGTAAGCTTTTCTCGCAAGTTTTCGTCGCTGCTTTGAAGTGGCACAATGAATGCTTCCTATATAGGGAACGGTGCTCCGTGCTCCGCAGGGACTAGTACTGAAATTAAGGTGGGCCGCTGACGAATTACACCTCGCAGCCCTGGTTTTCTTCCTTCCTTTCATGGTTTACTTAATCAAAACCCGGTGTTACGCCGTCGTATGTCGGGCGGCTTGTTCAGCAAGGCAAATGTTATCTTCAGAAGGAACCAGGTAAGCTTTTCTCGCAAGTTTTCGTCGCTGCTTTGAAATGGCACAATGAATGCTTCCTATATAGGGAACGGTGCTCCGTGCTCCGCAGGGACTAGTACTGAAATTAAGGTGGGCCGCTGACGAATTACACCTCGCAGCCCAGGTTTTCTTCCTTCCTTTCATGGTTTACTTAATCAAAACCCGGTGTTACGCCGTCGTATGTCGGGCGGCTTGTTCAGCTAGGCAAATGTTATCTTCAGAAGGAACCAGGTAAGCTTTTCTCGCAAGTTGTCGTCGCTGCTTTGAAGTGGCGCAATGAATGCTTCCTATATAGGGAACGGTGCTCCGTGCTCCGCAGGGACTAGTACTGAAATTAAGGTGGGCCGCTGACGAATTACACCTCGCAGCCCTGGTTTTCTTCCTTCTTTTCATGGTTTACTTAATCAAAACCCGGTGTTACGCCGTCGTATGTCGGGCGGCTTGTTCAGCAAGGCAAATGTTATCTTCAGAAGGAACCAGGTAAGCTTTTCTCGCAAGTTTTCGTCGCTGCTTTGAAATGGCACAATGAATGCTTCCTATATAGGGAACGGTGCTCCGTGCTCCGCAGGGACTAGTACTGAAATTAAGGTGGGCCGCTGACGAATTACACCTCGCAGCCCAGGTTTTCTTCCTTCCTTTCATGGTTTACTTAATCAAAACCCGGTGTTACGCCGTCGTATGTCGGGCGGCTTGTTCAGCTAGGCAAATGTTATCTTCAGAAGGAACCAGGTAGGCTTTTCTCGCAAGTTGTCGTCGCTGCTTTGAAGTGGCACAATGAATGCTTCCTATATAGGGAACGGTGCTCCGTGCTCCGCAGTGACTAGTACTGAAATTAAGGTGGGCCGCTGACGAATTACACCTCGCAGCCCAGGTTTTCTTCCTTCCTTTCATGGTTTACTTAATCAAAACCCGGTGTTACGCCGTCGTATGTCGGGCGGCTTGTTCAGCTAGGCAAATGTTATCTTCAGAAGGAACCAGGTAAGCTTTTCTCGCAAGTTGTCGTCGCTGCTTTGAAGTGGCGCAATGAATGCTTCCTATATAGTGAACGGTGCTCCGTGCTCCGCAGGAACCAGTACTGATATTAAGGTGGGCCGCTGACGAATTACACCTCGCAGCCCAGGTTTCCTTCCTTCCTTTCATGGTTTACTTAATCAAAACCCGGTGTTACGCCGTCGTATGTCGGGCGGCTTGTTCCGCTAGGCAAAAGTTATCTTCAGAAGGAACCAGGTAAGCTTTTCTCGCAAGTTGTGGCTGCTTTGATGTGGCGCAATGAATGCTTCCTATATAGTGAACGGTGCTCTGTGCTCCGCAGGAACCAGTACTGAAATTAAGGTGGGCCGCTGACGAATTACACCTCGCAGCCCAGGTTTTCTTCCTTCCTTTCATGGTTTACTTAATCAAAACCCGGTGTTACGCCGTCGTATGTCGGGCGGCTTGTTCAGCTAGGCAAATGGTATCTTCAGAAAGAACCAGGTAAGCTTTTCTCGCAAGTTGTCGTCGCTGCTTTGAAGTGGCACAATGAATGCTTCCTATATAGGGAACGGTGCTCCGTGCTCCGCAGGGACTAGTACTGAAATTAAGGTGGGCCGCTGACGAATTACACCTCGCAGCCCAGGTTTTCTTCCTTCCTTTCATGGTTTACTTAATCAAAACCCGGTGATACGCCCTCGTATGTCGGGCGGCTTGTTCAGCTAGGCAAATGTTATCTTCAGAAGGAACCAGGTAAGCTTTTCTCGCAAGTTTTCGTCGCTGCTTTGAAGTGGCACAATGAATGCTTCCTATATAGGGAACGGTGCTCCGTGCTCCGCAGGGACTAGTACTGAAATTAAGGTGGGCCGCTGACGAATTACACCTCGCAGCCCAGGGTTTCTTCCTTCCTTTCATGGTTTACTTAATCAAAACCCGGTGTTACGCCGTCGTATGTCGGGCGGCTTGTTCAGCAAGGCAAATGTTATCTTCAGAAGGAACCAGGTAAGCTTTTCTCGCAAGTTTTCGTCGCTGCTTTGAAGTGGCACAATGAATGCTTCCTATATAGGGAACGGTGCTCCGTGCTCCGCAGAGACTAGTACTGAAATTAAGGTGGGCCGCTGACGAATTACACCTCGTAGCCCAGGTTTTCTTCCTTCCTTTCATGATTTACTTAATCAAAACCCGGTGTTACGCCGTCGTATGTCGGGCGGCTTGTTCAGCAAGGCAAATGTTATCTTCAGAAGGAACCAGGTAAGCTTTTCTCGCAAGTTTTCGTCGCTGCTTTGAAGTGGCACAATGAATGCTTCCTATATAGGGAACGGTGCTCCGTGCTCCGCAGGGACTAGTACTGAAATTAAGGTGGGCCGCTGACGAATTACACCTCGCAGCCCTGGTTTTCTTCCTTCCTTTCATGGTTTACTTAATCAAAACCCGGTGTTACGCCGTCGTATGTCGGGCGGCTTGTTCAGCAAGGCAAATGTTATCTTCAGAAGGAACCAGGTAAGCTTTTCTCGCAAGTTTTCGTCGCTGCTTTGAAATGGCACAATGAATGCTTCCTATATAGGGAACGGTGCTCCGTGCTCCGCAGGGACTAGTACTGAAATTAAGGCGGGCCGCTGACGAATTACACCTCGCAGCCCAGGTTTTCTTCCTTCCTTTCATGGTTTACTTAATCAAAACCCGGTGTTACGCCGTCGTATGTCGGGCGGCTTGTTCAGCTAGGCAAATGTTATCTTCAGAAGGAACCAGGTAAGCTTTTCTCGCAAGTTGTCGTCGCTGCTTTGAAGTGGCGCAATGAATGCTTCCTATATAGGGAACGGTGCTCCGTGCTCCGCAGGGACTAGTACTGAAATTAAGGTGGGCCGCTGACGAATTACACCTCGCAGCCCTGGTTTTCTTCCTTCTTTTCATGGTTTACTTAATCAAAACCCGGTGTTACGCCGTCGTATGTCGGGCGGCTTGTTCAGCAAGGCAAATGTTATCTTCAGAAGGAACCAGGTAAGCTTTTCTCGCAAGTTTTCGTCGCTGCTTTGAAATGGCACAATGAATGCTTCCTATATAGGGAACGGTGCTCCGTGCTCCGCAGGGACTAGTACTGAAATTAAGGTGGGCCGCTGACGAATTACACCTCGCAGCCCAGGTTTTCTTCCTTCCTTTCATGGTTTACTTAATCAAAACCCGGTGTTACGCCGTCGTATGTCGGGCGGCTTGTTCAGCAAGGCAAATGTTATCTTCAGAAGGAAGCAGGTAAGCTTTTCTCGCAAGTTTTCGTCGCTGCTTTGAAATGGCACAATGAATGCTTCCTATATAGGGAACGGTGCTCCGTGCTCCGCAGGGACTAGTACTGAAATTAAGGTGGGCCGCTGACGAATTACACCTCGCAGCCCAGGTTTTCTTCCTTCCTTTCATGGTTTACTTAATCAAAACCCGGTGTTACGCCGTCGTATGTCGGGCGGCTTGTTCAGCTAGGCAAATGTTATCTTCAGAAGGAACCAGGTAAGCTTTTCTCGCAAGTTGTCGTCGCTGCTTTGATGTGGCGCAATGAATGCTTCCTATATAGTGAACGGTGCTCTGTGCTCCGCAGGAACCAGTACTGAAATTAAGGTGGGCCGCTGACGAATTACACCTCGCAGCCCAGGTTTTCTTCCTTCCTTTCATGGTTTACTTAATCAAAACCCGGTGATACGCCCTCGTATGTCGGGCGGCTTGTTCAGCTAGGCAAATGTTATCTTCAGAAGGAACCAGGTAAGCTTTTCTCGCAAGTTTTCGTCGCTGCTTTGAAGTGGCACAATGAATGCTTCCTATATAGGGAACGGTGCTCCGTGCTCCGCAGGGACTAGTACTGAAATTAAGGTGGGCCGCTGACGAATTACACCTCGCAGCCCAGGTTTTCTTCCTTCCTTTCATGGTTTACTTAATCAAAACCCGGTGTTACGCCGTCGTATGTCGGGCGGCTTGTTCAGCAAGGCAAATGTTATCTTCAGAAGGAACCAGGTAAGCTTTTCTCGCAAGTTTTCGTCGCTGCTTTGAAGTGGCACAATGAATGCTTCCTATATAGGGAACGGTGCTCCGTGCTCCGCAGGGACTAGTACTGAAATTAAGGTGGGCCGCTGACGAATTACACCTCGCAGCCCTGGTTTTCTTCCTTCCTTTCATGGTTTACTTAATCAAAACCCGGTGTTACGCCGTCGTATGTCGGGCGGCTTGTTCAGCAAGGCAAATGTTATCTTCAGAAGGAAGCAGGTAAGCTTTTCTCGCAAGTTTTCGTCGCTGCTTTGAAATGGCACAATGAATGCTTCCTATATAGGGAACGGTGCTCCGTGCTCCGCAGGGACTAGTACTGAAATTAAGGTGGGCCGCTGACGAATTACACCTCGCAGCCCAGGTTTTCTTCCTTCCTTTCATGGTTTACTTAATCAAAACCCGGTGTTACGCCGTCGTATGTCGGGCGGCTTGTTCAGCTAGGCAAATGTTATCTTCAGAAGGAACCAGGTAAGCTTTTCTCGCAAGTTGTCGTCGCTGCTTTGAAGTGGCGCAATGAATGCTTCCTATATAGTGAACGGTGCTCCGTGCTCCGCAGGAACCAGTACTGATATTAAGGTGGGCCGCTGACGAATTACACCTCGCAGCCCAGGTTTTCTTCCTTCCTTTCATGGTTTACTTAATCAAAACCCGGTGTTACGCCGTCGTATGTCGGGCGGCTTGTTCAGCTAGGCAAAAGTTATCTTCAGAAGGAACCAGGTAAGCTTTTCTCGCAAGTTGTCGCTGCTTTGAAGTGGCGCAATGAATGCTTCCTATATAGTGAACGGTGCTCTGTGCTCCGCAGGAACCAGTACTGAAATTAAGGTGGGCCGCTGACGAATTACACCTCGCAGCCCAGGTTTTCTTCCTTCCTTTCATGGTTTACTTAATCAAAACCCGGTGTTACGCCGTCGTATGTCGGGCGGCTTGTTCAGCTAGGCAAATGGTATCTTCAGAAAGAACCAGGTAAGCTTTTCTCGCAAGTTGTCGTCGCTGCTTTGAAGTGGCACAATGAATGCTTCCTATATAGGGAACGGTGCTCCGTGCTCCGCAGGGACTAGTACTGAAATTAAGGTGGGCCGCTGACGAATTACACCTCGCAGCCCAGGTTTTCTTCCTTCCTTTCATGGTTTACTTAATCAAAACCCGGTGATACGCCCTCGTATGTCGGGCGGCTTGTTCAGCTAGGCAAATGTTATCTTCAGAAGGAACCAGGTAAGCTTTTCTCGCAAGTTTTCGTCGCTGCTTTGAAGTGGCACAATGAATGCTTCCTATATAGGGAACGGTGCTCCGTGCTCCGCAGGGACTAGTACTGAAATTAAGGTGGGCCGCTGACGAATTACACCTCGCAGCCCAGGTTTTCTTCCTTCCTTTCATGGTTTACTTAATCAAAACCCGGTGTTACGCCGTCGTATGTCGGGCGGCTTGTTCAGCAAGGCAAATGTTATCTTCAGAAGGAACCAGGTAAGCTTTTCTCGCAAGTTTTCGTCGCTGCTTTGAAGTGGCACAATGAATGCTTCCTATATAGGGAACGGTGCTCCGTGCTCCGCAGGGACTAGTACTGAAATTAAGGTGGGCCGCTGACGAATTACACCTCGTAGCCCAGGTTTTCTTCCTTCCTTTCATGATTTACTTAATCAAAACCCGGTGTTACGCCGTCGTATGTCGGGCGGCTTGTTCAGCAAGGCAAATGTTATCTTCAGAAGGAACCAGGTAAGCTTTTCTCGCAAGTTTTCGTCGCTGCTTTGAAGTGGCACAATGAATGCTTCCTATATAGGGAACGGTGCTCCGTGCTCCGCAGGGACTAGTACTGAAATTAAGGTGGGCCGCTGACGAATTACACCTCGCAGCCCTGGTTTTCTTCCTTCCTTTCATGGTTTACTTAATCAAAACCCGGTGTTACGCCGTCGTATGTCGGGCGGCTTGTTCAGCAAGGCAAATGTTATCTTCAGAAGGAACCAGGTAAGCTTTTCTCGCAAGTTTTCGTCGCTGCTTTGAAATGGCACAATGAATGCTTCCTATATAGGGAACGGTGCTCCGTGCTCCGCAGGGACTAGTACTGAAATTAAGGTGGGCCGCTGACGAATTACACCTCGCAGCCCAGGTTTTCTTCCTTCCTTTCATGGTTTACTTAATCAAAACCCGGTGTTACGCCGTCGTATGTCGGGCGGCTTGTTCAGCTAGGCAAATGTTATCTTCAGAAGGAACCAGGTAAGCTTTTCTCGCAAGTTGTCGTCGCTGCTTTGAAGTGGCGCAATGAATGCTTCCTATATAGGGAACGGTGCTCCGTGCTCCGCAGGGACTAGTACTGAAATTAAGGTGGGCCGCTGACGAATTACACCTCGCAGCCCTGGTTTTCTTCCTTCTTTTCATGGTTTACTTAATCAAAACCCGGTGTTACGCCGTCGTATGTCGGGCGGCTTGTTCAGCAAGGCAAATGTTATCTTCAGAAGGAACCAGGTAAGCTTTTCTCGCAAGTTTTCGTCGCTGCTTTGAAATGGCACAATGAATGCTTCCTATATAGGGAACGGTGCTCCGTGCTCCGCAGGGACTAGTACTGAAATTAAGGTGGGCCGCTGACGAATTACACCTCGCAGCCCAGGTTTTCTTCCTTCCTTTCATGGTTTACTTAATCAAAACCCGGTGTTACGCCGTCGTATGTCGGGCGGCTTGTTCAGCTAGGCAAATGTTATCTTCAGAAGGAACCAGGTAGGCTTTTCTCGCAAGTTGTCGTCGCTGCTTTGAAGTGGCGCAATGAATGCTTCCTATATAGTGAACGGTGCTCCGTGCTCCGCAGGAACCAGTACTGATATTAAGGTGGGCCGCTGAAGAATTACACCTCGCAGCCCAGGTTTTCTTCCTTCCTTTCATGGTTTACTTAATCAAAACCCGGTGTTACGCCGTCGTATGTCGGGCGGCTTGTTCAGCTAGGCAAAAGTTATCTTCAGAAGGAACCAGGTAAGCTTTTCTCGCAAGTTGTCGCTGCTTTGATGTGGCGCAATGAATGCTTCCTATATAGTGAACGGTGCTCTGTGCTCCGCAGGAACCAGTACTGAAATTAAGGTGGGCCGCTGACGAATTACACCTCGCAGCCCAGGTTTTCTTCCTTCCTTTCATGGTTTACTTAATCAAAACCCGGTGATACGCCCTCGTATGTCGGGCGGCTTGTTCAGCTAGGCAAATGTTATCTTCAGAAGGAACCAGGTAAGCTTTTCTCGCCAGTTTTCGTCGCTGCTTTGAAGTGGCACAATGAATGCTTCCTATATAGGGAACGGTGCTCCGTGCTCCGCAGGGACTAGTACTGAAATTAAGGTGGGCCGCTGACGAATTACACCTCGCAGCCCAGGTTTTCTTCCTTCCTTTCATGGTTTACTTAATCAAAACCCGGTGTTACGCCGTCGTATGTCGGGCGGCTTGTTCAGCAAGGCAAATGTTATCTTCAGAAGGAACCAGGTAAGCTTTTCTCGCAAGTTTTCGTCGCTGCTTTGAAGTGGCACAATGAATGCTTCCTATATAGGGAACGGTGCTCCGTGCTCCGCAGGGACTAGTACTGAAATTAAGGTGGGCCGCTGACGAATTACACCTCGTAGCCCAGGTTTTCTTCCCTCCTTTCATGGTTTACTTAATCAAAACCCGGTGTTACGCCATCGTATGTCGGGCGGCTTGTTCAGCAAGGCAAATGTTATCTTCAGAAGGAACCAGGTAAGCTTTTCTCGCAAGTTTTCGTCGCTGCTTTGAAGTGGCACAATGAATGCTTCCTATATAGGGAACGGTGCTCCGTGCTCCGCAGGGACTAGTACTGAAATTAAGGTGGGCCGCTGACGAATTACACCTCGCAGCCCAGGTTTTCTTCCTTCCTTTCATGGTTTACTTAATCAAAACCCGGTGTTACGCCGTCGTATGTCGGGCGGCTTGTTCAGCTAGGCAAATGTTATCTTCAGAAGGAACCAGGTAAGCTTTTCTCGCAAGTTGTCGTCGCTGCTTTGAAGTGGCGCAATGAATGCTTCCTATATAGTGAACGGTGCTCCGTGCTCCGCAGGAACCAGTACTGATATTAAGGTGGGCCGCTGACGAATTACACCTCGCAGCCCAGGTTTTCTTCCTTCCTTTCATGGTTTACTTAATCGAAACCCGGTGTTACGCCGTCGTATGTCGGGCGGCTTGTTCAGCTAGGCAAAAGTTATCTTCAGAAGGAACCAGGTAAGCTTTTCTCGCAAGTTGTCGCTGCTTTGAAGTGGCGCAATGAATGCTTCCTATATAGTGAACGGTGCTCTGTGCTCCGCAGGAACCAGTACTGAAATTAAGGTGGGCCGCTGACGAATTACACCTCGCAGCCCAGGTTTTCTTCCTTCCTTTCATGGTTTACTTAATCAAAACCCGGTGTTACGCCGTCGTATGTCGGGCGGCTTGTTCAGCTAGGCAAAAGTTATCTTCAGAAGGAACCAGGTAAGCTTTTCTCGCAAGTTGTCGCTGCTTTGATGTGGCGCAATGAATGCTTCCTATATAGTGAACGGTGCTCTGTGCTCCGCAGGAACCAGTACTGAAATTAAGGTGGGCCGCTGACGAATTACACCTCGCAGCCCAGGTTTTCTTCCTTCCTTTCATGGTTTACTTAATCAAAACCCGGTGTTACGCCGTCGTATGTCGGGCGGCTTGTTCAGCTAGGCAAATGGTATCTTCAGAAAGAACCAGGTAAGCTTTTCTCGCAAGTTTTCGTCGCTGCTTTGAAGTGGCACAATGAATGCTTCCTATATAGGGAACGGTGCTCCGTGCTCCGCAGGGACTAGTACTGAAATTAAGGTGGGCCGCTGACGAATTACACCTCGCAGCCCTGGTTTTCTTCCTTCCTTTCATGGTTTACTTAATCAAAACCCGGTGTTACGCCGTCGTATGTCGGGCGGCTTGTTCAGCAAGGCAAATGTTATCTTCAGAAGGAACCAGGTAAGCTTTTCTCGCAAGTTTTCGTCGCTGCTTTGAAGTGGCACAATGAATGCTTCCTATATAGGGAACGGTGCTCCGTGCTCCGCAGGGACTAGTACTGAAATTAAGGTGGGCCGCTGACGAATTACACCTCGCAGCCCTGGTTTTCTTCCTTCTTTTCATGGTTTACTTAATCAAAACCCGGTGTTACGCCGTCGTATGTCGGGCGGCTTGTTCAGCAAGGCAAATGTTATCTTCAGAAGGAACCAGGTAAGCTTTTCTCGCAAGTTTTCGTCGCTGCTTTGAAATGGCACAATGAATGCTTCCTATATAGAGAACGGTGCTCCGTGCTCCGCAGGGACTAGTACTGAAATTAAGGTGGGCCGCTGACGAATTACACCTCGCAGCCCAGGTTTTCTTCCTTCCTTTCATGGTTTACTTAATCAAAACCCGGTGTTACGCCGTCGTATGTCGGGCGGCTTGTTCAGCTAGGCAAATGTTATCTTCAGAAGGAACCAGGTAAGCTTTTCTCGCAAGTTGTCGTCGCTGCTTTGAAGTGGCGCAATGAATGCTTCCTATATTGTGAACGGTGCTCCGTGCTCCGCAGGAACCAGTACTGATATTAAGGTGGGCCGCTGACGAATTACACCTCGCAGCCCAGGTTTTCTTCCTTCCTTTCATGGTTTACTTAATCAAAACCCGGTGTTACGCCGTCGTATGTCGGGCGGCTTGTTCAGCTAGGCAAAAGTTATCTTCAGAAGGAACCAGGTAAGCTTTTCTCGCAAGTTGTCGCTGCTTTGATGTGGCGCAATGAATGCTTCCTATATAGTGAACGGTGCTCCGTGCTCCGCAGGAACCAGTACTGAAATTAAGGTGGGCCGCTGACGAATTACACCTCGCAGCCCAGGTTTTCTTCCTTCCTTTCATGGTTTACTTAATCAAAACCCGGTGATACGCCCTCGTATGTCCGGCGGCTTGTTCAGCTAGGCAAATGTTATCTTCAGAAGGAACCAGGTAAGCTTTTCTCGCAAGTTTTCGTCGCTGCTTTGAAGTGGCACAATGAATGCTTCCTATATAGGGAACGGTGCTCCGTGCTCCGCAGGGACTAGTACTGAAATTAAGGTGGGCCGCTGACGAATTACACCTCGCAGCCCAGGTTTTCTTCCTTCCTTTCATGGTTTACTTAATCAAAACCCGGTGTTACGCCGTCGTATGTCGGGCGGCTTGTTCAGCAAGGCAAATGTTATCTTCAGAAGGAACCAGGTAAGCTTTTCTCGCAAGTTTTCGTCGCTGCTTTGAAGTGGCACAATGAATGCTTCCTATATAGGGAACGGTGCTCCGTGCTCCGCAGGAACCAGTACTGAAATTAAGGTGGGCCGCTGACGAATTACACCTCGCAGCCCAGGTTTTCTTCCTTCCTTTCATGGTTTACTTAATCAAAACCCGGTGTTACGCCGTCGTATGTCGGGCGGCTTGTTCAGCTAGGCAAAAGTTATCTTCAGAAGGAACCAGGTAAGCTTTTCTCGCAAGTTGTCGCTGCTTTAATGTGGCGCAATGAATGCTTCCTATATAGTGAACGGTGCTCTGTGCTCCGCAGGAACCAGTACTGAAATTAAGGTGGGCCGCTGACGAATTACACCTCGCAGCCCAGGTTTTCTTCCTTCCTTTCATGGTTTACTTAATCAAAACCCGGTGATACGCCCTCGTATGTCGGGCGGCTTGTTCAGCTAGGCAAATGTTATCTTCAGAAGGAACCAGGTAAGCTTTTCTCGCAAGTTTTCGTCGCTGCTTTGAAGTGGCACAATGAATGCTTCCTATATAGGGAACGGTGCTCCGTGCTCCGCAGGGACTAGTACTGAAATTAAGGTGGGCCGCTGACGAATTACACCTCGCAGCCCAGGTTTTCTTCCTTCCTTTCATGGTTTACTTAATCAAAACCCGGTGTTACGCCGTCGTATGTCGGGCGGCTTGTTCAGCAAGGCAAATGTTATCTTCAGAAGGAACCAGGTAAGCTTTTCTCGCAAGTTTTCGTCGCTGCTTTGAAGTGGCACAATGAATGCTTCCTATATAGGGAACGGTGCTCCGTGCTCCGCAGGGACTAGTACTGAAATTAAGGTGGGCCGCTGACGAATTACACCTCGCAGCCCTGGTTTTCTTCCTTCCTTTCATGGTTTACTTAATCAAAACCCGGTGTTACGCCGTCGTATGTCGGGCGGCTTGTTCAGCAAGGCAAATGTTATCTTCAGAAGGAACCAGGTAAGCTTTTCTCGCAAGTTTTCGTCGCTGCTTTGAAGTGGCACAATGAATGCTTCCTATATAGGGAACGGTGCTGCGTGCTCCGCAGGGACTAGTACTGAAATTAAGGTGGGCCGCTGACGAATTACACCTCGCAGCCCAGGTTTTCTTCCTTCCTTTCATGGTTTACATAATCAAAACCCGGTGTTACGCCGTCGTATGTCGGGCGGCTTGTTCAGCTAGGCAAATGTTATCTTCAGAAGGAACCAGGCAAGCTTTTCTCGCAAGTTGTCGTCGCTGCTTTGAAGTGGCGCAATGAATGCTTCCTATATAGTGAACGGTGCTCCGTGCTCCGCAGGAACCAGTACTGCTATTAAGGTGGGCCGCTGACGAATTACACCTCGCAGCCCAGGTTTTCTTCCTTCCTTTCATGGTTTACTTAATCAAAACCCGGTGTTACGCCGTCGTATGTCGGGCGGCTTGTTCAGCTAGGCAAAAGTTATCTTCAGAAGGAACCAGGTAAGCTTTTCTCGCAAGTTGTCGCTGCTTTGAAGTGGCGCAATGAATGCTTCCTATATAGTGAACGGTGCTCTGTGCTCCGCAGGAACCAGTACTGAAATTAAGGTGGGCCGCTGACGAATTACACCTCGCAGCCCAGGTTTTCTTCCTTCCTTTCATGGTTTACTTAATCAAAACCCGGTGTTACGCCGTCGTATGTCGGGCGGCTTGTTCAGCTAGGCAAATGGTATCTTCAGAAAGAACCAGGTAAGCTTTTCTCGCAAGTTGTCGTCGCTGCTTTGAAGTGGCGCAATGAATGCTTCCTATATAGTGAACGGTGCTCCGTGCTCCGCAGGAACCAGTACTGAAATTAAGGTGGGCCGCTGACGAATTACACCTCGCAGCCCAGGTTTTCTTCCTTCCTTTCATGGTTTACTTAATCAAAACCCGGTGTTACACCGTCGTATGTCGGGCGGCTTGTTCAGCTAGGCAAAAGTTATCTTCAGAAGGAACCAGGTAAGCTTTTCTCGCAAGTTGTCGTCGCTGCTTTGAAGTGGCGCAATGAATGCTTCCTATATAGGGAACGGTGCTCCGTGCTCCGCAGGGACTAGTACTGAAATTAAGTTGGGCCGCTGGCGAATTACACCTCGCAGCCCAGGTTTTCTTCCTTCCTTTCATGGTTTACTTAATCAAAACCCGGTGTTACGCCGTCGTATGTCGGGCGGCTTGTTCAGCAAGGCAAATGTTATCTTCAGAAGGAACCAGGTAAGCTTTTCTCGCAAGTTTTCGTCGCTGCTTTGAAGTGGCACAATGAATGCTTCCTATATAGGGAACGGTGCTCCGTGCTCCGCAGGAACTAGTACTGAAATTAAGGTGGGCCGCTGACGAATTACACCTCGCAGCCCAGGTTTTCTTCCTTCCTTTCATGGTTTACTTAATCAAAACCCGGTGTTACGCCGTCGTATGTCGGGCGGCTTCTTCAGCAAGGCAAATGTTATCTTCAGAAGGAACCAGGTAAGCTTTTCTCGCAAGTTGTCGTCGCTGCTTTGAAGTGGCGCAATGAATGCTTCCTATATAGTGAACAGTGCTCCGTGCTCCGCAGGGACTAGTACTGAAATTAAGGTGGGCCGCTGACGAATTCCACCTCGAAGCCCAGGTTTTCTTCCTTCCTTTCATGGTTTACTTAATCAAAACCCGGTGTTACGCCGTCGTATGTCGGGCGGCTTGTTCAGCAAGGCAAATGTTATCTTCAGAAGGAACCAGGTAAGCTTTTCCCGCAAGTTTTCGTCGCTGCTTTGAAGTGGCACAATGAATGCTTCCTATATAGGGAACGGTGCTCCGTGCTCCGCAGGGACTAGTACTGAAATTAAGGTGGGCCGCTGACGAATTACACCTCGCAGCCCAGGTTTTCTTCCTTCCTTTCATGGTTTGGTTTACTTAATCAAAACCCGGTGTTACGCCGTCGTATGTCGGGCGGCTTGTTCAGCTAGGCAAATGGTATCTTCAGAAAGAACCAGGTAAGCTTTTCTCGCAAGTTGTCGTCGCTGCTTTGAAGTGGCGCAATGAATGCTTCCTATATAGTGAACGGTGCTCCGTGCTCCGCAGGAACCAGTACTGAAATTAAGGTGGGCCGCTGACGAATTACACCTCGCAGCCCAGGTTTTCTTCCTTCCTTTCATGGTTTACTTAATCAAAACCCGGTGTTACGCCGTCGTATGTCGGGCGGCTTGTTCAGCTAGGCAAAAGTTATCTTCAGAAGGAACCAGGTAAGCTTTTCTCGCAAGTTGTCGTCGCTGCTTTGAAGTGGCGCAATGAATGCTTCCTATATAGGGAACGGTGCTCCGTGCTCCGCAGGAACCAGTACTGAAATTAAGGTGGGCCGCTGACGAATTACACCTCGCAGCCCAGGTTTTCTTCCTTCCTTTCATGGTTTACTTAATCAAAACCCGGTGTTACACCGTCGTATGTCGGGCGGCTTGTTCAGCTAGGCAAAAGTTATCTTCAGAAGGAACCAGGTAAGCTTTTCTCGCAAGTTGTCGTCGCTGCTTTGAAGTGGCGCAATGAATGCTTCCTATATAGGGAACGGTGCTCCGTGCTCCGCAGGGACTAGTACTGAAATTAAGTTGGGCCGCTGACGAATTACACCTCGCAGCCCAGGTTTTCTTCCTTCCTTTCATGGTTTACTTAATCAAAACCCGGTGTTACGTCGTCGTATGTCGGGCGGCTTGTTCAGCAAGGCAAATGTTATCTTCAGAAGGAACCAGGTAAGCTTTTCTCGCAAGTTTTCGTCGCTGCTTTGAAGTGGCACAATGAATGCTTCCTATATAGGGAACGGTGCTCCGTGCTCCGCAGGAACTAGTACTGAAATTAAGGTGGGCCGCTGACGAATTACACCTCGCAGCCCAGGTTTTCTTCCTTCCTTTCATGGTTTACTTAATCAAAACCCGGTGTTACGCCGTCGTATGTCGGGCGGCTTCTTCAGCAAGGCAAATGTTATCTTCAGAAGGAACCAGGTAAGCTTTTCTCGCAAGTTGTCGTCGCTGCTTTGAAGTGGCGCAATGAATGCTTCCTATATAGTGAACAGTGCTCCGTGCTCCGCAGGGACTAGTACTGAAATTAAGGTGGGCCGCTGACGAATTCCACCTCGAAGCCCAGGTTTTCTTCCTTCCTTTCATGGTTTACTTAATCAAAACCCGGTGTTACGCCGTCGTATGTCGGGCGGCTTGTTCAGCAAGGCAAATGTTATCTTCAGAAGGAACCAGGTAAGCTTTTCCCGCAAGTTTTCGTCGCTGCTTTGAAGTGGCACAATGAATGCTTCCTATATAGGGAACGGTGCTCCGTGCTCCGCAGGGACTAGTACTGAAATTAAGGTGGGCCGCTGACGAATTACACCTCGCAGCCCAGGTTTTCTTCCTTCCTTTCATGGTTTGGTTTACTTAATCAAAACCCGGTGTTACGCCGTCGTATGTCGGGCGGCTTGTTCAGCTAGGCAAATAGTATCTTCAGAAAGAACCAGGTAAGCTTTTCTCGCAAGTTGTCGTCGCTGCTTTGAAGTGGCGCAATGAATGCTTCCTATATAGTGAACGGTGCTCCGTGCTCCGCAGGAACCAGTACTGAAATTAAGGTGGGCCGCTGACGAATTACACCTCGCAGCCCAGGTTTTCTTCCTTCCTTTCATGGTTTACTTAATCAAAACCCGGTGTTACGCCGTCGTATGTCGGGCGGCTTGTTCAGCTAGGCAAAAGTTATCTTCAGAAGGAACCAGGTAAGCTTTTCTCGCAAGTTGTCGTCGCTGCTTTGAAGTGGCGCAATGAATGCTTCCTATATAGGGAACGGTGCTCCGTGCTCCGCAGGGACTAGTACTGAAATTAAGTTGGGCCGCTGACGAATTACACCTCGCAGCCCAGGTTTTCTTCCTTCCTTTCATGGTTTACTTAATCAAAACCCGGTGTTACGCCGTCGTATGTCGGGCGGCTTGTTCAGCTAGGCAAAAGTTATCTTCAGAAGAAACCAGGTAAGCTTTTCTCGCAAGTTGTCGTCGCTGCTTTGAAGTGGCGCAATGAATGCTTCCTATATAGTGAACGGTGCTCTGTGCTCCGGAGGAACAAGTACTGAAATTAAGGTGGGCCGCTGACGAATTACACCTCGCTGCCCAGGTTTTCTTCCTTCCTTTCATGGTTTACTTAATCAAAACCCGGTGATACGCCCTCGTATGTCGGGCGGCTTGTTCAGCTAGGCAAATGTTATCTTCAGAAGGAACCAGGTAAGCTTTTCTCGCAAGTTGTCGTCGCTGCTTTGAAGTGGCGCAATGAATGCTTCCTATATAGTGAACGGTGCTCCGTGCTCCGCAGGAACCAGTACTGATATTAAGGTGGGCCGCTGACGAATTACACCTCGCAGCCCAGGTTTTCTTCCTTCCTTTCATGGTTTACTTAATCAAAACCCGGTGTTACGCCGTCGTATGTCGGGCGGCTTGTTCAGCTAGGCAAAAGTTATCTTCAGAAGGAACCAGGTAAGCTTTTCTCGCAAGTTGTCGCTGCTTTGATGTGGCGCAATGAATGCTTCCTATATAGTGAACGGTGCTCTGTGCTCCGCAGGAACCAGTACTGAAATTAAGGTGGGCCGCTGACGAATTACACCTCGCAGCCCAGGTTTTCTTCCTTCCTTTCATGGTTTACTTAATCAAAACCCGGTGTTACGCCGTCGTATGTCGGGCGGCTTGTTCAGCTAGGCAAATGGTATCTTCAGAAAGAACCAGGTAAGCTTTTCTCGCAAGTTGTCGTCGCTGCTTTGAAGTGGCGCAATGAATGCTTCCTATATAGTGAACGGTGCTCCGTGCTCCGCAGGAACCAGTACTGAAATTAAGGTGGGCCGCTGACGAATTACACCTCGCAGCCCAGGTTTTCTTCCTTCCTTTCATGGTTTACTTAATCAAAACCCGGTGTTACGCCGTCGTATGTCGGGCGGCTTGTTCAGCTAGGCAAAAGTTATCTTCAGAAGGAACCAGGTAAGCTTTTCTCGCAAGTTGTCGTCGCTGCTTTGAAGTGGCGCAATGAATGCTTCCTATATAGGGAACGGTGCTCCGTGCTCCGCAGGGACTAGTACTGAAATTAAGTTGGGCCGCTGACGAATTACACCTCGCAGCCCAGGTTTTCTTCCTTCTTTCATGGTTTACTTAATCAAAACCCGGTGTTACGCCGTCGTATGTCGGGCGGCTTGTTCAGCAAGGCAAATGTTATCTTCAGAAGGAACCAGGTAAGCTTTTCTCGCAAGTTTTCGTCGCTGCTTTGAAGTGGCACAATGAATGCTTCCTATATAGGGAACGGTGCTCCGTGCTCCGCAGGGACTAGTACTGAAATTAAGGTGGGCCGCTGACGAATTGCACCTCGCAGCCCAGGTTTTCTTCCTTCCTTTCATGGTTTACTTAATCAAAACCCGGTGTTACGCCGTCGTATGTCGGGCGGCTTGTTCAGCAAGGCAAATGTTATCTTCAGAAGGAACCAGGTAAGCTTTTTTCGCAAGTTGTCGTCGCTGCTTTGAAGTGGCGCAATGAATGCTTCCTATATAGGGAACGGTGCTCCGTGCTCCGCAGGGACTAGTACTGAAATTAAGTTGGGCCGCTGACGAATTACACCTCGCAGCCCAGGTTTTCTTCCTTCCTTTCATGGTTTACTTAATCAAAACCCGGTGTTACGCCGTCGTATGTCGGGCGGCTTGTTCAGCAAGGCAAATGTTATCTTCAGAAGGAACCAGGTAAGCTTTTCTCGCAAGTTTTCGTCGCTGCTTTGAAGTGGCACAATGAATGCTTCCTATATAGGGAACGGTGCTCCGTGCTCCGCAGGGACTAGTACTGAAATTAAGGTGGGCCGCTGACGAATTACACCTCGCAGCCCAGGTTTTCTTCCTTCCTTTCATGGTTTACTTAATCAAAACCCGGTGTTACGCCGTCGTATGTCGGGCGGCTTGTTCAGCAAGGCAAATGTTATCTTCAGAAGGAACCAGGCAAGCTTTTCTCGCAAGTTTTCGTCGCTGCTTTGAAGTGGCACAATGAATGCTTCCTATATAGGGAACGGTGCTCCGTGCTCCGCAGGGACTAGTACTGAAACTAAGGCGGGCCGCTGACGAATTACACCTCGCAGCCAAGGTTTTCTTCCTTCCTTTCATGGTTTACTTAATCAAAACCCGGTGTTACGCCGTCGTATGTCGGGCGGCTTGTTCAGCAAGGCAAATGTTATCTTCAGAAGGAACCAGGTAAGCTTTTCTCGCAAGTTTTCGTCGCTGCTTTGAAGTGGCACAATGAATGCTTCCTATATAGGGAACGGTGCTCCGTGCTCCGCAGGGACTAGTACTGAAATTAAGGTGGGCCGCTGACGAATTACACCTCGCAGCCCAGGTTTTCTTCCTTCCTTTCATGGTTTACTTAATCAAAACCCGGTGTTACGCCGTCGTATGTCGGGCGGCTTGTTCAGCAAGGCAAATGTTATCTTCAGAAGGAACCAGGTAAGCTTTTCTCGCAAGTTTTCGTCGCTGCTTTGAAGTGGCACAATGAATGCTTCCTATATAGGGAACGGTGCTCCGTGCTCCGAAGGGACTAGTACTGAAATTAAGGTGGGCCGCTGACGAATTACACCTCGCAGCCCAGGTTTTCTTCCTTCCTTTCATGGTTTACTTAATCAAAACCCGGTGTTACGCCGTCGTATGTCGGGCGGCTTGTTCAGCTAGGCAAAAGTTATCTTCAGAAGAAACCAGGTAAGCTTTTCTCGCAAGTTGTCGTCGCTGCTTTGAAGTGGCGCAATGAATGCTTCCTATATAGTGAACGGTGCTCTGTGCTCCGGAGGAACAAGTACTGAAATTAAGGTGGGCCGCTGACGAATTACACCTCGCTGCCCAGGTTTTCTTCCTTCCTTTCATGGTTTACTTAATCAAAACCCGGTGATACGCCCTCGTATGTCGGGCGGCTTGTTCAGCTAGGCAAATGTTATCTTCAGAAGGAACCAGGTAAGCTTTTCTCGCAAGTTTTCGTCGCTGCTTTGAAGTGGCACAATGAATGCTTCCTATATAGGGAACGGTGCTCCGTGCTCCGCAGGGACTAGTACTGAAATTAAGGTGGGCCGCTGACGAATTACACCTCGCAGCCCAGGTTTTCTTCCTTCCTTTCATGGTTTACTTAATCAAAACCCGGTGTTACGCCGTCGTATGTCGGGCGGCTTGTTCAGCTAGGCAAATGGTATCTTCAGAAAGAACCAGGTAAGCTTTTCTCGCAAGTTGTCGTCGCTGCTTTGAAGTGGCGCAATGAATGCTTCCTATATAGTGAACGGTGCTCCGTGCTCCGCAGGAACCAGTACTGAAATTAAGGTGGGCCGCTGACGAATTACACCTCGCAGCCCAGGTTTTCTTCCTTCCTTTCATGGTTTACTTAATCAAAACCCGGTGTTACGCCGTCGTATGTCGGGCGGCTTGTTCAGCAAGGCAAATGTTATCTTCAGAAGGAACCAGGTAAGCTTTTCTCGCAAGTTTTCGTCGCTGCTTTGAAGTGGCACAATGAATGCTTCCTATATAGGGAACGGTGCTCCGTGCTCCGCAGGGACTAGTACTGAAATTAAGGTGGGCCGCTGAAGAATTACACCTCGCAGCCCAGGTTTTCTTCCTTCCTTTCATGGTTTACTTAATCAAAACCCGGTGTTACGCCGTCGTATGTCGGGCGGCTTGTTCAGCAAGGCAAATGTTATCTTCAGAAGGAACCAGGTAAGCTTTTCTCGCAAGTTTTCGTCGCTGCTTTGAAGTGGCACAATGATTGCTTCCTATATAGGGAACGGTGCTCCGTGCTCCGCAGGGACTAGTACTGAAATTAAGGTGGGCCGCTGACGAATTACACCTCGCAGCCCAGGTTTTCTTCCTTCCTTTCATGGTTTACTTAATCAAAACCCGGTGTTACGCCGTCGTATGTCGGGCGGCTTGTTCAGCTAGGCAAATGGTATCTTCAGAAAGAACCAGGTAAGCTTTTCTCGCAAGTTGTCGTCGCTGCTTTGAAGTGGCGCAATGAATGCTTCCTATATAGTGAACGGTGCTCCGTGCTCCGCAGGAACCAGTACTGAAATTAAGGTGGGCCGCTGACGAATTACACCTCGCAGCCCAGGTTTTCTTCCTTGCTTTCATGGTTTACTTAATCAAAACCCGGTGTTACGCCGTCGTATGTCGGGCGGCTTGTTCAGCTAGGCAAAAGTTATCTTCAGAAGGAACCAGGTAAGCTTTTCTCGCAAGTTGTCGTCGCTGCTTTGAAGTGGCGCAATGAATGCTTCCTATATAGGGAACGGTGCTCCGTGCTCCGCAGGGACTAGTACTGAAATTAAGTTGGGCCGCTGACGAATTACACCTCGCAGCCCAGGTTTTCTTCCTTCCTTTCATGGTTTACTTAATCAAAACCCGGTGTTACGCCGTCGTATGTCGGGCGGCTTGTTCAGCAAGGCAAATGTTATCTTCAGAAGGAACCAGGTAAGCTTTTCTCGCAAGTTTTCGTCGCTGCTTTGAAGTGGCACAATGAATGCTTCCTATATAGGGAACGGTGCTCCGTGCTCCGCAGGGACTAGTACTGAAATTAAGGTGGGCCGCTGACGAATTGCACCTCGCAGCCCAGGTTTTCTTCCTTCCTTTCATGGTTTACTTAATCAAAACCCGGTGTTACGCCGTCGTATGTCGGGCGGCTTGTTCAGCAAGGCAAATGTTATCTTCAGAAGGAACCAGGTAAGCTTTTTTCGCAAGTTGTCGTCGCTGCTTTGAAGTAGCGCAATGAATGCTTCCTATATAGGGAACGGTGCTCCGTGCTCCGCAGGGACTAGTACTGAAATTAAGTTGGGCCGCTGACGAATTACACCTCGCAGCCCAGGTTTTCTTCCTTCCTTTCATGGTTTACTTAATCAAAACCCGGTGTTACGCCGTCGTATGTCGGGCGGCTTGTTCAGCAAGGCAAATGTTATCTTCAGAAGGAACCAGGTAAGCTTTTCTCGCAAGTTTTCGTCGCTGCTTTGAAGTGGCACAATGAATGCTTCCTATATAGGGAACGGTGCTCCGTGCTCCGCAGGGACTAGTACTGAAATTAAGGTGGGCCGCTGACGAATTACACCTCGCAGCCCAGGTTTTCTTCCTTCCTTTCATGGTTTACTTAATCAAAACCCGGTGTTACGCCGTCGTATGTCGGGCGGCTTGTTCAGCAAGGCAAATGTTATCTTCAGAAGGAACCAGGCAAGCTTTTCTCGCAAGTTTTCGTCGCTGCTTTGAAGTGGCACAATGAATGCTTCCTATATAGGGAACGGTGCTCCGTGCTCCGCAGGGACTAGTACTGAAACTAAGGCGGGCCGCTGACGAATTACACCTCGCAGCCAAGGTTTTCTTCCTTCCTTTCATGGTTTACTTAATCAAAACCCGGTGTTACGCCGTCGTATGTCGGGCGGCTTGTTCAGCAAGGCAAATGTTATCTTCAGAAGGAACCAGGTAAGCTTTTCTCGCAAGTTTTCGTCGCTGCTTTGAAGTGGCACAATGAATGCTTCCTATATAGGGAACGGTGCTCCGTGCTCCGCAGGGACTAGTACTGAAATTAAGGTGGGCCGCTGACGAATTACACCTCGCAGCCCAGGTTTTCTTCCTTCCTTTCATGGTTTACTTAATCAAAACCCGGTGTTACGCCGTCGTATGTCGGGCGGCTTGTTCAGCTAGGCAAAAGTTATCTTCAGAAGAAACCAGGTAAGCTTTTCTCGCAAGTTGTCGTCGCTGCTTTGAAGTGGCGCAATGAATGCTTCCTATATAGTGAACGGTGCTCTGTGCTCCGGAGGAACAAGTACTGAAATTAAGGTGGGCCGCTGAGGAATTACACCTCGCTGCCCAGGTTTTCTTCCTTCCTTTCATGGTTTACTTAATCAAAACCCGGTGATACGCCCTCGTATGTCGGGCGGCTTGTTCAGCTAGGCAAATGTTATCTTCAGAAGGAACCAGGTAAGCTTTTCTCGCAAGTTTTCGTCGCTGCTTTGAAGTGGCACAATGAATGCTTCCTATATAGGGAACGGTGCTCCGTGCTCCGCAGGGACTAGTACTGAAATTAAGGTGGGCCGCTGACGAATTACACCTCGCAGCCCAGGTTTTCTTCCTTCCTTTCATGGTTTACTTAATCAAAACCCGGTGTTACGCCGTCGTATGTCGGGCGGCTTGTTCAGCTAGGCAAATGGTATCTTCAGAAAGAACCAGGTAAGCTTTTCTCGCAAGTTGTCGTCGCTGCTTTGAAGTGGCGCAATGAATGCTTCCTATATAGTGAACGGTGCTCCGTGCTCCGCAGGAACCAGTACTGAAATTAAGGTGGGCCGCTGACGAATTACACCTCGCAGCCCAGGTTTTCTTCCTTCCTTTCATGGTTTACTTAATCAAAACCCGGTGTTACGCCGTCGTATGTCGGGCGGCTTGTTCAGCAAGGCAAATGTTATCTTCAGAAGGAACCAGGTAAGCTTTTCTCGCAAGTTTTCGTCGCTGCTTTGAAGTGGCACAATGAATGCTTCCTATATAGGGAACGGTGCTCCGTGCTCCGCAGGGACTAGTACTGAAATTAAGGTGGGCCGCTGAAGAATTACACCTCGCAGCCCAGGTTTTCTTCCTTCCTTTCATGGTTTACTTAATCAAAACCCGGTGTTACGCCGTCGTATGTCGGGCGGCTTGTTCAGCAAGGCAAATGTTATCTTCAGAAGGAACCAGGTAAGCTTTTCTCGCAAGTTTTCGTCGCTGCTTTGAAGTGGCACAATGATTGCTTCCTATATAGGGAACGGTGCTCCGTGCTCCGCAGGGACTAGTACTGAAATTAAGGTGGGCCGCTGACGAATTACACCTCGCAGCCCAGGTTTTCTCCCTTCCTTTCATGGTTTACTTAATCAAAACCCGGTGTTACGCCGTCGTATGTCGGGCGGCTTGTTCAGCTAGGCAAAAGTTATCTTCAGAAGAAACCAGGTAAGCTTTTCTCGCAAGTTGTCGTCGCTGCTTTGAAGTGGCGCAATGAATGCTTCCTATATGAACGGTGCTCTGTGCTCCGGAGGAACAAGTACTGAAATTAAGGTGGGCCGCTGACGAATTACACCTCGCTGCCCAGGTTTTCTTCCTTCCTTTCATGGTTTACTTAATCAAAACCCGGTGTTACGCCGTCGTATGTCGGGCGGCTTGTTCAGCTAGGCAAATGTTATCTTCAGAAGGAACCAGGTAAGCTTTTCTCGCAAGTTGTCGTCGCTGCTTTGAAGTGGCGCAATGAATGCTTCCTATATAGGGAACGGTGCTCCGTGCTCCGCAGGGACTAGTACTGAAATTAAGGTGGGCCGCTGACGAATTACACCTCGCAGCCCAGGTTTTCTTCCTTCCTTTCATGGTTTACTTAATCAAAACCCGGTGTTACGCCGTCGTATGTCGGGCGGCTTGTTCAGCTAGGCAAATGTTATCTTCAGAAGGAACCAGGTAAGCTTTTCTCGCAAGTTGTCGTCGCTGCTTTGAAGTGGCGCAATGAATGCTTCCTATATAGGGAACGGTGCTCCGTGCTCCGCAGGGACTAGTACTGAAATTAAGGTGGGCCGCTGACGAATTACACCTCGCAGCCCTGGTTTTCTTCCTTCTTTTCATGGTTTACTTAATCAAAACCCGGTGTTACGCCGTCGTATGTCGGGCGGCTTGTTCAGCAAGGCAAATGTTATCTTCAGAAGGAACCAGGTAAGCTTTTCTCGCAAGTTTTCGTCGCTGCTTTGAAATGGCACAATGAATGCTTCCTATATAGGGAACGGTGCTCCGTGCTCCGCAGGGACTAGTACTGAAATTAAGGTGGGCCGCTGACGAATTACACCTCGCAGCCCAGGTTTTCTTCCTTCCTTTCATGGTTTACTTAATCAAAACCCGGTGTTACGCCGTCGTATGTCGGGCGGCTTGTTCAGCTAGGCAAATGTTATCTTCAGAAGGAACCAGGTAGGCTTTTCTCGCAAGTTGTCGTCGCTGCTTTGAAGTGGCGCAATGAATGCTTCCTATATAGTGAACGGTGCTCCGTGCTCCGCAGGAACCAGTACTGATATTAAGGTGGGCCGCTGAAGAATTACACCTCGCAGCCCAGGTTTTCTTCCTTCCTTTCATGGTTTACTTAATCAAAACCCGGTGTTACGCCGTCGTATGTCGGGCGGCTTGTTCAGCTAGGCAAAAGTTATCTTCAGAAGGAACCAGGTAAGCTTTTCTCGCAAGTTGTCGCTGCTTTGATGTGGCGCAATGAATGCTTCCTATATAGTGAACGGTGCTCTGTGCTCCGCAGGAACCAGTACTGAAATTAAGGTGGGCCGCTGACGAATTACACCTCGCAGCCCAGGTTTTCTTCCTTCCTTTCATGGTTTACTTAATCAAAACCCGGTGATACGCCCTCGTATGTCGGGCGGCTTGTTCAGCTAGGCAAATGTTATCTTCAGAAGGAACCAGGTAAGCTTTTCTCGCCAGTTTTCGTCGCTGCTTTGAAGTGGCACAATGAATGCTTCCTATATAGGGAACGGTGCTCCGTGCTCCGCAGGGACTAGTACTGAAATTAAGGTGGGCCGCTGACGAATTACACCTCGCAGCCCAGGTTTTCTTCCTTCCTTTCATGGTTTACTTAATCAAAACCCGGTGTTACGCCGTCGTATGTCGGGCGGCTTGTTCAGCAAGGCAAATGTTATCTTCAGAAGGAACCAGGTAAGCTTTTCTCGCAAGTTTTCGTCGCTGCTTTGAAGTGGCACAATGAATGCTTCCTATATAGGGAACGGTGCTCCGTGCTCCGCAGGGACTAGTACTGAAATTAAGGTGGGCCGCTGACGAATTACACCTCGTAGCCCAGGTTTTCTTCCCTCCTTTCATGGTTTACTTAATCAAAACCCGGTGTTACGCCATCGTATGTCGGGCGGCTTGTTCAGCAAGGCAAATGTTATCTTCAGAAGGAACCAGGTAAGCTTTTCTCGCAAGTTTTCGTCGCTGCTTTGAAGTGGCACAATGAATGCTTCCTATATAGGGAACGGTGCTCCGTGCTCCGCAGGGACTAGTACTGAAATTAAGGTGGGCCGCTGACGAATTACACCTCGCAGCCCAGGTTTTCTTCCTTCCTTTCATGGTTTACTTAATCAAAACCCGGTGTTACGCCGTCGTATGTCGGGCGGCTTGTTCAGCTAGGCAAATGTTATCTTCAGAAGGAACCAGGTAAGCTTTTCTCGCAAGTTGTCGTCGCTGCTTTGAAGTGGCGCAATGAATGCTTCCTATATAGTGAACGGTGCTCCGTGCTCCGCAGGAACCAGTACTGATATTAAGGTGGGCCGCTGACGAATTACACCTCGCAGCCCAGGTTTTCTTCCTTCCTTTCATGGTTTACTTAATCGAAACCCGGTGTTACGCCGTCGTATGTCGGGCGGCTTGTTCAGCTAGGCAAAAGTTATCTTCAGAAGGAACCAGGTAAGCTTTTCTCGCAAGTTGTCGCTGCTTTGAAGTGGCGCAATGAATGCTTCCTATATAGTGAACGGTGCTCTGTGCTCCGCAGGAACCAGTACTGAAATTAAGGTGGGCCGCTGACGAATTACACCTCGCAGCCCAGGTTTTCTTCCTTCCTTTCATGGTTTACTTAATCAAAACCCGGTGTTACGCCGTCGTATGTCGGGCGGCTTGTTCAGCTAGGCAAAAGTTATCTTCAGAAGGAACCAGGTAAGCTTTTCTCGCAAGTTGTCGCTGCTTTGATGTGGCGCAATGAATGCTTCCTATATAGTGAACGGTGCTCTGTGCTCCGCAGGAACCAGTACTGAAATTAAGGTGGGCCGCTGACGAATTACACCTCGCAGCCCAGGTTTTCTTCCTTCCTTTCATGGTTTACTTAATCAAAACCCGGTGTTACGCCGTCGTATGTCGGGCGGCTTGTTCAGCTAGGCAAATGGTATCTTCAGAAAGAACCAGGTAAGCTTTTCTCGCAAGTTTTCGTCGCTGCTTTGAAGTGGCACAATGAATGCTTCCTATATAGGGAACGGTGCTCCGTGCTCCGCAGGGACTAGTACTGAAATTAAGGTGGGCCGCTGACGAATTACACCTCGCAGCCCTGGTTTTCTTCCTTCCTTTCATGGTTTACTTAATCAAAACCCGGTGTTACGCCGTCGTATGTCGGGCGGCTTGTTCAGCAAGGCAAATGTTATCTTCAGAAGGAACCAGGTAAGCTTTTCTCGCAAGTTTTCGTCGCTGCTTTGAAGTGGCACAATGAATGCTTCCTATATAGGGAACGGTGCTCCGTGCTCCGCAGGGACTAGTACTGAAATTAAGGTGGGCCGCTGACGAATTACACCTCGCAGCCCTGGTTTTCTTCCTTCTTTTCATGGTTTACTTAATCAAAACCCGGTGTTACGCCGTCGTATGTCGGGCGGCTTGTTCAGCAAGGCAAATGTTATCTTCAGAAGGAACCAGGTAAGCTTTTCTCGCAAGTTTTCGTCGCTGCTTTGAAATGGCACAATGAATGCTTCCTATATAGAGAACGGTGCTCCGTGCTCCGCAGGGACTAGTACTGAAATTAAGGTGGGCCGCTGACGAATTACACCTCGCAGCCCAGGTTTTCTTCCTTCCTTTCATGGTTTACTTAATCAAAACCCGGTGTTACGCCGTCGTATGTCGGGCGGCTTGTTCAGCTAGGCAAATGTTATCTTCAGAAGGAACCAGGTAAGCTTTTCTCGCAAGTTGTCGTCGCTGCTTTGAAGTGGCGCAATGAATGCTTCCTATATTGTGAACGGTGCTCCGTACTCCGCAGGAACCAGTACTGATATTAAGGTGGGCCGCTGACGAATTACACCTCGCAGCCCAGGTTTTCTTCCTTCCTTTCATGGTTTACTTAATCAAAACCCGGTGTTACGCCGTCGTATGTCGGGCGGCTTGTTCAGCTAGGCAAAAGTTATCTTCAGAAGGAACCAGGTAAGCTTTTCTCGCAAGTTGTCGCTGCTTTGATGTGGCGCAATGAATGCTTCCTATATAGTGAACGGTGCTCCGTGCTCCGCAGGAACCAGTACTGAAATTAAGGTGGGCCGCTGACGAATTACACCTCGCAGCCCAGGTTTTCTTCCTTCCTTTCATGGTTTACTTAATCAAAACCCGGTGATACGCCCTCGTATGTCCGGCGGCTTGTTCAGCTAGGCAAATGTTATCTTCAGAAGGAACCAGGTAAGCTTTTCTCGCAAGTTTTCGTCGCTGCTTTGAAGTGGCACAATGAATGCTTCCTATATAGGGAACGGTGCTCCGTGCTCCGCAGGGACTAGTACTGAAATTAAGGTGGGCCGCTGACGAATTACACCTCGCAGCCCAGGTTTTCTTCCTTCCTTTCATGGTTTACTTAATCAAAACCCGGTGTTACGCCGTCGTATGTCGGGCGGCTTGTTCAGCAAGGCAAATGTTATCTTCAGAAGGAACCAGGTAAGCTTTTCTCGCAAGTTTTCGTCTCTGCTTTGAAGTGGCACAATGAATGCTTCCTATATAGGGAACGGTGCTCCGTGCTCCGCAGGAACCAGTACTGAAATTAAGGTGGGCCGCTGACGAATTACACCTCGCAGCCCAGGTTTTCTTCCTTCCTTTCATGGTTTACTTAATCAAAACCCGGTGTTACGCCGTCGTATGTCGGGCGGCTTGTTCAGCTAGGCAAAAGTTATCTTCAGAAGGAACCAGGTAAGCTTTTCTCGCAAGTTGTCGCTGCTTTAATGTGGCGCAATGAATGCTTCCTATATAGTGAACGGTGCTCTGTGCTCCGCAGGAACCAGTACTGAAATTAAGGTGGGCCGCTGACGAATTACACCTCGCAGCCCAGGTTTTCTTCCTTCCTTTCATGGTTTACTTAATCAAAACCCGGTGATACGCCCTCGTATGTCGGGCGGCTTGTTCAGCTAGGCAAATGTTATCTTCAGAAGGAACCAGGTAAGCTTTTCTCGCAAGTTTTCGTCGCTGCTTTGAAGTGGCACAATGAATGCTTCCTATATAGGGAACGGTGCTCCGTGCTCCGCAGGGACTAGTACTGAAATTAAGGTGGGCCGCTGACGAATTACACCTCGCAGCCCAGGTTTTCTTCCTTCCTTTCATGGTTTACTTAATCAAAACCCGGTGTTACGCCGTCGTATGTCGGGCGGCTTGTTCAGCAAGGCAAATGTTATCTTCAGAAGGAACCAGGTAAGCTTTTCTCGCAAGTTTTCGTCGCTGCTTTGAAGTGGCACAATGAATGCTTCCTATATAGGGAACGGTGCTCCGTGCTCCGCAGGGACTAGTACTGAAATTAAGGTGGGCCGCTGACGAATTACACCTCGCAGCCCTGGTTTTCTTCCTTCCTTTCATGGTTTACTTAATCAAAACCCGGTGTTACGCCGTCGTATGTCGGGCGGCTTGTTCAGCAAGGCAAATGTTATCTTCAGAAGGAACCAGGTAAGCTTTTCTCGCAAGTTTTCGTCGCTGCTTTGAAGTGGCACAATGAATGCTTCCTATATAGGGAACGGTGCTCCGTGCTCCGCAGGGACTAGTACTGAAATTAAGGTGGGCCGCTGACGAATTACACCTCGCAGCCCAGGTTTTCTTCCTTCCTTTCATGGTTTACATAATCAAAACCCGGTGTTACGCCGTCGTATGTCGGGCGGCTTGTTCAGCTAGGCAAATGTTATCTTCAGAAGGAACCAGGCAAGCTTTTCTCGCAAGTTGTCGTCGCTGCTTTGAAGTGGCGCAATGAATGCTTCCTATATAGTGAACGGTGCTCCGTGCTCCGCAGGAACCAGTACTGCTATTAAGGTGGGCCGCTGACGAATTACACCTCGCAGCCCAGGTTTTCTTCCTTCCTTTCATGGTTTACTTAATCAAAACCCGGTGTTACGCCGTCGTATGTCGGGCGGCTTGTTCAGCTAGGCAAAAGTTATCTTCAGAAGGAACCAGGTAAGCTTTTCTCGCAAGTTGTCGCTGCTTTGAAGTGGCGCAATGAATGCTTCCTATATAGTGAACGGTGCTCTGTGCTCCGCAGGAACCAGTACTGAAATTAAGGTGGGCCGCTGACGAATTACACCTCGCAGCCCAGGTTTTCTTCCTTCCTTTCATGGTTTACTTAATCAAAACCCGGTGTTACGCCGTCGTATGTCGGGCGGCTTGTTCAGCTAGGCAAATGGTATCTTCAGAAAGAACCAGGTAAGCTTTTCTCGCAAGTTGTCGTCGCTGCTTTGAAGTGGCGCAATGAATGCTTCCTATATAGTGAACGGTGCTCCGTGCTCCGCAGGAACCAGTACTGAAATTAAGGTGGGCCGCTGACGAATTACACCTCGCAGCCCAGGTTTTCTTCCTTCCTTTCATGGTTTACTTAATCAAAACCCGGTGTTACACCGTCGTATGTCGGGCGGCTTGTTCAGCTAGGCAAAAGTTATCTTCAGAAGGAACCAGGTAAGCTTTTCTCGCAAGTTGTCGTCGCTGCTTTGAAGTGGCGCAATGAATGCTTCCTATATAGGGAACGGTGCTCCGTGCTCCGCAGGGACTAGTACTGAAATTAAGTTGGGCCGCTGGCGAATTACACCTCGCAGCCCAGGTTTTCTTCCTTCCTTTCATGGTTTACTTAATCAAAACCCGGTGTTACGCCGTCGTATGTCGGGCGGCTTGTTCAGCAAGGCAAATGTTATCTTCAGAAGGAACCAGGTAAGCTTTTCTCGCAAGTTTTCGTCGCTGCTTTGAAGTGGCACAATGAATGCTTCCTATATAGGGAACGGTGCTCCGTGCTCCGCAGGAACTAGTACTGAAATTAAGGTGGGCCGCTGACGAATTACACCTCGCAGCCCAGGTTTTCTTCCTTCCTTTCATGGTTTACTTAATCAAAACCCGGTGTTACGCCGTCGTATGTCGGGCGGCTTCTTCAGCAAGGCAAATGTTATCTTCAGAAGGAACCAGGTAAGCTTTTCTCGCAAGTTGTCGTCGCTGCTTTGAAGTGGCGCAATGAATGCTTCCTATATAGTGAACAGTGCTCCGTGCTCCGCAGGGACTAGTACTGAAATTAAGGTGGGCCGCTGACGAATTCCACCTCGAAGCCCAGGTTTTCTTCCTTCCTTTCATGGTTTACTTAATCAAAACCCGGTGTTACGCCGTCGTATGTCGGGCGGCTTGTTCAGCAAGGCAAATGTTATCTTCAGAAGGAACCAGGTAAGCTTTTCCCGCAAGTTTTCGTCGCTGCTTTGAAGTGGCACAATGAATGCTTCCTATATAGGGAACGGTGCTCCGTGCTCCGCAGGGACTAGTACTGAAATTAAGGTGGGCCGCTGACGAATTACACCTCGCAGCCCAGGTTTTCTTCCTTCCTTTCATGGTTTGGTTTACTTAATCAAAACCCGGTGTTACGCCGTCGTATGTCGGGCGGCTTGTTCAGCTAGGCAAATGGTATCTTCAGAAAGAACCAGGTAAGCTTTTCTCGCAAGTTGTCGTCGCTGCTTTGAAGTGGCGCAATGAATGCTTCCTATATAGTGAACGGTGCTCCGTGCTCCGCAGGAACCAGTACTGAAATTAAGGTGGGCCGCTGACGAATTACACCTCGCAGCCCAGGTTTTCTTCCTTCCTTTCATGGTTTACTTAATCAAAACCCGGTGTTACGCCGTCGTATGTCGGGCGGCTTGTTCAGCTAGGCAAAAGTTATCTTCAGAAGGAACCAGGTAAGCTTTTCTCGCAAGTTGTCGTCGCTGCTTTGAAGTGGCGCAATGAATGCTTCCTATATAGGGAACGGTGCTCCGTGCTCCGCAGGAACCAGTACTGAAATTAAGGTGGGCCGCTGACGAATTACACCTCGCAGCCCAGGTTTTCTTCCTTCCTTTCATGGTTTACTTAATCAAAACCCGGTGTTACACCGTCGTATGTCGGGCGGCTTGTTCAGCTAGGCAAAAGTTATCTTCAGAAGGAACCAGGTAAGCTTTTCTCGCAAGTTGTCGTCGCTGCTTTGAAGTGGCGCAATGAATGCTTCCTATATAGGGAACGGTGCTCCGTGCTCCGCAGGGACTAGTACTGAAATTAAGTTGGGCCGCTGACGAATTACACCTCGCAGCCCAGGTTTTCTTCCTTCCTTTCATGGTTTACTTAATCAAAACCCGGTGTTACGTCGTCGTATGTCGGGCGGCTTGTTCAGCAAGGCAAATGTTATCTTCAGAAGGAACCAGGTAAGCTTTTCTCGCAAGTTTTCGTCGCTGCTTTGAAGTGGCACAATGAATGCTTCCTATATAGGGAACGGTGCTCCGTGCTCCGCAGGAACTAGTACTGAAATTAAGGTGGGCCGCTGACGAATTACACCTCGCAGCCCAGGTTTTCTTCCTTCCTTTCATGGTTTACTTAATCAAAACCCGGTGTTACGCCGTCGTATGTCGGGCGGCTTCTTCAGCAAGGCAAATGTTATCTTCAGAAGGAACCAGGTAAGCTTTTCTCGCAAGTTGTCGTCGCTGCTTTGAAGTGGCGCAATGAATGCTTCCTATATAGTGAACAGTGCTCCGTGCTCCGCAGGGACTAGTACTGAAATTAAGGTGGGCCGCTGACGAATTCCACCTCGAAGCCCAGGTTTTCTTCCTTCCTTTCATGGTTTACTTAATCAAAACCCGGTGTTACGCCGTCGTATGTCGGGCGGCTTGTTCAGCAAGGCAAATGTTATCTTCAGAAGGAACCAGGTAAGCTTTTCCCGCAAGTTTTCGTCGCTGCTTTGAAGTGGCACAATGAATGCTTCCTATATAGGGAACGGTGCTCCGTGCTCCGCAGGGACTAGTACTGAAATTAAGGTGGGCCGCTGACGAATTACACCTCGCAGCCCAGGTTTTCTTCCTTCCTTTCATGGTTTGGTTTACTTAATCAAAACCCGGTGTTACGCCGTCGTATGTCGGGCGGCTTGTTCAGCTAGGCAAATAGTATCTTCAGAAAGAACCAGGTAAGCTTTTCTCGCAAGTTGTCGTCGCTGCTTTGAAGTGGCGCAATGAATGCTTCCTATATAGTGAACGGTGCTCCGTGCTCCGCAGGAACCAGTACTGAAATTAAGGTGGGCCGCTGACGAATTACACCTCGCAGCCCAGGTTTTCTTCCTTCCTTTCATGGTTTACTTAATCAAAACCCGGTGTTACGCCGTCGTATGTCGGGCGGCTTGTTCAGCTAGGCAAAAGTTATCTTCAGAAGGAACCAGGTAAGCTTTTCTCGCAAGTTGTCGTCGCTGCTTTGAAGTGGCGCAATGAATGCTTCCTATATAGGGAACGGTGCTCCGTGCTCCGCAGGGACTAGTACTGAAATTAAGTTGGGCCGCTGACGAATTACACCTCGCAGCCCAGGTTTTCTTCCTTCCTTTCATGGTTTACTTAATCAAAACCCGGTGTTACGCCGTCGTATGTCGGGCGGCTTGTTCAGCTAGGCAAAAGTTATCTTCAGAAGAAACCAGGTAAGCTTTTCTCGCAAGTTGTCGTCGCTGCTTTGAAGTGGCGCAATGAATGCTTCCTATATAGTGAACGGTGCTCTGTGCTCCGGAGGAACAAGTACTGAAATTAAGGTGGGCCGCTGACGAATTACACCTCGCTGCCCAGGTTTTCTTCCTTCCTTTCATGGTTTACTTAATCAAAACCCGGTGATACGCCCTCGTATGTCGGGCGGCTTGTTCAGCTAGGCAAATGTTATCTTCAGAAGGAACCAGGTAAGCTTTTCTCGCAAGTTGTCGTCGCTGCTTTGAAGTGGCGCAATGAATGCTTCCTATATAGTGAACGGTGCTCCGTGCTCCGCAGGAACCAGTACTGATATTAAGGTGGGCCGCTGACGAATTACACCTCGCAGCCCAGGTTTTCTTCCTTCCTTTCATGGTTTACTTAATCAAAACCCGGTGTTACGCCGTCGTATGTCGGGCGGCTTGTTCAGCTAGGCAAAAGTTATCTTCAGAAGGAACCAGGTAAGCTTTTCTCGCAAGTTGTCGCTGCTTTGATGTGGCGCAATGAATGCTTCCTATATAGTGAACGGTGCTCTGTGCTCCGCAGGAACCAGTACTGAAATTAAGGTGGGCCGCTGACGAATTACACCTCGCAGCCCAGGTTTTCTTCCTTCCTTTCATGGTTTACTTAATCAAAACCCGGTGTTACGCCGTCGTATGTCGGGCGGCTTGTTCAGCTAGGCAAATGGTATCTTCAGAAAGAACCAGGTAAGCTTTTCTCGCAAGTTGTCGTCGCTGCTTTGAAGTGGCGCAATGAATGCTTCCTATATAGTGAACGGTGCTCCGTGCTCCGCAGGAACCAGTACTGAAATTAAGGTGGGCCGCTGACGAATTACACCTCGCAGCCCAGGTTTTCTTCCTTCCTTTCATGGTTTACTTAATCAAAACCCGGTGTTACGCCGTCGTATGTCGGGCGGCTTGTTCAGCTAGGCAAAAGTTATCTTCAGAAGGAACCAGGTAAGCTTTTCTCGCAAGTTGTCGTCGCTGCTTTGAAGTGGCGCAATGAATGCTTCCTATATAGGGAACGGTGCTCCGTGCTCCGCAGGGACTAGTACTGAAATTAAGTTGGGCCGCTGACGAATTACACCTCGCAGCCCAGGTTTTCTTCCTTCCTTTCATGGTTTACTTAATCAAAACCCGGTGTTACGCCGTCGTATGTCGGGCGGCTTGTTCAGCAAGGCAAATGTTATCTTCAGAAGGAACCAGGTAAGCTTTTCTCGCAAGTTTTCGTCGCTGCTTTGAAGTGGCACAATGAATGCTTCCTATATAGGGAACGGTGCTCCGTGCTCCGCAGGGACTAGTACTGAAATTAAGGTGGGCCGCTGACGAATTGCACCTCGCAGCCCAGGTTTTCTTCCTTCCTTTCATGGTTTACTTAATCAAAACCCGGTGTTACGCCGTCGTATGTCGGGCGGCTTGTTCAGCAAGGCAAATGTTATCTTCAGAAGGAACCAGGTAAGCTTTTTTCGCAAGTTGTCGTCGCTGCTTTGAAGTGGCGCAATGAATGCTTCCTATATAGGGAACGGTGCTCCGTGCTCCGCAGGGACTAGTACTGAAATTAAGTTGGGCCGCTGACGAATTACACCTCGCAGCCCAGGTTTTCTTCCTTCCTTTCATGGTTTACTTAATCAAAACCCGGTGTTACGCCGTCGTATGTCGGGCGGCTTGTTCAGCAAGGCAAATGTTATCTTCAGAAGGAACCAGGTAAGCTTTTCTCGCAAGTTTTCGTCGCTGCTTTGAAGTGGCACAATGAATGCTTCCTATATAGGGAACGGTGCTCCGTGCTCCGCAGGGACTAGTACTGAAATTAAGGTGGGCCGCTGACGAATTACACCTCGCAGCCCAGGTTTTCTTCCTTCCTTTCATGGTTTACTTAATCAAAACCCGGTGTTACGCCGTCGTATGTCGGGCGGCTTGTTCAGCAAGGCAAATGTTATCTTCAGAAGGAACCAGGCAAGCTTTTCTCGCAAGTTTTCGTCGCTGCTTTGAAGTGGCACAATGAATGCTTCCTATATAGGGAACGGTGCTCCGTGCTCCGCAGGGACTAGTACTGAAACTAAGGCGGGCCGCTGACGAATTACACCTCGCAGCCAAGGTTTTCTTCCTTCCTTTCATGGTTTACTTAATCAAAACCCGGTGTTACGCCGTCGTATGTCGGGCGGCTTGTTCAGCAAGGCAAATGTTATCTTCAGAAGGAACCAGGTAAGCTTTTCTCGCAAGTTTTCGTCGCTGCTTTGAAGTGGCACAATGAATGCTTCCTATATAGGGAACGGTGCTCCGTGCTCCGCAGGGACTAGTACTGAAATTAAGGTGGGCCGCTGACGAATTACACCTCGCAGCCCAGGTTTTCTTCCTTCCTTTCATGGTTTACTTAATCAAAACCCGGTGTTACGCCGTCGTATGTCGGGCGGCTTGTTCAGCAAGGCAAATGTTATCTTCAGAAGGAACCAGGTAAGCTTTTCTCGCAAGTTTTCGTCGCTGCTTTGAAGTGGCACAATGAATGCTTCCTATATAGGGAACGGTGCTCCGTGCTCCGAAGGGACTAGTACTGAAATTAAGGTGGGCCGCTGACGAATTACACCTCGCAGCCCAGGTTTTCTTCCTTCCTTTCATGGTTTACTTAATCAAAACCCGGTGTTACGCCGTCGTATGTCGGGCGGCTTGTTCAGCTAGGCAAAAGTTATCTTCAGAAGAAACCAGGTAAGCTTTTCTCGCAAGTTGTCGTCGCTGCTTTGAAGTGGCGCAATGAATGCTTCCTATATAGTGAACGGTGCTCTGTGCTCCGGAGGAACAAGTACTGAAATTAAGGTGGGCCGCTGACGAATTACACCTCGCTGCCCAGGTTTTCTTCCTTCCTTTCATGGTTTACTTAATCAAAACCCGGTGATACGCCCTCGTATGTCGGGCGGCTTGTTCAGCTAGGCAAATGTTATCTTCAGAAGGAACCAGGTAAGCTTTTCTCGCAAGTTTTCGTCGCTGCTTTGAAGTGGCACAATGAATGCTTCCTATATAGGGAACGGTGCTCCGTGCTCCGCAGGGACTAGTACTGAAATTAAGGTGGGCCGCTGACGAATTACACCTCGCAGCCCAGGTTTTCTTCCTTCCTTTCATGGTTTACTTAATCAAAACCCGGTGTTACGCCGTCGTATGTCGGGCGGCTTGTTCAGCTAGGCAAATGGTATCTTCAGAAAGAACCAGGTAAGCTTTTCTCGCAAGTTGTCGTCGCTGCTTTGAAGTGGCGCAATGAATGCTTCCTATATAGTGAACGGTGCTCCGTGCTCCGCAGGAACCAGTACTGAAATTAAGGTGGGCCGCTGACGAATTACACCTCGCAGCCCAGGTTTTCTTCCTTCCTTTCATGGTTTACTTAATCAAAACCCGGTGTTACGCCGTCGTATGTCGGGCGGCTTGTTCAGCAAGGCAAATGTTATCTTCAGAAGGAACCAGGTAAGCTTTTCTCGCAAGTTTTCGTCGCTGCTTTGAAGTGGCACAATGAATGCTTCCTATATAGGGAACGGTGCTCCGTGCTCCGCAGGGACTAGTACTGAAATTAAGGTGGGCCGCTGAAGAATTACACCTCGCAGCCCAGGTTTTCTTCCTTCCTTTCATGGTTTACTTAATCAAAACCCGGTGTTACGCCGTCGTATGTCGGGCGGCTTGTTCAGCAAGGCAAATGTTATCTTCAGAAGGAACCAGGTAAGCTTTTCTCGCAAGTTTTCGTCGCTGCTTTGAAGTGGCACAATGATTGCTTCCTATATAGGGAACGGTGCTCCGTGCTCCGCAGGGACTAGTACTGAAATTAAGGTGGGCCGCTGACGAATTACACCTCGCAGCCCAGGTTTTCTTCCTTCCTTTCATGGTTTACTTAATCAAAACCCGGTGTTACGCCGTCGTATGTCGGGCGGCTTGTTCAGCTAGGCAAATGGTATCTTCAGAAAGAACCAGGTAAGCTTTTCTCGCAAGTTGTCGTCGCTGCTTTGAAGTGGCGCAATGAATGCTTCCTATATAGTGAACGGTGCTCCGTGCTCCGCAGGAACCAGTACTGAAATTAAGGTGGGCCGCTGACGAATTACACCTCGCAGCCCAGGTTTTCTTCCTTCCTTTCATGGTTTACTTAATCAAAACCCGGTGTTACGCCGTCGTATGTCGGGCGGCTTGTTCAGCTAGGCAAAAGTTATCTTCAGAAGGAACCAGGTAAGCTTTTCTCGCAAGTTGTCGTCGCTGCTTTGAAGTGGCGCAATGAATGCTTCCTATATAGGGAACGGTGCTCCGTGCTCCGCAGGGACTAGTACTGAAATTAAGTTGGGCCGCTGACGAATTACACCTCGCAGCCCAGGTTTTCTTCCTTCCTTTCATGGTTTACTTAATCAAAACCCGGTGTTACGCCGTCGTATGTCGGGCGGCTTGTTCAGCAAGGCAAATGTTATCTTCAGAAGGAACCAGGTAAGCTTTTCTCGCAAGTTTTCGTCGCTGCTTTGAAGTGGCACAATGAATGCTTCCTATATAGGGAACGGTGCTCCGTGCTCCGCAGGGACTAGTACTGAAATTAAGGTGGGCCGCTGACGAATTGCACCTCGCAGCCCAGGTTTTCTTCCTTCCTTTCATGGTTTACTTAATCAAAACCCGGTGTTACGCCGTCGTATGTCGGGCGGCTTGTTCAGCAAGGCAAATGTTATCTTCAGAAGGAACCAGGTAAGCTTTTTTCGCAAGTTGTCGTCGCTGCTTTGAAGTAGCGCAATGAATGCTTCCTATATAGGGAACGGTGCTCCGTGCTCCGCAGGGACTAGTACTGAAATTAAGTTGGGCCGCTGACGAATTACACCTCGCAGCCCAGGTTTTCTTCCTTCCTTTCATGGTTTACTTAATCAAAACCCGGTGTTACGCCGTCGTATGTCGGGCGGCTTGTTCAGCAAGGCAAATGTTATCTTCAGAAGGAACCAGGTAAGCTTTTCTCGCAAGTTTTCGTCGCTGCTTTGAAGTGGCACAATGAATGCTTCCTATATAGGGAACGGTGCTCCGTGCTCCGCAGGGACTAGTACTGAAATTAAGGTGGGCCGCTGACGAATTACACCTCGCAGCCCAGGTTTTCTTCCTTCCTTTCATGGTTTACTTAATCAAAACCCGGTGTTACGCCGTCGTATGTCGGGCGGCTTGTTCAGCAAGGCAAATGTTATCTTCAGAAGGAACCAGGCAAGCTTTTCTCGCAAGTTTTCGTCGCTGCTTTGAAGTGGCACAATGAATGCTTCCTATATAGGGAACGGTGCTCCGTGCTCCGCAGGGACTAGTACTGAAACTAAGGCGGGCCGCTGACGAATTACACCTCGCAGCCAAGGTTTTCTTCCTTCCTTTCATGGTTTACTTAATCAAAACCCGGTGTTACGCCGTCGTATGTCGGGCGGCTTGTTCAGCAAGGCAAATGTTATCTTCAGAAGGAACCAGGTAAGCTTTTCTCGCAAGTTTTCGTCGCTGCTTTGAAGTGGCACAATGAATGCTTCCTATATAGGGAACGGTGCTCCGTGCTCCGCAGGGACTAGTACTGAAATTAAGGTGGGCCGCTGACGAATTACACCTCGCAGCCCAGGTTTTCTTCCTTCCTTTCATGGTTTACTTAATCAAAACCCGGTGTTACGCCGTCGTATGTCGGGCGGCTTGTTCAGCTAGGCAAAAGTTATCTTCAGAAGAAACCAGGTAAGCTTTTCTCGCAAGTTGTCGTCGCTGCTTTGAAGTGGCGCAATGAATGCTTCCTATATAGTGAACGGTGCTCTGTGCTCCGGAGGAACAAGTACTGAAATTAAGGTGGGCCGCTGAGGAATTACACCTCGCTGCCCAGGTTTTCTTCCTTCCTTTCATGGTTTACTTAATCAAAACCCGGTGATACGCCCTCGTATGTCGGGCGGCTTGTTCAGCTAGGCAAATGTTATCTTCAGAAGGAACCAGGTAAGCTTTTCTCGCAAGTTTTCGTCGCTGCTTTGAAGTGGCACAATGAATGCTTCCTATATAGGGAACGGTGCTCCGTGCTCCGCAGGGACTAGTACTGAAATTAAGGTGGGCCGCTGACGAATTACACCTCGCAGCCCAGGTTTTCTTCCTTCCTTTCATGGTTTACTTAATCAAAACCCGGTGTTACGCCGTCGTATGTCGGGCGGCTTGTTCAGCTAGGCAAATGGTATCTTCAGAAAGAACCAGGTAAGCTTTTCTCGCAAGTTGTCGTCGCTGCTTTGAAGTGGCGCAATGAATGCTTCCTATATAGTGAACGGTGCTCCGTGCTCCGCAGGAACCAGTACTGAAATTAAGGTGGGCCGCTGACGAATTACACCTCGCAGCCCAGGTTTTCTTCCTTCCTTTCATGGTTTACTTAATCAAAACCCGGTGTTACGCCGTCGTATGTCGGGCGGCTTGTTCAGCAAGGCAAATGTTATCTTCAGAAGGAACCAGGTAAGCTTTTCTCGCAAGTTTTCGTCGCTGCTTTGAAGTGGCACAATGAATGCTTCCTATATAGGGAACGGTGCTCCGTGCTCCGCAGGGACTAGTACTGAAATTAAGGTGGGCCGCTGAAGAATTACACCTCGCAGCCCAGGTTTTCTTCCTTCCTTTCATGGTTTACTTAATCAAAACCCGGTGTTACGCCGTCGTATGTCGGGCGGCTTGTTCAGCAAGGCAAATGTTATCTTCAGAAGGAACCAGGTAAGCTTTTCTCGCAAGTTTTCGTCGCTGCTTTGAAGTGGCACAATGATTGCTTCCTATATAGGGAACGGTGCTCCGTGCTCCGCAGGGACTAGTACTGAAATTAAGGTGGGCCGCTGACGAATTACACCTCGCAGCCCAGGTTTTCTCCCTTCCTTTCATGGTTTACTTAATCAAAACCCGGTGTTACGCCGTCGTATGTCGGGCGGCTTGTTCAGCTAGGCAAAAGTTATCTTCAGAAGAAACCAGGTAAGCTTTTCTCGCAAGTTGTCGTCGCTGCTTTGAAGTGGCGCAATGAATGCTTCCTATATGAACGGTGCTCTGTGCTCCGGAGGAACAAGTACTGAAATTAAGGTGGGCCGCTGACGAATTACACCTCGCTGCCCAGGTTTTCTTCCTTCCTTTCATGGTTTACTTAATCAAAACCCGGTGATACGCCCTCGTATGTCGGGCGGCTTGTTCAGCTAGGCAAATGTTATCTTCAGAAGGAACCAGGTAAGCTTTTCTCGCAAGTTTTCGTCGCTGCTTTGAAGTGGCACAATGAATGCTTCCTATATAGGGAACGGTGCTCCGTGCTCCGCAGGGACTAGTACTGAAATTAAGGTGGGCCGCTGACGAATTACACCTCGCAGCCCAGGTTTTCTTCCTTCCTTTCATGGTTTACTTAATCAAAACCCGGTGTTACGCCGTCGTATGTCGGGCGGCTTGTTCAGCTAGGCAAAAGTTATCTTCAGAAGAAACCAGGTAAGCTTTTCTCGCAAGTTGTCGTCGCTGCTTTGAAGTGGCACAATGATTGCTTCCTATATAGGGAACGGTGCTCCGTGCTCCGCAGGGACTAGTACTGAAATTAAGGTGGGCCGCTGACGAATTACACATCGCAGCCCAGGTTTTCTCCCTTCCTTTCATGGTTTACTTAATCAAAACCCGGTGTTACGCCGTCGTATGTCGGGCGGCTTGTTCAGCTAGGCAAAAGTTATCTTCAGAAGAAACCAGGTAAGCTTTTCTCGCAAGTTGTCGCTGCTTTGAAGTGGCGCAATGAATGCTTCCTATATAGGGAACGGTGCTCCGTGCTCCGCAGGGACTAGTACTGAAATTAAGTTGGGCCGCTGACGAATTACACCTCGCAGCCCAGGTTTTCTTCCTTCCTTTCATGGTTTACTTAATCAAAACCCGGTGTTACGCCGTCGTATGTCGGGCGGCTTGTTCAGCAAGGCAAATGTTATCTTCAGAAGGAACCAGGTAAGCTTTTCTCGCAAGTTTTCGTCGCTGCTTTGAAGTGGCACAATGAATGCTTCCTATATAGGGAACGGTGCTCCGTGCTCCGCAGGGACTAGTACTGAAATTAAGGTGGGCCGCTGACGAATTGCACCTCGCAGCCCAGGTTTTCTTCCTTCCTTTCATGGTTTACTTAATCAAAACCCGGTGTTACGCCGTCGTATGTCGGGCGGCTTGTTCAGCAAGGCAAATGTTATCTTCAGAAGGAACCAGGTAAGCTTTTCTCGCAAGTTGTCGTCGCTGCTTTGAAGTGGCGCAATGAATGCTTCCTATATAGGGAACGGTGCTCCGTGCTCCGCAGGGACTAGTACTGAAATTAAGTTGGGCCGCTGACGAATTACACCTCGCAGCCCAGGTTTTCTTCCTTCCTTTCATGGTTTACTTAATCAAAACCCGGTGTTACGCCGTCGTATGTCGGGCGGCTTGTTCAGCAAGGCAAATGTTATCTTCAGAAGGAACCAGGTAAGCTTTTCTCGCAAGTTTTCGTCGCTGCTTTGAAGTGGCACAATGAATGCTTCCTATATAGGGAACGGTGCTCCGTGCTCCGCAGGGACTAGTACTGAAACTAAGGCGGGCCGCTGACGAATTACACCTCGCAGCCCAGGTTTTCTTCCTTCCTTTCATGGTTTACTTAATCAAAACCCGGTGTTACGCCGTCGTATGTCGGGCGGCTTGTTCAGCAAGGCAAATGTTATCTTCAGAAGGAACCAGGTAAGCTTTTCTCGCAAGTTTTCGTCACTGCTTTGAAGTGGCACAATGAATGCTTCCTATATAGGGAACGGTGCTCCGTGCTCCGCAGGGACTAGTACTGAAATTAAGGTGGGCCGCTGACGAATTACACCTCGCAGCCCAGGTTTTCTTCCTTCCTTTCATGGTTTACTTAATCAAAACCCGGTGTTACGCCGTCGTATGTCGGGCGGCTTGTTCAGCTAGGCAAAAGTTATCTTCAGAAGAAACCAGGTAAGCTTTTCTCGCAAGTTGTCGTCGCTGCTTTGAAGTGGCGCAATGAATGCTTCCTATATAGTGAACGGTGCTCTGTGCTCCGGAGGAACAAGTACTGAAATTAAGGTGGGCCGCTGACGAATTACACCTCGCTGCCCAGGTTTTCTTCCTTCCTTTCATGGTTTACTTAATCAAAACCCGGTGATACGCCCTCGTATGTCGGGCGGCTTGTTCAGCTAGGCAAATGTTATCTTCAGAAGGAACCAGGTAAGCTTTTCTCGCAAGTTTTCGTCGCTGCTTTGAAGTGGCACAATGAATGCTTCCTATATAGGGAACGGTGCTCCGTGCTCCGCAGGGACTAGTACTGAAATTAAGGTGGGCCGCTGACGAATTACACCTCGCAGCCCAGGTTTTCTTCCTTCCTTTCATGGTTTACTTAATCAAAACCCGGTGTTACGCCGTCGTATGTCGGGCGGCTTGTTCAGCTAGGCAAATGGTATCTTCAGAAAGAACCAGGTAAGCTTTTCTCGCAAGTTGTCGTCGCTGCTTTGAAGTGGCGCAATGAATGCTTCCTATATAGTGAACGGTGCTCCGTGCTCCGCAGGAACCAGTACTGAAATTAAGGTGGGCCGCTGACGAATTACACCTCGCAGCCCAGGTTTTCTTCCTTCCTTTCATGGTTTACTTAATCAAAACCCGGTGTTACGCCGTCGTATGTCGGGCGGCTTGTTCAGCAAGGCAAATGTTATCTTCAGAAGGAACCAGGTAAGCTTTTCTCGCAAGTTTTCGTCGCTGCTTTGAAGTGGCACAATGAATGCTTCCTATATAGGGAACGGTGCTCCGTGCTCCGCAGGGACTAGTACTGAAATTAAGGTGGGCCGCTGAAGAATTACACCTCGCAGCCCAGGTTTTCTTCCTTCCTTTCATGGTTTACTTAATCAAAACCCGGTGTTACGCCGTCGTATGTCGGGCGGCTTGTTCAGCAAGGCAAATGTTATCTTCAGAAGGAACCAGGTAAGCTTTTCTCGCAAGTTTTCGTCGCTGCTTTGAAGTGGCACAATGATTGCTTCCTATATAGGGAACGGTGCTCCGTGCTCCGCAGGGACTAGTACTGAAATTAAGGTGGGCCGCTGACGAATTACACCTCGCAGCCCAGGTTTTCTCCCTTCCTTTCATGGTTTACTTAATCAAAACCCGGTGTTACGCCGTCGTATGTCGGGCGGCTTGTTCAGCTAGGCAAAAGTTATCTTCAGAAGAAACCAGGTAAGCTTTTCTCGCAAGTTGTCGTCGCTGCTTTGAAGTGGCGCAATGAATGCTTCCTATATAGTGAACGGTGCTCTGTGCTCCGGAGGAACAAGTACTGAAATTAAGGTGGGCCGCTGACGAATTACACCTCGCTGCCCAGGTTTTCTTCCTTCCTTTCATGGTTTACTTAATCAAAACCCGGTGATACGCCCTCGTATGTCGGGCGGCTTGTTCAGCTAGGCAAATGTTATCTTCAGAAGGAACCAGGTAAGCTTTTCTCGCAAGTTTTCGTCGCTGCTTTGAAGTGGCACAATGAATGCTTCCTATATAGGGAACGGTGCTCCGTGCTCCGCAGGGACTAGTACTGAAATTAAGGTGGGCCGCTGACGAATTACACCTCGCAGCCCAGGTTTTCTTCCTTCCTTTCATGGTTTACTTAATCAAAACCCGGTGTTACGCCGTCGTATGTCGGGCGGCTTGTTCAGCTAGGCAAAAGTTATCTTCAGAAGAAACCAGGTAAGCTTTTCTCGCAAGTTGTCGTCGCTGCTTTGAAGTGGCGCAATGAATGCTTCCTATATAGTGAACGGTGCTCTGTGCTCCGCAGGTACCAGTACTGAAATTAAGGTGGGCCGCTGACGAATTACACCTCGCAGCCCAGGTTTTCTTCCTTCCTTTCATGGTTTACTTAATCAAAACCCGGTGATACGCCCTCGTATGTCGGGCGGCTTGTTCAGCTAGGCAAATGTTATCTTCAGAAGGAACCAGGTAAGCTTTTCTCGCAAGTTTTCGTCGCTGCTTTGAAGTGGCACAATGAATGCTTCCTATATAGGGAACGGTGCTCCGTGCTCCGCAGGGACTAGTACTGAAATTAAGGTGGGCCGCTGACGAATTACACCTCGTAGCCCAGGTTTTCTTCCTTCCTTTCATGGTTTACTTAATCAAAACCCGGTGTTACGCCGTCGTATGTCGGGCGGCTTGTTCAGCAAGGCAAATGTTATCTTCAGAAGGAACCAGGTAAGCTTTTCTCGCAAGTTTTCGTCGCTGCTTTGAAGTGGCACAATGAATGCTTCCTATATAGGGAACGGTGCTCCGTGCTCCGCAGGGACTAGTACTGAAATTAAGGTGGGCCGCTGACGAATTACACCTCGCAGCCCTGGTTTTCTTCCTTCCTCTCATGGTTTACTTAATCAAAACCCGGTGTTACGCCGTCGTATGTCGGGCGGCTTGTTCAGCAAGGCAAATGTTATCTTCAGAAGGAACCAGGTAAGCTTTTCTCGCAAGTTTTCGTCGCTGCTTTGAAGTGGCACAATGAATGCTTCCTATATAGGGAACGGTGCTCCGTGCTCCGCAGGGACTAGTACTGAAATTAAGGTGGGCCGCTGACGAATTACACCTCGCAGCCCTGGTTTTCTTCCTTCCTTTCATGGTTTACTTAATCAAAACCCGGTGTTACGCCGTCGTATGTCGGGCGGCTTGTTCAGCAAGGCAAATGTTATCTTCAGAAGGAACCAGGTAAGCTTTTCTCGCAAGTTTTCGTCGCTGATTTGAAGTGGCACAATGAATGCTTCCTATATAGGGAACGGTGCTCCGTGCTCCGCAGGGACTAGTACTGAAATTAAGGTGGGCCGCTGACGAATTACACCTCGCAGCCCAGGTTTTCTTCCTTCCTTTCATGGTTTACTTAATCAAAACCCGGTGTTACGCCGTCGTATGTCGGGCGGCTTGTTCAGCTAGGCAAATGTTATCTTCAGAAGGAACCAGGTAAGCTTTTCTCGCAAGTTGTCGTCGCTGCTTTGAAGTGGCGCAATGAATGCTTCCTATATAGTGAACGGTGCTCCGTGCTCCGCAGGAACCAGTACTGATATTAAGGTGGGCCGCTGACGAATTACACCTCGCAGCCCAGGTTTTCTTCCTTCCTTTCATGGTTTACTTAATCAAAACCCGGTGTTACGCCGTCGTATGTCGGGCGGCTTGTTCAGCTAGGCAAAAGTTATCTTCAGAAGGAACCAGGTAAGCTTTTCTCGCAAGTTGTCGTCGCTGCTTTGAAGTGGCGCAATGAATGCTTCCTATATAGGGAACGGTGCTCCGTGCTCCGCAGGGACTAGTACTGAAATTAAGTTGGGCCGCTGACGAATTACACCTCGCAGCCCAGGTTTTCTTCCTTCCTTTCATGGTTTACTTAATCAAAACCCGGTGTTACGCCGTCGTATGTCGGGCGGCTTGTTCAGCTAGGCAAAAGTTATCTTCAGAAGGAACCAGGTAAGCTTTTCTCGCAAGTTGTCGCTGCTTTGAAGTGGCGCAATGAATGCTTCCTATATAGTGAACGGTGCTCTGTGCTCCGCAGGAACCAGTGTTGAAATTAAGGTGGGCCGCTGACGAATTACACCTCGCAGCCCAGGTTTTCTTCCTTCCTTTCATGGTTTACTTAATCAAAACCCGGTGTTACGCCGTCGTATGTCGGGCGGCTTGTTCAGCTAGGCAAATGGTATCTTCAGAAAGAACCAGGTAAGCTTTTCTCGCAAGTTGTCGTCGCTGCTTTGAAGTGGCGCAATGAATGCTTCCTATATAGTGAACGGTGCTCCGTGCTCCGCAGGAACCAGTACTGAAATTAAGGTGGGCCGCTGACGAATTACACCTCGCAGCCCAGGTTTTCTTCCTTCCTTTCATGGTTTACTTAATCAAAACCCGGTGATACGCCCTCGTATGTCGGGCGGCTTGTTCAGCTAGGCAAATGTTATCTTCAGAAGGAACCAGGTAAGCTTTTCTCGCAAGTTTTCGTCGCTGCTTTGAAGTGGCACAATGAATGCTTCCTATATAGGGAACGGTGCTCCGTGCTCCGCAGGGACTAGTAATGAAATTAAGGTGGGCCGCTGATGAATTACACCTCGCAGCCCAGGTTTTCTTCCTTCCTTTCATGGTTTACTTAATCAAAACCCGGTGTTACGCCGTCGTATGTCGGGCGGCTTGTTCAGCAAGGCAAATGTTATCTTCAGAAGGAACCAGGTAAGCTTTTCTCGCAAGTTGTCGTCGCTGCTTTGAAGTGGCACGATGAATGCTTCCTATATAGGGAACGGTGCTCCGTGCTCCGCAGGGACTAGTACTGAAATTAAGGTGGGCCGCTGACGAATTACACCTCGCTGCCCAGGTTTTCTTCCTTCCTTTCATGGTTTACTTAATCAAAACCCGGTGATACGCCCTCGTATGTCGGGCGGCTTGTTCAGCTAGGCAAATGTTATCTTCAGAAGGAACCAGGTAAGCTTTTCTCGCAAGTTTTCGTCGCTGCTTTGAAGTGGCACAATGAATGCTTCCTATATAGGGAACGGTGCTCCGTGCTCCGCAGGGACTAGTAATGAAATTAAGGTGGGCCGCTGATGAATTACACCTCGCAGCCCAGGTTTTCTTCCTTCCTTTCATGGTTTACTTAATCAAAACCCGGTGTTACGCCGTCGTATGTCGGGCGGCTTGTTCAGCTAGGCAAATGTTATCTTCAGAAGGAACCAGGTAAGCTTTTCTCGCAAGTTGTCGTCGCTGCTTTGAAGTGGCGCAATGAATGCTTCCTATATAGTGAACGGTGCTCCGTGCTCCGCAGGAACCAGTACTGAAATTAAGGTGGGCCGCTGACGAATTACACCTCGCAGCCCAGGTTTTCTTCCTTCCTTTTATGGTTTACTTAATCAAAACCCGGTGTTACGCCGTCGTATGTCGGGCGGCTTGTTCAGCTAGGCAAAAGTTATCTTCAGAAGGAACCAGGTAAGCTTTTCTCGCAAGTTGTCGTCGCTGCTTTGAAGTGGCACAATGAATGCTTCCTATATAGGGAACGGTGCTCCGTGCTCCGCAGGGACTAGTACTGAAATTAAGGTGGGCCGCTGACGAATTACACCTCGCAGCCCAGGTTTTCTTCCTTCCTTTCATGGTTTACTTAATCAAAACCCGGTGTTACGCCGTCGTATGTCGGGCGGCTTGTTCAGCTAGGCAAATGTTATCTTCAGAAGGAACCAGGTAAGCTTTTCTCGCAAGTTTTCGTCGCTGCTTTGAAGTGGCACAATGAATGCTTCCTATATAGGGAACGGTGCTCCGTGCTCCGCAGGGACTAGTACTGAAATTAAGGTGGGCCGCTGACGAATTACACCTCGCAGCCCTGGTTTTCTTCCTTCCTTTCATGGTTTACTTAATCAAAACCCGGTGTTACGCCGTCGTATGTCGGGCGGCTTGTTCAGCAAGGCAAATGTTATCTTCAGAAGGAACCAGGTAAGCTTTTCTCGCAAGTTTTCGTCGCTGCTTTGAAGTGGCACAATGAATGCTTCCTATATAGGGAACGGTGCTCCGTGCTCCGCAGGGACTAGTACTGAAATTAAGGTGGGCCGCTGACGAATTACACCTCGCAGCCCAGGTTTTCTTCCTTCCTTTCATGGTTTACTTAATCAAAACCCGGTGTTACGCCGTCGTATGTCGGGCGGCTTGTTCAGCTAGGCAAATGTTATCTTCAGAAGGAACCAGGTAAGCTTTTCTCGCAAGTTGTCGTCGCTGCTTTGAAGTGGCGCAATGAATGCTTCCTATATAGTGAACGGTGCTCCGTGCTCCGCAGGAACCAGTACTGATATTAAGGTGGGCCGCTGACGAATTACACCTCGCAGCCCAGGTTTTCTTCCTTCCTTTCATGGTTTACTTAATCAAAACCCGGTGTTACGCCGTCGTATGTCGGGCGGCTTGTTCAGCTAGGCAAAAGTTATCTTCAGAAGGAACCAGGTAAGCTTTTCTCGCAAGTTGTCGTCGCTGCTTTGAAGTGGCGCAATGAATGCTTCCTATATAGTGAACGGTGCTCCGTGCTCCGCAGGAACCAGTACTGAAATAAGGTGGGCCGCTGACGAATTACACCTCGCAGCCCAGGTTTTCTTCCTTCCTTTCATGGTTTACTTAATCAAAACCCGGTGTTACGCCGTCGTATGTCGGGCGGCTTGTTCAGCTAGGCAGAAGTTATCTTCAGAAGGAACCAGGTAAGCTTTTCTCGCAAGTTGTCGCTGCTTTGAAGTGGCGCAATGAATGCTTCCTATATAGTGAACGGTGCTCTGTGCTCCGCAGGAACCAGTGTTGAAATTAAGGTGGGCCGCTGACGAATTACACCTCGCAGCCCAGGTTTTCTTCCTTCCTTTCATGGTTTACTTAATCAAAACCCGGTGTTACGCCGTCGTATGTCGGGCGGCTTGTTCAGCTAGGCAAATGGTATCTTCAGAAAGAACCAGGTAAGCTTTTCTCGCAAGTTGTCGTCGCTGCTTTGAAGTGGCGCAATGAATGCTTCCTATATAGTGAACGGTGCTCCGTGCTCCGCAGGAACCAGTACTGAAATTAAGGTGGGCCGCTGACGAATTACACCTCGCAGCCCAGGTTTTCTTCCTTCCTTTCATGGTTTACTTAATCAAAACCCGGTGTTACGCCGTCGTATGTCGGGCGGCTTGTTCAGCTAGGCAAATGTTATCTTCAGAAGGAACCAGGTAAGCTTTTCTCGCAAGTTGTCGTCGCTGCTTTGAAGTGGCGCAATGAATGCTTCCTATATAGTGAACGGTGCTCCGTGCTCCGCAGGAACCAGTACTGAAATTAAGGTGGGCCGCTGACGAATTACACCTCGCAGCCCAGGTTTTCTTCCTTCCTTTCATGGTTTACTTAATCAAAACCCGGTGATACGCCCTCGTATGTCGGGCGGCTTGTTCAGCTAGGCAAATGTTATCTTCAGAAGGAACCAGGTAAGCTTTTCTCGCAAGTTTTCGTCGCTGCTTTGAAGTGGCACAATGAATGCTTCCTATATAGGGAACGGTGCTCCGTGCTCCGCAGGGACTAGTACTGAAATTAAGGTGGGCCGCTGACGAATTACACCTCGTAGCCCAGGTTTTCTTCCTTCCTTTCATGGTTTACTTAATCAAAACCCGGTGTTACGCCGTCGTATGTCGGGCGGCTTGTTCAGCAAGGCAAATGTTATCTTCAGAAGGAACCAGGTAAGCTTTTCTCGCAAGTTTTCGTCGCTGCTTTGAAGTGGCACAATGAATGCTTCCTATACAGGGAACGGTGCTCCGTGCTCCGCAGGGACTAGTACTGAAATTAAGGTGGGCCGCTGACGAATTACACCTCGCAGCCCTGGTTTTCTTCCTTCCTCTCATGGTTTACTTAATCAAAACCCGGTGTTACGCCGTCGTATGTCGGGCGGCTTGTTCAGCAAGGCAAATGTTATCTTCAGAAGGAACCAGGTAAGCTTTTCTCGCAAGTTTTCGTCGCTGCTTTGAAGTGGCACAATGAATGCTTCCTATATAGGGAACGGTGCTCCGTGCTCCGCAGGGACTAGTACTGAAATTAAGGTGGGCCGCTGACGAATTACACCTCGCAGCCCTGGTTTTCTTCCTTCCTTTCATGGTTTACTTAATCAAAACCCGGTGTTACGCCGTCGTATGTCGGGCGGCTTGTTCAGCAAGGCAAATGTTATCTTCAGAAGGAACCAGGTAAGCTTTTCTCGCAAGTTTTCGTCGCTGCTTTGAAGTGGCACAATGAATGCTTCCTATATAGGGAACGGTGCTCCGTGCTCCGCAGGGACTAGTACTGAAATTAAGGTGGGCCGCTGACGAATTACACCTCGCAGCCCAGGTTTTCTTCCTTCCTTTCATGGTTTACTTAATCAAAACCCGGTGTTACGCCGTCGTATGTCGGGCGGCTTGTTCAGCTAGGCAAATGTTATCTTCAGAAGGAACCAGGTAAGCTTTTCTCGCAAGTTGTCGTCGCTGCTTTGAAGTGGCGCAATGAATGCTTCCTATATAGTGAACGGTGCTCCGTGCTCCGCAGGAACCAGTACTGATATTAAGGTGGGCCGCTGACGAATTACACCTCGCAGCCCAGGTTTTCTTCCTTCCTTTCATGGTTTACTTAATCAAAACCCGGTGTTACGCCGTCGTATGTCGGGCGGCTTGTTCAGCTAGGCAAAAGTTATCTTCAGAAGGAACCAGGTAAGCTTTTCTCGCAAGTTGTCGTCGCTGCTTTGAAGTGGCGCAATGAATGCTTCCTATATAGGGAACGGTGCTCCGTGCTCCGCTGGGACTAGTACTGAAATTAAGTTGGGCCGCTGACGAATTACACCTCGCAGCCCAGGTTTTCTTCCTTCCTTTCATGGTTTACCTAATCAAAACCCGGTGTTACGCCGTCGTATGTCGGGCGGCTTGTTCAGCTAGGCAAATGTTATCTTCAGAAGGAACCAGGTAAGCTTTTCTCGCAAGTTGTCGTCGCTGCTTTGAAGTGGCGCAATGAATGCTTCCTATATAGTGAACGGTGCTCCGTGCTCCGCAGGAACCAGTACTGAAATTAAGGTGGGCCGCTGACGAATTACACCTCGCAGCCCAGGTTTTCTTCCTTCCTTTCATGGTTTACTTAATCAAAACCCGGTGTTACGCCGTCGTATGTCGGGCGGCTTGTTCAGCTAGGCAAAAGTTATCTTCAGAAGGAACCAGGTAAGCTTTTCTCGCAAGTTGTCGTCGCTGCTTTGAAGTGGCACAATGAATGCTTCCTATATAGGGAACGGTGCTCCGTGCTCCGCAGGGACTAGTACTGAAATTAAGGTGGGCCGCTGACGAATTACACCTCGCAGCCCAGGTTTTCTTCCTTCCTTTCATGGTTTACTTAATCAAAACCCGGTGTTACGGTCGTATGTCGGGCGGCTTGTTCAGCTAGGCAAATGTTATCTTCAGAAGGAACCAGGTAAGCTTTTCTCGCAAGTTGTCGTCGCTGCTTTGAAGTGGCGCAATGAATGCTTCCTATATAGTGAACGGTGCTCCGTGCTCCGCAGGAACCAGTACTGATATTAAGGTGGGCCGCTGACGAATTACACCTCGCAGCCCAGGTTTTCTTCCTTCCTTTCATGGTTTACTTAATCAAAACCCGGTGTTACGCCGTCGTATGTCGGGCGGCTTGTTCAGCTAGGCAAAAGTTATCTTCAGAAGGAACCAGGTAAGCTTTTCTCGCAAGTTGTCGCTGCTTTGAAGTGGCGCAATGAATGCTTCCTATATAGTGAACGGTGCTCTGTGCTCCGCAGGAACCAGTACTGAAATTAAGGTGGGCCGCTGACGAATTACACCTCGCAGCCCAGGTTTTCTTCCTTCCTTTCATGGTTTACTTAATCAAAACCCGGTGTTACGCCGTCGTATGTCGGGCGGCTTGTTCAGCTAGGCAAATGGTATCTTCAGAAAGAACCAGGTAAGCTTTTCTCGCAAGTTGTCGTCGCTGCTTTGAAGTGGCGCAATGAATGCTTCCTATATAGTGAACGGTGCTCCGTGCTCCGCAGGAACCAGTACTGAAATAAGGTGGGCCGCTGACGAATTACACCTCGCAGCCCAGGTTTTCTTCCTTCCTTTCATGGTTTACTTAATCAAAACCCGGTGTTACGCCGTCGTATGTCGGGCGGCTTGTTCAGCTAGGCAGAAGTTATCTTCAGAAGGAACCAGGTAAGCTTTTCTCGCAAGTTGTCGCTGCTTTGAAGTGGCGCAATGAATGCTTCCTATATAGTGAACGGTGCTCTGTGCTCCGCAGGAACCAGTGTTGAAATTAAGGTGGGCCGCTGACGAATTACACCTCGCAGCCCAGGTTTTCTTCCTTCCTTTCATGGTTTACTTAATCAAAACCCGGTGTTACGCCGTCGTATGTCGGGCGGCTTGTTCAGCTAGGCAAATGGTATCTTCAGAAAGAACCAGGTAAGCTTTTCTCGCAAGTTGTCGTCGCTGCTTTGAAGTGGCGCAATGAATGCTTCCTATATAGTGAACGGTGCTCCGTGCTCCGCAGGAACCAGTACTGAAATTAAGGTGGGCCGCTGACGAATTACACCTCGCAGCCCAGGTTTTCTTCCTTCCTTTCATGGTTTACTTAATCAAAACCCGGTGTTACGCCGTCGTATGTCGGGCGGCTTGTTCAGCTAGGCAAATGTTATCTTCAGAAGGAACCAGGTAAGCTTTTCTCGCAAGTTTTCGTCGCTGCTTTGAAGTGGCACAATGAATGCTTCCTATATAGGGAACGGTGCTCCGTGCTCCGCAGGGACTAGTACTGAAATTAAGGTGGGCCGCTGACGAATTACACCTCGTAGCCCAGGTTTTCTTCCTTCCTTTCATGGTTTACTTAATCAAAACCCGGTGTTACGCCGTCGTATGTCGGGCGGCTTGTTCAGCAAGGCAAATGTTATCTTCAGAAGGAACCAGGTAAGCTTTTCTCGCAAGTTTTCGTCGCTGCTTTGAAGTGGCACAATGAATGCTTCCTATACAGGGAACGGTGCTCCGTGCTCCGCAGGGACTAGTACTGAAATTAAGGTGGGCCGCTGACGAATTACACCTCGCAGCCCTGGTTTTCTTCCTTCCTCTCATGGTTTACTTAATCAAAACCCGGTGTTACGCCGTCGTATGTCGGGCGGCTTGTTCAGCAAGGCAAATGTTATCTTCAGAAGGAACCAGGTAAGCTTTTCTCGCAAGTTTTCGTCGCTGCTTTGAAGTGGCACAATGAATGCTTCCTATATAGGGAACGGTGCTCCGTGCTCCGCAGGGACTAGTACTGAAATTAAGGTGGGCCGCTGACGAATTACACCTCGCAGCCCTGGTTTTCTTCCTTCCTTTCATGGTTTACTTAATCAAAACCCGGTGTTACGCCGTCGTATGTCGGGCGGCTTGTTCAGCAAGGCAAATGTTATCTTCAGAAGGAACCAGGTAAGCTTTTCTCGCAAGTTGTCGTCGCTGCTTTGAAGTGGCACGATGAATGCTTCCTATATAGGGAACGGTGCTCCGTGCTCCGCAGGGACTAGTACTGAAATTAAGGTGGGCCGCTGACGAATTACACCTCGCTGCCCAGGTTTTCTTCCTTCCTTTCATGGTTTACTTAATCAAAACCCGGTGATACGCCCTCGTATGTCGGGCGGCTTGTTCAGCTAGGCAAATGTTATCTTCAGAAGGAACCAGGTAAGCTTTTCTCGCAAGTTTTCGTCGCTGCTTTGAAGTGGCACAATGAATGCTTCCTATATAGGGAACGGTGCTCCGTGCTCCGCAGGGACTAGTAATGAAATTAAGGTGGGCCGCTGATGAATTACACCTCGCAGCCCAGGTTTTCTTCCTTCCTTTCATGGTTTACTTAATCAAAACCCGGTGTTACGCCGTCGTATGTCGGGCGGCTTGTTCAGCTAGGCAAATGTTATCTTCAGAAGGAACCAGGTAAGCTTTTCTCGCAAGTTGTCGTCGCTGCTTTGAAGTGGCGCAATGAATGCTTCCTATATAGTGAACGGTGCTCCGTGCTCCGCAGGAACCAGTACTGAAATTAAGGTGGGCCGCTGACGAATTACACCTCGCAGCCCAGGTTTTCTTCCTTCCTTTCATGGTTTACTTAATCAAAACCCGGTGTTACGCCGTCGTATGTCGGGCGGCTTGTTCAGCTAGGCAAAAGTTATCTTCAGAAGGAACCAGGTAAGCTTTTCTCGCAAGTTGTCGTCGCTGCTTTGAAGTGGCACAATGAATGCTTCCTATATAGGGAACGGTGCTCCGTGCTCCGCAGGGACTAGTACTGAAATTAAGGTGGGCCGCTGACGAATTACACCTCGCAGCCCAGGTTTTCTTCCTTCCTTTCATGGTTTACTTAATCAAAACCCGGTGTTACGCCGTCGTATGTCGGGCGGCTTGTTCAGCTAGGCAAATGTTATCTTCAGAAGGAACCAGGTAAGCTTTTCTCGCAAGTTGTCGTCGCTGCTTTGAAGTGGCGCAATGAATGCTTCCTATATAGTGAACGGTGCTCCGTGCTCCGCAGGAACCAGTACTGATATTAAGGTGGGCCGCTGACGAATTACACCTCGCAGCCCAGGTTTTCTTCCTTCCTTTCATGGTTTACTTAATCAAAACCCGGTGTTACGCCGTCGTATGTCGGGCGGCTTGTTCAGCTAGGCAAAAGTTATCTTCAGAAGGAACCAGGTAAGCTTTTCTCGCAAGTTGTCGCTGCTTTGAAGTGGCGCAATGAATGCTTCCTATATAGTGAACGGTGCTCTGTGCTCCGCAGGAACCAGTACTGAAATTAAGGTGGGCCGCTGACGAATTACACCTCGCAGCCCAGGTTTTCTTCCTTCCTTTCATGGTTTACTTAATCAAAACCCGGTGTTACGCCGTCGTATGTCGGGCGGCTTGTTCAGCTAGGCAAATGTTATCTTCAGAAGGAACCAGGTAAGCTTTTCTCGCAAGTTGTCGTCGCTGCTTTGAAGTGGCGCAATGAATGCTTCCTATATAGTGAACGGTGCTCCGTGCTCCGCAGGAACCAGTACTGATATTAAGGTGGGCCGCTGACGAATTACACCTCGCAGCCCAGGTTTTCTTCCTTCCTTTCATGGTTTACTTAATCAAAACCCGGTGTTACGCCGTCGTATGTCGGGCGGCTTGTTCAGCTAGGCAAAAGTTATCTTCAGAAGGAACCAGGTAAGCTTTTCTCGCAAGTTGTCGTCGCTGCTTTGAAGTGGCGCAATGAATGCTTCCTATATAGGGAACGGTGCTCCGTGCTCCGCAGGGACTAGTACTGAAATTAAGTTGGGCCGCTGACGAATTACACCTCGCAGCCCAGGTTTTCTTCCTTCCTTTCATGGTTTACCTAATCAAAACCCGGTGTTACGCCGTCGTATGTCGGGCGGCTTGTTCAGCTAGGCAAATGTTATCTTCAGAAGGAACCAGGTAAGCTTTTCTCGCAAGTTGTCGTCGCTGCTTTGAAGTGGCGCAATGAATGCTTCCTATATAGTGAACGGTGCTCCGTGCTCCGCAGGAACCAGTACTGAAATTAAGGTGGGCCGCTGACGAATTACACCTCGCAGCCCAGGTTTTCTTCCTTCCTTTCATGGTTTACTTAATCAAAACCCGGTGTTACGCCGTCGTATGTCGGGCGGCTTGTTCAGCTAGGCAAAAGTTATCTTCAGAAGGAACCAGGTAAGCTTTTCTCGCAAGTTGTCGTCGCTGCTTTGAAGTGGCACAATGAATGCTTCCTATATAGGGAACGGTGCTCCGTGCTCCGCAGGGACTAGTACTGAAATTAAGGTGGGCCGCTGACGAATTACACCTCGCAGCCCAGGTTTTCTTCCTTCCTTTCATGGTTTACTTAATCAAAACCCGGTGTTACGGTCGTATGTCGGGCGGCTTGTTCAGCTAGGCAAATGTTATCTTCAGAAGGAACCAGGTAAGCTTTTCTCGCAAGTTGTCGTCGCTGCTTTGAAGTGGCGCAATGAATGCTTCCTATATAGTGAACGGTGCTCCGTGCTCCGCAGGAACCAGTACTGATATTAAGGTGGGCCGCTGACGAATTACACCTCGCAGCCCAGGTTTTCTTCCTTCCTTTCATGGTTTACTTAATCAAAACCCGGTGTTACGCCGTCGTATGTCGGGCGGCTTGTTCAGCTAGGCAAAAGTTATCTTCAGAAGGAACCAGGTAAGCTTTTCTCGCAAGTTGTCGCTGCTTTGAAGTGGCGCAATGAATGCTTCCTATATAGTGAACGGTGCTCTGTGCTCCGCAGGAACCAGTACTGAAATTAAGGTGGGCCGCTGACGAATTACACCTCGCAGCCCAGGTTTTCTTCCTTCCTTTCATGGTTTACTTAATCAAAACCCGGTGTTACGCCGTCGTATGTCGGGCGGCTTGTTCAGCTAGGCAAATGGTATCTTCAGAAAGAACCAGGTAAGCTTTTCTCGCAAGTTGTCGTCGCTGCTTTGAAGTGGCGCAATGAATGCTTCCTATATAGTGAACGGTGCTCCGTGCTCCGCAGGAACCAGTACTGAAATAAGGTGGGCCGCTGACGAATTACACCTCGCAGCCCAGGTTTTCTTCCTTCCTTTCATGGTTTACTTAATCAAAACCCGGTGTTACGCCGTCGTATGTCGGGCGGCTTGTTCAGCTAGGCAGAAGTTATCTTCAGAAGGAACCAGGTAAGCTTTTCTCGCAAGTTGTCGCTGCTTTGAAGTGGCGCAATGAATGCTTCCTATATAGTGAACGGTGCTCTGTGCTCCGCAGGAACCAGTGTTGAAATTAAGGTGGGCCGCTGACGAATTACACCTCGCAGCCCAGGTTTTCTTCCTTCCTTTCATGGTTTACTTAATCAAAACCCGGTGTTACGCCGTCGTATGTCGGGCGGCTTGTTCAGCTAGGCAAATGGTATCTTCAGAAAGAACCAGGTAAGCTTTTCTCGCAAGTTGTCGTCGCTGCTTTGAAGTGGCGCAATGAATGCTTCCTATATAGTGAACGGTGCTCCGTGCTCCGCAGGAACCAGTACTGAAATTAAGGTGGGCCGCTGACGAATTACACCTCGCAGCCCAGGTTTTCTTCCTTCCTTTCATGGTTTACTTAATCAAAACCCGGTGTTACGCCGTCGTATGTCGGGCGGCTTGTTCAGCTAGGCAAATGTTATCTTCAGAAGGAACCAGGTAAGCTTTTCTCGCAAGTTGTCGTCGCTGCTTTGAAGTGGCGCAATGAATGCTTCCTATATAGTGAACGGTGCTCCGTGCTCCGCAGGAACCAGTACTGAAATTAAGGTGGGCCGCTGACGAATTACACCTCGCAGCCCAGGTTTTCTTCCTTCCTTTCATGGTTTACTTAATCAAAACCCGGTGATACGCCCTCGTATGTCGGGCGGCTTGTTCAGCTAGGCAAATGTTATCTTCAGAAGGAACCAGGTAAGCTTTTCTCGCAAGTTTTCGTCGCTGCTTTGAAGTGGCACAATGAATGCTTCCTATATAGGGAACGGTGCTCCGTGCTCCGCAGGGACTAGTACTGAAATTAAGGTGGGCCGCTGACGAATTACACCTCGTAGCCCAGGTTTTCTTCCTTCCTTTCATGGTTTACTTAATCAAAACCCGGTGTTACGCCGTCGTATGTCGGGCGGCTTGTTCAGCAAGGCAAATGTTATCTTCAGAAGGAACCAGGTAAGCTTTTCTCGCAAGTTTTCGTCGCTGCTTTGAAGTGGCACAATGAATGCTTCCTATACAGGGAACGGTGCTCCGTGCTCCGCAGGGACTAGTACTGAAATTAAGGTGGGCCGCTGACGAATTACACCTCGCAGCCCTGGTTTTCTTCCTTCCTCTCATGGTTTACTTAATCAAAACCCGGTGTTACGCCGTCGTATGTCGGGCGGCTTGTTCAGCAAGGCAAATGTTATCTTCAGAAGGAACCAGGTAAGCTTTTCTCGCAAGTTTTCGTCGCTGCTTTGAAGTGGCACAATGAATGCTTCCTATATAGGGAACGGTGCTCCGTGCTCCGCAGGGACTAGTACTGAAATTAAGGTGGGCCGCTGACGAATTACACCTCGCAGCCCTGGTTTTCTTCCTTCCTTTCATGGTTTACTTAATCAAAACCCGGTGTTACGCCGTCGTATGTCGGGCGGCTTGTTCAGCAAGGCAAATGTTATCTTCAGAAGGAACCAGGTAAGCTTTTCTCGCAAGTTGTCGTCGCTGCTTTGAAGTGGCACGATGAATGCTTCCTATATAGGGAACGGTGCTCCGTGCTCCGCAGGGACTAGTACTGAAATTAAGGTGGGCCGCTGACGAATTACACCTCGCTGCCCAGGTTTTCTTCCTTCCTTTCATGGTTTACTTAATCAAAACCCGGTGATACGCCCTCGTATGTCGGGCGGCTTGTTCAGCTAGGCAAATGTTATCTTCAGAAGGAACCAGGTAAGCTTTTCTCGCAAGTTTTCGTCGCTGCTTTGAAGTGGCACAATGAATGCTTCCTATATAGGGAACGGTGCTCCGTGCTCCGCAGGGACTAGTAATGAAATTAAGGTGGGCCGCTGATGAATTACACCTCGCAGCCCAGGTTTTCTTCCTTCCTTTCATGGTTTACTTAATCAAAACCCGGTGTTACGCCGTCGTATGTCGGGCGGCTTGTTCAGCTAGGCAAATGTTATCTTCAGAAGGAACCAGGTAAGCTTTTCTCGCAAGTTGTCGTCGCTGCTTTGAAGTGGCGCAATGAATGCTTCCTATATAGTGAACGGTGCTCCGTGCTCCGCAGGAACCAGTACTGAAATTAAGGTGGGCCGCTGACGAATTACACCTCGCAGCCCAGGTTTTCTTCCTTCCTTTCATGGTTTACTTAATCAAAACCCGGTGTTACGCCGTCGTATGTCGGGCGGCTTGTTCAGCTAGGCAAAAGTTATCTTCAGAAGGAACCAGGTAAGCTTTTCTCGCAAGTTGTCGTCGCTGCTTTGAAGTGGCACAATGAATGCTTCCTATATAGGGAACGGTGCTCCGTGCTCCGCAGGGACTAGTACTGAAATTAAGGTGGGCCGCTGACGAATTACACCTCGCAGCCCAGGTTTTCTTCCTTCCTTTCATGGTTTACTTAATCAAAACCCGGTGTTACGCCGTCGTATGTCGGGCGGCTTGTTCAGCTAGGCAAATGTTATCTTCAGAAGGAACCAGGTAAGCTTTTCTCGCAAGTTGTCGTCGCTGCTTTGAAGTGGCGCAATGAATGCTTCCTATATAGTGAACGGTGCTCCGTGCTCCGCAGGAACCAGTACTGATATTAAGGTGGGCCGCTGACGAATTACACCTCGCAGCCCAGGTTTTCTTCCTTCCTTTCATGGTTTACTTAATCAAAACCCGGTGTTACGCCGTCGTATGTCGGGCGGCTTGTTCAGCTAGGCAAAAGTTATCTTCAGAAGGAACCAGGTAAGCTTTTCTCGCAAGTTGTCGCTGCTTTGAAGTGGCGCAATGAATGCTTCCTATATAGTGAACGGTGCTCTGTGCTCCGCAGGAACCAGTACTGAAATTAAGGTGGGCCGCTGACGAATTACACCTCGCAGCCCAGGTTTTCTTCCTTCCTTTCATGGTTTACTTAATCAAAACCCGGTGTTACGCCGTCGTATGTCGGGCGGCTTGTTCAGCTAGGCAAATGGTATCTTCAGAAAGAACCAGGTAAGCTTTTCTCGCAAGTTGTCGTCGCTGCTTTGAAGTGGCGCAATGAATGCTTCCTATATAGTGAACGGTGCTCCGTGCTCCGCAGGAACCAGTACTGAAATAAGGTGGGCCGCTGACGAATTACACCTCGCAGCCCAGGTTTTCTTCCTTCCTTTCATGGTTTACTTAATCAAAACCCGGTGTTACGCCGTCGTATGTCGGGCGGCTTGTTCAGCTAGGCAAAAGTTATCTTCAGAAGGAACCAGGTAAGCTTTTCTCGCAAGTTGTCGTCGCTGCTTTGAAGTGGCGCAATGAATGCTTCCTATATAGGGAACGGTGCTCCGTGCTCCGCAGGGACTAGTACTGAAATTAAGTTGGGCCGCTGACGAATTACACCTCGCAGCCCAGGTTTTCTTCCTTCCTTTCATGGTTTACTTAATCAAAACCCGGTGTTACGCCGTCGTATGTCGGGCGGCTTGTTCAGCTAGGCAAAAGTTATCTTCAGAAGGAACCAGGTAAGCTTTTCTCGCAAGTTGTCGCTGCTTTGAAGTGGCGCAATGAATGCTTCCTATATAGTGAACGGTGCTCTGTGCTCCGCAGGAACCAGTGTTGAAATTAAGGTGGGCCGCTGACGAATTACACCTCGCAGCCCAGGTTTTCTTCCTTCCTTTCATGGTTTACTTAATCAAAACCCGGTGTTACGCCGTCGTATGTCGGGCGGCTTGTTCAGCTAGGCAAATGGTATCTTCAGAAAGAACCAGGTAAGCTTTTCTCGCAAGTTGTCGTCGCTGCTTTGAAGTGGCGCAATGAATGCTTCCTATATAGTGAACGGTGCTCCGTGCTCCGCAGGAACCAGTACTGAAATTAAGGTGGGCCGCTGACGAATTACACCTCGCAGCCCAGGTTTTCTTCCTTCCTTTCATGGTTTACTTAATCAAAACCCGGTGTTACGCCGTCGTATGTCGGGCGGCTTGTTCAGCTAGGCAAATGTTATCTTCAGAAGGAACCAGGTAAGCTTTTCTCGCAAGTTGTCGTCGCTGCTTTGAAGTGGCGCAATGAATGCTTCCTATATAGTGAACGGTGCTCCGTGCTCCGCAGGAACCAGTACTGAAATTAAGGTGGGCCGCTGACGAATTACACCTCGCAGCCCAGGTTTTCTTCCTTCCTTTCATGGTTTACTTAATCAAAACCCGGTGTTACGCCGTCGTATGTCGGGCGGCTTGTTCAGCTAGGCAAAAGTTATCTTCAGAAGGAACCAGGTAAGCTTTTCTCGCAAGTTGTCGTCGCTGCTTTGAAGTGGCACAATGAATGCTTCCTATATAGGGAACGGTGCTCCGTGCTCCGCAGGGACTAGTACTGAAATTAAGGTGGGCCGCTGACGAATTACACCTCGCAGCCCAGGTTTTCTTCCTTCCTTTCATGGTTTACTTAATCAAAACCCGGTGTTACGCCGTCGTATGTCGGGCGGCTTGTTCAGCTAGGCAAATGTTATCTTCAGAAGGAACCAGGTAAGCTTTTCTCGCAAGTTGTCGTCGCTGCTTTGAAGTGGCGCAATGAATGCTTCCTATATAGTGAACGGTGCTCCGTGCTCCGCAGGAACCAGTACTGATATTAAGGTGGGCCGCTGACGAATTACACCTCGCAGCCCAGGTTTTCTTCCTTCCTTTCATGGTTTACTTAATCAAAACCCGGTGTTACGCCGTCGTATGTCGGGCGGCTTGTTCAGCTAGGCAAAAGTTATCTTCAGAAGGAACCAGGTAAGCTTTTCTCGCAAGTTGTCGCTGCTTTGAAGTGGCGCAATGAATGCTTCCTATATAGTGAACGGTGCTCTGTGCTCCGCAGGAACCAGTACTGAAATTAAGGTGGGCCGCTGACGAATTACACCTCGCAGCCCAGGTTTTCTTCCTTCCTTTCATGGTTTACTTAATCAAAACCCGGTGTTACGCCGTCGTATGTCGGGCGGCTTGTTCAGCTAGGCAAATGGTATCTTCAGAAAGAACCAGGTAAGCTTTTCTCGCAAGTTGTCGTCGCTGCTTTGAAGTGGCGCAATGAATGCTTCCTATATAGTGAACGGTGCTCCGTGCTCCGCAGGAACCAGTACTGAAATAAGGTGGGCCGCTGACGAATTACACCTCGCAGCCCAGGTTTTCTTCCTTCCTTTCATGGTTTACTTAATCAAAACCCGGTGTTACGCCGTCGTATGTCGGGCGGCTTGTTCAGCTAGGCAGAAGTTATCTTCAGAAGGAACCAGGTAAGCTTTTCTCGCAAGTTGTCGCTGCTTTGAAGTGGCGCAATGAATGCTTCCTATATAGTGAACGGTGCTCTGTGCTCCGCAGGAACCAGTGTTGAAATTAAGGTGGGCCGCTGACGAATTACACCTCGCAGCCCAGGTTTTCTTCCTTCCTTTCATGGTTTACTTAATCAAAACCCGGTGTTACGCCGTCGTATGTCGGGCGGCTTGTTCAGCTAGGCAAATGGTATCTTCAGAAAGAACCAGGTAAGCTTTTCTCGCAAGTTGTCGTCGCTGCTTTGAAGTGGCGCAATGAATGCTTCCTATATAGTGAACGGTGCTCCGTGCTCCGCAGGAACCAGTACTGAAATTAAGGTGGGCCGCTGACGAATTACACCTCGCAGCCCAGGTTTTCTTCCTTCCTTTCATGGTTTACTTAATCAAAACCCGGTGTTACGCCGTCGTATGTCGGGCGGCTTGTTCAGCTAGGCAAATGTTATCTTCAGAAGGAACCAGGTAAGCTTTTCTCGCAAGTTGTCGTCGCTGCTTTGAAGTGGCGCAATGAATGCTTCCTATATAGTGAACGGTGCTCTGTGCTCCGCAGGAACCAGTACTGAAATTAAGGTGGGCCGCTGACGAATTACACCTCGCAGCCCAGGTTTTCTTCCTTCCTTTCATGGTTTACTTAATCAAAACCCGGTGTTACGCCGTCGTATGTCGGGCGGCTTGTTCAGCTAGGCAAATGGTATCTTCAGAAAGAACCAGGTAAGCTTTTCTCGCAAGTTGTCGTCGCTGCTTTGAAGTGGCGCAATGAATGCTTCCTATATAGTGAACGGTGCTCCGTGCTCCGCAGGAACCAGTACTGAAATAAGGTGGGCCGCTGACGAATTACACCTCGCAGCCAAGGTTTTCTTCCTTCCTTTCATGGTTTACTTAATCAAAACCCGGTGTTACGCCGTCGTATATCGGGCGGCTTGTTCAGCTAGGCAAAAGTTATCTTCAGAAGGAACCAGGTAAGCTTTTCTCGCAAGTTGTCGTCGCTGCTTTGAAGTGGCGCAATGAATGCTTCCTATATAGGGAACGGTGCTCCGTGCTCCGCAGGGACTAGTACTGAAATTAAGTTGGGCCGCTGACGAATTACACCTCGCAGCCCAGGTTTTCTTCCTTCCTTTCATGGTTTACTTAATCAAAACCCGGTGTTACGCCGTCGTATGTCGGGCGGCTTGTTCAGCTAGGCAAAAGTTATCTTCAGAAGGAACCAGGTAAGCTTTTCTCGCAAGTTGTCGCTGCTTTGAAGTGGCGCAATGAATGCTTCCTATATAGTGAACGGTGCTCTGTGCTCCGCAGGAACCAGTGTTGAAATTAAGGTGGGCCGCTGACGAATTACACCTCGCAGCCCAGGTTTTCTTCCTTCCTTTCATGGTTTACTTAATCAAAACCCGGTGTTACGCCGTCGTATGTCGGGCGGCTTGTTCAGCTAGGCAAATGGTATCTTCAGAAAGAACCAGGTAAGCTTTTCTCGCAAGTTGTCGTCGCTGCTTTGAAGTGGCGCAATGAATGCTTCCTATATAGTGAACGGTGCTCCGTGCTCCGCAGGAACCAGTACTGAAATTAAGGTGGGCCGCTGACGAATTACACCTCGCAGCCCAGGTTTTCTTCCTTCCTTTCATGGTTTACTTAATCAAAACCCGGTGATACGCCCTCGTATGTCGGGCGGCTTGTTCAGCTAGGCAAATGTTATCTTCAGAAGGAACCAGGTAAGCTTTTCTCGCAAGTTTTCGTCGCTGCTTTGAAGTGGCACAATGAATGCTTCCTATATAGGGAACGGTGCTCCGTGCTCCGCAGGGACTAGTAATGAAATTAAGGTGGGCCGCTGATGAATTACACCTCGCAGCCCAGGTTTTCTTCCTTCCTTTCATGGTTTACTTAATCAAAACCCGGTGTTACGCCGTCGTATGTCGGGCGGCTTGTTCAGCAAGGCAAATGTTATCTTCAGAAGGAACCAGGTAAGCTTTTCTCGCAAGTTGTCGTCGCTGCTTTGAAGTGGCACGATGAATGCTTCCTATATAGGGAACGGTGCTCCGTGCTCCGCAGGGACTAGTACTGAAATTAAGGTGGGCCGCTGACGAATTACACATCGCTGCCCAGGTTTTCTTCCTTCCTTTCATGGTTTACTTAATCAAAACCCGGTGATACGCCCTCGTATGTCGGGCGGCTTGTTCAGCTAGGCAAATGTTATCTTCAGAAGGAACCAGGTAAGCTTTTCTCGCAAGTTTTCGTCGCTGCTTTGAAGTGGCACAATGAATGCTTCCTATATAGGGAACGGTGCTCCGTGCTCCGCAGGGACTAGTAATGAAATTAAGGTGGGCCGCTGATGAATTACACCTCGCAGCCCAGGTTTTCTTCTTTCCTTTCATGGTTTACTTAATCAAAACCCGGTGTTACGCCGTCGTATGTCGGGCGGCTTGTTCAGCTAGGCAAATGTTATCTTCAGAAGGAACCAGGTAAGCTTTTCTCGCAAGTTGTCGTCGCTGCTTTGAAGTGGCGCAATGAATGCTTCCTATATAGTGAACGGTGCTCCGTGCTCCGCAGGAACCAGTACTGAAATTAAGGTGGGCCGCTGACGAATTACACCTCGCAGCCCAGGTTTTCTTCCTTCCTTTCATGGTTTACTTAATCAAAACCCGGTGTTACGCCGTCGTATGTCGGGCGGCTTGTTCAGCTAGGCAAAAGTTATCTTCAGAAGGAACCAGGTAAGCTTTTCTCGCAAGTTGTCGTCGCTGCTTTGAAGTGGCGCAATGAATGCTTCCTATATAGTGAACGGTGCTCTGTGCTCCGCAGGAACCAGTACTGAAATTAAGGTGGGCCGCTGACGAATTACACCTCGCTGCCCAGGTTTTCTTCCTTCCTTTCATGGTTTACTTAATCAAAACCCGGTGATACGCCCTCGTATGTCGGGCGGCTTGTTCAGCTAGGCAAATGTTATCTTCAGAAGGAACCAGGTAAGCTTTTCTCGCAAGTTTTCGTCGCTGCTTTGAAGTGGCACAATGAATGCTTCCTATATAGGGAACGGTGCTCCGTGCTCCGCAGGGACTAGTAATGAAATTAAGGTGGGCCGCTGACGAATTACACCTCGCAGCCCAGGTTTTCTTCCTTCCTTTCATGGTTTACTTAATCAAAACCCGGTGTTACGCCGTCGTATGTCGGGCGGCTTGTTCAGCAAGGCAAATGTTATCTTCAGAAGGAACCAGGTAAGCTTTTCTCGCAAGTTTTTGTCGCTGCTTTGAAGTGGCACAATGAATGCTTCCTATATAGGGAACGGTGCTCCGTGCTCCGCAGGGACTAGTACTGAAATTAAGGTGGGCCGCTGACGAATTACACCTCGCAGCCCAGGTTTTCTTCCTTCCTTTCATGGTTTACTTAATCAAAACCCGGTGTTAGGCCGTCGTATGTCGGGCGGCTTGTTCAGCAAGGCAAAAGTTATCTTCAGAAGAAACCAGGTAAGCTTTTCTCGCAAGTTGTCGTCGCTGCTTTGAAGTGGCGCAATGAATGCTTCCTATATAGTGAACGGTGCTCTGTGCTCCGGAGGAACAAGTACTGAAATTAAGGTGGGCCGCTGACGAATTACACCTCGCTGCCCAGGTTTTCTTCCTTCCTTTCATGGTTTACTTAATCAAAACCCGGTGATACGCCCTCGTATGTCGGGCGGCTTGTTCAGCTAGGCAAATGTTATCTTCAGAAGGAACCAGGTAAGCTTTTCTCGCAAGTTTTCGTCGCTGCTTTGAAGTGGCACAATGAATGCTTCCTATATAGGGAACGGTGCTCCGTGCTCCGCAGGGACTAGTAATGAAATTAAGGTGGGCCGCTGATGAATTACACCTCGCAGCCCAGGTTTACTTCCTTCCTTTCATGGTTTACTTAATCAAAACCCGGTGTTACGCCGTCGTATGTCGGGCGGCTTGTTCAGCAAGGCAAATGTTATCTTCAGAAGGAACCAGGTAAGCTTTTCTCGCAAGTTTTCGTCGCTGCTTTGAAGTGGCACAATGAATGCTTCCTATATAGGGAACGGTGCTCCGTGCTCAGCAGGGACTAGTACTGAAATTAAGGTGGGCCGCTGACGAATTCCACCTCGCAGCCCAGGTTTTCTTCCTTCCTTTCATGGTTTACTTAATCAAAACCCGGTGTTACGCCGTCGTATGTCGGGCGGCTTGTTCAGCAAGGCAAATGTTATCTTCAGAAGGAACCAGGTAAGCTTTTCTCGCAAGTTTTCCTCGCTGCTTTGAAGTGGCACAATGAATGCTTCCTATATAGGGAACGGTGCTCCGTGCTCCGCAGGGACTAGTACTGAAATTAAGGTGGGCCGCTGACGAATTACACCTCGCAGCCCAGGTTTTCTTCCTTCCTTTCATGGTTTACTTAATCAAAACCCGGTGTTACGCCGTCGTATGTCGGGCGGCTTGTTCAGCTAGGCAAAAGTTATCTTCAGAAGAAACCAGGTAAGCTTTTCTCGCAAGTTGTCGTCGCTGCTTTGAAGTGGCGCAATGAATGCTTCCTATATAGTGAACGGTGCTCTGTGCTCCGCAGGTACCAGTACTGAAATTAAGGTGGGCCGCTGACGAATTACACCTCGCAGCCCAGGTTTTCTTCCTTCCTTTCATGGTTTACTTAATCAAAACCCGGTGATACGCCCTCGTATGTCGGGCGGCTTGTTCAGCTAGGCAAATGTTATCTTCAGAAGGAACCAGGTAAGCTTTTCTCGCAAGTTTTCGTCGCTGCTTTGAAGTGGCAAAATGAATGCTTCCTATATAGGGAACGGTGCTCCGTGCTCCGCAGGGACTAGTACTGAAATTAAGGTGGGCCGCTGACGAATTACACCTCGCAGCCCAGGGTTTCTTCCTTCCTTTCATGGTTTACTTAATCAAAACCCGGTGTTACGCCGTCGTATGTCGGGCGGCTTGTTCAGCAAGGCAAATGTTATCTTCAGAAGGAACCAGGTAAGCTTTTCTCGCAAGTTTTCGTCGCTGCTTTGAAGTGGCACAATGAATGCTTCCTATATAGGGAACGGTGCTCCGTGCTCCGCAGGGACTAGTACTGAAATTAAGGTGGGCCGCTGACGAATTACACCTCGTAGCCCAGGTTTTCTTCCTTCCTTTCATGGTTTACTTAATCAAAACCCGGTGTTACGCCGTCGTATGTCGGGCGGCTTGTTCAGCAAGGCAAATGTTATCTTCAGAAGGAACCAGGTAAGCTTTTCTCGCGTTTTCGTCGCTGCTTTGAAGTGGCACAATGAATGCTTCCTATATAGGGAACGGTGCTCCGTGCTCCGCAGGGACTAGTACTGAAATTAAGGTGGGCCGCTGACGAATTACACCTCGCAACCCTGGTTTTCTTCCTTCCTTTCATGGTTTACTTAATCAAAACCCGGTGTTACGCCGTCGTATGTCGGGCGGCTTGTTCAGCAAGGCAAATGTTATCTTCAGAAGGAACCAGGTAAGCTTTTCTCGCAAGTTGTCGTCGCTGCTTTGAAGTGGCGCAATGAATGCTTCCTATATAGTGAACGGTGCTCTGTGCTCCGCAGGAACCAGTACTGAAATTAAGGTGGGCCGCTGACGAATTACACCTCGCTGCCCAGGTTTTCTTCCTTCCTTTCATGGTTTACTTAATCAAAACCCGGTGATACGCCCTCGTATGTCGGGCGGCTTGTTCAGCTAGGCAAATGTTATCTTCAGAAGGAACCAGGTAAGCTTTTCTCGCAAGTTTTCGTCGCTGCTTTGAAGTGGCACAATGAATGCTTCCTATATAGGGAACGGTGCTCCGTGCTCCGCAGGGACTAGTACTGAAATTAAGGTGGGCCGCTGACGAATTACACCTCGCAGCCCAGGTTTTCTTCCTTCCTTTCATGGTTTACTTAATCAAAACCCGGTGTTACGCCGTCGTATGTCGGGCGGCTTGTTCAGCAAGGCAAATGTTATCTTCAGAAGGAACCAGGTAAGCTTTTCTCGCAAGTTTTCGTCGCTGCTTTGAAGCGGCACAATGAATGCTTCCTATATAGGGAACGGTGCTCCGTGCTCCGCAGGGTCTAGTACTGAAATTAAGGTGGGCCGCTGACGAATTACACCTCGTAGCCCAGGTTTTCTTCCTTCCTTTCATGGTTTACTTAATCAAAACCCGGTGTTACGCCGTCGTATGTCGGGCGGCTTGTTCAGCAAGGCAAATGTTATCTTCAGAAGGAACCAGGTAAGCTTTTCTCGCAAGTTTTCGTCGCTGCTTTGAAGTGGCACAATGAATGCTTCCTATATAGGGAACGGTGCTCCGTGCTCAGCAGGGACTAGTACTGAAATTAAGGTGGGCCGCTGACGAATTCCACCTCGCAGCCCAGGTTTTCTTCCTTCCTTTCATGGTTTACTTAATCAAAATCCGGTGTTACGCCGTCGTATGTCGGGCGGCTTGTTCAGCAAGGCAAATGTTATCTTCAGAAGGAACCAGGTAAGCTTTTCTCGCAAGTTTTCCTCGCTGCTTTGAAGTGGCACAATGAATGCTTCCTATATAGGGAACGGTGCTCCGTGCTCCGCAGGGACTAGTACTGAAATTAAGGTGGGCCGCTGACGAATTACACCTCGCAGCCCAGGTTTTCTTCCTTCCTGTCATGGTTTACTTAATCAAAACCCGGTGTTACGCCGTCGTATGTCGGGCGGCTTGTTCAGCAAGGCAAATGTTATCTTCAGAAGGAACCAGGCAAGCTTTTCTCGCAAGTTTTCGTCGCTGCTTTGAAGTGGCACAATGAATGCTTCCTATATAGGGAACGGTGCTCCGTGCTCCGCAGGGACTAGTACTGAAATTAAGGTGGGCCGCTGACGAATTACACCTCGCAGCCCAGGTTTTCTTCCTTCCTTTCATGGTTTACTTAATCAAAACCCGGTGTTACGCCGTCGTATGTCGGGCGGCTTGTTCAGCAAGGCAAATGTTATCTTCAGAAGGAACCAGGTAAGCTTTTCTCGCAAGTTTTCGTCGCTGCTTTGAAGTGGCACAATGAATGCTTCCTATATAGGGAACGGTGCTCCGTGCTCCGCAGGGACTAGTACTGAAATTAAGGTGGGCCGCTGACGAATTACACCTCGCAGCCCAGGTTTTCTTCCTTCCTTTCATGGTTTACTTAATCAAAACCCGGTGTTACGCCGTCGTATGTCGGGCGGCTTGTTCAGCTAGGCAAAAGTTATCTTCAGAAGAAACCAGGTAAGCTTTTCTCGCAAGTTGTCGTCGCTGCTTTGAAGTGGCGCAATGAATGCTTCCTATATAGTGAACGGTGCTCTGTGCTCCGGAGGAACAAGTACTGAAATTAAGGTGGGCCGCTGACGAATTACACCTCGTTGCCCAGGTTTTCTTCCTTCCTTTCATGGTTTACTTAATCAAAACCCGGTGATACGCCCTCGTATGTCGGGCGGCTTGTTCAGCTAGGCAAATGTTATCTTCAGAAGGAACCAGGTAAGCTTTTCTCGCAAGTTTTCGTCGCTGCTTTGAAGTGGCACAATGAATGCTTCCTATATAGGGAACGGTGCTCCGTGCTCCGCAGGGACTAGTAATGAAATTAAGGTGGGCCGCTGATGAATTACACCTCGCAGCCCAGGTTTTCTTCCTTCCTTTCATGGTTTACTTAATCAAAACCCGGTGTTACGCCGTCGTATGTCGGGCGGCTTGTTCAGCAAGGCAAATGTTATCTTCAGAAGGAACCAGGTAAGCTTTTCTCGCAAGTTTTCCTCGCTGCTTTGAAGTGGCACAATGAATGCTTCCTATATAGGGAACGGTGCTCCGTGCTCCGCAGGGTCTAGTACTGAAATTAAGGTGGGCCGCTGACGAATTACACCTCGTAGCCCAGGTTTTCTTCCTTCCTTTCATGGTTTACTTAATCAAAACCCGGTGTTACGCCGTCGTATGTCGGGCGGCTTGTTCAGCAAGGCAAATGTTATCTTCAGAAGGAACCAGGTAAGCTTTTCTCGCAAGTTTTCGTCGCTGCTTTGAAGTGGCACAATGAATGCTTCCTATATAGGGAACGGTGCTCCGTGCTCAGCAGGGACTAGTACTGAAATTAAGGTGGGCCGCTGACGAATTCCACCTCGCAGCCCAGGTTTTCTTCCTTCCTTTCATGGTTTACTTAATCAAAATCCGGTGTTACGCCGTCGTATGTCGGGCGGCTTGTTCAGCAAGGCAAATGTTATCTTCAGAAGGAACCAGGTAAGCTTTTCTCGCAAGTTTTCCTCGCTGCTTTGAAGTGGCACAATGAATGCTTCCTATATAGGGAACGGTGCTCCGTGCTCCGCAGGGACTAGTACTGAAATTAAGGTGGGCCGCTGACGAATTACACCTCGCAGCCCAGGTTTTCTTCCTTCCTGTCATGGTTTACTTAATCAAAACCCGGTGTTACGCCGTCGTATGTCGGGCGGCTTGTTCAGCAAGGCAAATGTTATCTTCAGAAGGAACCAGGTAAGCTTTTCTCGCAAGTTTTCGTCGCTGCTTTGAAGTGGCACAATGAATGCTTCCTATATAGGGAACGGTGCTCCGTGCTCCGCAGGGACTAGTACTGAAATTAAGGTGGGCCGCTGACGAATTACACCTCGCAGCCCAGGTTTTCTTCCTTCCTTTCATGGTTTACTTAATCAAAACCCGGTGTTACGCCGTCGTATGTCGGGCGGCTTGTTCAGCAAGGCAAATGTTATCTTCAGAAGGAACCAGGTAAGCTTTTCTCGCAAGTTTTCGTCGCTGCTTTGAAGTGGCACAATGAATGCTTCCTATATAGGGAACGGTGCTCCGTGCTCAGCAGGGACTAGTACTGAAATTAAGGTGGGCCGCTGACGAATTACACCTCGCAGCCCAGGTTTTCTTCCTTCCTTTCATGGTTTACTTAATCAAAACCCGGTGTTACGCCGTCGTATGTCGGGCGGCTTGTTCAGCAAGGCAAATGTTATCTTCAGAAGGAACCAGGTAAGCTTTTCTCGCAAGTTTTCCTCGCTGCTTTGAAGTGGCACAATGAATGCTTCCTATATAGGGAACGGTGCTCCGTGCTCCGCAGGGACTAGTACTGAAATTAAGGTGGGCCGCTGACGAATTACACCTCGCAGCCCAGGTTTTCTTCCTTCCTTTCATGGTTTACTTAATCAAAACCCGGTGTTACGCCGTCGTATGTCGGGCGGCTTGTTCAGCTAGGCAAAAGTTATCTTCAGAAGAAACCAGGTAAGCTTTTCTCGCAAGTTGTCGTCGCTGCTTTGAAGTGGCGCAATGAATGCTTCCTATATAGTGAACGGTGCTCTGTGCTCCGCAGGTACCAGTACTGAAATTAAGGTGGGCCGCTGACGAATTACACCTCGCAGCCCAGGTTTTCTTCCTTCCTTTCATGGTTTACTTAATCAAAACCCGGTGATACGCCCTCGTATGTCGGGCGGCTTGTTCAGCTAGGCAAATGTTATCTTCAGAAGGAACCAGGTAAGCTTTTCTCGCAAGTTTTCGTCGCTGCTTTGAAGTGGCAAAATGAATGCTTCCTATATAGGGAACGGTGCTCCGTGCTCCGCAGGGACTAGTACTGAAATTAAGGTGGGCCGCTGACGAATTACACCTCGCAGCCCAGGGTTTCTTCCTTCCTTTCATGGTTTACTTAATCAAAACCCGGTGTTACGCCGTCGTATGTCGGGCGGCTTGTTCAGCAAGGCAAATGTTATCTTCAGAAGGAACCAGGTAAGCTTTTCTCGCAAGTTTTCGTCGCTGCTTTGAAGTGGCACAATGAATGCTTCCTATATAGGGAACGGTGCTCCGTGCTCCGCAGGGACTAGTACTGAAATTAAGGTGGGCCGCTGACGAATTACACCTCGTAGCCCAGGTTTTCTTCCTTCCTTTCATGGTTTACTTAATCAAAACCCGGTGTTACGCCGTCGTATGTCGGGCGGCTTGTTCAGCAAGGCAAATGTTATCTTCAGAAGGAACCAGGTAAGCTTTTCTCGCGTTTTCGTCGCTGCTTTGAAGTGGCACAATGAATGCTTCCTATATAGGGAACGGTGCTCCGTGCTCCGCAGGGACTAGTACTGAAATTAAGGTGGGCCGCTGACGAATTACACCTCGCAACCCTGGTTTTCTTCCTTCCTTTCATGGTTTACTTAATCAAAACCCGGTGTTACGCCGTCGTATGTCGGGCGGCTTGTTCAGCAAGGCAAATGTTATCTTCAGAAGGAACCAGGTAAGCTTTTCTCGCAAGTTGTCGTCGCTGCTTTGAAGTGGCGCAATGAATGCTTCCTATATAGTGAACGGTGCTCTGTGCTCCGCAGGAACCAGTACTGAAATTAAGGTGGGCCGCTGACGAATTACACCTCGCTGCCCAGGTTTTCTTCCTTCCTTTCATGGTTTACTTAATCAAAACCCGGTGATACGCCCTCGTATGTCGGGCGGCTTGTTCAGCTAGGCAAATGTTATCTTCAGAAGGAACCAGGTAAGCTTTTCTCGCAAGTTTTCGTCGCTGCTTTGAAGTGGCACAATGAATGCTTCCTATATAGGGAACGGTGCTCCGTGCTCCGCAGGGACTAGTACTGAAATTAAGGTGGGCCGCTGACGAATTACACCTCGCAGCCCAGGTTTTCTTCCTTCCTTTCATGGTTTACTTAATCAAAACCCGGTGTTACGCCGTCGTATGTCGGGCGGCTTGTTCAGCAAGGCAAATGTTATCTTCAGAAGGAACCAGGTAAGCTTTTCTCGCAAGTTTTCGTCGCTGCTTTGAAGCGGCACAATGAATGCTTCCTATATAGGGAACGGTGCTCCGTGCTCCGCAGGGTCTAGTACTGAAATTAAGGTGGGCCGCTGACGAATTACACCTCGTAGCCCAGGTTTTCTTCCTTCCTTTCATGGTTTACTTAATCAAAACCCGGTGTTACGCCGTCGTATGTCGGGCGGCTTGTTCAGCAAGGCAAATGTTATCTTCAGAAGGAACCAGGTAAGCTTTTCTCGCAAGTTTTCGTCGCTGCTTTGAAGTGGCACAATGAATGCTTCCTATATAGGGAACGGTGCTCCGTGCTCAGCAGGGACTAGTACTGAAATTAAGGTGGGCCGCTGACGAATTCCACCTCGCAGCCCAGGTTTTCTTCCTTCCTTTCATGGTTTACTTAATCAAAATCCGGTGTTACGCCGTCGTATGTCGGGCGGCTTGTTCAGCAAGGCAAATGTTATCTTCAGAAGGAACCAGGTAAGCTTTTCTCGCAAGTTTTCCTCGCTGCTTTGAAGTGGCACAATGAATGCTTCCTATATAGGGAACGGTGCTCCGTGCTCCGCAGGGACTAGTACTGAAATTAAGGTGGGCCGCTGACGAATTACACCTCGCAGCCCAGGTTTTCTTCCTTCCTGTCATGGTTTACTTAATCAAAACCCGGTGTTACGCCGTCGTATGTCGGGCGGCTTGTTCAGCAAGGCAAATGTTATCTTCAGAAGGAACCAGGCAAGCTTTTCTCGCAAGTTTTCGTCGCTGCTTTGAAGTGGCACAATGAATGCTTCCTATATAGGGAACGGTGCTCCGTGCTCCGCAGGGACTAGTACTGAAATTAAGGTGGGCCGCTGACGAATTACACCTCGCAGCCCAGGTTTTCTTCCTTCCTTTCATGGTTTACTTAATCAAAACCCGGTGTTACGCCGTCGTATGTCGGGCGGCTTGTTCAGCAAGGCAAATGTTATCTTCAGAAGGAACCAGGTAAGCTTTTCTCGCAAGTTTTCGTCGCTGCTTTGAAGTGGCACAATGAATGCTTCCTATATAGGGAACGGTGCTCCGTGCTCCGCAGGGACTAGTACTGAAATTAAGGTGGGCCGCTGACGAATTACACCTCGCAGCCCAGGTTTTCTTCCTTCCTTTCATGGTTTACTTAATCAAAACCCGGTGTTACGCCGTCGTATGTCGGGCGGCTTGTTCAGCTAGGCAAAAGTTATCTTCAGAAGAAACCAGGTAAGCTTTTCTCGCAAGTTGTCGTCGCTGCTTTGAAGTGGCGCAATGAATGCTTCCTATATAGTGAACGGTGCTCTGTGCTCCGGAGGAACAAGTACTGAAATTAAGGTGGGCCGCTGACGAATTACACCTCGTTGCCCAGGTTTTCTTCCTTCCTTTCATGGTTTACTTAATCAAAACCCGGTGATACGCCCTCGTATGTCGGGCGGCTTGTTCAGCTAGGCAAATGTTATCTTCAGAAGGAACCAGGTAAGCTTTTCTCGCAAGTTTTCGTCGCTGCTTTGAAGTGGCACAATGAATGCTTCCTATATAGGGAACGGTGCTCCGTGCTCCGCAGGGACTAGTAATGAAATTAAGGTGGGCCGCTGATGAATTACACCTCGCAGCCCAGGTTTTCTTCCTTCCTTTCATGGTTTACTTAATCAAAACCCGGTGTTACGCCGTCGTATGTCGGGCGGCTTGTTCAGCAAGGCAAATGTTATCTTCAGAAGGAACCAGGTAAGCTTTTCTCGCAAGTTTTCCTCGCTGCTTTGAAGTGGCACAATGAATGCTTCCTATATAGGGAACGGTGCTCCGTGCTCCGCAGGGTCTAGTACTGAAATTAAGGTGGGCCGCTGACGAATTACACCTCGTAGCCCAGGTTTTCTTCCTTCCTTTCATGGTTTACTTAATCAAAACCCGGTGTTACGCCGTCGTATGTCGGGCGGCTTGTTCAGCAAGGCAAATGTTATCTTCAGAAGGAACCAGGTAAGCTTTTCCCGCAAGTTTTCGTCGCTGCTTTGAAGTGGCACAATGAATGCTTCCTATATAGGGAACGGTGCTCCGTGCTCAGCAGGGACTAGTACTGAAATTAAGGTGGGCCGCTGACGAATTCCACCTCGCAGCCCAGGTTTTCTTCCTTCCTTTCATGGTTTACTTAATCAAAATCCGGTGTTACGCCGTCGTATGTCGGGCGGCTTGTTCAGCAAGGCAAATGTTATCTTCAGAAGGAACCAGGTAAGCTTTTCTCGCAAGTTTTCCTCGCTGCTTTGAAGTGGCACAATGAATGCTTCCTATATAGGGAACGGTGCTCCGTGCTCCGCAGGGACTAGTACTGAAATTAAGGTGGGCCGCTGACGAATTACACCTCGCAGCCCAGGTTTTCTTCCTTCCTGTCATGGTTTACTTAATCAAAACCCGGTGTTACGCCGTCGTATGTCGGGCGGCTTGTTCAGCAAGGCAAATGTTATCTTCAGAAGGAACCAGGTAAGCTTTTCTCGCAAGTTTTCGTCGCTGCTTTGAAGTGGCACAATGAATGCTTCCTATATAGGGAACGGTGCTCCGTGCTCCGCAGGGACTAGTACTGAAATTAAGGTGGGCCGCTGACGAATTACACCTCGCAGCCCAGGTTTTCTTCCTTCCTTTCATGGTTTACTTAATCAAAACCCGGTGTTACGCCGTCGTATGTCGGGCGGCTTGTTCAGCAAGGCAAATGTTATCTTCAGAAGGAACCAGGTAAGCTTTTCTCGCAAGTTTTCGTCGCTGCTTTGAAGTGGCACAATGAATGCTTCCTATATAGGGAACGGTGCTCCGTGCTCCGCAGGGACTAGTACTGAAATTAAGGTGGGCCGCTGACGAATTACACCTCGCAACCCTGGTTTTCTTCCTTCCTTTCATGGTTTACTTAATAAAACCCGGTGTTACGCCGTCGTATGTCGGGCGGCTTGTTCAGCAAGGCAAATGTTATCTTCAGAAGGAACCAGGTAAGCTTTTCTCGCAAGTTTTCGTCGCTGCTTTGAAGTGGCACAATGAATGCTTCCTATATAGGGAACGGTGCTCCGTGCTCCGCAGGGACTAGTACTGAAATTAAGGTGGGCCGCTGACGAATTACACCTCGCAGCCCAGGTTTTCTTCCTTCCTTTCATGGTTTACTTAATCAAAACCCGGTGTTACGCCGTCGTATGTCGGGCGGCTTGTTCAGCTAGGCAAAAGTTATCTTCAGAAGAAACCAGGTAAGCTTTTCTCGCAAGTTGTCGTCGCTGCTTTGAAGTGGCGCAATGAATACTTCCTATATAGTGAACGGTGCTCTGTGCTCCGCAGGAACCAGTACTGAAATTAAGGTGGGCCGCTGACGAATTACACCTCGCAGCCCAGGTTTTCTTCCTTCCTTTCATGGTTTACTTAATCAAAACCCGGTGTTACGCCGTCGTATGTCGGGCGGCTTGTTCAGCTAGGCAAATGTTATCTTCAGAAGGAACCGGTAAGCTTTTCTCGCAAGTTGTCGTCGCTGCTTTGAAGTGGCGAAATGAATGCTTCCTATATAGTGAACGGTGCTCTGTGCTCCGCAGGAACCAGTACTGAAATTAAGGTGGGCCGCTGACGAATTACACCTCGCGGCCCAGGTTTTCTTCCTTCCTTTCATGGTTTACTTAATCAAAACCCGGTGTTACGCCCTCGTATGTCGGGCGGCTTGTTCAGCTAGGCAAATGTTATCTTCAGAAGGAACCAGGTAAGCTTTTCTCGCAAGTTTTCGTCGCTGCATTGAAGTGGCACAATGAATGCTTCCTATATAGGGAACGGTGCTCCGTGCTCCGCAGGGACTAGTACTGAAATTAAGGTGGGCCGCTGACGAATTACACCTCGCAGCCCAGGTTTTCTTCCTTCCTTTCATGGTTTACTTAATCAAAACCCGGTGTTACGCCGTCGTATGTCGGGCGGCTTGTTCAGCTAGGCAAAAGTTATCTTCAGAAGAAACCAGGTAAGCTTTTCTCGCAAGTTGTCGTCGCTGCTTTGAAGTGGCGCAATGAATGCTTCCTATATAGTGAACGGTGCTCTGTGCTCCGGAGGAACAAGTACTGAAATTAAGGTGGGCCGCTGACGAATTACACCTCGTTGCCCAGGTTTTCTTCCTTCCTTTCATGGTTTACTTAATCAAAACCCGGTGATACGCCCTCGTATGTCGGGCGGCTTGTTCAGCTAGGCAAATGTTATCTTCAGAAGGAACCAGGTAAGCTTTTCTCGCAAGTTTTCGTCGCTGCTTTGAAGTGGCACAATGAATGCTTCCTATATAGGGAACGGTGCTCCGTGCTCCGCAGGGACTAGTAATGAAATTAAGGTGGGCCGCTGATGAATTACACCTCGCAGCCCAGGTTTTCTTCCTTCCTTTCATGGTTTACTTAATCAAAACCCGGTGTTACGCCGTCGTATGTCGGGCGGCTTGTTCAGCAAGTCAAATGTTATCTTCAGAAGGAACCAGGTAAGCTTTTCTCGCGTTTTCGTCGCTGCTTTGAAGTGGCACAATGAATGCTTCCTATATAGGGAACGGTGCTCCGTGCTCCGCAGGGACTAGTACTGAAATTAAGGTGGGCCGCTGACGAATTACACCTCGCAACCCTGGTTTTCTTCCTTCCTTTCATGGTTTACTTAATCAAAACCCGGTGTTACGCCGTCGTATGTCGGGCGGCTTGTTCAGCAAGGCAAATGTTATCTTCAGAAGGAACCAGGTAAGCTTTTCTCGCAAGTTGTCGTCGCTGCTTTGAAGTGGCGCAATGAATGCTTCCTATATAGTGAACGGTGCTCTGTGCTCCGCAGGAACCAGTACTGAAATTAAGGTGGGCCGCTGACGAATTACACCTCGCTGCCCAGGTTTTCTTCCTTCCTTTCATGGTTTACTTAATCAAAATCCGGTGTTACGCCGTCGTATGTCGGGCGGCTTGTTCAGCAAGGCAAATGTTATCTTCAGAAGGAACCAGGTAAGCTTTTCTCGCAAGTTTTCGTCGCTGCTTTGAAGTGGCACAATGAATGCTTCCTATATAGGGAACGGTGCTCCGTGCTCCGCAGGGACTAGTACTGAAATTAAGGTGGGCCGCTGACGAATTACACCTCGCAGCCCAGGTTTTCTTCCTTCCTTTCATGGTTTACTTAATCAAAACCCGGTGTTACGCCGTCGTATGTCGGGCGGCTTGTTCAGCAAGGCAAATGTTATCTTCAGAAGGAACCAGGTAAGCTTTTCTCGCAAGTTTTCGTCGCTGCTTTGAAGTGGCACAATGAATGCTTCCTATATAGGGAACGGTGCTCCGTGCTCCGCAGGGACTAGTACTGAAATTAAGGTGGGCCGCTGACGAATTACACCTCGCAGCCCAGGTTTTCTTCCTTCCTTTCATGGTTTACTTAATCAAAACCCGGTGTTACGCCGTCGTATGTCGGGCGGCTTGTTCAGCAAGGCAAATGTTATCTTCAGAAGGAACCAGGTAAGCTTTTCTCGCAAGTTTTCGTCGCTGCTTTGAAGTGGCACAATGAATGCTTCCTATATAGGGAACGGTGCTCCGTGCTCCGCAGGGACTAGTACTGAAATTAAGGTGGGCCGCTGACGAATTACACCTCGTAGCCCAGGTTTTCTTCCTTCCTTTCATGGTTTACTTAATCAAAACCCGGTGTTACGCCGTCGTATGTCGGGCGGCTTGTTCAGCAAGGCAAATGTTATCTTCAGAAGGAACCAGGTAAGCTTTTCTCGCAAGTTTTCGTCGCTGCTTTGAAGTGGCACAATGAATGCTTCCTATATAGGGAACGGTGCTCCGTGCTCCGCAGGGACTAGTACTGAAATTAAGGTGGGCCGCTGACGAATTACACCTCGCAACCCTGGTTTTCTTCCTTCCTTTCATGGTTTACTTAATAAAACCCGGTGTTACGCCGTCGTATGTCGGGCGGCTTGTTCAGCAAGGCAAATGTTATCTTCAGAAGGAACCAGGTAAGCTTTTCTCGCAAGTTTTCGTCGCTGCTTTGAAGTGGCACAATGAATGCTTCCTATATAGGGAACGGTGCTCCGTGCTCCGCAGGGACTAGTACTGAAATTAAGGTGGGCCGCTGACGAATTACACCTCGCAGCCCAGGTTTTCTTCCTTCCTTTCATGGTTTACTTAATCAAAACCCGGTGTTACGCCGTCGTATGTCGGGCGGCTTGTTCAGCTAGGCAAAAGTTATCTTCAGAAGAAACCAGGTAAGCTTTTCTCGCAAGTTGTCGTCGCTGCTTTGAAGTGGCGCAATGAATACTTCCTATATAGTGAACGGTGCTCTGTGCTCCGCAGGAACCAGTACTGAAATTAAGGTGGGCCGCTGACGAATTACACCTCGCAGCCCAGGTTTTCTTCCTTCCTTTCATGGTTTACTTAATCAAAACCCGGTGTTACGCCGTCGTATGTCGGGCGGCTTGTTCAGCTAGGCAAATGTTATCTTCAGAAGGAACCGGTAAGCTTTTCTCGCAAGTTGTCGTCGCTGCTTTGAAGTGGCGAAATGAATGCTTCCTATATAGTGAACGGTGCTCTGTGCTCCGCAGGAACCAGTACTGAAATTAAGGTGGGCCGCTGACGAATTACACCTCGCGGCCCAGGTTTTCTTCCTTCCTTTCATGGTTTACTTAATCAAAACCCGGTGTTACGCCCTCGTATGTCGGGCGGCTTGTTCAGCTAGGCAAATGTTATCTTCAGAAGGAACCAGGTAAGCTTTTCTCGCAAGTTTTCGTCGCTGCTTTGAAGTGGCACAATGAATGCTTCCTATATAGGGAACGGTGCTCCGTGCTCCGCAGGGACTAGTACTGAAATTAAGGTGGGCCGCTGACGAATTACACCTCGCAGCCCAGGTTTTCTTCCTTCCTTTCATGGTTTACTTAATCAAAACCCGGTGTTACGCCGTCGTATGTCGGGCGGCTTGTTCAGCTAGGCAAAAGTTATCTTCAGAAGAAACCAGGTAAGCTTTTCTCGCAAGTTGTCGTCGCTGCTTTGAAGTGGCGCAATGAATGCTTCCTATATAGTGAACGGTGCTCTGTGCTCCGGAGGAACAAGTACTGAAATTAAGGTGGGCCGCTGACGAATTACACCTCGTTGCCCAGGTTTTCTTCCTTCCTTTCATGGTTTACTTAATCAAAACCCGGTGATACGCCCTCGTATGTCGGGCGGCTTGTTCAGCTAGGCAAATGTTATCTTCAGAAGGAACCAGGTAAGCTTTTCTCGCAAGTTTTCGTCGCTGCTTTGAAGTGGCACAATGAATGCTTCCTATATAGGGAACGGTGCTCCGTGCTCCGCAGGGACTAGTAATGAAATTAAGGTGGGCCGCTGATGAATTACACCTCGCAGCCCAGGTTTTCTTCCTTCCTTTCATGGTTTACTTAATCAAAACCCGGTGTTACGCCGTCGTATGTCGGGCGGCTTGTTCAGCAAGTCAAATGTTATCTTCAGAAGGAACCAGGTAAGCTTTTCTCGCGTTTTCGTCGCTGCTTTGAAGTGGCACAATGAATGCTTCCTATATAGGGAACGGTGCTCCGTGCTCCGCAGGGACTAGTACTGAAATTAAGGTGGGCCGCTGACGAATTACACCTCGCAACCCTGGTTTTCTTCCTTCCTTTCATGGTTTACTTAATCAAAACCCGGTGTTACGCCGTCGTATGTCGGGCGGCTTGTTCAGCAAGGCAAATGTTATCTTCAGAAGGAACCAGGTAAGCTTTTCTCGCAAGTTGTCGTCGCTGCTTTGAAGTGGCGCAATGAATGCTTCCTATATAGTGAACGGTGCTCTGTGCTCCGCAGGAACCAGTACTGAAATTAAGGTGGGCCGCTGACGAATTACACCTCGCTGCCCAGGTTTTCTTCCTTCCTTTCATGGTTTACTTAATCAAAATCCGGTGTTACGCCGTCGTATGTCGGGCGGCTTGTTCAGCAAGGCAAATGTTATCTTCAGAAGGAACCAGGTAAGCTTTTCTCGCAAGTTTTCCTCGCTGCTTTGAAGTGGCACAATGAATGCTTCCTATATAGGGAACGGTGCTCCGTGCTCCGCAGGGACTAGTACTGAAATTAAGGTGGGCCGCTGACGAATTACACCTCGCAGCCCAGGTTTTCTTCCTTCCTGTCATGGTTTACTTAATCAAAACCCGGTGTTACGCCGTCGTATGTCGGGCGGCTTGTTCAGCAAGGCAAATGTTATCTTCAGAAGGAACCAGGTAAGCTTTTCTCGCAAGTTTTCGTCGCTGCTTTGAAGTGGCACAATGAATGCTTCCTATATAGGGAACGGTGCTCCGTGCTCCGCAGGGACTAGTACTGAAATTAAGGTGGGCCGCTGACGAATTACACCTCGCAGCCCAGGTTTTCTTCCTTCCTTTCATGGTTTACTTAATCAAAACCCGGTGTTACGCCGTCGTATGTCGGGCGGCTTGTTCAGCAAGGCAAATGTTATCTTCAGAAGGAACCAGGTAAGCTTTTCTCGCAAGTTTTCGTCGCTGCTTTGAAGTGGCACAATGAATGCTTCCTATATAGGGAACGGTGCTCCGTGCTCCGCAGGGACTAGTACTGAAATTAAGGTGGGCCGCTGACGAATTACACCTCGCAGCCCAGGTTTTCTTCCTTCCTTTCATGGTTTACTTAATCAAAACCCGGTGTTACGCCGTCGTATGTCGGGCGGCTTGTTCAGCAAGGCAAATGTTATCTTCAGAAGGAACCAGGTAAGCTTTTCTCGCAAGTTTTCGTCGCTGCTTTGAAGTGGCACAATGAATGCTTCCTATATAGGGAACGGTGCTCCGTGCTCCGCAGGGACTAGTACTGAAATTAAGGTGGGCCGCTGACGAATTACACCTCGTAGCCCAGGTTTTCTTCCTTCCTTTCATGGTTTACTTAATCAAAACCCGGTGTTACGCCGTCGTATGTCGGGCGGCTTGTTCAGCAAGGCAAATGTTATCTTCAGAAGGAACCAGGTAAGCTTTTCTCGCAAGTTTTCGTCGCTGCTTTGAAGTGGCACAATGAATGCTTCCTATATAGGGAACGGTGCTCCGTGCTCCGCAGGGACTAGTACTGAAATTAAGGTGGGCCGCTGACGAATTACACCTCGCAACCCTGGTTTTCTTCCTTCCTTTCATGGTTTACTTAATAAAACCCGGTGTTACGCCGTCGTATGTCGGGCGGCTTGTTCAGCAAGGCAAATGTTATCTTCAGAAGGAACCAGGTAAGCTTTTCTCGCAAGTTTTCGTCGCTGCTTTGAAGTGGCACAATGAATGCTTCCTATATAGGGAACGGTGCTCCGTGCTCCGCAGGGACTAGTACTGAAATTAAGGTGGGCCGCTGACGAATTACACCTCGCAGCCCAGGTTTTCTTCCTTCCTTTCATGGTTTACTTAATCAAAACCCGGTGTTACGCCGTCGTATGTCGGGCGGCTTGTTCAGCTAGGCAAAAGTTATCTTCAGAAGAAACCAGGTAAGCTTTTCTCGCAAGTTGTCGTCGCTGCTTTGAAGTGGCGCAATGAATACTTCCTATATAGTGAACGGTGCTCTGTGCTCCGCAGGAACCAGTACTGAAATTAAGGTGGGCCGCTGACGAATTACACCTCGCAGCCCAGGTTTTCTTCCTTCCTTTCATGGTTTACTTAATCAAAACCCGGTGTTACGCCGTCGTATGTCGGGCGGCTTGTTCAGCTAGGCAAATGTTATCTTCAGAAGGAACCGGTAAGCTTTTCTCGCAAGTTGTCGTCGCTGCTTTGAAGTGGCGAAATGAATGCTTCCTATATAGTGAACGGTGCTCTGTGCTCCGCAGGAACCAGTACTGAAATTAAGGTGGGCCGCTGACGAATTACACCTCGCGGCCCAGGTTTTCTTCCTTCCTTTCATGGTTTACTTAATCAAAACCCGGTGTTACGCCCTCGTATGTCGGGCGGCTTGTTCAGCTAGGCAAATGTTATCTTCAGAAGGAACCAGGTAAGCTTTTCTCGCAAGTTTTCGTCGCTGCTTTGAAGTGGCACAATGAATGCTTCCTATATAGGGAACGGTGCTCCGTGCTCCGCAGGGACTAGTACTGAAATTAAGGTGGGCCGCTGACGAATTACACCTCGCAGCCCAGGTTTTCTTCCTTCCTTTCATGGTTTACTTAATCAAAACCCGGTATTACGCCGTCGTATGTCGGGCGGCTTGTTCAGCTAGGCAAATGTCATCTTCAGAAGGAACCAGGTAAGCTTTTCTCGCAAGTTTTCATCGCTGCTTTGAAGTGGCACAATGAATGCTTCCTATATAGTGAACGGTGCTCCGTGCTCCGCAGGAACCAGTACTGAAATTAAGGTGGGCCGCTGACGAATTACACCTCGCAGCCCAGGTTTTCTTCCTTCCTTTCATGGTTTACTTAATCAAAACCCGGTGTTACGCCGTCGTATGTCGGGCGGCTTGTTCAGCTAGGCAAAAGTTATCTTCAGAAGGAACCAGGTAAGCTTTTCTCGCAAGTTGTCGTCGCTGCTTTGAAGTGGCGCAATGAATGCTTCCTATATAGTGAACGGTGCTCTGTGCTCCGCAGGAACCAGTACTGAAATTAAGGTGGGCCGCTGACGAATTACACCTCGCTGCCCAGGTTTTCTTCCTTCCTTTCATGGTTTACTTAATCAAAACCCGGTGATACGCCCTCGTATGTCGGGCGGCTTGTTCAGCTAGGCAAATGTTATCTTCAGAAGGAACCAGGTAAGCTTTTCTCGCAAGTTTTCGTCGCTGCTTTGAAGTGGCACAATGAATGCTTCCTATATAGGGAACGGTGCTCCGTGCTCCGCAGGGACTAGTAATGAAATTAAGGTGGGCCGCTGACGAATTACACCTCGCAGCCCAGGTTTTCTTCCTTCCTTTCATGGTTTACTTAATCAAAACCCGGTGTTACGCCGTCGTATGTCGGGCGGCTTGTTCAGCAAGGCAAATGTTATCTTCAGAAGGAACCAGGTAAGCTTTTCTCGCAAGTTTTTGTCGCTGCTTTGAAGTGGCACAATGAATGCTTCCTATATAGGGAACGGTGCTCCGTGCTCCGCAGGTACTAGTACTGAAATTAAGGTGGGCCGCTGACGAATTACACCTCGCAGCCCAGGTTTTCTTCCTTCCTTTCATGGTTTACTTAATCAAAACCCGGTATTAGGCCGTCGTATGTCGGGCGGCTTGTTCAGCAAGGCAAAAGTTATCTTCAGAAGAAACCAGGTAAGCTTTTCTCGCAAGTTGTCGTCGCTGCTTTGAAGTGGCGCAATGAATGCTTCCTATATAGTGAACGGTGCTCTGTGCTCCGGAGGAACAAGTACTGAAATTAAGGTGGGCCGCTGACGAATTACACCTCGCTGCCCAGGTTTTCTTCCTTCCTTTCATGGTTTACTTAATCAAAACCCGGTGATACGCCCTCGTATGTCGGGCGGCTTGTTCAGCTAGGCAAATGTTATCTTCAGAAGGAACCAGGTAAGCTTTTCTCGCAAGTTTTCGTCGCTGCTTTGAAGTGGCACAATGAATGCTTCCTATATAGGGAACGGTGCTCCGTGCTCCGCAGGGACTAGTAATGAAATTAAGGTGGGCCGCTGATGAATTACACCTCGCAGCCCAGGTTTACTTCCTTCCTTTCATGGTTTACTTAATCAAAACCCGGTGTTACGCCGTCGTATGTCGGGCGGCTTGTTCAGCAAGGCAAATGTTATCTTCAGAAGGAACCAGGTAAGCTTTTCTCGCAAGTTTTCGTCGCTGCTTTGAAGTGGCACAATGAATGCTTCCTATATAGGGAACGGTGCTCCGTGCTCAGCAGGGACTAGTACTGAAATTAAGGTGGGCCGCTGACGAATTCCACCTCGCAGCCCAGGTTTTCTTCCTTCCTTTCATGGTTTACTTAATCAAAACCCGGTGTTACGCCGTCGTATGTCGGGCGGCTTGTTCAGCAAGGCAAATGTTATCTTCAGAAGGAACCAGGTAAGCTTTTCTCGCAAGTTTTCCTCGCTGCTTTGAAGTGGCACAATGAATGCTTCCTATATAGGGAACGGTGCTCCGTGCTCCGCAGGGACTAGTACTGAAATTAAGGTGGGCCGCTGACGAATTACACCTCGCAGCCCAGGTTTTCTTCCTTCCTTTCATGGTTTACTTAATCAAAACCCGGTGTTACGCCGTCGTATGTCGGGCGGCTTGTTCAGCTAGGCAAAAGTTATCTTCAGAAGAAACCAGGTAAGCTTTTCTCGCAAGTTGTCGTCGCTGCTTTGAAGTGGCGCAATGAATGCTTCCTATATAGTGAACGGTGCTCTGTGCTCCGCAGGTACCAGTACTGAAATTAAGGTGGGCCGCTGACGAATTACACCTCGCAGCCCAGGTTTTCTTCCTTCCTTTCATGGTTTACTTAATCAAAACCCGGTGATACGCCCTCGTATGTCGGGCGGCTTGTTCAGCTAGGCAAATGTTATCTTCAGAAGGAACCAGGTAAGCTTTTCTCGCAAGTTTTCGTCGCTGCTTTGAAGTGGCAAAATGAATGCTTCCTATATAGGGAACGGTGCTCCGTGCTCCGCAGGGACTAGTACTGAAATTAAGGTGGGCCGCTGACGAATTACACCTCGCAGCCCAGGGTTTCTTCCTTCCTTTCATGGTTTACTTAATCAAAACCCGGTGTTACGCCGTCGTATGTCGGGCGGCTTGTTCAGCAAGGCAAATGTTATCTTCAGAAGGAACCAGGTAAGCTTTTCTCGCAAGTTTTCGTCGCTGCTTTGAAGTGGCACAATGAATGCTTCCTATATAGGGAACGGTGCTCCGTGCTCCGCAGGGACTAGTACTGAAATTAAGGTGGGCCGCTGACGAATTACACCTCGTAGCCCAGGTTTTCTTCCTTCCTTTCATGGTTTACTTAATCAAAACCCGGTGTTACGCCGTCGTATGTCGGGCGGCTTGTTCAGCAAGTCAAATGTTATCTTCAGAAGGAACCAGGTAAGCTTTTCTCGCGTTTTCGTCGCTGCTTTGAAGTGGCACAATGAATGCTTCCTATATAGGGAACGGTGCTCCGTGCTCCGCAGGGACTAGTACTGAAATTAAGGTGGGCCGCTGACGAATTACACCTCGCAACCCTGGTTTTCTTCCTTCCTTTCATGGTTTACTTAATCAAAACCCGGTGTTACGCCGTCGTATGTCGGGCGGCTTGTTCAGCAAGGCAAATGTTATCTTCAGAAGGAACCAGGTAAGCTTTTCTCGCAAGTTGTCGTCGCTGCTTTGAAGTGGCGCAATGAATGCTTCCTATATAGTGAACGGTGCTCTGTGCTCCGCAGGAACCAGTACTGAAATTAAGGTGGGCCGCTGACGAATTACACCTCGCTGCCCAGGTTTTCTTCCTTCCTTTCATGGTTTACTTAATCAAAACCCGGTGATACGCCCTCGTATGTCGGGCGGCTTGTTCAGCTAGGCAAATGTTATCTTCAGAAGGAACCAGGTAAGCTTTTCTCGCAAGTTTTCGTCGCTGCTTTGAAGTGGCACAATGAATGCTTCCTATATAGGGAACGGTGCTCCGTGCTCCGCAGGGACTAGTACTGAAATTAAGGTGGGCCGCTGACGAATTACACCTCGCAGCCCAGGTTTTCTTCCTTCCTTTCATGGTTTACTTAATCAAAACCCGGTGTTACGCCGTCGTATGTCGGGCGGCTTGTTCAGCAAGGCAAATGTTATCTTCAGAAGGAACCAGGTAAGCTTTTCTCGCAAGTTTTCGTCGCTGCTTTGAAGCGGCACAATGAATGCTTCCTATATAGGGAACGGTGCTCCGTGCTCCGCAGGGTCTAGTACTGAAATTAAGGTGGGCCGCTGACGAATTACACCTCGTAGCCCAGGTTTTCTTCCTTCCTTTCATGGTTTACTTAATCAAAACCCGGTGTTACGCCGTCGTATGTCGGGCGGCTTGTTCAGCAAGGCAAATGTTATCTTCAGAAGGAACCAGGTAAGCTTTTCTCGCAAGTTTTCGTCGCTGCTTTGAAGTGGCACAATGAATGCTTCCTATATAGGGAACGGTGCTCCGTGCTCAGCAGGGACTAGTACTGAAATTAAGGTGGGCCGCTGACGAATTCCACCTCGCAGCCCAGGTTTTCTTCCTTCCTTTCATGGTTTACTTAATCAAAACCCGGTGTTACGCCGTCGTATGTCGGGCGGCTTGTTCAGCAAGGCAAATGTTATCTTCAGAAGGAACCAGGTAAGCTTTTCTCGCAAGTTTTCCTCGCTGCTTTGAAGTGGCACAATGAATGCTTCCTATATAGGGAACGGTGCTCCGTGCTCCGCAGGGACTAGTACTGAAATTAAGGTGGGCCGCTGACGAATTACACCTCGCAGCCCAGGTTTTCTTCCTTCCTTTCATGGTTTACTTAATCAAAACCCGGTGTTACGCCGTCGTATGTCGGGCGGCTTGTTCAGCTAGGCAAAAGTTATCTTCAGAAGAAACCAGGTAAGCTTTTCTCGCAAGTTGTCGTCGCTGCTTTGAAGTGGCGCAATGAATGCTTCCTATATAGTGAACGGTGCTCTGTGCTCCGGAGGAACAAGTACTGAAATTAAGGTGGGCCGCTGACGAATTACACCTCGTTGCCCAGGTTTTCTTCCTTCCTTTCATGGTTTACTTAATCAAAACCCGGTGATACGCCCTCGTATGTCGGGCGGCTTGTTCAGCTAGGCAAATGTTATCTTCAGAAGGAACCAGGTAAGCTTTTCTCGCAAGTTTTCGTCGCTGCTTTGAAGTGGCACAATGAATGCTTCCTATATAGGGAACGGTGCTCCGTGCTCCGCAGGGACTAGTAATGAAATTAAGGTGGGCCGCTGATGAATTACACCTCGCAGCCCAGGTTTTCTTCCTTCCTTTCATGGTTTACTTAATCAAAACCCGGTGTTACGCCGTCGTATGTCGGGCGGCTTGTTCAGCAAGGCAAATGTTATCTTCAGAAGGAACCAGGTAAGCTTTTCTCGCAAGTTTTCCTCGCTGCTTTGAAGTGGCACAATGAATGCTTCCTATATAGGGAACGGTGCTCCGTGCTCCGCAGGGACTAGTACTGAAATTAAGGTGGGCCGCTGACGAATTACACCTCGCAGCCCAGGTTTTCTTCCTTCCTTTCATGGTTTACTTAATCAAAACCCGGTGTTACGCCGTCGTATGTCGGGCGGCTTGTTCAGCTAGGCAAAAGTTATCTTCAGAAGAAACCAGGTAAGCTTTTCTCGCAAGTTGTCGTCGCTGCTTTGAAGTGGCGCAATGAATGCTTCCTATATAGTGAACGGTGCTCTGTGCTCCGCAGGTACCAGTACTGAAATTAAGGTGGGCCGCTCACGAATTACACCTCGCAACCCAGGTTTTCTTCCTTCCTTTCATGGTTTACTTAATCAAAACCCGGTGATACGCCCTCGTATGTCGGGCGGCTTGTTCAGCTAGGCAAATGTTATCTTCAGAAGGAACCAGGTAAGCTTTTTTCGCAAGTTTTCGTCGCTGCTTTGAAGTGGCACAATGAATGCTTCCTATATAGGGAACGGTGCTCCGTGCTCCGCAGGGACTAGTACTGAAATTAAGGTGGGCCGCTGACGAATTACACCTCGCAGCCCAGGTTTTCTTCCTTCCTTTCATGGTTTACTTAATCAAAACCCGGTGTTACGCCGTCGTATGTCGGGCGGCTTGTTCAGCAAGGCAAATGTTATCTTCAGAAGGAACCAGGTAAGCTTTTCTCGCAAGTTTTCGTCGCTGCTTTGAAGTGGCACAATGAATGCTTCCTATATAGGGAACGGTGCTCCGTGCTCCGCAGGAACTAGTACTGAAATTAAGGTGGGCCGCTGACGAATTACACCTCGTAGCCCAGGTTTTCTTCCTTCCTTTCATGGTTTACTTAATCAAAACCCGGTGTTACGCCGTCGTATGTCGGGCGGCTTGTTCAGCAAGGCAAATGTTATCTTCAGAAGGAACCAGGTAAGCTTTTCTCGCAAGTTTTCGTCGCTGCTTTGAAGTGGCACAATGAATGCTTCCTATATAGGGAACGGTGCTCCGTGCTCCGCAGGGACTAGTACTGAAATTAAGGTGGGCCGCTGACGAATTACACCTCGCAACCCTGGTTTTCTTCCTTCCTTTCATGGTTTACTTAATAAAACCCGGTGTTACGCCGTCGTATGTCGGGCGGCTTGTTCAGCAAGGCAAATGTTATCTTCAGAAGGAACCAGGTAAGCTTTTCCCGCAAGTTTTCGTCGCTGCTTTGAAGTGGCACAATGAATGCTTCCTATATAGGGAACGGTGCTCCGTGCTCCGCAGGGACTAGTACTGAAATTAAGGTGGGCCGCTGACGAATTACACCTCGCAGCCCAGGTTTTCTTCCTTCCTTTCATGGTTTACTTAATCAAAACCCGGTGTTACGCCGTCGTATGTCGGGCGGCTTGTTCAGCTAGGCAAAAGTTATCTTCAGAAGAAACCAGGTAAGCTTTTCTCGCAAGTTGTCGTCGCTGCTTTGAAGTGGCGCAATGAATACTTCCTATATAGTGAACGGTGCTCTGTGCTCCGCAGGAACCAGTACTGAAATTAAGGTGGGCCGCTGACGAATTACACCTCGCAGCCCAGGTTTTCTTCCTTCCTTTCATGGTTTACTTAATCAAAACCCGGTGTTACGCCGTCGTATGTCGGGCGGCTTGTTCAGCTAGGCAAATGTTATCTTCAGAAGGAACCGGTAAGCTTTTCTCGCAAGTTGTCGTCGCTGCTTTGAAGTGGCGAAATGAATGCTTCCTATATAGTGAACGGTGCTCTGTGCTCCGCAGGAACCAGTACTGAAATTAAGGTGGGCCGCTGACGAATTACACCTCGCGGCCCAGGTTTTCTTCCTTCCTTTCATGGTTTACTTAATCAAAACCCGGTGTTACGCCCTCGTATGTCGGGCGGCTTGTTCAGCTAGGCAAATGTTATCTTCAGAAGGAACCAGGTAAGCTTTTCTCGCAAGTTTTCGTCGCTGCTTTGAAGTGGCACAATGAATGCTTCCTATATAGGGAACGGTGCTCCGTGCTCCGCAGGGACTAGTACTGAAATTAAGGTGGGCCGCTGACGAATTACACCTCGCAGCCCAGGTTTTCTTCCTTCCTTTCATGGTTTACTTAATCAAAACCCGGTATTACGCCGTCGTATGTCGGGCGGCTTGTTCAGCTAGGCAAATGTCATCTTCAGAAGGAACCAGGTAAGCTTTTCTCGCAAGTTTTCATCGCTGCTTTGAAGTGGCACAATGAATGCTTCCTATATAGTGAACGGTGCTCCGTGCTCCGCAGGAACCAGTACTGAAATTAAGGTGGGCCGCTGACGAATTACACCTCGCAGCCCAGGTTTTCTTCCTTCCTTTCATGGTTTACTTAATCAAAACCCGGTGTTACGCCGTCGTATGTCGGGCGGCTTGTTCAGCTAGGCAAAAGTTATCTTCAGAAGGAACCAGGTAAGCTTTTCTCGCAAGTTGTCGCTGCTTTGAAGTGGCGCAATGAATGCTTCCTATATAGTGAACGGTGCTCTGTGCTCCGCAGGAACCAGTACTGAAATTAAGGTGGGCCGCTGACTAATTACACCTCGCAGCCCAGGTTTTCTTCCTTCCTTTCATGGTTTACTTAATCAAAACCCGGTGTTACGCCGTCGTATGTCGGGCGGCTTGTTCAGCTAGGCAAAAGTTATCTTCAGAAGGAACCAGGTAAGCTTTTCTCGCAAGTTGTCGTCGCTGCTTTGAAGTGGCGCAATGAATGCTTCCTATATAGTGAACGGTGCTCTGTGCTCCGCAGGAACCAGTACTGAAATTAAGGTGGGCCGCTGACGAATTACACCTCGCTGCCCAGGTTTTCTTCCTTCCTTTCATGGTTTACTTAATCAAAACCCGGTGTTACGCCGTCGTATGTCGGGCGGCTTGTTCAGCTAGGCAAAAGTTATCTTCAGAAGAAACCAGGTAAGCTTTTCTCGCAAGTTGTCGTCGCTGCTTTGAAGTGGCGCAATGAATGCTTCCTATATAGTGAACGGTGCTCTGTGCTCCGCAGGAACCAGTACTGAAATTAAGGTGGGCCGCTGACGAATTACACCTCGCAGCCCAGGTTTTCTTCCTTCCTTTCATGGTTTACTTAATCAAAACCCGGTGTTACGCCGTCGTATGTCGGGCGGCTTGTTCAGCTAGGCAAGTTATCTTCAGAAGGAACCAGGTAAGCTTTTCTCGCAAGTTGTCGCTGCTTTGAAGTGGCGCAATGAATGCTTCCTATATAGTGAACGGTGCTCTGTGCTCCGCAGGAACCAGTACTGAAATTAAGGTGGGCCGCTGACTAATTACACCTCGCAGCCCAGGTTTTCTTCCTTCCTTTCATGGTTTACTTAATCAAAACCCGGTGTTACGCCGTCGTATGTCGGGCGGCTTGTTCAGCTAGGCAAAAGTTATCTTCAGAAGGAACCAGGTAAGCTTTTCTCGCAAGTTGTCGTCGCTGCTTTGAAGTGGCGCAATGAATGCTTCCTATATAGTGAACGGTGCTCTGTGCTCCGCAGGAACCAGTACTGAAATTAAGGTGGGCCGCTGACGAATTACACCTCGCTGCCCAGGTTTTCTTCCTTCCTTTCATGGTTTACTTAATCAAAACCCGGTGTTACGCCGTCGTATGTCGGGCGGCTTGTTCAGCTAGGCAAAAGTTATCTTCAGAAGAAACCAGGTAAGCTTTTCTCGCAAGTTGTCGTCGCTGCTTTGAAGTGGCGCAATGAATGCTTCCTATATAGTGAACGGTGCTCTGTGCTCCGGAGGAACAAGTACTGAAATTAAGGTGGGCCGCTGACGAATTACACCTCGCTGCGCAGGTTTTCTTCCTTCCTTTCATGGTTTACTTAATCAAAACCCGGTGTTACGCCGTCGTATGTCGGGCGGCTTGTTCAGCAAGGCAAATGTTATCTTCAGAAGGAACCAGGTAAGCTTTTCTCGCAAGTTTTCGTCGCTGCTTTGAAGTGGCACAATGAATGCTTCCTATATAGGGAACGGTGCTCCGTGCTCCGCAGGGACTAGTACTGAAATTAAGGTGGGCCGCTGACGAATTACACCTCGCAGCCCTGGTTTTCTTCCTTCCTTTCATGGTTTACTTAATCAAAACCCGGTGTTACGCCGTCGTATGTCGGGCGGCTTGTTCAGCAAGGCAAATGTTATCTTCAGAAGGAACCAGGTAAGCTTTTCTCGCAAGTTGTCGCTGCTTTGAAGTGGCGCAATGAATGCTTCCTATATAGTGAACGGTGCTCTGTGCTCCGCAGGAACCAGTACTGAAATTAAGGTGGGCCGCTGACGAATTACACCTCGCAGCCCAGGTTTTCTTCCTTCCTTTCATGGTTTACTTAATCAAAACCCGGTGTTACGCCGTCGTATGTCGGGCGGCTTGTTCAGCTAGGCAAATGGTATCTTCAGAAAGAACCAGGTAAGCTTTTCTCGCAAGTTGTCGTCGCTGCTTTGAAGTGGCGCAATGAATGCTTCCTATATAGTGAACGGTGCTCCGTGCTCCGCAGGAACCAGTACTGAAATTAAGGTGGGCCGCTGACGAATTACACCTCGCAGCCCAGGTTTTCTTCCTTCCTTTCATGGTTTACTTAATCAAAACCCGGTGTTACGCCGTCGTATGTCGGGCGGCTTGTTCAGCTAGGCAAAAGTTATCTTCAGAAGGAACCAGGTAAGCTTTTCTCGCAAGTTGTCGTCGCTGCTTTGAAGTGGCGCAATGAATGCTTCCTATATAGGGAACGGTGCTCCGTGCTCCGCAGGGACTAGTACTGAAATTAAGTTGGGCCGCTGACGAATTACACCTCGCAGCCCAGGTTTTCTTCCTTCCTTTCATGGTTTACTTAATCAAAACCCGGTGTTACGCCGTCGTATGTCGGGCGGCTTGTTCAGCAAGGCAAATGTTATCTTCAGAAGGAACCAGGTAAGCTTTTCTCGCAAGTTTTCGTCGCTGCTTTGAAGTGGCACAATGAATGCTTCCTATATAGGGAACGGTGCTCCGTGCTCCGCAGGGACTAGTACTGAAATTAAGGTGGGCCGCTGACGAATTACACCTCGCAGCCCAGGTTTTCTTCCTTCCTTTCATGGTTTACTTAATCAAAACCCGGTGTTACGCCGTCGTATGTCGGGCGGCTTGTTCAGCTAGGCAAAAGTTATCTTCAGAAGAAACCAGGTAAGCTTTTCTCGCAAGTTGTCGTCGCTGCTTTGAAGTGGCGCAATGAATGCTTCCTATATAGTGAACGGTGCTCTGTGCTCCGGAGGAACAAGTACTGAAATTAAGGTGGGCCGCTGACGAATTACACCTCGCTGCCCAGGTTTTCTTCCTTCCTTTCATGGTTTACTTAATCAAAACCCGGTGTTACGCCGTCGTATGTCGGGCGGCTTGTTCAGCTAGGCAAAAGTTATCTTCAGAAGGAACCAGGTAAGCTTTTCTCGCAAGTTGTCGTCGCTTATTTGAAGTGGCGCAATGAATGCTTCCTATATAGGGAACGGTGCTCCGTGCTCCGCAGGGACTAGTACTGAAATTAAGTTGGGCCGCTGACGAATTACACCTCGCAGCCCAGGTTTTCTTCCTTCCTTTCATGGTTTACTTAATCAAAACCCGGTGTTACGCCGTCGTATGTCGGGCGGCTTGTTCAGCAAGGCAAATGTTATCTTCAGAAGGAACCAGGTAAGCTTTTCTCGCAAGTTTTCGTCGCTGCTTTGAAGTGGCACAATGAATGCTTCCTATATAGGGAACGGTGCTCCGTGCTCCGCAGGGACTAGTACTGAAATTAAGGTGGGCCGCTGACGAATTACACCTCGCAGCCCAGGTTTTCTTCCTTCCTTTCATGGTTTACTTAATCAAAACCCGGTGATACGCCCTCGTATGTCGGGCGGCTTGTTCAGCTAGGCAAATGTTATCTTCAGAAGGAACCAGGTAAGCTTTTTTCGCAAGTTTTCGTCGCTGCTTTGAAGTGGCACAATGAATGCTTCCTATATAGGGAACGGTGCTCCGTGCTCCGCAGGGACTAGTACTGAAATTAAGGTGGGCCGCTGACGAATTACACCTCGCAGCCCAGGTTTTCTTCCTTCCTTTCATGGTTTACTTAATCAAAACCCGGTGTTACGCCGTCGTATGTCGGGCGGCTTGTTCAGCAAGGCAAATGTTATCTTCAGAAGGAACCAGGTAAGCTTTTCTCGCAAGTTTTCGTCGCTGCTTTGAAGTGGCACAATGAATGCTTCCTATATAGGGAACGGTGCTCCGTGCTCCGCAGGAACTAGTACTGAAATTAAGGTGGGCCGCTGACGAATTACACCTCGTAGCCCAGGTTTTCTTCCTTCCTTTCATGGTTTACTTAATCAAAACCCGGTGTTACGCCGTCGTATGTCGGGCGGCTTGTTCAGCAAGGCAAATGTTATCTTCAGAAGGAACCAGGTAAGCTTTTCTCGCAAGTTTTCGTCGCTGCTTTGAAGTGGCACAATGAATGCTTCCTATATAGGGAACGGTGCTCCGTGCTCCGCAGGGACTAGTACTGAAATTAAGGTGGGCCGCTGACGAATTACACCTCGCAACCCTGGTTTTCTTCCTTCCTTTCATGGTTTACTTAATAAAACCCGGTGTTACGCCGTCGTATGTCGGGCGGCTTGTTCAGCAAGGCAAATGTTATCTTCAGAAGGAACCAGGTAAGCTTTTCCCGCAAGTTTTCGTCGCTGCTTTGAAGTGGCACAATGAATGCTTCCTATATAGGGAACGGTGCTCCGTGCTCCGCAGGGACTAGTACTGAAATTAAGGTGGGCCGCTGACGAATTACACCTCGCAGCCCAGGTTTTCTTCCTTCCTTTCATGGTTTACTTAATCAAAACCCGGTGTTACGCCGTCGTATGTCGGGCGGCTTGTTCAGCTAGGCAAAAGTTATCTTCAGAAGAAACCAGGTAAGCTTTTCTCGCAAGTTGTCGTCGCTGCTTTGAAGTGGCGCAATGAATACTTCCTATATAGTGAACGGTGCTCTGTGCTCCGCAGGAACCAGTACTGAAATTAAGGTGGGCCGCTGACGAATTACACCTCGCAGCCCAGGTTTTCTTCCTTCCTTTCATGGTTTACTTAATCAAAACCCGGTGTTACGCCGTCGTATGTCGGGCGGCTTGTTCAGCTAGGCAAATGTTATCTTCAGAAGGAACCGGTAAGCTTTTCTCGCAAGTTGTCGTCGCTGCTTTGAAGTGGCGAAATGAATGCTTCCTATATAGTGAACGGTGCTCTGTGCTCCGCAGGAACCAGTACTGAAATTAAGGTGGGCCGCTGACGAATTACACCTCGCGGCCCAGGTTTTCTTCCTTCCTTTCATGGTTTACTTAATCAAAACCCGGTGTTACGCCCTCGTATGTCGGGCGGCTTGTTCAGCTAGGCAAATGTTATCTTCAGAAGGAACCAGGTAAGCTTTTCTCGCAAGTTTTCGTCGCTGCTTTGAAGTGGCACAATGAATGCTTCCTATATAGGGAACGGTGCTCCGTGCTCCGCAGGGACTAGTACTGAAATTAAGGTGGGCCGCTGACGAATTACACCTCGCAGCCCAGGTTTTCTTCCTTCCTTTCATGGTTTACTTAATCAAAACCCGGTATTACGCCGTCGTATGTCGGGCGGCTTGTTCAGCTAGGCAAATGTCATCTTCAGAAGGAACCAGGTAAGCTTTTCTCGCAAGTTTTCATCGCTGCTTTGAAGTGGCACAATGAATGCTTCCTATATAGTGAACGGTGCTCCGTGCTCCGCAGGAACCAGTACTGAAATTAAGGTGGGCCGCTGACGAATTACACCTCGCAGCCCAGGTTTTCTTCCTTCCTTTCATGGTTTACTTAATCAAAACCCGGTGTTACGCCGTCGTATGTCGGGCGGCTTGTTCAGCTAGGCAAAAGTTATCTTCAGAAGGAACCAGGTAAGCTTTTCTCGCAAGTTGTCGCTGCTTTGAAGTGGCGCAATGAATGCTTCCTATATAGTGAACGGTGCTCTGTGCTCCGCAGGAACCAGTACTGAAATTAAGGTGGGCCGCTGACTAATTACACCTCGCAGCCCAGGTTTTCTTCCTTCCTTTCATGGTTTACTTAATCAAAACCCGGTGTTACGCCGTCGTATGTCGGGCGGCTTGTTCAGCTAGGCAAAAGTTATCTTCAGAAGGAACCAGGTAAGCTTTTCTCGCAAGTTGTCGTCGCTGCTTTGAAGTGGCGCAATGAATGCTTCCTATATAGTGAACGGTGCTCTGTGCTCCGCAGGAACCAGTACTGAAATTAAGGTGGGCCGCTGACGAATTACACCTCGCTGCCCAGGTTTTCTTCCTTCCTTTCATGGTTTACTTAATCAAAACCCGGTGTTACGCCGTCGTATGTCGGGCGGCTTGTTCAGCTAGGCAAAAGTTATCTTCAGAAGAAACCAGGTAAGCTTTTCTCGCAAGTTGTCGTCGCTGCTTTGAAGTGGCGCAATGAATGCTTCCTATATAGTGAACGGTGCTCTGTGCTCCGGAGGAACAAGTACTGAAATTAAGGTGGGCCGCTGACGAATTACACCTCGCTGCCCAGGTTTTCTTCCTTCCTTTCATGGTTTACTTAATCAAAACCCGGTGTTACGCCGTCGTATGTCGGGCGGCTTGTTCAGCAAGGCAAATGTTATCTTCAGAAGGAACCAGGTAAGCTTTTCTCGCAAGTTTTCGTCGCTGCTTTGAAGTGGCACAATGAATGCTTCCTATATAGGGAACGGTGCTCCGTGCTCCGCAGGGACTAGTACTGAAATTAAGGTGGGCCGCTGACGAATTACACCTCGCAGCCCTGGTTTTCTTCCTTCCTTTCATGGTTTACTTAATCAAAACCCGGTGTTACGCCGTCGTATGTCGGGCGGCTTGTTCAGCAAGGCAAATGTTATCTTCAGAAGGAACCAGGTAAGCTTTTCTCGCAAGTTTTCGTCGCTGCTTTGAAGTGGCACAATGAATGCTTCCTATATAGGGAACGGTGCTCCGTGCTCCGCAGGGAATAGTACTGAAATTAAGGTGGGCCGCTGACGAATTACACCTCGCAGCCCAGGTTTTCTTCCTTCCTTTCATGGTTTACTTAATCAAAACCCGGTGTTACGCCGTCGTATGTCGGGCGGCTTGTTCAGCTAGGCAAATGTTATCTTCTGAAGGAACCAGGTAAGCTTTTCTCGCAAGTTGTCGTCGCTGCTTTGAAGTGGCGCAATGAATGCTTCCTATATAGTGAACGGTGCTCCGTGCTCCGCAGGAACCAGTACTGAAATTAAGGTGGGCCGCTGACGAATTACACCTCGCAGCCCAGGTTTTCTTCCTTCCTTTCATGGTTTACTTAATCAAAACCCGGTGTTACGCCGTCGTATGTCGGGCGGCTTGTTCAGCTAGGCAAAAGTTATCTTCAGAAGGAACCAGGTAAGCTTTTCTCGCAAGTTGTCGCTGCTTTGAAGTGGCGCAATGAATGCTTCCTATATAGTGAACGGTGCTCTGTGCTCCGCAGGAACCAGTACTGAAATTAAGGTGGGCCGCTGACGAATTACACCTCGCAGCCCAGGTTTTCTTCCTTCCTTTCATGGTTTACTTAATCAAAACCCGGTGTTACGCCGTCGTATGTCGGGCGGCTTGTTCAGCTAGGCAAATGGTATCTTCAGAAAGAACCAGGTAAGCTTTTCTCGCAAGTTGTCGTCGCTGCTTTGAAGTGGCGCAATGAATGCTTCCTATATAGTGAACGGTGCTCCGTGCTCCGCAGGAACCAGTACTGAAATTAAGGTGGGCCGCTGACGAATTACACCTCGCAGCCCAGGTTGGTTTTCTTCCTTCCTTTCATGGTTTACTTAATCAAAACCCGGTGTTACGCCGTCGTATGTCGGGCGGCTTGTTCAGCAAGGCAAATGTTATCTTCAGAAGGAACCAGGTAAGCTTTTCTCGCAAGTTTTCGTCGCTGCTTTGAAGTGGCACAATGAATGCTTCCTATATAGGGAACGGTGCTCCGTGCTCCGCAGGGACTAGTACTGAAATTAAGGTGGGCCGCTGACGAATTACACCTCGCAGCCCAGGTTTTCTTCCTTCCTTTCATGGTTTACTTAATCAAAACCCGGTGTTACGCCGTCGTATGTCGGGCGGCTTGTTCAGCTAGGCAAAAGTTATCTTCAGAAGAAACCAGGTAAGCTTTTCTCGCAAGTTGTCGTCGCTGCTTTGAAGTGGCGCAATGAATGCTTCCTATATAGTGAACGGTGCTCTGTGCTCCGGAGGAACAAGTACTGAAATTAAGGTGGGCCGCTGACGAATTACACCTCGCTGCCCAGGTTTTCTTCCTTCCTTTCATGGTTTACTTAATCAAACCCGGTGATACGCCCTCGTATGTCGGGCGGCTTGTTCAGCTAGGCAAATGTTATCTTCAGAAGGAACCAGGTAAGCTTTTCTCGCAAGTTTTCGTCGCTGCTTTGAAGTGGCACAATGAATGCTTCCTATATAGGGAACGGTGCTCCGTGCTCCGCAGGGACTAGTAATGAAATTAAGGTGGGCCGCTGATGAATTACACCTCGCAGCCCAGGTTTTCTTCCTTCCTTTCATGGTTTACTTAATCAAAACCCGGTGTTACGCCGTCGTATGTCGGGCGGCTTGTTCAGCTAGGCAAATGTTATCTTCAGAAGGAACCAGGTAAGGTTTTCTCGCAAGTTGTCGTCGCTGCTTTGAAGTGGCGCAATGAATGCTTCCTATATAGTGAACGGTGCTCCGTGCTCCGCAGGAACCAGTACTGAAATTAAGGTGGGCCGCTGACGAATTACACCTCGCAGCCCAGGTTTTCTTCCTTCCTTTCATGGTTTACTTAATCAAAACCCGGTGTTACGCCGTCGTATGTCGGGCGGCTTGTTCAGCTAGGCAAAAGTTATCTTCAGAAGGAACCAGGTAAGCTTTTCTCGCAAGTTGTCGCTGCTTTGAAGTGGAGCAATGAATGCTTCCTATATAGTGAACGGTGCTCTGTGCTCCGCAGGAACCAGTACTGAAATTAAGGTGGGCCGCTGACGAATTACACCTCGCCGCCCAGGTTTTCTTCCTTCCTTTCATGGTTTACTTAATCAAAACCCGGTGTTACGCCGTCGTATGTCGGGCGGCTTGTTCAGCTAGGCAAATGGTATCTTCAGAAAGAACCAGGTAAGCTTTTCTCGCAAGTTGTCGTCGCTGCTTTGAAGTGGCGCAATGAATGCTTCCTATATAGTGAACGGTGCTCCGTGCTCCGCAGGAACCAGTACTGAAATTAAGGTGGGCCGCTGACGAATTACACCTCGCGGCCCAGGTTTTCTTCCTTCCTTTCTTGGTTTACTTAATCAAAACCCGGTGTTACGCCCTCGTATGTCGGGCGGCTTGTTCAGCTAGGCAAATGTTATCTTCAGAAGGAACCAGGTAAGCTTTTCTCGCAAGTTTTCGTCGCTGCTTTGAAGTGGCACAATGAATGCTTCCTATATAGGGAACGGTGCTCCGTGCTCCGCAGGGACTAGTACTGAAATTAAGGTGGGCCGCTGACGAATTACACCTCGCAGCCCAGGTTTTCTTCCTTCCTTTCATGGTTTACTTAATCAAAACCCGGTATTACGCCGTCGTATGTCGGGCGGCTTGTTCAGCTAGGCAAATGTCATCTTCAGAAGGAACCAGGTAAGCTTTTCTCGCAAGTTTTCATCGCTGCTTTGAAGTGGCACAATGAATGCTTCCTATATAGTGAACGGTGCTCCGTGCTCCGCAGGAACCAGTACTGAAATTAAGGTGGGCCGCTGACGAATTACACCTCGCAGCCCAGGTTTTCTTCCTTCCTTTCATGGTTTACTTAATCAAAACCCGGTGTTACGCCGTCGTATGTCGGGCGGCTTGTTCAGCTAGGCAAGTTATCTTCAGAAGGAACCAGGTAAGCTTTTCTCGCAAGTTGTCGCTGCTTTGAAGTGGCGCAATGAATGCTTCCTATATAGTGAACGGTGCTCTGTGCTCCGCAGGAACCAGTACTGAAATTAAGGTGGGCCGCTGACTAATTACACCTCGCAGCCCAGGTTTTCTTCCTTCCTTTCATGGTTTACTTAATCAAAACCCGGTGTTACGCCGTCGTATGTCGGGCGGCTTGTTCAGCTAGGCAAAAGTTATCTTCAGAAGGAACCAGGTAAGCTTTTCTCGCAAGTTGTCGTCGCTGCTTTGAAGTGGCGCAATGAATGCTTCCTATATAGTGAACGGTGCTCTGTGCTCCGCAGGAACCAGTACTGAAATTAAGGTGGGCCGCTGACGAATTACACCTCGCTGCCCAGGTTTTCTTCCTTCCTTTCATGGTTTACTTAATCAAAACCCGGTGTTACGCCGTCGTATGTCGGGCGGCTTGTTCAGCTAGGCAAAAGTTATCTTCAGAAGAAACCAGGTAAGCTTTTCTCGCAAGTTGTCGTCGCTGCTTTGAAGTGGCGCAATGAATGCTTCCTATATAGTGAACGGTGCTCTGTGCTCCGGAGGAACAAGTACTGAAATTAAGGTGGGCCGCTGACGAATTACACCTCGCTGCGCAGGTTTTCTTCCTTCCTTTCATGGTTTACTTAATCAAAACCCGGTGTTACGCCGTCGTATGTCGGGCGGCTTGTTCAGCAAGGCAAATGTTATCTTCAGAAGGAACCAGGTAAGCTTTTCTCGCAAGTTTTCGTCGCTGCTTTGAAGTGGCACAATGAATGCTTCCTATATAGGGAACGGTGCTCCGTGCTCCGCAGGGACTAGTACTGAAATTAAGGTGGGCCGCTGACGAATTACACCTCGCAGCCCTGGTTTTCTTCCTTCCTTTCATGGTTTACTTAATCAAAACCCGGTGTTACGCCGTCGTATGTCGGGCGGCTTGTTCAGCAAGGCAAATGTTATCTTCAGAAGGAACCAGGTAAGCTTTTCTCGCAAGTTGTCGCTGCTTTGAAGTGGCGCAATGAATGCTTCCTATATAGTGAACGGTGCTCTGTGCTCCGCAGGAACCAGTACTGAAATTAAGGTGGGCCGCTGACGAATTACACCTCGCAGCCCAGGTTTTCTTCCTTCCTTTCATGGTTTACTTAATCAAAACCCGGTGTTACGCCGTCGTATGTCGGGCGGCTTGTTCAGCTAGGCAAATGGTATCTTCAGAAAGAACCAGGTAAGCTTTTCTCGCAAGTTGTCGTCGCTGCTTTGAAGTGGCGCAATGAATGCTTCCTATATAGTGAACGGTGCTCCGTGCTCCGCAGGAACCAGTACTGAAATTAAGGTGGGCCGCTGACGAATTACACCTCGCAGCCCAGGTTTTCTTCCTTCCTTTCATGGTTTACTTAACCAAAACCCGGTGTTACGCCGTCGTATGTCGGGCGGCTTGTTCAGCTAGGCAAAAGTTATCTTCAGAAGGAACCAGGTAAGCTTTTCTCGCAAGTTGTCGTCGCTGCTTTGAAGTGGCGCAATGAATGCTTCCTATATAGGGAACGGTGCTCCGTGCTCCGCAGGGACTAGTACTGAAATTAAGTTGGGCCGCTGACGAATTACACCTCGCAGCCCAGGTTTTCTTCCTTCCTTTCATGGTTTACTTAATCAAAACCCGGTGTTACGCCGTCGTATGTCGGGCGGCTTGTTCAGCAAGGCAAATGTTATCTTCAGAAGGAACCAGGTAAGCTTTTCTCGCAAGTTTTCGTCGCTGCTTTGAAGTGGCACAATGAATGCTTCCTATATAGGGAACGGTGCTCCGTGCTCCGCAGGGACTAGTACTGAAATTAAGGTGGGCCGCTGACGAATTACACCTCGCAGCCCAGGTTTTCTTCCTTCCTTTCATGGTTTACTTAATCAAAACCCGGTGTTACGCCGTCGTATGTCGGGCGGCTTGTTCAGCAAGGCAAATGTTATCTTCAGAAGGAACCAGGTAAGCTTTTCTCGCAAGTTTTCGTCGCTGCTTTGAAGTGGCACAATGAATGCTTCCTATATAGGGAACGGTGCTCCGTGCTCCGCAGGGACTAGTACTGAAATTAAGGTGGGCCGCTGACGAATTACACCTCGCAGCCCAGGTTTTCTTCCTTCCTTTCATGGTTTACTTAATCAAAACCCGGTGTTACGCCGTCGTATGTCGGGCGGCTTGTTCAGCTAGGCAAAAGTTATCTTCAGAAGAAACCAGGTAAGCTTTTCTCGCAAGTTGTCGTCGCTGCTTTGAAGTGGCGCAATGAATGCTTCCTATATAGTGAACGGTGCTCTGTGCTCCGGAGGAACAAGTACTGAAATTAAGGTGGGCCGCTGACGAATTACACCTCGCTGCCCAGGTTTTCTTCCTTCCTTTCATGGTTTACTTAATCAAAACCCGGTGTTACGCCGTCGTATGTCGGGCGGCTTGTTCAGCTAGGCAAAAGTTATCTTCAGAAGGAACCAGGTAAGCTTTTCTCGCAAGTTGTCGTCGCTTATTTGAAGTGGCGCAATGAATGCTTCCTATATAGGGAACGGTGCTCCGTGCTCCGCAGGGACTAGTACTGAAATTAAGTTGGGCCGCTGACGAATTACACCTCGCAGCCCAGGTTTTCTTCCTTCCTTTCATGGTTTACTTAATCAAAACCCGGTGTTACGCCGTCGTATGTCGGGCGGCTTGTTCAGCAAGGCAAATGTTATCTTCAGAAGGAACCAGGTAAGCTTTTCTCGCAAGTTTTCGTCGCTGCTTTGAAGTGGCACAATGAATGCTTCCTATATAGGGAACGGTGCTCCGTGCTCCGCAGGGACTAGTACTGAAATTAAGGTGGGCCGCTGACGAATTACACCTCGCAGCCCAGGTTTTTTTCCTTCCTTTCATGGTTTACTTAATCAAAACCCGGTGTTACGCCGTCGTATGTCGGGCGGCTTGTTCAGCTAGGCAAAAGTTATCTTCAGAAGAAACCAGGTAAGCTTTTCTCGCAAGTTGTCGTCGCTGCTTTGAAGTGGCGCAATGAATGCTTCCTATATAGTGAACGGTGCTCTGTGCTCCGGAGGAACAAGTACTGAAATTAAGGTGGGCCGCTGACGAATTACACCTCGCAGCCCAGGTTTTCTTCCTTCCTTTCATGGTTTACTTAATCAAAACCCGGTGTTACGCCGTCGTATGTCGGGCGGCTTGTTCAGCTAGGCAAATGGTATCTTCAGAAAGAACCAGGTAAGCTTTTCTCGCAAGTTGTCGTCGCTGCTTTGAAGTGGCGCAATGAATGCTTCCTATATAGTGAACGGTGCTCCGTGCTCCGCAGGAACCAGTACTGAAATTAAGGTGGGCCGCTGACGAATTACACCTCGCAGCCCAGGTTTTCTTCCTTCCTTTCATGGTTTACTTAACCAAAACCCGGTGTTACGCCGTCGTATGTCGGGCGGCTTGTTCAGCTAGGCAAAAGTTATCTTCAGAAGGAACCAGGTAAGCTTTTCTCGCAAGTTGTCGTCGCTGCTTTGAAGTGGCGCAATGAATGCTTCCTATATAGGGAACGGTGCTCCGTGCTCCGTAGGGACTAGTACTGAAATTAAGTTGGGCTGCTGACGAATTACACCTCGCAGCCCAGGTTTTCTTCCTTCCTTTCATGGTTTACTTAATCAAAACCCGGTGTTACGCCGTCGTATGTCGGGCGGCTTGTTCAGCAAGGCAAATGTTATCTTCAGAAGGAACCAGGTAAGCTTTTCTCGCAAGTTTTCGTCGCTGCTTTGAAGTGGCACAATGAATGCTTCCCATATAGGGAACGGTGCTCCGTGCTCCGCAGGGACTAGTACTGAAATTAAGGTGGGCCGCTGACGAATTACACCTCGCAGCCCAGGTTTTCTTCCTTCCTTTCATGGTTTACTTAATCAAAACCCGGTGTTACGCCGTCGTATGTCGGGCGGCTTGTTCAGCAAGGCAAATGTTATCTTCAGAAGGAACCAGGTAAGCTTTTCTCGCAAGTTGTCGTCGCTGCTTTGAAGTGGCGCAATGAATGCTTCCTATATAGTGAACGGTGCTCTGTGCTCCGGAGGAACAAGTACTGAAATTAAGGTGGGCCGCTGACGAATTACACCTCGCAGCCCAGGTTTTCTTCCTTCCTTTCATGGTTTACTTAATCAAAACCCGGTGTTACGCCGTCGTATGTCGGGCGGCTTGTTCAGCTAGGCAAATGGTATCTTCAGAAAGAACCAGGTAAGCTTTTCTCGCAAGTTGTCGTCGCTGCTTTGAAGTGGCGCAATGAATGCTTCCTATATAGTGAACGGTGCTCCGTGCTCCGCAGGAACCAGTACTGAAATTAAGGTGGGCCGCTGACGAATTACACCTCGCAGCCCAGGTTTTCTTCCTTCCTTTCATGGTTTACTTAACCAAAACCCGGTGTTACGCCGTCGTATGTCGGGCGGCTTGTTCAGCTAGGCAAAAGTTATCTTCAGAAGGAACCAGGTAAGCTTTTCTCGCAAGTTGTCGTCGCTGCTTTGAAGTGGCGCAATGAATGCTTCCTATATAGGGAACGGTGCTCCGTGCTCCGTAGGGACTAGTACTGAAATTAAGTTGGGCTGCTGACGAATTACACCTCGCAGCCCAGGTTTTCTTCCTTCCTTTCATGGTTTACTTAATCAAAACCCGGTGTTACGCCGTCGTATGTCGGGCGGCTTGTTCAGCAAGGCAAATGTTATCTTCAGAAGGAACCAGGTAAGCTTTTCTCGCAAGTTTTCGTCGCTGCTTTGAAGTGGCACAATGAATGCTTCCCATATAGGGAACGGTGCTCCGTGCTCCGCAGGGACTAGTACTGAAATTAAGGTGGGCCGCTGACGAATTACACCTCGCAGCCCAGGTTTTCTTCCTTCCTTTCATGGTTTACTTAATCAAAACCCGGTGTTACGCCGTCGTATGTCGGGCGGCTTGTTCAGCAAGGCAAATGTTATCTTCAGAAGGAACCAGGTAAGCTTTTCTCGCAAGTTTTCGTCGCTGCTTTGAAGTGGCACAAAGAATGCTTCCTATATAGGGAACTGTGCTCCGTGCTCCGCAGGGACTAGTACTGAAACTAAGGCGGGCCGCTGACGAATTACACCTCGCAGCCCAGGTTTTCTTCCTTCCTTTCATGGTTTACTTAATCAAAACCCGGTGTTACGCCGTCGTATGTCGGGCGGCTTGTTCAGCAAGGCAAATGTTATCTTCAGAAGGAACCAGGTAAGCTTTTCTCGCAAGTTTTCGTCGCTGCTTTGAAGTGGCACAATGAATGCTTCCTATATAGGGAACGGTGCTCCGTGCTCCGCAGGGACTAGTACTGAAATTAAGGTGGGCCGCTGACGAATTACACCTCGCAGCCCAGGTTTTCTTCCTTCCTTTCATGGTTTACTTAATCAAAACCCGGTGTTACGCCGTCGTATGTCGGGCGGCTTGTTCAGCTAGGCAAAAGTTATCTTCAGAAGAAACCAGGTAAGCTTTTCTCGCAAGTTGTCGTCGCTGCTTTGAAGTGGCGCAATGAATGCTTCCTATATAGTGAACGGTGCTCTGTGCTCCGGAGGAACAAGTACTGAAATTAAGGTGGGCCGCTGACGAATTACACCTCGCTGCCCAGGTTTTCTTCCTTCCTTTCATGGTTTACTTAATCAAAACCCGGTGTTACGCCGTCGTATGTCGGGCGGCTTGTTCAGCTAGGCAAATGGTATCTTCAGAAAGAACCAGGTAAGCTTTTCTCGCAAGTTGTCGTCGCTGCTTTGAAGTGGCGCAATGAATGCTTCCTATATAGTGAACGGTGCTCCGTGCTCCGCAGGAACCAGTACTGAAATTAAGGTGGGCCGCTGACGAATTACACCTCGCAGCCCAGGTTTTCTTCCTTCCTTTCATGGTTTACTTAACCAAAACCCGGTGTTACGCCGTCGTATGTCGGGCGGCTTGTTCAGCTAGGCAAAAGTTATCTTCAGAAGAAACCAGGTAAGCTTTTCTCGCAAGTTGTCGTCGCTGCTTTGAAGTGGCGCAATGAATGCTTCCTATATAGTGAACGGTGCTCTGTGCTCCGGAGGAACAAGTACTGAAATTAAGGTGGGCCGCTGACGAATTACACCTCGCTGCCCAGGTTTTCTTCCTTCCTTTCATGGTTTACTTAATCAAAACCCGGTGTTACGCCGTCGTATGTCGGGCGGCTTGTTCAGCTAGGCAAAAGTTATCTTCAGAAGGAACCAGGTAAGCTTTTCTCGCAAGTTGTCGTCGCTTATTTGAAGTGGCGCAATGAATGCTTCCTATATAGGGAACGGTGCTCCGTGCTCCGCAGGGACTAGTACTGAAATTAAGTTGGGCCGCTGACGAATTACACCTCGCAGCCCAGGTTTTCTTCCTTCCTTTCATGGTTTACTTAATCAAAACCCGGTGTTACGCCGTCGTATGTCGGGCGGCTTGTTCAGCAAGGCAAATGTTATCTTCAGAAGGAACCAGGTAAGCTTTTCTCGCAAGTTTTCGTCGCTGCTTTGAAGTGGCACAATGAATGCTTCCTATATAGGGAACGGTGCTCCGTGCTCCGCAGGGACTAGTACTGAAATTAAGGTGGGCCGCTGACGAATTACACCTCGCAGCCCAGGTTTTTTTCCTTCCTTTCATGGTTTACTTAATCAAAACCCGGTGTTACGCCGTCGTATGTCGGGCGGCTTGTTCAGCTAGGCAAAAGTTATCTTCAGAAGAAACCAGGTAAGCTTTTCTCGCAAGTTGTCGTCGCTGCTTTGAAGTGGCGCAATGAATGCTTCCTATATAGTGAACGGTGCTCTGTGCTCCGGAGGAACAAGTACTGAAATTAAGGTGGGCCGCTGACGAATTACACCTCGCAGCCCAGGTTTTCTTCCTTCCTTTCATGGTTTACTTAATCAAAACCCGGTGTTACGCCGTCGTATGTCGGGCGGCTTGTTCAGCTAGGCAAATGGTATCTTCAGAAAGAACCAGGTAAGCTTTTCTCGCAAGTTGTCGTCGCTGCTTTGAAGTGGCGCAATGAATGCTTCCTATATAGTGAACGGTGCTCCGTGCTCCGCAGGAACCAGTACTGAAATTAAGGTGGGCCGCTGACGAATTACACCTCGCAGCCCAGGTTTTCTTCCTTCCTTTCATGGTTTACTTAACCAAAACCCGGTGTTACGCCGTCGTATGTCGGGCGGCTTGTTCAGCTAGGCAAAAGTTATCTTCAGAAGGAACCAGGTAAGCTTTTCTCGCAAGTTGTCGTCGCTGCTTTGAAGTGGCGCAATGAATGCTTCCTATATAGGGAACGGTGCTCCGTGCTCCGTAGGGACTAGTACTGAAATTAAGTTGGGCTGCTGACGAATTACACCTCGCAGCCCAGGTTTTCTTCCTTCCTTTCATGGTTTACTTAATCAAAACCCGGTGTTACGCCGTCGTATGTCGGGCGGCTTGTTCAGCAAGGCAAATGTTATCTTCAGAAGGAACCAGGTAAGCTTTTCTCGCAAGTTTTCGTCGCTGCTTTGAAGTGGCACAATGAATGCTTCCCATATAGGGAACGGTGCTCCGTGCTCCGCAGGGACTAGTACTGAAATTAAGGTGGGCCGCTGACGAATTACACCTCGCAGCCCAGGTTTTCTTCCTTCCTTTCATGGTTTACTTAATCAAAACCCGGTGTTACGCCGTCGTATGTCGGGCGGCTTGTTCAGCAAGGCAAATGTTATCTTCAGAAGGAACCAGGTAAGCTTTTCTCGCAAGTTTTCGTCGCTGCTTTGAAGTGGCACAAAGAATGCTTCCTATATAGGGAACGGTGCTCCGTGCTCCGCAGGGACTAGTACTGAAACTAAGGCGGGCCGCTGACGAATTACACCTCGCAGCCCAGGTTTTCTTCCTTCCTTTCATGGTTTACTTAATCAAAACCCGGTGTTACGCCGTCGTATGTCGGGCGGCTTGTTCAGCAAGGCAAATGTTATCTTCAGAAGGAACCAGGTAAGCTTTTCTCGCAAGTTTTCGTCGCTGCTTTGAAGTGGCACAATGAATGCTTCCTATATAGGGAACGGTGCTCCGTGCTCCGCAGGGACTAGTACTGAAATTAAGGTGGGCCGCTGACGAATTACACCTCGCAGCCCAGGTTTTCTTCCTTCCTTTCATGGTTTACTTAATCAAAACCCGGTGTTACGCCGTCGTATGTCGGGCGGCTTGTTCAGCTAGGCAAAAGTTATCTTCAGAAGAAACCAGGTAAGCTTTTCTCGCAAGTTGTCGTCGCTGCTTTGAAGTGGCGCAATGAATGCTTCCTATATAGTGAACGGTGCTCTGTGCTCCGGAGGAACAAGTACTGAAATTAAGGTGGGCCGCTGACGAATTACACCTCGCTGCCCAGGTTTTCTTCCTTCCTTTCATGGTTTACTTAATCAAAACCCGGTGTTACGCCGTCGTATGTCGGGCGGCTTGTTCAGCTAGGCAAATGGTATCTTCAGAAAGAACCAGGTAAGCTTTTCTCGCAAGTTGTCGTCGCTGCTTTGAAGTGGCGCAATGAATGCTTCCTATATAGTGAACGGTGCTCCGTGCTCCGCAGGAACCAGTACTGAAATTAAGGTGGGCCGCTGACGAATTACACCTCGCAGCCCAGGTTTTCTTCCTTCCTTTCATGGTTTACTTAACCAAAACCCGGTGTTACGCCGTCGTATGTCGGGCGGCTTGTTCAGCTAGGCAAAAGTTATCTTCAGAAGGAACCAGGTAAGCTTTTCTCGCAAGTTGTCGTCGCTGCTTTGAAGTGGCGCAATGAATGCTTCCTATATAGGGAACGGTGCTCCGTGCTCCGCAGGGACTAGTACTGAAATTAAGTTGGGCCGCTGACGAATTACACCTCGCAGCCCAGGTTTTCTTCCTTCCTTTCATGGTTTACTTAATCAAAACCCGGTGTTACGCCGTCGTATGTCGGGCGGCTTGTTCAGCAAGGCAAATGTTATCTTCAGAAGGAACCAGGAGGAACCAGGTAAGCTTTTCTCGCAAGTTTTCGTCGCTGTTTTGAAGTGGCACAATGAATGCTTCCTATATAGGGAACGGTGCTCCGTGCTCCGCAGGGACTAGTACTGAAATTAAGGTGGGCCGCTGACGAATTACACCTCGCTGCCCAGGTTTTCTTCCTTCCTTTCATGGTTTACTTAATCAAAACCCGGTGATACGCCCTCGTATGTCGGGCGGCTTGTTCAGCTAGGCAAATGTTATCTTCAGAAGGAACCAGGTAAGCTTTTCTCGCAAGTTTTCGTCGCTGCTTTGAAGTGGCACAATGAATGCTTCCTATATAGGGAACGGTGCTCCGTGCTCCGCAGGGACTAGTAATGAAATTAAGGTGCGCCGCTGATGAATTACACCTCGCAGCCCAGGTTTTCTTCCTTCCTTTCATGGTTTACTTAATCAAAACCCGGTGTTACGCCGTCGTATGTCGGGCGGCTTGTTCAGCTAGGCAAATGTTATCTTCAGAAGGAACCAGGTAAGCTTTTCTCGCAAGTTGTCGTCGCTGCTTTGAAGTGGCGCAATGAATGCTTCCTATATAGTGAACGGTGCTCCGTGCTCCGCAGGAACCAGTACTGAAATTAAGGTGGGCCGCTGACGAATTACACCTCGCAGCCCAGGTTTTCTTCCTTCCTTTCATGGTTTACTTAATCAAAACCCGGTGTTACGCCGTCGTATGTCGGGCGGCTTGTTCAGCTAGGCAAAAGTTATCTTCAGAAGGAACCAGGTAAGCTTTTCTCGCAAGTTGTCGTCGCTGCTTTGAAGTGGCGCAATGAATGCTTCCTATATAGTGAACGGTGCTCCGTGCTCCGCAGGAACCAGTACTGAAATTAAGGTGGGCCGCTGACGAATTACACCTCGCAGCCCAGGTTTTCTTCTTTCCTTTCATGGTTTACTTAATCAAAACCCGGTGTTACGCCGTCGTATGTCGGGCGGCTTGTTCAGCTAGGCAAAAGTTATCTTCAGAAGAAACCAGGTAAGCTTTTCTCGCAAGTTGTCGTCGCTGCTTTGAAGTGGCGCAATGAATGCTTCCTATATAGTGAACGGTGCTCTGTGCTCCGGAGGAACAAGTACTGAAATTAAGGCGGACCGCTGACGAATTACACCTCGCTGCCCAGGTTTTCTTCCTTCCTTTCATGGTTTACTTAATCAAAACCCGGTGATACGCCCTCGTATGTCGGGCGGCTTGTTCAGCTAGGCAAATGTTATCTTTAGAAGGAACCAGGTAAGCTTTTCTCGCAAGTTTTCGTCGCTGCTTTGAAGTGGCACAATGAATGCTTCCTATATAGGGAACGGTGCTCCGTGCTCCGCAGGGACTAGTAATGAAATTAAGGTGGGCCGCTGATGAATTACACCTCGCAGCCCAGGTTTTCTTCCTTCCTTTCATGGTTTACTTAATCAAAACCCGGTGTTACGCCGTCGTATGTCGGGCGGCTTGTTCAGCAAGGCAAATGTTATCTTCAGAAGGAACCAGGTAAGCTTTTCTCGCAAGTTTTCGTCGCTGCTTTGAAGTGGCACAATGAATGCTTCCTATATAGGGAACGGTGCTCCGTGCTCCGCAGGGACTAGTACTGAAATTAAGGTGGGCCGCTGACGTATTACACCTCGCAGCCCAGGTTTTCTTCCTTCCTTTCATGGTTTACTTAATCAAAACCCGGTGTTACGCCGTCGTATGTCGGGCGGCTTGTTCAGCTAGGCAAAAGTTATCTTCAGAAGAAACCAAGTAAGCTTTTCTCGCAAGTTGTCGTCGCTGCTTTGAAGTGGCGCAATGAATGCTTCCTATATAGTGAACGGTGCTCTGTGCTCCGGAGGAACAAGTACTGAAATTAAGGTGGGCCGCTGACGAATTACACCTCGCTGCCCAGGTTTTCTTCCTTCCTTTCATGGTTTACTTAATCAAAACCCGGTGATACGCCCTCGTATGTCGGGCAGCTTGTTCAGCTAGGCAAATGTTATCTTTAGAAGGAACCAGGTAAGCTTTTCTCGCAAGTTTTCGTCGCTGCTTTGAAGTGGCACAATGAATGCTTCCTATATAGGGAACGGTGCTCCGTGCTCCGCAGGGACTAGTAATGAAATTAAGGTGGGCCGCTGATGAATTACACCTCGCAGCCCAGGTTTTCTTCCTTCCTTTCATGGTTTACTTAATCAAAACCCGGTGTTACGCCGTCGTATGTCGGGCGGCTTGTTCAGCAAGGCAAATGTTATCTTCAGAAGGAACCAGGTAAGCTTTTCTCGCAAGTTTTCGTCGCTGCTTTGAAGTGGCACAATGAATGCTTCCTATATAGGGAACGGTGCTCCGTGCTCCGCAGGGACTAGTACTGAAATTAAGGTGGGCCGCTGACGAATTACACCTCGCTGCCCAGGTTTTCTTCCTTCCTTTCATGGTTTACTTAATCAAAACCCGGTGATACGCCCTCGTATGTCGGGCGGCTTGTTCAGCTAGGCAAATGTTATCTTTAGAAGGAACCAGGTAAGCTTTTCTCGCAAGTTTTCGTCGCTGCTTTGAAGTGGCACAATGAATGCTTCCTATATAGGGAACGGTGCTCTGTGCTCCGCAGGGACTAGTAATGAAATTAAGGTGGGCCGCTGACGAATTACACCTTGCAGCCCAGGTTTTCTTCCTTCCTTTCATGGTTTACTTAATCAAAACCCGGTGATACGCCCTCGTATGTCGGGCAGCTTGTTCAGCTAGGCAAATGTTATCTTTAGAAGGAACCAGGTAAGCTTTTCTCGCAAGTTTTCGTCGCTGCTTTGAAGTGGCACAATGAATGCTTCCTATATAGGGAACGGTGCTCCGTGCTCCGCAGGGACTAGTAATGAAATTAAGGTGGGCCGCTGATGAATTACACCTCGCAGCCCAGGTTTTCTTCCTTCCTTTCATGGTTTACTTAATCAAAACCCGGTGTTACGCCGTCGTATGTCGGGCGGCTTGTTCAGCAAGGCAAATGTTATCTTCAGAAGGAACCAGGTAAGCTTTTCTCGCAAGTTGTCGTGGCTGCTTTGAAGTGGCGCAATGAATGCTTCCTATATAGTGAACAGTGCTCCGTGCTCCGCAGGGACTAGTACTGAAATTAAGGTGGGCCGCTGACGAATTACACCTCGCAGCCCAGGTTTTCTTCCTTCCTTTCATGGTTTACTTAATCAAAACCCGGTGTTACGCCGTCGTATGTCGGGCGGCTTGTTCAGCAAGGCAAATGTTATCTTCAGAAGGAACCAGGTAAGCTTTTCTCGCAAGTTTTCGTCGCTGCTTTGAAGTGGCACAATGAATGCTTCCTATATAGGGAACGGTGCTCCGTGCTCCGCAGGGACTAGTACTGAAACTAAGGCGGGCCGCTGACGAATTACACCTTGCAGCCCAGGTTTTCTTCCTTCCTTTCATGGTTTACTTAATCAAAACCCGGTGTTACGCCGTCGTATGTCGGGCGGCTTGTTCAGCAAGGCAAATGTTATCTTCAGAAGGAACCAGGTAAGCTTTTCTCGCAAGTTTTCGTCGCTGCTTTGAAGTGGCACAATGAATGCTTCCTATATAGGGAACGGTGCTCCGTGCTCCGCAGGGACTAGTACTGAAATTAAGGTGTGCCGCTGACGAATTACACCTCGCTGCCCAGGTTTTCTTCCTTCCTTTCATGGTTTACTTAATCAAAACCCGGTGATACGCCCTCGTATGTCGGGCGGCTTGTTCAGCTAGGCAAATGTTATCTTTAGAAGGAACCAGGTAAGCTTTTCTCGCAAGTTTTCGTCGCTGCTTTGAAGTGGCACAATGAATGCTTCCTATATAGGGAACGGTGCTCCGTGCTCCGCAGGGACTAGTACTGAAATTAAGGTGGGCCGCTGACGAATTACACCTCGCTGCCCAGGTTTTCTTCCTTCCTTTCATGGTTTACTTAATCAAAACCCGGTGTTACGCCGTCGTATGTCGGGCGGCTTGTTCAGCTAGGCAAACGTTATCTTCAGAAGGAACCAGGTAAGCTTTTCTCGCAAGTTTTCTTCGCTGCTTTGAAGTGGCACAATGAATGCTTCCTATATAGGGAACGGTGTTCCGTGCTCCGCAGGGACTAGTACTGAAATTAAGGTGCGCCGCTGACGAATTACACCTCGCAGCCCAAATTTTCTTCCTTCCTTTCATGGTTTACTTAATCAAAACCCGGTGTTACGACGTCGTATGTCGGGCGGCTTGTTCAGCAAGGCAAATGTTATCTTCAGAAGGAACCAGGTAAGCTTTTCTCGCAAGTTTTCGTCGCAGCTTTGAAGTGGCACAATGAATGCTTCCTATATAGGGAACGGTGCTCCGTGCTCCGCAGGGACTAGTACTGAAATTAAGGTGCGCCGCTGACGAATTACACCTCGCAGCCCAAATTTTCTTCCTTCCTTTCATGGTTTACTTAATCAAAACCCGGTGTTACGCCGTCGTATGTCGGGCGGCTTGTTCAGCTAGGCAAATGTTATCTTCAGAAGGAACCAGGTAAGCTTTTCTCGCAAGTTTTCTTCGCTGCTTTGAAGTGGCACAATGAATGCTTCCTATATAGGGAACGGTGTTCCGTGCTCCGCAGGGACTAGTACTGAAATTAAGGTGCGCCGCTGACGAATTACACCTCGCAGCCCAAATTTTCTTCCTTCCTTTCATGGTTTACTTAATCAAAACCCGGTGTTACGCCGTCGTATGTCGGGCGGCTTGTTCAGCTAGGCAAATGTTATCTTCAGAAGGAACCAGGTAAGCTTTTCTCGCGTTTTCGTCGCTGCTTTGAAGTGGCACAATGAATGCTTCCTATATAGGGAACGGTGCTCCGTGCTCCGCAGGGACTAGTACTGAAATTAAGGTGGGCCGCTGACGAATTCCACCTCGCAGCCCAAGTTTTCTTCCTTCCTTTCATGGTTTACTTAATCAAAACCCGGTGTTACGCCGTCGTATGTCGGGCGGCTTGTTCAGCAAGGCAAATGTTATCTTCAGAAGGAACCAGGTAAGCTTTTCTCGCAAGTTGTCGTGGCTGCTTTGAAGTGGCGCAATGAATGCTTCCTATATAGTGAACAGTGCTCCGTGCTCCGCAGGGACTAGTACTGAAATTAAGGTGGGCCGCTGACGAATTACAGGTTTTCTTCCTTCCTTTCATGGTTTACTTAATCAAAACCCGGTGTTACGCCGTCGTATGTCGGGCGGCTTGTTCAGCAAGGCAAATGTTATCTTCAGAAGGAACCAGGTAAGCTTTTCTCGCAAGTTTTCGTCGCTGCTTTGAAGTGGCACAATGAATGCTTCCTATATAGGGAACGGTGCTCCGTGCTCCGCAGGGACTAGTACTGAAACTAAGGCGGGCCGCTGACGAATTACACCTCGCAGCCCAGGTTTTCTTCCTTCCTTTCATGGTTTACTTAATCAAAACCCGGTGTTACGCCGTCGTATGTCGGGCGGCTTGTTCAGCAAGGCAAATGTTATCTTCAGAAGGAACCAGGTAAGCTTTTCTCGCAAGTTTTCGTCGCTGCTTTGAAGTGGCACAATGAATGCTTCCTATATAGGGAACGGTGCTCCGTGCTCCGCAGGGACTAGTACTGAAATTAAGGTGGGCCGCTGACGAATTACACCTCGCAGCCCAGGTTTTCTTCCTTCCTTTCATGGTTTACTTAATCAAAACCCGGTGTTACGCCGTCGTATGTCGGGCGGCTTGTTCAGCTAGGCAAAAGTTATCTTCAGAAGAAACCAGGTAAGCTTTTCTCGCAAGTTGTCGTCGCTGCTTTGAAGTGGCGCAATGAATGCTTCCTATATAGTGAACGGTGCTCTGTGCTCCGGAGGAACAAGTACTGAAATTAAGGTGGGCCGCTGACGAATTACACCTCGCTGCCCAGGTTTTCTTCCTTCCTTTCATGGTTTACTTAATCAAAACCCGGTGATACGCCCTCGTATGTCGGGCGGCTTGTTCAGCTAGGCAAATGTTATCTTTAGAAGGAACCAGGTAAGCTTTTCTCGCAAGTTTTCGTCGCTGCTTTGAAGTGGCACAATGAATGCTTAATATATAGGGAACGGTGCTCCGTGCTCCGCAGGGACTAGTAATGAAATTAAGGTGGGCCGCTGATGAATTACACCTCGCAGCCCAGGTTTTCTTCCTTCCTTTCATGGTTTACTTAATCAAATCCCGGTGTTACGCCGTCGTATGTCGGGCGGCTTGTTCAGCAAGGCAAATGTTATCTTCAGAAGGAACCAGGTAAGCTTTTCTCGCAAGTTTTCGTCGCTGCTTTGAAGTGGCACAATGAATGCTTCCTATATAGGGAACGGTGCTCCGTGCTCCGCAGGGACTAGTACTGAAATTAAGGTGGGCCGCTGACGAATTACACCTCGCTGCCCAGGTTTTCTTCCTTCCTTTCATGGTTTACTTAATCAAAACCCGGTGATACGCCCTCGTATGTCGGGCGGCTTGTTCAGCTAGGCAAATGTTATCTTCAGAAGGAACCAGGTAAACTTTTCTCGCAAGTTTTCGTCGCTGCTTTGAAGTGGCACAATGAATGCTTTCTATATAGGGAACGGTGCTCCGTGCTCCGCAGGGACTAGTAATGAAATTAAGGTGCGCCGCTGATGAATTACACCTCGCAGCCCAGGTTTTCTTCCTTCCTTTCATGGTTTACTTAATCAAAACCCGGTGTTACGCCGTCGTATGTCGGGCGGCTTGTTCAGCTAGGCAAATGTTATCTTCAGAAGGAACCAGGTAAGCTTTTCTCGCAAGTTGTCGTCGCTGCTTTGAAGTGGCGCAATGAATGCTTCCTATATAGTGAACGGTGCTCTGTGCTCCGCAGGAACCAGTACTGAAATTAAGGTGGGCCGCTGACGAATTACACCTCGCTGCCCAGGTTTTCTTCCTTCCTTTCATGGTTTACTTAATCAAAACCCGGTGTTACGCCGTCGTATGTCGGGCGGCTTGTTCAGCTAGGCAAAAGTTATCTTCAGAAGAAACCAGGTAAGCTTTTCTCGCAAGTTGTCGTCGCTGCTTTGAAGTGGCGCAATGAATACTTCCTATATAGTGAACGGTGCTCTGTGCTCCGCAGGAACCAGTACTGAAATTAAGGTGGGCCGCTGACGAATTACACCTCGCAGCCCAGGTTTTCTTCCTTCCTTTCATGGTTTACTTAATCAAAACCCGGTGTTACGCCGTCGTATGTCGGGCGGCTTGTTCAGCTAGGCAAATGTCATCTTCAGAAGGAACCGGTAAGCTTTTCTCGCAAGTTGTCGTCGCTGCTTTGAAGTGGCGAAATGAATGCTTCCTATATAGTGAACGGTGCTCTGTGCTCCGCAGGAACCAGTACTGAAATTAAGGTGGGCCGCTGACGACTTACACCTCGCGGCCCAGGTTTTCTTCCTTCCTTTCATGGTTTACTTAATCAAAACCCGGTATTACGCCGTCGTATGTCGGGCGGTTTGTTCAGCTAGGCAAATGTCATCTTCAGAAGGAACCAGGTAAGCTTTTCTCGCAAGTTTTCATCGCTGCTTTGAAGTGGCACAATGAATGCTTCCTATATAGGGAACGGTGCTCCGTGCTGCGCAGGGACTAGTACTGAAATTAAGGTGGGCCGCTGACGAATTACACCTCGCAGCCCAGGTTTTCTTCCTTCCTTTCATGGTTTACTTAATCAAAACCCGGTATTACGCCGTCGTATGTCGGGCGGTTTGTTCAGCTAGGCAAATGTCATCTTCAGAAGGAACCAGGTAAGCTTTTCTCGCAAGTTTTCATCGCTGCTTTGAAGTGGCACAATGAATGCTTCCTATATAGGGAACGGTGCTCCGTGCTGCGCAGGGACTAGTACTGAAATTAAGGTGGGCCGCTGACGAATTACACCTCGCAGCCCAGGTTTTCTTCCTTCCTTTCATGGTTTACTTAATCAAAACCCGGTGTTACGCCGTCGTATGTCGGGCGGCTTGTTCAGCTAGGCAAATGTTATCTTCAGAAGGAACCAGGTAAGCTTTTCTCGCAAGTTGTCGTCGCTGCTTTGAAGTGGCGCAATGAATGCTTCCTATATAGTGAACGGTGCTCCGTGCTCCGCAGGAACCAGTACTGAAATTAAGGTGGGCCGCTGACGAATTACACCTCGCAGCCCAGGTTTGCTTCTTTCCTTTCATGGTTTACTTAATCAAAACCCGGTGTTACGCCGTCGTATGTCGGGCGGCTTGTTCAGCTAGGCAAAAGTTATCTTCAGAAGGAACCAGGTAAGCTTTTCTCGCAAGTTTTCGTCGCTGCTTTGAAGTGGCACAATGAATGCTTCCTATATAGGGAATGGTGCTCCTTGCTCCGCAGGAACCAGTACTGAAATTAAGGTGGGCCGCTGACGAATTACACCTCGCAGCCCAGGTTTTCTTCCTTCCTTTCATGGTTTACTTAATCAAAACCCGGTGTTACGCCGTCGTATGTCGGGCGGCTTGTTCAGCTAGGCAAATGTTATCTTCAGAAGGAACCAGGTAAGCTTTTCTCGCAAGTTTTCTTCGCTGCTTTGAAGTGGCACAATGAATGCTTCCTATATAGGGAACGGTGTTCCGTGCTCCGCAGGGACTAGTACTGAAATTAAGGTGCGCCGCTGACGAATTACACCTCGCAGCCCAAATTTTCTTCCTTCCTTTCATGGTTTACTTAATCAAAACCCGGTGTTACGCCGTCGTATGTCGGGCGGCTTGTTCAGCTAGGCAAATGGTATCTTCAGAAGGAACCAGGTAAGCTTTTCTCGCGTTTTCGTCGCTGCTTTGAAGTGGCACAATGAATGCTTCCTATATAGGGAACGGTGCTCCGTGCTCCGCAGGGACTAGTACTGAAATTAAGGTGGGCCGCTGACGAATTCCACCTCGCAGCCCAGGTTTTCTTCCTTCCTTTCATGGTTTACTTAATCAAAACCCGGTGTTACGCCGTCGTATGTCGGGCGGCTTGTTCAGCAAGGCAAATGTTATCTTCAGAAGGAACCAGGTAAGCTTTTCTCGCAAGTTGTCGTGGCTGCTTTGAAGTGGCGCAATGAATGCTTCCTATATAGTGAACAGTGCTCCATGCTCCGCAGGGACTAGTACTGAAATTAAGGTGGGCCGCTGACGAATTCCACCTCGAAGCCCAGGTTTTCTTCCTTCCTTTCATGGTTTACTTAATCAAAACCCGGTGTTACGCCGTCGTATGTCGGGCGGCTTGTTCAGCAAGGCAAATGTTATCTTCAGAAGGAACCAGGTAAGCTTTTCTCGCAAGTTTTCGTCGCTGCTTTGAAGTGGCACAATGAATGCTTCCTATATAGTGAACGGTGCTCTGTGCTCCGCAGGAACCAGTACTGAAATTAAGGTGGGCCGCTGACGAATTAAACCTCGCAGCCCAGGTTTTCTTCCTTCCTTTCATGGTTTACTTAATCAAAACCCGGTGATACGCCCTCATATTTCGGGCGGCTTGTTCAGCTAGGCAAATGTTATCTTCAGAAGGAACCAGGTAAGCTTTTCTCGCAAGTTTTCGTCGCTGCTTTGAAGTGGCACAATGAATGCTTCCTATATAGCGAACGGTGCTCCGTGCTCCGCAGGGACTAGTACTGAAATTAAGGTGGGCCGCTGACGAATTACACCTCGCAGCCCAGGTTTTCTTCCTTCCTTTCATGGTTTACTTCATCAAAACCCGGTGTTACTCCGTCGTATGTCGGGCGGCTTGTTCAGCTAGGCAAATGTTATCTTCAGAAGGAACCAGGTAAGCTTTTCTCGCAAGTTGTCGTCGCTGCTTTGAAGTGGCGCAATGAATGCTTCCTATATAGTGAACGGTGCTCCGTGCTCCGCAGGAACAAGTACTGAAATTAAGGTGGGCCGCTGACGAATTACACCTCGCAGCCCAGGTTTTCTTCCTTCCTTTCATGGTTTACTTAATCAAAACCCGGTGTTACGCCGTCGTATGTCGGGCGGCTTGTTCAGCCAGGCAAAAGTTATCTTCAGAAGCAACCAGGTAAGCTTTTCTCGCAAGTTGTCGTCGCTGCTTTGAAGTGGCGCAATGAATGCTTCCTATATAGTGAACGGTGCTCTGTGCTCCGCAGGAACCAGTACTGAAATTAAGGTGGGCCGCTGACGAATTACACCTCGCTGCCCAGGTTTTCTTCCTTCCTTTCATGGTTTACTTAATCAAAACCCGGTGTTACGCCGTCGTATGTCGGGCGGCTTGTTCAGCTAGGCAAAAGTTATCTTCAGAAGAAACCAGGTAAGCTTTTCTCGCAAGTTGTCGTCGCTGCTTTGAAGTGGCGCAATGAATGCTTCCTATATAGTGAACGGTGCTCTGTGCTCCGCAGGAACCAGTACTGAAATTAAGGTGGGCCGCTGACGAATTACACCTCGCAGCCCAGGTTTTCTTCCTTCCTTTCATGGTTTACTTAATCAAAACCCGGTGTTACGCCGTCGTATGTCGGGCGGCTTGTTCAGCTAGGAAAATGTTATCTTCAGAAGGAACCGGTAAGCTTTTCTCGCAAGTTGTCGTCGCTGCTTTGAAGTGGCACAATGAATGCTTCCTATATAGGGAACGGTGCTCCGTGCTCCGCAGGGACTAGTACTGAAATTAAGGTGGGCCGCTGACGAATTACACCTCGCAGCCCAGGTTTTCTTCCTTCCTTTCATGGTTTACTTCATCAAAACCCGGTGTTACTCCGTCGTATGTCGGGCGGCTTGTTCAGCTAGGCAAATGTTATCTTCAGAAGGAACCAGGTAAGCTTTTCTCGCAAGTTGTCGTCGCTGCTTTTGGCGCAATGAATGCTTCCTATATAGTGAACGGTGCTCCGTGCTCCGCAGGAACCAGTACTGAAATTAAGGTGGGCCGCTGACGAATTACACCTCGCAGCCCAGGTTTTCTTCCTTCCTTTCATGGTTTACTTAATCAAAACCCGGTGTTACGCCGTCTTATGTCGGGCGGCTTGTTCAGCCAGGCAAAAGTTATCTTCAGAAGCAACCAGGTAAGCTTTTCTCGCAAGTTGTCGTCGCTGCTTTGAAGTGGCGCAATGAATGCTTCCTATATAGTGAACGGTGCTCTGTGCTCCGCAGGAACCAGTACTGAAATTAAGGTGGGCCGCTGACGAATTACACCTCGCTGCCCAGGTTTTCTTCCTTCCTTTCATGGTTTACTTAATCAAAACCCGGTGTTACGCCGTCGTATGTCGGGCGGCTTGTTCAGCTAGGCAAAAGTTATCTTCAGAAGAAACCAGGTAAGCTTTTCTCGCAAGTTGTCGTCGCTGCTTTGAAGTGGCGCAATGAATGCTTCCTATATAGTGAACGGTGCTCTGTGCTCCGCAGGAACCAGTACTGAAATTAAGGTGGGCCGCTGACGAATTACACCTCGCAGCCCAGGTTTTCTTCCTTCCTTTCATGGTTTACTTAATCAAAACCCGGTGTTACGCCGTCGTATGTCGGGCGGCTTGTTCAGCTAGGAAAATGTTATCTTCAGAAGGAACCGGTAAGCTTTTCTTTGCAAGTTGTCGTCGCTGCTTTGAAGTGGCGCAATGAATGCTTCCTATATAGTAAACGGTGCTCTGTGCTCCGCAGGAACCAGTACTGAAATTAAGGTGGGCCGCTGACGAATTACACCTCGCGGCCCAGGTTTTCTTCCTTCCTTTCATGGTTTACTTAATCAAAACCCTGTGTTACGCCGTCGTATGTCGGGCGGCTTGTTCAGCTAGGCAAAAGTTATCTTCAGAAGGAACCAGGTAAGCTTTTCTCGCAAGTTGTCGTCGCTGCTTTGAAGTGGCGCAATGAATGCTTCCTATATAGTGAACGGTGCTCTGTGCTCCGCAGGAACCAGTACTGAAATTAAGGTGGGCCGCTGACGAATTACACCTCGCTGCCCAGGTTTTCTTCCTTCCTTTCATGGTTTACTTAATCAAAACCCGGTGTTACGCCGTCGTATGTCGGGCGGCTTGTTCAGCTAGGCAAAAGTTATCTTCAGAAGAAACCAGGTAAGCTTTTCTCGCAAGTTTTCGTCGCTGCTTTGAAGTGGCACAATGAATGCTTCCTATATAGGGAACGGTGCTCCTTGCTCCGCAGGAACCAGTACTGAAATTAAGGTGGGCCGCTGACGAATTACACCTCGCAGCCCAGGTTTTCTTCCTTCCTTTCATGGTTTACTTAATCAAAACCCGGTGTTACGCCGTCGTATGTCGGGCGGCTTGTTCAGCTAGGCAAATGTTATCTTCAGAAGGAACCAGGTAAGCTTTTCTCGCAAGTTTTCTTCGCTGCTTTGAAGTGGCACAATGAATGCTTCCTATATAGGGAACGGTGTTCCGTGCTCCGCAGGGACTAGTACTGAAATTAAGGTGCGCCGCTGACGAATTACACCTCGCAGCCCAAACTTTCTTCCTTCCTTTCATGGTTTACTTAATCAAAACCCGGTGTTACGCCGTCGTATGTCGGGCGGCTTGTTCAGCTAGGCAAATGTTATCTTCAGAAGGAACCAGGTAAGCTTTTCTCGCGTTTTCGTCGCTGCTTTGAAGTGGCACAATGAATGCTTCCTATATAGGGAACGGTGCTCCGTGCTCCGCAGGGACTAGTACTGAAATTAAGGTTGGCCGCTGACGAATTCCACCTCGCAGCCCAGCTTTTCTTCCTTCCTTTCATGGTTTACTTAATCAAAACCCGGTGTTACGCCGTCGTATGTCGGGCGGCTTGTTCAGCAAGGCAAATGTTATCTTCAGAAGGAACCAGGTAAGCTTTTCTCGCAAGTTGTCGTGGCTGCTTTGAAGTGGCGCAATGAATGCTTCCTATATAGTGAACAGTGCTCCGTGCTCCGCAGGGACTAGTACTGAAATTAAGGTGGGCCGCTGACGAATTCCACCTCGAAGCCCAGGTTTTCTTCCTTCCTTTCATGGTTTACTTAATCAAAACCCGGTGTTACGCCGTCGTATGTCGGGCGGCTTGTTCAGCAAGGCAAATGTTATCTTCAGAAGGAACCAGGTAAGCTTTTCTCGCAAGTTTTCGTCGCTGCTTTGAAGTGGCACAATGAATGCTTCCTATATAGTGAACGGTGCTCTGTGCTCCGCAGGAACCAGTACTGAAATTAAGGTGTGCCGCTGACGAATTACACCTCGCTGCCCAGGTTTTCTTCCTTCCTTTCATGGTTTACTTAATCAAAACCCGGTGATACGCCCTCGTATGTCGGGCGGCTTGTTCAGCTAGGCAAATGTTATCTTTAGAAGGAACCAGGTAAGCTTTTCTCGCAAGTTTTCGTCGCTGCTTTGAAGTGGCACAATGAATGCTTCCTATATAGGGAACGGTGCTCCGTGCTCCGCAGGGACTAGTACTGAAATTAAGGTGGGCCGCTGACGAATTACACCTCGCTGCCCAGGTTTTCTTCCTTCCTTTCATGGTTTACTTAATCAAAACCCGGTGTTACGCCGTCGTATGTCGGGCGGCTTGTTCAGCTAGGCAAACGTTATCTTCAGAAGGAACCAGGTAAGCTTTTCTCGCAAGTTTTCTTCGCTGCTTTGAAGTGGCACAATGAATGCTTCCTATATAGGGAACGGTGTTCCGTGCTCCGCAGGGACTAGTACTGAAATTAAGGTGCGCCGCTGACGAATTACACCTCGCAGCCCAAATTTTCTTCCTTCCTTTCATGGTTTACTTAATCAAAACCCGGTGTTACGACGTCGTATGTCGGGCGGCTTGTTCAGCAAGGCAAATGTTATCTTCAGAAGGAACCAGGTAAGCTTTTCTCGCAAGTTTTCGTCGCAGCTTTGAAGTGGCACAATGAATGCTTCCTATATAGGGAACGGTGCTCCGTGCTCCGCAGGGACTAGTACTGAAACTAAGGCGGGCCGCTGACGAATTACACCTCGCAGCCCAGGTTTTCTTCCTTCCTTTCATGGTTTACTTAATCAAAACCCGGTGTTACGCCGTCGTATGTCGGGCGGCTTGTTCAGCTAGGCAAAAGTTATCTTCAGAAGAAACCAGGTAAGCTTTTCTCGCAAGTTGTCGTGGCTGCTTTGAAGTGGCGCAATGAATGCTTCCTATATAGTGAACAGTGCTCCGTGCTCCGCAGGGACTAGTACTGAAATTAAGGTGCGCCGCTGACGAATTACACCTCGCAGCCCAAATTTTCTTCCTTCCTTTCATGGTTTACTTAATCAAAACCCGGTGTTACGCCGTCGTATGTCGGGCGGCTTGTTCAGCTAGGCAAATGTTATCTTCAGAAGGAACCAGGTAAGCTTTTCTCGCGTTTTCGTCGCTGCTTTGAAGTGGCACAATGAATGCTTCCTATATAGGGAACGGTGCTCCGTGCTCCGCAGGGACTAGTACTGAAATTAAGGTGGGCCGCTGACGAATTCCACCTCGCAGCCCAAGTTTTCTTCCTTCCTTTCATGGTTTACTTAATCAAAACCCGGTGTTACGCCGTCGTATGTCGGGCGGCTTGTTCAGCAAGGCAAATGTTATCTTCAGAAGGAACCAGGTAAGCTTTTCTCGCAAGTTGTCGTGGCTGCTTTGAAGTGGCGCAATGAATGCTTCCTATATAGTGAACAGTGCTCCGTGCTCCGCAGGGACTAGTACTGAAATTAAGGTGGGCCGCTGACGAATTACAGGTTTTCTTCCTTCCTTTCATGGTTTACTTAATCAAAACCCGGTGTTACGCCGTCGTATGTCGGGCGGCTTGTTCAGCAAGGCAAATGTTATCTTCAGAAGGAACCAGGTAAGCTTTTCTCGCAAGTTTTCGTCGCTGCTTTGAAGTGGCACAATGAATGCTTCCTATATAGGGAACGGTGCTCCGTGCTCCGCAGGGACTAGTACTGAAACTAAGGCGGGCCGCTGACGAATTACACCTCGCAGCCCAGGTTTTCTTCCTTCCTTTCATGGTTTACTTAATCAAAACCCGGTGTTACGCCGTCGTATGTCGGGCGGCTTGTTCAGCAAGGCAAATGTTATCTTCAGAAGGAACCAGGTAAGCTTTTCTCGCAAGTTTTCGTCGCTGCTTTGAAGTGGCACAATGAATGCTTCCTATATAGGGAACGGTGCTCCGTGCTCCGCAGGGACTAGTACTGAAATTAAGGTGGGCCGCTGACGAATTACACCTCGCAGCCCAGGTTTTCTTCCTTCCTTTCATGGTTTACTTAATCAAAACCCGGTGTTACGCCGTCGTATGTCGGGCGGCTTGTTCAGCTAGGCAAAAGTTATCTTCAGAAGAAACCAGGTAAGCTTTTCTCGCAAGTTGTCGTCGCTGCTTTGAAGTGGCGCAATGAATGCTTCCTATATAGTGAACGGTGCTCTGTGCTCCGGAGGAACAAGTACTGAAATTAAGGTGGGCCGCTGACGAATTACACCTCGCTGCCCAGGTTTTCTTCCTTCCTTTCATGGTTTACCTAATCAAAACCCGGTGATACGCCCTCGTATGTCGGGCGGCTTGTTCAGCTAGGCAAATGTTATCTTTAGAAGGAACCAGGTAAGCTTTTCTCGCAAGTTTTCGTCGCTGCTTTGAAGTGGCACAATGAATGCTTAATATATAGGGAACGGTGCTCCGTGCTCCGCAGGGACTAGTAATGAAATTAAGGTGGGCCGCTGATGAATTACACCTCGCAGCCCAGGTTTTCTTCCTTCCTTTCATGGTTTACTTAATCAAATCCCGGTGTTACGCCGTCGTATGTCGGGCGGCTTGTTCAGCAAGGCAAATGTTATCTTCAGAAGGAACCAGGTAAGCTTTTCTCGCAAGTTTTCGTCGCTGCTTTGAAGTGGCACAATGAATGCTTCCTATATAGGGAACGGTGCTCCGTGCTCCGCAGGGACTAGTACTGAAATTAAGGTGGGCCGCTGACGAATTACACCTCGCTGCCCAGGTTTTCTTCCTTCCTTTCATGGTTTACTTAATCAAAACCCGGTGATACGCCCTCGTATGTCGGGCGGCTTGTTCAGCTAGGCAAATGTTATCTTCAGAAGGAACCAGGTAAACTTTTCTCGCAAGTTTTCGTCGCTGCTTTGAAGTGGCACAATGAATGCTTTCTATATAGGGAACGGTGCTCCGTGCTCCGCAGGGACTAGTAATGAAATTAAGGTGCGCCGCTGATGAATTACACCTCGCAGCCCAGGTTTTCTTCCTTCCTTTCATGGTTTACTTAATCAAAACCCGGTGTTACGCCGTCGTATGTCGGGCGGCTTGTTCAGCTAGGCAAATGTTATCTTCAGAAGGAACCAGGTAAGCTTTTCTCGCAAGTTGTCGTCGCTGCTTTGAAGTGGCGCAATGAATGCTTCCTATATAGTGAACGGTGCTCTGTGCTCCGCAGGAACCAGTACTGAAATTAAGGTGGGCCGCTGACGAATTACACCTCGCTGCCCAGGTTTTCTTCCTTCCTTTCATGGTTTACTTAATCAAAACCCGGTGTTACGCCGTCGTATGTCGGGCGGCTTGTTCAGCTAGGCAAAAGTTATCTTCAGAAGAAACCAGGTAAGCTTTTCTCGCAAGTTGTCGTCGCTGCTTTGAAGTGGCGCAATGAATACTTCCTATATAGTGAACGGTGCTCTGTGCTCCGCAGGAACCAGTACTGAAATTAAGGTGGGCCGCTGACGAATTACACCTCGCAGCCCAGGTTTTCTTCCTTCCTTTCATGGTTTACTTAATCAAAACCCGGTGTTACGCCGTCGTATGTCGGGCGGCTTGTTCAGCTAGGCAAATGTCATCTTCAGAAGGAACCGGTAAGCTTTTCTCGCAAGTTGTCGTCGCTGCTTTGAAGTGGCGAAATGAATGCTTCCTATATAGTGAACGGTGCTCTGTGCTCCGCAGGAACCAGTACTGAAATTAAGGTGGGCCGCTGACGAATTACACCTCGCGGCCCAGGTTTTCTTCCTTCCTTTCATGGTTTACTTAATCAAAACCCGGTATTACGCCGTCGTATGTCGGGCGGTTTGTTCAGCTAGGCAAATGTCATCTTCAGAAGGAACCAGGTAAGCTTTTCTCGCAAGTTTTCATCGCTGCTTTGAAGTGGCACAATGAATGCTTCCTATATAGGGAACGGTGCTCCGTGCTGCGCAGGGACTAGTACTGAAATTAAGGTGGGCCGCTGACGAATTACACCTCGCAGCCCAGGTTTTCTTCCTTCCTTTCATGGTTTACTTAATCAAAACCCGGTATTACGCCGTCGTATGTCGGGCGGTTTGTTCAGCTAGGCAAATGTCATCTTCAGAAGGAACCAGGTAAGCTTTTCTCGCAAGTTTTCATCGCTGCTTTGAAGTGGCACAATGAATGCTTCCTATATAGGGAACGGTGCTCCGTGCTGCGCAGGGACTAGTACTGAAATTAAGGTGGGCCGCTGACGAATTACACCTCGCAGCCCAGGTTTTCTTCCTTCCTTTCATGGTTTACTTAATCAAAACCCGGTGTTACGCCGTCGTATGTCGGGCGGCTTGTTCAGCTAGGCAAATGTTATCTTCAGAAGGAACCAGGTAAGCTTTTCTCGCAAGTTGTCGTCGCTGCTTTGAAGTGGCGCAATGAATGCTTCCTATATAGTGAACGGTGCTCCGTGCTCCGCAGGAACCAGTACTGAAATTAAGGTGGGCCGCTGACGAATTACACCTCGGAGCCCAGGTTTGCTTCTTTCCTTTCATGGTTTACTTAATCAAAACCCGGTGTTACGCCGTCGTATGTCGGGCGGCTTGTTCAGCTAGGCAAAAGTTATCTTCAGAAGGAACCAGGTAAGCTTTTCTCGCAAGTTTTCGTCGCTGCTTTGAAGTGGCACAATGAATGCTTCCTATATAGGGAATGGTGCTCCTTGCTCCGCAGGAACCAGTACTGAAATTAAGGTGGGCCGCTGACGAATTACACCTCGCAGCCCAGGTTTTCTTCCTTCCTTTCATGGTTTACTTAATCAAAACCCGGTGTTACGCCGTCGTATGTCGGGCGGCTTGTTCAGCTAGGCAAATGTTATCTTCAGAAGGAACCAGGTAAGCTTTTCTCGCAAGTTTTCTTCGCTGCTTTGAAGTGGCACAATGAATGCTTCCTATATAGGGAACGGTGTTCCGTGCTCCGCAGGGACTAGTACTGAAATTAAGGTGCGCCGCTGACGAATTACACCTCGCAGCCCAAATTTTCTTCCTTCCTTTCATGGTTTACTTAATCAAAACCCGGTGTTACGCCGTCGTATGTCGGGCGGCTTGTTCAGCTAGGCAAATGGTATCTTCAGAAGGAACCAGGTAAGCTTTTCTCGCGTTTTCGTCGCTGCTTTGAAGTGGCACAATGAATGCTTCCTATATAGGGAACGGTGCTCCGTGCTCCGCAGGGACTAGTACTGAAATTAAGGTGGGCCGCTGACGAATTCCACCTCGCAGCCCAGGTTTTCTTCCTTCCTTTCATGGTTTACTTAATCAAAACCCGGTGTTACGCCGTCGTATGTCGGGCGGCTTGTTCAGCAAGGCAAATGTTATCTTCAGAAGGAACCAGGTAAGCTTTTCTCGCAAGTTGTCGTGGCTGCTTTGAAGTGGCGCAATGAATGCTTCCTATATAGTGAACAGTGCTCCATGCTCCGCAGGGACTAGTACTGAAATTAAGGTGGGCCGCTGACGAATTCCACCTCGAAGCCCAGGTTTTCTTCCTTCCTTTCATGGTTTACTTAATCAAAACCCGGTGTTACGCCGTCGTATGTCGGGCGGCTTGTTCAGCAAGGCAAATGTTATCTTCAGAAGGAACCAGGTAAGCTTTTCTCGCAAGTTTTCGTCGCTGCTTTGAAGTGGCACAATGAATGCTTCCTATATAGTGAACGGTGCTCTGTGCTCCGCAGGAACCAGTACTGAAATTAAGGTGGGCCGCTGACGAATTAAACCTCGCAGCCCAGGTTTTCTTCCTTCCTTTCATGGTTTACTTAATCAAAACCCGGTGATACGCCCTCATATTTCGGGCGGCTTGTTCAGCTAGGCAAATGTTATCTTCAGAAGGAACCAGGTAAGCTTTTCTCGCAAGTTTTCGTCGCTGCTTTGAAGTGGCACAATGAATGCTTCCTATATAGCGAACGGTGCTCCGTGCTCCGCAGGGACTAGTACTGAAATTAAGGTGGGCCGCTGACGAATTACACCTCGCAGCCCAGGTTTTCTTCCTTCCTTTCATGGTTTACTTCATCAAAACCCGGTGTTACTCCGTCGTATGTCGGGCGGCTTGTTCAGCTAGGCAAATGTTATCTTCAGAAGGAACCAGGTAAGCTTTTCTCGCAAGTTGTCGTCGCTGCTTTGAAGTGGCGCAATGAATGCTTCCTATATAGTGAACGGTGCTCCGTGCTCCGCAGGAACAAGTACTGAAATTAAGGTGGGCCGCTGACGAATTACACCTCGCAGCCCAGGTTTTCTTCCTTCCTTTCATGGTTTACTTAATCAAAACCCGGTGTTACGCCGTCGTATGTCGGGCGGCTTGTTCAGCCAGGCAAAAGTTATCTTCAGAAGCAACCAGGTAAGCTTTTCTCGCAAGTTGTCGTCGCTGCTTTGAAGTGGCGCAATGAATGCTTCCTATATAGTGAACGGTGCTCTGTGCTCCGCAGGAACCAGTACTGAAATTAAGGTGGGCCGCTGACGAATTACACCTCGCTTTCCAGGTTTTCTTCCTTCCTTTCATGGTTTACTTAATCAAAACCCGGTGTTACGCCGTCGTATGTCGGGCGGCTTGTTCAGCTAGGCAAAAGTTATCTTCAGAAGAAACCAGGTAAGCTTTTCTCGCAAGTTGTCGTCGCTGCTTTGAAGTGGCGCAATGAATGCTTCCTATATAGTGAACGGTGCTCTGTGCTCCGCAGGAACCAGTACTGAAATTAAGGTGGGCCGCTGACGAATTACACCTCGCAGCCCAGGTTTTCTTCCTTCCTTTCATGGTTTACTTAATCAAAACCCGGTGTTACGCCGTCGTATGTCGGGCGGCTTGTTCAGCTAGGAAAATGTTATCTTCAGAAGGAACCGGTAAGCTTTTCTCGCAAGTTGTCGTCGCTGCTTTGAAGTGGCACAATGAATGCTTCCTATATAGGGAACGGTGCTCCGTGCTCCGCAGGGACTAGTACTGAAATTAAGGTGGGCCGCTGACGAATTACACCTCGCAGCCCAGGTTTTCTTCCTTCCTTTCATGGTTTACTTCATCAAAACCCGGTGTTACTCCGTCGTATGTCGGGCGGCTTGTTCAGCTAGGCAAATGTTATCTTCAGAAGGAACCAGGTAAGCTTTTCTCGCAAGTTGTCGTCGCTGCTTTGAAGTGGCGCAATGAATGCTTCCTATATAGTGAACGGTGCTCCGTGCTCCGCAGGAACCAGTACTGAAATTAAGGTGGGCCGCTGACGAATTACACCTCGCAGCCCAGGTTTTCTTCCTTCCTTTCATGGTTTACTTAATCAAAACCCGGTGTTACGCCGTCTTATGTCGGGCGGCTTGTTCAGCCAGGCAAAAGTTATCTTCAGAAGCAACCAGGTAAGCTTTTCTCGCAAGTTGTCGTCGCTGCTTTGAAGTGGCGCAATGAATGCTTCCTATATAGTGAACGGTGCTCTGTGCTCCGCAGGAACCAGTACTGAAATTAAGGTGGGCCGCTGACGAATTACACCTCGCTGCCCAGGTTTTCTTCCTTCCTTTCATGGTTTACTTAATCAAAACCCGGTGTTACGCCGTCGTATGTCGGGCGGCTTGTTCAGCTAGGCAAAAGTTATCTTCAGAAGAAACCAGGTAAGCTTTTCTCGCAAGTTGTCGTCGCTGCTTTGAAGTGGCGCAATGAATGCTTCCTATATAGTGAACGGTGCTCTGTGCTCCGCAGGAACCAGTACTGAAATTAAGGTGGGCCGCTGACGAATTACACCTCGCAGCCCAGGTTTTCTTCCTTCCTTTCATGGTTTACTTAATCAAAACCCGGTGTTACGCCGTCGTATGTCGGGCGGCTTGTTCAGCTAGGAAAATGTTATCTTCAGAAGGAACCGGTAAGCTTTTCTCGCAAGTTGTCGTCGCTGCTTTGAAGTGGCGCAATGAATGCTTCCTATATAGTAAACGGTGCTCTGTGCTCCGCAGGAACCAGTACTGAAATTAAGGTGGGCCGCTGACGAATTACACCTCGCGGCCCAGGTTTTCTTCCTTCCTTTCATGGTTTACTTAATCAAAACCCTGTGTTACGCCGTCGTATGTCGGGCGGCTTGTTCAGCTAGGCAAAAGTTATCTTCAGAAGGAACCAGGTAAGCTTTTCTCGCAAGTTGTCGTCGCTGCTTTGAAGTGGCGCAATGAATGCTTCCTATATAGTGAACGGTGCTCTGTGCTCCGCAGGAACCAGTACTGAAATTAAGGTGGGCCGCTGACGAATTACACCTCGCTGCCCAGGTTTTCTTCCTTCCTTTCATGGTTTACTTAATCAAAACCCGGTGTTACGCCGTCGTATGTCGGGCGGCTTGTTCAGCTAGGCAAAAGTTATCTTCAGAAGAAACCAGGTAAGCTTTTCTCGCAAGTTTTCGTCGCTGCTTTGAAGTGGCACAATGAATGCTTCCTATATAGTGAACGGTGCTCTGTGCTCCGCAGGAACCAGTACTGAAATTAAGGTGGGCCGCTGACGAATTAAACCTCGCAGCCCAGGTTTTCTTCCTTCCTTTCATGGTTTACTTAATCAAAACCCGGTGATACGCCCTCATATTTCGGGCGGCTTGTTCAGCTAGGCAAATGTTATCTTCAGAAGGAACCAGGTAAGCTTTTCTCGCAAGTTTTCGTCGCTGCTTTGAAGTGGCACAATGAATGCTTCCTATATAGCGAACGGTGCTCCGTGCTCCGCAGGGACTAGTACTGAAATTAAGGTGGGCCGCTGACGAATTACACCTCGCAGCCCAGGTTTTCTTCCTTCCTTTCATGGTTTACTTCATCAAAACCCGGTGTTACTCCGTCGTATGTCGGGCGGCTTGTTCAGCTAGGCAAATGTTATCTTCAGAAGGAACCAGGTAAGCTTTTCTCGCAAGTTGTCGTCGCTGCTTTGAAGTGGCGCAATGAATGCTTCCTATATAGTGAACGGTGCTCCGTGCTCCGCAGGAACAAGTACTGAAATTAAGGTGGGCCGCTGACGAATTACACCTCGCAGCCCAGGTTTTCTTCCTTCCTTTCATGGTTTACTTAATCAAAACCCGGTGTTACGCCGTCGTATGTCGGGCGGCTTGTTCAGCCAGGCAAAAGTTATCTTCAGAAGCAACCAGGTAAGCTTTTCTCGCAAGTTGTCGTCGCTGCTTTGAAGTGGCGCAATGAATGCTTCCTATATAGTGAACGGTGCTCTGTGCTCCGCAGGAACCAGTACTGAAATTAAGGTGGGCCGCTGACGAATTACACCTCGCTGCCCAGGTTTTCTTCCTTCCTTTCATGGTTTACTTAATCAAAACCCGGTGTTACGCCGTCGTATGTCGGGCGGCTTGTTCAGCTAGGCAAAAGTTATCTTCAGAAGAAACCAGGTAAGCTTTTCTCGCAAGTTGTCGTCGCTGCTTTGAAGTGGCGCAATGAATGCTTCCTATATAGTGAACGGTGCTCTGTGCTCCGCAGGAACCAGTACTGAAATTAAGGTGGGCCGCTGACGAATTACACCTCGCAGCCCAGGTTTTCTTCCTTCCTTTCATGGTTTACTTAATCAAAACCCGGTGTTACGCCGTCGTATGTCGGGCGGCTTGTTCAGCTAGGAAAATGTTATCTTCAGAAGGAACCGGTAAGCTTTTCTCGCAAGTTGTCGTCGCTGCTTTGAAGTGGCACAATGAATGCTTCCTATATAGGGAACGGTGCTCCGTGCTCCGCAGGGACTAGTACTGAAATTAAGGTGGGCCGCTGACGAATTACACCTCGCAGCCCAGGTTTTCTTCCTTCCTTTCATGGTTTACTTCATCAAAACCCGGTGTTACTCCGTCGTATGTCGGGCGGCTTGTTCAGCTAGGCAAATGTTATCTTCAGAAGGAACCAGGTAAGCTTTTCTCGCAAGTTGTCGTCGCTGCTTTGAAGTGGCGCAATGAATGCTTCCTATATAGTGAACGGTGCTCCGTGCTCCGCAGGAACCAGTACTGAAATTAAGGTGGGCCGCTGACGAATTACACCTCGCAGCCCAGGTTTTCTTCCTTCCTTTCATGGTTTACTTAATCAAAACCCGGTGTTACGCCGTCTTATGTCGGGCGGCTTGTTCAGCCAGGCAAAAGTTATCTTCAGAAGCAACCAGGTAAGCTTTTCTCGCAAGTTGTCGTCGCTGCTTTGAAGTGGCGCAATGAATGCTTCCTATATAGTGAACGGTGCTCTGTGCTCCGCAGGAACCAGTACTGAAATTAAGGTGGGCCGCTGACGAATTACACCTCGCTGCCCAGGTTTTCTTCCTTCCTTTCATGGTTTACTTAATCAAAACCCGGTGTTACGCCGTCGTATGTCGGGCGGCTTGTTCAGCTAGGCAAAAGTTATCTTCAGAAGAAACCAGGTAAGCTTTTCTCGCAAGTTGTCGTCGCTGCTTTGAAGTGGCGCAATGAATGCTTCCTATATAGTGAACGGTGCTCTGTGCTCCGCAGGAACCAGTACTGAAATTAAGGTGGGCCGCTGACGAATTACACCTCGCAGCCCAGGTTTTCTTCCTTCCTTTCATGGTTTACTTAATCAAAACCCGGTGTTACGCCGTCGTATGTCGGGCGGCTTGTTCAGCTAGGAAAATGTTATCTTCAGAAGGAACCGGTAAGCTTTTCTCGCAAGTTGTCGTCGCTGCTTTGAAGTGGCGCAATGAATGCTTCCTATATAGTAAACGGTGCTCTGTGCTCCGCAGGAACCAGTACTGAAATTAAGGTGGGCCGCTGACGAATTACACCTCGCGGCCCAGGTTTTCTTCCTTCCTTTCATGGTTTACTTAATCAAAACCCTGTGTTACGCCGTCGTATGTCGGGCGGCTTGTTCAGCTAGGCAAAAGTTATCTTCAGAAGGAACCAGGTAAGCTTTTCTCGCAAGTTGTCGTCGCTGCTTTGAAGTGGCGCAATGAATGCTTCCTATATAGTGAACGGTGCTCTGTGCTCCGCAGGAACCAGTACTGAAATTAAGGTGGGCCGCTGACGAATTACACCTCGCTGCCCAGGTTTTCTTCCTTCCTTTCATGGTTTACTTAATCAAAACCCGGTGTTACGCCGTCGTATGTCGGGCGGCTTGTTCAGCTAGGCAAAAGTTATCTTCAGAAGAAACCAGGTAAGCTTTTCTCGCAAGTTTTCGTCGCTGCTTTGAAGTGGCACAATGAATGCTTCCTATATAGGGAACGGTGCTCCTTGCTCCGCAGGAACCAGTACTGAAATTAAGGTGGGCCGCTGACGAATTACACCTCGCAGCCCAGGTTTTCTTCCTTCCTTTCATGGTTTACTTAATCAAAACCCGGTGTTACGCCGTCGTATGTCGGGCGGCTTGTTCAGCTAGGCAAATGTTATCTTCAGAAGGAACCAGGTAAGCTTTTCTCGCAAGTTTTCTTCGCTGCTTTGAAGTGGCACAATGAATGCTTCCTATATAGGGAACGGTGTTCCGTGCTCCGCAGGGACTAGTACTGAAATTAAGGTGCGCCGCTGACGAATTACACCTCGCAGCCCAAACTTTCTTCCTTCCTTTCATGGTTTACTTAATCAAAACCCGGTGTTACGCCGTCGTATGTCGGGCGGCTTGTTCAGCTAGGCAAATGTTATCTTCAGAAGGAACCAGGTAAGCTTTTCTCGCGTTTTCGTCGCTGCTTTGAAGTGGCACAATGAATGCTTCCTATATAGGGAACGGTGCTCCGTGCTCCGCAGGGACTAGTACTGAAATTAAGGTTGGCCGCTGACGAATTCCACCTCGCAGCCCAGCTTTTCTTCCTTCCTTTCATGGTTTACTTAATCAAAACCCGGTGTTACGCCGTCGTATGTCGGGCGGCTTGTTCAGCAAGGCAAATGTTATCTTCAGAAGGAACCAGGTAAGCTTTTCTCGCAAGTTGTCGTGGCTGCTTTGAAGTGGCGCAATGAATGCTTCCTATATAGTGAACAGTGCTCCGTGCTCCGCAGGGACTAGTACTGAAATTAAGGTGGGCCGCTGACGAATTCCACCTCGAAGCCCAGGTTTTCTTCCTTCCTTTCATGGTTTACTTAATCAAAACCCGGTGTTACGCCGTCGTATGTCGGGCGGCTTGTTCAGCAAGGCAAATGTTATCTTCAGAAGGAACCAGGTAAGCTTTTCTCGCAAGTTTTCGTCGCTGCTTTGAAGTGGCACAATGAATGCTTCCTATATAGTGAACGGTGCTCTGTGCTCCGCAGGAACCAGTACTGAAATTAAGGTGGGCCGCTGACGAATTACACCTCGCAGCCCAGGTTTTCTTCCTTCCTTTCATGGTTTACTTAATCAAAACCCGGTGATACGCCCTCATATGTCGGGCGGCTTGTTCAGCTAGGCAAATGTTATCTTCAGAAGGAACCAGGTAAGCTTTTCTCGCAAGTTTTCGTCGCTGCTTTGAAGTGGCACAATGAATGCTTCCTATATAGGGAACTGTGCTCCGTGCTCCGCAGGGACTAGTACTGAAATTAAGGTGGGCCGCTGACGAATTACACCTCGCTGCCCAGGTTTTCTTCCTTCCTTTCATGGTTTACTTAATCAAAACCCGGTGTTACGCCGTCGTATGTCGGGCGGCTTGTTCAGCTAGGCAAAAGTGATCTTCAGAAGAAACCGGTAAGCTTTTCTCGCAAGTTGTCGTCGCTGCTTTGAAGTGGCGCAATGAATGCTTCCTATATAGTAAACGGTGCTCTGTGCTCCGCAGGAACCAGTACTGAAATTAAGGTGGGCCGCTGACGAATTACACCTCGCGGCCCAGGTTTTCTTCCTTCCTTTCATGGTTTACTTAATCAAAACCCTGTGTTACGCCGTCGTATGTCGGGCGGCTTGTTCAGCTAGGCAAAAGTTATCTTCAGAAGAAACCAGGTAAGCTTTTCTCGCAAGTTTTCGTCGCTGCTTTGAAGTGGCGCAATGAATGCTTCCTATATAGTGAACGGTGCTCAGTGCTCCGCAGGAACCATTACTGAAATTAAGGTGGGCCGCTGACGAATTACACCTCGTAGCCCAGGTTTTCTTCCTTCCTTTCATGGTTTACTTAATCAAAACCCGGTGTTACGCCGTCGTATGTCGGGCGGCTTGTTCAGCTAAGCAAATGTTATCTTCAGAAGGAACCAGGTAAGCTTTTCTCGCAAGTTTTCGTCGCTGCTTTGAAGTGGCACAATGAATGCTTCCTATATAGGGAACGGTGCTCCTTGCTCCGCAGGAACCAGTACTGAAATTAAGGTGGGCCGCTGACGAATTACACCTCGCAGCCCAGGTTTTCTTCCTTCCTTTCATGGTTTACTTAATCAAAACCCGGTGCTACGCCGTCGTATGTCGGGCGGCTTGTTCAGCTAGGCAAATGTTATCTTCAGAAGGAACCAGGTAAGCTTTTCTCGCAAGTTTTCTTCGCTGCTTTGAAGTGGCACAATGAATGCTTCCTATATAGGGAACGGTGTTCCGTGCTCCGCAGGGACTAGTACTGAAATTAAGGTGCGCCGCTGACGAATTACACCTCGCAGCCCAGGTTTTCTTCCTTCCTTTCATGGTTTACTTAATCAAAACCCGGTGTTACGCCGTCGTATGTCGGGCGGCTTGTTCAGCTAGGCAAATGTTATCTTCAGAAGGAACCAGGTAAGCTTTTCTCGCAAGTTTTCGTCGCTGCTTTGAAGTGGCACAATGAATGCTTCCTATATAGGGAACGGTGCTCCTTGCTCCGCAGGAACCAGTACTGAAATTAAGGTGGGCCGCTGACGAATTACACCTCGCAGCCCAGGTTTTCTTCCTTCGTTTCATGGTTTACTTAATCAAAACCCGGTGTTACGCCGTCGTATGTCGGGCGGCTTCTTCAGCTAGGCAAATGTTATCTTCAGAAGGAACCAGGTAAGCTTTTCTCGCAAGTTTTCTTCGCTGCTTTGAAGTGGCACAATGAATGCTTCCTATATAGGGAACGGTGTTCCGTGCTCCACAGGGACTAGTACTGAAATTAAGGTGCGCCGCTGACGAATTACACCTCGCAGCCCAAATTTTCTTCCTTCCTTTCATGGTTTACTTAATCAAAACCCGGTGTTACGCCGTCGTATGTCGGGCGGCTTGTTCAGCTAGGCAAATGTTATCTTCAGAAGGAACCAGGTAAACTTTTCTCGCAAGTTTTCGTCGCTGCTTTGAAGTGGCACAATGAATGCTTTCTATATAGGGAACGGTGCTCCGTGCTCCGCAGGGACTAGTAATGAAATTAAGGTGCGCCGCTGATGAATTACACCTCGCAGCCCAGGTTTTCTTCCTTCCTTTCATGGTTTACTTAATCAAAACCCGGTGTTACGCCGTCGTATGTCGGGCGGCTTGTTCAGCTAGGCAAATGTTATCTTCAGAAGGAACCAGGTAAGCTTTTCTCGCAAGTTGTCGTCGCTGCTTTGAAGTGGCGCAATGAATGCTTCCTATATAGTGAACGGTGCTCTGTGCTCCGCAGGAACCAGTACTGAAATTAAGGTGGGCCGCTGACGAATTACACCTCGCTGCCCAGGTTTTCTTCCTTCCTTTCATGGTTTACTTAATCAAAACCCGGTGTTACGCCGTCGTATGTCGGGCGGCTTGTTCAGCTAGGCAAATGTCATCTTCAGAAGGAACCGGTAAGCTTTTCTCGCAAGTTGTCGTCGCTGCTTTGAAGTGGCGAAATGAATGCTTCCTATATAGTGAACGGTGCTCTGTGCTCCGCAGGAACCAGTACTGAAATTAAGGTGGGCCGCTGACGAATTACACCTCGCGGCCCAGGTTTTCTTCCTTCCTTTCATGGTTTACTTAATCAAAACCCGGTGTTACGCCGTCGTATGTCGGGCGGTTTGTTCAGCTAGGCAAATGTCATCTTCAGAAGGAACCAGGTAAGCTTTTCTCGCAAGTTTTCATCGCTGCTTTGAAGTGGCACAATGAATGCTTCCTATATAGGGAACGGTGCTCCGTGCTGCGCAGGGACTAGTACTGAAATTAAGGTGGGCCGCTGACGAATTACACCTCGCAGCCCAGGTTTTCTTCCTTCCTTTCATGGTTTACTTAATCAAAACCCGGTATTACGCCGTCGTATGTCGGGCGGTTTGTTCAGCTAGGCAAATGTCATCTTCAGAAGGAACCAGGTAAGCTTTTCTCGCAAGTTTTCATCGCTGCTTTGAAGTGGCACAATGAATGCTTCCTATATAGGGAACGGTGCTCCGTGCTGCGCAGGGACTAGTACTGAAATTAAGGTGGGCCGCTGACGAATTACACCTCGCAGCCCAGGTTTTCTTCCTTCCTTTCATGGTTTACTTAATCAAAACCCGGTGTTACGCCGTCGTATGTCGGGCGGCTTGTTCAGCTAGGCAAATGTTATCTTCAGAAGGAACCAGGTAAGCTTTTCTCGCAAGTTGTCGTCGCTGCTTTGAAGTGGCGCAATGAATGCTTCCTATATAGTGAACGGTGCTCCGTGCTCCGCAGGAACCAGTACTGAAATTAAGGTGGGCCGCTGACGAATTACACCTCGCAGCCCAGGTTTGCTTCTTTCCTTTCATGGTTTACTTAATCAAAACCCGGTGTTACGCCGTCGTATGTCGGGCGGCTTGTTCAGCTAGGCAAAAGTTATCTTCAGAAGGAACCAGGTAAGCTTTTCTCGCAAGTTTTCGTCGCTGCTTTGAAGTGGCACAATGAATGCTTCCTATATAGGGAATGGTGCTCCTTGCTCCGCAGGAACCAGTACTGAAATTAAGGTGGGCCGCTGACGAATTACACCTCGCAGCCCAGGTTTTCTTCCTTCCTTTCATGGTTTACTTAATCAAAACCCGGTGTTACGCCGTCGTATGTCGGGCGGCTTGTTCAGCTAGGCAAATGTTATCTTCAGAAGGAACCAGGTAAGCTTTTCTCGCAAGTTTTCTTCGCTGCTTTGAAGTGGCACAATGAATGCTTCCTATATAGGGAACGGTGTTCCGTGCTCCGCAGGGACTAGTACTGAAATTAAGGTGCGCCGCTGACGAATTACACCTCGCAGCCCAAATTTTCTTCCTTCCTTTCATGGTTTACTTAATCAAAACCCGGTGTTACGCCGTCGTATGTCGGGCGGCTTGTTCAGCTAGGCAAATGGTATCTTCAGAAGGAACCAGGTAAGCTTTTCTCGCGTTTTCGTCGCTGCTTTGAAGTGGCACAATGAATGCTTCCTATATAGGGAACGGTGCTCCGTGCTCCGCAGGGACTAGTACTGAAATTAAGGTGGGCCGCTGACGAATTCCACCTCGCAGCCCAGGTTTTCTTCCTTCCTTTCATGGTTTACTTAATCAAAACCCGGTGTTACGCCGTCGTATGTCGGGCGGCTTGTTCAGCAAGGCAAATGTTATCTTCAGAAGGAACCAGGTAAGCTTTTCTCGCAAGTTTTCGTCGCTGCTTTGAAGTGGCACAATGAATGCTTCCTATATAGTGAACGGTGCTCTGTGCTCCGCAGGAACCAGTACTGAAATTAAGGTGGGCCGCTGACGAATTAAACCTCGCAGCCCAGGTTTTCTTCCTTCCTTTCATGGTTTACTTAATCAAAACCCGGTGATACGCCCTCATATGTCGGGCGGCTTGTTCAGCTAGGCAAATGTTATCTTCAGAAGGAACCAGGTAAGCTTTTCTCGCAAGTTGTCGTGGCTGCTTTGAAGTGGCGCAATGAATGCTTCCTATATAGTGAACAGTGCTCCATGCTCCGCAGGGACTAGTACTGAAATTAAGGTGGGCCGCTGACGAATTCCACCTCGAAGCCCAGGTTTTCTTCCTTCCTTTCATGGTTTACTTAATCAAAACCCGGTGTTACGCCGTCGTATGTCGGGCGGCTTGTTCAGCAAGGCAAATGTTATCTTCAGAAGGAACCAGGTAAGCTTTTCTCGCAAGTTTTCGTCGCTGCTTTGAAGTGGCACAATGAATGCTTCCTATATAGTGAACGGTGCTCTGTGCTCCGCAGGAACCAGTACTGAAATTAAGGTGGGCCGCTGACGAATTAAACCTCGCAGCCCAGGTTTTCTTCCTTCCTTTCATGGTTTACTTAATCAAAACCCGGTGATACGCCCTCATATGTCGGGCGGCTTGTTCAGCTAGGCAAATGTTATCTTCAGAAGGAACCAGGTAAGCTTTTCTCGCAAGTTTTCGTCGCTGCTTTGAAGTGGCACAATGAATGCTTCCTATATAGCGAACGGTGCTCCGTGCTCCGCAGGGACTAGTACTGAAATTAAGGTGGGCCGCTGACGAATTACACCTCGCAGCCCAGGTTTTCTTCCTTCCTTTCATGGTTTACTTCATCAAAACCCGGTGTTACTCCGTCGTATGTCGGGCGGCTTGTTCAGCTAGGCAAATGTTATCTTCAGAAGGAACCAGGTAAGCTTTTCTCGCAAGTTGTCGTCGCTGCTTTGAAGTGGCGCAATGAATGCTTCCTATATAGTGAACGGTGCTCCGTGCTCCGCAGGAACAAGTACTGAAATTAAGGTGGGCCGCTGACGAATTACACCTCGCAGCCCAGGTTTTCTTCCTTCCTTTCATGGTTTACTTAATCAAAACCCGGTGTTACGCCGTCGTATGTCGGGCGGCTTGTTCAGCCAGGCAAAAGTTATCTTCAGAAGCAACCAGGTAAGCTTTTCTCGCAAGTTGTCGTCGCTGCTTTGAAGTGGCGCAATGAATGCTTCCTATATAGTGAACGGTGCTCTGTGCTCCGCAGGAACCAGTACTGAAATTAAGGTGGGCCGCTGACGAATTACACCTCGCTGCCCAGGTTTTCTTCCTTCCTTTCATGGTTTACTTAATCAAAACCCGGTGTTACGCCGTCGTATGTCGGGCGGCTTGTTCAGCTAGGCAAAAGTTATCTTCAGAAGAAACCAGGTAAGCTTTTCTCAAAAGTTGTCGTCGCTGCTTTGAAGTGGCGCAATGAATGCTTCCTATATAGTGAACGGTGCTCTGTGCTCCGCAGGAACCAGTACTGAAATTAAGGTGGGCCGCTGACGAATTACACCTCGCAGCCCAGGTTTTCTTCCTTCCTTTCATGGTTTACTTAATCAAAACCCGGTGTTACGCCGTCGTATGTCGGGCGGCTTGTTCAGCTAGGAAAATGTTATCTTCAGAAGGAACCGGTAAGCTTTTCTCGCAAGTTGTCGTCGCTGCTTTGAAGTGGCACAATGAATGCTTCCTATATAGGGAACGGTGCTCCGTGCTCCGCAGGGACTAGTACTGAAATTAAGGTGGGCCGCTGACGAATTACACCTCGCAGCCCAGGTTTTCTTCCTTCCTTTCATGGTTTACTTCATCAAAACCCGGTGTTACTCCGTCGTATGTCGGGCGGCTTGTTCAGCTAGGCAAATGTTATCTTCAGAAGGAACCAGGTAAGCTTTTCTCGCAAGTTGTCGTCGCTGCTTTGAAGTGGCGCAATGAATGCTTCCTATATAGTGAACGGTGCTCCGTGCTCCGCAGGAACCAGTACTGAAATTAAGGTGGGCCGCTGACGAATTACACCTCGCAGCCCAGGTTTTCTTCCTTCCTTTCATGGTTTACTTAATCAAAACCCGGTGTTACGCCGTCTTATGTCGGGCGGCTTGTTCAGCCAGGCAAAAGTTATCTTCAGAAGCAACCAGGTAAGCTTTTCTCGCAAGTTGTCGTCGCTGCTTTGAAGTGGCGCAATGAATGCTTCCTATATAGTGAACGGTGCTCTGTGCTCCGCAGGAACCAGTACTGAAATTAAGGTGGGCCGCTGACGAATTACACCTCGCTGCCCAGGTTTTCTTCCTTCCTTTCATGGTTTACTTAATCAAAACCCGGTGTTACGCCGTCGTATGTCGGGCGGCTTGTTCAGCTAGGCAAAAGTTATCTTCAGAAGAAACCAGGTAAGCTTTTCTCGCAAGTTGTCGTCGCTGCTTTGAAGTGGCGCAATGAATGCTTCCTATATAGTGAACGGTGCTCTGTGCTCCGCAGGAACCAGTACTGAAATTAAGGTGGGCCGCTGACGAATTACACCTCGCAGCCCAGGTTTTCTTCCTTCCTTTCATGGTTTACTTAATCAAAACCCGGTGTTACGCCGTCGTATGTCGGGCGGCTTGTTCAGCTAGGAAAATGTTATCTTCAGAAGGAACCGGTAAGCTTTTCTCGCAAGTTGTCGTCGCTGCTTTGAAGTGGCGCAATGAATGCTTCCTATATAGTAAACGGTGCTCTGTGCTCCGCAGGAACCAGTACTGAAATTAAGGTGGGCCGCTGACGAATTACACCTCGCGGCCCAGGTTTTCTTCCTTCCTTTCATGGTTTACTTAATCAAAACCCTGTGTTACGCCGTCGTATGTCGGGCGGCTTGTTCAGCTAGGCAAAAGTTATCTTCAGAAGGAACCAGGTAAGCTTTTCTCGCAAGTTGTCGTCGCTGCTTTGAAGTGGCGCAATGAATGCTTCCTATATAGTGAACGGTGCTCTGTGCTCCGCAGGAACCAGTACTGAAATTAAGGTGGGCCGCTGACGAATTACACCTCGCTGCCCAGGTTTTCTTCCTTCCTTTCATGGTTTACTTAATCAAAACCCGGTGTTACGCCGTCGTATGTCGGGCGGCTTGTTCAGCTAGGCAAAAGTTATCTTCAGAAGAAACCAGGTAAGCTTTTCTCGCAAGTTTTCGTCGCTGCTTTGAAGTGGCACAATGAATGCTTCCTATATAGGGAACGGTGCTCCTTGCTCCGCAGGAACCAGTACTGAAATTAAGGTGGGCCGCTGACGAATTACACCTCGCAGCCCAGGTTTTCTTCCTTCCTTTCATGGTTTACTTAATCAAAACCCGGTGTTACGCCGTCGTATGTCGGGCGGCTTGTTCAGCTAGGCAAATGTTATCTTCAGAAGGAACCAGGTAAGCTTTTCTCGCAAGTTTTCTTCGCTGCTTTGAAGTGGCACAATGAATGCTTCCTATATAGGGAACGGTGTTCCGTGCTCCGCAGGGACTAGTACTGAAATTAAGGTGCGCCGCTGACGAATTACACCTCGCAGCCCAAATTTTCTTCCTTCCTTTCATGGTTTACTTAATCAAAACCCGGTGTTACGCCGTCGTATGTCGGGCGGCTTGTTCAGCTAGGCAAATGTTATCTTCAGAAGGAACCAGGTAAGCTTTTCTCGCGTTTTCGTCGCTGCTTTGAAGTGGCACAATGAATGCTTCCTATATAGGGAAGGGTGCTCCGTGCTCCGCAGGGACTAGTACTGAAATTAAGGTTGGCCGCTGACGAATTCCACCTCGCAGCCCAGCTTTTCTTCCTTCCTTTCATGGTTTACTTAATCAAAACCCGGTGTTACGCCGTCGTATGTCGGGCGGCTTGTTCAGCAAGGCAAATGTTATCTTCAGAAGGAACCAGGTAAGCTTTTCTCGCAAGTTGTCGTCGCTGCTTTGAAGTGGCGCAATGAATGCTTCCTATATAGTGAACGGTGCTCTGTGCTCCGCAGGAACCAGTACTGAAATTAAGGTGGGCCGCTGACGAATTACACCTCGCTGCCCAGGTTTTCTTCCTTCCTTTCATGGTTTACTTAATCAAAACCCGGTGTTACGCCGTCGTATGTCGGGCGGCTTGTTCAGCTAGGCAAAAGTTATCTTCAGAAGAAACCAGGTAAGCTTTTCTCGCAAGTTGTCGTCGCTGCTTTGAAGTGGCGCAATGAATACTTCCTATATAGTGAACGGTGCTCTGTGCTCCGCAGGAACCAGTACTGAAATTAAGGTGGGCCGCTGACGAATTACACCTCGCAGCCCAGGTTTTCTTCCTTCCTTTCATGGTTTACTTAATCAAAACCCGGTGTTACGCCGTCGTATGTCGGGCGGCTTGTTCAGCTAGGCAAATGTCATCTTCAGAAGGAACCGGTAAGCTTTTCTCGCAAGTTGTCGTCGCTGCTTTGAAGTGGCGAAATGAATGCTTCCTATATAGTGAACGGTGCTCTGTGCTCCGCAGGGACTAGTACTGAAATTAAGGTGGGCCGCTGACGAATTCCACCTCGCAGCCCAGGTTTTCTTCCTTCCTTTCATGGTTTACTTAATCAAAACCCGGTGTTACGCCGTCGTATGTCGGGCGGCTTGTTCAGCAAGGCAAATGTTATCTTCAGAAGGAACCAGGTAAGCTTTTCTCGCAAGTTGTCGTGGCTGCTTTGAAGTGGCGCAATGAATGCTTCCTATATAGTGAACAGTGCTCCATGCTCCGCAGGGACTAGTACTGAAATTAAGGTGGGCCGCTGACGAATTCCACCTCGAAGCCCAGGTTTTCTTCCTTCCTTTCATGGTTTACTTAATCAAAACCCGGTGTTACGCCGTCGTATGTCGGGCGGCTTGTTCAGCAAGGCAAATGTTATCTTCAGAAGGAACCAGGTAAGCTTTTCTCGCAAGTTTTCGTCGCTGCTTTGAAGTGGCACAATGAATGCTTCCTATATAGTGAACGGTGCTCTGTGCTCCGCAGGAACCAGTACTGAAATTAAGGTGGGCCGCTGACGAATTAAACCTCGCAGCCCAGGTTTTCTTCCTTCCTTTCATGGTTTACTTAATCAAAACCCGGTGATACGCCCTCATATGTCGGGCGGCTTGTTCAGCTAGGCAAATGTTATCTTCAGAAGGAACCAGGTAAGCTTTTCTCGCAAGTTTTCGTCGCTGCTTTGAAGTGGCACAATGAATGCTTCCTATATAGCGAACGGTGCTCCGTGCTCCGCAGGGACTAGTACTGAAATTAAGGTGGGCCGCTGACGAATTACACCTCGCAGCCCAGGTTTTCTTCCTTCCTTTCATGGTTTACTTCATCAAAACCCGGTGTTACTCCGTCGTATGTCGGGCGGCTTGTTCAGCTAGGCAAATGTTATCTTCAGAAGGAACCAGGTAAGCTTTTCTCGCAAGTTGTCGTCGCTGCTTTGAAGTGGCGCAATGAATGCTTCCTATATAGTGAACGGTGCTCCGTGCTCCGCAGGAACAAGTACTGAAATTAAGGTGGGCCGCTGACGAATTACACCTCGCAGCCCAGGTTTTCTTCCTTCCTTTCATGGTTTACTTAATCAAAACCCGGTGTTACGCCGTCGTATGTCGGGCGGCTTGTTCAGCAAGGCAAATGTTATCTTCAGAAGGAACCAGGTAAGCTTTTCTCGCAAGTTTTCGTCGCTGCTTTGAAGTGGCACAATGAATGCTTCCTATATAGTGAACGGTGCTCTGTGCTCCGCAGGAACCAGTACTGAAATTAAGGTGGGCCGCTGACGAATTACACCTCGCAGCCCAGGTTTTCTTCCTTCCTTTCATGGTTTACTTAATCAAAACCCGGTGATACGCCCTCATATGTCGGGCGGCTTGTTCAGCTAGGCAAATGTTATCTTCAGAAGGAACCAGGTAAGCTTTTCTCGCAAGTTTTCGTCGCTGCTTTGAAGTGGCACAATGAATGCTTCCTATATAGGGAACTGTGCTCCGTGCTCCGCAGGGACTAGTACTGAAATTAAGGTGGGCCGCTGACGAATTACACCTCGCTGCCCAGGTTTTCTTCCTTCCTTTCATGGTTTACTTAATCAAAACCCGGTGTTACGCCGTCGTATGTCGGGCGGCTTGTTCAGCTAGGCAAAAGTGATCTTCAGAAGAAACCGGTAAGCTTTTCTCGCAAGTTGTCGTCGCTGCTTTGAAGTGGCGCAATGAATGCTTCCTATATAGTAAACGGTGCTCTGTGCTCCGCAGGAACCAGTACTGAAATTAAGGTGGGCCGCTGACGAATTACACCTCGCGGCCCAGGTTTTCTTCCTTCCTTTCATGGTTTACTTAATCAAAACCCTGTGTTACGCCGTCGTATGTCGGGCGGCTTGTTCAGCTAGGCAAAAGTTATCTTCAGAAGAAACCAGGTAAGCTTTTCTCGCAAGTTTTCGTCGCTGCTTTGAAGTGGCGCAATGAATGCTTCCTATATAGTGAACGGTGCTCAGTGCTCCGCAGGAACCATTACTGAAATTAAGGTGGGCCGCTGACGAATTACACCTCGTAGCCCAGGTTTTCTTCCTTCCTTTCATGGTTTACTTAATCAAAACCCGGTGTTACGCCGCCGTATGTCGGGCGGCTTGTTCAGCTAAGCAAATGTTATCTTCAGAAGGAACCAGGTAAGCTTTTCTCGCAAGTTTTCGTCGCTGCTTTGAAGTGGCACAATGAATGCTTCCTATATAGGGAACGGTGCTCCTTGCTCCGCAGGAACCAGTACTGAAATTAAGGTGGGCCGCTGACGAATTACACCTCGCAGCCCAGGTTTTCTTCCTTCCTTTCATGGTTTACTTAATCAAAACCCGGTGCTACGCCGTCGTATGTCGGGCGGCTTGTTCAGCTAGGCAAATGTTATCTTCAGAAGGAACCAGGTAAGCTTTTCTCGCAAGTTTTCTTCGCTGCTTTGAAGTGGCACAATGAATGCTTCCTATATAGGGAACGGTGTTCCGTGCTCCGCAGGGACTAGTACTGAAATTAAGGTGCGCCGCTGACGAATTACACCTCGCAGCCCAGGTTTTCTTCCTTCCTTTCATGGTTTACTTAATCAAAACCCGGTGTTACGCCGTCGTATGTCGGGCGGCTTGTTCAGCTAGGCAAATGTTATCTTCAGAAGGAACCAGGTAAGCTTTTCTCGCAAGTTTTCGTCGCTGCTTTGAAGTGGCACAATGAATGCTTCCTATATAGGGAACGGTGCTCCTTGCTCCGCAGGAACCAGTACTGAAATTAAGGTGGGCCGCTGACGAATTACACCTCGCAGCCCAGGTTTTCTTCCTTCCTTTCATGGTTTACTTAATCAAAACCCGGTGTTACGCCGTCGTATGTCGGGCGGCTTCTTCAGCTAGGCAAATGTTATCTTCAGAAGGAACCAGGTAAGCTTTTCTCGCAAGTTTTCTTCGCTGCTTTGAAGTGGCACAATGAATGCTTCCTATATAGGGAACGGTGTTCCGTGCTCCACAGGGACTAGTACTGAAATTAAGGTGCGCCGCTGACGAATTACACCTCGCAGCCCAAATTTTCTTCCTTCCTTTCATGGTTTACTTAATCAAAACCCGGTGTTACGCCGTCGTATGTCGGGCGGCTTGTTCAGCTAGGCAAATGTTATCTTCAGAAGGAACCAGGTAAACTTTTCTCGCAAGTTTTCGTCGCTGCTTTGAAGTGGCACAATGAATGCTTTCTATATAGGGAACGGTGCTCCGTGCTCCGCAGGGACTAGTAATGAAATTAAGGTGCGCCGCTGATGAATTACACCTCGCAGCCCAGGTTTTCTTCCTTCCTTTCATGGTTTACTTAATCAAAACCCGGTGTTACGCCGTCGTATGTCGGGCGGCTTGTTCAGCTAGGCAAATGTTATCTTCAGAAGGAACCAGGTAAGCTTTTCTCGCAAGTTGTCGTCGCTGCTTTGAAGTGGCGCAATGAATGCTTCCTATATAGTGAACGGTGCTCTGTGCTCCGCAGGAACCAGTACTGAAATTAAGGTGGGCCGCTGACGAATTACACCTCGCTGCCCAGGTTTTCTTCCTTCCTTTCATGGTTTACTTAATCAAAACCCGGTGTTACGCCGTCGTATGTCGGGCGGCTTGTTCAGCTAGGCAAAAGTTATCTTCAGAAGAAACCAGGTAAGCTTTTCTCGCAAGTTGTCGTCGCTGCTTTGAAGTGGCGCAATGAATACTTCCTATATAGTGAACGGTGCTCTGTGCTCCGCAGGAACCAGTACTGAAATTAAGGTGGGCCGCTGACGAATTACACCTCGCAGCCCAGGTTTTCTTCCTTCCTTTCATGGTTTACTTAATCAAAACCCGGTGTTACGCCGTCGTATGTCGGGCGGCTTGTTCAGCTAGGCAAATGTCATCTTCAGAAGGAACCGGTAAGCTTTTCTCGCAAGTTGTCGTCGCTGCTTTGAAGTGGCGAAATGAATGCTTCCTATATAGTGAACGGTGCTCTGTGCTCCGCAGGAACCAGTACTGAAATTAAGGTGGGCCGCTGACGAATTACACCTCGCGGCCCAGGTTTTCTTCCTTCCTTTCATGGTTTACTTAATCAAAACCCGGTGTTACGCCGTCGTATGTCGGGCGGTTTGTTCAGCTAGGCAAATGTCATCTTCAGAAGGAACCAGGTAAGCTTTTCTCGCAAGTTTTCATCGCTGCTTTGAAGTGGCACAATGAATGCTTCCTATATAGGGAACGGTGCTCCGTGCTGCGCAGGGACTAGTACTGAAATTAAGGTGGGCCGCTGACGAATTACACCTCGCAGCCCAGGTTTTCTTCCTTCCTTTCATGGTTTACTTAATCAAAACCCGGTATTACGCCGTCGTATGTCGGGCGGTTTGTTCAGCTAGGCAAATGTCATCTTCAGAAGGAACCAGGTAAGCTTTTCTCGCAAGTTTTCATCGCTGCTTTGAAGTGGCACAATGAATGCTTCCTATATAGGGAACGGTGCTCCGTGCTGCGCAGGGACTAGTACTGAAATTAAGGTGGGCCGCTGACGAATTACACCTCGCAGCCCAGGTTTTCTTCCTTCCTTTCATGGTTTACTTAATCAAAACCCGGTGTTACGCCGTCGTATGTCGGGCGGCTTGTTCAGCTAGGCAAATGTTATCTTCAGAAGGAACCAGGTAAGCTTTTCTCGCAAGTTGTCGTCGCTGCTTTGAAGTGGCGCAATGAATGCTTCCTATATAGTGAACGGTGCTCCGTGCTCCGCAGGAACCAGTACTGAAATTAAGGTGGGCCGCTGACGAATTACACCTCGCAGCCCAGGTTTGCTTCTTTCCTTTCATGGTTTACTTAATCAAAACCCGGTGTTACGCCGTCGTATGTCGGGCGGCTTGTTCAGCTAGGCAAAAGTTATCTTCAGAAGGAACCAGGTAAGCTTTTCTCGCAAGTTTTCGTCGCTGCTTTGAAGTGGCACAATGAATGCTTCCTATATAGGGAATGGTGCTCCTTGCTCCGCAGGAACCAGTACTGAAATTAAGGTGGGCCGCTGACGAATTACACCTCGCAGCCCAGGTTTTCTTCCTTCCTTTCATGGTTTACTTAATCAAAACCCGGTGTTACGCCGTCGTATGTCGGGCGGCTTGTTCAGCTAGGCAAATGTTATCTTCAGAAGGAACCAGGTAAGCTTTTCTCGCAAGTTTTCTTCGCTGCTTTGAAGTGGCACAATGAATGCTTCCTATATAGGGAACGGTGTTCCGTGCTCCGCAGGGACTAGTACTGAAATTAAGGTGCGCCGCTGACGAATTACACCTCGCAGCCCAAATTTTCTTCCTTCCTTTCATGGTTTACTTAATCAAAACCCGGTGTTACGCCGTCGTATGTCGGGCGGCTTGTTCAGCTAGGCAAATGGTATCTTCAGAAGGAACCAGGTAAGCTTTTCTCGCGTTTTCGTCGCTGCTTTGAAGTGGCACAATGAATGCTTCCTATATAGGGAACGGTGCTCCGTGCTCCGCAGGGACTAGTACTGAAATTAAGGTGGGCCGCTGACGAATTCCACCTCGCAGCCCAGGTTTTCTTCCTTCCTTTCATGGTTTACTTAATCAAAACCCGGTGTTACGCCGTAGTATGTCGGGCGGCTTGTTCAGCAAGGCAAATGTTATCTTCAGAAGGAACCAGGTAAGCTTTTCTCGCAAGTTGTCGTGGCTGCTTTGAAGTGGCGCAATGAATGCTTCCTATATAGTGAACAGTGCTCCATGCTCCGCAGGGACTAGTACTGAAATTAAGGTGGGCCGCTGACGAATTCCACCTCGAAGCCCAGGTTTTCTTCCTTCCTTTCATGGTTTACTTAATCAAAACCCGGTGTTACGCCGTCGTATGTCGGGCGGCTTGTTCAGCAAGGCAAATGTTATCTTCAGGAGGAACCAGGTAAGCTTTTCTCGCAAGTTTTCGTCGCTGCTTTGAAGTGGCACAATGAATGCTTCCTATATAGTGAACGGTGCTCTGTGCTCCGCAGGAACCAGTACTGAAATTAAGGTGGGCCGCTGACGAATTAAACCTCGCAGCCCAGGTTTTCTTCCTTCCTTTCATGGTTTACTTAATCAAAACCCGGTGATACGCCCTCATATGTCGGGCGGCTTGTTCAGCTAGGCAAATGTTATCTTCAGAAGGAACCAGGTAAGCTTTTCTCGCAAGTTTTCGTCGCTGCTTTGAAGTGGCACAATGAATGCTTCCTATATAGCGAACGGTGCTCCGTGCTCCGCAGGGACTAGTACTGAAATTAAGGTGGGCCGCTGACGAATTACACCTCGCAGCCCAGGTTTTCTTCCTTCCTTTCATGGTTTACTTCATCAAAACCCGGTGTTACTCCGTCGTATGTCGGGCGGCTTGTTCAGCTAGGCAAATGTTATCTTCAGAAGGAACCAGGTAAGCTTTTCTCGCAAGTTGTCGTCGCTGCTTTGAAGTGGCGCAATGAATGCTTCCTATATAGTGAACGGTGCTCCGTGCTCCGCAGGAACAAGTACTGAAATTAAGGTGGGCCGCTGACGAATTACACCTCGCAGCCCAGGTTTTCTTCCTTCCTTTCATGGTTTACTTAATCAAAACCCGGTGTTACGCCGTCGTATGTCGGGCGGCTTGTTCAGCCAGGCAAAAGTTATCTTCAGAAGCAACCAGGTAAGCTTTTCTCGCAAGTTGTCGTCGCTGCTTTGAAGTGGCGCAATGAATGCTTCCTATATAGTGAACGGTGCTCTGTGCTCCGCAGGGACTAGTACTGAAATTAAGGTGCGCCGCTGACGAATTACACCTCGCAGCCCAGGTTTTCTTCCTTCCTTTCATGGTTTACTTAATCAAAACCCGGTGTTACGCCGTCGTATGTCGGGCGGCTTGTTCAGCTAGGCAAATGTTATCTTCAGAAGGAACCAGGTAAGCTTTTCTCGCAAGTTTTCGTCGCTGCTTTGAAGTGGCACAATGAATGCTTCCTATATAGGGAACGGTGCTCCTTGCTCCGCAGGAACCAGTACTGAAATTAAGGTGGGCCGCTGACGAATTACACCTCGCAGCCCAGGTTTTCTTCCTTCCTTTCATGGTTTACTTAATCAAAACCCGGTGTTACGCCGTCGTATGTCGGGCGGCTTCTTCAGCTAGGCAAATGTTATCTTCAGAAGGAACCAGGTAAGCTTTTCTCGCAAGTTTTCTTCGCTGCTTTGAAGTGGCACAATGAATGCTTCCTATATAGGGAACGGTGTTCCGTGCTCCACAGGGACTAGTACTGAAATTAAGGTGCGCCGCTGACGAATTACACCTCGCAGCCCAAATTTTCTTCCTTCCTTTCATGGTTTACTTAATCAAAACCCGGTGTTACGCCGTCGTATGTCGGGCGGCTTGTTCAGCTAGGCAAATGTTATCTTCAGAAGGAACCAGGTAAACTTTTCTCGCAAGTTTTCGTCGCTGCTTTGAAGTGGCACAATGAATGCTTTCTATATAGGGAACGGTGCTCCGTGCTCCGCAGGGACTAGTAATGAAATTAAGGTGCGCCGCTGATGAATTACACCTCGCAGCCCAGGTTTTCTTCCTTCCTTTCATGGTTTACTTAATCAAAACCCGGTGTTACGCCGTCGTATGTCGGGCGGCTTGTTCAGCTAGGCAAATGTTATCTTCAGAAGGAACCAGGTAAGCTTTTCTCGCAAGTTGTCGTCGCTGCTTTGAAGTGGCGCAATGAATGCTTCCTATATAGTGAACGGTGCTCTGTGCTCCGCAGGAACCAGTACTGAAATTAAGGTGGGCCGCTGACGAATTACACCTCGCTGCCCAGGTTTTCTTCCTTCCTTTCATGGTTTACTTAATCAAAACCCGGTGTTACGCCGTCGTATGTCGGGCGGCTTGTTCAGCTAGGCAAAAGTTATCTTCAGAAGAAACCAGGTAAGCTTTTCTCGCAAGTTGTCGTCGCTGCTTTGAAGTGGCGCAATGAATACTTCCTATATAGTGAACGGTGCTCTGTGCTCCGCAGGAACCAGTACTGAAATTAAGGTGGGCCGCTGACGAATTACACCTCGCAGCCCAGGTTTTCTTCCTTCCTTTCATGGTTTACTTAATCAAAACCCGGTGTTACGCCGTCGTATGTCGGGCGGCTTGTTCAGCTAGGCAAATGTCATCTTCAGAAGGAACCGGTAAGCTTTTCTCGCAAGTTGTCGTCGCTGCTTTGAAGTGGCGAAATGAATGCTTCCTATATAGTGAACGGTGCTCTGTGCTCCGCAGGAACCAGTACTGAAATTAAGGTGGGCCGCTGACGAATTACACCTCGCGGCCCAGGTTTTCTTCCTTCCTTTCATGGTTTACTTAATCAAAACCCGGTGTTACGCCGTCGTATGTCGGGCGGTTTGTTCAGCTAGGCAAATGTCATCTTCAGAAGGAACCAGGTAAGCTTTTCTCGCAAGTTTTCATCGCTGCTTTGAAGTGGCACAATGAATGCTTCCTATATAGGGAACGGTGCTCCGTGCTGCGCAGGGACTAGTACTGAAATTAAGGTGGGCCGCTGACGAATTACACCTCGCAGCCCAGGTTTTCTTCCTTCCTTTCATGGTTTACTTAATCAAAACCCGGTATTACGCCGTCGTATGTCGGGCGGTTTGTTCAGCTAGGCAAATGTCATCTTCAGAAGGAACCAGGTAAGCTTTTCTCGCAAGTTTTCATCGCTGCTTTGAAGTGGCACAATGAATGCTTCCTATATAGGGAACGGTGCTCCGTGCTGCGCAGGGACTAGTACTGAAATTAAGGTGGGCCGCTGACGAATTACACCTCGCAGCCCAGGTTTTCTTCCTTCCTTTCATGGTTTACTTAATCAAAACCCGGTGTTACGCCGTCGTATGTCGGGCGGCTTGTTCAGCTAGGCAAATGTTATCTTCAGAAGGAACCAGGTAAGCTTTTCTCGCAAGTTGTCGTCGCTGCTTTGAAGTGGCGCAATGAATGCTTCCTATATAGTGAACGGTGCTCCGTGCTCCGCAGGAACCAGTACTGAAATTAAGGTGGGCCGCTGACGAATTACACCTCGCAGCCCAGGTTTGCTTCTTTCCTTTCATGGTTTACTTAATCAAAACCCGGTGTTACGCCGTCGTATGTCGGGCGGCTTGTTCAGCTAGGCAAAAGTTATCTTCAGAAGGAACCAGGTAAGCTTTTCTCGCAAGTTTTCGTCGCTGCTTTGAAGTGGCACAATGAATGCTTCCTATATAGGGAATGGTGCTCCTTGCTCCGCAGGAACCAGTACTGAAATTAAGGTGGGCCGCTGACGAATTACACCTCGCAGCCCAGGTTTTCTTCCTTCCTTTCATGGTTTACTTAATCAAAACCCGGTGTTACGCCGTCGTATGTCGGGCGGCTTGTTCAGCTAGGCAAATGTTATCTTCAGAAGGAACCAGGTAAGCTTTTCTCGCAAGTTTTCTTCGCTGCTTTGAAGTGGCACAATGAATGCTTCCTATATAGGGAACGGTGTTCCGTGCTCCGCAGGGACTAGTACTGAAATTAAGGTGCGCCGCTGACGAATTACACCTCGCAGCCCAAATTTTCTTCCTTCCTTTCATGGTTTACTTAATCAAAACCCGGTGTTACGCCGTCGTATGTCGGGCGGCTTGTTCAGCTAGGCAAATGGTATCTTCAGAAGGAACCAGGTAAGCTTTTCTCGCGTTTTCGTCGCTGCTTTGAAGTGGCACAATGAATGCTTCCTATATAGGGAACGGTGCTCCGTGCTCCGCAGGGACTAGTACTGAAATTAAGGTGGGCCGCTGACGAATTCCACCTCGCAGCCCAGGTTTTCTTCCTTCCTTTCATGGTTTACTTAATCAAAACCCGGTGTTACGCCGTAGTATGTCGGGCGGCTTGTTCAGCAAGGCAAATGTTATCTTCAGAAGGAACCAGGTAAGCTTTTCTCGCAAGTTGTCGTGGCTGCTTTGAAGTGGCGCAATGAATGCTTCCTATATAGTGAACAGTGCTCCATGCTCCGCAGGGACTAGTACTGAAATTAAGGTGGGCCGCTGACGAATTCCACCTCGAAGCCCAGGTTTTCTTCCTTCCTTTCATGGTTTACTTAATCAAAACCCGGTGTTACGCCGTCGTATGTCGGGCGGCTTGTTCAGCAAGGCAAATGTTATCTTCAGAAGGAACCAGGTAAGCTTTTCTCGCAAGTTTTCGTCGCTGCTTTGAAGTGGCACAATGAATGCTTCCTATATAGTGAACGGTGCTCTGTGCTCCGCAGGAACCAGTACTGAAATTAAGGTGGGCCGCTGACGAATTAAACCTCGCAGCCCAGGTTTTCTTCCTTCCATTCATGGTTTACTTAATCAAAACCCGGTGATACGCCCTCATATGTCGGGCGGCTTGTTCAGCTAGGCAAATGTTATCTTCAGAAGGAACCAGGTAAGCTTTTCTCGCAAGTTTTCGTCGCTGCTTTGAAGTGGCACAATGAATGCTTCCTATATAGCGAACGGTGCTCCGTGCTCCGCAGGGACTAGTACTGAAATTAAGGTGGGCCGCTGACGAATTACACCTCGCAGCCCAGGTTTTCTTCCTTCCTTTCATGGTTTACTTCATCAAAACCCGGTGTTACTCCGTCGTATGTCGGGCGGCTTGTTCAGCTAGGCAAATGTTATCTTCAGAAGGAACCAGGTAAGCTTTTCTCGCAAGTTGTCGTCGCTGCTTTGAAGTGGCGCAATGAATGCTTCCTATATAGTGAACGGTGCTCCGTGCTCCGCAGGAACAAGTACTGAAATTAAGGTGGGCCGCTGACGAATTACACCTCGCAGCCCAGGTTTTCTTCCTTCCTTTCATGGTTTACTTAATCAAAACCCGGTGTTACGCCGTCGTATGTCGGGCGGCTTGTTCAGCCAGGCAAAAGTTATCTTCAGAAGCAACCAGGTAAGCTTTTCTCGCAAGTTGTCGTCGCTGCTTTGAAGTGGCGCAATGAATGCTTCCTATATAGTGAACGGTGCTCTGTGCTCCGCAGGAACCAGTACTGAAATTAAGGTGGGCCGCTGACGAATTACACCTCGCTGCCCAGGTTTTCTTCCTTCCTTTCATGGTTTACTTAATCAAAACCCGGTGTTACGCCGTCGTATGTCGGGCGGCTTGTTCAGCTAGGCAAAAGTTATCTTCAGAAGAAACCAGGTAAGCTTTTCTCGCAAGTTGTCGTCGCTGCTTTGAAGTGGCGCAATGAATGCTTCCTATATAGTGAACGGTGCTCTGTGCTCCGCAGGAACCAGTACTGAAATTAAGGTGGGCCGCTGACGAATTACACCTCGCAGCCCAGGTTTTCTTCCTTCCTTTCATGGTTTACTTAATCAAAACCCGGTGTTACGCCGTCGTATGTCGGGCGGCTTGTTCAGCTAGGAAAATGTTATCTTCAGAAGGAACCGGTAAGCTTTTCTCGCAAGTTGTCGTCGCTGCTTTGAAGTGGCACAATGAATGCTTCCTATATAGGGAACGGTGCTCCGTGCTCCGCAGGGACTAGTACTGAAATTAAGGTGGGCCGCTGACGAATTACACCTCGCAGCCCAGGTTTTCTTCCTTCCTTTCATGGTTTACTTCATCAAAACCCGGTGTTACTCCGTCGTATGTCGGGCGGCTTGTTCAGCTAGGCAAATGTTATCTTCAGAAGGAACCAGGTAAGCTTTTCTCGCAAGTTGTCGTCGCTGCTTTGAAGTGGCGCAATGAATGCTTCCTATATAGTGAACGGTGCTCCGTGCTCCGCAGGAACCAGTACTGAAATTAAGGTGGGCCGCTGACGAATTACACCTCGCAGCCCAGGTTTTCTTCCTTCCTTTCATGGTTTACTTAATCAAAACCCGGTGTTACGCCGTCTTATGTCGGGCGGCTTGTTCAGCCAGGCAAAAGTTATCTTCAGAAGCAACCAGGTAAGCTTTTCTCGCAAGTTGTCGTCGCTGCTTTGAAGTGGCGCAATGAATGCTTCCTATATAGTGAACGGTGCTCTGTGCTCCGCAGGAACCAGTACTGAAATTAAGGTGGGCCGCTGACGAATTACACCTCGCTGCCCAGGTTTTCTTCCTTCCTTTCATGGTTTACTTAATCAAAACCCGGTGTTACGCCGTCGTATGTCGGGCGGCTTGTTCAGCTAGGCAAAAGTTATCTTCAGAAGAAACCAGGTAAGCTTTTCTCGCAAGTTGTCGTCGCTGCTTTGAAGTGGCGCAATGAATGCTTCCTATATAGTGAACGGTGCTCTGTGCTCCGCAGGAACCAGTACTGAAATTAAGGTGGGCCGCTGACGAATTACACCTCGCAGCCCAGGTTTTCTTCCTTCCTTTCATGGTTTACTTAATCAAAACCCGGTGTTACGCCGTCGTATGTCGGGCGGCTTGTTCAGCTAGGAAAATGTTATCTTCAGAAGGAACCGGTAAGCTTTTCTCGCAAGTTGTCGTCGCTGCTTTGAAGTGGCGCAATGAATGCTTCCTATATAGTAAACGGTGCTCTGTGCTCCGCAGGAACCAGTACTGAAATTAAGGTGGGCCGCTGACGAATTACACCTCGCGGCCCAGGTTTTCTTCCTTCCTTTCATGGTTTACTTAATCAAAACCCTGTGTTACGCCGTCGTATGTCGGGCGGCTTGTTCAGCTAGGCAAAAGTTATCTTCAGAAGGAACCAGGTAAGCTTTTCTCGCAAGTTGTCGTCGCTGCTTTGAAGTGGCGCAATGAATGCTTCCTATATAGTGAACGGTGCTCTGTGCTCCGCAGGAACCAGTACTGAAATTAAGGTGGGCCGCTGACGAATTACACCTCGCTGCCCAGGTTTTCTTCCTTCCTTTCATGGTTTACTTAATCAAAACCCGGTGTTACGCCGTCGTATGTCGGGCGGCTTGTTCAGCTAGGCAAAAGTTATCTTCAGAAGAAACCAGGTAAGCTTTTCTCGCAAGTTTTCGTCGCTGCTTTGAAGTGGCACAATGAATGCTTCCTATATAGGGAACGGTGCTCCTTGCTCCGCAGGAACCAGTACTGAAATTAAGGTGGGCCGCTGACGAATTACACCTCGCAGCCCAGGTTTTCTTCCTTCCTTTCATGGTTTACTTAATCAAAACCCGGTGTTACGCCGTCGTATGTCGGGCGGCTTGTTCAGCTAGGCAAATGTTATCTTCAGAAGGAACCAGGTAAGCTTTTCTCGCAAGTTTTCTTCGCTGCTTTGAAGTGGCACAATGAATGCTTCCTATATAGGGAACGGTGTTCCGTGCTCCGCAGGGACTAGTACTGAAATTAAGGTGCGCCGCTGACGAATTACACCTCGCAGCCCAAATTTTCTTCCTTCCTTTCATGGTTTACTTAATCAAAACCCGGTGTTACGCCGTCGTATGTCGGGCGGCTTGTTCAGCTAGGCAAATGTTATCTTCAGAAGGAACCAGGTAAGCTTTTCTCGCGTTTTCGTCGCTGCTTTGAAGTGGCACAATGAATGCTTCCTATATAGGGAACGGTGCTCCGTGCTCCGCAGGGACTAGTACTGAAATTAAGGTTGGCCGCTGACGAATTCCACCTCGCAGCCCAGCTTTTCTTCCTTCCTTTCATGGTTTACTTAATCAAAACCCGGTGTTACGCCGTCGTATGTCGGGCGGCTTGTTCAGCAAGGCAAATGTTATCTTCAGAAGGAACCAGGTAAGCTTTTCTCGCAAGTTGTCGTCGCTGCTTTGAAGTGGCGCAATGAATGCTTCCTATATAGTGAACGGTGCTCTGTGCTCCGCAGGAACCAGTACTGAAATTAAGGTGGGCCGCTGACGAATTACACCTCGCTGCCCAGGTTTTCTTCCTTCCTTTCATGGTTTACTTAATCAAAACCCGGTGTTACGCCGTCGTATGTCGGGCGGCTTGTTCAGCTAGGCAAAAGTTATCTTCAGAAGAAACCAGGTAAGCTTTTCTCGCAAGTTGTCGTCGCTGCTTTGAAGTGGCGCAATGAATACTTCCTATATAGTGAACGGTGCTCTGTGCTCCGCAGGAACCAGTACTGAAATTAAGGTGGGCCGCTGACGAATTACACCTCGCAGCCCAGGTTTTCTTCCTTCCTTTCATGGTTTACTTAATCAAAACCCGGTGTTACGCCGTCGTATGTCGGGCGGCTTGTTCAGCTAGGCAAATGTCATCTTCAGAAGGAACCGGTAAGCTTTTCTCGCAAGTTGTCGTCGCTGCTTTGAAGTGGCGAAATGAATGCTTCCTATATAGTGAACGGTGCTCTGTGCTCCGCAGGGACTAGTACTGAAATTAAGGTGGGCCGCTGACGAATTCCACCTCGCAGCCCAGGTTTTCTTCCTTCCTTTCATGGTTTACTTAATCAAAACCCGGTGTTACGCCGTCGTATGTCGGGCGGCTTGTTCAGCAAGGCAAATGTTATCTTCAGAAGGAACCAGGTAAGCTTTTCTCGCAAGTTGTCGTGGCTGCTTTGAAGTGGCGCAATGAATGCTTCCTATATAGTGAACAGTGCTCCATGCTCCGCAGGGACTAGTACTGAAATTAAGGTGGGCCGCTGACGAATTCCACCTCGAAGCCCAGGTTTTCTTCCTTCCTTTCATGGTTTACTTAATCAAAACCCGGTGTTACGCCGTCGTATGTCGGGCGGCTTGTTCAGCAAGGCAAATGTTATCTTCAGAAGGAACCAGGTAAGCTTTTCTCGCAAGTTTTCGTCGCTGCTTTGAAGTGGCACAATGAATGCTTCCTATATAGTGAACGGTGCTCTGTGCTCCGCAGGAACCAGTACTGAAATTAAGGTGGGCCGCTGACGAATTAAACCTCGCAGCCCAGGTTTTCTTCCTTCCTTTCATGGTTTACTTAATCAAAACCCGGTGATACGCCCTCATATGTCGGGCGGCTTGTTCAGCTAGGCAAATGTTATCTTCAGAAGGAACCAGGTAAGCTTTTCTCGCAAGTTTTCGTCGCTGCTTTGAAGTGGCACAATGAATGCTTCCTATATAGCGAACGGTGCTCCGTGCTCCGCAGGGACTAGTACTGAAATTAAGGTGGGCCGCTGACGAATTACACCTCGCAGCCCAGGTTTTCTTCCTTCCTTTCATGGTTTACTTCATCAAAACCCGGTGTTACTCCGTCGTATGTCGGGCGGCTTGTTCAGCTAGGCAAATGTTATCTTCAGAAGGAACCAGGTAAGCTTTTCTCGCAAGTTGTCGTCGCTGCTTTGAAGTGGCGCAATGAATGCTTCCTATATAGTGAACGGTGCTCCGTGCTCCGCAGGAACAAGTACTGAAATTAAGGTGGGCCGCTGACGAATTACACCTCGCAGCCCAGGTTTTCTTCCTTCCTTTCATGGTTTACTTAATCAAAACCCGGTGTTACGCCGTCGTATGTCGGGCGGCTTGTTCAGCCAGGCAAAAGTTATCTTCAGAAGCAACCAGGTAAGCTTTTCTCGCAAGTTGTCGTCGCTGCTTTGAAGTGGCGCAATGAATGCTTCCTATATAGTGAACGGTGCTCTGTGCTCCGCAGGAACCAGTACTGAAATTAAGGTGGGCCGCTGACGAATTACACCTCGCTGCCCAGGTTTTCTTCCTTCCTTTCATGGTTTACTTAATCAAAACCCGGTGTTACGCCGTCGTATGTCGGGCGGCTTGTTCAGCTAGGCAAAAGTTATCTTCAGAAGAAACCAGGTAAGCTTTTCTCGCAAGTTGTCGTCGCTGCTTTGAAGTGGCGCAATGAATGCTTCCTATATAGTGAACGGTGCTCTGTGCTCCGCAGGAACCAGTACTGAAATTAAGGTGGGCCGCTGACGAATTACACCTCGCAGCCCAGGTTTTCTTCCTTCCTTTCATGGTTTACTTAATCAAAACCCGGTGTTACGCCGTCGTATGTCGGGCGGCTTGTTCAGCTAGGAAAATGTTATCTTCAGAAGGAACCGGTAAGCTTTTCTCGCAAGTTGTCGTCGCTGCTTTGAAGTGGCACAATGAATGCTTCCTATATAGGGAACGGTGCTCCGTGCTCCGCAGGGACTAGTACTGAAATTAAGGTGGGCCGCTGACGAATTACACCTCGCAGCCCAGGTTTTCTTCCTTCCTTTCATGGTTTACTTCATCAAAACCCGGTGTTACTCCGTCGTATGTCGGGCGGCTTGTTCAGCTAGGCAAATGTTATCTTCAGAAGGAACCAGGTAAGCTTTTCTCGCAAGTTGTCGTCGCTGCTTTGAAGTGGCGCAATGAATGCTTCCTATATAGTGAACGGTGCTCCGTGCTCCGCAGGAACCAGTACTGAAATTAAGGTGGGCCGCTGACGAATTACACCTCGCAGCCCAGGTTTTCTTCCTTCCTTTCATGGTTTACTTAATCAAAACCCGGTGTTACGCCGTCTTATGTCGGGCGGCTTGTTCAGCCAGGCAAAAGTTATCTTCAGAAGCAACCAGGTAAGCTTTTCTCGCAAGTTGTCGTCGCTGCTTTGAAGTGGCGCAATGAATGCTTCCTATATAGTGAACGGTGCTCTGTGCTCCGCAGGAACCAGTACTGAAATTAAGGTGGGCCGCTGACGAATTACACCTCGCTGCCCAGGTTTTCTTCCTTCCTTTCATGGTTTACTTAATCAAAACCCGGTGTTACGCCGTCGTATGTCGGGCGGCTTGTTCAGCTAGGCAAAAGTTATCTTCAGAAGAAACCAGGTAAGCTTTTCTCGCAAGTTGTCGTCGCTGCTTTGAAGTGGCGCAATGAATGCTTCCTATATAGTGAACGGTGCTCTGTGCTCCGCAGGAACCAGTACTGAAATTAAGGTGGGCCGCTGACGAATTACACCTCGCAGCCCAGGTTTTCTTCCTTCCTTTCATGGTTTACTTAATCAAAACCCGGTGTTACGCCGTCGTATGTCGGGCGGCTTGTTCAGCTAGGAAAATGTTATCTTCAGAAGGAACCGGTAAGCTTTTCTCGCAAGTTGTCGTCGCTGCTTTGAAGTGGCGCAATGAATGCTTCCTATATAGTAAACGGTGCTCTGTGCTCCGCAGGAACCAGTACTGAAATTAAGGTGGGCCGCTGACGAATTACACCTCGCGGCCCAGGTTTTCTTCCTTCCTTTCATGGTTTACTTAATCAAAACCCTGTGTTACGCCGTCGTATGTCGGGCGGCTTGTTCAGCTAGGCAAAAGTTATCTTCAGAAGGAACCAGGTAAGCTTTTCTCGCAAGTTGTCGTCGCTGCTTTGAAGTGGCGCAATGAATGCTTCCTATATAGTGAACGGTGCTCTGTGCTCCGCAGGAACCAGTACTGAAATTAAGGTGGGCCGCTGACGAATTACACCTCGCTGCCCAGGTTTTCTTCCTTCCTTTCATGGTTTACTTAATCAAAACCCGGTGTTACGCCGTCGTATGTCGGGCGGCTTGTTCAGCTAGGCAAAAGTTATCTTCAGAAGAAACCAGGTAAGCTTTTCTCGCAAGTTTTCGTCGCTGCTTTGAAGTGGCACAATGAATGCTTCCTATATAGGGAACGGTGCTCCTTGCTCCGCAGGAACCAGTACTGAAATTAAGGTGGGCCGCTGACGAATTACACCTCGCAGCCCAGGTTTTCTTCCTTCCTTTCATGGTTTACTTAATCAAAACCCGGTGTTACGCCGTCGTATGTCGGGCGGCTTGTTCAGCTAGGCAAATGTTATCTTCAGAAGGAACCAGGTAAGCTTTTCTCGCAAGTTTTCTTCGCTGCTTTGAAGTGGCACAATGAATGCTTCCTATATAGGGAACGGTGTTCCGTGCTCCGCAGGGACTAGTACTGAAATTAAGGTGCGCCGCTGACGAATTACACCTCGCAGCCCAAATTTTCTTCCTTCCTTTCATGGTTTACTTAATCAAAACCCGGTGTTACGCCGTCGTATGTCGGGCGGCTTGTTCAGCTAGGCAAATGTTATCTTCAGAAGGAACCAGGTAAGCTTTTCTCGCGTTTTCGTCGCTGCTTTGAAGTGGCACAATGAATGCTTCCTATATAGGGAACGGTGCTCCGTGCTCCGCAGGGACTAGTACTGAAATTAAGGTTGGCCGCTGACGAATTCCACCTCGCAGCCCAGCTTTTCTTCCTTCCTTTCATGGTTTACTTAATCAAAACCCGGTGTTACGCCGTCGTATGTCGGGCGGCTTGTTCAGCTAGGAAAATGTTATCTTCAGAAGGAACCGGTAAGCTTTTCTCGCAAGTTGTCGTCGCTGCTTTGAAGTGGCACAATGAATGCTTCCTATATAGGGAACGGTGCTCCGTGCTCCGCAGGGACTAGTACTGAAATTAAGGTGGGCCGCTGACGAATTACACCTCGCAGCCCAGGTTTTCTTCCTTCCTTTCATGGTTTACTTCATCAAAACCCGGTGTTACTCCGTCGTATGTCGGGCGGCTTGTTCAGCTAGGCAAATGTTATCTTCAGAAGGAACCAGGTAAGCTTTTCTCGCAAGTTGTCGTCGCTGCTTTGAAGTGGCGCAATGAATGCTTCCTATATAGTGAACGGTGCTCCGTGCTCCGCAGGAACCAGTACTGAAATTAAGGTGGGCCGCTGACGAATTACACCTCGCAGCCCAGGTTTTCTTCCTTCCTTTCATGGTTTACTTAATCAAAACCCGGTGTTACGCCGTCTTATGTCGGGCGGCTTGTTCAGCCAGGCAAAAGTTATCTTCAGAAGCAACCAGGTAAGCTTTTCTCGCAAGTTGTCGTCGCTGCTTTGAAGTGGCGCAATGAATGCTTCCTATATAGTGAACGGTGCTCTGTGCTCCGCAGGAACCAGTACTGAAATTAAGGTGGGCCGCTGACGAATTACACCTCGCTGCCCAGGTTTTCTTCCTTCCTTTCATGGTTTACTTAATCAAAACCCGGTGTTACGCCGTCGTATGTCGGGCGGCTTGTTCAGCTAGGCAAAAGTTATCTTCAGAAGAAACCAGGTAAGCTTTTCTCGCAAGTTGTCGTCGCTGCTTTGAAGTGGCGCAATGAATGCTTCCTATATAGTGAACGGTGCTCTGTGCTCCGCAGGAACCAGTACTGAAATTAAGGTGGGCCGCTGACGAATTACACCTCGCAGCCCAGGTTTTCTTCCTTCCTTTCATGGTTTACTTAATCAAAACCCGGTGTTACGCCGTCGTATGTCGGGCGGCTTGTTCAGCTAGGAAAATGTTATCTTCAGAAGGAACCGGTAAGCTTTTCTCGCAAGTTGTCGTCGCTGCTTTGAAGTGGCGCAATGAATGCTTCCTATATAGTAAACGGTGCTCTGTGCTCCGCAGGAACCAGTACTGAAATTAAGGTGGGCCGCTGACGAATTACACCTCGCGGCCCAGGTTTTCTTCCTTCCTTTCATGGTTTACTTAATCAAAACCCTGTGTTACGCCGTCGTATGTCGGGCGGCTTGTTCAGCTAGGCAAAAGTTATCTTCAGAAGGAACCAGGTAAGCTTTTCTCGCAAGTTGTCGTCGCTGCTTTGAAGTGGCGCAATGAATGCTTCCTATATAGTGAACGGTGCTCTGTGCTCCGCAGGAACCAGTACTGAAATTAAGGTGGGCCGCTGACGAATTACACCTCGCTGCCCAGGTTTTCTTCCTTCCTTTCATGGTTTACTTAATCAAAACCCGGTGTTACGCCGTCGTATGTCGGGCGGCTTGTTCAGCTAGGCAAAAGTTATCTTCAGAAGAAACCAGGTAAGCTTTTCTCGCAAGTTTTCGTCGCTGCTTTGAAGTGGCACAATGAATGCTTCCTATATAGGGAACGGTGCTCCTTGCTCCGCAGGAACCAGTACTGAAATTAAGGTGGGCCGCTGACGAATTACACCTCGCAGCCCAGGTTTTCTTCCTTCCTTTCATGGTTTACTTAATCAAAACCCGGTGTTACGCCGTCGTATGTCGGGCGGCTTGTTCAGCTAGGCAAATGTTATCTTCAGAAGGAACCAGGTAAGCTTTTCTCGCAAGTTTTCTTCGCTGCTTTGAAGTGGCACAATGAATGCTTCCTATATAGGGAACGGTGTTCCGTGCTCCGCAGGGACTAGTACTGAAATTAAGGTGCGCCGCTGACGAATTACACCTCGCAGCCCAAATTTTCTTCCTTCCTTTCATGGTTTACTTAATCAAAACCCGGTGTTACGCCGTCGTATGTCGGGCGGCTTGTTCAGCTAGGCAAATGTTATCTTCAGAAGGAACCAGGTAAGCTTTTCTCGCGTTTTCGTCGCTGCTTTGAAGTGGCACAATGAATGCTTCCTATATAGGGAACGGTGCTCCGTGCTCCGCAGGGACTAGTACTGAAATTAAGGTTGGCCGCTGACGAATTCCACCTCGCAGCCCAGCTTTTCTTCCTTCCTTTCATGGTTTACTTAATCAAAACCCGGTGTTACGCCGTCGTATGTCGGGCGGCTTGTTCAGCAAGGCAAATGTTATCTTCAGAAGGAACCAGGTAAGCTTTTCTCGCAAGTTGTCGTCGCTGCTTTGAAGTGGCGCAATGAATGCTTCCTATATAGTGAACGGTGCTCTGTGCTCCGCAGGAACCAGTACTGAAATTAAGGTGGGCCGCTGACGAATTACACCTCGCTGCCCAGGTTTTCTTCCTTCCTTTCATGGTTTACTTAATCAAAACCCGGTGTTACGCCGTCGTATGTCGGGCGGCTTGTTCAGCTAGGCAAAAGTTATCTTCAGAAGAAACCAGGTAAGCTTTTCTCGCAAGTTGTCGTCGCTGCTTTGAAGTGGCGCAATGAATACTTCCTATATAGTGAACGGTGCTCTGTGCTCCGCAGGAACCAGTACTGAAATTAAGGTGGGCCGCTGACGAATTACACCTCGCAGCCCAGGTTTTCTTCCTTCCTTTCATGGTTTACTTAATCAAAACCCGGTGTTACGCCGTCGTATGTCGGGCGGCTTGTTCAGCTAGGCAAATGTCATCTTCAGAAAGAACCGGTAAGCTTTTCTCGCAAGTTGTCGTCGCTGCTTTGAAGTGGCGAAATGAATGCTTCCTATATAGTGAACGGTGCTCTGTGCTCCGCAGGAACCAGTACTGAAATTAAGGTGGGCCGCTGACGAATTACACCTCGCGGCCCAGGTTTTCTTCCTTCCTTTCATGGTTTACTTAATCAAAACCCGGTATTACGCCGTCGTATGTCGGGCGGTTTGTTCAGCTAGGCAAATGTCATCTTCAGAAGGAACCAGGTAAGCTTTTCTCGCAAGTTTTCATCGCTGCTTTGAAGTGGCACAATGAATGCTTCCTATATAGGGAACGGTGCTCCGTGCTGCGCAGGGACTAGTACTGAAATTAAGGTGGGCCGCTGACGAATTACACCTCGCAGCCCAGGTTTTCTTCCTTCCTTTCATGGTTTACTTAATCAAAACCCGGTATTACGCCGTCGTATGTCGGGCGGTTTGTTCAGCTAGGCAAATGTCATCTTCAGAAGGAACCAGGTAAGCTTTTCTCGCAAGTTTTCATCGCTGCTTTGAAGTGGCACAATGAATGCTTCCTATATAGGGAACGGTGCTCCGTGCTGCGCAGGGACTAGTACTGAAATTAAGGTGGGCCGCTGACGAATTACACCTCGCAGCCCAGGTTTTCTTCCTTCCTTTCATGGTTTACTTAATCAAAACCCGGTGTTACGCCGTCGTATGTCGGGCGGCTTGTTCAGCTAGGCAAATGTTATCTTCAGAAGGAACCAGGTAAGCTTTTCTCGCAAGTTGTCGTCGCTGCTTTGAAGTGGCGCAATGAATGCTTCCTATATAGTGAACGGTGCTCCGTGCTCCGCAGGAACCAGTACTGAAATTAAGGTGGGCCGCTGACGAATTACACCTCGCAGCCCAGGTTTGCTTCTTTCCTTTCATGGTTTACTTAATCAAAACCCGGTGTTACGCCGTCGTATGTCGGGCGGCTTGTTCAGCTAGGCAAAAGTTATCTTCAGAAGGAACCAGGTAAGCTTTTCTCGCAAGTTTTCGTCGCTGCTTTGAAGTGGCACAATGAATGCTTCCTATATAGGGAATGGTGCTCCTTGCTCCGCAGGAACCAGTACTGAAATTAAGGTGGGCCGCTGACGAATTACACCTCGCAGCCCAGGTTTTCTTCCTTCCTTTCATGGTTTACTTAATCAAAACCCGGTGTTACGCCGTCGTATGTCGGGCGGCTTGTTCAGCTAGGCAAATGTTATCTTCAGAAGGAACCAGGTAAGCTTTTCTCGCAAGTTTTCTTCGCTGCTTTGAAGTGGCACAATGAATGCTTCCTATATAGGGAACGGTGTTCCGTGCTCCGCAGGGACTAGTACTGAAATTAAGGTGCGCCGCTGACGAATTACACCTCGCAGCCCAAATTTTCTTCCTTCCTTTCATGGTTTACTTAATCAAAACCCGGTGTTACGCCGTCGTATGTCGGGCGGCTTGTTCAGCTAGGCAAATGGTATCTTCAGAAGGAACCAGGTAAGCTTTTCTCGCGTTTTCGTCGCTGCTTTGAAGTGGCACAATGAATGCTTCCTATATAGGGAACGGTGCTCCGTGCTCCGCAGGGACTAGTACTGAAATTAAGGTGGGCCGCTGACGAATTCCACCTCGCAGCCCAGGTTTTCTTCCTTCCTTTCATGGTTTACTTAATCAAAACCCGGTGTTACGCCGTCGTATGTCGGGCGGCTTGTTCAGCAAGGCAAATGTTATCTTCAGAAGGAACCAGGTAAGCTTTTCTCGCAAGTTGTCGTGGCTGCTTTGAAGTGGCGCAATGAATGCTTCCTATATAGTGAACAGTGCTCCATGCTCCGCAGGGACTAGTACTGAAATTAAGGTGGGCCGCTGACGAATTCCACCTCGAAGCCCAGGTTTTCTTCCTTCCTTTCATGGTTTACTTAATCAAAACCCGGTGTTACGCCGTCGTATGTCGGGCGGCTTGTTCAGCAAGGCAAATGTTATCTTCAGAAGGAACCAGGTAAGCTTTTCTCGCAAGTTTTCGTCGCTGCTTTGAAGTGGCACAATGAATGCTTCCTATATAGTGAACGGTGCTCTGTGCTCCGCAGGAACCAGTACTGAAATTAAGGTGGGCCGCTGACGAATTAAACCTCGCAGCCCAGGTTTTCTTCCTTCCTTTCATGGTTTACTTAATCAAAACCCGGTGATACGCCCTCATATGTCGGGCGGCTTGTTCAGCTAGGCAAATGTTATCTTCAGAAGGAACCAGGTAAGCTTTTCTCGCAAGTTTTCGTCGCTGCTTTGAAGTGGCACAATGAATGCTTCCTATATAGCGAACGGTGCTCCGTGCTCCGCAGGGACTAGTACTGAAATTAAGGTGGGCCGCTGACGAATTACACCTCGCAGCCCAGGTTTTCTTCCTTCCTTTCATGGTTTACTTCATCAAAACCCGGTGTTACTCCGTCGTATGTCGGGCGGCTTGTTCAGCTAGGCAAATGTTATCTTCAGAAGGAACCAGGTAAGCTTTTCTCGCAAGTTGTCGTCGCTGCTTTGAAGTGGCGCAATGAATGCTTCCTATATAGTGAACGGTGCTCCGTGCTCCGCAGGAACAAGTACTGAAATTAAGGTGGGCCGCTGACGAATTACACCTCGCAGCCCAGGTTTTCTTCCTTCCTTTCATGGTTTACTTAATCAAAACCCGGTGTTACGCCGTCGTATGTCGGGCGGCTTGTTCAGCCAGGCAAAAGTTATCTTCAGAAGCAACCAGGTAAGCTTTTCTCGCAAGTTGTCGTCGCTGCTTTGAAGTGGCGCAATGAATGCTTCCTATATAGTGAACGGTGCTCTGTGCTCCGCAGGAACCAGTACTGAAATTAAGGTGGGCCGCTGACGAATTACACCTCGCTGCCCAGGTTTTCTTCCTTCCTTTCATGGTTTACTTAATCAAAACCCGGTGTTACGCCGTCGTATGTCGGGCGGCTTGTTCAGCTAGGCAAAAGTTATCTTCAGAAGAAACCAGGTAAGCTTTTCTCGCAAGTTGTCGTCGCTGCTTTGAAGTGGCGCAATGAATGCTTCCTATATAGTGAACGGTGCTCTGTGCTCCGCAGGAACCAGTACTGAAATTAAGGTGGGCCGCTGACGAATTACACCTCGCAGCCCAGGTTTTCTTCCTTCCTTTCATGGTTTACTTAATCAAAACCCGGTGTTACGCCGTCGTATGTCGGGCGGCTTGTTCAGCTAGGAAAATGTTATCTTCAGAAGGAACCGGTAAGCTTTTCTCGCAAGTTGTCGTCGCTGCTTTGAAGTGGCACAATGAATGCTTCCTATATAGGGAACGGTGCTCCTTGCTCCGCAGGGACTAGTACTGAAATTAAGGTGGGCCGCTGACGAATTACACCTCGCAGCCCAGGTTTTCTTCCTTCCTTTCATGGTTTACTTCATCAAAACCCGGTGTTACTCCGTCGTATGTCGGGCGGCTTGTTCAGCTAGGCAAATGTTATCTTCAGAAGGAACCAGGTAAGCTTTTCTCGCAAGTTGTCGTCGCTGCTTTGAAGTGGCGCAATGAATGCTTCCTATATAGTGAATGGTGCTCCGTGCTCCGCAGGAACCAGTACTGAAATTAAGGTGGGCCGCTGACGAATTACACCTCGCAGCCCAGGTTTTCTTCCTTCCTTTCATGGTTTACTTAATCAAAACCCGGTGTTACGCCGTCTTATGTCGGGCGGCTTGTTCAGCCAGGCAAAAGTTATCTTCAGAAGCAACCAGGTAAGCTTTTCTCGCAAGTTGTCGTCGCTGCTTTGAAGTGGCGCAATGAATGCTTCCTATATAGTGAACGGTGCTCTGTGCTCCGCAGGAACCAGTACAGAAATTAAGGTGGGCCGCTGACGAATTACACCTCGCTGCCCAGGTTTTCTTCCTTCCTTTCATGGTTTACTTAATCAAAACCCGGTGTTACGCCGTCGTATGTCGGGCGGCTTGTTCAGCTAGGCAAAAGTTATCTTCAGAAGAAACCAGGTAAGCTTTTCTCGCAAGTTGTCGTCGCTGCTTTGAAGTGGCGCAATGAATGCTTCCTATATAGTGAACGGTGCTCTGTGCTCCGCAGGAACCAGTACTGAAATTAAGGTGGGCCGCTGACGAATTACACCTCGCAGCCCAGGTTTTCTTCCTTCCTTTCATGGTTTACTTAATCAAAACCCGGTGTTACGCCGTCGTATGTCGGGCGGCTTGTTCAGCTAGGAAAATGTTATCTTCAGAAGGAACCGGTAAGCTTTTCTCGCAAGTTGTCGTCGCTGCTTTGAAGTGGCGCAATGAATGCTTCCTATATAGTAAACGGTGCTCTGTGCTCCGCAGGAACCAGTACTGAAATTAAGGTGGGCCGCTGACGAATTACACCTCGCGGCCCAGGTTTTCTTCCTTCCTTTCATGGTTTACTTAATCAAAACCCTGTGTTACGCCGTCGTATGTCGGGCGGCTTGTTCAGCTAGGCAAAAGTTATCTTCAGAAGGAACCAGGTAAGCTTTTCTCGCAAGTTGTCGTCGCTGCTTTGAAGTGGCGCAATGAATGCTTCCTATATAGTGAACGGTGCTCTGTGCTCCGCAGGAACCAGTACTGAAATTAAGGTGGGCCGCTGACGAATTACACCTCGCTGCCCAGGTTTTCTTCCTTCCTTTCATGGTTTACTTAATCAAAACCCGGTGTTACGCCGTCGTATGTCGGGCGGCTTGTTCAGCTAGGCAAATGTTATCTTCAGAAGGAACCAGGTAAGCTTTTCTCGCAAGTTTTCTTCGCTGCTTTGAAGTGGCACAATGAATGCTTCCTATATAGGGAACGGTGTTCCGTGCTCCGCAGGGACTAGTACTGAAATTAAGGTGCGCCGCTGACGAATTACACCTCGCCGCCCAAATTTTCTTCCTTCCTTTCATGGTTTACTTAATCAAAACCCGGTGTTACGCCGTCGTATGTCGGGCGGCTTGTTCAGCTAGGCAAATGTTATCTTCAGAAGGAACCAGGTAAGCTTTTCTCGCGTTTTCGTCGCTGCTTTGAAGTGGCACAATGAATGCTTCCTATATAGGGAACGGTGCTCCGTGCTCCGCAGGGACTAGTACTGAAATTAAGGTTGGCCGCTGACGAATTCCACCTCGCAGCCCAGCTTTTCTTCCTTCCTTTCATGGTTTACTTAATCAAAACCCGGTGTTACGCCGTCGTATGTCGGGCGGCTTGTTCAGCAAGGCAAATGTTATCTTCAGAAGGAACCAGGTAAGCTTTTCTCGCAAGTTGTCGTGGCTGCTTTGAAGTGGCGCAATGAATGCTTCCTATATAGTGAACAGTGCTCCGTGCTCCGCAGGGACTAGTACTGAAATTAAGGTGGGCCGCTGACGAATTCCACCTCGAAGCCCAGGTTTTCTTCCTTCCTTTCATGGTTTACTTAATCAAAACCCGGTGTTACGCCGTCGTATGTCGGGCGGCTTGTTCAGCAAGGCAAATGTTATCTTCAGAAGGAACCAGGTAAGCTTTTCTCGCAAGTTTTCGTCGCTGCTTTGAAGTGGCACAATGAATGCTTCCTATATAGTGAACGGTGCTCTGTGCTCCGCAGGAACCAGTACTGAAATTAAGGTGGGCCGCTGACGAATTACACCTCGCAGCCCAGGTTTTCTTCCTTCCTTTCATGGTTTACTTAATCAAAACCCGGTGATACGCCCTCATATGTCGGGCGGCTTGTTCAGCTAGGCAAATGTTATCTTCAGAAGGAACCAGGTAAGCTTTTCTCGCAAGTTTTCGTCGCTGCTTTGAAGTGGCACAATGAATGCTTCCTATATAGGGAACTGTGCTCCGTGCTCCGCAGGGACTAGTACTGAAATTAAGGTGGGCCGCTGACGAATTACACCTCGCTGCCCAGGTTTTCTTCCTTCCTTTCATGGTTTACTTAATCAAAACCCGGTGTTACGCCGTCGTATGTCGGGCGGCTTGTTCAGCTAGGCAAAAGTTATCTTCAGAAGAAACCGGTAAGCTTTTCTCGCAAGTTGTCGTCGCTGCTTTGAAGTGGCGCAATGAATGCTTCCTATATAGTAAACGGTGCTCTGTGCTCCGCAGGAACCAGTACTGAAATTAAGGTGGGCCGCTGACGAATTACACCTCGCGGCCCAGGTTTTCTTCCTTCCTTTCATGGTTTACTTAATCAAAACCCTGTGTTACGCCGTCGTATGTCGGGCGGCTTGTTCAGCTAGGCAAAAGTTATCTTCAGAAGAAACCAGGTAAGCTTTTCTCGCAAGTTTTCGTCGCTGCTTTGAAGTGGCGCAATGAATGCTTCCTATATAGTGAACGGTGCTCAGTGCTCCGCAGGAACCATTACTGAAATTAAGGTGGGCCGCTGACGAATTACACCTCGTAGCCCAGGTTTTCTTCCTTCCTTTCATGGTTTACTTAATCAAAACCCGGTGTTACGCCGTCGTATGTCGGGCGGCTTGTTCAGCTAAGCAAATGTTATCTTCAGAAGGAACCAGGTAAGCTTTTCTCGCAAGTTTTCGTCGCTGCTTTGAAGTGGCACAATGAATGCTTCCTATATAGGGAACGGTGCTCCTTGCTCCGCAGGAACCAGTACTGAAATTAAGGTGGGCCGCTGACGAATTACACCTCGCAGCCCAGGTTTTCTTCCTTCCTTTCATGGTTTACTTAATCAAAACCCGGTGTTACGCCGTCGTATGTCGGGCGGCTTGTTCAGTTAGGCAAATGTTATCTTCAGAAGGAACCAGGTAAGCTTTTCTCGCAAGTTTTCTTCGCTGCTTTGAAGTGGCACAATGAATGCTTCCTATATAGGGAACGGTGTTCCGTGCTCCGCAGGGACTAGTACTGAAATTAAGGTGCGCCGCTGACGAATTACACCTCGCAGCCCAGGTTTTCTTCCTTCCTTTCATGGTTTACTTAATCAAAACCCGGTGTTACGCCGTCGTATGTCGGGCGGCTTGTTCAGCTAGGCAAATGTTATCTTCAGAAGGAACCAGGTAAGCTTTTCTCGCAAGTTTTCGTCGCTGCTTTGAAGTGGCACAATGAATGCTTCCTATATAGGGAACGGTGCTCCTTGCTCCGCAGGAACCAGTACTGAAATTAAGGTGGGCCGCTGACGAATTACACCTCGCAGCCCAGGTTTTCTTCCTTCCTTTCATGGTTTACTTAATCAAAACCCGGTGTTACGCCGTCGTATGTCGGGCGGCTTCTTCAGCTAGGCAAATGTTATCTTCAGAAGGAACCAGGTAAGCTTTTCTCGCAAGTTTTCTTCGCTGCTTTGAAGTGGCACAATGAATGCTTCCTATATAGGGAACGGTGTTCCGTGCTCCACAGGGACTAGTACTGAAATTAAGGTGCGCCGCTTACGAATTACACCTCGCAGCCCAAATTTTCTTCCTTCCTTTCATGGTTTACTTAATCAAAACCCGGTGTTACGCCGTCGTATGTCGGGCGGCTTGTTCAGCTAGGCAAATGTTATCTTCAGAAGGAACCAGGTAAGCTTTTCTCGCGTTTTCGTCGCTGCTTTGAAGTGGCACAATGAATGCTTCCTATATAGGGAACGGTGCTCCGTGCTCCGCAGGGACTAGTACTGAAATTAAGGTGGGCCGCTGACGAATTCCACCTCGCAGCCCAGCTTTTCTTCCTTCCTTTCATGGTTTACTTAAGCAAAACCCATTGTTACGCCGTCGTATGTAGGGCGGCTTGTTCAGCAAGGCAAATGTTATCTTCAGAAGGAACCAGGTAAGCTTTTCTCGCAAGTTGTCGTGGCTGCTTTGAAGTGGCGCAATGAATGCTTCCTATATAGTGAACAGTGCTCCGTGCTCCGCAGGGACTAGTACTGAAATTAAGGTGGGCCGCTGACGAATTCCACCTCGAAGCCCAGGTTTTCTTCCTTCCTTTCATGGTTTACTTAATCAAAACCTGGTGTTACGCCGTCGTATGTCGGGCGGCTTGTTCAGCAAGGCAAATGTTATCTTCAGAAGGAACCAGGTAAGCTTTTCTCGCAAGTTTTCGTCGCTGCTTTGAAGTGGCACAATGAATGCTTCCTATATAGTGAACGGTGCTCTGTGCTCCGCAGGAACCAGTACTGAAATTAAGGTGGGCCGCTGACGAATTACACCTCGCAGCCCAGGTTTTCTTCCTTCCTTTCATGGTTTACTTAATCAAAACCCGGTGATACGCCCTCATATGTCGGGCGGCTTGTTCAGCTAGGCAAATGTTATCTTCAGAAGGAACCAGGTAAGCTTTTCTCGCAAGTTTTCGTCGCTGCTTTGAAGTGGCACAATGATTGCTTCCTATATAGGGAACGGTGCTCCGTGCTCCGCAGGGACTAGTACTGAAATTAAGGTGGGCCGCTGACGAATTACACCTCGCAGCCCAGGTTTTCTTCCTTCCTTTCATGGTTTACTTAATCAAAACCCGGTGTTACTCCGTCGTATGTCGGGCGGCTTGTTCAGCTAGGCAAATGTTATCTTCAGAAGGAACCAGGTAAGCTTTTCTCGCAAGTTGTCGTCGCTGCTTTGAAGTGGCGCAATGAATGCTTCCTATATAGTGAACGGTGCTCTGTGCTCCGCAGGAACCAGTACTGAAATTAAGGTGGGCCGCTGACGAATTACACCTCGCTGCCCAGGTTTTCTTCCTTCCTTTCATGGTTTACTTAATCAAAACCCGGTGTTACGCCGTCGTATGTCGGGCGGCTTGTTCAGCTAGGCAAAAGTTATCTTCAGAAGAAACCAGGTAAGCTTTTCTCGCAAGTTGTCGTCGCTGCTTTGAAGTGGCGCAATGAATGCTTCCTATATAGTGAACGGTGCTCTCTGCTCCGCAGGAACCAGTACTGAAATTAAGGTGGGCCGCTGACGAATTACACCTCGCAGCCCAGGTTTTCTTCCTTCCTTCCATGGTTTACTTAATCAAAACCCGGTGTTACGCCGTCGTATGTCGGGCGGCTTGTTCAGCTGAGCAAATGTTATCTTCAGAAGGAACCAGGTAAGCTTTTCTCGCAAGTTTTCGTCGCTGCTTTGAAGTGGCACGATGAATGCTTCCTATATAGGGAACGGTGCTCCTTGCTCCGCAGGAACCAGTACTGAAATTAAGGTGGGCCGCTGACGAATTACACCTCGCAGCCCAGGTTTTCTTCCTTCCTTTCATGGTTTACTTAATCAAAACCCGGTGTTACGCCGTCGTATGTCGGGCGGCTTGTTCAGCTAGGCAAATGTTATCTTCAGAAGGAACCAGGTAAGCTTTTCTCGCAAGTTTTCTTCGCTGCTTTGAAGTGGCACAATGAATGCTTCCTATATAGGGAACGGTGTTCCGTGCTCCGCAGGGACTAGTACTGAAATTAAGGTGCGCCGCTGACGAATTACACCTCGCAGCCCAAATTTTCTTCCTTCCTTTCATGGTTTACTTAATCAAAACCCGGTGTTACGCCGTCGTATGTCGGGCGGCTTGTTCAGCTAGGCAAATGTTATCTTCAGAAGGAACCAGGTAAGCTTTTCTCGCGTTTTCGTCGCTGCTTTGAAGTGGCACAATGAATGCTTCCTATATAGGGAACGGTGCTCCGTGCTCCGCAGGGACTAGTACTGAAATTAAGGTGGGCCGCTGACGAATTCCACCTCGCAGCCCAGGTTTTCTTCCTTCCTTTCATGGTTTACTTAATCAAAACCCGGTGTTACGCCGTCGTATGTCGGGCGGCTTGTTCAGCAAGGCAAATGTTATCTTCAGAAGGAACCAGGTAAGCTTTTCTCGCAAGTTGTCGTGGCTGCTTTGAAGTGGCGCAATGAATGCTTCCTATATAGTGAACAGTGCTCCGTGCTCCGCAGGGACTAGTACTGAAATTAAGGTGGGCCGCTGACGAATTCCACCTCGAAGCCCAGGTTTTCTTCCTTCCTTTCATGGTTTACTTAATCAAAACCCGGTGTTACGCCGTCGTATGTCGGGCGGCTTGTTCAGCAAGGCAAATGTTATCTTCAGAAGGAACCAGGTAAGCTTTTCTCGCAAGTTTTCGTCGCTGCTTTGAAGTGGCACAATGAATGCTTCCTATATAGTGAACGGTGCTCTGTGCTCCGCAGGAACCAGTACTGAAATTAAGGTGGGCCGCTGACGAATTACACCTCGCAGCCCAGGTTTTCTTCCTTCCTTTCATGGTTTACTTAATCAAAACCCGGTGATACGCCCTCATATGTCGGGCGGCTTGTTCAGCTAGGCAAATGTTATCTTCAGAAGGAACCAGGTAAGCTTTTCTCGCAAGTTTTCGTCGCTGCTTTGAAGTGGCACAATGAATGCTTCCTATATAGGGAACGGTGCTCCGTGCTCCGCAGGGACTAGTACTGAAATTAAGGTGGGCCGCTGACGAATTACACCTCGTAGCCCAGGTTTTCTTCCTTCCTTTCATGGTTTACTTAATCAAAACCCGGTGTTACTCCGTCGTATGTCGGGCGGCTTGTTCAGCTAGGCAAATGTTATCTTCAGAAGGAACCAGGTAAGCTTTTCTCGCAAGTTGTCGTCGCTGCTTTGAAGTGGCGCAATGAATGCTTCCTATATAGTGAACGGTGCTCCGTGCTCCGCAGGAACCAGTACTGAAATTAAGGTGGGCCGCTGACGAATTACACCTCGCAGCCCAGGTTTTCTTCCTTCCTTTCATGGTTTACATGGTTTACTCATCAAAACCCGGTGTTACGCCGTCGTATGTCGGGCGGCTTGTTCAGCTAGGCAAATGTTATCTTCAGAAGGAACCGGTAAGCTTTTCTCGCAAGTTGTCGTCGCTGCTTTGAAGTGGCGCAATGAATGCTTCCTATATAGTAAACGGTGCTCTGTGCTCCGCAGTAACCAGTACTGAAATTAAGGTGGGCCGCTGACGAATTACACCTCGCGGCCCAGGTTTTCTTCCTTCCTTTCATGGTTTACTTAATCAAAACCCGGTGTTACGCCGTCGTATGTCGGGCGGCTTGTTCAGCTAGGCAAAAGTTATCTTCAGAAGAAACCAGGTAAGCTTTTCTCGCAAGTTGTCGTCGCTGCTTTGAAGTGGCGCAATGAATGCTTCCTATATAGTGAACGGTGCTCTCTGCTCCGCAGGAACCAGTACTGAAATTAACGTGGGCCGCTGACGAATTACACTTCGCAGCCCAGGTTTTCTTCCTTCCTTTCATGGTTTACTTAATCAAAACCCGGTGTTACGCCGTCGTATGTCGGGCGGCTTGTTCAGCAAGGCAAATGTTATCTTCAGAAGGAACCAGGTAAGCTTTTCTCGCAAGTTTTCGTCGCTGCTTTGAAGTGGCACAATGAATGCTTCCTATATAGTGAACGGTGCTCTGTGCTCCGCAGGAACCAGTACTGAAATTAAGGTGGGCCGCTGACGAATTACACCTCGCAGCCCAGGTTTTCTTCCTTCCTTTCATGGTTTACTTAATCAAAACCCGGTGATACGCCCTCATATGTCGGGCGGCTTGTTCAGCTAGGCAAATGTTATCTTCAGAAGGAACCAGGTAAGCTTTTCTCGCAAGTTTTCGTCGCTGCTTTGAAGTGGCACAATGAATGCTTCCTATATAGGGAACTGTGCTCCGTGCTCCGCAGGGACTAGTACTGAAATTAAGGTGGGCCGCTGACGAATTACACCTCGCTGCCCAGGTTTTCTTCCTTCCTTTCATGGTTTACTTAATCAAAACCCGGTGTTACGCCGTCGTATGTCGGGCGGCTTGTTCAGCTAGGCAAAAGTTATCTTCAGAAGAAACCGGTAAGCTTTTCTCGCAAGTTGTCGTCGCTGCTTTGAAGTGGCGCAATGAATGCTTCCTATATAGTAAACGGTGCTCTGTGCTCCGCAGGAACCAGTACTGAAATTAAGGTGGGCCGCTGACGAATTACACCTCGCGGCCCAGGTTTTCTTCCTTCCTTTCATGGTTTACTTAATCAAAACCCTGTGTTACGCCGTCGTATGTCGGGCGGCTTGTTCAGCTAGGCAAAAGTTATCTTCAGAAGAAACCAGGTAAGCTTTTCTCGCAAGTTTTCGTCGCTGCTTTGAAGTGGCGCAATGAATGCTTCCTATATAGTGAACGGTGCTCAGTGCTCCGCAGGAACCATTACTGAAATTAAGGTGGGCCGCTGACGAATTACACCTCGTAGCCCAGGTTTTCTTCCTTCCTTTCATGGTTTACTTAATCAAAACCCGGTGTTACGCCGTCGTATGTCGGGCGGCTTGTTCAGCTAAGCAAATGTTATCTTCAGAAGGAACCAGGTAAGCTTTTCTCGCAAGTTTTCGTCGCTGCTTTGAAGTGGCACAATGAATGCTTCCTATATAGGGAACGGTGCTCCTTGCTCCGCAGGAACCAGTACTGAAATTAAGGTGGGCCGCTGACGAATTACACCTCGCAGCCCAGGTTTTCTTCCTTCCTTTCATGGTTTACTTAATCAAAACCCGGTGTTACGCCGTCGTATGTCGGGCGGCTTGTTCAGTTAGGCAAATGTTATCTTCAGAAGGAACCAGGTAAGCTTTTCTCGCAAGTTTTCTTCGCTGCTTTGAAGTGGCACAATGAATGCTTCCTATATAGGGAACGGTGTTCCGTGCTCCGCAGGGACTAGTACTGAAATTAAGGTGCGCCGCTGACGAATTACACCTCGCAGCCCAGGTTTTCTTCCTTCCTTTCATGGTTTACTTAATCAAAACCCGGTGTTACGCCGTCGTATGTCGGGCGGCTTGTTCAGCTAGGCAAATGTTATCTTCAGAAGGAACCAGGTAAGCTTTTCTCGCAAGTTTTCGTCGCTGCTTTGAAGTGGCACAATGAATGCTTCCTATATAGGGAACGGTGCTCCTTGCTCCGCAGGAACCAGTACTGAAATTAAGGTGGGCCGCTGACGAATTACACCTCGCAGCCCAGGTTTTCTTCCTTCCTTTCATGGTTTACTTAATCAAAACCCGGTGTTACGCCGTCGTATGTCGGGCGGCTTCTTCAGCTAGGCAAATGTTATCTTCAGAAGGAACCAGGTAAGCTTTTCTCGCAAGTTTTCTTCGCTGCTTTGAAGTGGCACAATGAATGCTTCCTATATAGGGAACGGTGTTCCGTGCTCCACAGGGACTAGTACTGAAATTAAGGTGCGCCGCTGACGAATTACACCTCGCAGCCCAAATTTTCTTCCTTCCTTTCATGGTTTACTTAATCAAAACCCGGTGTTACGCCGTCGTATGTCGGGCGGCTTGTTCAGCTAGGCAAATGTTATCTTCAGAAGGAACCAGGTAAGCTTTTCTCGCGTTTTCGTCGCTGCTTTGAAGTGGCACAATGAATGCTTCCTATATAGGGAACGGTGCTCCGTGCTCCGCAGGGACTAGTACTGAAATTAAGGTGGGCCGCTGACGAATTCCACCTCGCAGCCCAGCTTTTCTTCCTTCCTTTCATGGTTTACTTAAGCAAAACCCATTGTTACGCCGTCGTATGTAGGGCGGCTTGTTCAGCAAGGCAAATGTTATCTTCAGAAGGAACCAGGTAAGCTTTTCTCGCAAGTTGTCGTGGCTGCTTTGAAGTGGCGCAATGAATGCTTCCTATATAGTGAACAGTGCTCCGTGCTCCGCAGGGACTAGTACTGAAATTAAGGTGGGCCGCTGACGAATTCCACCTCGAAGCCCAGGTTTTCTTCCTTCCTTTCATGGTTTACTTAATCAAAACCTGGTGTTACGCCGTCGTATGTCGGGCGGCTTGTTCAGCAAGGCAAATGTTATCTTCAGAAGGAACCAGGTAAGCTTTTCTCGCAAGTTTTCGTCGCTGCTTTGAAGTGGCACAATGAATGCTTCCTATATAGTGAACGGTGCTCTGTGCTCCGCAGGAACCAGTACTGAAATTAAGGTGGGCCGCTGACGAATTACACCTCGCAGCCCAGGTTTTCTTCCTTCCTTTCATGGTTTACTTAATCAAAACCCGGTGATACGCCCTCATATGTCGGGCGGCTTGTTCAGCTAGGCAAATGTTATCTTCAGAAGGAACCAGGTAAGCTTTTCTCGCAAGTTTTCGTCGCTGCTTTGAAGTGGCACAATGATTGCTTCCTATATAGGGAACGGTGCTCCGTGCTCCGCAGGGACTAGTACTGAAATTAAGGTGGGCCGCTGACGAATTACACCTCGCAGCCCAGGTTTTCTTCCTTCCTTTCATGGTTTACTTAATCAAAACCCGGTGTTACTCCGTCGTATGTCGGGCGGCTTGTTCAGCTAGGCAAATGTTATCTTCAGAAGGAACCAGGTAAGCTTTTCTCGCAAGTTGTCGTCGCTGCTTTGAAGTGGCGCAATGAATGCTTCCTATATAGTGAACGGTGCTCTGTGCTCCGCAGGAACCAGTACTGAAATTAAGGTGGGCCGCTGACGAATTACACCTCGCTGCCCAGGTTTTCTTCCTTCCTTTCATGGTTTACTTAATCAAAACCCGGTGTTACGCCGTCGTATGTCGGGCGGCTTGTTCAGCTAGGCAAAAGTTATCTTCAGAAGAAACCAGGTAAGCTTTTCTCGCAAGTTGTCGTCGCTGCTTTGAAGTGGCGCAATGAATGCTTCCTATATAGTGAACGGTGCTCTCTGCTCCGCAGGAACCAGTACTGAAATTAACGTGGGCCGCTGACGAATTACACTTCGCAGCCCAGGTTTTCTTCCTTCCTTTCATGGTTTACTTAATCAAAACCCGGTGTTACGCCGTCGTATGTCGGGCGGCTTGTTCAGCTAGGCAAATGTTATCTTCAGAAGGAACCGGTAAGCTTTTCTCGCAAGTTGTCGTCGCTGCTTTGAAGTGGCGCAATGAATGCTTCCTATATAGTGAACGGTGCTCAGTGCTCTGCAGGAACCAGTACTGAAATTAAGGTGGGCCGCTGACGAATTACACCTCGCAGCCCAGGTTTTCTTCCTTCCTTTCATGGTTTACTTAATCAAAACCCGGTGTTACGCCGTCGTATGTCGGGCGGCTTGTTCAGCTGAGCAAATGTTATCTTCAGAAGGAACCAGGTAAGCTTTTCTCGCAAGTTTTCGTCGCTGCTTTGAAGTGGCACGATGAATGCTTCCTATATAGGGAACGGTGCTCCTTGCTCCGCAGGAACCAGTACTGAAATTAAGGTGGGCCGCTGACGAATTACACCTCGCAGCCCAGGTTTTCTTCCTTCCTTTCATGGTTTACTTAATCAAAACCCGGTGTTACGCCGTCGTATGTCGGGCGGCTTGTTCAGCTAGGCAAATGTTATCTTCAGAAGGAACCAGGTAAGCTTTTCTCGCAAGTTTTCTTCGCTGCTTTGAAGTGGCACAATGAATGCTTCCTATATAGGGAACGGTGTTCCGTGCTCCGCAGGGACTAGTACTGAAATTAAGGTGCGCCGCTGACGAATTACACCTCGCAGCCCAAATTTTCTTCCTTCCTTTCATGGTTTACTTAATCAAAACCCGGTGTTACGCCGTCGTATGTCGGGCGGCTTGTTCAGCTAGGCAAATGTTATCTTCAGAAGGAACCAGGTAAGCTTTTCTCGCGTTTTCGTCGCTGCTTTGAAGTGGCACAATGAATGCTTCCTATATAGGGAACGGTGCTCCGTGCTCCGCAGGGACTAGTACTGAAATTAAGGTGGGCCGCTGACGAATTCCACCTCGCAGCCCAGGTTTTCTTCCTTCCTTTCATGGTTTACTTAATCAAAACCCGGTGTTACGCCGTCGTATGTCGGGCGGCTTGTTCAGCAAGGCAAATGTTATCTTCAGAAGGAACCAGGTAAGCTTTTCTCGCAAGTTGTCGTGGCTGCTTTGAAGTGGCGCAATGAATGCTTCCTATATAGTGAACAGTGCTCCGTGCTCCGCAGGGACTAGTACTGAAATTAAGGTGGGCCGCTGACGAATTCCACCTCGAAGCCCAGGTTTTCTTCCTTCCTTTCATGGTTTACTTAATCAAAACCCGGTGTTACGCCGTCGTATGTCGGGCGGCTTGTTCAGCAAGGCAAATGTTATCTTCAGAAGGAACCAGGTAAGCTTTTCTCGCAAGTTTTCGTCGCTGCTTTGAAGTGGCACAATGAATGCTTCCTATATAGTGAACGGTGCTCTGTGCTCCGCAGGAACCAGTACTGAAATTAAGGTGGGCCGCTGACGAATTACACCTCGCAGCCCAGGTTTTCTTCCTTCCTTTCATGGTTTACTTAATCAAAACCCGGTGATACGCCCTCATATGTCGGGCGGCTTGTTCAGCTAGGCAAATGTTATCTTCAGAAGGAACCAGGTAAGCTTTTCTCGCAAGTTTTCGTCGCTGCTTTGAAGTGGCACAATGAATGCTTCCTATATAGGGAACGGTGCTCCGTGCTCCGCAGGGACTAGTACTGAAATTAAGGTGGGCCGCTGACGAATTACACCTCGTAGCCCAGGTTTTCTTCCTTCCTTTCATGGTTTACTTAATCAAAACCCGGTGTTACTCCGTCGTATGTCGGGCGGCTTGTTCAGCTAGGCAAATGTTATCTTCAGAAGGAACCAGGTAAGCTTTTCTCGCAAGTTGTCGTCGCTGCTTTGAAGTGGCGCAATGAATGCTTCCTATATAGTGAACGGTGCTCCGTGCTCCGCAGGAACCAGTACTGAAATTAAGGTGGGCCGCTGACGAATTACACCTCGCAGCCCAGGTTTTCTTCCTTCCTTTCATGGTTTACATGGTTTACTCATCAAAACCCGGTGTTACGCCGTCGTATGTCGGGCGGCTTGTTCAGCTAGGCAAATGTTATCTTCAGAAGGAACCGGTAAGCTTTTCTCGCAAGTTGTCGTCGCTGCTTTGAAGTGGCGCAATGAATGCTTCCTATATAGTAAACGGTGCTCTGTGCTCCGCAGTAACCAGTACTGAAATTAAGGTGGGCCGCTGACGAATTACACCTCGCGGCCCAGGTTTTCTTCCTTCCTTTCATGGTTTACTTAATCAAAACCCGGTGTTACGCCGTCGTATGTCGGGCGGCTTGTTCAGCTAGGCAAAAGTTATCTTCAGAAGAAACCAGGTAAGCTTTTCTCGCAAGTTGTCGTCGCTGCTTTGAAGTGGCGCAATGAATGCTTCCTATATAGTGAACGGTGCTCTCTGCTCCGCAGGAACCAGTACTGAAATTAACGTGGGCCGCTGACGAATTACACTTCGCAGCCCAGGTTTTCTTCCTTCCTTTCATGGTTTACTTAATCAAAACCCGGTGTTACGCCGTCGTATGTCGGGCGGCTTGTTCAGCTAGGCAAATGTTATCTTCAGAAGGAACCGGTAAGCTTTTCTCGCAAGTTGTCGTCGCTGCTTTGAAGTGGCGCAATGAATGCTTCCTATATAGTGAACGGTGCTCAGTGCTCCGCAGGAACCAGTACTGAAATTAAGGTGGGCCGCTGACGAATTACACCTCGCAGCCCAGGTTTTCTTCCTTCCTTTCATGGTTTACTTAATCAAAACCCGGTGTTACGCCGTCGTATGTCGGGCGGCTTGTTCAGCTGAGCAAATGTTATCTTCAGAAGGAACCAGGTAAGCTTTTCTCGCAAGTTTTCGTCGCTGCTTTGAAGTGGCACGATGAATGCTTCCTATATAGGGAACGGTGCTCCTTGCTCCGCAGGAACCAGTACTGAAATTAAGGTGGGCCGCTGACGAATTACACCTCGCAGCCCCGGTTTTCTTCCTTCCTTTCATGGTTTACTTAATCAAAACCCGGTGTTACGCCGTCGTATGTCGGGCGGCTTGTTCAGCTAGGCAAATGTTATCTTCAGAAGGAACCAGGTAAGCTTTTCTCGCAAGTTTTCTTCGCTGCTTTGAAGTGGCACAATGAATGCTTCCTATATAGGGAACGGTGTTCCGTGCTCCGCAGGGACTAGTACTGAAATTAAGGTGCGCCGCTGACGAATTACACCTCGCAGCCCAAATTTTCTTCCTTCCTTTCATGGTTTACTTAATCAAAACCCGGTGTTACGCCGTCGTATGTCGGGCGGCTTGTTCAGCTAGGCAAATGTTATCTTCAGAAGGAACCAGGTAAGCTTTTCTCGCGTTTTCGTCGCTGCTTTGAAGTGGCACAATGAATGCTTCCTATATAGGGAACGGTGCTCCGTGCTCCGCAGGGACTAGTACTGAAATTAAGGTGGGCCGCTGACGAATTCCACCTCGAAGCCCAGGTTTTCTTCCTTCCTTTCATGGTTTACTTAATCAAAACCCGGTGTTACGCCGTCGTATGTCGGGCGGCTTGTTCAGCAAGGCAAATGTTATCTTCAGAAGGAACCAGGTAAGCTTTTCTCGCAAGTTGTCGTGGCTGCTTTGAAGTGGCGCAATGAATGCTTCCTATATAGTGAACAGTGCTCCGTGCTCCGTAGGGACTAGTACTGAAATTAAGGTGGGCCGCTGACGAATTCCACCTCGAAGCCCAGGTTTTCTTCCTTCCTTTCATGGTTTACTTAATCAAAACCCGGTGTTACGCCGTCGTATGTCGGGCGGCTTGTTCAGCAAGGCAAATGTTATCTTCAGAAGGAACCAGGTAAGCTTTTCTCGCAAGTTTTCGTCGCTGCTTTGAAGTGGCACAATGAATGCTTCCTATATAGTGAACGGTGCTCTGTGCTCCGCAGGAACCAGTACTGAAATTAAGGTGGGCCGCTGAAGAATTACACCTCGCAGCCCAGGTTTTCTTCCTTCCTTTCATGGTTTACTTAATCAAAACCCGGTGATACGCCCTCATATGTCGGGCGGCTTGTTCAGCTAGGCAAATGTTATCTTCAGAAGGAACCAGGTAAGCTTTTCTCGCAAGTTTTCGTCGCTGCTTTGAAGTGGCACAATGAATGCTTCCTATATAGGGAACGGTGCTCCGTGCTCCGCAGGGACTAGTACTGAAATTAAGGTGGGCCGCTGACGAATTACACCTCGTAGCCCAGGTTTTCTTCCTTCCTTTCATGGTTTACTTAATCAAAACCCGGTGTTACTCCGTCGTATGTCGGGCGGCTTGTTCAGCTAGGCAAATGTTATCTTCAGAAGGAACCAGGTAAGCTTTTCTCGCAAGTTGTCGTCGCTGCTTTGAAGTGGCGCAATGAATGCTTCCTATATAGTGAACGGTGCTCCGTGCTCCGCAGGAACCAGTACTGAAATTAAGGTGGGCCGCTGACGAATTACACCTCGCAGCCCAGGTTTTCTTCCTTCCTTTCATGGTTTACATGGTTTACTCATCAAAACCCGGTGTTACGCCGTCGTATGTCGGGCGGCTTGTTCAGCTAGGCAAATGTTATCTTCAGAAGGAACCGGTAAGCTTTTCTCGCAAGTTGTCGTCGCTGCTTTGAAGTGGCGCAATGAATGCTTCCTATATAGTAAACGGTGCTCTGTGCTCCGCAGGAACCAGTACTGAAATTAAGGTGGGCCGCTGACGAATTACACCTCGCGGCCCAGGTTTTCTTCCTTCCTTTCATGGTTTACTTAATCAAAACCCTGTGTTACGCCGTCGTATGTCGGGCGGCTTGTTCAGCTAGGCAAAAGTTATCTTCAGAAGGAACCAGGTAAGCTTTTCTCGCAAGTTGTCGTCGCTGCTTTGAAGTGGCGCAATGAATGCTTCCTATATAGTGAACGGTGCTCTGTGCTCCGCAGGAACCAGTACTGAAATTAAGGTGGGCCGCTGACGAATTACACCTCGCTGCCCAGGTTTTCTTCCTTCCTTTCATGGTTTACTTAATCAAAACCCGGTGTTACGCCGTCGTATGTCGGGCGGCTTGTTCAGCTAGGCAAAAGTTATCTTCAGAAGAAACCAGGTAAGCTTTTCTCGCAAGTTTTCGTCGCTGCTTTGAAGTGGCGCAATGAATGCTTCCTATATAGTGAACGGTGCTCAGTGCTCCGCAGGAACCAGTACTGAAATTAAGGTGGGCCGCTGACGAATTACACCTCGCAGCCCAGGTTTTCTTCCTTCCTTTCATGTTTACTTAATCAAAACCCGGTGATACGCCCTCGTATGTCGGGTGGCTTGTTCAGCTAGGCAAATGTTATCTTCAGAAGGAACCAGGTAAGCTTTTCTCGCAAGTTGTCGTCGCTGCTTTGAAGTGGCGCAATGAATGCTTCCTATATAGTGAACGGTGCTCCGTGCTCCGCAGGAACCAGTACTGAAATTAAGGTGGGCCGCTGACGAATTACACCTCGCAGCCCAGGTTTTCTTCCTTCCTTTCATGGTTTACTTAATCAAAACCCGGTGATACGCCCTCATATGTCGGGCGGCTTGTTCAGCTAGGCAAATGTTATCTTCAGAAGGAACCAGGTAAGCTTTTCTCGCAAGTTTTCGTCGCTGCTTTGAAGTGGCACAATGAATGCTTCCTATATAGGGAACGGTGCTCCGTGCTCCGCAGGGACTAGTACTGAAATTAAGGTGGGCCGCTGACGAATTACACCTCGTAGCCCAGGTTTTCTTCCTTCCTTTCATGGTTTACTTAATCAAAACCCGGTGTTACTCCGTCGTATGTCGGGCGCTTGTTCAGCTAGGCAAATGTTATCTTCAGAAGGAACCAGGTAAGCTTTTCTGGCAAGTTGTCGTCGCTGCTTTGAAGTGGCGCAATGAATGCTTCCTATATAGTGAACGGTGCTCCGTGCTCCGCAGGAACCAGTACTGAAATTAAGGTGGGCCGCTGACGAATTACACCTCGCAGCCCAGGTTTTCTTCCTTCCTTTCATGGTTTACTTAATCAAAACCCGGTGTTACGCCGTCGTATGTCGGGCGGCTTGTTCAGCTAGGCAAAAGTTATCTTCAGAAGAAACCAGGTAAGCTTTTCTCGCAAGTTGTCGTCGCTGCTTTGAAGTGGCGCAATGAATGCTTCCTATATAGTGAACGGTGCTCTGTGCTCCGCAGGAACCAGTACTGAAATTAAGGTGGGCCGCTGACGAATTACACCTCGCAGCCCAGGTTTTCTTCCTTCCTTTCATGGTTTACTTAATCAAAACCCGGTGTTACGCCGTCGTATGTCGGGCGGCTTGTTCAGCTAGGCAAAAGTTATCTTCAGAAGGAACCAGGTAAGCTTTTCTCGCAAGTTGTCGTCGCTGCTTTGAAGTGGCGCAATGAATGCTTCCTATATAGTGAACGGTGCTCTGTGCTCCGCAGGAACCAGTACTGAAATTAAGGTGGGCCGCTGACGAATTACACCTCGCTGCCCAGGTTTTCTTCCTTCCTTTCATGGTTTACTTAATCAAAACCCGGTGTTACGCCGTCGTATGTCGGGCGGCTTGTTCAGCTAGGCAAAAGTTATCTTCAGAAGAAACCAGGTAAGCTTTTCTCGCAAGTTTTCGTCGCTGCTTTGAAGTGGCGCAATGAATGCTTCCTATATAGTGAACGGTGCTCAGTGCTCCGCAGGAACCAGTACTGAAATTAAGGTGGGCCGCTGACGAATTACACCTCGCAGCCCAGGTTTTCTTCCTTCCTTTCATGTTTACTTAATCAAAACCCGGTGATACGCCCTCGTATGTCGGGTGGCTTGTTCAGCTAGGCAAATGTTATCTTCAGAAGGAACCAGGTAAGCTTTTCTCGCAAGTTGTCGTCGCTGCTTTGAAGTGGCGCAATGAATGCTTCCTATATAGTGAACGGTGCTCTGTGCTCCGCAGGAACCAGTACTGAAATTAGGGTGGGCCGCTGACGAATTACACCTCGCAGCCCAGGTTTTCTTCCTTCCTTTCATGGTTTACTTAATCAAAACCCGGTGTTACGCCGTCGTATGTCGGGCGGCTTGTTCAGCTAGGCAAACGTTATCTTCAGAAGGAACCAGGTAAGCTTTTCTCGCAAGTTGTCGTCGCTGCTTTGAAGTGGCGCAATGAATGCTTCCTATATAGTGAACGGTGCTCTGTGCTCCGCAGGAACCAGTACTGAAATTAAGGTGGGCCGCTGACGAATTACACCTCGCAGCCCAGGTTTTCTTCCTTCCTTTCATGGTTTACTTAATCAAAACCCGGTGTTACGTCCTCGTATGTCGGGCGGCTTGTTCAGCTAGGCAAATGTTATCTTCAGAAGGAACCAGGTAAGCTTTTCTCGCAAGTTTTCGTCGCTGCTTTGAATTGGCGCAATGAATGCTTCCTATATAGTGAACGGTGCTCTGTGCTCCGCAGGAACCAGTACTGAAATTAAGGTGGGCCGCTGACGAATTACACCTCGCGGCCCAGGTTTTCTTCCTTCCTTCCATGGTTTACTTAATCAAAACCCGGTGTTACGCCGTCGTATGTCGGGCGGCTTGTTCAGCTAGGCAAATGTTATCTTCAGAAGGAACCAGGTAAGCTTTTCTCGCAAGTTTTCGTCGCTGCTTTGAAGTGGCACAATGAATGCTTCCTATATAGGGAACGGTGCTCCGTGCTCCGCAGGGACTAGTACTGAAATTAAGGTGGGCCGCTGACGAATTACACCTCGCAGCCCAAATTTTCTTCCTTCCTTTCATGGTTTACTTAATCAAAACCCGGTGTTACGCCGTCGTATGTCGGGCGGCTTGTTCAGCTAGGCAAATGTTATCTTCAGAAGGAACCAGGTAAGCTTTTCTCGCGTTTTCGTCGCTGCTTTGAAGTGGCACAATGAATGCTTCCTATATAGGGAACGGTGCTCCGTGCTCCGCAGGAACTAGTACTGAAATTAAGGTGGGCCGCTGACGAATTCCACCTCGCAGCCCAGGTTTTCTTCCTTCCTTTCATGGTTTACTTAATCAAAACCCGGTGTTACGCCGTCGTATGTCGGGCGGCTTGTTCAGCAAGGCAAATGTTATCTTCAGAAGGAACCAGGTAAGCTTTTCTCGCAAGTTGTCGTCGCTGCTTTGAAGTGGCGCAATGAATGCTTCCTATATAGTGAACAGTGCTCCGCAGGGACTAGTACTGAAATTAAGGTGGGCCGCTGACGAATTCCACCTCGAAGCCCAGGTTTTCTTCCTTCCTTTCATGGTTTACTTAATCAAAACCCGGTGTTACGCCGTCGTATGTCGGGCGGCTTGTTCAGCAAGGCAAATGTTATCTTCAGAAGGAACCAGGTAAGCTTTTCTCGCAAGTTTTCGTCGCTGCTTTGAAGTGGCACAATGAATGCTTCCTATATAGGGAACGGTGCTCCGTGCTCCGCAGGGACTAGTACTGAAATTAAGGTGGGCCGCTGACGAATTCCACCTCGCAGCCCAGGTTTTCTTCCTTCCTTTCATGGTTTACTTAATCAAAACCCGGTGTTACGCCGTCGTATGTCGGGCGGCTTGTTCAGCAAGGCAAATGTTATCTTCAGAAGGAACCAGGTAAGCTTTTCTCGCAAGTTGTCGTGGCTGCTTTGAAGTGGCGCAATGAATGCTTCCTATATAGTGAACAGTGCTCCGTGCTCCGCAGGGACTAGTACTGAAATTAAGGTGGGCCGCTGACGAATTCCACCTCGAAGCCCAGGTTTTCTTCCTTCCTTTCATGGTTTACTTAATCAAAACCCGGTGTTACGCCGTCGTATGTCGGGCGGCTTGTTCAGCAAGGCAAATGTTATCTTCAGAAGGAACCAGGTAAGCTTTTCTCGCAAGTTTTCGTCGCTGCTTTGAAGTGGCACAATGAATGCTTCCTATATAGTGAACGGTGCTCTGTGCTCCGCAGGAACCAGTACTGAAATTAAGGTGGGCCGCTGACGAATTACACCTCGCAGCCCAGGTTTTCTTCCTTCCTTTCATGGTTTACTTAATCAAAACCCGGTGATACGCCCTCATATGTCGGGCGGCTTGTTCAGCTAGGCAAATGTTATCTTCAGAAGGAACCAGGTAAGATTTTCTCGCAAGTTTTCGTCGCTGCTTTGAAGTGGCACAATGAATGCTTCCTATATAGGGAACGGTGCTCCGTGCTCCGCAGGGACTAGTACTGAAATTAAGGTGGGCCGCTGACGAATTACACCTCGCAGCCCAGGTTTTCTTCCTTCCTTTCATGGTTTACTTAATCAAAACCCGGTGTTACTCCGTCGTATGTCGGGCGGCTTGTTCAGCTAGGCAAAAGTTATCTTCAGAAGGAACCAGGTAAGCTTTTCTCGCAAGTTGTCGTCGCTGCTTTGAAGTGGCGCAATGAATGCTTCCTATATAGTGAACGGTGCTCTGTGCTCCGCAGGAACCAGTACTGAAATTAAGGTGGGCCGCTGACGAATTACACCTCGCTGCCCAGGTTTTCTTCCTTCCTTTCATGGTTTACTTAATCAAAACCCGGTGTTACGCCGTCGTATGTCGGGCGGCTTGTTCAGCTAGGCAAAAGTTATCTTCAGAAGAAACCAGGTAAGCTTTTCTCGCAAGTTTTCGTCGCTGCTTTGAAGTGGCGCAATGAATGCTTCCTATATAGTGAACGGTGCTCAGTGCTCCGCAGGAACCAGTACTGAAATTAAGGTGGGCCGCTGACGAATTACACCTCGCAGCCCAGGTTTTCTTCCTTCCTTTCATGTTTACTTAATCAAAACCCGGTGATACGCCCTCGTATGTCGGGTGGCTTGTTCAGCTAGGCAAATGTTATCTTCAGAAGGAACCAGGTAAGCTTTTCTCGCAAGTTTTCGTCGCTGCTTTGAAGTGGCACAATGAATGCTTCCTATATAGGGAACGGTGCTCCGTGCTCCGCAGGGACTAGTACTGAAATTAGGGTGGGCCGCTGACGAATTACACCTCGCAGCCCAGGTTTTCTTCCTTCCTTTCATGGTTTACTTAATCAAAACCCGGTGTTACGCCGTCGTATGTCGGGCGGCTTGTTCAGCTAGGCAAATGTTATCTTCAGAAGGAACCAGGTAAGCTTTTCTCGCAAGTTGTCGTCGCTGCTTTGAAGTGGCGCAATGAATGCTTCCTATATAGTGAACGGTGCTCCGTGCTCCGCAGGAACCAGTACTGAAATTAAGGTGGGCCGCTGACGAATTACACCTCGCAGGCCAGGTTTTCTTCCTTCCTTTCATGGTTTACTTAATCAAAACCCGGTGTTACGCCGTCGTATGTCGGGCGGCTTGTTCAGCTAGGCAAACGTTATCTTGAGAAGGAACCAGGTAAGCTTTTCTCGCAAGTTGTCGTCGCTGCTTTGAAGTGGCGCAATGAATGCTTCCTATATAGTGAACGGTGCTCTGTGCTCCGCAGGAACCAGTACTGAAATTAAGGTGGGCCGCTGACGAATTACACCTCGCGGCCCAGGTTTTCTTCCTTCCTTCCATGGTTTACTTAATCAAAACCCGGTGTTACGCCGTCGTATGTCGGGCGGCTTGTTCAGCTAGGCAAATGTTATCTTCAGAAGGAACCAGGTAAGCTTTTCTCGCGTTTTCGTCGCTGCTTTGAAGTGGCACAATGAATGCTTCCTATATAGGGAACGGTGCTCCGTGCTCCGCAGGGACTAGTACTGAAATTAAGGTGGGCCGCTGACGAATTCCACCTCGCAGCCCAGGTTTTCTTCCTTCCTTTCATGGTTTACTTAATCAAAACCCGGTGTTACGCCGTCGTATGTCGGGCGGCTTGTTCAGCAAGGCAAATGTTATCTTCAGAAGGAACCAGGTAAGCTTTTCTCGCAAGTTGTCGTCGCTGCTTTGAAGTGGCGCAATGAATGCTTCCTATATAGTGAACAGTGCTCCGCGGGACTAGTACTGAAATTAAGGTGGGCCGCTGACGAATTCCACCTCGAAGCCCAGGTTTTCTTCCTTCCTTTCATGGTTTACTTAATCAAAACCCGGTGTTACGCCGTCGTATGTCGGGCGGCTTGTTCAGCAAGGCAAATGTTATCTTCAGAAGGAACCAGGTAAGCTTTTCTCGCAAGTTGTCGTCGCTGCTTTGAAGTGGCGCAATGAATGCTTCCTATATAGTGAACAGTGCTCCGCAGGGACTAGTACTGAAATTAAGGTGGGCCGCTGACGAATTCCACCTCGAAGCCCAAGTTTTCTTCCTTCCTTTCATGGTTTACTTAATCAAAACCCGGTGTTACGCCGTCGTATGTCGGGCGGCTTGTTCAGCAAGGCAAATGTTATCTTCAGAAGGAACCAGGTAAGCTTTTCTCGCAAGTTTTCGTCGCTGCTTTGAAGTGGCACAATGAATGCTTCCTATATAGGGAACGGTGCTCCGTGCTCCGCAGGGACTAGTACTGAAATTAAGGTGGGCCGCTGACGAATTCCACCTCGCAGCCCAGGTTTTCTTCCTTCCTTTCATGGTTTACTTAATCAAAACCCGGTGTTACGCCGTCGTATGTCGGGCGGCTTGTTCAGCAAGGCAAATGTTATCTTCAGAAGGAACCAGGTAAGCTTTTCTCGCAAGTTTTCGTCGCTGCTTTGAAGTGGCACAATGAATGCTTCCTATATAGTGAACGGTGCTCTGTGCTCCGCAGGAACCAGTACTGAAATTAAGGTGGGCCGCTGACGAATTACACCTCGCAGCCCAGGTTTTCTTCCTTCCTTTCATGGTTTACTTAATCAAAACCCGGTGATACGCCCTCATATGTCGGGCGGCTTGTTCAGCTAGGCAAATGTTATCTTCAGAAGGAACCAGGTAAGCTTTTCTCGCAAGTTTTCGTCGCTGCTTTGAAGTGGCACAATGAATGCTTCCTATATAGGGAACGGTGCTCCGTGCTCCGCAGGGACTAGTACTGAAATTAAGGTGGGCCGCTGACGAATTACACCTCGCAGCCAAGGTTTTCTTCCTTCCTTTCATGGTTTACTTAATCAAAACCCGGTGTTACTCCGTCGTATGTCGGGCGGCTTGTTCAGCTAGGCAAATGTTATCTTCAGAAGGAACCGGTAAGCTTTTCTCGCAAGTTGTCGTCGCTGCTTTGAAGTGGCGCAATGAATGCTTCCTATATAGGGAACGGTGCTCCGTGCTCCGCAGGGACTAGTACTGAAATTAAGGTGGGCCGCTGACGAATTACACCTCGCAGCCAAGGTTTTCTTCCTTCCTTTCATGGTTTACTTAATCAAAACCCGGTGTTACTCCGTCGTATGTCGGGCGGCTTGTTCAGCTAGGCAAATGTTATCTTCAGAAGGAACCGGTAAGCTTTTCTCGCAAGTTGTCGTCGCTGCTTTGAAGTGGCACAATGAATGCTTGCTATATAGGGAACGGTGCTCCGTGCTCCGCAGGGACTAGTACTGAAATTAAGGTGGGCCGCTGACGAATTACACCTCGCGGCCCAGGTTTTCTTCCTTCCTTCCATGGTTTACTTAATCAAAACCCGGTGTTACGCCGTCGTATGTCGGGCGGCTTGTTCAGCTAGGCAAATGTTATCTTCAGAAGGAACCAGGTAAGCTTTTCTCGCAAGTTTTCGTCGCTGCTTTGAAGTGGCACAATGAATGCTTCCTATATAGGGAACGGTGCTCCGTGCTCCGCAGGGACTAGTACTGAAATTAAGGTGGGCCGCTGACGAATTACACCTCGCAGCCCAAATTTTCTTCCTTCCTTTCATGGTTTACTTAATCAAAACCCGGTGTTACGCCGTCGTATGTCGGGCGGCTTGTTCAGCTAGGCAAATGTTATCTTCAGAAGGAACCAGGTAAGCTTTTCTCGCGTTTTCGTCGCTGCTTTGAAGTGGCACAATGAATGCTTCCTATATAGGGAACGGTGCTCCGTGCTCCGCAGGGACTAGTACTGAAATTAAGGTGGGCCGCTGACGAATTCCACCTCGCAGCCCAGGTTTTCTTCCTTCCTTTCATGGTTTACTTAATCAAAACCCGGTGTTACGCCGTCGTATGTCGGGCGGCTTGTTCAGCAAGGCAAATGTTATCTTCAGAAGGAACCAGGTAAGCTTTTCTCGCAAGTTGTCGTCGCTGCTTTGAAGTGGCGCAATGAATGCTTCCTATATAGTGAACAGTGCTCCGCAGGGACTAGTACTGAAATTAAGGTGGGCCGCTGACGAATTCCACCTCGAAGCCCAAGTTTTCTTCCTTCCTTTCATGGTTTACTTAATCAAAACCCGGTGTTACGCCGTCGTATGTCGGGCGGCTTGTTCAGCAAGGCAAATGTTATCTTCAGAAGGAACCAGGTAAGCTTTTCTCGCAAGTTTTCGTCGCTGCTTTGAAGTGGCACAATGAATGCTTCCTATATAGGGAACGGTGCTCCGTGCTCCGCAGGGACTAGTACTGAAATTAAGGTGGGCTGCTGACGAATTCCACCTCGCAGCCCAGGTTTTCTTCCTTCCTTTCATGGTTTACTTAATCAAAACCCGGTGTTATGCCGTCGTATGTCGGGCGGCTTGTTCAGCAAGGCAAATGTTATCTTCAGAAGGAACCAGGTAAGCTTTTCTCGCAAGTTGTCGTGGCTGCTTTGAAGTGGCGCAATGAATGCTTCCTATATAGTGAACAGTGCTCCGTGCTCCGCAGGGACTAGTACTGAAATTAAGGTGGGCCGCTGACGAATTCCACCTCGAAGCCCAGGTTTTCTTCCTTCCTTTCATGGTTTACTTAATCAAAACCCGGTGTTACGCCGTCGTATGTCGGGCGGCTTGTTCAGCAAGGCAAATGTTATCTTCAGAAGGAACCAGGTAAGCTTTTCTCGCAAGTTTTCGTCGCTGCTTTGAAGTGGCACAATGAATGCTTCCTATATAGTGAACGGTGCTCTGTGCTCCGCAGGAACCAGTACTGAAATTAAGGTGGGCCGCTGACGAATTACACCTCGCAGCCCAGGTTTTCTTCCTTCCTTTCATGGTTTACTTAATCAAAACCCGGTGATACGCCCTCATATGTCGGGCGGCTTGTTCAGCTAGGCAAATGTTATCTTCAGAAGGAACCAGGTAAGCTTTTCTCGCAAGTTTTTGTCGCTGCTTTGAAGTGGCACAATGAATGCTTCCTATATAGGGAACGGTGCTCCGTGCTCCGCAGGGACTAGTACTGAAATTAAGGTGGGCCGCTGACGAATTACACCTCGCAGCCAAGGTTTTCTTCCTTCCTTTCATGGTTTACTTAATCAAAACCCGGTGTTACTCCGTCGTATGTCGGGCGGCTTGTTCAGCTAGGCAAATGTTATCTTCAGAAGGAACCGGTAAGCTTTTCTCGCAAGTTGTCGTCGCTGCTTTGAAGTGGCGCAATGAATGCTTCCTATATAGTAAACGGTGCTCTGTGCTCCGCAGGAACCAGTACTGAAATTAAGGTGGGCCGCTGACGAATTACACCTCGCGGCCCAGGTTTTCTTCCTTCCTTTCATGGTTTACTTAATCAAAACCCTGTGTTACGCCGTCGTATGTCGGGCGGCTTGTTCAGCTAGGCAAAAGTTATCTTCAGAAGGAACCAGGTAAGCTTTTCTCGCAAGTTGTCGTCGCTGCTTTGAAGTGGCGCAATGAATGCTTCCTATATAGTGAACGGTGCTCTGTGCTCCGCAGGAACCAGTACTGAAATTAAGGTGGGCCGCTGACGAATTACACCTCGCTGCCCAGGTTTTCTTCCTTCCTTTCATGGTTTACTTAATCAAAACCCGGTGTTACGCCGTCGTATGTCGGGCGGCTTGTTCAGCTAGGCAAACGTTATCTTCAGAAGAAACCAGGTAAGCTTTTCTCGCAAGTTTTCGTCGCTGCTTTGAAGTGGCGCAATGAATGCTTCCTATATAGTGAACGGTGCTCAGTGCTCCGCAGGAACCAGTACTGAAATTAAGGTGGGCCGCTGACGAATTACACCTCGCAGCCCAGGTTTTCTTCCTTCCTTTCATGTTTACTTAATCAAAACCCGGTGATACGCCCTCGTATGTCGGGTGGCTTGTTCAGCTAGGCAAATGTTATCTTCAGAAGGAACCAGGTAAGCTTTTCTCGCAAGTTTTCGTCGCTGCTTTGAAGTGGCACAATGAATGCTTGCTATATAGGGAACGGTGCTCCGTGCTCCGCAGGGACTAGTACTGAAATTAAGGTGGGCCGCTGACGAATTACACCTCGCGGCCCAGGTTTTCTTCCTTCCTTTCATGGTTTACTTAATCAAAACCCGGTGTTACGCCCTCGTATGTCGGGCGGCTTGTTCAGCTAGGCAAATGTTATCTTCAGAAGGAACCAGGTAAGCTTTTCTCGCAAGTTTTCGTCGCTGCTTTGAAGTGGCACAATGAATGCTTCCTATATAGGGAACGGTGCTCCGTGCTCCGCAGGGACTAGTACTGAAATTAAGGTGGGCCGCTGACGAATTCCACCTCGCAGCCCAGGTTTTCTTCCTTCCTTTCATGGTTTACTTAATCAAAACCCGGTGTTACGCCGTCGTATGTCGGGCGGCTTGTTCAGCAAGGCAAATGTTATCTTCAGAAGGAACCAGGTAAGCTTTTCTCGCAAGTTGTCGTGGCTGCTTTGAAGTGGCGCAATGAATGCTTCCTATATAGTGAACAGTGCTCCGTGCTCCGCAGGGACTAGTACTGAAATTAAGGTGGGCCGCTGACGAATTCCACCTCGAAGCCCAGGTTTTCTTCCTTCCTTTCATGGTTTACTTAATCAAAACCCGGTGTTACGCCGTCGTTGTCGGGCGGCTTGTTCAGCAAGGCAAATGTTATCTTCAGAAGGAACCAGGTAAGCTTTTCTCGCAAGTTTTCGTCGCTGCTTTGAAGTGGCACAATGAATGCTTCCTATATAGTGAACGGTGCTCTGTGCTCCGCAGGAACCAGTACTGAAATTAAGGTGGGCCGCTGACGAATTACACCTCGCAGCCCAGGTTTTCTTCCTTCCTTTCATGGTTTACTTAATCAAAACCCGGTGATACGCCCTCATATGTCGGGCGGCTTGTTCAGCTAGGCAAATGTTATCTTCAGAAGGAACCAGGTAAGCTTTTCTCGCAAGTTTTCGTCGCTGCTTTGAAGTGGCACAATGAATGCTTCCTATATAGGGAACGGTGCTCCGTGCTCCGCAGGGACTAGTACTGAAATTAAGGTGGGCCGCTGACGAATTACACCTCGCAGCCAAGGTTTTCTTCCTTCCTTTCATGGTTTACTTAATCAAAACCCGGTGTTACTCCGTCGTATGTCGGGCGGCTTGTTCAGCTAGGCAAATGTTATCTTCAGAAGGAACCGGTAAGCTTTTCTCGCAAGTTGTCGTCGCTGCTTTGAAGTGGCGCAATGAATGCTTCCTATATAGTAAACGGTGCTCTGTGCTCCGCAGGAACCAGTACTGAAATTAAGGTGGGCCGCTGACGAATTACACCTCGCGGCCCAGGTTTTCTTCCTTCCTTTCATGGTTTACTTAATCAAAACCCTGTGTTACGCCGTCGTATGTCGGGCGGCTTGTTCAGCTAGGCAAAAGTTATCTTCAGAAGGAACCAGGTAAGCTTTTCTCGCAAGTTGTCGTCGCTGCTTTGAAGTGGCGCAATGAATGCTTCCTATATAGTGAACGGTGCTCTGTGCTCCGCAGGAACCAGTACTGAAATTAAGGTGGGCCGCTGACGAATTACACCTCGCTGCCCAGGTTTTCTTCCTTCCTTTCATGGTTTACTTAATCAAAACCCGGTGTTACGCCGTCGTATGTCGGGCGGCTTGTTCAGCTAGGCAAAAGTTATCTTCAGAAGAAACCAGGTAAGCTTTTCTCGCAAGTTTTCGTCGCTGCTTTGAAGTGGCGCAATGAATGCTTCCTATATAGTGAACGGTGCTCAGTGCTCCGCAGGAACCAGTACTGAAATTAAGGTGGGCCGCTGACGAATTACACCTCGCAGCCCAGGTTTTCTTCCTTCCTTTCATGTTTACTTAATCAAAACCCGGTGATACGCCCTCGTATGTCGGGTGGCTTGTTCAGCTAGGCAAATGTTATCTTCAGAAGGAACGAGGTAAGCTTTTCTCGCAAGTTTTCGTCGCTGCTTTGAAGTGGCACAATGAATGCTTGCTATATAGGGAACGGTGCTCCGTGCTCCGCAGGGACTAGTACTGAAATTAAGGTGGGCCGCTGACGAATTACACCTCGCGGCCCAGGTTTTCTTCCTTCCTTTCATGGTTTACTTAATCAAAACCCGGTGTTACGCCCTCGTATGTCGGGCGGCTTGTTCAGCTAGGCAAATGTTATCTTCAGAAGGAACCAGGTAAGCTTTTCTCGCAAGTTTTCGTCGCTGCTTTGAAGTGGCACAATGAATGCTTCCTATATAGGGAACGGTGCTCCTTGCTCCGCAGGGACTAGTACTGAAATTAAGGTGGGCCGCTGACGAATTACACCTCGCAGCCCAGGTTTTCTTCCTTCCTTTCATGGTTTACTTAATCAAAACCCGGTGTTACGCCGTCGTATGTCGGGCGGCTTGTTCAGCTAGGCAAATGTTATCTTCAGAAGGAACCAGGTAAGCTTTTCTCGCAAGTTGTCGTCGCTGCTTTGAAGTGGCGCAATGAATGCTTCCTATATAGTGAACGGTGCTCCGTGCTCCGCAGGAACCAGTACTGAAATTGAGGTGGGCCTCTGACGAATTACACCTCGCAGCCCAGGTTTTCTTCCTTCCTTTCATGGTTTACTTAATCAAAACCCGGTGTTACGCCGTCGTATGTCGGGCGGCTTGTTCAGCTAGGCAAATGTTATCTTCAGAAGGAACCAGGTAAGCTTTTCTCGCAAGTTGTCGTCGCTGCTTTGAAGTGGCGCAATGAATGCTTCCTATATAGTGAACGGTGCTCCGTGCTCCGCAGGAACCAGTACTGAAATTAAGGTGGGCCGCTGACGAATTACACCTCGCAGGCCAGGTTTTCTTCCTTCCTTTCATGGTTTACTTAATCAAAACCCGGTGTTACGCCGTCGTATGTCGGGCGGCTTGTTCAGCTAGGCAAACGTTATCTTCAGAAGGAACCAGGTAAGCTTTTCTCGCAAGTTGTCGTCGCTGCTTTGAAGTGGCGCAATGAATGCTTCCTATATAGTGAACGGTGCTCTGTGCTCCGCAGGAACCAGTACTGAAATTAAGGTGGGCCGCTGACGAATTACACCTCGCAGCCCAGGTTTTCTTCCTTCCTTTCATGGTTTACTTAATCAAAACCCGGTGTTACGTCCTCGTATGTCGGGCGGCTTGTTCAGCTAGGCAAATGTTATCTTCAGAAGGAACCAGGTAAGCTTTTCTCGCAAGTTTTCGTCGCTGCTTTGAATTGGCGCAATGAATGCTTCCTATATAGTGAACGGTGCTCTGTGCTCCGCAGGAACCAGTACTGAAATTAAGGTGGGCCGCTGACGAATTACACCTCGCGGCCCAGGTTTTCTCCCTTCCTTCCATGGTTTACTTAATCAAAACCCGGTGTTACGCCGTCGTATGTCGGGCGGCTTGTTCAGCTAGGCAAATGTTATCTTCAGAAGGAACCAGGTAAGCTTTTCTCGCAAGTTTTCGTCGCTGCTTTGAAGTGGCACAATGAATGCTTCCTATATAGGGAACGGTGCTCCGTGCTCCGCAGGGACTAGTATTGAAATTAAGGTGGGCCGCTGACGAATTACACCTCGCAGCCCAAATTTTCTTCCTTCCTTTCATGGTTTACTTAATCAAAACCCGGTGTTACGCCGTCGTATGTGGGGCGGCTTGTTCAGCAAGGCAAATGTTATCTTCAGAAGGAACCAGGTAAGCTTTTCTCGCAAGTTGTCGTCGCTGCTTTGAAGTGGCGCAATGAATGCTTCCTATATAGTGAACAGTGCTCCGCAGGGACTAGTACTGAAATTAAGGTGGGCCGCTGACGAATTCCACCTCGAAGCCCAGGTTTTCTTCCTTCCTTTCATGGTTTACTTAATCAAAACCCGGTGTTACGCCGTCGTATGTCGGGCGGCTTGTTCAGCAAGGCAAATGTTATCTTCAGAAGAAACCAGGTAAGCTTTTCTCGCAAGTTGTCGTCGCTGCTTTGAAGTGGCGCAATGAATGCTTCCTATATAGTGAACGGTGCTCTGTGCTCCGCAGGAACCAGTACTGAAATTAAGGTGGGCCGCTGACGAATTACACCTCGCAGCCCAGTTTTCTTCCTTCCTTTCATGGTTTACTTAATCAAAACCCGGTGTTACGCCGTCGTATGTCGGGCGGCTTGTTCAGCAAGGCAAATGTTATCTTCAGAAGGAACCAGGTAAGCTTTTCTCGCAAGTTTTCGTCGCTGCTTTGAAGTGGCACAATGAATGCTTCCTATATAGGGAACGGTGCTCCGTGCTCCGCAGGGACTAGTACTGAAATTAAGGCGGGCCGCTGACGAATTACACCTCGCAGCCCAGGTTTTCTTCCTTCCTTTCATGGTTTACTTAATCAAAACCCGGTGTTACGCCGTCGTATGTCGGGCGGCTTGTTCAGCAAGGCAAATGTTATCTTCAGAAGGAACCAGGTAAGCTTTTCTCGCAAGTTTTCGTCGCTGCTTTGAAGTGGCAGAATGAATGCTTCCTATATAGGGAACGGTGCTCAGTGCTCCGCAGGGACTAGTACTGAAATTAAGGTGGGCCGCTGACGAATTACACCTCGCAGCCCAGGTTTTCTTCCTTCCTTTCATGGTTTACTTAATCAAAACCCGGTGTTACGCCGTCGTATGTCGGGCGGCTTGTTCAGCTAGGCAAAAGTTATCTTCAGAAGAAACCAGGTAAGCTTTTCTCGCAAGTTGTCGCTGCTTTGAAGTGGCGCAATGAATGCTTCCTATATAGTGAACGGTGCTCTGTGCTCCGCAGGAACCAGTACTGAAATTAAGGTGGGCCGCTGACGAATTACACCTCGCAGCCCAGGTTTTCTTCCTTCCTTTCATGGTTTACTTAATCAAAACCCGGTGATACGCCCTCGTATGTCGGGCGGCTTGTTCAGCTAGGCAAATGTTATCTTCAGAAGGAACCAGGTAAGCTTTTCTCGCAAGTTTTCTTCGCTGCTTTGAAGTGGCACAATGAATGCTTCCTATATAGGGAACGGTGCTCCGTGCTCCGCAGGGACTAGTACTGAAATTAAGGTGGGCCGCTGACGAATTACACCTCGCAGCCCAAATTTTGTTCCTTCCTTTCATGGTTTACTTAATCAAAACCCGGTGTTACGCCGTCGTATGTCGGGCGGCTTGTTCAGCTAGGCAAATGTTATCTTCAGAAGGAACCAGGTAAGCTTTTCTCGCAAGTTTTCGTCGCTGCTTTGAAGTGGCACAATGAATGCTTCCTATATAGGGAACGGTGCTCCGTGCTCCGCAGGGACTAGTACTGAAATTAAGGTGGGCCGCTGACGAATTCCACCTCGCAGCCCAGGTTTTCTTCCTTCCTTTCATGGTTTACTTAATCAAAACCCGGTGTTACGCCGTCGTATGTCGGGCGGCTTCTTCAGCAAGGCAAATGTTATCTTCAGAAGGAACCAGGTAAGCTTTTCTCGCAAGTTGTCGTCGCTGCTTTGAAGTGGCGCAATGAATGCTTCCTATATAGTGAACAGTGCTCCGTGCTCCGCAGGGACTAGTACTGAAATTAAGGTGGGCCGCTGACGAATTCCACCTCTAAGCCCAGGTTTTCTTCCTTCCTTTCATGGTTTACTTAATCAAAACCCGGTGTTACGCCGTCGTTTGTCGGGCGGCTTGTTCAGCAAGGCAAATGTTATCTTCAGAAGAAACCAGGTAAGCTTTTCTCGCAAGTTGTCGTCGCTGCTTTGAAGTGGCGCAATGAATGCTTCCTATATAGTGAACGGTGCTCTGTGCTCCGCAGGAACCAGTACTGAAATTAAGGTGGGCCGCTGACGAATTACACCTCGCAGCCCAGGTTTTCTTCCTTCCTTTCATGGTTTACTTAATCAAAACCCGGTGATACGCCCTCGTATGTCGGGCGGCTTGTTCAGCTAGGCAAATGTTATCTTCAGAAGGAACCAGGTAAGCTTTTCTCGCAAGTTTTCGTCGCTGCTTTGAAGTGGCACAATGAATGCTTCCTATATAGGGAACGGTGCTCCGTGCTCCGCAGGGACTAGTACTGAAATTAAGTTGGGCCGCTGACGAATTACACCTCGCAGCCCAGGTTTTCTTCCTTCCTTTCATGGTTTACTTAATCAAAACCCGGTGTTACGCCGTCGTATGTCGGGCGGCTTGTTTAGCAAGGCAAATGTTATCTTCAGAAGGAACCAGGTAAGCTTTTCTCGCAAGTTTTCGTCGCTGCTTTGAAGTGGCACAATGAATGCTTCCTATATAGGGAACGGTGCTCAGTGCTCCGCAGGGACTAGTACTGAAATTAAGGTGGGCCGCTGACGAATTACACCTCGCAGCCCAGGTTTTCTTCCTTCCTTTCATGGTTTACTTAATCAAAACCCAGTGTTACGCCGTCGTATGTCGGGCGGCTTGTTCAGCTAGGCAAAAGTTATCTTCAGAAGAAACCAGGTAAGCTTTTCTCGCAAGTTGTCGTCGCTGCTTTGAAGTGGCGCAATGAATGCTTCCTATATAGTGAACGGTGCTCTGTGCTCCGCAGGAACCAGTACTGAAATTAAGGTGGGCCGCTGACGAATTACACCTCGCAGCCCAGGTTTTCTTCCTTCCTTTCATGGTTTACTTAATCAAAACCCGGTGATACGCCCCGTATGTCGGGCGGCTTGTTCAGCTAGGCAAATGTTATCTTCAGAAGGAACCAGGTAAGCTTTTCTCGCAAGTTTTCTTCGCTGCTTTGAAGTGGCACAATGAATGCTTCCTATATAGGAAACGGTGCTCCGTGCTCCGCAGGGACTAGTACTGAAATTAAGGTGGGCCGCTGACGAATTACACCTCGCAGCCCAAATTTTCTTCCTTCCTTTCATGGTTTACTTAATCAAAACCCGGTGTTACGCCGTCGTATGTCGGGCGGCTTGTTCAGCTAGGCAAATGTTATCTTCAGAAGGAACCAGGTAAGCTTTTCTCGCAAGTTTTCGTCGCTGCTTTGAAGTGGCACAATGAATGCTTCCTATATAGGGAACGGTGCTCCGTGCTCCGCAGGGACTAGTACTGAAATTAAGGTGGGCCGCTGACGAATTCCACCTCGCAGCCCAGGTTTTCTTCCTTCCTTTCATGGTTTACCTGATCAAAACCCGGTGTTACGCCGTCGTATGTCGGGCGGCTTCTTCAGCAAGGCAAATGTTATCTTCAGAAGGAACCAGGTAAGCTTTTCTCGCAAGTTGTCGTCGCTGCTTTGAAGTGGCGCAATGAATGCTTCCTATATAGTGAACAGTGCTCCGTGCTCCGCAGGGACTAGTACTGAAATTAAGGTGGGCCGCTGACGAATTCCACCTCTAAGCCCAGGTTTTCTTCCTTCCTTTCATGGTTTACTTAATCAAAACCCGGTGTTACGCCGTCGTTTGTCGGGCGGCTTGTTCAGCAAGGCAAATGTTATCTTCAGAAGAAACCAGGTAAGCTTTTCTCGCAAGTTGTCGTCGCTGCTTTGAAGTGGCGCAATGAATGCTTCCTATATAGTGAACGGTGCTCTGTGCTCCGCAGGAACCAGTACTGAAATTAAGGTGGGCCGCTGACGAATTACACCTCGTAGCCCAGGTTTTCTTCCTTCCTTTCATGGTTTACTTAATCAAAACCCGTTGATACGCCCTCGTATGTCGGGCGGCTTGTTCAGCTAGGCAAATGTTATCTTCAGAAGGAACCAGGTAAGCTTTTCTCGCAAGTTTTCGTCGCTGCTTTGAAGTGGCACAATGAATGCTTCCTATATAGGGAACGGTGCTCCGTGCTCCGCAGGGACTAGTACTGAAATTAAGTTGGGCCGCTGACGAATTACACCTCGCAGCCCAGGTTTTCTTCCTTCCTTTCATGGTTTACTTAATCAAAACCCGGTGTTACGCCGTCGTATGTCGGGCGGCTTGTTCAGCAAGGCAAATGTTATCTTCAGAAGGAACCAGGTAAGCTTTTCTCGCAAGTTTTCGTCGCTGCTTTGAAGTGGCACAATGAATGCTTCCTATATAGGGAACGGTGCTCCGTGCTCCGCAGGGACTAGTACTGAAATTAAGGTGGGCCGCTGACGAATTACACCTCGCAGCCCAGGTTTTCTTCCTTCCTTTCATGGTTTACTTAATCAAAACCCGGTGTTACGCCGTCGTATGTCGGGCGGCTTGTTCAGCAAGGCAAATGTTATCTTCAGAAGGAACCAGGTAAGCTTTTCTCGCAAGTTTTCGTCGCTGCTTTGAAGTGGCACAATGAATGCTTCCTATATAGGGAACGGTGCTCCGTGCTCCGCAGGGACTAGTACTGAAATTAAGGCGGGCCGCTGACGAATTACACCTCGCAGCCCAGGTTTTCTTCCTTCCTTTCATGGTTTACTTAATCAAAACCCGGTGTTACGCCGTCGTATGTCGGGCGGCTTGTTCAGCAAGGCAAATGTTATCTTCAGAAGGAACCAGGTAAGCTTTTCTCGCAAGTTTTCGTCGCTGCTTTGAAGTGGCACAATGAATGCTTCCTATATAGGGAACGGTGCTCAGTGCTCCGCAGGGACTAGTACTGAAATTAAGGTGGGCCGCTGACGAATTACACCTCGCAGCCCAGGTTTTCTTCCTTCCTTTCATGGTTTACTTAATCAAAACCCGGTGTTACGCCGTCGTATGTCGGGCGGCTTGTTCAGCTAGGCAAATGTTATCTTCAGAAGGAACCAGGTAAGCTTTTCTCGCAAGTTTTCGTCGCTGCTTTGAAGTGGCACAATGAATGCTTCCTATATAGGGAACGGTGCTCCGTGCTCCGCAGGGACTAGTACTGAAATTAAGTTGGGCCGCTGACGAATTACACCTCGCAGCCCAGGTTTTCTTCCTTCCTTTCATTGTTTACTTAATCAAAACCCGGTGTTACGCCGTCGTATGTCGGGCGGCTTGTTCAGCAAGGCAAATGTTATCTTCAGAAGGAACCAGGTAAGCTTTTCTCGCAAGTTTTCGTCGCTGCTTTGAAGTGGCACAATGAATGCGTCCTATATAGGGAACGGTGCTCCGTGCTCCGCAGGGACTAGTACTGAAATTAAGGTGGGCCGCTGACGAATTACACCTCGCAGCCCAGGTTTTCTTCCTTCCTTTCATGGTTTACTTAATCAAAATCCGGTGTTACGCCGTCGTATGTCGGGCGGCTTGTTCAGCAAGGCAAATGTTATCTTCAGAAGGAACCAGGTAAGCTTTTCTCGCAAGTTTTCGTCGCTGCTTTGAAGTGGCACAATGAATGCTTCCTATATAGGGAACGGTGCTCCGTGCTCCGCAGGGACTAGTACTGAAATTAAGGCGGGCCGCTGACGAATTACACCTCGCAGCCCAGGTTTTCTTCCTTCCTTTCATGGTTTACTTGATCAAAACCCGGTGTTACGCCGTCGTATGTCGGGCGGCTTGTTCAGCAAGGCAAATGTTATCTTCAGAAGGAACCAGGTAAGCTTTTCTCGCAAGTTTTCGTCGCTGCTTTGAAGTGGCACAATGAATGCTTCCTATATAGGGAACGGTGCTCAGTGCTCCGCAGGGACTAGTACTGAAATTAAGGTGGGCCGCTGACGAATTACACCTCGCAGCCCAGGTTTTCTTCCTTCCTTTCATGGTTTACTTAATCAAAACCCGGTGTTACGCCGTCGTATGTCGGGCGGCTTGTTCAGCTAGGCAAAAGTTATCTTCAGAAGAAACCAGGTAAGCTTTTCTCGCAAGTTGTCGTCGCTGCTTTGAAGTGGCGCAATGAATGCTTCCTATATAGTGAACGGTGCTCTGTGCTCCGCAGGAACCAGTACTGAAATTAAGGTGGGCCGCTGACGAATTACACCTCGCAGCCCAGGTTTTCTTCCTTCCTTTCATGGTTTACTTAATCAAAACCCGGTGATACGCCGTCGTATGTCGGGCGGCTTGTTCAGCTAGGCAAATGTTATCTTCAGAAGGAACCAGGTAAGCTTTTCTCGCAAGTTTTCGTCGCTGCTTTGAAGTGGCACAATGAATGCTTCCTATATAGGGAACGGTGCTCCGTGCTCCGCAGGGACTAGTACTGAAATTAAGGTGGGCCGCTGACGAATTCCACCTCGCAGCCCAGGTTTTCTTCCTTCCTTTCATGGTTTACTTAATCAAAACCCGGTGTTACGCCGTCGTATGTCGGGCGGCTTCTTCAGCAAGGCAAATGTTATCTTCAGAAGAAACCAGGTAAGCTTTTCTCGCAAGTTGTCGTCGCTGCTTTGAAGTGGCGCAATGAATGCTTCCTATATAGTGAACAGTGCTCCGTGCTCCGCAGGGACTAGTACTGAAATTAAGGTGGGCCGCTGACGAATTCCACCTCTAAGCCCAGGTTTTCTTCCTTCCTTTCATGGTTTACTTAATCAAAACCCGGTGTTACGCCGTCGTTTGTCGGGCGGCTTGTTCAGCAAGGCAAATGTTATCTTCAGAAGAAACCAGGTAAGCTTTTCTCGCAAGTTGTCGTCGCTGCTTTGAAGTGGCGCAATGAATGCTTCCTATATAGTGAACGGTGCTCTGTGCTCCGCAGGAACCAGTACTGAAATTAAGGTGGGCCGCTGACGAATTACACCTCGCAGCCCAGGTTTTCTTCCTTCCTTTCATGGTTTACTTAATCAAAACCCGGTGATACGCCCTCGTATGTCGGGCGGCTTGTTCAGCTAGGCAAATGTTATCTTCAGAAGGAACCAGGTAAGCTTTTCTCGCAAGTTTTCGTCGCTGCTTTGAAGTGGCACAATGAATGCTTCCTATATAGGGAACGGTGCTCCGTGCTCCGCAGGGACTAGTACTGAAATTAAGTTGGGCCGCTGACGAATTACACCTCGCAGCCCAGGTTTTCTTCCTTCCTTTCATGGTTTACTTAATCAAAACCCGGTGTTACGCCGTCGTATGTCGGGCGGCTTGTTCAGCAAGGCAAATGTTATCTTCAGAAGGAACCAGGTAAGCTTTTCTCGCAAGTTTTCGTCGCTGCTTTGAAGTGGCACAATGAATGCTTCCTATATAGGGAACGGTGCTCAGTGCTCCGCAGGGACTAGTACTGAAATTAAGGTGGGCCGCTGACGAATTACACCTCGCAGCCCAGGTTTTCTTCCTTCCTTTCATGGTTTACTTAATCAAAACCCGGTGTTACGCCGTCGTATGTCGGGCGGCTTGTTCAGCTAGGCAAAAGTTATCTTCAGAAGAAACCAGGTAAGCTTTTCTCGCAAGTTGTCGTCGCTGCTTTGAAGTGGCGCAATGAATGCTTCCTATATAGGGAACGGTGCTCCGTGCTCCGCAGGGACTAGTACTAAAATTAAGGTGGGCCGCTGACGAATTACACCTCGCAGCCCAGGTTTTCTTCCTTCCTTTCATGGTTTACTTAATCAAAACCCGGTGATACGCCCTCGTATGTCGGGCGGCTTGTTCAGCTAGGCAAATGTTATCTTCAGAAGGAACCAGGTAAGCTTTTCTCGCAAGTTTTCGTCGCTGCTTTGAAGTGGCACAATGAATGCTTCCTATATAGGGAACGGTGCTCCGTGCTCCGCAGGGACTAGTACTGAAATTAAGTTGGGCCGCTGACGAATTACACCTCGCAGCCCAGGTTTTCTTCCTTCCTTTCATGGTTTACTTAATCAAAACCCGGTGTTACGCCGTCGTATGTCGGGCGGCTTGTTCAGCAAGGCAAATGTTATCTTCAGAAGAAACCAGGTAAGCTTTTCTCGCAAGTTGTCGTCGCTGCTTTGAAGTGGCGCAATGAATGCTTCCTATATAGTGAACGGTGCTCCGTGCTCCGCAGGAACCAGTACTGAAATTAAGGTGGGCCGCTGACGAATTACACCTCGCAGCCCAGGTTTTCTTCCTTCCTTTCATGGTTTACTTAATCAAAACCCGGTGATACGCCCTCGTATGTCGGGCGGCTTGTTCAGCTAGGCAAATGTTATCTTCAGAAGGAACCAGGTAAGCTTTTCTCGCAAGTTTTCGTCGCTGCTTTGAAGTGGCACAATGAATGCTTCCTATATAGGGAACGGTGCTCCGTGCTCCGCAGGGACTAGTACTGAAATTAAGGTGGGCCGCTGACGAATTCCACCTCGCAGCCCAGGTTTTCTTCCTTTCATGGTTTACCTGATCAAAACCCGGTGTTACGCCGTCGTATGTCGGGCGGCTTCTTCAGCAAGGCAAATGTTATCCTCAGAAGGAACCAGGTAAGCTTTTCTCGCAAGTTGTCGTCGCTGCTTTGAAGTGGCGCAATGAATGCTTCCTATATAGTGAACAGTGCTCCGTGCTCCGCAGGGACTAGTACTGAAATTAAGGTGGGCCGCTGACGAATTACACCTCGCAGCCCAGGTTTTCTTCCTTCCTTTCATGGTTTACTTAATCAAAACCCGGTGTTACGCCGTCGTTTGTCGGGCGGCTTGTTCAGCAAGGCAAATGTTATCTTCAGAAGAAACCAGGTAAGCTTTTCTCGCAAGTTTTCGTCGCTGCTTTGAAGTGGCACAATGAATGCTTCCTATATAGGGAACGGTGCTCCGTGCTCCGCAGGGACTAGTACTGAAATTAAGGTGGGCCGCTGACGAATTACACCTCGCAGCCCAGGTTTTCTTCCTTCCTTTCATGGTTTACTTAATCAAAACCCGGTGTTACGCCGTCGTATGTCGGGCGGCTTGTTCAGCAAGGCAAATGTTATCTTCAGAAGGAACCAGGTAAGCTTTTCTCGCAAGTTTTCGTCGCTGCTTTGAAGTGGCACAATGAATGCTTCCTATATAGGGAACGGTGCTCCGTGCTCCGCAGGGACTAGTACTGAAATTAAGGCGGGCCGCTGACGAATTACACCTCGCAGCCCAGGTTTTCTTCCTTCCTTTCATGGTTTACTTAATCAAAACCCGGTGTTACGCCGTCGTATGTCGGGCGGCTTGTTCAGCAAGGCAAATGTTATCTTCAGAAGGAACCAGGTAAGCTTTTCTCGCAAGTTTTCGTCGCTGCTTTGAAGTGGCACAATGAATGCTTCCTATATAGGGAACAGTGCTCAGTGCTCCGCAGGGACTAGTACTGAAATTAAGGTGGGCCGCTGACGAATTACACCTCGCAGCCCAGGTTTTCTTCCTTCCTTTCATGGTTTACTTAATCAAAACCCGGTGTTACGCCGTCGTATGTCGGGCGGCTTGTTCAGCTAGGCAAAAGTTATCTTCAGAAGAAACCAGGTAAGCTTTTCTCGCAAGTTGTCGTCGCTGCTTTGAAGTGGCGCAATGAATGCTTCCTATATAGTGAACGGTGCTCTGTGCTCCGCAGGAACCAGTACTGAAATTAAGGTGGGCCGCTGACGAATTACACCTCGCAGCCCAGGTTTTCTTCCTTCCTTTCATGGTTTACTTAATCAAAACCCGGTGATACGCCCTCGTATGTCGGGCGGCTTGTTCAGCTAGGCAAATGTTATCTTCAGAAGGAACCAGGTAAGCTTTTCTCGCAAGTTTTCTTCGCTGCTTTGAAGTGGCACAATGAATGCTTCCTATATAGGGAACGGTGCTCCGTGCTCCGCAGGGACTAGTACTGAAATTAAGGTGGGCCGCTGACGAATTACACCTCGCAGCCCAAATTTTCTTCCTTCCTTTCATGGTTTACTTAATCAAAACCCGGTGTTACGCCGTCGTATGTCGGGCGGCTTGTTCAGCTAGGCAAATGTTATCTTCAGAAGGAACCAGGTAAGCTTTTCTCGCAAGTTTTCGTCGCTGCTTTGAAGTGGCACAATGAATGCTTCCTATATAGGGAACGGTGCTCCGTGCTCCGCAGGGACTAGTACTGAAATTAAGGTGGGCCGCTGACGAATTCCACCTCGCAGCCCCAGGTTTTCTTCCTTCCTTTCATGGTTTACTTAATCAAAACCCGGTGTTACGCCGTCGTATGTCGGGCGGCTTCTTCAGCAAGGCAAATGTTATCTTCAGAAGGAACCAGGTAAGCTTTTCTCGCAAGTTGTCGTCGCTGCTTTGAAGTGGCGCAATGAATGCTTCCTATATAGTGAACAGTGCTCCGTGCTCCGCAGGGACTAGTACTGAAATTAAGGTGGGCCGCTGACGAATTCCACCTCTAAGCCCAGGTTTTCTTCCTTCCTTTCATGGTTTACTTGATCAAAACCCGGTGTTACGCCGTCGTTTGTCGGGCGGCTTGTTCAGCAAGGCAAATGTTATCTTCAGAAGAAACCAGGTAAGCTTTTCTCGCAAGTTGTCGTCGCTGCTTTGAAGTGGCGCAATGAATGCTTCCTATATAGTGAACGGTGCTCTGTGCTCCGCAGGAACCAGTACTGAAATTAAGGTGGGCCGCTGACGAATTACACCTCGCAGCCCAGGTTTTCTTCCTTCCTTTCATGGTTTACTTAATCAAAACCCGGTGATACGCCCTCGTATGTCGGGCGGCTTGTTCAGCTAGGCAAATGTTATCTTCAGAAGGAACCAGGTAAGCTTTTCTCGCAAGTTTTCGTCGCTGCTTTGAAGTGGCACAATGAATGCTTCCTATATAGGGAACGGTGCTCCGTGCTCCGCAGGGACTAGTACTGAAATTAAGTTGGGCCGCTGACGAATTACACCTCGCAGCCCAGGTTTTCTTCCTTCCTTTCATGGTTTACTTAATCAAAACCCGGTGTTACGCCGTCGTATGTCGGGCGGCTTGTTCAGCAAGGCAAATGTTATCTTCAGAAGGAACCAGGTAAGCTTTTCTCGCAAGTTTTCGTCGCTGCTTTGAAGTGGCACAATGAATGCTTCCTATATAGGGAACGGTGCTCAGTGCTCCGCAGGGACTAGTACTGAAATTAAGTTGGGCCGCTGACGAATTACACCTCGCAGCCCAGGTTTTCTTCCTTCCTTTCATGGTTTACTTAATCAAAACCCGGTGTTACGCCGTCGTATGTCGGGCGGCTTGTTCAGCTAGGCAAAAGTTATCTTCAGAAGAAACCAGGTAAGCTTTTCCCGCAAGTTGTCGTCGCTGCTTTGAAGTGGCGCAATGAATGCTTCCTATATAGGGAACGGTGCTCCGTGCTCCGCAGGGACTAGTACTGAAATTAAGGTGGGCCGCTGACGAATTCCACCTCTAAGCCCAGGTTTTCTTCCTTCCTTTCATGGTTTACTTAATCAAAACCCGGTGTTACGCCGTCGTTTGTCGGGCGGCTTGTTCAGCAAGGCAAATGTTATCTTCAGAAGAAACCAGGTAAGCTTTTCTCGCAAGTTGTCGTCGCTGCTTTGAAGTGGCACAATGAATGCTTCCTATATAGGGAACGGTGCTCCGTGCTCCGCAGGGACTAGTACTGAAATTAAGTTGGGCCGCTGACGAATTACACCTCGCAGCCCAGGTTTTCTTCCTTCCTTTCATGGTTTACTTAATCAAAACCCGGTGTTACGCCGTCGTATGTCGGGCGGCTTGTTCAGCAAGGCAAATGTTATCTTCAGAAGGAACCAGGTAAGCTTTTCTCGCAAGTTTTCGTCGCTGCTTTGAAGTGGCACAATGAATGCTTCCTATATAGGGAACGGTGCTCAGTGCTCCGCAGGGACTAGTACTGAAATTAAGGTGGGCCGCTGACGAATTACACCTCGCAGCCCAGGTTTTCTTCCTTCCTTTCATGGTTTACTTAATCAAAACCCGGTGTTACGCCGTCGTATGTCGGGCGGCTTGTTCAGCTAGGCAAAAGTTATCTTCAGAAGAAACCAGGTAAGCTTTTCTCGCAAGTTGTCGTCGCTGCTTTGAAGTGGCGCAATGAATGCTTCCTATATAGGGAACGGTGCTCCGTGCTCCGCAGGGACTAGTACTGAAATTAAGGTGGGCCGCTGACGAATTACACCTCGCAGCCCAGGTTTTCTTCCTTCCTTTCATGGTTTACTTAATCAAAACCCGGTGATACGCCCTCGTATGTCGGGCGGCTTGTTCAGCTAGGCAAATGTTATCTTCAGAAGGAACCAGGTAAGCTTTTCTCGCAAGTTTTCGTCGCTGCTTTGAAGTGGCACAATGAATGCTTCCTATATAGGGAACGGTGCTCCGTGCTCCGCAGGGACTAGTACTGAAATTAAGTTGGGCCGCTGACGAATTACACCTCGCAGCCCAGGTTTTCTTCCTTCCTTTCATGGTTTACTTAATCAAAACCCGGTGTTACGCCGTCGTATGTCGGGCGGCTTGTTCAGCAAGGCAAATGTTATCTTCAGAAGAAACCAGGTAAGCTTTTCTCGCAAGTTGTCGTCGCTGCTTTGAAGTGGCGCAATGAATGCTTCCTATATAGTGAACGGTGCTCCGTGCTCCGCAGGAACCAGTACTGAAATTAAGGTGGGCCGCTGACGAATTACACCTCGCAGCCCAGGTTTTCTTCCTTCCTTTCATGGTTTACTTAATCAAAACCCGGTGATACGCCCTCGTATGTCGGGCGGCTTGTTCACCTAGGCAAATGTTATCTTCAGAAGGAACCAGGTAAGCTTTTCTCGCAAGTTTTCGTCGCTGCTTTGAAGTGGCACAATGAATGCTTCCTATATAGGGAACGGTGCTCCGTGCTCCGCAGGGACTAGTACTGAAATTAAGGTGGGCCGCTGACGAATTCCACCTCGCAGCCCAGGTTTTCTTCCTTCCTTTCATGGTTTACCTGATCAAAACCCGGTGTTACGCCGTCGTATGTCGGGCGGCTTCTTCAGCAAGGCAAATGTTATCTTCAGAAGGAACCAGGTAAGCTTTTCTCGCAAGTTGTCGTCGCTGCTTTGAAGTGGCGCAATGAATGCTTCCTATATAGTGAACAGTGCTCCGTGCTCCGCAGGGACTAGTACTGAAATTAAGGTGGGCCGCTGACGAATTACACCTCGCAGCCCAGGTTTTCTTCCTTCCTTTCATGGTTTACTTAATCAAAACCCGGTGTTACGCCGTCGTTTGTCGGGCGGCTTGTTCAGCAAGGCAAATGTTATCTTCAGAAGAAACCAGGTAAGCTTTTCTCGCAAGTTTTCGTCGCTGCTTTGAAGTGGCACAATGAATGCTTCCTATATAGGGAACGGTGCTCCGTGCTCCGCAGGGACTAGTACTGAAATTAAGGTGGGCCGCTGACGAATTACACCTCGCAGCCCAGGTTTTCTTCCTTCCTTTCATGGTTTACTTAATCAAAACCCGGTGTTACGCCGTCGTATGTCGGGCGGCTTGTTCAGCAAGGCAAATGTTATCTTCAGAAGGAACCAGGTAAGCTTTTCTCGCAAGTTTTCGTCGCTGCTTTGAAGTGGCACAATGAATGCTTCCTATATAGGGAACGGTGCTCCGTGCTCCGCAGGGACTAGTACTGAAATTAAGGCGGGCCGCTGACGAATTACACCTCGCAGCCCAGGTTTTCTTCCTTCCTTTCATGGTTTACTTAATCAAAACCCGGTGTTACGCCGTCGTATGTCGGGCGGCTTGTTCAGCAAGGCAAATGTTATCTTCAGAAGGAACCAGGTAAGCTTTTCTCGCAAGTTTTCGTCGCTGCTTTGAAGTGGCACAATGAATGCTTCCTATATAGGGAACGGTGCTCAGTGCTCCGCAGGGACTAGTACTGAAATTAAGGTGGGCCGCTGACGAATTACACCTCGCAGCCCAGGTTTTCTTCCTTCCTTTCATGGTTTACTTAATCAAAACCCGGTGTTACGCCGTCGTATGTCGGGCGGCTTGTTCAGCTAGGCAAAAGTTATCTTCAGAAGAAACCAGGTAAGCTTTTCTCGCAAGTTGTCGTCGCTGCTTTGAAGTGGCGCAATGAATGCTTCCTATATAGTGAACGGTGCTCTGTGCTCCGCAGGAACCAGTACTGAAATTAAGGTGGGCCGCTGACGAATTACACCTCGCAGCCCAGGTTTTCTTCCTTCCTTTCATGGTTTACTTAATCAAAACCCGGTGATACGCCCTCGTATGTCGGGCGGCTTGTTCAGCTAGGCAAATGTTATCTTCAGAAGGAACCAGGTAAGCTTTTCTCGCAAGTTTTCTTCGCTGCTTTGAAGTGGCACAATGAATGCTTCCTATATAGGGAACGGTGCTCCGTGCTCCGCAGGGACTAGTACTGAAATTAAGGTGGGCCGCTGACGAATTACACCTCGCAGCCCAAATTTTCTTCCTTCCTTTCATGATTTACTTAATCAAAACCCGGTGTTACGCCGTCGTATGTCGGGCGGCTTGTTCAGCTAGGCAAATGTTATCTTCAGAAGGAACCAGGTAAGCTTTTCTCGCAAGTTTTCGTCGCTGCTTTGAAGTGGCACAATGAATGCTTCCTATATAGGGAACGGTGCTCCGTGCTCCGCAGGGACTAGTACTGAAATTAAGGTGGGCCGCTGACGAATTCCACCTCGCAGCCCCAGGTTTTCTTCCTTCCTTTCATGGTTTACTTAATCAAAACCCGGTGTTACGCCGTCGTATGTCGGGCGGCTTCTTCAGCAAGGCAAATGTTATCTTCAGAAGGAACCAGGTAAGCTTTTCTCGCAAGTTGTCGTCGCTGCTTTGAAGTGGCGCAATGAATGCTTCCTATATAGTGAACAGTGCTCCGTGCTCCGCAGGGACTAGTACTGAAATTAAGGTGGGCCGCTGACGAATTCCACCTCTAAGCCCAGGTTTTCTTCCTTCCTTTCATGGTTTACTTGATCAAAACCCGGTGTTACGCCGTCGTTTGTCGGGCGGCTTGTTCAGCAAGGCAAATGTTATCTTCAGAAGAAACCAGGTAAGCTTTTCTCGCAAGTTGTCGTCGCTGCTTTGAAGTGGCGCAATGAATGCTTCCTATATAGTGAACGGTGCTCTGTGCTCCGCAGGAACCAGTACTGAAATTAAGGTGGGCCGCTGACGAATTACACCTCGCAGCCCAGGTTTTCTTCCTTCCTTTCATGGTTTACTTAATCAAAACCCGGTGATACGCCCTCGTATGTCGGGCGGCTTGTTCAGCTAGGCAAATGTTATCTTCAGAAGGAACCAGGTAAGCTTTTCTCGCAAGTTTTCGTCGCTGCTTTGAAGTGGCACAATGAATGCTTCCTATATAGGGAACGGTGCTCCGTGCTCCGCAGGGACTAGTACTGAAATTAAGTTGGGCCGCTGACGAATTACACCTCGCAGCCCAGGTTTTCTTCCTTCCTTTCATGGTTTACTTAATCAAAACCCGGTGTTACGCCGTCGTATGTCGGGCGGCTTGTTCAGCAAGGCAAATGTTATCTTCAGAAGGAACCAGGTAAGCTTTTCTCGCAAGTTTTCGTCGCTGCTTTGAAGTGGCACAATGAATGCTTCCTATATAGGGAACGGTGCTCAGTGCTCCGCAGGGACTAGTACTGAAATTAAGGTGGGCCGCTGACGAATTACACCTCGCAGCCCAGGTTTTCTTCCTTCCTTTCATGGTTTACTTAATCAAAACCCGGTGTTACGCCGTCGTATGTCGGGCGGCTTGTTCAGCTAGGCAAAAGTTATCTTCAGAAGAAACCAGGTAAGCTTTTCCCGCAAGTTGTCGTCGCTGCTTTGAAGTGGCGCAATGAATGCTTCCTATATAGGGAACGGTGCTCCGTGCTCCGCAGGGACTAGTACTGAAATTAAGGTGGGCCGCTGACGAATTACACCTCGCAGCCCAGGTTTTCTTCCTTCCTTTCATGGTTTACTTAATCAAAACCCGGTGATACGCCCTCGTATGTCGGGCGGCTTGTTCAGCTAGGCAAATGTTATCTTCAGAAGGAACCAGGTAAGCTTTTCTCGCAAGTTTTCGTCGCTGCTTTGAAGTGGCACAATGAATGCTTCCTATATAGGGAACGGTGCTCCGTGCTCCGCAGGGACTAGTACTGAAATTAAGTTGGGCCGCTGACGAATTACACCTCGCAGCCCAGGTTTTCTTCCTTCCTTTCATGGTTTACTTAATCAAAACCCGGTGTTACGCCGTCGTATGTCGGGCGGCTTGTTCAGCAAGGCAAATGTTATCTTCAGAAGAAACCAGGTAAGCTTTTCTCGCAAGTTGTCGTCGCTGCTTTGAAGTGGCGCAATGAATGCTTCCTATATAGTGAACGGTGCTCCGTGCTCCGCAGGAACCAGTACTGAAATTAAGGTGGGCCGCTGACGAATTACACCTCGCAGCCCAGGCTTTCTTCCTTCCTTTCATGGTTCACTTAATCAAAACCCGGTGATACGCCCTCGTATGTCGGGCGGCTTGTTCAGCTAGGCAAATGTTATCTTCAGAAGGAACCAGGTAAGCTTTTCTCGCAAGTTTTCGTCGCTGCTTTGAAGTGGCACAATGAATGCTTCCTATATAGGGAACGGTGCTCCGTGCTCCGCAGGGACTAGTACTGAAATTAAGGTGGGCCGCTGACGAATTCCACCTCGCAGCCCAGGTTTTCTTCCTTCCTTTCATGGTTTACCTGATCAAAACCCGGTGTTACACCGTCGTATGTCGGGCGGCTTCTTCAGCAAGGCAAATGTTATCTTCAGAAGGAACCAGGTAAGCTTTTCTCGCAAGTTGTCGTCGCTGCTTTGAAGTGGCGCAATGAATGCTTCCTATATAGTGAACAGTGCTCCGTGCTCCGCAGGGACTAGTACTGAAATTAAGGTGGGCCGCTGACGAATTACACCTCGCAGCCCAGGTTTTCTTCCTTCCTTTCATGGTTTACTTAATCAAAACCCGGTGTTACGCCGTCGTTTGTCGGGCGGCTTGTTCAGCAAGGCAAATGTTATCTTCAGAAGAAACCAGGTAAGCTTTTCTCGCAAGTTTTCGTCGCTGCTTTGAAGTGGCACAATGAATGCTTCCTATATAGGGAACGGTGCTCCGTGCTCCGCAGGGACTAGTACTGAAATTAAGGCGGGCCGCTGACGAATTACACCTCGCAGCCCAGGTTTTCTTCCTTCCTTTCATGGTTTACTTAATTAAAACCCGGTGTTACGCCGTCGTATGTCGGGCGGCTTGTTCAGCAAGGCAAATGTTATCTTCAGAAGGAACCAGGTAAGCTTTTCTCGCAAGTTTTCGTCGCTGCTTTGAAGTGGCACAATGAATGCTTCCTATATAGGGAACGGTGCTCAGTGCTCCGCAGGGACTAGTACTGAAATTAAGGTGGGCCGCTGACGAATTACACCTCGCAGCCCAGGTTTTCTTCCTTCCTTTCATGGTTTACTTAATCAAAACCCGGTGTTACGCCGTCGTATGTCGGGCGGCTTGTTCAGCTAGGCAAAAGTTATCTTCAGAAGAAACCAGGTAAGCTTTTCTCGCAAGTTGTCGTCGCTGCTTTGAAGTGGCGCAATGAATGCTTCCTATATAGTGAACGGTGCTCTGTGCTCCGCAGGAACCAGTACTGAAATTAAGGTGGGCCGCTGACGAATTACACCTCGCAGCCCAGGTTTTCTTCCTTCCTTTCATGGTTTACTTAATCAAAACCCGGTGATACGCCCTCGTATGTCGGGCGGCTTGTTCAGCTAGGCAAATGTTATCTTCAGAAGGAACCAGGTAAGCTTTTCTCGCAAGTTTTCTTCGCTGCTTTGAAGTGGCACAATGAATGCTTCCTATATAGGGAACGGTGCTCCGTGCTCCGCAGGGACTAGTACTGAAATTAAGTTGGGCCGCTGACGAATTACACCTCGCAGCCCAGGTTTTCTTCCTTCCTTTCATGGTTTACTTAATCAAAACCGGGTGTTACGCCGTCGTATGTCGGGCGGCTTGTTCAGCTAGGCAAATGTTATCTTCAGAAGGAACCAGGCAAGCTTTTCTCGCAAGTTTTCGTCGCTGCTTTGAAGTGGCACAATGAATGCTTCCTATATAGGGAACGGTGCTCCGTGCTCCGCAGGGACTAGTACTGAAATTAAGTTGGGCCGCTGACGAATTACACCTCGCAGCCCAGGTTTTCTTCCTTCCTTTCATGGTTTACTTAATCAAAACCCGGTGTTACGCCGTCGTATGTCGGGCGGCTTGTTCAGCTAGGCAAAAGTTATCTTCAGAAGAAACCAGGTAAGCTTTTCTCGCAAGTTGTCGTCGCTGCTTTGAAGTGGCGCAATGAATGCTTCCTATATAGTGAACGGTGCTCTGTGCTCCGCAGGAACCAGTACTGAAATTAAGGTGGGCCGCTGACGAATTACACCTCGCAGCCCAGGTTTTTCTTCCTTCCTTTCATGGTTTACTTAATCAAAACCCGGTGATACGCCCTCGTATGTCGGGCGGCTTGTTCAGCAAGGCAAATGTTATCTTCAGAAGGAACCAGGTAAGCTTTTCTCGCAAGTTTTCGTCGCTGCTTTAAGTGGCACAATGAATGCTTCCTATATAGGGAACGGTGCTCAGTGCTCCGCAGGGACTAGTACTGAAATTAAGGTGGGCCGCTGACGAATTACACCTCGCAGCCCAGGTTTTCTTCCTTCCTTTCATGGTTTACTTAATCAAAACCCGGTGTTACGCCGTCGTATGTCGGGCGGCTTGTTCAGCTAGGCAAAAGTTATCTTCAGAAGAAACCAGGCAAGCTTTTCTCGCAAGTTGTCGTCGCTGCTTTGAAGTGGCGCAATGAATGCTTCCTATATGGGGAACGGTGCTCCGTGCTCCGCAGGGACTAGTACTGAAATTAAGGTGGGCCGCTGACGAATTACACCTCGCAGCCCAGGTTTTCTTCCTTCCTTTCATGGTTTACTTAATCAAAACCCGGTGATACGCCCTCGTATGTCGGGCGGCTTGTTCAGCTAGGCAAATGTTATCTTCAGAAGGAACCAGGTAAGCTTTTCTCGCAAGTTTTCGTCGCTGCTTTGAAGTGGCACAATGAATGCTTCCTATATAGGGAACGGTGCTCCGTGCTCCGCAGGGACTAGTACTGAAATTAAGGTGGGCCGCTGACGAATTACACCTCGCAGCCCAGGTTTTCTTCCTTCCTTTCATGGTTTACTTAATCAAAACCCGGTGTTACGCCGTCGTATGTCGGGCGGCTTGTTCAGCAAGGCAAATGTTATCTTCAGAAGAAACCAGGTAAGCTTTTCTCGCAAGTTGTCGTCGCTGCTTTGAAGTGGCGCAATGAATGCTTCCTATATAGTGAACGGTGCTCCGTGCTCCGCAGGAACCAGTACTGAAATTAAGGTGGGCCGCTGACGAATTACACCTCGCAGCCCAGGTTTTCTTCCTTCCTTTCATGGTTCACTTAATCAAAACCCGGTGATACGCCCTCGTATGTCGGGCGGCTTGTTCAGCTAGGCAAATGTTATCTTCAGAAGGAACCAGGTAAGCTTTTCTCGCAAGTTTTCGTCGCTGCTTTGAAGTGGCACAATGAATGCTTCCTATATAGGGAACGGTGCTCCGTGCTCCGCAGGGACTAGTACTGAAATTAAGGTGGGCCGCTGACGAATTCCACCTCGCAGCCCAGGTTTTCTTCCTTCCTTTCATGGTTTACCTGATCAAAACCCGGTGTTACACCGTCGTATGTCGGGCGGCTTCTTCAGCAAGGCAAATGTTATCTTCAGAAGGAACCAGGTAAGCTTTTCTCGCAAGTTGTCGTCGCTGCTTTGAAGTGGCGCAATGAATGCTTCCTATATAGTGAACAGTGCTCCGTGCTCCGCAGGGACTAGTACTGAAATTAAGGTGGGCCGCTGACGAATTACACCTCGCAGCCCAGGTTTTCTTCCTTCCTTTCATGGTTTACTTAATCAAAACCCGGTGTTACGCCGTCGTTTGTCGGGCGGCTTGTTCAGCAAGGCAAATGTTATCTTCAGAAGAAACCAGGTAAGCTTTTCTCGCAAGTTTTCGTCGCTGCTTTGAAGTGGCACAATGAATGCTTCCTATATAGGGAACGGTGCTCCGTGCTCTGCAGGGACTAGTACTGAAATTAAGGTGGGCCGCTGACGAATTACACCTCGCAGCCCAGGTTTTCTTCCTTCCTTTCATGGTTTACTTAATCAAAACCCGGTGTTACGCCGTCGTATGTCGGGCGGCTTGTTCAGCAAGGCAAATGTTATCTTCAGAAGGAAACAGGTAAGCTTTTCTCGCAAGTTTTCGTCGCTGCTTTGAAGTGGCACAATGAATGCTTCCTATATAGGGAACGGTGCTCCGTGCTCCGCAGGGACTAGTACTGAAATTAAGGCGGGCCGCTGACGAATTACACCTCGCAGCCCAGGTTTTCTTCCTTCCTTTCATGGTTTACTTAATCAAAACCCGGTGTTACGCCGTCGTATGTCGGGCGGCTTGTTCAGCAAGGCAAATGTTATCTTCAGAAGGAACCAGGTAAGCTTTTCTCGCAAGTTTTCGTCGCTGCTTTGAAGTGGCACAATGAATGCTTCCTATATAGGGAACGGTGCTCAGTGCTCCGCAGGGACTAGTACTGAAATTAAGGTGGGCCGCTGACGAATTACACCTCGCAGCCCAGGTTTTCTTCCTTCCTTTCATGGTTTACTTAATCAAAACCCGGTGTTACGCCGTCGTATGTCGGGCGGCTTGTTCAGCTAGGCAAAAGTTATCTTCAGAAGAAACCAGGTAAGCTTTTCTCGCAAGTTGTCGTCGCTGCTTTGAAGTGGCGCAATGAATGCTTCCTATATAGTGAACGGTGCTCTGTGCTCCGCAGGAACCAGTACTGAAATTAAGGTGGGCCGCTGACGAATTACACCTCGCAGCCCAGGTTTTCTTCCTTCCTTTCATGGTTTACTTAATCAAAACCCGGTGATACGCCCTCGTATGTCGGGCGGCTTGTTCAGCTAGGCAAATGTTATCTTCAGAAGGAACCAGGTAAGCTTTTCTCGCAAGTTTTCTTCGCTGCTTTGAAGTGGCACAATGAATGCTTCCTATATAGGGAACGGTGCTCCGTGCTCCGCAGGGACTAGTACTGAAATTAAGTTGGGCCGCTGACGAATTACACCTCGCAGCCCAGGTTTTCTTCCTTCCTTTCATGGTTTACTTAATCAAAACCGGGTGTTACGCCGTCGTATGTCGGGCGGCTTGTTCAGCTAGGCAAATGTTATCTTCAGAAGGAACCAGGCAAGCTTTTCTCGCAAGTTTTCGTCGCTGCTTTGAAGTGGCACAATGAATGCTTCCTATATAGGGAACGGTGCTCCGTGCTCCGCAGGGACTAGTACTGAAATTAAGTTGGGCCGCTGACGAATTACACCTCGCAGCCCAGGTTTTCTTCCTTCCTTTCATGGTTTACTTAATCAAAACCCGGTGTTACGCCGTCGTATGTCGGGCGGCTTGTTCAGCTAGGCAAAAGTTATCTTCAGAAGAAACCAGGTAAGCTTTTCTCGCAAGTTGTCGTCGCTGCTTTGAAGTGGCGCAATGAATGCTTCCTATATAGTGAACGGTGCTCTGTGCTCCGCAGGAACCAGTACTGAAATTAAGGTGGGCCGCTGACGAATTACACCTCGCAGCCCAGGTTTTTCTTCCTTCCTTTCATGGTTTACTTAATCAAAACCCGGTGATACGCCCTCGTATGTCGGGCGGCTTGTTCAGCAAGGCAAATGTTATCTTCAGAAGGAACCAGGTAAGCTTTTCTCGCAAGTTTTCGTCGCTGCTTTAAGTGGCACAATGAATGCTTCCTATATAGGGAACGGTGCTCAGTGCTCCGCAGGGACTAGTACTGAAATTAAGGTGGGCCGCTGACGAATTACACCTCGCAGCCCAGGTTTTCTTCCTTCCTTTCATGGTTTACTTAATCAAAACCCGGTGTTACGCCGTCGTATGTCGGGCGGCTTGTTCAGCTAGGCAAAAGTTATCTTCAGAAGAAACCAGGCAAGCTTTTCTCGCAAGTTGTCGTCGCTGCTTTGAAGTGGCGCAATGAATGCTTCCTATATGGGGAACGGTGCTCCGTGCTCCGCAGGGACTAGTACTGAAATTAAGGTGGGCCGCTGACGAATTACACCTCGCAGCCCAGGTTTTCTTCCTTCCTTTCATGGTTTACTTAATCAAAACCCGGTGATACGCCCTCGTATGTCGGGCGGCTTGTTCAGCTAGGCAAATGTTATCTTCAGAAGGAACCAGGTAAGCTTTTCTCGCAAGTTTTCGTCGCTGCTTTGAAGTGGCACAATGAATGCTTCCTATATAGGGAACGGTGCTCCGTGCTCCGCAGGGACTAGTACTGAAATTAAGGTGGGCCGCTGACGAATTACACCTCGCAGCCCAGGTTTTCTTCCTTCCTTTCATAGTTTACTTAATCAAAACCCGGTGTTACGCCGTCGTATGTCGGGCGGCTTGTTCAGCAAGGCAAATGTTATCTTCAGAAGAAACCAGGTAAGCTTTTCTCGCAAGTTGTCGTCGCTGCTTTGAAGTGGCGCAATGAATGCTTCCTATATAGTGAACGGTGCTCCGTGCTCCGCAGGAACCAGTACTGAAATTAAGGTGGGCCGCTGACGAATTACACCTCGCAGCCCAGGTTTTCTTCCTTCCTTTCATGGTTTACTTAATCAAAACCCGGTGTTACGCCGTCGTTTGTCGGGCGGCTTGTTCAGCAAGGCAAATGTTATCTTCAGAAGAAACCAGGTAAGCTTTTCTCGCAAGTTGTCGTCGCTGCTTTGAAGTGGCGCAATGAATGCTTCCTATATAGTGAACGGTGCTCCGTGCTCCGCAGGAACCAGTACTGAAATTAAGGTGGGCCGCTGACGAATTACACCTCGCAGCCCAGGTTTTCTTCCTTCCTTTCATGGTTTACTTAATCAAAACCCGGTGATACGCCCTCGTATGTCGGGCGGCTTGTTCAGCAAGGCAAACGTTATCTTCAGAAGGAACCAGGTAAGCTTTTCTCGCAAGTTTTCGTCGCTGCTTTGAAGTGGCACAATGAATGCTTCCTATATAGGGAACGGTGCTCCGTGCTCCGCAGGGACTAGTACTGAAATTAAGTTGGGCCGCTGACGAATTAAACCTCGCAGCCCAGGTTTTCTTCCTTCCTTTCATGGTTTACTTAATCAAAACCCGGTGTTACGCCGTCGTATGTCGGGCGGCTTGTTCAGCAAGGCAAATGTTATCTTCAGAAGGAACCAGGTAAGCTTTTCTCGCAAGTTTTCGTCGCTGCTTTGAAGTGGCACAATGAATGCTTCCTATATAGGGAACGGTGCTCCGTGCTCCGCAGGGACCAGTACTGAAATTAAGTTGGGCCGCTGACGAATTACACCTCGCAGCCCAGGTTTTCTTCCTTCCTTTCATGGTTTACTTAATCAAAACCCGGTGTTACGCCGTCGTATGTCGGGCGGCTTGTTCAGCAAGGCAAACGTTATCTTCAGAAGGAACCAGGTAAGCTTTTCTCGCAAGTTTTCGTCGCTGCTTTGAAGTGGCACAATGAATGCTTCCTATATAGGGAACGGTGCTCCGTGCTCCGCAGGGACTAGTACTGAAATTAAGGTGGGCCGCTGACGAATTACACCTCGCAGCCCAGGTTTTCTTCCTTCCTTTCATGGTTTACTTAATCAAAACCCGGTGTTACGCCGTCGTATGTCGGGCGGCTTGTTCAGCAAGGCAAATGTTATCTTCAGAAGGAACCAGGTAAGCTTTTCTCGCAAGTTTTCGTCGCTGCTTTGAAGTGGCACAATGAATGCTTCCTATATAGGGAACGGTGCTCCGTGCTCCGCAGGGACTAGTACTGAAATTAAGGCGGGCCGCTGACGAATTACACCTCGCAGCCCAGGTTTTCTTCCTTCCTTTCATGGTTTACTTAATCAAAACCCGGTGTTACGCCGTCGTATGTCGGGCGGCTTGTTCAGCAAGGCAAATGTTATCTTCAGAAGGAACCAGGTAAGCTTTTCTCGCAAGTTTTCGTCGCTGCTTTGAAGTGGCACAATGAATGCTTCCTATATAGGGAACGGTGCTCCGTGCTCCGCAGGGACTAGTACTGAAATTAAGGTGGGCCGCTGACGAAGTACACCTCGCAGCCCAAATTTTCTTCCTTCCTTTCATGGTTTACTTAATCAAAACCCGGTGTTACGCCGTCGTATGTCGGGCGGCTTGTTCAGCTAGGCAAATGTTATCTTCAGAAGGAACCAGGTAAGCTTTTCTCGCAAGTTTTCGTCGCTGCTTTGAAGTGGCACAATGAATGCTTCCTATATAGGGAACGGTGCTCCGTGCTCCGCAGGGACCAGTACTGAAATTAAGGTGGGCCGCTGACGAATTCCACCTCGCAGCCCAGGTTTTGTTCCTTCCTTTCATGGTTTACTTAATCAAAACCCGGTGTTACGCCGTCGTATGTCGGGCGGCTTCTTCAGCAAGGCAAATGTTATCTTCAGAAGGAACCAGGTAAGCTTTTCTCGCAAGTTTTCGTCGCTGCTTTGAAGTGGCACAATGAATGCTTCCTATATAGGGAACGGTGCTCCGTGCTCCGCAGGGACTAGTACTGAAATTAAGTTGGGCCGCTGACGAATTACACCTCGCAGCCCAGGTTTTCTTCCTTCCTTTCATGGTTTACTTAATCAAAACCCGGTGTTACGCCGTCGTATGTCGGGCGGCTTGTTCAGCTAGGCAAAAGTTATCTTCAGAAGAATCCAGGTAAGCTTTTCTCGCAAGTTGTCGTCGCTGCTTTGAAGTGGCGCAATGAATGCTTCCTATATAGTGAACGGTGCTCTGTGCTCCGCAGGAACCAGTACTGAAATTAAGGTGGGCCGCTGACGAATTACACCTCGCAGCCCAGGTTTTCTTCCTTCCTTTCATGGTTTACTTAATCAAAACCCGGTGATACGCCCTCGTATGTCGGGCGGCTTGTTCAGCAAGGCAAATGTTATCTTCAGAAGGAACCAGGTAAGCTTTTCTCGCAAGTTTTCGTCGCTGCTTTGAAGTGGCACAATGAATGCTTCCTATATAGGGAACGGTGCTCAGTGCTCCGCAGGGACTAGTACTGAAATTAAGGTGGGCCGCTGACGAATTACACCTCGCAGCCCAGGTTTTCTTCCTTCCTTTCATGGTTTACTTAATCAAAACCCGGTGTTACGCCGTCTTATGTCGGGCGGCTTGTTCAGCTAGGCAAAAGTTATCTTCAGAAGAAACCAGGTAAGCTTTTCTCGCAAGTTGTCGTCGCTGCTTTGAAGTGGCGCAATGAATGCTTCCTATATAGGGAACGGTGCTCCGTGCTCCGCAGGGACTAGTACTGAAATTAAGGTGGGCCGCTGACGAATTACACCTCGCAGCCCAGGTTTTCTTCCTTCCTTTCATGGTTTACTTAATCAAAACCCGGTGATACGCCCTCGTATGTCGGGCGGCTTGTTCAGCTAGGCAAATGTTATCTTCAGAAGGAACCAGGTAAGCTTTTCTCGCAAGTTTTCGTCGCTGCTTTGAAGTGGCACAATGAATGCTTCCTATATAGGGAACGGTGCTCCGTGCTCCGCAGGGACTAGTACTGAAATTAAGGTGGGCCGCTGACGAATTACACCTCGCAGCCCAGGTTTTCTTCCTTCCTTTCATGGTTTACTTAATCAAAACCCGGTGTTACGCCGTCGTATGTCGGGCGGCTTGTTCAGCAAGGCAAATGTTATCTTCAGAAGAAACCAGGTAAGCTTTTCTCGCAAGTTGTCGTCGCTGCTTTGAAGTGGCGCAATGAATGCTTCCTATATAGTGAACGGTGCTCCGTGCTCCGCAGGAACCAGTACTGAAATTAAGGTGGGCCGCTGACGAATTACACCTCGCAGCCCAGGTTTTCTTCCTTCCTTTCATGGTTTACTTAATCAAAACCCGGTGTTACGCCGTCGTTTGTTGGGCGGCTTGTTCAGCAAGGCAAATGTTATCTTCAGAAGAAACCAGGTAAGCTTTTCTCGCAAGTTGTCGTCGCTGCTTTGAAGTGGCGCAATGAATGCTTCCTATATAGTGAACGGTGCTCCGTGCTCCGCAGGAACCAGTACTGAAATTAAGGTGGGCCGCTGACGAATTACACCTCGCAGCCCAGGTTTTCTTCCTTCCTTTCATGGTTTACTTAATCAAAACCCGGTGATACGCCCTCGTATGTCGGGCGGCTTGTTCAGCAAGGCAAACGTTATCTTCAGAAGGAACCAGGTAAGCTTTTCTCGCAAGTTTTCGTCGCTGCTTTGAAGTGGCACAATGAATGCTTCCTATATAGGGAACGGTGCTCCGTGCTCCGCAGGGACTAGTACTGAAATTAAGGTGGGCCGCTGACGAATTACACCTCGCAGCCCAGGTTTTCTTCCTTCCTTTCATGGTTTACTTAATCAAAACCCGGTGTTACGCCGTCGTATGTCGGGCGGCTTGTTCAGCAAGGCAAATGTTATCTTCAGAAGGAACCAGGTAAGCTTTTCTCGCAAGTTTTCGTCGCTGCTTTGAAGTGGCACAATGAATGCTTCCTATATAGGGAACGGTGCTCCGTGCTCCGCAGGGACTAGTACTGAAATTAAGGCGGGCCGCTGATGAATTACACCTCGCAGCCCAGGTTTTCTTCCTTCCTTTCATGGTTTACTTAATCAAAACCCGGTGTTACGCCGTCGTATGTCGGGCGGCTTGTTCAGCAAGGCAAATGTTATCTTCAGAAGGAACCAGGTAAGCTTTTCTCGCAAGTTTTCGTCGCTGCTTTGAAGTGGCACAATGAATGCTTCCTATATAGGGAACGGTGCTCCGTGCTCCGCAGGGACTAGTACTGAAATTAAGGTGGGCCGCTGACGAAGTACACCTCGCAGCCCAAATTTTCTTCCTTCCTTTCATGGTTTACTTAATCAAAACCCGGTGTTACGCCGTCGTATGTCGGGCGGCTTGTTCAGCTAGGCAAATGTTATCTTCAGAAGGAACCAGGTAAGCTTTTCTCGCAAGTTTTCGTCGCTGCTTTGAAGTGGCACAATGAATGCTTCCTATATAGGGAACGGTGCTCCGTGCTCCGCAGGGACCAGTACTGAAATTAAGGTGGGCCGCTGACGAATTCCACCTCGCAGCCCAGGTTTTCTTCCTTCCTTTCATGGTTTACTTAATCAAAACCCGGTGTTACGCCGTCGTATGTCGGGCGGCTTCTTCAGCAAGGCAAATATTATCTTCAGAAGGAACCAGGTAAGCTTTTCTCGCAAGTTTTCGTCGCTGCTTTGAAGTGGCACAATGAATGCTTCCTATATAGGGAACGGTGCTCCGTGCTCCGCAGGGACTAGTACTGAAATTAAGTTGGGCCGCTGACGAATTACACCTCGCAGCCCAGGTTTTCTTCCTTCCTTTCATGGTTTACTTAATCTAAACCCGGTGTTACGCCGTCGTATGTCGGGCGGCTTGTTCAGCAAGGCAAATGTTATCTTCAGAAGGAACCAGGTAAGCTTTTCTCGCAAGTTTTCGTCGCTGCTTTGAAGTGGCACAATGAATGCTTCCTATATAGGGAACGGTGCTCAGTGCTCCGCAGGGACTAGTACTGAAATTAAGGTGGGCCGCTGACGAATTACACCTCGCAGCCCAGGTTTTCTTCCTTCCTTTCATGGTTTACTTAATCAAAACCCGGTGTTACGCCGTCGTATGTCGGGCGGCTTGTTCAGCTAGGCAAAAGTTATCTTCAGAAGAAACCAGGTAAGCTTTTCTCGCAAGTTGTCGTCGCTGCTTTGAAGTGGCGCAATGAATGCTTCCTATATAGTGAACGGTGCTCTGTGCTCCGCAGGAACCAGTACTGAAATTAAGGTGGGCCGCTGACGAATTACACCTCGCAGCCCAGGTTTTCTTCCTTCCTTTCATGGTTTACTTAATCAAAACCCGGTGATACGCCCTCGTATGTCGGGCGGCTTGTTCAGCTAGGCAAATGTTATCTTCAGAAGGAACCAGGTAAGCTTTTCTCGCAAGTTTTCTTCGCTGCTTTGAAGTGGCACAATGAATGCTTCCTATATAGGGAACGGTGCTCCGTGCTCCGCAGGGACTAGTACTGAAATTAAGGTGGGCCGCTGACGAATTCCACCTCGCAGCCCAGGTTTTCTTCCTTCCTTTCATGGTTTACTTAATCAAAACCCGGTGTTACGCCGTCGTATGTCGGGCGGCTTCTTCAGCAAGGCAAATGTTATCTTCAGAAGGAACCAGGTAAGCTTTTCTCGCAAGTTGTCGTCGCTGCTTTGAAGTGGCGCAATGAATGCTTCCTATATAGTGAACAGTGCTCCGTGCTCCGCAGGGACCAGTACTGAAATTAAGGTGGGCCGCTGACGAATTCCACCTCTAAGCCCAGGTTTTCTTCCTTCCTTTCATGGTTTACTTAATCAAAACCCGGTGTTACGCCGTCGTATGTCGGGCGGCTTCTTCAGCAAGGCAAATGTTATCTTCAGAAGGAACCAGGTAAGCTTTTCTCGCAAGTTGTCGTCGCTGCTTTGAAGTGGCGCAATGAATGCTTCCTATATAGTGAACAGTGCTCCGTGCTCCGCAGGGACTAGTACTGAAATTAAGGTGGGCCGCTGACGAATTCCACCTCTAAGCCCAGGTTTTCTTCCTTCCTTTCATGGTTTACTTAATCAAAACCCGGTGTTACGCCGTCGTTTGTCGGGCGGCTTGTTCAGCAAGGCAAATGTTATCTTCAGAAGGAACCAGGTAAGCTTTTCTCTCAAGTTTTCGTCGCTGCTTTGAAGTGGCACAATGAATGCTTCCTATATAGGGAACGGTGCTCCGTGCTCCGCAGGGACTAGTACTGAAATTAAGGTGGGCCGCTGACGAATTACACCTCGCAGCCCAGGTTTTCTTCCTTCCTTTCATGGTTTACTTAATCAAAACCCGGTGTTACGCCGTCGTATGTCGGGCGGCTTGTTCAGCTAGGCAAAAGTTATCTTCAGAAGAAACCAGGTAAGCTTTTCTCGCAAGTTGTCGTCGCTGCTTTGAAGTGGCGCAGTGAATGCTTCCTATATAGGGAACGGTGCTCCGTGCTCCGCAGGGACTAGTACTGAAATTAAGTTGGGCCGCTGACGAATTACACCTCGCAGCCCAGGTTTTCTTCCTTCCTTTCATGGTTTACTTAATCAAAACCCGGTGTTACGCCGTCGTATGTCGGGCGGCTTGTTCAGCAAGGCAAATGTTATCTTCAGAAGGAACCAGGTGAGCTTTTCTCGCAAGTTTTCGTCGCTGCTTTGAAGTGGCACAATGAATGCTTCCTATATAGGGAACGGTGCTCCGTGCTCCGCAGGGACTAGTACTGAAATTAAGGTGGGCCGCTGACGAATTACACCTCGCAGCCCAGGTTTTCTTCCTTCCTTTCATGGTTTACTTAATCAAAACCCGGTGTTACGCCGTCGTATGTCGGGCGGCTTGTTCAGCAAGGCAAATGTTATCTTCAGAAGGAACCAGGTAAGCTTTTCTCGCAAGTTTTCGTCGCTGCTTTGAAGTGGCACAATGAATGCTTCCTATATAGGGAACGGTGCTCCGTGCTCCGCAGGGACTAGTACTAAAACTAAGGCGGGCCGCTGACGAATTACACCTCGCAGCCCAGGTTTTCTTCCTTCCTTTCATGGTTTACTTAATCAAAACCCGGTGTTACGCCGTCGTATGGCGGGCGGCTTGTTCAACTAGGCAAAAGTTATCTTCAGAAGAAACCAGGTAAGCTTTTCTCGCAAGTTGTCGTCGCTGCTTTGAAGTGGCGCAATGAATGCTTCCTATATAGTGAACGGTGCTCTGTGCTCCGGAGGAACAAGTACTGAAATTAAGGTGGGCCGCTGACGAATTACACCTCGCTGCCCAGGTTTTCTTCCTTCCTTTCATGGTTTACTTAATCAAAACCCGGTGATACGCCCTCGTATGTCGGGCGGCTTGTTCAGCTAGGCAAATGTTATCTTTAGAAGGAACCAGGTAAGCTTTCCTCGCAAGTTTTCGTCGCTGCTTTGAAGTGGCACAATGAATGCTTCCTATATAGGGAACGGTGCTCCGTGCTCCGCAGGGACTAGTAATGAAATTAAGGTGGGCCGCTGATGAATTACACCTCGCAGCCCAGGTTTTCTTCCTTCCTTTCATGGTTTACTTAATCAAAACCCGGTGTTACGCCGTCGTATGTCGGGCGGCTTGTTCAGCAAGGCAAATGTTATCTTCAGAAGGAACCAGGTAAGCTTTTCTCGCAAGTTTTCGTCGCTGCTTTGAAGTGGCACAATGAATGCTTCCTATATAGGGAACGGTGCTCCGTGCTCCGCAGGGACTAGTACTGAAATTAAGGTGGGCCGCTGACGAATTACACCTCGCTGCCCAGGTTTTCTTCCTTCCTTTCATGGTTTACTTAATCAAAACCCGGTGATACGCCCTCGTATTTCGGGCGGCTTGTTCAGCTAGGCAAATGTTATCTTCAGAAGGAACCAGGTAAGCTTTTCTCGCAAGTTTTCGTCGCTGCTTTGAAGTGGCACAATGAATGCTTCCTATATAGGGAACGGTGCTCCGTGCTCCGCAGGGACTAGTAATGAAATTAAGGTGCGCCGCTGATGAATTACACCTCGCAGCCCAGGTTTTCTTCCTTCCTTTCATGGTTTACTTAATCAAAACCCGGTGTTACGCCGTCGTATGTCGGGCGGCTTGTTCAGCTAGGCAAATGTTATCTTCAGAAGGAACCAGGTAAGCTTTTCTCGCAAGTTGTCGTCGCTGCTTTGAAGTGGCGCAATGAATGCTTCCTATATAGTGAACGGTGCTCCGTGCTCCGCAGGAACCAGTACTGAAATTAAGGTGGGCCGCTGACGAATTACACTTCGCAGCCCAGGTTTTCTTCCTTCCTTTCATGGTTTACTTAATCAAAACCCGGTGTTACGCCGTCGTATGTCGGGCGGCTTGTTCAGCTAGGCAAGTTATCTTCAGAAGGAACCAGGTAAGCTTTTCTCGCAAGTTGTCGTCGCTGCTTTGAAGTGGCGCAATGAATGCTTCCTATATAGTGAACGGTGCTCTGTGCTCCGCAGGAACCAGTACTGAAATTAAGGTGGGCCGCTGACGAATTACACCTCGCTGCCCAGGTTTTCTTCCTTCCTTTCATGGTTTACTTAATCAAAACCCGGTGTTACGCCGTCGTATGTCGGGCGGCTTCTTCAGCAAGGCAAATGTTATCTTCAGAAGGAACCAGGTAAGCTTTTCTGGCAAGTTTTCTTCGCTGCTTTGAAGTGGCACAATGAATGCTTCCTATATAGGGAACGGTGCTCCGTGCTCCGCAGTGACTAGTACTGAAATTAAGGTGGGCCGCTGACGAATTCCACCTCGCAGCCCAGGTTTTCTTCCTTCCTTTCATGGTTTACTTAATCAAAACCCGGTGTTACGCCGTCGTATGTCGGGCGGCTTCTTCAGCAAGGCAAATGTTATCTTCAGAAGGAACCAGGTAAGCTTTTCTCGCAAGTTGTCGTCGCTGCTTTGAAGTGGCGCAATGAATGCTTCCTATATAGTGAACAGTGCTCCGTGCTCCGCAGGGACCAGTACTGAAATTAAGGTGGGCCGCTGACGAATTCCACCTCTAAGCCCAGGTTTTCTTCCTTCCTTTCATGGTTTACTTAATCAAAACCCGGTGTTACGCCGTCGTTTGTCGGGCGGCTTGTTCAGCAAGGCAAATGTTATCTTCAGAAGAAACCAGGTAAGCTTTTCTCGCAAGTTGTCGTCGCTGCTTTGAAGTGGCGCAATGAATGCTTCCTATATAGTGAACGGTGCTCTGTGCTCCGCAGGAACCAGTACTGAAATTAAGGTGGGCCGCTGACGAATTACACCTCGCAGCCCAGGTTTTCTTCCTTCCTTTCATGGTTTACTTAATCAAAACCCGGTGATACGCCCTCGTATGTCGGGCGGCTTGTTCAGCTAGGCAAATGTTATCTTCAGAAGGAACCAGGTAAGCTTTTCTCGCAAGTTTTCGTCGCTGCTTTGAAGTGGCACAATGAATGCTTCCTATATAAGGAACGGCGCTCCGTGCTCCGCAGGGACTAGTACTGAAATTAAGTTGGGCCGCTGACGAATTACACCTCGCAGCCCAGGTTTTCTTCCTTCCTTTCATGGTTTACTTAATCAAAACCCGGTGTTACGCCGTCGTATGTCGGGCGGCTTGTTCAGCAAGGCAAATGTTATCTTCAGAAGGAACCAGGTAAGCTTTTCTCGCAAGTTTTCGTCGCTGCTTTGAAGTGGCACAATGAATGCTTCCTATATAGGGAACGGTGCTCCGTGCTCCGCAGGGACCAGTACTGAAATTAAGGTGGGCCGCTGACGAATTCCACCTCGCAGCCCAGGTTTTCTTCCTTCCTTTCATGGTTTACTTAATCAAAACCCGGTGTTACGCCGTCGTATGTCGGGCGGCTTCTTCAGCAAGGCAAATGTTATCTTCAGAAGGAACCAGGTAAGCTTTTCTCGCAAGTTTTCGTCGCTGCTTTGAAGTGGCACAATGAATGCTTCCTATATAGGGAACGGTGCTCCGTGCTCCGCAGGGACTAGTACTGAAATTAAGTTGGGCCGCTGACGAATTACACCTCGCAGCCCAGGTTTTCTTCCTTCCTTTCATGGTTTACTTAATCAAAACCCGGTGTTACGCCGTCGTATGTCGGGCGGCTTGTTCAGCAAGGCAAATGTTATCTTCAGAAGGAACCAGGTAAGCTTTTCTCGCAAGTTTTCGTCGCTGCTTTGAAGTGGCACAATGAATGCTTCCTATATAGGGAACGGTGCTCAGTGCTCCGCAGGGACTAGTACTGAAATTAAGGTGGGCCGCTGACGAATTACACCTCGCAGCCCAGGTTTTCTTCCTTCCTTTCATGGTTTACTTAATCAAAACCCGGTGTTACGCCGTCGTATGTCGGGCGGCTTGTTCAGCTAGGCAAAAGTTATCTTCAGAAGAAACCAGGTAAGCTTTTCTCGCAAGTTGTCGTCGCTGCTTTGAAGTGGCGCAATGAATGCTTCCTATATAGTGAACGGTGCTCTGTGCTCCGCAGGAACCAGTACTGAAATTAAGGTGGGCCGCTGACGAATTACACCTCGCAGCCCAGGTTTTCTTCCTTCCTTTCATGGTTTACTTAATCAAAACCCGGTGATACGCCCTCGTATGTCGGGCGGCTTGTTCAGCTAGGCAAATGTTATCTTCAGAAGGAACCAGGTAAGCTTTTCTCGCAAGTTTTCTTCGCTGCTTTGAAGTGGCACAATGAATGCTTCCTATATAGGGAACGGTGCTCCGTGCTCCGCAGGGACTAGTACTGAAATTAAGGTGGGCCGCTGACGAATTCCACCTCGCAGCCCAGGTTTTCTTCCTTCCTTTCATGGTTTACTTAATCAAAACCCGGTGTTACGCCGTCGTATGTCGGGCGGCTTCTTCAGCAAGGCAAATGTTATCTTCAGAAGGAACCAGGTAAGCTTTTCTCGCAAGTTGTCGTCGCTGCTTTGAAGTGGCGCAATGAATGCTTCCTATATAGTGAACAGTGCTCCGTGCTCCGCAGGGACCAGTACTGAAATTAAGGTGGGCCGCTGACGAATTCCACCTCTAAGCCCAGGTTTTCTTCCTTCCTTTCATGGTTTACTTAATCAAAACCCGGTGTTACGCCGTCGTATGTCGGGCGGCTTCTTCAGCAAGGCAAATGTTATCTTCAGAAGGAACCAGGTAAGCTTTTCTCGCAAGTTGTCGTCGCTGCTTTGAAGTGGCGCAATGAATGCTTCCTATATAGTGAACAGTGCTCCGTGCTCCGCAGGGACTAGTACTGAAATTAAGGTGGGCCGCTGACGAATTCCACCTCTAAGCCCAGGTTTTCTTCCTTCCTTTCATGGTTTACTTAATCAAAACCCGGTGTTACGCCGTCGTTTGTCGGGCGGCTTGTTCAGCAAGGCAAATGTTATCTTCAGAAGGAACCAGGTAAGCTTTTCTCTCAAGTTTTCGTCGCTGCTTTGAAGTGGCACAATGAATGCTTCCTATATAGGGAACGGTGCTCCGTGCTCCGCAGGGACTAGTACTGAAATTAAGGTGGGCCGCTGACGAATTACACCTCGCAGCCCAGGTTTTCTTCCTTCCTTTCATGGTTTACTTAATCAAAACCCGGTGTTACGCCGTCGTATGTCGGGCGGCTTGTTCAGCTAGGCAAAAGTTATCTTCAGAAGAAACCAGGTAAGCTTTTCTCGCAAGTTGTCGTCGCTGCTTTGAAGTGGCGCAGTGAATGCTTCCTATATAGGGAACGGTGCTCCGTGCTCCGCAGGGACTAGTACTGAAATTAAGTTGGGCCGCTGACGAATTACACCTCGCAGCCCAGGTTTTCTTCCTTCCTTTCATGGTTTACTTAATCAAAACCCGGTGTTACGCCGTCGTATGTCGGGCGGCTTGTTCAGCAAGGCAAATGTTATCTTCAGAAGGAACCAGGTGAGCTTTTCTCGCAAGTTTTCGTCGCTGCTTTGAAGTGGCACAATGAATGCTTCCTATATAGGGAACGGTGCTCCGTGCTCCGCAGGGACTAGTACTGAAATTAAGGTGGGCCGCTGACGAATTACACCTCGCAGCCCAGGTTTTCTTCCTTCCTTTCATGGTTTACTTAATCAAAACCCGGTGTTACGCCGTCGTATGTCGGGCGGCTTGTTCAGCAAGGCAAATGTTATCTTCAGAAGGAACCAGGTAAGCTTTTCTCGCAAGTTTTCGTCGCTGCTTTGAAGTGGCACAATGAATGCTTCCTATATAGGGAACGGTGCTCCGTGCTCCGCAGGGACTAGTACTGAAATTAAGGTGGGCCGCTGACGAATTACACCTCGCAGCCCAGGTTTTCTTCCTTCCTTTCATGGTTTACTTAATCAAAACCCGGTGTTACGCCGTCGTATGTCGGGCGGCTTGTTCAGCTAGGCAAAAGTTATCTTCAGAAGAAACCAGGTAAGCTTTTCTCGCAAGTTGTCGTCGCTGCTTTGAAGTGGCGCAGTGAATGCTTCCTATATAGGGAACGGTGCTCCGTGCTCCGCAGGGACTAGTACTGAAATTAAGTTGGGCCGCTGACGAATTACACCTCGCAGCCCAGGTTTTCTTCCTTCCTTTCATGGTTTACTTAATCAAAACCCGGTGTTACGCCGTCGTATGGCGGGCGGCTTGTTCAACTAGGCAAAAGTTATCTTCAGAAGAAACCAGGTAAGCTTTTCTCGCAAGTTGTCGTCGCTGCTTTGAAGTGGCGCAATGAATGCTTCCTATATAGTGAACGGTGCTCTGTGCTCCGGAGGAACAAGTACTGAAATTAAGGTGGGCCGCTGACGAATTACACCTCGCTGCCCAGGTTTTCTTCCTTCCTTTCATGGTTTACTTAATCAAAACCCGGTGATACGCCCTCGTATGTCGGGCGGCTTGTTCAGCTAGGCAAATGTTATCTTCAGAAGGAACCAGGTAAGCTTTTCTCGCAAGTTTTCGTCGCTGCTTTGAAGTGGCACAATGAATGCTTCCTATATAGGGAACGGTGCTCCGTGCTCCGCAGGGACTAGTAATGAAATTAAGGTGCGCCGCTGATGAATTACACCTCGCAGCCCAGGTTTTCTTCCTTCCTTTCATGGTTTACTTAATCAAAACCCGGTGTTACGCCGTCGTATGTCGGGCGGCTTGTTCAGCTAGGCAAATGTTATCTTCAGAAGGAACCAGGTAAGCTTTTCTCGCAAGTTGTCGTCGCTGCTTTGAAGTGGCGCAATGAATGCTTCCTATATAGTGAACGGTGCTCCGTGCTCCGCAGGAACCAGTACTGAAATTAAGGTGGGCCGCTGACGAATTACACCTCGCAGCCCAGGTTTTCTTCCTTCCTTTCATGGTTTACTTAATCAAAACCCGGTGTTACGCCGTCGTATGTCGGGCGGCTTGTTCAGCTAGGCAAGTTATCTTCAGAAGGAACCAGGTAAGCTTTTCTCGCAAGTTGTCGTCGCTGCTTTGAAGTGGCGCAATGAATGCTTCCTATATAGTGAACGGTGCTCTGTGCTCCGCAGGAACCAGTACTGAAATTAAGGTGGGCCGCTGACGAATTACACCTCGCTGCCCAGGTTTTCTTCCTTCCTTTCATGGTTTACTTAATCAAAACCCGGTGTTACGCCGTCGTATGTCGGGCGGCTTCTTCAGCAAGGCAAATGTTATCTTCAGAAGGAACCAGGTAAGCTTTTCTGGCAAGTTTTCTTCGCTGCTTTGAAGTGGCACAATGAATGCTTCCTATATAGGGAACGGTGCTCCGTGCTCCGCAGTGACTAGTACTGAAATTAAGGTGGGCCGCTGACGAATTCCACCTCGCAGCCCAGGTTTTCTTCCTTCCTTTCATGGTTTACTTAATCAAAACCCGGTGTTACGCCGTCGTATGTCGGGCGGCTTCTTCAGCAAGGCAAATGTTATCTTCAGAAGGAACCAGGTAAGCTTTTCTCGCAAGTTGTCGTCGCTGCTTTGAAGTGGCGCAATGAATGCTTCCTATATAGTGAACAGTGCTCCGTGCTCCGCAGGGACCAGTACTGAAATTAAGGTGGGCCGCTGACGAATTCCACCTCTAAGCCCAGGTTTTCTTCCTTCCTTTCATGGTTTACTTAATCAAAACCCGGTGTTACGCCGTCGTTTGTCGGGCGGCTTGTTCAGCAAGGCAAATGTTATCTTCAGAAGAAACCAGGTAAGCTTTTCTCGCAAGTTGTCGTCGCTGCTTTGAAGTGGCGCAATGAATGCTTCCTATATAGTGAACGGTGCTCTGTGCTCCGCAGGAACCAGTACTGAAATTAAGGTGGGCCGCTGACGAATTACACCTCGCAGCCCAGGTTTTCTTCCTTCCTTTCATGGTTTACTTAATCAAAACCCGGTGATACGCCCTCGTATGTCGGGCGGCTTGTTCAGCTAGGCAAATGTTATCTTCAGAAGGAACCAGGTAAGCTTTTCTCGCAAGTTTTCGTCGCTGCTTTGAAGTGGCACAATGAATGCTTCCTATATAAGGAACGGCGCTCCGTGCTCCGCAGGGACTAGTACTGAAATTAAGTTGGGCCGCTGACGAATTACACCTCGCAGCCCAGGTTTTCTTCCTTCCTTTCATGGTTTACTTAATCAAAACCCGGTGTTACGCCGTCGTATGTCGGGCGGCTTGTTCAGCAAGGCAAATGTTATCTTCAGAAGGAACCAGGTAAGCTTTTCTCGCAAGTTTTCGTCGCTGCTTTGAAGTGGCACAATGAATGCTTCCTATATAGGGAACGGTGCTCCGTGCTCCGCAGGGACTAGTACTGAAATTAAGGTGGGCCGCTGACGAATTACACCTCGCAGCCCAGGTTTTCTTCCTTCCTTTCATGGTTTACTTAATCAAAACCCGGTGTTACGCCGTCGTATGTCGTGCGGCTTGTTCAGCAAGGCAAATGTTATCTTCAGAAGGAACCAGGTAAGCTTTTCTCGCAAGTTTTCGTCGCTGCTTTGAAGTGGCACAATGAATGCTTCCTATATAGGGAACGGTGCTCAGTGCTCCGCAGGGACTAGTACTGAAATTAAGGTGGGCCGCTGACGAATTACACCTCGCAGCCCAGGTTTTCTTCCTTCCTTTCATGGTTTACTTAATCAAAACCCGGTGTTACGCCGTCGTATGTCGGGCGGCTTGTTCAGCTAGGCAAAAGTTATCTTCAGAAGAAACCAGGTAAGCTTTTCTCGCAAGTTGTCGTCGCTGCTTTGAAGTGGCGCAATGAATGCTTCCTATATAGTGAACGGTGCTCTGTGCTCCGCAGGAACCAGTACTGAAATTAAGGTGGGCCGCTGACGAATTACACCTCGCAGCCCAGGTTTTCTTCCTTCCTTTCATGGTTTACTTAATCAAAACCCGGTGATACGCCCTCGTATGCCGGGCGGCTTGTTCAGCTAGGCAAATGTTATCTTCAGAAGGAACCAGGTAAGCTTTTCTCGCAAGTTTTCTTCGCTGCTTTGAAGTGGCACAATGAATGCTTCCTATATAGGGAACGGTGCTCCGTGCTCCGCAGGGACTAGTACTGAAATTAAGGTGGGCCGCTGACGAATTACACCTCGCAGCCCAAATTTTCTTCCTTCCTTTCATGGTTTACTTAATCAAAACCCGGTGTTACGCCGTCGTATGTCGGGCGGCTTGTTCAGCTAGGCAAATGTTATCTTCAGAAGGAACCAGGTAAGCTTTTCTCGCAAGTTTTCGTCGCTGCTTTGAAGTGGCACAATGAATGCTTCCTATATAGGGAACGGTGCTCCGTGCTCCGCAGGGACTAGTACTGAAATTAAGGTGGGCCGCTGACGAATTCCACCTCGCAGCCCAGGTTTTCTTCCTTCCTTTCATGGTTTACTTAATCAAAACCCGGTGTTACGCCGTCGTATGTCGGGCGGCTTCTTCAGCAAGGCAAATGTTATCTTCAGAAGGAACCAGGTAAGCTTTTCTCGCAAGTTGTCGTCGCTGCTTTGAAGTGGCGCAATGAATGCTTCCTATATAGTGAACAGTGCTCCGTGCTCCGCAGGGACTAGTACTGAAATTAAGGTGGGCCGCTGACGAATTCCACCTCTAAGCCCAGGTTTTCTTCCTTCCTTTCATGGTTTACTTAATCAAAACCCGGTGTTACGCCGTCGTTTGTCGGGCGGCTTGTTCAGCAAGGCAAATGTTATCTTCAGAAGGAACCAGGTAAGCTTTTCTCTCAAGTTTTCGTCGCTGCTTTGAAGTGGCACAATGAATGCTTCCTATATAGGGAACGGTGCTCCGTGCTCCGCAGGGACTAGTACTGAAATTAAGGTGGGCCGCTGACGAATTACACCTCGCAGCCCAGGTTTTCTTCCTTCCTTTCATGGTTTACTTAATCAAAACCCGGTGCTACGCCGTCGTATGTCGGGCGGCTTGTTCAGCTAGGCAAAAGTTATCTTCAGAAGAAACCAGGTAAGCTTTTCCCGCAAGTTGTCGTCGCTGCTTTGAAGTGGCGCAGTGAATGCTTCCTATATAGGGAACGGTGCTCCGTGCTCCGCAGGGACTAGTACTGAAATTAAGTTGGGCCGCTGACGAATTACACCTCGCAGCCCAGGTTTTCTTCCTTCCTTTCATGGTTTACTTAATCAAAACCCGGTGTTACGCCGTCGTATGTCGGGCGGCTTGTTCAGCAAGGCAAATGTTATCTTCAGAAGGAACCAGGTGAGCTTTTCTCGCAAGTTTTCGTCGCTGCTTTGAAGTGGCACAATGAATGCTTCCTATATAGGGAACGGTGCTCCGTGCTCCGCAGGGACTAGTACTGAAATTAAGGTGGGCCGCTGACGAATTACACCTCGCAGCCCAGGTTTTCTTCCTTCCTTTCATGGTTTACTTAATCAAAACCCGGTGTTACGCCGTCGTATGTCGGGCGGCTTGTTCAGCAAGGCAAATGTTATCTTCAGAAGGAACCAGGTAAGCTTTTCTCGCAAGTTTTCGTCGCTGCTTTGAAGTGGCACAATGAATGCTTCCTATATAGGGAACGGTGCTCCGTGCTCCGCAGGGACTAGTACTAAAACTAAGGCGGGCCGCTGACGAATTACACCTCGCAGCCCAGGTTTTCTTCCTTCCTTTCATGGTTTACTTAATCAAAACCCGGTGTTACGCCGTCGTATGGCGGGCGGCTTGTTCAACTAGGCAAAAGTTATCTTCAGAAGAAACCAGGTAAGCTTTTCTCGCAAGTTGTCGTCGCTGCTTTGAAGTGGCGCAATGAATGCTTCCTATATAGTGAACGGTGCTCTGTGCTCCGGAGGAACAAGTACTGAAATTAAGGTGGGCCGCTGACGAATTACACCTCGCTGCCCAGGTTTTCTTCCTTCCTTTCATGGTTTACTTAATCAAAACCCGGTGATACGCCCTCGTATGTCGGGCGGCTTGTTCAGCTAGGCAAATGTTATCTTTAGAAGGAACCAGGTAAGCTTTCCTCGCAAGTTTTCGTCGCTGCTTTGAAGTGGCACAATGAATGCTTCCTATATAGGGAACGGTGCTCCGTGCTCCGCAGGGACTAGTAATGAAATTAAGGTGGGCCGCTGATGAATTACACCTCGCAGCCCAGGTTTTCTTCCTTCCTTTCATGGTTTACTTAATCAAAACCCGGTGTTACGCCGTCGTATGTCGGGCGGCTTGTTCAGCAAGGCAAATGTTATCTTCAGAAGGAACCAGGTAAGCTTTTCTCGCAAGTTTTCGTCGCTGCTTTGAAGTGGCACAATGAATGCTTCCTATATAGGGAACGGTGCTCCGTGCTCCGCAGGGACTAGTACTGAAATTAAGGTGGGCCGCTGACGAATTACACCTCGCTGCCCAGGTTTTCTTCCTTCCTTTCATGGTTTACTTAATCAAAACCCGGTGATACGCCCTCGTATTTCGGGCGGCTTGTTCAGCTAGGCAAATGTTATCTTCAGAAGGAACCAGGTAAGCTTTTCTCGCAAGTTTTCGTCGCTGCTTTGAAGTGGCACAATGAATGCTTCCTATATAGGGAACGGTGCTCCGTGCTCCGCAGGGACTAGTAATGAAATTAAGGTGCGCCGCTGATGAATTACACCTCGCAGCCCAGGTTTTCTTCCTTCCTTTCATGGTTTACTTAATCAAAACCCGGTGTTACGCCGTCGTATGTCGGGCGGCTTGTTCAGCTAGGCAAATGTTATCTTCAGAAGGAACCAGGTAAGCTTTTCTCGCAAGTTGTCGTCGCTGGTTTGAAGTGGCGCAATGAATGCTTCCTATATAGTGAACGGTGCTCTGTGCTCCGCAGGAACCAGTACTGAAATTAAGGTGGGCCGCTGACGAATTACACCTCGCAGCCCAGGTTTTCTTCCTTCCTTTCATGGTTTACTTAATCAAAACCCGGTGTTACGCCGTCGTATGTCGGGCGGCTTGTTCAGCTAGGCAAAAGTTATCTTCAGAAGAAACCAGGTAAGCTTTTCTCGCAAGTTTTCGTCGCTGCTTTGAAGTGGCGCAATGAATGCTTCCTATATAGTGAACGGTGCTCAGTGCTCCGCAGGAACCAGTACTGAAATTAAGGTGGGCCGCTGACGAATTACACCTCGCAGCCCAGGTTTTCTTCCTTCCTTTCATGTTTACTTAATCAAAACCCGGTGATACGCCCTCGTATGTCGGGTGGCTTGTTCAGCTAGGCAAATGTCATCTTCAGAAGGAACCAGGTAAGCTTTTCTCGCAAGTTTTCGTCGCTGCTTTGAAGTGGCACAATGAATGCTTGCTATATAGGGAACGGTGCTCCGTGCTCCGCAGGGACTAGTACTGAAATTAAGGTGGGCCGCTGACGAATTACACCTCGCGGCCCAGGTTTTCTTCCTTCCTTTCATGGTTTACTTAATCAAAACCCGGTGTTACGCCGTCGTATGTCGGGCGGCTTCTTCAGCAAGGCAAATGTTATCTTCAGAAGGAACCAGGTAAGCTTTTCTCGCAAGTTGTCGTCGCTGCTTTGAAGTGGCGCAATGAATGCTTCCTATATAGTGAACAGTGCTCCGTGCTCCGCAGGGACCAGTACTGAAATTAAGGTGGGCCGCTGACGAATTCCACCTCTAAGCCCAGGTTTTCTTCCTTCCTTTCATGGTTTACTTAATCAAAACCCGGTGTTACGCCGTCGTTTGTCGGGCGGCTTGTTCAGCAAGGCAAATGTTATCTTCAGAAGAAACCAGGTAAGCTTTTCTCGCAAGTTGTCGTCGCTGCTTTGAAGTGGCGCAATGAATGCTTCCTATATAGTGAACGGTGCTCTGTGCTCCGCAGGAACCAGTACTGAAATTAAGGTGGGCCGCTGACGAATTACACCTCGCAGCCCAGGTTTTCTTCCTTCCTTTCATGGTTTACTTAATCAAAACCCGGTGATACGCCCTCGTATGTCGGGCGGCTTGTTCAGCTAGGCAAATGTTATCTTCAGAAGGAACCAGGTAAGCTTTTCTCGCAAGTTTTCGTCGCTGCTTTGAAGTGGCACAATGAATGCTTCCTATATAGGGAACGGTGCTCCGTGCTCCGCAGGGACTAGTACTGAAATTAAGGTGGGCCGCTGACGAATTACACCTCGCAGCCCAGGTTTTCTTCCTTCCTTTCATGGTTTACTTAATCAAAACCCGGTGTTACGCCGTCGTATGTCGTGCGGCTTGTTCAGCAAGGCAAATGTTATCTTCAGAAGGAACCAGGTAAGCTTTTCTCGCAAGTTTTCGTCGCTGCTTTGAAGTGGCACAATGAATGCTTCCTATATAGGGAACGGTGCTCAGTGCTCCGCAGGGACTAGTACTGAAATTAAGGTGGGCCGCTGACGAATTACACCTCGCAGCCCAGGTTTTCTTCCTTCCTTTCATGGTTTACTTAATCAAAACCCGGTGTTACGCCGTCGTATGTCGGGCGGCTTGTTCAGCTAGGCAAAAGTTATCTTCAGAAGAAACCAGGTAAGCTTTTCTCGCAAGTTGTCGTCGCTGCTTTGAAGTGGCGCAATGAATGCTTCCTATATAGTGAACGGTGCTCTGTGCTCCGCAGGAACCAGTACTGAAATTAAGGTGGGCCGCTGACGAATTACACCTCGCAGCCCAGGTTTTCTTCCTTCCTTTCATGGTTTACTTAATCAAAACCCGGTGATACGCCCTCGTATGCCGGGCGGCTTGTTCAGCTAGGCAAATGTTATCTTCAGAAGGAACCAGGTAAGCTTTTCTCGCAAGTTTTCTTCGCTGCTTTGAAGTGGCACAATGAATGCTTCCTATATAGGGAACGGTGCTCCGTGCTCCGCAGGGACTAGTACTGAAATTAAGGTGGGCCGCTGACGAATTACACCTCGCAGCCCAAATTTTCTTCCTTCCTTTCATGGTTTACTTAATCAAAACCCGGTGTTACGCCGTCGTATGTCGGGCGGCTTGTTCAGCTAGGCAAATGTTATCTTCAGAAGGAACCAGGTAAGCTTTTCTCGCAAGTTTTCGTCGCTGCTTTGAAGTGGCACAATGAATGCTTCCTATATAGGGAACGGTGCTCCGTGCTCCGCAGGGACTAGTACTGAAATTAAGGTGGGCCGCTGACGAATTCCACCTCGCAGCCCAGGTTTTCTTCCTTCCTTTCATGGTTTACTTAATCAAAACCCGGTGTTACGCCGTCGTATGTCGGGCGGCTTCTTCAGCAAGGCAAATGTTATCTTCAGAAGGAACCAGGTAAGCTTTTCTCGCAAGTTGTCGTCGCTGCTTTGAAGTGGCGCAATGAATGCTTCCTATATAGTGAACAGTGCTCCGTGCTCCGCAGGGACTAGTACTGAAATTAAGGTGGGCCGCTGACGAATTCCACCTCTAAGCCCAGGTTTTCTTCCTTCCTTTCATGGTTTACTTAATCAAAACCCGGTGTTACGCCGTCGTTTGTCGGGCGGCTTGTTCAGCAAGGCAAATGTTATCTTCAGAAGGAACCAGGTAAGCTTTTCTCTCAAGTTTTCGTCGCTGCTTTGAAGTGGCACAATGAATGCTTCCTATATAGGGAACGGTGCTCCGTGCTCCGCAGGGACTAGTACTGAAATTAAGGTGGGCCGCTGACGAATTACACCTCGCAGCCCAGGTTTTCTTCCTTCCTTTATGGTTTACTTAATCAAAACCCGGTGTTACGCCGTCGTATGTCGGGCGGCTTGTTCAGCTAGGCAAAAGTTATCTTCAGAAGAAACCAGGTAAGCTTTTCCCGCAAGTTGTCGTCGCTGCTTTGAAGTGGCGCAGTGAATGCTTCCTATATAGGGAACGGTGCTCCGTGCTCCGCAGGGACTAGTACTGAAATTAAGTTGGGCCGCTGACGAATTACACCTCGCAGCCCAGGTTTTCTTCCTTCCTTTCATGGTTTACTTAATCAAAACCCGGTGTTACGCCGTCGTATGTCGGGCGGCTTGTTCAGCAAGGCAAATGTTATCTTCAGAAGGAACCAGGTGAGCTTTTCTCGCAAGTTTTCGTCGCTGCTTTGAAGTGGCACAATGAATGCTTCCTATATAGGGAACGGTGCTCCGTGCTCCGCAGGGACTAGTACTGAAATTAAGGTGGGCCGCTGACGAATTACACCTCGCAGCCCAGGTTTTCTTCCTTCCTTTCATGGTTTACTTAATCAAAACCCGGTGTTACGCCGTCGTATGTCGGGCGGCTTGTTCAGCAAGGCAAATGTTATCTTCAGAAGGAACCAGGTAAGCTTTTCTCGCAAGTTTTCGTCGCTGCTTTGAAGTGGCACAATGAATGCTTCCTATATAGGGAACGGTGCTCCGTGCTCCGCAGGGACTAGTACTAAAACTAAGGCGGGCCGCTGACGAATTACACCTCGCAGCCCAGGTTTTCTTCCTTCCTTTCATGGTTTACTTAATCAAAACCCGGTGTTACGCCGTCGTATGGCGGGCGGCTTGTTCAACTAGGCAAAAGTTATCTTCAGAAGAAACCAGGTAAGCTTTTCTCGCAAGTTGTCGTCGCTGCTTTGAAGTGGCGCAATGAATGCTTCCTATATAGTGAACGGTGCTCTGTGCTCCGGAGGAACAAGTACTGAAATTAAGGTGGGCCGCTGACGAATTACACCTCGCTGCCCAGGTTTTCTTCCTTCCTTTCATGGTTTACTTAATCAAAACCCGGTGATACGCCCTCGTATGTCGGGCGGCTTGTTCAGCTAGGCAAATGTTATCTTTAGAAGGAACCAGGTAAGCTTTCCTCGCAAGTTTTCGTCGCTGCTTTGAAGTGGCACAATGAATGCTTCCTATATAGGGAACGGTGCTCCGTGCTCCGCAGGGACTAGTAATGAAATTAAGGTGGGCCGCTGATGAATTACACCTCGCAGCCCAGGTTTTCTTCCTTCCTTTCATGGTTTACTTAATCAAAACCCGGTGTTAGGCCGTCGTATGTCGGGCGGCTTGTTCAGCAAGGCAAATGTTATCTTCAGAAGGAACCAGGTAAGCTTTTCTCGCAAGTTTTCGTCGCTGCTTTGAAGTGGCACAATGAATGCTTCCTATATAGGGAACGGTGCTCCGTGCTCCGCAGGGACTAGTACTGAAATTAAGGTGGGCCGCTGACGAATTACACCTCGCTGCCCAGGTTTTCTTCCTTCCTTTCATGGTTTACTTAATCAAAACCCGGTGATACGCCCTCGTATTTCGGGCGGCTTGTTCAGCTAGGCAAATGTTATCTTCAGAAGGAACCAGGTAAGCTTTTCTCGCAAGTTTTCGTCGCTGCTTTGAAGTGGCACAATGAATGCTTCCTATATAGGGAACGGTGCTCCGTGCTCCGCAGGGACTAGTAATGAAATTAAGGTGCGCCGCTGATGAATTACACCTCGCAGCCCAGGTTTTCTTCCTTCCTTTCATGGTTTACTTAATCAAAACCCGGTGTTACGCCGTCGTATGTCGGGCGGCTTGTTCAGCTAGGCAAATGTTATCTTCAGAAGGAACCAGGTAAGCTTTTCTCGCAAGTTGTCGTCGCTGCTTTGAAGTGGCGCAATGAATGCTTCCTATATAGTGAACGGTGCTCCGTGCTCCGCAGGAACCAGTACTGAAATTAAGGTGGGCCGCTGACGAATTACACCTCGCAGCCCAGGTTTTCTTCCTTCCTTTCATGGTTTACTTAATCAAAACCCGGTGTTACGCCGTCGTATGTCGGGCGGCTTGTTCAGCTAGGCAAGTTATCTTCAGAAGGAACCAGGTAAGCTTTTCTCGCAAGTTGTCGTCGCTGCTTTGAAGTGGCGCAATGAATGCTTCCTATATAGTGAACGGTGCTCTGTGCTCCGCAGGAACCAGTACTGAAATTAAGGTGGGCCGCTGACGAATTACACCTCGCTGCCCAGGTTTTCTTCCTTCCTTTCATGGTTTACTTAATCAAAACCCGGTGTTACGCCGTCGTATGTCGGGCGGCTTGTTCAGCTAGGCAAAAGTTATCTTCAGAAGAAACCAGGTAAGCTTTTCTCGCAAGTTGTCGTCGCTGCTTTGAAGTGGCGCAATGAATACTTCCTATATAGTGAACGGTGCTCTGTGCTCCGCAGGAACCAGTACTGAAATTAAGGTGGGCCGCTGACGAATTACACCTCGCAGCCCAGGTTTTCTTCCTTCCTTTCATGGTTTACTTAATCAAAACCCGGTGTTACGCCGTCGTATGTCGGGCGGCTTCTTCAGCAAGGCAAATGTTATCTTCAGAAGGAACCAGGTAAGCTTTTCTCGCAAGTTGTCGTCGCTGCTTTGAAGTGGCGCAATGAATGCTTCCTATATAGTGAACGGTGCTCCGTGCTCCGCAGGGACTAGTACTGAAATTAAGGTGGGCCGCTGACGAATTCCACCTCTAAGCCCAGGTTTTCTTCCTTCCTTTCATGGTTTACTTAATCAAAACCCGGTGTTACGCCGTCGTTTGTCGGGCGGCTTGTTCAGCAAGGCAAATGTTATCTTCAGAAGGAACCAGGTAAGCTTTTCTCTCAAGTTTTCGTCGCTGCTTTGAAGTGGCACAATGAATGCTTCCTATATAGGGAACGGTGCTCCGTGCTCCGCAGGGACTAGTACTGAAATTAAGGTGGGCCGCTGACGAATTACACCTCGCAGCCCAGGTTTTCTTCCTTCCTTTATGGTTTACTTAATCAAAACCCGGTGTTACGCCGTCGTATGTCGGGCGGCTTGTTCAGCTAGGCAAAAGTTATCTTCAGAAGAAACCAGGTAAGCTTTTCCCGCAAGTTGTCGTCGCTGCTTTGAAGTGGCGCAGTGAATGCTTCCTATATAGGGAACGGTGCTCCGTGCTCCGCAGGGACTAGTACTGAAATTAAGTTGGGCCGCTGACGAATTACACCTCGCAGCCCAGGTTTTCTTCCTTCCTTTCATGGTTTACTTAATCAAAACCCGGTGTTACGCCGTCGTATGTCGGGCGGCTTGTTCAGCAAGGCAAATGTTATCTTCAGAAGGAACCAGGTGAGCTTTTCTCGCAAGTTTTCGTCGCTGCTTTGAAGTGGCACAATGAATGCTTCCTATATAGGGAACGGTGCTCCGTGCTCCGCAGGGACTAGTACTGAAATTAAGGTGGGCCGCTGACGAATTACACCTCGCAGCCCAGGTTTTCTTCCTTCCTTTCATGGTTTACTTAATCAAAACCCGGTGTTACGCCGTCGTATGTCGGGCGGCTTGTTCAGCAAGGCAAATGTTATCTTCAGAAGGAACCAGGTAAGCTTTTCTCGCAAGTTTTCGTCGCTGCTTTGAAGTGGCACAATGAATGCTTCCTATATAGGGAACGGTGCTCCGTGCTCCGCAGGGACTAGTACTAAAACTAAGGCGGGCCGCTGACGAATTACACCTCGCAGCCCAGGTTTTCTTCCTTCCTTTCATGGTTTACTTAATCAAAACCCGGTGTTACGCCGTCGTATGGCGGGCGGCTTGTTCAACTAGGCAAAAGTTATCTTCAGAAGAAACCAGGTAAGCTTTTCTCGCAAGTTGTCGTCGCTGCTTTGAAGTGGCGCAATGAATGCTTCCTATATAGTGAACGGTGCTCTGTGCTCCGGAGGAACAAGTACTGAAATTAAGGTGGGCCGCTGACGAATTACACCTCGCTGCCCAGGTTTTCTTCCTTCCTTTCATGGTTTACTTAATCAAAACCCGGTGATACGCCCTCGTATGTCGGGCGGCTTGTTCAGCTAGGCAAATGTTATCTTTAGAAGGAACCAGGTAAGCTTTCCTCGCAAGTTTTCGTCGCTGCTTTGAAGTGGCACAATGAATGCTTCCTATATAGGGAACGGTGCTCCGTGCTCCGCAGGGACTAGTAATGAAATTAAGGTGCGCCGCTGATGAATTACACCTCGCAGCCCAGGTTTTCTTCCTTCCTTTCATGGTTTACTTAATCAAAACCCGGTGTTACGCCGTCGTATGTCGGGCGGCTTGTTCAGCTAGGCAAATGTTATCTTCAGAAGGAACCAGGTAAGCTTTTCTCGCAAGTTGTCGTCGCTGCTTTGAAGTGGCGCAATGAATGCTTCCTATATAGTGAACGGTGCTCCGTGCTCCGCAGGAACCAGTACTGAAATTAAGGTGGGCCGCTGACGAATTACACCTCGCAGCCCAGGTTTTCTTCCTTCCTTTCATGGTTTACTTAATCAAAACCCGGTGTTACGCCGTCGTATGTCGGGCGGCTTGTTCAGCTAGGCAAGTTATCTTCAGAAGGAACCAGGTAAGCTTTTCTCGCAAGTTGTCGTCGCTGCTTTGAAGTGGCGCAATGAATGCTTCCTATATAGTGAACGGTGCTCTGTGCTCCGCAGGAACCAGTACTGAAATTAAGGTGGGCCGCTGACGAATTACACCTCGCTGCCCAGGTTTTCTTCCTTCCTTTCATGGTTTACTTAATCAAAACCCGGTGTTACGCCGTCGTATGTCGGGCGGCTTGTTCAGCTAGGCAAAAGTTATCTTCAGAAGAAACCAGGTAAGCTTTTCTCGCAAGTTGTCGTCGCTGCTTTGAAGTGGCGCAATGAATACTTCCTATATAGTGAACGGTGCTCTGTGCTCCGCAGGAACCAGTACTGAAATTAAGGTGGGCCGCTGACGAATTACACCTCGCAGCCCAGGTTTTCTTCCTTCCTTTCATGGTTTACTTAATCAAAACCCGGTGTTACGCCGTCGTATGTCGGGCGGCTTGTTCAGCTAGGCAAAAGTTATCTTCAGAAGAAACCAGGTAAGCTTTTCTCGCAAGTTTTCGTCGCTGCTTTGAAGTGGCGCAAAGAATGCTTCCTATATAGTGAACGGTGCTCAGTGCTCCGCAGGAACCAGTACTGAAATTAAGGTGGGCCGCTGACGAATTACACCTCGCAGCCCAGGTTTTCTTCCTTCCTTTCATGTTTACTTAATCAAAACCCGGTGATACGCCCTCGTATGTCGGGTGGCTTGTTCAGCTAGGCAAATGTTATCTTCAGAAGGAACCAGGTAAGCTTTTCTCGCAAGTTTTCGTCGCTGCTTTGAAGTGGCACAATGAATGCTTGCTATATAGGGAACGGTGCTCCGTGCTCCGCAGGGACTAGTACTGAAATTAAGGTGGGCCGCTGACGAATTACACCTCGCGGCCCAGGTTTTCTTCCTTCCTTTCATGGTTTACTTAATCAAAACCCGGTGTTACGCCCTCGTATGTCGGGCGGCTTGTTCAGCTAGGCAAATGTTATCTTCAGAAGGAACCAGGTAAGCTTTTCTCGCAAGTTTTCGTCGCTGCTTTGAAGTGGCACAATGAATGCTTCCTATATAGGGAACGGTGCTCCTTGCTCCGCAGGGACTAGTACTGAAATTAAGGTGGGCCGCTGACGAATTACACCTTCCAGCCCAGGTTTTCTTCTTTCCTTTCATGGTTTACTTAATCAAAACCCGGTGTTACGCCGTCGTATGTCGGGCGGCTTGTTCAGCTAGGCAAATGTTATCTTCAGAAGGAACCAGGTAAGCTTTTCTCGCAAGTTGTCGTCGCTGCTTTGAAGTGGCGCAATGAATGCTTCCTATATAGTGAACGGTGCTCCGTGCTCCGCAGGAACCAGTACTGAAATTAAGGTGGGCCTCTGACGAATTACACCTCGCAGCCCAGGTTTTCTTCCTTCCTTTCATGGTTTACTTAATCAAAACCCGGTGTTACGCCGTCGTATGTCGGGCGGCTTGTTCAGCTAGGCAAATGTTATCTTCAGAAGGAACCAGGTAAGCTTTTCTCGCAAGTTGTCGTCGCTGCTTTGAAGTGGCGCAATGAATGCTTCCTATATAGTGAACGGTGCTCCGTGCTCCGCAGGAACCAGTACTGAAATTAAGGTGGGCCGCTGACGAATTACACCTCGCAGGCCAGGTTTTCTTCCTTCCTTTCATGGTTTACTTAATCAAAACCCGGTGTTACGCCGTCGTATGTCGGGCGGCTTGTTCAGCTAGGCAAACGTTATCTTCAGAAGGAACCAGGTAAGCTTTTCTCGCAAGTTGTCGTCGCTGCTTTGAAGTGGCGCAATGAATGCTTCCTATATAGTGAACGGTGCTCTGTGCTCCGCAGGAACCAGTACTGAAATTAAGGTGGGCCGCTGACGAATTACACCTCGCAGCCCAGGTTTTCTTCCTTCCTTTCATGGTTTACTTAATCAAAACCCGGTGTTACGTCCTCGTATGTCGGGCGGCTTGTTCAGCTAGGCAAATGTTATCTTCAGAAGGAACCAGGTAAGCTTTTCTCGCAAGTTTTCGTCGCTGCTTTGAATTGGCGCAATGAATGCTTCCTATATAGTGAACGGTGCTCTGTGCTCCGCAGGAACCAGTACTGAAATTAAGGTGGGCCGCTGACGAATTACACCTCGCGGCCGAGGTTTTCTTCCTTCCTTCCATGGTTTACTTAATCAAAACCCGGTGTTACGCCGTCGTATGTCGGGCGGCTTGTTCAGCTAGGCAAATGTTATCTTCAGAAAGAACCAGGTAAGCTTTTCTCGCAAGTTTTCGTCCCTGCTTTGAAGTGGCACAATGAATGCTTCCTATATAGGGAACGGTGCTCCGTGCTCCGCAGGGACTAGTACTGAAATTAAGGTGGGCCGCTGACGAATTACACCTCGCGGCCCAGGTTTTCTTCCTTCCTTTCATGGTTTACTTAATCAAAACCCGGTGTTACGCCCTCGTATGTCGGGCGGCTTGTTCAGCTAGGCAAATGTTATCTTCAGAAGCAACCAGGTAAGCTTTTCTCGCAAGTTTTCTCCGTGCTCCGCAGGGACTAGTACTGAAATTAAGGTGGGCCGCTGACGAATTACACCTCGCAGCCCAAATTTTCTTCCTTCCTTTCATGGTTTACTTAATCAAAACCCGGTGTTACGCCGTCGTATGTCGGGCGGCTTGTTCAGCAAGGCAAATGTTATCTTCAGAAGGAACCAGGTAAGCTTTTCTCGCAAGTTGTCGTCGCTGCTTTGAAGTGGCGCAATGAATGCTTCCTATATAGTGAACAGTGCTCCGCAGGGACAAGTACTGAAATTAAGGTGGGCCGCTGACGAATTCCACCTCGAAGCCCAGGTTTTCTTCCTTCCTTTCATGGTTTACTTAATCAAAACCCGGTGTTACGCCGTCGTATGTCGGGCGGCTTGTTCAGCAAGGCAAATGTTATCTTCAGAAGGAACCAGGTAAGCTTTTCTCGCAAGTTTTCGTCGCTGCTTTGAAGTGGCACAATGAATGCTTCCTATATAGGGAACGGTACTCCGTGCTCCGCAGGGACTAGTACTGAAATTAAGGTGGGCCGCTGACGAATTACACCTCGCAGCCCAGGTTTTCTTCCTTCCTTTCATGGTTTACTTAGTGAAAACCCGGTGTTACGCCGTCGTATGTCGGGCGGCTTGTTCAGCTAGGCAAAAGTTATCTTCAGAAGAAACCAGGTAAGCTTTTCTCGCAAGTTTTCGTCGCTGCTTTGAAGTGGCACAATGAATGCTTCCTATATAGGGAACGGTGCTCCGTGCTCCGCAGGGACTAGTACTGAAATTAAGTTGGGCCGCTGACGAATTACACCTCGCAGCCCAGGTTTTCTTCCTTCCTTTCATGGTTTACTTAATCAAAACCCGGTGTTACGCCGTCGTATGTCGGGCGGCTTGTTCAGCAAGGCAAATGTTATCTTCAGAAGGAACCAGGTAAGCTTTTCTCGCAAGTTTTCGTCGCTGCTTTGAAGTGGCACAATGAATGCTTCCTATATAGGGAACGGTGCTCCGTGCTCCGCAGGGACTAGTACTGAAATTAAGGCGGGCCGCTGACGAATTACACCTCGCAGCCCAGGTTTTCTTCCTTCCTTTCATGGTTTACTTAATCAAAACCCGGTGTTACGCCGTCGTATGTCGGGCGGCTTGTTCAGCAAGGCAAATGTTATCTTCAGAAGGAACCAGGTAAGCTTTTCTCGCAAGTTTTCGTCGCTGCTTTGAAGTGGCACAATGAATGCTTCCTATATAGGGAACAGTGCTCAGTGCTCCGCAGGGACTAGTACTGAAATTAAGGTGGGCCGCTGACGAATTACACCTCGCAGCCCAGGTTTTCTTCCTTCCTTTCATGGTTTACTTAATCAAAACCCGGTGATACGCCCTCGTATGTCGGGCGGCTTTTTCAGCTAGGCAAATGTTATCTTCAGAAGGAACCAGGTAAGCTTTTCTCGCAAGTTTTCTTCGCTGCTTTGAAGTGGCACAATGAATGCTTCCTATATAGGGAACGGTGCTCCGTGCTCCGCAGGGACTAGTACTGAAATTAAGGTGGGCCGCTGACGAATTACACCTCGCAGCCCAAATTTTCTTCCTTCCTTTCATGGTTTACTTAATCAAAACCCGGTGTTACGCCGTCGTATGTCGGGCGGCTTGTTCAGCTAGGCAAATGTTATCTTCAGAAGGAACCAGGTAAGCTTTTCTCGCAAGTTTTCGTCGCTGCTTTGAAGTGGCACAATGAATGCTTCCTATATAGGGAACGGTGCTCCGTGCTCCGCAGGGACTAGTACTGAAATTAAGGTGGGCCGCTGACGAATTCCACCTCGTAGCCCAGGTTTTCTTCCTTCCTTTCATGGTTTACTTAATCAAAACCCGGTGTTACGCCGTCGTATGTCGGGCGGCTTCTTCAGCAAGGCAAATGTTATCTTCAGAAGGAACCAGGTAAGCTTTTCTCGCAAGTTGTCGTCGCTGCTTTGAAGTGGCGCAATGAATGCTTCCTATATAGTGAACAGTGCTCCGTGCTCCGCAGGGACTAGTACTGAAATTAAGGTGGGCCGCTGACGAATTCCACCTCTAAGCCCAGGTTTTCTTCCTTCCTTTCATGGTTTACTTAATCAAAACCCGGTGTTACGCCGTCGTTTGTCGGGCGGCTTGTTCAGCAAGGCAAATGTTATCTTCAGAAGGAACCAGGTAAGCTTTTCTCTCAAGTTTTCGTCGCTGCTTTGAAGTGGCACAATGAATGCTTCCTATATAGGGAACGGTGCTCCGTGCTCCGCAGGGACTAGTACTGAAATTAAGGTGGGCCGCTGACGAATTACACCTCGCAGCCCAGGTTTTCTTCCTTCCTTTCATGGTTTACTTAATCAAAACCCGGTGTTACGCCGTCGTATGTCGGGCGGCTTGTTCAGCTAGGCAAAAGTTATCTTCAGAAGAAACCAGGTAAGCTTTTCTCGCAAGTTGTCGTCGCTGCTTTGAAGTGGCGCAGTGAATGCTTCCTATATAGGGAACGGTGCTCCGTGCTCCGCAGGGACTAGTACTGAAATTAAGTTGGGCCGCTGACGAATTACACCTCGCAGCCCAGGTTTTCTTCCTTCCTTTCATGGTTTACTTAATCAAAACCCGGTGTTACGCCGTCGTATGTCGGGCGGCTTGTTCAGCAAGGCAAATGTTATCTTCAGAAGGAACCAGGTGAGCTTTTCTCGCAAGTTTTCGTCGCTGCTTTGAAGTGGCACAATGAATGCTTCCTATATAGGGAACGGTGCTCCGTGCTCCGCAGGGACTAGTACTGAAATTAAGGTGGGCCGCTGACGAATTACACCTCGCAGCCCAGGTTTTCTTCCTTCCTTTCATGGTTTACTTAGTGAAAACCCGGTGTTAGGCCGTCGTATGTCGGGCGGCTTGTTCAGCTAGGCAAAAGTTATCTTCAGAAGAAACCAGGTAAGCTTTTCTCGCAAGTTGTCGTCGCTGTTTTGAAGTGGCGCAATGAATGCTTCCTATATAGTGAACAGTGCTCCGCAGGGACTAGTACTGAAATTAAGGTGGGCCGCTGACGAATTCCACCTCGAAGCCCAGGTTTTCTTCCTTCCTTTCATGGTTTACTTAATCAAAACCCGGTGTTACGCCGTCGTATGTCGGGCGGCTTGTTCAGCAAGGCAAATGTTATCTTCAGAAGGAACCAGGTAAGCTTTTCTCGCAAGTTTTCGTCGCTGCTTTGAAGTGGCACAATGAATGCTTCCTATATAGGGAACGGTGCTCCGTGCTCCGCAGGGACTAGTACTGAAATTAAGGTGGGCCGCTGACGAATTACACCTCGCAGCCCAGGTTTTCTTCCTTCCTTTCATGGTTTACTTAGTGAAAACCCGGTGTTACGCCGTCGTATGTCGGGCGGCTTGTTCAGCTAGGCAAAAGTTATCTTCAGAAGAAACCAGGTAAGCTTTTCTCGCAAGTTGTCGTCGCTGCTTTGAAGTGGCGCAATGAATGCTTCCTATATAGTGAACGGTGCTCTGTGCTCCGCAGGAACCAGTACTGAAATTAAGGTGGGCCGCTGACGAATTACACCTCGCAGCCCAGGTTTTCTTCCTTCCTTTCATGGTTTACTTAATCAAAACCCGGTGATACGCCCTCGTATGTCGGGCGGCTTGTTCAGCTAGGCAAATGTTATCTTCAGAAGGAACCAGGTAAGCTTTTCTCGCAAGTTTTCGTCGCTGCTTTGAAGTGGCACAATGAATGCTTCCTATATAGGGAACGGTGCTCCGTGCTCCGCAGGGACTAGTACTGAAATTAAGTTGGGCCGCTGACGAATTACACCTCGCAGCCCAGGTTTTCTTCCTTCCTTTCATGGTTTACTTAATCAAAACCCGGTGTTACGCCGTCGTATGTCGGGCGGCTTGTTCAGCAAGGCAAATGTTATCTTCAGAAGGAACCAGGTAAGCTTTTCTCGCAAGTTTTCGTCGCTGCTTTGAAGTGGCACAATGAATGCTTCCTATATAGGGAACGGTGCTCCGTGCTCCGCAGGGACTAGTACTGAAATTAAGGTGGGCCGCTGACGAATTACACCTCGCAGCCCAGGTTTTCTTCCTTCCTTTCATGGTTTACTTAATCAAAACCCGGTGTTACGCCGTCGTATGTCGGGCGGCTTGTTCAGCAAGGCAAATGTTATCTTCAGAAGGAACCAGGTAAGCTTTTCTCGCAAGTTTTCGTCGCTGCTTTGAAGTGGCACAATGAATGCTTCCTATATAGGGAACGGTGCTCCGTGCTCCGCAGGGACTAGTACTGAAATTAAGGCGGGCCGCTGACGAATTACACCTCGCAGCCCAGGTTTTCTTCCTTCCTTTCATGGTTTACTTAATCAAAACCCGGTGTTACGCCGTCGTATGTCGGGCGGCTTGTTCAGCAAGGCAAATGTTATCTTCAGAAGGAACCAGGTAAGCTTTTCTCGCAAGTTTTCGTCGCTGCTTTGAAGTGGCACAATGAATGCTTCCTATATAGGGAACGGTGCTCAGTGCTCCGCAGGGACTAGTACTGAAATTAAGGTGGGCCGCTGACGAATTACACCTCGCAGCCCAGGTTTTCTTCCTTCCTTTCATGGTTTACTTAATCAAAACCCGGTGTTACGCCGTCGTATGTCGGGCGGCTTGTTCAGCTAGGCAAAAGTTATCTTCAGAAGAAACCAGGTAAGCTTTTCTCGCAAGTTGTCGTCGCTGCTTTGAAGTGGCGCAATGAATGCTTCCTATATAGTGAACGGTGCTCTGTGCTCCGCAGGAACCAGTACTGAAATTAAGGTGGGCCGCTGACGAATTACACCTCGCAGCCCAGGTTTTCTTCCTTCCTTTCATGGTTTACTTAATCAAAACCCGGTGATACGCCCTCGTATGTCGGGCGGCTTGTTCAGCTAGGCAAATGTTATCTTCAGAAGGAACCAGGTAAGCTTTTCTCGCAAGTTTGCTTCGCTGCTTTGAAGTGGCACAATGAATGCTTCCTATATAGGGAACGGTGCTCCGTGCTCCGCAGGGACTAGTACTGAAATTAAGGTGGGCCGCTGACGAATTCCACCTCGTAGCCCAGGTTTTCTTCCTTCCTTTCATGGTTTACTTAATCAAAACCCGGTGTTACGCCGTCGTATGTCGGGCGGCTTCTTCAGCAAGGCAAATGTTATCTTCAGAAGGAACCAGGTAAGCTTTTCTCGCAAGTTGTCGTCGCTGCTTTGAAGTGGCGCAATGAATGCTTCCTATATAGTGAACAGTGCTCCGTGCTCCGCAGGGACTAGTACTGAAATTAAGGTGGGCCGCTGACGAATTCCACCTCTAAGCCCAGGTTTTCTTCCTTCCTTTCATGGTTTACTTAATCAAAACCCGGTGTTACGCCGTCGTTTGTCGGGCGGCTTGTTCAGCAAGGCAAATGTTATCTTCAGAAGGAACCAGGTAAGCTTTTCTCTCAAGTTTTCGTCGCTGCTTTGAAGTGGCACAATGAATGCTTCCTATATAGGGAACGGTGCTCCGTGCTCCGCAGGGACTAGTACTGAAATTAAGGTGGGCCGCTGACGAATTACACCTCGCAGCCCAGGTTTTCTTCCTTCCTTTCATGGTTTACTTAATCAAAACCCGGTGTTACGCCGTCGTATGTCGGGCGGCTTGTTCAGCTAGGCAAAAGTTATCTTCAGAAGAAACCAGGTAAGCTTTTCTCGCAAGTTGTCGTCGCTGCTTTGAAGTGGCGCAGTGAATGCTTCCTATATAGGGAACGGTGCTCCGTGCTCCGCAGGGACTAGTACTGAAATTAAGTTGGGCCGCTGACGAATTACACCTCGCAGCCCAGGTTTTCTTCCTTCCTTTCATGGTTTACTTAATCAAAACCCGGTGTTACGCCGTCGTATGTCGGGCGGCTTGTTCAGCAAGGCAAATGTTATCTTCAGAAGGAACCAGGTGAGCTTTTCTCGCAAGTTTTCGTCGCTGCTTTGAAGTGGCACAATGAATGCTTCCTATATAGGGAACGGTGCTCCGTGCTCCGCAGGGACTAGTACTGAAATTAAGGTGGGCCGCTGACGAATTACACCTCGCAGCCCAGGTTTTCTTCCTTCCTTTCATGGTTTACTTAGTGAAAACCCGGTGTTAGGCCGTCGTATGTCGGGCGGCTTGTTCAGCTAGGCAAAAGTTATCTTCAGAAGAAACCAGGTAAGCTTTTCTCGCAAGTTGTCGTCGCTGTTTTGAAGTGGCGCAATGAATGCTTCCTATATAGTGAACAGTGCTCCGCAGGGACTAGTACTGAAATTAAGGTGGGCCGCTGACGAATTCCACCTCGAAGCCCAGGTTTTCTTCCTTCCTTTCATGGTTTACTTAATCAAAACCCGGTGTTACGCCGTCGTATGTCGGGCGGCTTGTTCAGCAAGGCAAATGTTATCTTCAGAAGGAACCAGGTAAGCTTTTCTCGCAAGTTTTCGTCGCTGCTTTGAAGTGGCACAATGAATGCTTCCTATATAGGGAACGGTGCTCCGTGCTCCGCAGGGACTAGTACTGAAATTAAGGTGGGCCGCTGACGAATTACACCTCGCAGCCCAGGTTTTCTTCCTTCCTTTCATGGTTTACTTAGTGAAAACCCGGTGTTACGCCGTCGTATGTCGGGCGGCTTGTTCAGCTAGGCAAAAGTTATCTTCAGAAGAAACCAGGTAAGCTTTTCTCGCAAGTTGTCGTCGCTGCTTTGAAGTGGCGCAATGAATGCTTCCTATATAGTGAACGGTGCTCTGTGCTCCGCAGGAACCAGTACTGAAATTAAGGTGGGCCGCTGACGAATTACACCTCGCAGCCCAGGTTTTCTTCCTTCCTTTCATGGTTTACTTAATCAAAACCCGGTGATACGCCCTCGTATGTCGGGCGGCTTGTTCAGCTAGGCAAATGTTATCTTCAGAAGGAACCAGGTAAGCTTTTCTCGCAAGTTTTCGTCGCTGCTTTGAAGTGGCACAATGAATGCTTCCTATATAGGGAACGGTGCTCCGTGCTCCGCAGGGACTAGTACTGAAATTAAGTTGGGCCGCTGACGAATTACACCTCGCAGCCCAGGTTTTCTTCCTTCCTTTCATGGTTTACTTAATCAAAACCCGGTGTTACGCCGTCGTATGTCGGGCGGCTTGTTCAGCAAGGCAAATGTTATCTTCAGAAGGAACCAGGTAAGCTTTTCTCGCAAGTTTTCGTCGCTGCTTTGAAGTGGCACAATGAATGCTTCCTATATAGGGAACGGTGCTCCGTGCTCCGCAGGGACTAGTACTGAAATTAAGGTGGGCCGCTGACGAATTACACCTCGCAGCCCAGGTTTTCTTCCTTCCTTTCATGGTTTACTTAATCAAAACCCGGTGTTACGCCGTCGTATGTCGGGCGGCTTGTTCAGCAAGGCAAATGTTATCTTCAGAAGGAACCAGGTAAGCTTTTCTCGCAAGTTTTCGTCGCTGCTTTGAAGTGGCACAATGAATGCTTCCTATATAGGGAACGGTGCTCCGTGCTCCGCAGGGACTAGTACTGAAATTAAGGCGGGCCGCTGACGAATTACACCTCGCAGCCCAGGTTTTCTTCCTTCCTTTCATGGTTTACTTAATCAAAACCCGGTGTTACGCCGTCGTATGTCGGGCGGCTTGTTCAGCAAGGCAAATGTTATCTTCAGAAGGAACCAGGTAAGCTTTTCTCGCAAGTTTTCGTCGCTGCTTTGAAGTGGCACAATGAATGCTTCCTATATAGGGAACGGTGCTCAGTGCTCCGCAGGGACTAGTACTGAAATTAAGGTGGGCCGCTGACGAATTACACCTCGCAGCCCAGGTTTTCTTCCTTCCTTTCATGGTTTACTTAATCAAAACCCGGTGTTACGCCGTCGTATGTCGGGCGGCTTGTTCAGCTAGGCAAAAGTTATCTTCAGAAGAAACCAGGTAAGCTTTTCTCGCAAGTTGTCGTCGCTGCTTTGAAGTGGCGCAATGAATGCTTCCTATATAGTGAACGGTGCTCTGTGCTCCGCAGGAACCAGTACTGAAATTAAGGTGGGCCGCTGACGAATTACACCTCGCAGCCCAGGTTTTCTTCCTTCCTTTCATGGTTTACTTAATCAAAACCCGGTGATACGCCCTCGTATGTCGGGCGGCTTGTTCAGCTAGGCAAATGTTATCTTCAGAAGGAACCAGGTAAGCTTTTCTCGCAAGTTTGCTTCGCTGCTTTGAAGTGGCACAATGAATGCTTCCTATATAGGGAACGGTGCTCCGTGCTCCGCAGGGACTAGTACTGAAATTAAGGTGGGCCGCTGACGAATTACACCTCGCAGCCCAAATTTTCTTCCTTCCTTTCATGGTTTACTTAATCAAAACCCGGTGTTACGCCGTCGTATGTCGGGCGGCTTGTTCAGCTAGGCAAATGTTATCTTCAGAAGGAACCAGGTAAGCTTTTCTCGCAAGTTTTCGTCGCTGCTTTGAAGTGGCACAATGAATGCTTCCTATATAGGGAACGGTGCTCCGTGCTCCGCAGGGACTAGTACTGAAATTAAGGTGGGCCGCTGACGAATTCCACCTCGCAGCCCAGGTTTTCTTCCTTCCTTTCATGGTTTACTTAATCAAAACCCGGTGTTACGCCGTCGTATGTCGGGCGGCTTCTTCAGCAAGGCAAATGTTATCTTCAGAAGGAACCAGGTAAGCTTTTCTCGCAAGTTGTCGTGGCTGCTTTGAAGTGGCGCAATGAATGCTTCCTATATAGTGAACAGTGCTCCGTGCTCCGCAGGGACTAGTACTGAAATTAAGGTGGGCCGCTGACGAATTCCACCTCTAAGCCCAGGTTTTCTTCCTTCCTTTCATGGTTTACTTAATCAAAACCCGGTGTTACGCCGTCGTTTGTCGGGCGGCTTGTTCAGCAAGGCAAATGTTATCTTCAGAAGGAACCAGGTAAGCTTTTCTCTCAAGTTTTCGTCGCTGCTTTGAAGTGGCACAATGAATGCTTCCTATATAGGGAACGGTGCTCCGTGCTCCGCAGGGACTAGTACTGAAATTAAGGTGGGCCGCTGACGAATTACACCTCGCAGCCCAGGTTTTCTTCCTTCCTTTCATGGTTTACTTAATCAAAACCCGGTGTTACGCCGTCGTATGTCGGGCGGCTTGTTCAGCTAGGCAAAAGTTATCTTCAGAAGAAACCAGGTAAGCTTTTCTCGCAAGTTGTCGTCGCAGCTTTGAAGTGGCGCAGTGAATGCTTCCTATATAGGGAACGGTGCTCCGTGCTCCGCAGGGACTAGTACTGAAATTAAGTTGGGCCGCTGACGAATTACACCTCGCAGCCCAGGTTTTCTTCCTTCCTTTCATGGTTTACTTAATCAAAACCCGGTGTTACGCCGTCGTATGTCGGGCGGCTTGTTCAGCAAGGCAAATGTTATCTTCAGAAGGAACCAGGTGAGCTTTTCTCGCAAGTTTTCGTCGCTGCTTTGAAGTGGCACAATGAATGCTTCCTATATAGGGAACGGTGCTCCGTGCTCCGCAGGGACTAGTACTGAAATTAAGGTGGGCCGCTGACGAATTACACCTCGCAGCCCAGGTTTTCTTCCTTCCTTTCATGGTTTACTTAATCAAAACCCGGTTTTACGCCGTCGCATGTCGGGCGGCTTGTTCAGCAAGGCAAATGTTATCTTCAGAAGGAACCAGGTAAGCTTTTCTCGCAAGTTTTCGTCGCTGCTTTGAAGTGGCACAATGAATGCTTCCTATATAGGGAACGGTGCTCCGTGCTCCGCAGGGACTAGTACTGAAACTAAGGCGGGCCGCTGACGAATTACACCTCGCAGCCCAGGTTTTCTTCCTTCCTTTCATGGTTTACTTAATCAAAACCCGGTGTTACGCCGTCGTATGTCGGGCGGCTTGTTCAGCAAGGCAAATGTTATCTTCAGAAGGAACCAGGTAAGCTTTTCTCGCATGTTTTCGTCGCTGCTTTGAAGTGGCACAATGAATGCTTCCTATATAGGGAACGGTGCTCCGTGCTCCGCAGGGACTAGTACTGAAATTAAGGTGGGCCGCTGACGAATTACACCTCGCAGCCCAGGTTTTCTTCCTTCCTTTCATGGTTTACTTAATCAAAACCCGGTGTTACGCCGTCGTATGTCGGGCGGCTTGTTCAGCTAGGCAAAAGTTATCTTCAGAAGAAACCAGGTAAGCTTTTCTCGCAAGTTGTCGCTGCTTTGAAGTGGCGCAATGAATGCTTCCTATATAGTGAACGGTGCTCTGTGCTCCGGAGGAACAAGTACTGAAATTAAGGTGGGCCGCTGACGAATTACACCTCGCTGCCCAGGTTTTCTTCCTTCCTTTCATGGTTTACTTAATCAAAACCCGGTGATACGCCCTCGTATGTCGGGCGGCTTGTTCAGCTAGGCAAATGTTATCTTTAGAAGGAACCAGGTAAGCTTTTCTCGCAAGTTTTCGTCGCTGCTTTGAAGTGGCACAATGAATGCTTCCTATATAGGGAACGGTGCTCCGTGCTCCGCAGGGACTAGTAATGAAATTAAGGTGGGCCGCTGATGAATTACACCTCGCAGCCCAGGTTTTCTTCCTTCCTTTCATGGTTTACTTAATCAAAACCCGGTGTTACGCCGTCGTATGTCGGGCGGCTTGTTCAGCTAGGCAAAAGTTATCTTCAGAAGAAACCAGGTAAGCTTTTCTCGCAAGTTGTCGTCGCTGCTTTGAAGTGGCGCAATGAATGCTTCCTATATAGTGAACGGTGCTCTGTGCTCCGGAGGAACAAGTACTGAAATTAAGGTGGGCCGCTGACGAATTACACCTCGCTGCCCAGGTTTTCTTCCTTCCTTTCATGGTTTACTTAATCAAAACCCGGTGATACGCCCTCGTATGTCGGGCGGCTTGTTCAGCTAGGCAAATGTTATCTTTAGAAGGAACCAGGTAAGCTTTTCTCGCAAGTTTTCGTCGCTGCTTTGAAGTGGCACAACGAATGCTTCCTATATAGGGGACGGTGCTCCGTGCTCCGCAGGGACTAGTAATGAAATTAAGGTGCGCCGCTGATGAATTACACCTCGCAGCCCAGGTTTTCTTCCTTCCTTTCATGGTTTACTTAATCAAAACCCGGTGTTACGCCGTCGTATGTCGGGCGGCTTGTTCAGCTAGGCAAATGTTATCTTCAGAAGGAACCAGGTAAGCTTTTCTCGCAAGTTGTCGTCGCTGCTTTGAAGTGGCGCAATGAATGCTTCCTATATAGTGAACGGTGCTCCGTGCTCCGCAGGAACCAGTACTGAAATTAAGGTGGGCCGCTGACGAATTACACCTCGCAGCCCAGGTTTTCTTCCTTCTTTTCATGGTTTACTTAATCAAAACCCGGTGTTACGCCGTCGTATGTCGGGCGGCTTGTTCAGCTAGGCAAAAGTTATCTTCAGAAGGAACCAGGTAAGCTTTTCTCGCAAGTTGTCGTCGCTGCTTTGAAGTGGCGCAATGAATGCTTCCTATATAGTGAACGGTGCTCTGTGCTCCGCAGGAACCAGTACTGAAATTAAGGTGGGCCGCCGACGAATTACACCTCGCTGCCCAGGTTTTCTTCCTTCCTTTCATGGTTTACTTAATCAAAACCCGGTGTTACGCCGTCGTATGTCGGGCGGCCTTTTCAGCTAGGCAAAAGTTATCTTCAGAAGAAACCAGGTAAGCTTTTCTCGCAAGTTGTCGTCGCTGCTTTGAAGTGGCGCAATGAATACTTCCTATATAGTGAACGGTGCTCTGTGCTCCGCAGGAACCAGTACTGAAATTAAGGTGGGCCGCTGACGAATTACACCTCGCAGCCCAGGTATTCTTCCTTCCTTTCATGGTTTACTTAATCAAAACCCGGTGTTACGCCGTCGTATGTCGGGCGGCTTGTTCAGCTAGGTGAAATGTTATCTTCAGAAGGAACCGGTAAGCTTTTCTCGCAAGTTGTCGTCGCTGCTTTGAAGTGGCGAAATGAATGCTTCCTATATAGTGAACGGTGCTCTGTGCTCCGCAGGAACCAGTACTGAAATTAAGGTGGGCCGCTGACGAATTACACCTCGCGGCCCAGGTTTTCTTCCTTCCTTTCATGGTTTACTTAATCAAAACCCGGTGTTACGCCCTCGTATGTCGGGCGGCTTGTTCAGCTAGGCAAATGTTATCTTCAGAAGGAACCAGGTAAGCTTTTCTCGCAAGTTTTCGTCGCTGCTTTGAAGTGGCACAATGAATGCTTCCTATATAGGGAACGGTGCTCCGTGCTCCGCAGGGACTAGTACTGAAATTAAGGTAGGCCGCTGACGAATTACACCTCGCAGCCCAGGTTTTCTTCCTTCCTTTCATGGTTTACTTAATCAAAACCCGGTATTACGCCGTCGTATGTCGGGCGGTTTGTTCAGCTAGGCAAATGTCATCTTCAGAAGGAACCAGGTAAGCTTTTCTCGCAAGTTTTCATCGCTGCTTTGAAGTGGCACAATGAATTCTTCCTATATAGGGAACGGTGCTCCGTGCTGCGCAGGGACTAGTACTGAAATTAAGGTGGGCCGCTGACGAATTACACCTCGCAGCCCAGGTTTTCTTCCTTTCATGGTTTACTTAATCAAAACCCGGTGTTACGCCGTCGTATGTCGGGCGGCTTGTTCAGCTAGGCAAATGTTATCTTCAGAAGGAACCAGGTAAGCTTTTCTCGCAAGTTGTCGTCGCTGCTTTGAAGTGGCGCAATGAATGCTTCCTATATACTGAACGGTGCTCTGTGCTCCGCAGGAACCAGTACTGAAATTAAGGTGGGCCGCTGACGAATTACACCTCGCAGCCCAGGTTTTCTTCCTTCCTTTCATGGTTTACTTAATCAAAACCCGGTGATACGCCCTCGTATGTCGGGCGGCTTGTTCAGCTAGGCAAATGTTATCTTCAGAAGGAACCAGGTAAGCTTTTCTCGCAAGTTTTCGTCGCTGCTTTGAAGTGGCACAATGAATGCTTCCTATATAGGGAACGGTGCTCCGTGCTCCGCAGGGACTAGTACTGAAATTAAGGTGGGCCGCTGACGAATTACACCTCGCAGCCCAGGTTTTCTTCCTTCCTTTCATGGTTTACTTAATCAAAACCCGGTGTTACGCCGTCGTATGTCGGGCGGCTTGTTCAGCTAGGCAAATGTTATCTTCAGAAGGAACCAGGTAAGCTTTTCTCGCAAGTTGTCGTCGCTGCTTTGAAGTGGCGCAATGAATGCTTCCTATATAGTGAACGGTGCTCCGTGCTCCGCAGGAACCAGTACTGAAATTAAGGTGGGCCGCTGACGAATTACACCTCGCAGCCCAGGTTTTCTTCCTTCCTTTCATGGTTTACTTAATCAAAACCCGGTGTTACGCCGTCGTATGTCGGGCGGCTTGTTCAGCCAGGCAAAAGTTATCTTCAGAAGGAACCAGGTAAGCTTTTCTCGCAAGTTGTCGTCGCTGCTTTGAAGTGGCGCAATGAATGCTTCCTATATAGTGAACGGTGCTCTGTGCTCCGCAGGAACCAGTACTGAAATTAAGGTGGGCCGCTGACGAATTACACCTCGCTGCCCAGGTTTTCTTCCTTCCTTTCATGGTTTACTTAATCAAAACCCGGTGTTACGCCGTCGTATGTCGGGCGGCTTGTTCAGCTAGGCAAAAGTTATCTTCAGAAGAAACCAGGTAAGCTTTTCTCGCAAGTTGTCGTCGCTGCTTTGAAGTGGCGCAATGAATGCTTCCTATATAGTGAACGGTGCTCTGTGCTCCGCAGGAACCAGTACTGAAATTAAGGTGGGCCGCTGACGAATTACACCTCGCAGCCCAGGTTTTCTTCCTTCCTTTCATGGTTTACTTAATCAAAACCCGGTGTTACGCCGTCGTATGTCGGGCGGCTTGTTCAGCTAGGCAAATGTTATCTTCAGAAAGAACCGGTAAGCTTTTCTCGCAAGTTGTCGTCGCTGCTTTGAAGTGGCGCAATGAATGCTTCCTATATAGTGAACGGTGCTCTGTGCTCCGCAGGAACCAGTACTGAAATTAAGGTGGGCCGCTGACGAATTACACCTCGCAGCCCAGGTTTTCTTCCTTCCTTTCATGGTTTACTTAATCAAAACCCGGTGTTACGCCGTCGTATGTCGGGCGGCTTGTTCAGCTAGGCAAAAGTTATCTTCAGAAGGAACCAGGTAAGCTTTTCTCGCAAGTTGTCGTCGCTGCTTTGAAGTGGTGCAATGAATGCTTCCTATAGAGTGAACGGTGCTCTGTGCTCCGCAGGAACCAGTACTGAAATTAAGGTGGGCCGCTGACGAATTACACCTCGCTGCCCAGGTTTTCTTCCTTCCTTTCATGGTTTACTTAATCAAAACCCGGTGTTACGCCGTCGTATGTCGGGCGGCTTGTTCAGCTAGGCAAAAGTTATCTTCAGAAGAAACCAGGTAAGCTTTTCTCGCAAGTTTTCGTCGCTGCTTTGAAGTGGCGCAATGAATGCTTCCTATATAGTGAACGGTGCTCAGTGCTCCGCAGGAACCAGTACTGAAATTAAGGTGGGCCGCTGACGAATTACACCTCGCAGCCCAGGTTTTCTTCCTTCCTTTCATGTTTACTTAATCAAAACCCGGTGATACGCCCTCGTATGTCGGGTGGCTTGTTCAGCTAGGCAAATGTTATCTTCAGAAGGAACCAGGTAAGCTTTTCTCGCAAGTTTTCGTCGCTGCTTTGAAGTGGCACAATGAATGCTTGCTATATAGGGAACGGTGCTCCGTGCTCCGCAGGGACTAGTACTGAAATTAAGGTGGGCCGCTGACGAATTACACCTCGCGGCCCAGGTTTTCTTCCTTCCTTTCATGGTTTACTTAATCAAAACCCGGTGTTACGCCCTCGTATGTCGGGCGGCTTGTTTAGCTAGGCAAATGTTATCTTCAGAAGGAACCAGGTAAGCTTTTCTCGCAAGTTTTCGTCGCTGCTTTGAAGTGGCACAATGAATGCTTCCTATATAGGGAACGGTGCTCCGTGCTCCGCAGGGACTAGTACTGAAATTAAGGTGGGCCGCTGACGAATTACACCTCGCAGCCCAGGTTTTCTTCCTTCCTTTCATGGTTTACTTAATCAAAACCCGGTATTACGCCGTCGTATGTCGGGCGGTTTGTTCAGCTAGGCAAATGTCATCTTCAGAAGGAACCAGGTAAGCTTTTCTCGCAAGTTTTCATCGCTGCTTTGAAGTGGCACAATGAATTCTTCCTATATAGGGAACGGTGCTCCGTGCTGCGCAGGGACTAGTACTGAAATTAAGGTGGGCCGCTGACGAATTACACCTCGCAGCCCAGGTTTTCTTCCTTTCATGGTTTACCTAATCAAAACCCGGTGTTACGCCGTCGTATGTCGGGCGGCTTGTTCAGCTAGGCAAATGTTATCTTCAGAAGGAACCAGGTAAGCTTTTCTCGCAAGTTGTCGTCGCTGCTTTGAAGTGGCGCAATGAATGCTTCCTATATAGTGAACGGTGCTCCGTGCTCCGCAGGGACTAGTACTGAAATTAAGGTGGGCCGCTGACGAATTCCACCTCGAAGCCCAGGTTTTCTTCCTTTCATGGTTTACTTAATCAAAACCCGGTGTTACGCCGTCGTATGTCGGGCGGCTTGTTCAGCAAGGCAAATGTTATCTTCAGAAGGAACCAGGTAAGCTTTTCTCGCAAGTTTTCGTCGCTGCTTTGAAGTGGCGCAATGAATGCTTCCTATATAGTGAACGGTGCTCAGTGCTCCGCAGGAACCAGTACTGAAATTAAGGTGGGCCGCTGACGAATTACACCTCGCAGCCCAGGTTTTCTTCCTTCCTTTCATGTTTACTTAATCAAAACCCGGTGATACGCCCTCGTATGTCGGGTGGCTTGTTCAGCTAGGCAAATGTTATCTTCAGAAGGAACCAGGTAAGCTTTTCTCGCAAGTTTTCGTCGCTGCTTTGAAGTGGCACAATGAATGCTTGCTATATAGGGAACGGTGCTCCGTGCTGCGCAGGGACTAGTACTGAAATTAAGGTGGGCCGCTGACGAATTACACCTCGCAGCCCAGGTTTTCTTCCTTTCATGGTTTACCTAATCAAAACCCGGTGTTACGCCGTCGTATGTCGGGCGGCTTGTTCAGCTAGGCAAATGTTATCTTCAGAAGGAACCAGGTAAGCTTTTCTCGCAAGTTGTCGTCGCTGCTTTGAAGTGGCGCAATGAATGCTTCCTATATAGTGAACGGTGCTCCGTGCTCCGCAGGGACTAGTACTGAAATTAAGGTGGGCCGCTGACGAATTCCACCTCGAAGCCCAGGTTTTCTTCCTTTCATGGTTTACTTAATCAAAACCCGGTGTTACGCCGTCGTATGTCGGGCGGCTTGTTCAGCAAGGCAAATGTTATCTTCAGAAGGAACCAGGTAAGCTTTTCTCGCAAGTTTTCGTCGCTGCTTTGAAGTGGCGCAATGAATGCTTCCTATATAGTGAACGGTGCTCAGTGCTCCGCAGGAACCAGTACTGAAATTAAGGTGGGCCGCTGACGAATTACACCTCGCAGCCCAGGTTTTCTTCCTTCCTTTCATGTTTACTTAATCAAAACCCGGTGATACGCCCTCGTATGTCGGGTGGCTTGTTCAGCTAGGCAAATGTTATCTTCAGAAGGAACCAGGTAAGCTTTTCTCGCAAGTTTTCGTCGCTGCTTTGAAGTGGCACAATGAATGCTTGCTATATAGGGAACGGTGCTCCGTGCTCCGCAGGGACTAGTACTGAAATTAAGGTGGGCCGCTGACGAATTACACCTCGCGGCCCAGGTTTTCTTCCTTCCTTTCATGGTTTACTTAATCAAAACCCGGTGTTACGCCCTCGTATGTCGGGCGGCTTGTTCAGCAAGGCAAATGTTATCTTCAGAAGGAACCAGGTAAGCTTTTCTCGCAAGTTTTCGTCGCTGCTTTGAAGTGGCGCAATGAATGCTTCCTATATAGTGAACGGTGCTCAGTGCTCCGCAGGAACCAGTACTGAAATTAAGGTGGGCCGCTGACGAATTACACCTCGCAGCCCAGGTTTTCTTCCTTCCTTTCATGTTTACTTAATCAAAACCCGGTGATACGCCGTCGTATGTCGGGCGGTTTGTTCAGCTAGGCAAATGTCATCTTCAGAAGGAACCAGGTAAGCTTTTCTCGCAAGTTTTCATCGCTGCTTTGAAGTGGCACAATGAATTCTTCCTATATAGGGAACGGTGCTCCGTGCTGCGCAGGGACTAGTACTGAAATTAAGGTGGGCCGCTGACGAATTACACCTCGCAGCCCAGGTTTTCTTCCTTTCATGGTTTACCTAATCAAAACCCGGTGTTACGCCGTCGTATGTCGGGCGGCTTGTTCAGCTAGGCAAATGTTATCTTCAGAAGGAACCAGGTAAGCTTTTCTCGCAAGTTGTCGTGGCTGCTTTGAAGTGGCGCAATGAATGCTTCCTATATAGTGAACAGTGCTCCGTGCTCCGCAGGGACTAGTACTGAAATTAAGGTGGGCCGCTGACGAATTCCACCTCGAAGCCCAGGTTTTCTTCCTTTCATGGTTTACTTAATCAAAACCCGGTGTTACGCCGTCGTATGTCGGGCGGCTTGTTCAGCAAGGCAAATGTTATCTTCAGAAGGAACCAGGTAAGCTTTTCTCGCAAGTTTTCGTCGCTGCTTTGAAGTGGCGCAATGAATGCTTCCTATATAGTGAACGGTGCTCAGTGCTCCGCAGGAACCAGTACTGAAATTAAGGTGGGCCGCTGACGAATTACACCTCGCAGCCCAGGTTTTCTTCCTTCCTTTCATGTTTACTTAATCAAAACCCGGTGATACGCCCTCGTATGTCGGGTGGCTTGTTCAGCTAGGCAAATGTTATCTTCAGAAGGAACCAGGTAAGCTTTTCTCGCAAGTTTTCGTCGCTGCTTTGAAGTGGCACAATGAATGCTTGCTATATAGGGAACGGTGCTCCGTGCTCCGCAGGGACTAGTACTGAAATTAAGGTGGGCCGCTGACGAATTACACCTCGCAGCCCAGGTTTTCTTCCTTCCTTTCATGGTTTACTTAATGAAAACCCGGTGTTACGCCGTCGTATGTCGGGCGGCTTGTTCAGCTAGGCAAAAGTTATCTTCAGAAGAAACCAGGTAAGCTTTTCTCGCAAGTTGTCGTCGCTGCTTTGAAGTGGCGCAATGAATGCTTCCTATATAGTGAACGGTGCTCTGTGCTCCGCAGGAACCAGTACTGAAATTAAGGTGGGCCGCTGACGAATTACACCTCGCAGCCCAGGTTTTCTTCCTTCCTTTCATGGTTTACTTAATCAAAACCCGGTGATACGCCCTCGTATGTCGGGCGGCTTGTTCAGCTAGGCAAATGTTATCTTCAGAAGGAACCAGGTAAGCTTTTCTCGCAAGTTTTCGTCGCTGCTTTGAAGTGGCACAATGAATGCTTCCTATATAGGGAACGGTGCTCCGTGCTCCGCAGGGACTAGTACTGAAATTAAGTTGGGCCGCTGACGAATTACACCTCGCAGCCCAGGTTTTCTTCCTTCCTTTCATGGTTTACTTAATCAAAACCCGGTGTTACGCCGTCGTATGTCGGGCGGCTTGTTCAGCAAGGCAAATGTTATCTTCAGAAGGAACCAGGTAAGCTTTTCTCGCAAGTTTTCGTCGCTGCTTTGAAGTGGCACAATGAATGCTTCCTATATAGGGAACGGTGCTCCGTGCTCCGCAGGGACTAGTACTGAAATTAAGTTGGGCCGCTGACGAATTACACCTCGCAGCCCAGGTTTTCTTCCTTCCTTTCATGGTTTACTTAATCAAAACCCGGTGTTACGCCGTCGTATGTCGGGCGGCTTGTTCAGCAAGGCAAATGTTATCTTCAGAAGGAACCAGGTAAGCTTTTCTCGCAAGTTTTCGTCGCTGCTTTGAAGTGGCACAATGAATGCTTCCTATATAGGGAACGGTGCTCCGTGCTCCGCAGGGACTAGTACTGAAATTAAGGTGGGCCGCTGACGAATTACACCTCGCAGCCCAGGTTTTCTTCCTTCCTTTCATGGTTTACTTAATCAAAACCCGGTGTTACGCCGTCGTATGTCGGGCGGCTTGTTCAGCTAGGCAAATGTTATCTTCAGAAGGAACCAGGTAAGCTTTTCTCGCAAGTTGTCGTCGCTGCTTTGAAGTGGCGCAATGAATGCTTCCTATATAGTGAACGGTGCTCCGTGCTCCGCAGGAACCAGTACTGAAATTAAGGTGGGCCGCTGACGAATTACACCTCGCAGCCCAGGTTTTCTTCCTTCCTTTCATGGTTTACTTAATCAAAACCCGGTGTTACGCCGTCGTATGTCGGGCGGCTTGTTCAGCCAGGCAAAAGTTATCTTCAGAAGGAACCAGGTAAGCTTTTCTCGCAAGTTGTCGTCGCTGCTTTGAAGTGGCGCAATGAATGCTTCCTATATAGTGAACGGTGCTCCGTGCTCCGCAGGGACTAGTACTGAAATTAAGGTGGGCCGCTGACGAATTACACCTCGCAGCCCAGGTTTTCTTCCTTCCTTTCATGGTTTACTTAATCAAAACCCGGTATTACGCCGTCGTATGTCGGGCGGTTTGTTCAGCTAGGCAAATGTCATCTTCAGAAGGAACCAGGTAAGCTTTTCTCGCAAGTTTTCATCGCTGCTTTGAAGTGGCACAATGAATTCTTCCTATATAGGGAACGGTGCTCCGTGCTGCGCAGGGACTAGTACTGAAATTAAGGTGGGCCGCTGACGAATTACACCTCGCAGCCCAGGTTTTCTTCCTTTCATGGTTTACTTAATCAAAACCCGGTGTTACGCCGTCGTATGTCGGGCGGCTTGTTCAGCTAGGCAAATGTTATCTTCAGAAGGAACCAGGTAAGCTTTTCTCGCAAGTTGTCGTGGCTGCTTTGAAGTGGCGCAATGAATGCTTCCTATATAGTGAACAGTGCTCCGTGCTCCGCAGGGACTAGTACTGAAATTAAGGTGGGCCGCTGACGAATTCCACCTCGAAGCCCAGGTTTTCTTCCTTCCTTTCATGGTTTACTTAATCAAAACCCGGTGTTACGCCGTCGTATGTCGGGCGGCTTGTTCAGCAAGGCAAATGTTATCTTCAGAAGGAACCAGGTAAGCTTTTCTCGCAAGTTTTCGTCGCTGCTTTGAAGTGGCACAATGAATGCTTCCTATATAGGGAACGGTGCTCCGTGCTCCGCAGGGACTAGTACTGAAATTAAGGTGGGCCGCTGACGAATTACACCTCGCAGCCCAGGTTTTCTTCCTTCCTTTCATGGTTTACTTAATGAAAACCCGGTGTTACGCCGTCGTATGTCGGGCGGCTTGTTCAGCTAGGCAAAAGTTATCTTCAGAAGAAACCAGGTAAGCTTTTCTCGCAAGTTGTCGTCGCTGCTTTGAAGTGGCGCAATGAATGCTTCCTATATAGTGAACGGTGCTCTGTGCTCCGCAGGAACCAGTACTGAAATTAAGGTGGGCCGCTGACGAATTACACCTCGCAGCCCAGGTTTTCTTCCTTCCTTTCATGGTTTACTTAATCAAAACCCGGTGATACGCCCTCGTATGTCGGGCGGCTTGTTCAGCTAGGCAAATGTTATCTTCAGAAGGAACCAGGTAAGCTTTTCTCGCAAGTTTTCGTCGCTGCTTTGAAGTGGCACAATGAATGCTTCCTATATAGGGAACGGTGCTCCGTGCTCCGCAGGGACTAGTACTGAAATTAAGTTGGGCCGCTGACGAATTACACCTCGCAGCCCAGGTTTTCTTCCTTCCTTTCATGGTTTACTTAATCAAAACCCGGTGTTACGCCGTCGTATGTCGGGCGGCTTGTTCAGCAAGGCAAATGTTATCTTCAGAAGGAACCAGGTAAGCTTTTCTCGCAAGTTTTCGTCGCTCTTTGAAGTGGCACAATGAATGCTTCCTATATAGGGAACGGTGCTCCGTGCTCCGCAGGGACTAGTACTGAAATTAAGTTGGGCCGCTGACGAATTACACCTCGCAGCCCAGGTTTTCTTCCTTCCTTTCATGGTTTACTTAATCAAAACCCGGTGTTACGCCGTCGTATGTCGGGCGGCTTGTTCAGCAAGGCAAATGTTATCTTCAGAAGGAACCAGGTAAGCTTTTCTCGCAAGTTTTCGTCGCTGCTTTGAAGTGGCACAATGAATGCTTCCTATATAGGGAACGGTGCTCCGTGCTCCGCAGGGACTAGTACTGAAATTAAGGTGGGCCGCTGACGAATTACACCTCGCAGCCCAGGTTTTCTTCCTTCCTTTCATGGTTTACTTAATCAAAACCCGGTGTTACGCCGTCGTATGTCGGGCGGCTTGTTCAGCTAGGCAAATGTTATCTTCAGAAGGAACCAGGTAAGCTTTTCTCGCAAGTTGTCGTCGCTGCTTTGAAGTGGCGCAATGAATGCTTCCTATATAGTGAACGGTGCTCCGTGCTCCGCAGGAACCAGTACTGAAATTAAGGTGGGCCGCTGACGAATTACACCTCGCAGCCCAGGTTTTCTTCCTTCCTTTCATGGTTTACTTAATCAAAACCCGGTGTTACGCCGTCGTATGTGGGGCGGCTTGTTCAGCCAGGCAAAAGTTATCTTCAGAAGGAACCAGGTAAGCTTTTCTCGCAAGTTGTCGTCGCTGCTTTGAAGTGGCGCAATGAATGCTTCCTATATAGTGAACGGTGCTCTGTGCTCCGCAGGAACCAGTACTGAAATTAAGGTGGGCCGCTGACGAATTACACCTCGCTGCCCAGGTTTTCATCCTTCCTTTCATGGTTTACTTAATCAAAACCCGGTGTTACGCCGTCGTATGTCGGGCGGCTTGTTCAGCTAGGCAAAAGTTATCTTCAGAAGAAACCAGGTAAGCTTTTCTCGCAAGTTGTCGTCGCTGCTTTGAAGTGGCGCAATGAATGCTTCCTATATAGTGAACGGTGCTCTGTGCTCCGCAGGAACCAGTACTGAAATTAAGGTGGGCCGCTGACGAATTACACCTCGCAGCCCAGGTTTTCTTCCTTCCTTTCATGGTTTACTTAATCAAAACCCGGTGTTACGCCGTCGTATGTCGGGCGGCTTGTTCAGCTAGGCAAATGTTATCTTCAGAAGGAACCGGTAAGCTTTTCTCGCAAGTTGTCGTCGCTGCTTTGAAGTGGCGCAATGAATGCTTCCTATATAGTGAACGGTGCTCTGTGCTCCGCAGGAACCAGTACTGAAATTAAGGTGGGCCGCTGACGAATTACACCTCGCAGCCCAGGTTTTCTTCCTTCCTTTCATGGTTTACTTAATCAAAACCCGGTGTTACGCCGTCGTATGTCGGGCGGCTTGTTCAGCTAGGCAAAAGTTATCTTCAGAAGGAACCAGGTAAGCTTTTCTCGCAAGTTGTCGCTGCTTTGAAGTGGTGCAATGAATGCTTCCTATATAGTGAACGGTGCTCTGTGCTCCGCAGGAACCAGTACTGAAATTAAGGTGGGCCGCTGACGAATTACACCTCGCTGCCCAGGTTTTCTTCCTTCCTTTCATGGTTTACTTAATCAAAACCCGGTGTTACGCCGTCGTATGTCGGGCGGCTTGTTCAGCTAGGCAAAAGTTATCTTCAGAAGAAACCAGGTAAGCTTTTCTCGCAAGTTTTCGTCGCTGCTTTGAAGTGGCGCAATGAATGCTTCCTATATAGTGAACGGTGCTCAGTGCTCCGCAGGAACCAGTACTGAAATTAAGGTGGGCCGCTGACGAATTACACCTCGCAGCCCAGGTTTTCTTCCTTCCTTTCATGTTTACTTAATCAAAACCCGGTGATACGCCCTCGTATGTCGGGTGGCTTGTTCAGCTGGGCAAATGTTATCTTCAGAAGGAACCAGGTAAGCTTTTCTCGCAAGTTTTCGTCGCTGCTTTGAAGTGGCACAATGAATGCTTGCTATATAGGGAACGGTGCTCCGTGCTCCGCAGGGACTAGTACTGAAATTAAGGTGGGCCGCTGACGAATTACACCTCGCGGCCCAGGTTTTCTTCCTTCCTTTCATGGTTTACTTAATCAAAACCCGGTGTTACGCCCTCGTATGTCGGGCGGCTTGTTCAGCTAGGCAAATGTTATCTTCAGAAGGAACCAGGTAAGCTTTTCTCGCAAGTTTTCGTCGCTGCTTTGAAGTGGCACAATGAATGCTTCCTATATAGGGAACGGTGCTCCTTGCTCCGCAGGGACTAGTACTGAAATTAAGGTGGGCCGCTGACGAATTACACCTCGCAGCCCAGGTTTTCTTCCTTCCTTTCATGGTTTACTTAATCAAAACCCGGTATTACGCCGTCGTATGTCGGGCGGCTTGTTCAGCTAGCAAATGTCATCTTCAGAAGGAACCAGGTAAGCTTTTCTCGCAAGTTTTCGTCGCTGCTTTGAAGTGGCACAATGAAACCTTCCTATATAGGGAACGGCGCTCCGTGCTCCGCAGGGACTAGTACTGAAATTAAGGTGGGCCGCTGACGAATTACACCTCGCAGCCCAGGTTTTCTTCCTTCCTTTCATGGTTTACTTAATCAAAACCCGGTATTACGCCGTCGTATGTCGGGCGGCTTGTTCAGCTAGCAAATGTCATCTTCAGAAGGAACCAGGTAAGCTTTTCTCGCAAGTTGTCGTCGCTGCTTTGAAGTGGCGCAATGAATGCTTCCTATATAGTGAACGGTGCTCCGTGCTCCGCAGGAACCAGTACTGAAATTAAGGTGGGCCTCTGACGAATTACACCTCGCAGCCCAGGTTTTCTTCCTTCCTTTCATGGTTTACTTAATCAAAACCCGGTGTTACGCCGTCGTATGTCGGGCGGCTTGTTCAGCTAGGCAAAAGTTATCTTCAGAAGGAACCACGTAAGCTTTTCTCGCAAGTTGTCGTCGCTGCTTTGAAGTGGCGCAATGAATGCTTCCTATATAGTGAACGGTGCTCTGTGCTCCGCAGGAACCAGTACTGAAATTAGGGTGGGCCGCTGACGAATTACACCGCGCAGCCCAGGTTTTCTTCCTTCCTTTCATGGTTTACTTAATCAAAACCCGGTGTTACGCCGTCGTATGTCGGGCGGCTTGTTCAGCTAGGCAAATGTTATCTTCAGAAGGAACCAGGTAAGCTTTTCTCGCAAGTTGTCGTCGCTGCTTTGAAGTGGCGCAATGAATGCTTCCTATATAGTGAACGGTGCTCCGTGCTCCGCAGGAACCAGTACTGAAATTAAGGTGGGCCGCTGACGAATTACACCTCGCAGGCCAGGTTTTCTTCCTTCCTTTCATGGTTTACTTAATCAAAACCCGGTGTTACGCCGTCGTATGTCGGGCGGCTTGTTCATCTAGGCAAACGTTATCTTCAGAAGGAACCAGGTAAGCTTTTCTCGCAAGTTGTCGTCGCTGCTTTGAAGTGGCGCAATGAATGCTTCCTATATAGTGAACGGTGCTCTGTGCTCCGCAGGAACCAGTACTGAAATTAAGGTGGGCCGCTGACGAATTACACCTCGCAGCCCAGGTTTTCTTCCTTCCTTTCATGGTTTACTTAATCAAAACCCGGTGTTACGCCGTCGTATGTCGGGCGGCTTGTTCAGCTAGGCAAATGTTATCTTCAGAAGGAACCAGGTAAGCTTTTCTCGCAAGTTTTCGTCGCTGCTTTGAAGTGGCACAATGAATGCTTCCTATATAGTGAACGGTGCTCCGTGCTCCGCAGGAACCAGTACTGAAATTAAGGTGGGCCGCTGACGAATTACACCTCGCAGGCCAGGTTTTCTTCCTTCCTTTCATGGTTTACTTAATCAAAACCCGGTGTTACGTCCTCGTATGTCGGGCGGCTTGTTCAGCTAGGCAAATGTTATCTTCAGAAGGAACCAGGTAAGCTTTTCTCGCAAGTTTTCGTCGCTGCTTTGAAGTGGCGCAAAGAATGCTTCCTATATAGTGAACGGTGCTCTGTGCTCCGCAGGAACCAGTACTGAAATTAAGGTGGGCCGCTGACGAATTACACCTCGCGGCCCAGGTTTTCTTCCTTCCTTTCATGGTTTACTTAATCAAAACCCGGTGTTACGCCGTCGTATGTCGGGCGGCTTGTTCAGCTAGGCAAATGTTATCTTCAGAAGGAACCAGGTAAGCTTTTCTCGCAAGTTTTCGTCGCTGCTTTGAAGTGGCACAATGAATGCTTCCTATATAGGGAACGGTGCTCCGTGCTCCGCAGGGACTAGTACTGAAATTAAGGTGGGCCGCTGACGAATTACACCTCGCAGCCCAAATTTTCTTCCTTCCTTTCATGGTTTACTTAATCAAAACCCGGTGTTACGCCGTCGTATGTCGGGCGGCTTGTTCAGCTAGGCAAATGTTATCTTCAGAAGGAACCAGGTAAGCTTTTCTCGCGTTTTCGTCGCTGCTTTGAAGTGGCACAATGAATGCTTCCTATATAGTGAACGGTGCTCTGTGCTCCGCAGGAACCAGTACTGAAATTAAGGTGGGCCGCTGACGAATTACACCTCGCGGCCCAGGTTTTCTTCCTTCCTTTCATGGTTTACTTAATCAAAACCCGGTGTTACGCCGTCGTATGTCGGGCGGCTTGTTCAGCTAGGCAAATGTTATCTTCAGAAGGAACCAGGTAAGCTTTTCTCGCAAGTTTTCGTCGCTGCTTTGAAGTGGCACAATGAATGCTTCCTATATAGGGAACGGTGCTCCGTGCTCCGCAGGGACTAGTACTGAAATTAAGGTGGGCCGCTGACGAATTACACCTCGCAGCCCAAATTTTCTTCCTTTCATGGTTTACTTAATCAAAACCCGGTGTTACGCCGTCGTATGTCGGGCGGCTTGTTCAGCTAGGCAAATGTTATCTTCAGAAGGAACCAGGTAAGCTTTTCTCGCGTTTTCGTCGCTGCTTTGAAGTGGCACAATGAATGCTTCCTATATAGGGAACGGTGCTCCGTGCTCCGCAGGGACTAGTACTGAAATTAAGGTGGGCCGCTGACGAATTCCACCTCGCAGCCCAGGTTTTCTTCCTTCCTTTCATGGTTTACTTAATCAAAACCCGGTGTTACGCCGTCGTATGTCGGGCGGCTTGTTCAGCAAGGCAAATGATATCTTCAGAAGGAACCAGGTAAGCTTTTCTCGCAAGTTTTCGTCGCTGCTTTGAAGTGGCACAATGAATGCTTCCTATATAGGGAACGGTGCTCCGTGCTCCGCAGGGACTAGTACTGAAATTAAGGTGGGCCGCTGACGAATTACACCTCGCAGCCCAGGTTTTCTTCCTTCCTTTCATGGTTTACTTAATCAAAACCCGGTGTTACGCCGTCGTATGTCGGGCGGCTTGTTCAGCTAGGCAAATGTTATCTTCAGAAGGAACCAGGTAAGCTTTTCTCGCAAGTTGTCGTCGCTGCTTTGAAGTGGCGCAATGAATGCTTCCTATATAGTGAACGGTGCTCCGTGCTCCGCAGGAACCAGTACTGAAATTAAGGTGGGCCCCTGACGAATTACACCTCGCAGCCCAGGTTTTCTTCCTTCCTTTCATGGTTTACTTAATCAAAACCCTGTGTTACGCCGTCGTATGTCGGGCGGCTTGTTCAGCCAGGCAAAAGTTATCTTCAGAAGGAACCAGGTAAGCTTTTCTCGCAAGTTTTCGTCGCTGCTTTGAAGTGGCGCAATGAATGCTTCCTATATAGTGAACGGTGCTCTGTGCTCCGCAGGAACCAGTACTGAAATTAAGGTGGGCCGCTGACGAATTACACCTCGCGGCCCAGGTTTTCTTCCTTCCTTTCATGGTTTACTTAATCAAAACCCGGTGTTACGCCGTCGTATGTCGGGCGGCTTGTTCAGCAAGGCAAATGTTATCTTCAGAAGGAACCAGGTAAGCTTTTCTCGCAAGTTTTCGTCGCTGCTTTGAAGTGGCACAATGAATGCTTCCTATATAGGGAACGGTGCTCCGTGCTCCGCAGGGACTAGTACTGAAATTAAGGTGGGCCGCTGACGAATTACACCTCGCAGCCCAAATTTTCTTCCTTCCTTTCATGGTTTACTTAATCAAAACCCGGTGTTACGCCGTCGTATGTCGGGCGGCTTGTTCAGCTAGGCAAATGTTATCTTCAGAAGGAACCAGGTAAGCTTTTCTCGCGTTTTCGTCGCTGCTTTGAAGTGGCACAATGAATGCTTCCTATATAGGGAACGGTGCTCCGTGCTCCGCAGGGACTAGTTCTGAAATTAAGGTGGGCCGCTGACGAATTCCACCTCGAAGCCCAGGTTTTCTTCCTTCCTTTCATGGTTTACTTAATCAAAACCCGGTGTTACGCCGTCGTATGTCGGGCGGCTTGTTCAGCAAGGCAAATGTTATCTTCAGAAGGAACCAGGTAAGCTTTTCTCGCAAGTTTTCGTCGCTGCTTTGAAGTGGCACAATGAATGCTTCCTATATAGGGAACGGTGCTCCGTGCTCCGCAGGGACTAGTACTGAAATTAAGGTGGGCCGCTGACGAATTACACCTCGCAGCCCAAATTTTCTTCCTTCCTTTCATGGTTTACTTAATCAAAACCCGGTGTTACGCCGTCGTATGTCGGGCGGCTTGTTCAGCTAGGCAAATGTTATCTTCAGAAGGAACCAGGTAAGCTTTTCTCGCGTTTTCGTCACTGCTTTGAAGTGGCACAATGAATGCTTCCTATATAGGGAACGGTGCTCCGTGCTCCGCAGGGACTAGTACTGAAATTAAGGTGGGCCGCTGACGAATTCCACCTCGCAGCCCAGGTTTTCTTCCTTCCTTTCATGGTTTACTTAATCAAAACCCGGTGTTACGCCGTCGTATGTCGGGCGGCTTGTTCAGCAAGGCAAATGTTATCTTCAGAAGGAACCAGGTAAGCTTTTCTCGCAAGTTTTCGTCGCTGCTTTGAAGTGGCACAATGAATGCTTCCTATATAGGGAACGGTGCTCCGTGCTCCGCAGGGACTAGTACTGAAATTAAGGTGGGCCGCTGACGAATTACACCTCGCAGCCCAGGTTTTCTTCCTTCCTTTCATGGTTTACTTAATCAAAACCCGGTGTTACGCCGTCGTATGTCGGGCGGCTTGTTCAGCTAGGCAAATGTTATCTTCAGAAGGAACCAGGTAAGCTTTTCTCGCAAGTTGTTGTCGCTGCTTTGAAGTGGCGCAATGAATGCTTCCTATATAGTGAACGGTGCTCTGTGCTCCGCAGGAACCAGTACTGAAATTAAGGTGGGCCGCTGACGAATTCCACCTCGCAGCCCAGGTTTTCTTCCTTCCTTTCATGGTTTACTTAATCAAAACCCGGTGTTACGCCGTCGTATGTCGGGCGGCTTGTTCAGCAAGGCAAATGTTATCTTCAGAAGGAACCAGGTAAGCTTTTCTCGCAAGTTTTCGTCGCTGCTTTGAAGTGGCACAATGAATGCTTCCTATATAGGGAACGGTGCTCCGTGCTCCGCAGGGACTAGTACTGAAATTAAGGTGGGCCGTTGACGAATTACACCTCGCAGGCCAGGTTTTCTTCCTTCCTTTCATGGTTTACTTAATCAAAACCCGGTGTTACGCCGTCGTATGTCGGGCGGCTTGTTCAGCTAGGCAAACGTTATCTTCAGAAGGAACCAGGTAAGCTTTTCTCGCAAGTTGTCGTCGCTGCTTTGAAGTGGCGCAATGAATGCTTCCTATATAGTGAACGGTGCTCTGTGCTCCGCAGGAACCAGTACTGAAATTAAGGTGGGCCGCTGACGAATTACACCTCGCAGCCCAGGTTTTCTTCCTTCCTTTCATGGTTTACTTAATCAAAACCCGGTGTTACGTCCTCGTATGTCGGGCGGGTTGTTCAGCTAGGCAAATGTTATCTTCAGAAGGAACCAGGTAAGCTTTTCTCGCAAGTTTTCGTCGCTGCTTTGAAGTGGCGCAATGAATGCTTCCTATATAGTGAACGGTGCTCTGTGCTCCGCAGGAACCAGTACTGAAATTAAGGTGGGCCGCTGACGAATTACACCTCGCGGCCCAGGTTTTCTTCCTTCCTTTCATGGTTTACTTAATCAAAACCCGGTGTTACGCCGTCGTATGTCGGGCGGCTTGTTCAGCTAGGCAAATGTTATCTTCAGAAGGAACCAGGTAAGCTTTTCTCGCAAGTTTTCGTCGCTGCTTTGAAGTGGCACAATGAATGCTTCCTATATAGGGAACGGTGCTCCGTGCTCCGCAGGGACTAGTACTGAAATTTAGGTGGGCCGCTGACGAATTACACCTCGCAGCCCAAATTTTCTTCCTTCCTTTCATGGTTTACTTAATCAAAACCCGGTGTTACGCCGTCGTATGTCGGGCGGCTTGTTCAGCTAGGCAAATGTTATCTTCAGAAGGAACCAGGTAAGCTTTTCTCGCGTTTTCGTCGCTGCTTTGAAGTGGCACAATGAATGCTTCCTATATAGGGAACGGTGCTCCGTGCTCCGCAGGGACTAGTACTGAAATTAAGGTGGGCCGCTGACGAATTCCACCTCGAAGCCCAGGTTTTCTTCCTTCCTTTCATGGTTTACTTAATCAAAACCCGGTGTTACGCCGTCGTATGTCGGGCGGCTTGTTCAGCAAGGCAAATGTTATCTTCAGAAGGAACCAGGTAAGCTTTTCTCGCAAGTTTTCGTCGCTGCTTTGAAGTGGCACAATGAATGCTTCCTATATAGGGAACGGTGCTCCGTGCTCCGCAGGGACTAGTACTGAAATTAAGGTGGGCCGCTGACGAATTACACCTCGCGGCCCAGGTTTTCTTCCTTCCTTTCATGGTTTACTTAATCAAAACCCGGTGTTACGCCGTCGTATGTCGGGCGGCTTGTTCAGCTAGGCAAATGTTATCTTCAGAAGGAACCAGGTAAGCTTTTCTCGCAAGTTTTCGTCGCTGCTTTGAAGTGGCACAATGAATGCTTCCTATATAGGGAACGGTGCTCCGTGCTCCGCAGGGACTAGTACTGAAATTAAGGTGGGCCGCTGACGAATTACACCTCGCAGCCCAAATTTTCTTCCTTCCTTTCATGGTTTACTTAATCAAAACCCGGTGTTACGCCGTCGTATGTCGGGCGGCTTGTTCAGCTAGGCAAATGTTATCTTCAGAAGGAACCAGGTAAGCTTTTCTCGCGTTTTCGTCGCTGCTTTGAAGTGGCACAATGAATGCTTCCTATATAGGGAACGGTGCTCCGTGCTCCGCAGGGACTAGTACTGAAATTAAGGTGGGCCGCTGACGAATTCCACCTCGAAGCCCAGGTTTTCTTCCTTCCTTTCATGGTTTACTTAATCAAAACCCGGTGTTACGCCGTCGTATGTCGGGCGGCTTGTTCAGCAAGGGAAATGTTATCTTCAGAAGGAACCAGGTAAGCTTTTCTCGCAAGTTTTCGTCGCTGCTTTGAAGTGGCACAATGAATGCTTCCTATATAGGGAACGGTGCTCCGTGCTCCGCAGGGACTAGTACTGAAATTAAGGTGGGCCGCTGACGAATTACACCTCGCTGCCCAGGTTTTCTTCCTTCCTTTCATGGTTTACTTAATCAAAACCCGGTGTTACGCCGTCGTATGTCGGGCGGCTTGTTCAGCTAGGCAAATGTTATCTTCAGAAGGAACCAGGTAAGCTTTTCTCGCAAGTTGTCGTCGCTGCTTTGAAGTGGCGCAATGAATGCTTCCTATATAGTGAACGGTGCTCCGTGCTCCGCAGGAACCAGTACTGAAATTAAGGTGGGCCGCTCACGAATTACACCTCGCAGCCCAGGTTTTCTTCCTTCCTTTCATGGTTTACTTAATCAAAATCCGGTGATACGCCCTCGTATTTCGGGCGGCTTGTTCAGCTAGGCAAATGTTATCTTCAGAAGGAACCAGGTAAGCTTTTCTCGCAAGTTTTCGTCGCTGCTTTGAAGTGGCACAATGAATGCTTCCTATATAGGGAACGGTGCTCCGTGCTCCGCAGGGACTAGTAATGAAATTAAGGTGCGCCGCTGATGAATTACACCTCGCAGCCCAGGTTTTCTTCCTTCCTTTCATGGTTTACTTAATCCAAAACCCGGTGTTACGCCGTCGTATGTCGGGCGGCTTGTTCAGCTAGGCAAATGTTATCTTCAGAAGGAACCAGGTAAGCTTTTCTCGCAAGTTGTCGTCGCTGCTTTGAAGTGGCGCAATGAATGCTTCCTATATAGTGAACGGTGCTCCGTGCTCCGCAGCTTTTCTCGCAAGTTTTCATCGCTGCTTTGAAGTGGCACAATGAATGCTTCCTATATAGGGAACGGTGCTCCGTGCTGCGCAGGGACAAGTACTGAAATTAAGGTGGGCCGCTGACGAATTACACCTCGCAGCCCAGGTTTTCTTCCTTTCATGGTTTACTTAATCAAAACCCGGTGTTACGCCGTCGTATGTCGGGCGGCTTGTTCAGCTAGGCAAATGTTATCTTCAGAAGGAACCAGGTAAGCTTTTCTCGCAAGTTGTCGTCGCTGCTTTGAAGTGGCGCAATGAATGCTTCCTATATAGTGAACGGTGCTCCGTGCTCCGCAGGAACCAGTACTGAAATTAAGGTGGGCCGCAAATGTTATCTTCAGAAGGAACCAGGTAAGCTTTTCTCGCAAGTTGTCGTGGCTGCTTTGAAGTGGCGCAATGAATGCTTCCTATATAGTGAACAGTGCTCCGTGCTCCGCAGGGACTAGTACTGAAATTAAGGTGGGCCGCTGACGAATTCCACCTCGAAGCCCAGGTTTTCTTCCTTCCTTTCATGGTTTACTTAATCAAAACCCGGTGTTACGCCGTCGTATGTCGGGCGGGTTGTTCAGCTAGGCAAAAGTTATCTTCAGAAGAAACCAGGTAAGCTTTTCTCGCAAGTTGTCGTCGCTGCTTTGAAGTGGCGCAATGAATGCTTCCTATATAGTGAACGGTGCTCTGTGCTCCGCAGGAACCAGTACTGAAATTAAGGTGGGCCGCTGACGAATTAGACCTCGCAGCCCAGCTTTTCTTCCTTCCTTTCATGGTTTACTTAATCAAAACCCGGTGTTACGCCGTCGTATGTCGGGCGGCTTGTTCAGCTAGGCAAATGTTATCTTCAGAAGGAACCGGTAAGCTTTTCTCGCAAGTTGTCGTCGCTGCTTTGAAGTGGCGCAATGAATGCTTCCTATATAGTAAACGGTGCTCTGTGCTCCGCAGGAACCAGTACTGAAATTAAGGTGGGCCGCTGACGAATTACACCTCGCGGCCCAGGTTTTCTTCCTTCCTTTCATGGTTTACTTAATCAAAACCCTGTGTTACGCCGTCGTATGTCGGGCGGCTTGTTCAGCTAGGCAAAAGTTATCTTCAGAAGGAACCAGGTAAGCTTTTCTCGCAAGTTGTCGTCGCTGCTTTGAAGTGGCGCAATGAATGCTTCCTATATAGTGAACGGTGCTCTGTGCTCCGCAGGAACCAGTACTGAAATTAAGGTGGGTCGCTGACGAATTACACCTCGCTGCCCAGGTTTTCTTCCTTCCTTTCATGGTTTACTTAATCAAAACCCGGTGTTACGCCGTCGTATGTCGGGCGGCTTGTTCAGCTAGGCAAATGTTATCTTCAGAAGGAACCAGGTAAGCTTTTCTCGCAAGTTTTCGTCGCTGCTTTGAAGTGGCACAATGAATGCTTCCTATATAGGGAACGGTGCTCCGTGCTCCGCAGGGACTAGTACTGAAATTAAGGTGGGCCGCTGACGAATTACACCTCGCAGCCCAGGTTTTCTTCCTTCCTTTCATGGTTTACTTAATGAAAACCCGGTGTTACGCCGTCGTATGTCGGGCGGCTTGTTCAGCTAGGCAAAAGTTATCTTCAGAAGGAGCCAGGTAAGCTTTTCTCGCAAGTTTTCGTCGCTGCTTTGAAGTGGCACAATGAATGCTTCCTATATAGGGAACGGTGCTCCGTGCTCCGCAGGGACTAGTACTGAAATTAAGGTGGGCCGCTGACGAATTACACCTCGCAGCCCAGGTTTTCTTCCTTCCTTCATGGTTTACTTAATCAAAACCCGGTGTTACGCCGTCGTATGTCGGGCGGCTTGTTCAGCTAGGCAAATGTTATCTTCAGAAGGAACCGGTAAGCTTTTCTCGCAAGTTGTCGTCGCTGCTTTGAAGTGGCGCAATGAATGCTTCCTATATAGTAAACGGTGCTCTGTGCTCCGCAGGAACCAGTACTGAAATTAAGGTGGGCCGCTGACGAATTACACCTCGCGGCCCAGGTTTTCTTCCTTCCTTTCATGGTTTACTTAATCAAAACCCTGTGTTACGCCCTCGTATGTCGGGCGGCTTGTTCAGCTAGGCAAATGTTATCTTCAGAAGGAGCCAGGTAAGCTTTTCTCGCAAGTTTTCGTCGCTGCTTTGAAGTGGCACAATGAATGCTTCCTATATAGGGAACGGTGCTCCGTGCTCCGCAGGGACTAGTACTGAAATTAAGGTGGGCCGCTGACGAATTACACCTCGCAGCCCAGGTTTTCTTCCTTCCTTCATGGTTTACTTAATCAAAACCCGGTGTTACGCCGTCGTATGTCGGGCGGCTTGTTCAGCTAGGCAAATGTTATCTTCAGAAGGAACCGGTAAGCTTTTCTCGCAAGTTGTCGTCGCTGCTTTGAAGTGGCGCAATGAATGCTTCCTATATAGTAAACGGTGCTCTGTGCTCCGCAGGAACCAGTACTGAAATTAAGGTGGGCCGCTGACGAATTCCACCTCGCAGCCCAGGTTTTCTTCCTTCCTTTCATGGTTTACTTAATCAAAACCCGGTGTTACGCCGTCGTATGTCGGGCGGCTTGTTCAGCAAGGCAAATGTTATCTTCAGAAGGAACCAGGTAAGCTTTTCTCGCAAGTTTTCGTCGCTGCTTTGAAGTGGCACAATGAATGCTTCCTATATAGTGAACGGTGCTCCGTGCTCCGCAGGAACCAGTACTGAAATTAAGGTGGGCCGCTGACGAATTACACCTCGCAGGCCAGGTTTTCTTCCTTCCTTTCATGGTTTACTTAATCAAAACCCGGTGTTACGCCGTCGTATGTCGGGCGGCTTGTTCAGCTAGGCAAACGTTATCTTCAGAAGGAACCAGGTAAGCTTTTCTCGCAAGTTGTCGTCGCTGCTTTGAAGTGGCGCAATGAATGCTTCCTATATAGTGAATGGTGCTCTGTGCTCCGCAGGAACCAGTACTGAAATTAAGGTGGGCCGCTGACGAATTACACCTCGCAGCCCAGGTTTTCTTCCTTCCTTTCATGGTTTACTTAATCAAAACCCGGTGTTACGCCGTCGTATGTCGGGCGGCTTGTTCAGCTAGGCAAATGTTATCTTCAGAAGGAACCAGGTAAGCTTTTCTCGCAAGTTTTCGTCGCTGCTTTGAAGTGGCGCAATGAATGCTTCCTATATAGTGAACGGTGCTCTGTGCTCCGCAGGAACCAGTACTGAAATTAAGGTGGGCCGCTGACGAATTACACCTCGCGGCCCAGGTTTTCTTCCTTCCTTTCATGGTTTACTTAATCAAAACCCGGTGTTACGCCGTCGTATGTCGGGCGGCTTGTTCAGCTAGGCAAATGTTATCTTCAGAAGGAACCAGGTAAGCTTTTCTCGCAAGTTTTCGTCGCTGCTTTGAAGTGGCACAATGAATGCTTCCTATATAGGGAACGGTGCTCCGTGCTCCGCAGGGACTAGTACTGAAATTAAGGTGGGCCGCTGACGAATTACACCTCGCAGCCCAAATTTTCTTCCTTCCTTTCATGGTTTACTTAATCAAAACCCGGTGTTACGCCGTCGTATGTCGGGCGGCTTGTTCAGCTAGGCAAATGTTATCTTCAGAAGGAACCAGGTAAGCTTTTCTCGCGTTTTCGTCGCTGCTTTGAAGTGGCACAATGAATGCTTCCTATATAGGGAACGGTGCTCCGTGCTCCGCAGGGACTAGTACTGAAATTAAGGTGGGCCGCTGACGAATTCCACCTCGAAGCCCAGGTTTTCTTCCTTCCTTTCATGGTTTACTTAATCAAAACCCGGTGTTACGCCGTCGTATGTCGGGCGGCTTGTTCAGCAAGGGAAATGTTATCTTCAGAAGGAACCAGGTAAGCTTTTCTCGCAAGTTTTCGTCGCTGCTTTGAAGTGGCACAATGAATGCTTCCTATATAGGGAACGGTGCTCCGTGCTCCGCAGGGACTAGTACTGAAATTAAGGTGGGCCGCTGACGAATTACACCTCGCAGCCCAAATTTTCTTCCTTCCTTTCATGGTTTACTTAATCAAAACCCGGTGTTACGCCGTCGTATGTCGGGCGGCTTGTTCAGCTAGGCAAATGTTATCTTCAGAAGGAACCAGGTAAGCTTTTCTCGCGTTTTCGTCGCTGCTTTGAAGTGGCACAATGAATGCTTCCTATATAGGGAACGGTGCTCCGTGCTCCGCAGGGACTAGTACTGAAATTAAGGTGGGCCGCTGACGAATTCCACCTCGCAGCCCAGGTTTTCTTCCTTCCTTTCATGGTTTACTTAATCAAAACCCGGTGTTACGCCGTCGTATGTCGGGCGGCTTGTTCAGCAAGGCAAATGTTATCTTCAGAAGGAACCAGGTAAGCTTTTCTCGCAAGTTTTCGTCGCTGCTTTGAAGTGGCACAATGAATGCTTCCTATATAGGGAACGGTGCTCCGTGCTCCGCAGGGACTAGTACTGAAATTAAGGTGGGCCGCTGACGAATTACACCTCGCAGCCCAGGTTTTCTTCCTTCCTTTCATGGTTTACTTAATCAAAACCCGGTGTTACGCCGTCATATGTCGGGCGGCTTGTTCAGCTAGGCAAATGTTATCTTCAGAAGGAACCAGGTAAGCTTTTCTCGCAAGTTGTCGTCGCTGCTTTGAAGTGGCGCAATGAATGCTTCCTATATAGTGAACGGTGCTCCGTGCTCCGCAGGAACCAGTACTGAAATTAAGGTGGGCCCCTGACGAATTACACCTCGCAGCCCAGGTTTTCTTCCTTCCTTTCATGGTTTACTTAATCAAAACCCGGTGTTACGCCGTCGTATGTCGGGCGGCTTGTTCAGCCAGGCAAAAGTTATCTTCAGAAGGAACCAGGTAAGCTTTTCTCGCAAGTTGTCGTCGCTGCTTTGAAGTGGCGCAATGAATGCTTCCTATATAGTGAACGGTGCTCTGTGCTCCGCAGGAACCAGTACTGAAATTAAGGTGGGCCGCTGACGAATTCCACCTCGCAGCCCAGGTTTTCTTCCTTCCTTTCATGGTTTACTTAATCAAAACCCGGTGTTACGCCGTCGTATGTCGGGCGGATTGTTCAGCAAGGCAAATGTTAGCTTCAGAAGGAACCAGGTAAGCTTTTCTCGCAAGTTTTCGTCGCTGCTTTGAAGTGGCACAATGAATGCTTCCTATATAGGGAACGGTGCTCCGTGCTCCGCAGGGACTAGTACTGAAATTAAGGTGGGCCGCTGACGAATTACACCTCGCGGCCCAGGTTTTCTTCCTTCCTTTCATGGTTTACTTAATCAAAACCCGGTGTTACGCCGTCGTATGTCGGGCGGCTTGTTCAGCAAGGCAAATGTTATCTTCAGAAGGAACCAGGTAAGCTTTTCTCGCAAGTTTTCGTCGCTGCTTTGAAGTGGCACAATGAATGCTTCCTATATAGGGAACGGTGCTCCGTGCTCCGCAGGGACTAGTACTGAAATTAAGGTGGGCCGCTGACGAATTACACCTCGCGGCCCAGGTTTTCTTCCTTCCTTTCATGGTTTACTTAATCAAAACCCGGTGTTACGCCGTCGTATGTCGGGCGGCTTGTTCAGCTAGGCAAATGTTATCTTCAGAAGGAACCAGGTAAGCTTTTCTCGCAAGTTTTCATCGCTGCTTTGAAGTGGCACAATGAATGCTTCCTATATAGGGAACGGTGCTCCGTGCTCCGCAGGGACTAGTACTGAAATTAAGGTGGGCCGCTGACGAATTACACCTCGCAGCCCAAATTTTCTTCCTTCCTTTCATGGTTTACTTAATCAAAACCCGGTGTTACGCCGTCGTATGTCGGGCGGCTTGTTCAGCTAGGCAAATGTTATCTTCAGAAGGAACCAGGTAAGCTTTTCTCGCGTTTTCGTCGCTGCTTTGAAGTGGCACAATGAATGCTTCCTATATAGGGAACGGTGCTCCGTGCTCCGCAGGGACTAGTACTGAAATTAAGGTGGGCCGCTGACGAATTCCACCTCGAAGCCCAGGTTTTCTTCCTTCCTTTCATGGTTTACTTAATCAAAACCCGGTGTTACGCCGTCGTATGTCGGGCGGCTTGTTCAGCAAGGCAAATGTTATCTTCAGAAGGAACCAGGTAAGCTTTTCTCGCAAGTTTTCGTCGCTGCTTTGAAGTGGCACAATGAATGCTTCCTATATAGGGAACGGTGCTCCGTGCTCCGCAGGGACTAGTACTGAAATTAAGGTGGGCCGCTGACGAATTACACCTCGCTGCCCAGGTTTTCTTCCTTCCTTTCATGGTTTACTTAATCAAAACCCGGTGTTACGCCGTCGTATGTCGGGCGGCTTGTTCAGCTAGGCAAATGTTATCTTCAGAAGGAACCAGGTAAGCTTTTCTCGCAAGTTGTCGTCGCTGCTTTGAAGTGGCGCAATGAATGCTTCCTATATAGTGAACGGTGCTCCGTGCTCCGCAGGAACCAGTACTGAAATTAAGGTGGGCCGCTCACGAATTACACCTCGCAGCCCAGGTTTTCTTCCTTCCTTTCATGGTTTACTTAATCAAAATCCGGTGATACGCCCTCGTATTTCGGGCGGCTTGTTCAGCTAGGCAAATGTTATCTTCAGAAGGAACCAGGTAAGCTTTTCTCGCAAGTTTTCGTCGGTGCTTTGAAGTGGCACAATGAATGCTTCCTATATAGGGAACGGTGCTCCGTGCTCCGCAGGGACTAGTAATGAAATTAAGGTGCGCCGCTGATGAATTACACCTCGCAGCCCAGGTTTTCTTCCTTCCTTTCATGGTTTACTTAATCCAAAACCCGGTGTTACGCCGTCGTATGTCGGGCGGCTTGTTCAGCTAGGCAAATGTTATCTTCAGAAGGAACCAGGTAAGCTTTTCTCGCAAGTTGTCGTCGCTGCTTTGAAGTGGCGCAATGAATGCTTCCTATATAGTGAACGGTGCTCCGTGCTCCGCAGCTTTTCTCGCAAGTTTTCATCGCTGCTTTGAAGTGGCACAATGAATGCTTCCTATATAGGGAACGGTGCTCCGTGCTGCGCAGGGACAAGTACTGAAATTAAGGTGGGCCGCTGACGAATTACACCTCGCAGCCCAGGTTTTCTTCCTTTCATGGTTTACTTAATCAAAACCCGGTGTTACGCCGTCGTATGTCGGGCGGCTTGTTCAGCTAGGCAAATGTTATCTTCAGAAGGAACCAGGTAAGCTTTTCTCGCAAGTTGTCGTCGCTGCTTTGAAGTGGCGCAATGAATGCTTCCTATATAGTGAACGGTGCTCCGTGCTCCGCAGGAACCAGTACTGAAATTAAGGTGGGCCGCAAATGTTATCTTCAGAAGGAACCAGGTAAGCTTTTCTCGCAAGTTGTCGTGGCTGCTTTGAAGTGGCGCAATGAATGCTTCCTATATAGTGAACAGTGCTCCGTGCTCCGCAGGGACTAGTACTGAAATTAAGGTGGGCCGCTGACGAATTCCACCTCGAAGCCCAGGTTTTCTTCCTTCCTTTCATGGTTTACTTAATCAAAACCCGGTGTTACGCCGTCGTATGTCGGGCGGGTTGTTCAGCTAGGCAAAAGTTATCTTCAGAAGAAACCAGGTAAGCTTTTCTCGCAAGTTGTCGTCGCTGCTTTGAAGTGGCGCAATGAATGCTTCCTATATAGTGAACGGTGCTCTGTGCTCCGCAGGAACCAGTACTGAAATTAAGGTGGGCCGCTGACGAATTAGACCTCGCAGCCCAGGTTTTCTTCCTTCCTTTCATGGTTTACTTAATCAAAACCCGGTGTTACGCCGTCGTATGTCGGGCGGCTTGTTCAGCTAGGCAAATGTTATCTTCAGAAGGAACCGGTAAGCTTTTCTCGCAAGTTGTCGTCGCTGCTTTGAAGTGGCGCAATGAATGCTTCCTATATAGTAAACGGTGCTCTGTGCTCCGCAGGAACCAGTACTGAAATTAAGGTGGGCCGCTGACGAATTACACCTCGCGGCCCAGGTTTTCTTCCTTCCTTTCATGGTTTACTTAATCAAAACCCTGTGTTACGCCGTCGTATGTCGGGCGGCTTGTTCAGCTAGGCAAAAGTTATCTTCAGAAGGAACCAGGTAAGCTTTTCTCGCAAGTTGTCGTCGCTGCTTTGAAGTGGCGCAATGAATGCTTCCTATATAGTGAACGGTGCTCTGTGCTCCGCAGGAACCAGTACTGAAATTAAGGTGGGTCGCTGACGAATTACACCTCGCTGCCCAGGTTTTCTTCCTTCCTTTCATGGTTTACTTAATCAAAACCCGGTGTTACGCCGTCGTATGTCGGGCGGCTTGTTCAGCTAGGCAAATGTTATCTTCAGAAGGAACCAGGTAAGCTTTTCTCGCAAGTTTTCGTCGCTGCTTTGAAGTGGCACAATGAATGCTTCCTATATAGGGAACGGTGCTCCGTGCTCCGCAGGGACTAGTACTGAAATTAAGGTGGGCCGCTGACGAATTACACCTCGCAGCCCAGGTTTTCTTCCTTCCTTTCATGGTTTACTTAATGAAAACCCGGTGTTACGCCGTCGTATGTCGGGCGGCTTGTTCAGCTAGGCAAAAGTTATCTTCAAAAGAAACCAGGTAAGCTTTTCTCGCAAGTTGTCGTCGCTGCTTTGAAGTGGCGCAATGAATGCTTCCTATATAGTGAACGGTGCTCTGTGCTCCGCAGGAACCAGTACTGAAATTAAGGTGGGCCGCTGACGAATTACACCTCGCAGCCCAGGTTTTCTTCCTTCCTTTCATGGTTTACTTAATCAAAACCCGGTGATACGCCCTCGTATGTCGGGCGGCTTGTTCAGCTAGGCAAATGTTATCTTCAGAAGGAGCCAGGTAAGCTTTTCTCGCAAGTTTTCGTCGCTGCTTTGAAGTGGCACAATGAATGCTTCCTATATAGGGAACGGTGCTCCGTGCTCCGCAGGGACTAGTACTGAAATTAAGGTGGGCCGCTGACGAATTACACCTCGCAGCCCAGGTTTTCTTCCTTCCTTCATGGTTTACTTAATCAAAACCCGGTGTTACGCCGTCGTATGTCGGGCGGCTTGTTCAGCTAGGCAAATGTTATCTTCAGAAGGAACCGGTAAGCTTTTCTCGCAAGTTGTCGTCGCTGCTTTGAAGTGGCGCAATGAATGCTTCCTATATAGTAAACGGTGCTCTGTGCTCCGCAGGAACCAGTACTGAAATTAAGGTGGGCCGCTGACGAATTACACCTCGCGGCCCAGGTTTTCTTCCTTCCTTTCATAGTTTACTTAATCAAAACCCGGTGTTACGCCGTCGTATGTCGGGCGGCTTGTTCAGCTAGGCAAATGATATCTTCAGAAGGAACCAGGTAAGCTTTTCTCGCAAGTTTTCGTCGCTGCTTTGAAGTGGCACAATGAATGCTTCCTATATAGGGAACGGTGCTCCGTGCTCCGCAGGGACTAGTACTGAAATTAAGGTGGGCCGCTGACGAATTACACCTCGCAGCCCAAATTTTCTTCCTTCCTTTCATGGTTTACTTAATCAAAACCCGGTGTTACGCCGTCGTATGTCGGGCGGCTTGTTCAGCTAGGCAAATGTTATCTTCAGAAGGAACCAGGTAAGCTTTTCTCGCGTTTTCGTCGCTGCTTTGAAGTGGCACAATGAATGCTTCCTATATAGGGAACGGTGCTCCGTGCTCCGCAGGGACTAGTACTGAAATTAAGGTGGGCCGCTGACGAATTCCACCTCGAAGCCCAGGTTTTCTTCCTTCCTTTCATGGTTTACTTAATCAAAACCCGGTGTTACGCCGTCGTATGTCGGGCGGCTTGTTCAGCAAGGCAAATGTTATCTTCAGAAGGAACCAGGTAAGCTTTTCTCGCAAGTTTTCGTCGCTGCTTTGAAGTGGCACAATGAATGCTTCCTATATAGGGAACGGTGCTCCGTGCTCCGCAGGGACTAGTACTGAAATTAAGGTGGGCCGCTGACGAATTACACCTCGCTGCCCAGGTTTTCTTCCTTCCTTTCATGGTTTACTTAATCAAAACCCGGTGATACGCCCTCGTATTTCGGGCGGCTTGTTCAGCTAGGCAAATGTTATCTTCAGAAGGAACCAGGTAAGCTTTTCTCGGAAGTTTTCGTCGCTGCTTTGAAGTGGCACAATGAATGCTTCCTATATAGGGAACGGTGCTCCGTGCTCCGCAGGAACCAGTACTGAAATTAAGGTGGGCCGCTGACGAATTACACCTCGCAGCCCAGGTTTTCTTCCTTCCTTTCATGGTTTACTTAATCAAAACCCGGTGTTACGCCGTCGTATGTCGGGCGGCTTGTTCAGCTAGGCAAATGTTATCTTCAGAAGGAACCAGGTAAGCTTTTCTCGCAAGTTGTCGTCGCTGCTTTGAAGTGGCGCAATGAATGCTTCCTATATAGTGAACGGTGCTCCGTGCTCCGCAGGAACCAGTACTGAAATTAAGGTGGGCCGCTCACGAATTACACCTCGCAGCCCAGGTTTTCTTCCTTCCTTTCATGGTTTACTTAATCAAAATCCGGTGATACGCCCTCGTATTTCGGGCGGCTTGATCAGCTAGGCAAATGTTATCTTCAGAAGGAACCAGGTAAGCTTTTCTCGCAAGTTTTCGTCGCTGCTTTGAAGTGGCACAATGAATGCTTCCTATATAGGGAACGGTGCTCCGTGCTCCGCAGGGACTAGTAATGAAATTAAGGTGCGCCGCTGATGAATTACACCTCGCAGCCCAGGTTTTCTTCCTTCCTTTCATGGTTTACTTAATCCAAAACCCGGTGTTACGCCGTCGTATGTCGGGCGACTTGTTCAGCTAGGCAAATGTTATCTTCAGAAGGAACCAGGTAAGCTTTTCTCGCAAGTTGTCGTCGCTGCTTTGAAGTGGCGCAATGAATGCTTCCTATATAGTGAACGGTGCTCCGTGCTCCGCAGCTTTTCTCGCAAGTTTTCATCGCTGCTTTGAAGTGGCACAATGAATGCTTCCTATATAGGGAACGGTGCTCCGTGCTGGGCAGGGACAAGTACTGAAATTAAGGTGGGCCGCTGACGAATTACACCTCGCAGCCCAGGTTTTCTTCCTTTCATGGTTTACTTAATCAAAACCCGGTGTTACGCCGTCGTATGTCGGGCGGCTTGTTCAGCTAGGCAAATGTTATCTTCAGAAGGAACCAGGTAAGCTTTTCTCGCAAGTTGTCGTCGCTGCTTTGAAGTGGCGCAATGAATGCTTCCTATATAGTGAACGGTGCTCCGTGCTCCGCAGGAACCAGTACTGAAATTAAGGTGGGCCGCAAATGTTATCTTCAGAAGGAACCAGGTAAGCTTTTCTCGCAAGTTGTCGTGGCTGCTTTGAAGTGGCGCAATGAATGCTTCCTATATAGTGAACAGTGCTCCGTGCTCCGCAGGGACTAGTACTGAAATTAAGGTGGGCCGCTGACGAATTCCACCTTGAAGCCCAGGTTTTCTTCCTTCCTTTCATGGTTTACTTAATCAAAACCCGGTGTTACGCCGTCGTATGTCGGGCGGGTTGTTCAGCTAGGCAAAAGTTATCTTCAGAAGAAACCAGGTAAGCTTTTCTCGCAAGTTGTCGTCGCTGCTTTGAAGTGGCGCAATGAATGCTTCCTATATAGTGAACGGTGCTCTGTGCTCCGCAGGAACCAGTACTGAAATTAAGGTGGGCCGCTGACGAATTAGACCTCGCAGCCCAGGTTTTCTTCCTTCCTTTCATGGTTTACTTAATCAAAACCCGGTGTTACGCCGTCGTATGTCGGGCGGCTTGTTCAGCTAGGCAAATGTTATCTTCAGAAGGAACCGGTAAGCTTTTCTCGCAAGTTGTCGTCGCTGCTTTGAAGTGGCGCAATGAATGCTTCCTATATAGTAAACGGTGCTCTGTGCTCCGCAGGAACCAGTACTGAAATTAAGGTGGGCCGCTGACGAATTACACCTCGCGGCCCAGGTTTTCTTCCTTCCTTTCATGGTTTACTTAATCAAAACCCTGTGTTACGCCGTCGTATGTCGGGCGGCTTGTTAAGCTAGGCAAAAGTTATCTTCAGAAGGAACCAGGTAAGCTTTTCTCGCAAGTTGTCGTCGCTGCTTTGAAGTGGCGCAATGAATGCTTCCTATATAGTGAACGGTGCTCTGTGCTCCGCAGGAACCAGTACTGAAATTAAGGTGGGCCGCTGACGAATTACACCTCGCAGCCCAGGTTTTCTTCCTTCCTTTCATGGTTTACTTAATCAAAACCCGGTGTTACGCCCTCGTATGTCGGGCGGCTTGTTCAGCTAGGCAAATGTTATCTTCAGAAGCAACCAGGTAAGCTTTTCTCGCAAGTTTTCGTCGCTGCTTTGAAGTGGCGCAATGAATGCTTCCTATATAGTGAACGGTGCTCTGTGCTCCGCAGGAACCAGTACTGAAATTAAGGTGGGCCGCTGACGAATTACACCTCGCGGCCCAGGTTTTCTTCCTTCCTTTCATGGTTTACTTAATCAAAACCCGGTGTTACGCCGTCGTATGTCGGGCGGCTTGTTCAGCTAGGCAAATGTTATCTTCAGAAGGAACCAGGTAAGCTTTTCTCGCGTTTTCGTCGCTGCTTTGAAGTGGCACAATGAATGCTTCCTATATAGGGAACGGTGCTCCGTGCTCCGCAGGGACTAGTACTGAAATTAAGGTGGGCCGCTGACGAATTCCACCTCGAAGCCCAGGTTTTCTTCCTTCCTTTCATGGTTTACTTAATCAAAACCCGGTGTTACGCCGTCGTATGTCGGGCGGCTTGTTCAGCAAGGCAAATGTTATCTTCAGAAGGAACCAGGTAAGCTTTTCTCGCAAGTTTTCGTCGCTGCTTTGAAGTGGCACAATGAATGCTTCCTATATAGGGAACGGTGCTCCGTGCTCCGCAGGGACTAGTACTGAAATTAAGGTGGGCCGCTGACGAATTACACCTCGCTGCCCAGGTTTTCTTCCTTCCTTTCATGGTTTACTTAATCAAAACCCGGTGATACGCCCTCGTATTTCGGGCGGCTTGTTCAGCTAGGCAAATGTTATCTTCAGAAGGAACCAGGTAAGCTTTTCTCGGAAGTTTTCGTCGCTGCTTTGAAGTGGCACAATGAATGCTTCCTATATAGGGAACGGTGCTCCGTGCTCCGCAGGAACCAGTACTGAAATTAAGGTGGGCCGCTGACGAATTACACCTCGCAGCCCAGGTTTTCTTCCTTCCTTTCATGGTTTACTTAATCAAAACCCGGTGTTACGCCGTCGTATGTCGGGCGGCTTGTTCAGCTAGGCAAATGTTATCTTCAGAAGGAACCAGGTAAGCTTTTCTCGCAAGTTGTCGTCGCTGCTTTGAAGTGGCGCAATGAATGCTTCCTATATAGTGAACGGTGCTCCGTGCTCCGCAGGAACCAGTACTGAAATTAAGGTGGGCCGCTCACGAATTACACCTCGCAGCCCAGGTTTTCTTCCTTCCTTTCATGGTTTACTTAATCAAAATCCGGTGATACGCCCTCGTATTTCGGGCGGCTTGATCAGCTAGGCAAATGTTATCTTCAGAAGGAACCAGGTAAGCTTTTCTCGCAAGTTTTCGTCGCTGCTTTGAAGTGGCACAATGAATGCTTCCTATATAGGGAACGGTGCTCCGTGCTCCGCAGGGACTAGTAATGAAATTAAGGTGCGCCGCTGATGAATTACACCTCGCAGCCCAGGTTTTCTTCCTTCCTTTCATGGTTTACTTAATCCAAAACCCGGTGTTACGCCGTCGTATGTCGGGCGACTTGTTCAGCTAGGCAAATGTTATCTTCAGAAGGAACCAGGTAAGCTTTTCTCGCAAGTTGTCGTCGCTGCTTTGAAGTGGCGCAATGAATGCTTCCTATATAGTGAACGGTGCTCCGTGCTCCGCAGCTTTTCTCGCAAGTTTTCATCGCTGCTTTGAAGTGGCACAATGAATGCTTCCTATATAGGGAACGGTGCTCCGTGCTGGGCAGGGACAAGTACTGAAATTAAGGTGGGCCGCTGACGAATTACACCTCGCAGCCCAGGTTTTCTTCCTTTCATGGTTTACTTAATCAAAACCCGGTGTTACGCCGTCGTATGTCGGGCGGCTTGTTCAGCTAGGCAAATGTTATCTTCAGAAGGAACCAGGTAAGCTTTTCTCGCAAGTTGTCGTCGCTGCTTTGAAGTGGCGCAATGAATGCTTCCTATATAGTGAACGGTGCTCCGTGCTCCGCAGGAACCAGTACTGAAATTAAGGTGGGCCGCAAATGTTATCTTCAGAAGGAACCAGGTAAGCTTTTCTCGCAAGTTGTCGTGGCTGCTTTGAAGTGGCGCAATGAATGCTTCCTATATAGTGAACAGTGCTCCGTGCTCCGCAGGGACTAGTACTGAAATTAAGGTGGGCCGCTGACGAATTCCACCTTGAAGCCCAGGTTTTCTTCCTTCCTTTCATGGTTTACTTAATCAAAACCCGGTGTTACGCCGTCGTATGTCGGGCGGGTTGTTCAGCTAGGCAAAAGTTATCTTCAGAAGAAACCAGGTAAGCTTTTCTCGCAAGTTGTCGTCGCTGCTTTGAAGTGGCGCAATGAATGCTTCCTATATAGTGAACGGTGCTCTGTGCTCCGCAGGAACCAGTACTGAAATTAAGGTGGGCCGCTGACGAATTAGACCTCGCAGCCCAGGTTTTCTTCCTTCCTTTCATGGTTTACTTAATCAAAACCCGGTGTTACGCCGTCGTATGTCGGGCGGCTTGTTCAGCTAGGCAAATGTTATCTTCAGAAGGAACCGGTAAGCTTTTCTCGCAAGTTGTCGTCGCTGCTTTGAAGTGGCGCAATGAATGCTTCCTATATAGTAAACGGTGCTCTGTGCTCCGCAGGAACCAGTACTGAAATTAAGGTGGGCCGCTGACGAATTACACCTCGCGGCCCAGGTTTTCTTCCTTCCTTTCATGGTTTACTTAATCAAAACCCTGTGTTACGCCGTCGTATGTCGGGCGGCTTGTTAAGCTAGGCAAAAGTTATCTTCAGAAGGAACCAGGTAAGCTTTTCTCGCAAGTTGTCGTCGCTGCTTTGAAGTGGCGCAATGAATGCTTCCTATATAGTGAACGGTGCTCTGTGCTCCGCAGGAACCAGTACTGAAATTAAGGTGGGCCGCTGACGAATTACACCTCGCAGCCCAGGTTTTCTTCCTTCCTTTCATGGTTTACTTAATCAAAACCCGGTGTTACGCCCTCGTATGTCGGGCGGCTTGTTCAGCTAGGCAAATGTTATCTTCAGAAGCAACCAGGTAAGCTTTTCTCGCAAGTTTTCGTCGCTGCTTTGAAGTGGCGCAATGAATGCTTCCTATATAGTGAACGGTGCTCTGTGCTCCGCAGGAACCAGTACTGAAATTAAGGTGGGCCGCTGACGAATTACACCTCGCGGCCCAGGTTTTCTTCCTTCCTTTCATGGTTTACTTAATCAAAACCCGGTGTTACGCCGTCGTATGTCGGGCGGCTTGTTCAGCTAGGCAAATGTTACCTTCAGAAGGAACCAGGTAAGCTTTTCTCGCAAGTTTTCATCGCTGCTTTGAAGTGGCACAATGAATGCTTCCATATAGGGAACGGTGCTCCGTGCTCCGCAGGAACCAGTACTGAAATTAAGGTGGGCCGCTGGCGAATTACACCTCGCAGCCCAGGTTTTCTTCCTTCCTTTCATGGTTTACTTAATCAAAACCCGGTGTTACGCCGTCGTATGTCGGGCGGCTTGTTCAGCAAGGCAAATGTTATCTTCAGAAGGAACAAGGTAAGCTTTTCTCGCAAGTTGTTGTCGCTGCTTTGAAGTGGCGCAATGAATGCTTCCTATATAGTGAACAGTGCTCTGTGCTCCGCAGGAACCAGTACTGAAATTAAGGTGGGCCGCTGACGAATTACACCTCGCAGCCCAGGTTTTCTTCCTTCCTTTCATGGTTTACTTAATCAAAACCCGGTGTTACGCCGTCGTATGTCGGGCGGCTTGTTCAGCAAGGCAAATGTTATCTTCAGAAGGAACCAGGTAAGCTTTTCTCGCAAGTTTTCGTCGCTGCTTTGAAGTGGCACAATGAATGCTTCCTATATAGGGAACGGTTCTCCGTGCTCCGCAAGGACTAGTACTGAAATTAAGGTGGGCCGCTCGCAGCCCAGGTTTTCTTCCTTCCTTTCATGGTTTACTTAATAAAAACCCGGTGTTACGCCGTCGTATGTCGGGCGGCTTGTTCAGCAAGGCAAATGTTATCTTCAGAAGGAACCAGGTAAGCTTTTCTCGCAAGTTGTCGTCGCTGCTTTGAAGTGGCGCAATGAATGCTTCCTATATAGTGAACAGTGCTCCGTGCTCCGCAGGGACTAGTACTGAAATTAAGGTGGGCCGCTGACGAATTCCACCTCGCAGCCCAAATTTTCTTCCTTCCTTTCATGGTTTACTTAATCAAAACCCGGTGTTACGCCGTCGTATGTCGGGCGGCTTGTTCAGCTAGGCAAATGTTATCTTCAGAAGGAACCAGGTAAGCTTTTCTCGCAATTTTCGTCGCTGCTTTGAAGTGGCACAATGAATGCTTCCTATATAGGGAACGGTGCTCCGTGCTCCGCAGGGACTAGTACTGAAATTAAGGTGGGCCGCTGACGAATCCCACCTCGCAGCCCAGGTTCTCTTCCTTCCTTTCATGGTTTACTTAATCAAAACCCGGTGTTACGCCGTCGTATGTCGGGCGGCTTGTTCAGCTAGGCAAATGTTATCTTCAGAAGGAACCAGGTAAGCTTTTCTCGCAATTTTCGTCGCTGCTTTGAAGTGGCACAATGAATGCTTCCTATATAGGGAACGGTGCTCCGTGCTCCGCAGGGACTAGTACTGAAATTAAGGTGGGCCGCTGACGAATTACACCTCGCGGCCCAGGTTTTCTTCCTTCCTTTCATGGTTTACTTAATCAAAACCCGGTGTTACGCCCTCGTATGTCGGGCGGCTTGTTCAGCTAGGCAAATGTTATCTTCAGAAGGAACCAGGTAAGCTTTTCTCGCAAGTTTTCGTCGCTGCTTTGAAGTGGCACAATGAATGCTTCCTATATAGGGAACGGTGCTCCGTGCTCCGCAGGGACCAGTACTGAAATTAAGGCGGGCCGCTGACGAATTACACCTCGCAGCCCAGGTTTTCTTCCTTCCTTTTATGGTTTACTTAATCAAAACCCGGTGTTACGCCGTCGTATGTCGGGCGGCTTGTTCAGCTAGGCAAATGTTATCTTCAGAAGGAACCAGGTAAGCATTTTCTCGCAAGTTGTCATCGCTGCTTGAAGTGGCGCAATGAATGCTTCCTATATAGCGAACGGTGCTCTGTGCTCCGCAGGAACCAGTACTGAAATTAAGGTGGGCCGCTGACGAATTACACCTCGCAGCCCAGGTTTTCTTCCTTCCTTTCATGGTTTACTTAATCAAAACCCGGTGTTAAGCCGTCGTATGTCGGGCGGCTTGTTCAGCTAGGCAAAAGTCATCTTCAGAAGAAACCAGGTAAGCTTTTCTCGCAAGTTGTCGTCGCTGCTTTGAAGTGGCGCAATGAATGCTTCCTATATAGTGAACGGTGCTCTGTGCTCCGCAGGAACCAGTACTGAAATTAAGGTGGGCCGCTGACGAATTACACCTCGCAGCCCAGGTTTTCTTCCTTTCATGGTTTACTTAATCAAAACCCGGTGTTACGCCGTCGTATGTCGGGCGGCTTGTTCAGCTAGGCAAATGTTATCTTCAGAAGGAACCAGGTAAGCTTTTCTGGCAAGTTGTCGTCGCTGCTTAGAAGTGGAGCAATGAATGCTTCCTATATAGTGAACGGTGCTGCGTGCTCCGCAGGAACCAGTACTGAAATTGAGGTGGGCCGCTGACGAATTACACCTCGCAGCCGAGGTTTTCTTCCTTCCTTTCATGGTTTACTTAATCAAAACCCTGTGTTACGCCCTCGTATGTCGGGCGGCTTGTTCAGCTAGGCAAAGGTTATCTTCAGAAGGAACCAGGTAAGCTTTTCTCGCAAGTTTTCGTCGCTGCTTTGAAGTGGCGCAATGAATGCTTCCTATATAGTGAACGGTGCTCTGTGCTCCGCAGGAACCAGTACTGGAATTAAGGTGGGCCGCTGACGAATTACACCTCGCTGCCCAGGTTTTCTTCCTTCCTTTCATGGTTTACTTAATCAAAACCCGGTGTTACGCCGTCGTATGTCGGGCGGCTTGTTCAGCTAGGCAAAAGTTATCTTCAGAAGAAACCAGGTAAGCTTTTCTCGCAAGTTGTCGTCGCTGCTTTGAAGTGGCGCAATGAATACTTCCTATATAGTGAACAGTGCTCTGTGCTCCGCAGGAACCAGTACTGAAATTAAGGTGGGCCGCTGACGAATTACACCTCGCAGCCCAGGTTTTCTTCCTTCCTTTCATGGTTTACTTAATCAAAACCCGGTGTTACGCCGTCGTATGTCGGGCGGCTTGTTCAGCTAGGTGAAATGTTATCTTCAGAAGGAACCAGGTAAATTTTTCTCGCAAGTTTTCGTCGCTGCTTTGAAGTGGCACAATGAATGCTTCCTATATAGTGAACGGTGCTCCGTGCTCCGCAGGAACCAGTACTGAAATTAAGGTGGGCCGCTGACGAATTACACCTCGCAGCCCAGGTTTTCTTCCTTCCTTTCATGGTTTACTTAATCAAAACCCGGTGTTACGCCGTCGTATGTCGGGCGGCTTGTTCAGCTAGGCAAAAGTTATCTTCAGAAGGAACCAGGTAAGCTTTTCTCGCAAGTTTTCGTCGCTGCTTTGAAGTGGAACAATGAATGCTTCCTATATAGGGAACGGTGCTCCGTGCTCCGCAGGGACTAGTACTGAAATTAAGGTGGGCCGCTGACGAATTACACCTCGCTGCCCAGGTTTTCTTCCTTCCTTTCATGGTTTACTTAATCAAAACCCGGTGATACGCCCTCGTATTTCGGGCGGCTTGTTCAGCTAGGCAAATGTTATCTTCAGAAGGAACCAGGTAAGCTTTTCTCGCAAGTTTTCGTCGCTGCTTTGAAGTGGCACACTGAATGCTTCCTATATAGGGAACGGTGCTCCGTGCTCCGCAGGAAGCAGTACTGAAATTAAGGTGGGCCACTGACGAATTACACCTCTCAGCCCAGGTTTTCTTCCTTCCTTTCATGGTTTACTTAATCAAAACCCGGTGTTACGCCGTCGTATGTCGGGCGGCTTGTTCAGCTAGGCAAATGTTATCTTCAGAAGGAACCAGGTAAGCTTTTCTCGCAAGTTGTCGTCGCTGCTTTGAAGTGGCGCAATGAATGCTTCCTATATAGTGAACGGTGCTCCGTGCTCCGCAGGAACCAGTACTGAAATTAAGGTGGGCCGCTGACGAATTACACCTCGCAGCCCAGGTTTTCTTCCTTCCTTTCATGGTTTACTTAATCAAAACCCGGTGTTACGCCGTCGTATGTCGGGCGGCTTGTTCAGCTAGGCAAATGTTATCTTCAGAAGGAACCAGGTAAGCTTTTCTCGCAAGTTGTCGTCGCTGCTTTGAAGTGGCGCAATGAATGCTTCCTATAGAGTGAACGGTGCTCTGTGCTCCGCAGGAACCAGTACTGGAATTAAGGTGGGCCGCTGACGAATTACACCTCGCTGCCCAGGTTTTCTTCCTTCCTTTCATGGTTTACTTAATCAAAACCCGGTGTTACGCCGTCGTATGTCGGGCGGCTTGTTCAGCTAGGCAAAAGTTATCTTCAGAAGAAACCAGGTAAGCTTTTCTCGCAAGTTGTCGTCGCTGCTTTGAAGTGGCGCAATGAATACTTCCTATATAGTGAACGGTGCTCTGTGCTCCGCAGGAACCAGTACTGAAATTAAGGTGGGCCGCTGACGAATTACACCTCGCAGCCCAGGTTTTCTTCCTTCCTTTCATGGTTTACTTAATCAAAACCCGGTGTTACGCCGTCGTATGTCGGGCGGCTTGTTCAGCTAGGTGAAATGTTATCTTCAGAAGGAACCGGTAAGCTTTTCTCGCAAGTTGTCGTCGCTGCTTTGAAGTGGCGAAATGAATGCTTCCTATATAGTGAACGGTGCTCTGTGCTCCGCAGGAACCAGTACTGAAATTAAGGTGGGCCGCTGACGAATTACACCTCTCGGCCCAGGTTTTCTTCCTTCCTTTCATGGTTTACTTAATCAAAACCCGGTGTTACGCCCTCGTATGTCGGGCGGCTTGTTCAGCTAGGCAAATGTTATCTTCAGAAGGAACCAGGTAAAATTTTCTCGCAAGTTTTCGTCGCTGCTTTGAAGTGGCACAATGAATGCTTCCTATATAGGGAACGGTGCTCCGTGCTCCGCAGGGACTAGTACTGAAATTAAGGTGGGCCGCTGACGAATTACACCTCGCAGCCCAGGTTTTCTTCCTTCCTTTCATGGTTTACTTAATCAAAACCCGGTATTACGCCGTCGTATGTCGGGCGGTTTGTTCAGCTAGGCAAATATCATCTTCAGAAGGAACCAGGTAAGCTTTTCTCGCAAGTTTTCATCGCTGCTTTGAAGTGGCACAATGAATGCTTCCTATATAGGAACGGTGCTCCGTGCTGCGCAGGGAATAGTACTGAAATTAAGGTGGGCCACTGACGAATTACACCTCGCAGCCCAGGTTTTCTTCCTTTCATGGTTTACTTAATCAAAACCCGGTGTTACGCCGTCGTATGTCGGGCGGCTTGTTCAGCTAGGCAAATGTTATCTTCAGAAGGAACCAGGTAAGCTTTTCTCGCAAGTTGTCGTCGCTGCTTTGAAGTGGCGCAATGAATGCTTCCTATATAGTGAACGGTGCTCCGTGCTCCGCAGGAACCAGTACTGAAATTAAGGTGGGCCGCTGACGAATTACACCTCGCAGCCCAGGTTTTCTTCCTTCCTTTCATGGTTTACTTAATCAAAACCCGGTGTTACGCCGTCGTATGTCGGGCGGCTTGTTCAGCTAGGCAAAAGTTATCTTCAGAAGGAACCAGGTAAGCTTTTCTCGCAAGTTGTCGTCGCTGCTTTGAAGTGGCGCAATGAATGCTTCCTATATAGTGAACGGTGCTCCGTGCTCCGCAGGGACTAGTACTGAAATTAAGGTGGGCCGCTGACGAATTACACCTCGCAGCCCAAATTTTCTTCCTTCCTTTCATGGTTTACTTAATCAAAACCCGGTGTTACGCCGTCGTATGTCGGGCGGCTTGTTCAGCTAGGCAAATGTTATCTTCAGAAGGAACCAGGTAAGCTTTTCTCGCGTTTTCGTCGCTGCTTTGAAGTGGCACAATGAATGCTTCCTATATAGGGAACGGTGCTCCGTGCTCCGCAGGGACTAGTACTGAAATTAAGGTGGGCCGCTGACGAATTCCACCTCGCAGCCCAGGTTTTCTTCCTTCCTTTCATGGTTTACTTAATCAAAACCCGGTGTTACGCCGTCGTATGTCGGGCGGCTTGTTCAGCAAGGCAAATGTTATCTTCAGAAGGAACCAGGTAAGCTTTTCTCGCAAGTTGTCGTCGCTGCTTTGAAGTAGCGCAATGAATGCTTCCTATATAGTGAACAGTGCTCCGCAGGGACTAGTACTGAAATTAAGGTGGGCCGCTGACGAATTCCACCTCGAAGCCCAGGTTTTCTTCCTTCCTTTCATGGTTTACTTAATCAAAATCCGGTGTTACGCCGTCGTATGTCGGGCGGCTTGTTCAGCAAGGCAAATGTTATCTTCAGAAGGAACCAGGTAAGCTTTTCTCGCAAGTTTTCGTCGCTGCTTTGAAGTGGCACAATGAATGCTTCCTATATAGGGAACGGTGCTCCGTGCTCCGCAGGGACTAGTACTGAAATTAAGGTGGGCCGCTGACGAATTACACCTCGCTGCCCAGGTTTTCTTCCTTCCTTTCATGGTTTACTTAATCAAAACCCGGTGATACGCCCTCGTATTTCGGGCGGCTTGTTCAGCTAGGCAAATGTTATCTTCAGAAGGAACCAGGTAAGCTTTTCTCGCAAGTTTTCGTCGCTGCTTTGAAGTGGCACAATGAATGCTTCCTATATAGGGAACGGTGCTCCGTGCTCCGCAGGAACCAGTACTGAAATTAAGGTGGGCCGCTGACGAATTACACCTCTCAGCCTAGGTTTTCTTCCTTTCTTTCATGGTTTACTTAATCAAAACCCGGTGTTACGCCGTCGTATGTCGGGCGGCTTGTTCAGCTAGGCAAATGTTATCTTCAGAAGGAACCAGGTAAGCTTTTCTCGCAAGTTGTCGTCGCTGCTTTGAAGTGGCGCAATGAATGCTTCCTATATAGTGAACGGTGCTCCGTGCTCCGCAGGAACCAGTACTGAAATTAAGGTGGGCCGCTGACGAATTACACCTCGCAGCCCAGGTTTTCTTCCTTCCTTTCATGGTTTACTTAATCAAAACCCGGTGTTACGCCGTCGTATGTCGGGCGGCTTGTTCAGCTAGGCAAAAGTTTTCAGAAGGAACCAGGTAAGCTTTTCTCGCAAGTTGTCGTCGCTGCTTTGAAGTGGCGCAATGAATGCTTCCTATATAGTGAACGGTGCTCTGTGCTCCGCAGGAACCAGTACTGGAATTAAGGTGGGCCGCTGACGAATTACACCTCGCTGCCCAGGTTTTCTTCCTTCCTTTCATGGTTTACTTAATCAAAACCCGGTGTTACGCCGTCGTATGTCGGGCGGCTTGTTCAGCTAGGCAAAAGTTATCTTCAGAAGAAACCAGGTAAGCTTTTCTCGCAAGTTGTCGTCGCTGCTTTGAAGTGGCGCAATGAATACTTCCTATATAGTGAACGGTGCTCTGTGCTCCGCAGGAACCAGTACTGAAATTAAGGTGGGCCGCTGACGAATTACACCTCGCAGCCCAGGTTTTCTTCCTTCCTTTCATGGTTTACTTAATCAAAACCCGGTGTTACGCCGTCGTATGTCGGGCGGCTAGTTCAGCTAGGTGAAATGTTATCTTCAGAAGGAACCGGTAAGCTTTTCTCGCAAGTTGTCGTCGCTGCTTTGAAGTGGCGAAATGAATGCTTCCTATATAGTGAACGGTGCTCTGTGCTCCGCAGGAACCAGTACTGAAATTAAGGTGGGCCGCTGACGAATTACACCTCTCGGCCCAGGTTTTCTTCCTTCCTTTCATGGTTTACTTAATCAAAACCCGGTGTTACGCCCTCGTATGTCGGGCGGCTTGTTCAGCTAGGCAAATGTTATCTTCAGAAGGAACCAGGTAAATTTTTCTCGCAAGTTTTCGTCGCTGCTTTGAAGTGGCACAATGAATGCTTCCTATATAGGGAACGGTGCTCCGTGCTCCGCAGGGACTAGTACTGAAATTAAGGTGGGCCGCTGACGAATTACACCTCGCAGCCCAGGTTTTCTTCCTTCCTTTCATGGTTTACTTAATCAAAACCCGGTATTACGCCGTCGTATGTCGGGCGGTTTGTTCAGCTAGGCAAATGTCATCTTCAGAAGGAACCAGGTAAGCTTTTCTCGCAAGTTTTCATCGCTGCTTTGAAGTGGCACAATGAATGCTTCCTATATAGGAACGGTGCTCCGTGCTGCGCAGGGACTAGTACTGAAATTAAGGTGGGCCGCTGACGAATTACACCTCGCAGCCCAGGTTTTCTTCCTTTCATGGTTTACTTAATCAAAACCCGGTGTTACGCCGTCGTATGTCGGGCGGCTTGTTCAGCTAGGCAAATGTTATCTTCAGAAGGAACCAGGTAAGCTTTTCTCGCAAGTTGTCGTCGCTGCTTTGAAGTGGCGCAATGAATGCTTCCTATATAGTGAACGGTGCTCCGTGCTCCGCAGGAACCAGTACTGAAATTAAGGTGGGCCGCTGACGAATTACACCTCGCAGCCCAGGTTTTCTTCCTTCCTTTCATGGTTTACTTAATCAAAACCCGGTGTTACGCCGTCGTATGTCGGGCGGCTTGTTCAGCTAGGCAAAAGTTATCTTCAGAAGGAACCAGGTAAGCTTTTCTCGCAAGTTGTCGTCGCTGCTTTGAAGTGGCGCAATGAATGCTTCCTATATAGTGAACGGTGCTCCGTGCTCCGCAGGGACTAGTACTGAAATTAAGGTGGGCCGCTGACGAATTACACCTCTCAGCCTAGGTTTTCTTCCTTCCTTTCATGGTTTACTTAATCAAAACCCGGTGTTACGCCGTCGTATGTCGGGCGGCTTGTTCAGCTAGGCAAATGTTATCTTCAGAAGGAACCAGGTAAGCTTTTCTCGCAATTTTCGTCGCTGCTTTGAAGTGGCACAATGAATGCTTCCTATATAGGGAACGGTGCTCCGTGCTCCGCAGGGACTAGTACTGAAATTAAGGTGGGCCGCTGACGAATTACACCTCGCGGCCCAGGTTTTCTTCCTTCCTTTCATGGTTTACTTAATCAAAACCCGGTGTTACGCCCTCGTATGTCGGGCGGCTTGTTCAGCTAGGCAAATGTTATCTTCAGAAGGAACCAGGTAAGCTTTTCTCGCAAGTTGTCATCGCTGCTTGAAGTGGCGCAATGAATGCTTCCTATATAGCGAACGGTGCTCTGTGCTCCGCAGGAACCAGTACTGAAATTAAGGTGGGCCGCTGACGAATTACACCTCGCAGCCCAGGTTTTCTTCCTTCCTTTCATGGTTTACTTAATCAAAACCCGGTGTTAAGCCGTCGTATGTCGGGCGGCTTGTTCAGCTAGGCAAAAGTCATCTTCAGAAGAAACCAGGTAAGCTTTTCTCGCAAGTTGTCGTCGCTGCTTTGAAGTGGCGCAATGAATGCTTCCTATATAGTGAACGGTGCTCTGTGCTCCGCAGGAACCAGTACTGAAATTAAGGTGGGCCGCTGACGATTTACACCTCGCAGCCCAGGTTTTCTTCCTTTCATGGTTTACTTAATCAAAACCCGGTGTTACGCCGTCGTATGTCGGGCGGCTTGTTCAGCTAGGCAAATGTTATCTTCAGAAGGAACCAGGTAAGCTTTTCTGGCAAGTTGTCGTCGCTGCTTAGAAGTGGAGCAATGAATGCTTCCTATATAGTGAACGGTGCTGCGTGCTCCGCAGGAACCAGTACTGAAATTGAGGTGGGCCGCTGACGAATTACACCTCGCAGCCGAGGTTTTCTTCCTTCCTTTCATGGTTTACTTAATCAAAACCCTGTGTTACGCCCTCGTATGTCGGGCGGCTTGTTCAGCTAGGCAAAGGTTATCTTCAGAAGGAACCAGGTAAGCTTTTCTCGCAAGTTTTCGTCGCTGCTTTGAAGTGGCGCAATGAATGCTTCCTATATAGTGAACGGTGCTCTGTGCTCCGCAGGAACCAGTACTGGAATTAAGGTGGGCCGCTGACGAATTACACCTCGCTGCCCAGGTTTTCTTCCTTCCTTTCATGGTTTACTTAATCAAAACCCGGTGTTACGCCGTCGTATGTCGGGCGGCTTGTTCAGCTAGGCAAAAGTTATCTTCAGAAGAAACCAGGTAAGCTTTTCTCGCAAGTTGTCGTCGCTGCTTTGAAGTGGCGCAATGAATACTTCCTATATAGTGAACGGTGCTCTGTGCTCCGCAGGAACCAGTACTGAAATTAAGGTGGGCCGCTGACGAATTACACCTCGCAGCCCAGGTTTTCTTCCTTCCTTTCATGGTTTACTTAATCAAAACCCGGTGTTACGCCGTCGTATGTCGGGCGGCTTGTTCAGCTAGGTGAAATGTTATCTTCAGAAGGAACCAGGTAAATTTTTCTCGCAAGTTTTCGTCGCTGCTTTGAAGTGGCACAATGAATGCTTCCTATATAGTGAACGGTGCTCCGTGCTCCGCAGGAACCAGTACTGAAATTAAGGTGGGCCGCTGACGAATTACACCTCTCGGCCCAGGTTTTCTTTCTTCCTTCCTTTCATGGTTTACTTAATCAAAACCCGGTGTTACGCCCTCGTATGTCGGGCGGCTTGTTCAGCTAGGCAAATGTTATCTTCAGAAGGAACCAGGTAAATTTTTCTCGCAAGTTTTCGTCGCTGCTTTGAAGTGGCACAATGAATGCTTCCTATATAGGGAACGGTGCTCCGTGCTCCGCAGGGACTAGTACTGAAATTAAGGTGGGCCGCTGACGAATTACACCTCGCAGCCCAGGTTTTCTTCCTTCCTTTCATGGTTTACTTAATCAAAACCCGGTGTTACGCCGTCGTATGTCGGGCGGCTTGTTCAGCTAGGCAAATGTTATCTTCAGAAGGAACAAGGTAAGCTTTTCTCGCAAGTTGTCGTCGCTGCTCTGAAGTGGCGCAATGAATGCTTCCTATATAGGGAACGGTGCTCCGTGCTCCGGAGGAACCAGTACTGAAATTAAGGTGGGCCGCTGACGAATTACACCTCGCAGCCCAGGTTTTCTTCCTTCCTTTCATGGTTTACTTAATCAAAACCCGGTGTTACGCCGTCGTATGTCGGGCGGCTTGTTCAGCTAGGCAAAAGTTATCTTCAGAAGGAACCAGGTAAGCTTTTCTCGCAAGTTTTCGTCGCTGCTTTGAAGTGGAACAATGAATGCTTCCTATATAGGGAACGGTGCTCCGTGCTCCGCAGGGACTAGTACTGAAATTAAGGTGGGCCGCTGACGAATTACACCTCGCTGCCCAGGTTTTCTTCCTTCCTTTCATGGTTTACTTAATCAAAACCCGGTGATACGCCCTCGTATTTCGGGCGGCTTGTTCAGCTAGGCAAATGTTATCTTCAGAAGGAACCAGGTAAGCTTTTCTCGCAAGTTTTCGTCGCTGCTTTGAAGTGGCACAATGAATGCTTCCTATATAGGGAACGGTGCTCCGTGCTCCGCAGGAAGCAGTACTGAAATTAAGGTGGGCCGCTGACGAATTACACCTCTCAGCCCAGGTTTTCTTCCTTCCTTTCATGGTTTACTTAATCAAAACCCGGTGTTACGCCGTCGTATGTCGGGCGGCTTGTTCAGCTAGGCAAATGTTATCTTCAGAAGGAACCAGGTAAGCTTTTCTCGCAAGTTGTCGTCGCTGCTTTGAAGTGGCGCAATGAATGCTTCCTATATAGTGAACGGTGCTCCGTGCTCCGCAGGAACCAGTACTGAAATTAAGGTGGGCCGCTGACGAATTACACCTCGTAGCCCAGGTTTTCTTCCTTCCTTTCATGGTTTACTTAATCAAAACCCGGTGTTACGCCGTCGTATGTCGGGCGGCTTGTTCAGCTAGGCAAATGTTATCTTCAGAAGGAACCAGGTAAGCTTTTCTCGCAAGTTGTCGTCGCTGCTTTGAAGTGGCGCAATGAATGCTTCCTATAGAGTGAACGGTGCTCTGTGCTCCGCAGGAACCAGTACTGGAATTAAGGTGGGCCGCTGACGAATTACACCTCGCTGCCCAGGTTTTCTTCCTTCCTTTCATGGTTTACTTAATCAAAACCCGGTGTTACGCCGTCGTATGTCGGGCGGCTTGTTCAGCTAGGCAAAAGTTATCTTCAGAAGAAACCAGGTAAGCTTTTCTCGCAAGTTGTCGCTGCTTTGAAGTGGCGCAATGAATACTTCCTATATAGTGAACGGTGCTCTGTGCTCCGCAGGAACCAGTACTGAAATTAAGGTGGGCCGCTGACGAATTACACCTCGCAGCCCAGGTTTTCTTCCTTCCTTTCATGGTTTACTTAATCAAAACCCGGTGTTACGCCGTCGTATGTCGGGCGGCTTGTTCAGCTAGGTGAAATGTTATCTTCAGAAGGAACCGGTAAGCTTTTCTCGCAAGTTGTCGTCGCTGCTTTGAAGTGGCGAAATGAATGCTTCCTATATAGTGAACGGTGCTCTGTGCTCCGCAGGAACCAGTACTGAAATTAAGGTGGGCCGCTGACGAATTACACCTCTCGGCCCAGGTTTTCTTCCTTCCTTTCATGGTTTACTTAATCAAAACCCGGTGTTACGCCCTCGTATGTCGGGCGGCTTGTTCAGCTAGGCAAATGTTATCTTCAGAAGGAACCAGGTAAATTTTTCTCGCAAGTTTTCGTCGCTGCTTTGAAGTGGCACAATGAATGCTTCCCATATAGGGAACGGTGCTCCGTGCTCCGCAGGGACTAGTACTGAAATTAAGGTGGGCCGCTGACGAATTACACCTCGCAGCCCAGGTTTTCTTCCTTCCTTTCATGGTTTACTTAATCAAAACCCGGTATTACGCCGTCGTATGTCGGGCGGTTTGTTCAGCTAGGCAAATGTCATCTTCAGAAGGAACCAGGTAAGCTTTTCTCGCAAGTTTTCATCGCTGCTTTGAAGTGGCACAATGAATGCTTCCTATATAGGAACGGTGCTCCGTGCTGCGCAGGGAATAGTACTGAAATTAAGGTGGGCCGCTGACGAATTACACCTCGCAGCCCAGGTTTTCTTCCTTTCATGGTTTACTTAATCAAAACCCGGTGTTACGCCGTCGTATGTCGGGCGGCTTGTTCAGCTAGGCAAATGTTATCTTCAGAAGGAACCAGGTAAGCTTTTCTCGCAAGTTGTCGTCGCTGCTTTGAAGTGGCGCAATGAATGCTTCCTATATAGTGAACGGTGCTCCGTGCTCCGCAGGAACCAGTACTGAAATTAAGGTGGGCCGCTGACGAATTACACCTCGCAGCCCAGGTTTTCTTCCTTCCTTTCATGGTTTACTTAATCAAAACCCGGTGTTACGCCGTCGTATGTCGGGCGGCTTGTTCAGCTAGGCAAAAGTTATCTTCAGAAGGAACCAGGTAAGCTTTTCTCGCAAGTTGTCGTCGCTGCTTTGAAGTGGCGCAATGAATGCTTCCTATATAGTGAACGGTGCTCCGTGCTCCGCAGGGACTAGTACTGAAATTAAGGTGGGCCGCTGACGAATTACACCTCGCAGCCCAAATTTTCTTCCTTCCTTTCATGGTTTACTTAATCAAAACCCGGTGTTACGCCGTCGTATGTCGGGCGGCTTGTTCAGCTAGGCAAATGTTATCTTCAGAAGGAACCAGGTAAGCTTTTCTCGCGTTTTCGTCGCTGCTTTGAAGTGGCACAATGAATGCTTCCTATATAGGGAACGGTGCTCCGTGCTCCGCAGGGACTAGTACTGAAATTAAGGTGGGCCGCTGACGAATTCCACCTCGCAGCCCAGGTTTTCTTCCTTCCTTTCATGGTTTACTTAATCAAAACCCGGTGTTACGCCGTCGTATGTCGGGCGGCTTGTTCAGCAAGGCAAATGTTATCTTCAGAAGGAACCAGGTAAGCTTTTCTCGCAAGTTGTCGTCGCTGCTTTGAAGTAGCGCAATGAATGCTTCCTATATAGTGAACAGTGCTCCGCAGGGACTAGTACTGAAATTAAGGTGGGCCGCTGACGAATTCCACCTCGAAGCCCAGGTTTTCTTCCTTCCTTTCATGGTTTACTTAATCAAAATCCGGTGTTACGCCGTCGTATGTCGGGCGGCTTGTTCAGCAAGGCAAATGTTATCTTCAGAAGGAACCAGGTAAGCTTTTCTCGCAAGTTTTCGTCGCTGCTTTGAAGTGGCACAATGAATGCTTCCTATATAGGGAACGGTGCTCCGTGCTCCGCAGGGACTAGTACTGAAATTAAGGTGGGCCGCTGACGAATTACACCTCGCTGCCCAGGTTTTCTTCCTTCCTTTCATGGTTTACTTAATCAAAACCCGGTGATACGCCCTCGTATTTCGGGCGGCTTGTTCAGCTAGGCAAATGTTATCTTCAGAAGGAACCAGGTAAGCTTTTCTCGCAAGTTTTCGTCGCTGCTTTGAAGTGGCACAATGAATGCTTCCTATATAGGGAACGGTGCTCCGTGCTCCGCAGGAACCAGTACTGAAATTAAGGTGGGCCGCTGACGAATTACACCTCTCAGCCTAGGTTTTCTTCCTTCCTTTCATGGTTTACTTAATCAAAACCCGGTGTTACGCCGTCGTATGTCGGGCGGCTTGTTCAGCTAGGCAAATGTTATCTTCAGAAGGAACCAGGTAAGCTTTTCTCGCAAGTTGTCGTCGCTGCTTTGAAGTGGCGCAATGAATGCTTCCTATATAGTGAACGGTGCTCCGTGCTCCGCAGGAACCAGTACTGAAATTAAGGTGGGCCGCTGACGAATTACACCTCGCAGCCCAGGTTTTCTTCCTTCCTTTCATGGTTTACTTAATCAAAACCCGGTGTTACGCCGTCGTATGTCGGGCGGCTTGTTCAGCTAGGCAAAAGTTTTCAGAAGGAACCAGGTAAGCTTTTCTCGCAAGTTGTCGTCGCTGCTTTGAAGTGGCGCAATGAATGCTTCCTATATAGTGAACGGTGCTCTGTGCTCCGCAGGAACCAGTACTGGAATTAAGGTGGGCCGCTGACGAATTACACCTCGCTGCCCAGGTTTTCTTCCTTCCTTTCATGGTTTACTTAATCAAAACCCGGTGTTACGCCGTCGTATGTCGGGCGGCTTGTTCAGCTAGGCAAAAGTTATCTTCAGAAGAAACCAGGTAAGCTTTTCTCGCAAGTTGTCGTCGCTGCTTTGAAGTGGCGCAATGAATACTTCCTATATAGTGAACGGTGCTCTGTGCTCCGCAGGAACCAGTACTGAAATTAAGGTGGGCCGCTGACGAATTACACCTCGCAGCCCAGGTTTTCTTCCTTCCTTTCATGGTTTACTTAATCAAAACCCGGTGTTACGCCGTCGTATGTCGGGCGGCTTGTTCAGCTAGGCAAAAGTTTTCAGAAGGAACCAGGTAAGCTTTTCTCGCAAGTTGTCGTCGCTGCTTTGAAGTGGCGCAATGAATGCTTCCTATATAGTGAACGGTGCTCTGTGCTCCGCAGGAACCAGTACTGGAATTAAGGTGGGCCGCTGACGAATTACACCTCGCTGCCCAGGTTTTCTTCCTTCCTTTCATGGTTTACTTAATCAAAACCCGGTGTTACGCCGTCGTATGTCGGGCGGCTTGTTCAGCTAGGCAAAAGTTATCTTCAGAAGAAACCAGGTAAGCTTTTCTCGCAAGTTGTCGTCGCTGCTTTGAAGTGGCGAAATGAATGCTTCCTATATAGTGAACGGTGCTCTGTGCTCCGCAGGAACCATTACTGAAATTAAGGTGGGCCGCTGACGAATTACACCTCTCGGCCCAGGTTTTCTTCCTTCCTTTCATGGTTTACTTAATCAAAACCCGGTGTTACGCCCTCGTATGTCGGGCGGCTTGTTCAGCTAGGCAAATGTTATCTTCAGAAGGAACCAGGTAAATTTTTCTCGCAAGTTTTCGTCGCTGCTTTGAAGTGGCACAATGAATGCTTCCTATATAGGGAACGGTGCTCCGTGCTCCGCAGGGACTAGTACTGAAATTAAGGTGGGCCGCTGACGAATTACACCTCGCAGCCCAGGTTTTCTTCCTTCCTTTCATGGTTTACTTAATCAAAACCCGGTATTACGCCGTCGTATGTCGGGCGGTTTGTTCAGCTAGGCAAATGTCATCTTCAGAAGGAACCAGGTAAGCTTTTCTCGCAAGTTTTCATCGCTGCTTTGAAGTGGCACAATGAATGCTTCCTATATAGGAACGGTGCTCCGTGCTGCGCAGGGACTAGTACTGAAATTAAGGTGGGCCGCTGACGAATTACACCTCGCAGCCCAGGTTTTCTTCCTTTCATGGTTTACTTAATCAAAACCCGGTGTTACGCCGTCGTATGTCGGGCGGCTTGTTCAGCTAGGCAAATGTTATCTTCAGAAGGAACCAGGTAAGCTTTTCTCGCAAGTTGTCGTCGCTGCTTTGAAGTGGCGCAATGAATGCTTCCTATATAGTGAACGGTGCTCCGTGCTCCGCAGGAACCAGTACTGAAATTAAGGTGGGCCGCTGACGAATTACACCTCGCAGCCCAGGTTTTCTTCCTTCCTTTCATGGTTTACTTAATCAAAACCCGGTGTTACGCCGTCGTATGTCGGGCGGCTTGTTCAGCTAGGCAAAAGTTATCTTCAGAAGGAACCAGGTAAGCTTTTCTCGCAAGTTGTCGTCGCTGCTTTGAAGTGGCGCAATGAATGCTTCCTATATAGTGAACGGTGCTCTGTGCTCCGCAGGAACCAGTACTGAAATTAAGGTGGGCCGCTGACGAATTACACCTCGCAGCCCAGGTTTTCTTCCTTCCTTTCATGGTTTACTTAATCAAAACCCGGTGTTACGCCGTCGTATGTCGGGCGGCTTGTTCAGCTAGGCAAATGTTATCTTCAGAAGGAACCAGGTAAGCTTTTCTCGCAAGTTTTCGTCGCTGCTTTGAAGTGGCACAATGAATGCTTCCTATATAGGGAACGGTGCTCCTTGCTCCGCAGGAACCAGTACTGAAATTAAGGTGGGCCGCTGACGAATTACACCTCGCAGCCCAGGTTTTCTTCCTTCCTTTCATGGTTTACTTAATCAAAACCCGGTGATACGCCCTCGTATGTCGGGTGGCTTGTTCAGCTAGGCAAATGTTATCTTCAGAAGGAACCAGGTAAGCTTTTCTCGCAAGTTTTCGTCGCTGCTTTGAAGTGGCACAATGAATGCTTCCTATATAGGGAACGGTGCTCCGTGCTCCGCAGGGACTAGTACTGAAATTAAGTTGGCCGCTGACGAATTACACCTCGCAGCCCAGGTTTTCTTCCTTCCTTTCATGGTTTACTTAATCAAAACCCGGTGATACGCCCTCGTATGTCGGGCGGCTTGTTCAGCTAGGCAAATGTTATCTTCAGAAGGAACCAGGTAAGCTTTTCTCGCAAGTTTTCGTCGCTGCTTTGAAGTGGCACAATGAATGCTTCCTATATAGGGAACGGTGCTCCGTGCTCCGCAGGGACTAGTACTGAAATTAAGTTGGCCGCTGACGAATTACACCTCGCAGCCCAGGTTTTCTTCCTTCCTTTCATGGTTTACTTAATCAAAACCCGGTGTTACGCCGTCGTATGTCGGGCGGCTTGTTCAGCAAGGCAAATGTTATCTTCAGAAGGAACCAGGTAAGCTTTTCTCGCAAGTTGTCGTCGCTGCTTTGAAGTGGCGCAATGAATGCTTCCTATATAGTGAACAGTGCTCTGTGCTCCGCAGGAACCAGTACTGAAATTAAGGTGGGCCGCTGACGAATTACACCTCGCAGCCCAGGTTTTCTTCCTTCCTTTCATGGTTTACTTAATCAAAACCCGGTGTTACGCCCTCGTATGTCGGGCGGCTTGTTCAGCTAGGCAAAAGTTATCTTCAGAAGAAACCAGGTAAGCTTTTCTCGCAAGTTGTCGTCGCTGCTTTGAAGTGGCGCAATGAATGCTTCCTATATAGTGAACGGTGCTCCGTGCTCCGCAGGAACCAGTACTGAAATTAAGGTGGGCCGCTGACGAATTACACCTCGCAGCCCAGGTTTTCTTCCTTCCTTTCATGGTTTACTTAATCAAAACCCGGTGTTAGGCCCTCGTATGTCGGGCGGCTTGTTCAGCTAGGCAAATGTTATCTTCAGAAGGAACCAGGTAAGCTTTTCTCGCAAGTTGTCGTCGCTGCTTTGAAGTGGCGTAATGAATGCTTCCTATATAGTGAACGGTGCTCCGTGCTCCGCAGGGACCAGTACTGAAATTAAGGTGGGCCGCTGACGAATTACACCTCGCAGCCCAGGTTTTCTTCCTTCCTTTTATGGTTTACTTAATCAAAACCCGGTGTTACGCCGTCGTATGTCGGGCGGCTTGTTCAGCTAGGCAAATGTTATCTTCAGAAGGAACCAGGTAAGCTTTTCTCGCAAGTTTTCGTCGCTGCTTTGAAGTGGCACAATGAATGCTTCCTATATAGGGAACGGTGCTCCGTGCTCCGCAGGGACTAGTACTGAAATTAAGGTGGGCCGCTGACGAATTACACCTCGCAGCCCAGGTTTTCTTCCTTCCTTTCATGGTTTACTTAATCAAAACCCGGTGTTACGCCGTCGTATGTCGGGCGGCTTGTTCAGCTAGGCAAATGTTATCTTCAGAAGGAACCAGGTAAGCTTTTCTCGCAAGTTGTCGTCGCTGCTTTGAAGTGGCGCAATGAATGCTTCCTATATAGTGAACAGCGCTCTGTGCTCCGCAGGAACCAGTACTGAAATTAAGGTGGGCCGCTGACGAATTACACCTCGCAGCCCAGGTTTTCTTCCTTCCTTTCATGGTTTACTTAATCAAAACCCGGTGTTACGCCCTCGTATGTCGGGCGGCTTGTTCAGCTAGGCAAATGTTATCTTCAGAAGCAACCAGGTAAGCTTTTCTCGCAAGTTTTCGTCGCTGCTTTGAAGTGGCGCAATGAATGCTTCCTATATAGTGAACGGTGCTCTGTGCTCCGCAGGAACCAGTACTGAAATTAAGGTGGGCCGCTGACGAATTACACCTCGCGGCCCAGGTTTTCTTCCTTCCTTTCATGGTTTACTTAATCAAAACCCGGTGTTACGCCGTCGTATGTCGGGCGGCTTGTTCAGCTAGGCAAATGTTACCTTCAGAAGGAACCAGGTAAGCTTTTCTCGCAAGTTTTCATCGCTGCTTTGAAGTGGCACAATGAATGCTTCCATATAGGGAACGGTGCTCCGTGCTCCGCAGGAACCAGTACTGAAATTAAGGTGGGCCGCTGACGAATTACACCTCGCAGCCCAGGTTTTCTTCCTTCCTTTCATGGTTTACTTAATCAAAACCCGGTGTTACGCCGTCGTATGTCGGGCGGCTTGTTCAGCAAGGCAAATGTTATCTTCAGAAGGAACAAGGTAAGCTTTTCTCGCAAGTTGTTGTCGCTGCTTTGAAGTGGCGCAATGAATGCTTCCTATATAGTGAACAGTGCTCTGTGCTCCGCAGGAACCAGTACTGAAATTAAGGTGGGCCGCTGACGAATTACACCTCGCAGCCCAGGTTTTCTTCCTTCCTTTCATGGTTTACTTAATCAAAACCCGGTGTTACGCCCTCGTATGTCGGGCGGCTTGTTCAGCTAGGCAAAAGTTATCTTCAGAAGAAACCAGGTAAGCTTTTCTCGCAAGTTGTCGTCGCTGCTTTGAAGTGGCGTAATGAATGCTTCCTATATAGTGAACGGTGCTCCGTGCTCCGCAGGAACCAGTACTGAAATTAAGGTGGGCCGCTGACGAATTCCACCTCGAAGCCCAGGTTTTCTTCCTTCCTTTCATGGTTTACTTAATCAAAACCCGGTGTTACGCCGTCGTATGTCGGGCGGCTTGTTCAGCAAGGCAAATGTTATCTTCAGAAGGAACCAGGTAAGCTTTTCTCGCAAGTTTTCGTCGCTGCTTTGAAGTGGCACAATGAATGCTTCCTATATAGGGAACGGTTCTCCGTGCTCCGCAAGGACTAGTACTGAAATTAAGGTGGGCCGCTCGCAGCCCAGGTTTTCTTCCTTCCTTTCATGGTTTACTTAATAAAAACCCGGTGTTACGCCGTCGTATGTCGGGCGGCTTGTTCAGCAAGGCAAATGTTATCTTCAGAAGGAACCAGGTAAGCTTTTCTCGCAAGTTGTCGTCGCTGCTTTGAAGTGGCGCAATGAATGCTTCCTATATAGTGAACAGTGCTCCGTGCTCCGCAGGGACTAGTACTGAAATTAAGGTGGGCCGCTGACGAATTCCACCTCGAAGCCCAGGTTTTCTTCGTTCCTTTCATGGTTTACTTAATCAAAACCCGGTGTTACGCCGTCGTATGTCGGGCGGCTTGTTCAGCAAGGCAAATGTTATCTTCAGAAGGAACCAGGTAAGCTTTTCTCGCTAGTTGTCCTCGCTGCTTTGAAGTGGCGCAATGGATGCTTCCTATATAGTGAACAGTGCTCTGTGCTCCGCAGGAACCAGTACTGAAATTAAGGTGGGCCGCTGACGAATTACACCTCGCAGCCCAGGTTTTCTTCCTTCCTTTCATGGTTTACTTAATCAAAACCAGGTGTTACGCCCTCGTATGTCGGGCGGCTTGTTCAGCTAGGCAAATGTCATCTTCAGAAGGAACCAGGTAAGCTTTTCTCGCAAGTTTTCGTCGCTGCTTTGAAGTGGCACAATGAATGCTTCCTATATAGGGAACGGTGCTCCGTGCTCCGCAGGGACTAGTACTGAAATTAAGGTGGGCCGCTGACGAATTACACCTCGCAGCCCAGGTTTTCTTCCTTCCTTTCATGGTTTACTTAATCAAAACCCGGTGTTACGCCGTCGTATGTCGGGCGGCTTGTTCAGCTAGGCAAATGTTATCTTCAGAAGGAACAAGGTAAGCTTTTCTCGCAAGTTGTCGTCGCTGCTTTGAAGTGGCGCAATGAATGCTTCCTATATAGGGAACGGTGCTCCGTGCTCCGGAGGAACCAGTACTGAAATTAAGGTGGGCCGCTGACGAATTACACCTCGCAGCCCAGGTTTTCTTCCTTCCTTTCATGGTTTACTTAATCAAAACCCGGTGTTACGCCGTCGTATGTCGGGCGGCTTGTTCAGCTAGGCAAAAGTTATCTTCAGAAGGAACCAGGTAAGCTTTTCTCGCAAGTTGTCGTCGCTGCTTTGAAGTGGCGCAATGAATGCTTCCTATATAGTGAACGGTGCTCTGTGCTCCGCAGGAACCAGTACTGAAATTAGGGTGGGCCGCTGACGAATTACACCCCTCAGCCCAGGTTTTCTTCCTTCCTTTCATGGTTTACTTAATCAAAACCCGGTGTTACGCCCTCGTATGTCGGGCGGCTTGTTCAGCTAGGCAAATGTTATCTTCAGAAGCAACCAGGTAAGCTTTTCTCGCAAGTTTTCGTCGCTGCTTTGAAGTGGCGCGATGAATGCTTCCTATATAGTGAACGGTGCTCTGTGCTCCGCAGGAACCAGTACTGAAATTAAGGTGGGCCGCTGACGAATTACACCTCGCGGCCCAGGTTTTCTTCCTTCCTTTCATGGTTTACTTAATCAAAACCCGGTGTTACGCCGTCGTATGTCGGGCGGCTTGTTCAGCTAGGCAAATGTTATCTTCAGAAGGAACCAGGTAAGCTTTTCTCGCAAGTTGTCGTCGCTGCTTTGAAGTGGCGTAATGAATGCTTCCTATATAGTGAACGGTGCTCCGTGCTCCGCAGGAACCAGTACTGAAATTAAGGTGGGCCGCTGACGAATTACACCTCGCAGCCCAGGTTTTCTTCCTTCCTTTCATGGTTTACTTAATCAAAACCCGGTGTTACGCCGTCGTATGTCGGGCGGCTTGTTCAGCTAGGCAAATGTTATCTTCAGAAGGAACCAGGTAAGCTTTTCTCGCAAGTTGTCGTCGCTGCTTTGAAGTGGCGTAATGAATGCTTCCTATATAGTGAAGGGTGCTCCGTGCTCCGCAGGGACCAGTACTGAAATTAAGGTGGGCCGCTGACGAATTACACCTCGCAGCCCAGGTTTTCTTCCTTCCTTTCATGGTTTACTTAATCAAAACCCAGTGTTACGCCGTCGTATGTCGGGCGGCTTGTTCAGCTAGGCAAATGTTATCTTCAGAAGGAACCAGGTAAGCTTTTCTCGCAAGTTGTCGCTGCTTTGAAGTGGCGCAATGAATGCTTCCTATATAGTGAACGGTGCTCCGTGCTCCGCAGGAACCAGTACTGAAATTAAGGTGGGCCGCTGACGAATTACACCTCGCAGCCCAGGTTTTCTTCCTAGTACTGAAATTAAGGTGGGCCGCTGACGAATTACACCTCACAGCCCAAATTTTCTTCCTTCCTTTCATGGTTTACTTAATCAAAACCCGGTGTTACGCCGTCGTATGTCGGGCGGCTTGTTCAGCTAGGCAAATGTTATCTTCAGAAGGAACCAGGTAAGCTTTTCTCGCAATTTTCGTCGCTGCTTTGAAGTGGCACAATGAATGCTTCCTATATAGGGAACGGTGCTCCGTGCTCCGCAGGGACTAGTACTGAAATTAAGGTGGGCCGCTGACGAATCCCACCTCGCAGCCCAGGTTCTCTTCCTTCCTTTCATGGTTTACTTAATCAAAACCCGGTGTTACGCCGTCGTATGTCGGGCGGCTTGTTCAGCTAGGCAAATGTTATCTTCAGAAGGAACCAGGTAAGCTTTTCTCGCAATTTTCGTCGCTGCTTTGAATTGGCACAATGAATGCTTCCTATATAGGGAACGGTGCTCCGTGCTCCGCAGGGACTAGTACTGAAATTAAGGTGGGCCGCTGACGAATTACACCTCGCGGCCCAGGTTTTCTTCCTTCCTTTCATGGTTTACTTAATCAAAACCCGGTGTTACGCCCTCGTATGTCGGGCGGCTTGTTCAGCTAGGCAAATGTTATCTTCAGAAGGAACCAGGTAAGCTTTTCTCGCAAGTTTTCGTCGCTGCTTTGAAGTGGCACAATGAATGCTTCCTATATAGGGAACGGTGCTCCGTGCTCCGCAGGGACTAGTACTGAAATTAAGGCGGGCCGCTGACGAATTACCCCTCGCAGCCCAGGTTTTCTTCCTTCCTTTTATGGTTTACTTAATCAAAACCCGGTGTTACGTCGTCGTATGTCGGGCGGCTTGTTCAGCTAGGCAAATGTTATCTTCAGAAGGAACCAGGTAAGCATTTTCTCGCAAGTTGTCATCGCTGCTTTGAAGTGGCGCAATGAATGCTTCCTATATAGCGAACGGTGCTCTGTGCTCCGCAGGAACCAGTACTGAAATTAAGGTGGGCCGCTGACGAATTACACCTCGCAGCCCAGGTTTTCTTCCTTCCTTTCATGGTTTACTTAATCAAAACCCGGTGTTAAGCCGTCGTATGTCGGGCGGCTTGTTCAGCTAGGCAAAAGTCATCTTCAGAAGAAACCAGGTAAGCTTTTCTCGCAAGTTGTCGTCGCTGCTTTGAAGTGGCGCAATGAATGCTTCCTATATAGTGAACGGTGCTCTGTGCTCCGCAGGAACCAGTACTGAAATTAAGGTGGGCCGCTGACGAATTACACCTCGCAGCCCAGGTTTTCTTCCTTTCATGGTTTACTTAATCAAAACCCGGTGTTACGCCGTCGTATGTCGGGCGGCTTGTTCATCTAGGCAAATGTTATCTTCAGAAGGAACCAGGTAAGCTTTTCTGGCAAGTTTTCGTCGCTGCTTAGAAGTGGAGCAATGAATGCTTCCTATATAGTGAACGGTGCTGCGTGCTCCGCAGGAACCAGTACTGAAATTGAGGTGGGCCGCTGACGAATTACACCTCGCAGCCGAGGTTTTCTTCCTTCCTTTCATGGTTTACTTAATGAAAACCCTGTGTTACGCCCTCGTATGTCGGGCGGCTTGTTCAGCTAGGCAAAGGTTATCTTCAGAAGGAACCAGGTAAGCATTTTCTCGCAAGTTTTCGTCGCTGCTTTGAAGTGGCGCAATGAATGCTTCCTATATAGTGAACGGTGCTCTGTGCTCCGCAGGAACCAGTACTGAAATTAAGGTGGGCCGCTGACGAATTACACCTTGCTGCCCAGGTTTTCTTCCTTCCTTTCATGGTTTACTTAATCAAAACCCGGTGTTACGCCGTCGTATGTCGGGCGGCTTGTTCAGCTAGGCAAAAGTTATCTTCAGAAGAAACCAGGTAAGCTTTTCTCGCGTTGTCGTCGCTGCTTTGAAGTGGCGCAATGAATGCTTCCTATATAGTGAACGGTGCTCTGTGCTCCGCAGGAACCAGTACTGAAATTAAGGTGGGCCGCTGACGAATTACACCTCGCAGCCCAGGTTTTCTTCCTTCCTTTCATGTTTACTTAATCAAAACCCGGTGATACGCCCTCGTATGTCGGGTGGCTTGTTCAGCTAGGCAAATGTTATCTTCAGAAGGAACCAGGTAAGCTTTTCTCGCGTTTTCGTCGCTGCTTTGAAGTGGCACAATGAATGCTTCCTATATAGGGAACGGTGCTCCGTGCTCCGCAGGGACTAGTACTGAAATTAAGGTGGGCCGCTGACGAATTACACCTCGCGGCCCAGGTTTTCTTACTTCCTTTCATGGTTTACTTAATCAAAACCCGGTGTTACGCCCTCGTATGTCGGGCGGCTTGTTCAGCTAGGCAAATGTTATCTTCAGAAGGAACCAGGTAAGGTTTTCTCGCAAGTTTTCGTCGCTGCTTTGAAGTGGCACAATGAATGCTTCCTATATAGGGAACGGTGCTCCGTGCTCCGCAGGGACTAGTACTGAAATTAAGGTGGGCCGCTGACGAATTACACCTCGCGGCCCAGGTTTTCTTCCTTCCTTTCATGGTTTACTTAATCAAAACCCCGTGTTACGCCCTCGTATGTCGGGCGGCTTGTTCGGCTAGGCAAATGTTATCTTCAGAAGGAACCAGGTAAGCTTTTCTCGCAAGTTTTCGTCGCTGCTTTGAAGTGGCACAATGAATGCTTCCTATATAGGGAACGGTGCTCCGTGCTCCGCAGGGACTAGTACAGAAATTAAGGTGGGCCGCTGACGAATTACACCTCGCAGCCCAGGTTTTCTTCCTTCCTTTCATGGTTTACTTAATCAAAACCCGGTGTTACGCCGTCGTATGTCGGGCGGCTTGTTCAGCTAGGCAAATGTTATCTTCAGAAGGAACCAGGTAATATTTTCTCGCAAGTTGTCGTCGCTGCTTTGAAGTGGCGCAATGAATGCTTCCTATATAGTGAACGGTGCCGTGCTCCGCAGGAACCAGTACTGAAATTAAGGTGGGCCGCTGACGAATTACACCTCGCAGCCCAGGTTTTCTTCCTTCCTTTCATGGTTTACTTAATCAATACCCGGTGTTACGCCGTCGTATGTCGGGCGGCTTGTTCAGCTAGGCAAATGTTATCTTCAGAAGGAACCAGGTAAGCTTTTCTCGCAAGTTTTCGTCGCTGCTTTGAAGTGGCACAATGAATGCTTCCTATATAGGGAACGGTGCTCCGTGCTCCGCAGGGACTAGTACTGAAATTAAGGTGGGCCGCTGACGAATTACACCTCGCAGCCCAGGTTTTCTTCCTTCCTTTCATGGTTTACTTAATCAAAACCCGGTGTTACGCCGTCGTATGTCGGGCGGCTTGTTCAGCTAGGCAAATGTTATCTTCAGAAGGAACCAGGTAAGCTTTTCTCGCAAGTTGTCGTCGCTGCTTTGAAGTGGCGCAATGAATGCTTCCTATATAGTGAACGGTGCTCTGTGCTCCGCAGGAACCAGTACTGAAATTAGGGTGGGCCGCTGACGAATTACACCTCGCAGCCCAGGTTTTCTTCCTTCCTTTCATGGTTTACTTATTCAAAACCCGGTGTTACGCCCTCGTATGTCGGGCGGCTTGTTCAGCTAGGCAAATGTTATCTTCAGAAGGAACCAGGTAAGCTTTTCTCGCAAGTTTTCGTCGCTGCTTTGAAGTGGCACAATGAATGCTTCCTATATAGGGAACGGTGCTCCGTGCTCCGCAGGGACTAGTACTGAAATTAAGGTGGGCCGCTGACGAATTACACCTCGCGGCCCAGGTTTTCTTCCTTTCTTTCATGGTTTACTTAATCAAAACCCGGTGTTACGCCGTCGTATGTCGGGCGGCTTGTTCAGCTAGGCAAATGTTATCTTCAGAAGGAACCAGGTAAGCTTTTCTCGCAAGTTGTCGTCGCTGCTTTGAAGTGGCGCAATGAATGCTTCCTATATAGCGAACGGTGCTCTGTGCTCCGCAGGAACCAGTACTGAAATTAAGGTGGGCCGCTGACGAATTACACCTCGCAGCCCAGGTTTTCTTCCTTTCATGGTTTACTTAATCAAAACCCGGTGTTACGCCGTCGTATGTCGGGCGGCTTGTTCAGCTAGGCAAATGTTATCTTCAGAAGGAACCAGGTAAGCTTTTCTCGCAATTTTCGTCGCTGCTTTGAAGTGGCACAATGAATGCTTCCTATATAGGGAACGGTGCTCCGTGCTCCGCAGGGACTAGTACTGAAATTAAGGTGGGCCGCTGACGAATTACACCTCGCGGACCAGGTTTTCTTCCTTCCTTTATGGTTTACTTAATCAAAACCCGGTGTTACGCCCTCGTATGTCGGGCGGCTTGTTCAGCTAGGCAAATGTTATCTTATGAAGGAACCAGGTAAGCTTTTCTCGCAAGTTTTCGTCGCTGCTTTGAAGTGGCACAATGAATGCTTCCTATATAGGGAACGGTGCTCCGTGCTCCGCAGGGACTAGTACTGAAATTAAGGCGGGCCGCTGACGAATTACACCTCGCAGCCCAGGTTTTCTTCCTTCCTTTTATGGTTTACTTAATCAAAACCCGGTGTTACGCCTTCGTATGTCGGGCGGCTTGTTCAGCTAGGCAAATGTTATCTTCAGAAGGAACCAGGTAAGCATTTTCTCGCAAGTTGTCGTCGCTGCTTTGAAGGGGCGCAATGAATGCTTCCTATATAGCGAACGGTGCTCTGTGCTCCGCAGGAACCAGTACTGAAATTAAGGTGGGCCGCTGACGAATTACACCTCGCAGCCCAGGTTTTCTTCCTTCCTTTCATGGTTTACTTAATCAAAACCCGGTGTTAAGCCGTCGTATGTCGGGCGGCTTGTTCAGCTAGGCAAAAGTTATCTTCAGAAGAAACCAGGTAAGCTTTTCTCGCAAGTTGTCGTCGCTGCTTTGAAGTGGCGCAATGAATGCTTCCTATATAGTGAACGGTGCTGTGTGCTCCGCAGGAACCAGTACTGAAATTAAGGTGGGCCGCTGACGAATTACACCTCGCGGACCAGGTTTTCTTCCTTCCTTTCATGGTTTACTTAATCAAAACCCGGTGTTACGCCCTCGTATGTCGGGCGGCTTGTTCAGCTAGGCAAATGTTATCTTCAGAAGGAACCAGGTAAGCTTTTCGCGCAAGTTGTCGTCGCTGCTTTGAAGTGGCGCAATGAATGCTTCCTATATAGTGAACGGTGCTGTGTGCTCCGCAGGAACCAGTACTGAAATTAAGGTGGGCCGCTGACGAATTACACCTCGCAGCCCAGGTTTTCTTCCTTTCATGGTTTACTTAATCAAAACCCGGTGTTACGCCGTCGTATGTCGGGCGGCTTGTTCAGCTAGGCAAATGTTATCTTCAGAAGGAACCAGGTAAGCTTTTCTGGCAAGTTGTCGTCGCTGCTTAGAAGTGGAGCAATGAATGCTTCCTATATAGTGAACGGTGCTGCGTGCTCCGCAGGAACCAGTACTGAAATTGAGGTGGGCCGCTGACGAATTACACCTCGCAGCCGAGGTTTTCTTCCTTTCATGGTTTACTTAATCAAAACCCTGTGTTACGCCCTCGTATGTCGGGCGGCTTGTTCAGCTAGGCAAAGGTTATCTTCAGAAGGAACCAGGTAAGCTTTTCTCGCAAGTTTTCGTCGCTGCTTTGAAGTGGCGCAATGAATGCTTCCTATATAGGGAACGGTGCTCCGTGCTCCGCAGGGACTAGTACTGAAATCAAGGTGGGCCGCTGACGAATTACACCTCGCAGCCCAGGTTTTCTTCCTTCCTTTCATGGTTTACTTAATCAAAACCCGGTGTTACGCCGTCGTATGTCGGGCGGCTTGTTCAGCTAGGCAAATGTTATCTTCAGAAGGAACCAGGTAAGCTTTTCTCGCAAGTTGTCGTCGCTGCTTTGAAGTGGCGCAATGAATGCTTCCTATATAGTGAACGGTGCTCTGTGCTCCGCAGGAACCAGTACTGAAATTAAGGTGGGCCGCTGACGAATTACACCTCGCAGCCCAGGTTTTCTTCCTTCCTTTCATGGTTTACTTAATCAAAACCCGGTGTTACGCCGTCGTATGTCGGGCGGCTTGTTCAGCTAGGCAAAAGTCATCTTCAGAAGAAACCAGGTAAGCTTTTCTCGCAAGTTGTCGTCGCTGCTTTGAAGTGGCGCAATGAATGCTTCCTATATAGTGAACGGTGCTCTGTGCTCCGCAGGAACCAGTACTGAAATTAAGGTGGGCCGCTGACGAATTACACCTCGCAGCCCAGGTTTTCTTCCTTTCATGGTTTACTTAATCAAAACCCGGTGTTAAGCCGTCGTATGTCGGGCGGCTTGTTCAGCTAGGCAAATGTTATCTTCAGAAGGAACCAGGTAAGCTTTTCTGGCAAGTTGTCGTCGCTGCTTAGAAGTGGAGCAATGAATGCTTCCTATATAGTGAACGGTGCTGCGTGCTCCGCAGGAACCAGTACTGAAATTGAGGTGGGCCGCTGACGAATTACACCTCGCAGCCGAGGTTTTCTTCCTTCCTTTCATGGTTTACTTAATCAAAACCCTGTGTTACGCCCTCGTATGTCGGGCGGCTTGTTCAGCTAGGCAAAGGTTATCTTCAGAAGGAACCAGGTAAGCTTTTCTCGCAAGTTTTCGTCGCTGCTTTGAAGTGGCGCAATGAATGCTTCCTATATAGTGAACGGTGCTCTGTGCTCCGCAGGAACCAGTACTGAAATTAAGGTGGGCCGCTGACGAATTACACCTTGCTGCCCAGGTTTTCTTCCTTCCTTTCATGGTTTACTTAATCAAAACCCGGTGTTATGCCGTCGTATGTCGGGCGGCTTGTTCAGCTAGGCAAAAGTTATCTTCAGAAGAAACCAGGTAAGCTTTTCTCGCGTTGTCGTCGCTGCTTTGAAGTGGCGCAATGAATGCTTCCTATATAGTGAACGGTGCTCTGTGCTCCGCAGGAACCAGTACTGAAATTAAGGTGGGCCGCTGACGAATTACACCTCGCAGCCCAGGTTTTCTTCCTTCCTTTCATGTTTACTTAATCAAAACCCGGTGATACGCCCTCGTATGTCGGGTGGCTTGTTCAGCTAGGCAAAAGTTATCTTCAGAAGAAACCAGGTAAGCTTTTCTCGCAAGTTGTCGTCGCTGCTTTGAAGTGGCGCAATGAATGCTTCCTATATAGTGAACGGTGCTGTGTGCTCCGCAGGAACCAGTACTGAAATTAAGGTGGGCCGCTGACGAATTACACCTCGCGGACCAGGTTTTCTTCCTTCCTTTCATGGTTTACTTAATCAAAACCCGGTGTTACGCCCTCGTATGTCGGGCGGCTTGTTCAGCTAGGCAAATGTTATCTTCAGAAGGAACCAGGTAAGCTTTTCGCGCAAGTTGTCGTCGCTGCTTTGAAGTGGCGCAATGAATGCTTCCTATATAGTGAACGGTGCTGTGTGCTCCGCAGGAACCAGTACTGAAATTAAGGTGGGCCGCTGACGAATTACACCTCGCAGCCCAGGTTTTCTTCCTTTCATGGTTTACTTAATCAAAACCCGGTGTTACGCCGTCGTATGTCGGGCGGCTTGTTCAGCTAGGCAAATGTTATCTTCAGAAGGAACCAGGTAAGCTTTTCTGGCAAGTTGTCGTCGCTGCTTAGAAGTGGAGCAATGAATGCTTCCTATATAGTGAACGGTGCTGCGTGCTCCGCAGGAACCAGTACTGAAATTGAGGTGGGCCGCTGACGAATTACACCTCGCAGCCGAGGTTTTCTTCCTTTCATGGTTTACTTAATCAAAACCCTGTGTTACGCCCTCGTATGTCGGGCGGCTTGTTCAGCTAGGCAAAGGTTATCTTCAGAAGGAACCAGGTAAGCTTTTCTCGCAAGTTTTCGTCGCTGCTTTGAAGTGGCGCAATGAATGCTTCCTATATAGTGAACGGTGCTCTGTGCTCCGCAGGAACCAGTACTGAAATTAAGGTGGGCCGCTGACGAATTACACCTTGCTGCCCAGGTTTTCTTCCTTCCTTTCATGGTTTACTTAATCAAAACCCGGTGTTACGCCGTCGTATGTCGGGCGGCTTGTTCAGCTAGGCAAAAGTTATCTTCAGAAGAAACCAGGTAAGCTTTTCTCGCGTTGTCGTCGCTGCTTTGAAGTGGCGCAATGAATGCTTCCTATATAGTGAACGGTGCTCTGTGCTCCGCAGGAACCAGTACTGAAATTAAGGTGGGCCGCTGACGAATTACACCTCGCAGCCCAGGTTTTCTTCCTTCCTTTCATGTTTACTTAATCAAAACCCGGTGATACGCCCTCGTATGTCGGGTGGCTTGTTCAGCTAGGCAAATGTTATCTTCAGAAGGAACCAGGTAAGCTTTTCTCGCGTTTTCGTCGCTGCTTTGAAGTGGCACAATGAATGCTTCCTATATAGGGAACGGTGCTCCGTGCTCCGCAGGGACTAGTACTGAAATTAAGGTGGGCCGCTGACGAATTACACCTCGCGGCCCAGGTTTTCTTACTTCCTTTCATGGTTTACTTAATCAAAACCCGGTGTTACGCCCTCGTATGTCGGGCGGCTTGTTCAGCTAGGCAAATGTTATCTTCAGAAGGAACCAGGTAAGGTTTTCTCGCAAGTTTTCGTCGCTGCTTTGAAGTGGCACAATGAATGCTTCCTATATAGGGAACGGTGCTCCGTGCTCCGCAGGGACTAGTACTGAAATTAAGGTGGGCCGCTGACGAATTACACCTCGCGGCCCAGGTTTTCTTCCTTCCTTTCATGGTTTACTTAATCAAAACCCCGTGTTACGCCCTCGTATGTCGGGCGGCTTGTTCGGCTAGGCAAATGTTATCTTCAGAAGGAACCAGGTAAGCTTTTCTCGCAAGTTTTCGTCGCTGCTTTGAAGTGGCACAATGAATGCTTCCTATATAGGGAACGGTGCTCCGTGCTCCGCAGGGACTAGTACAGAAATTAAGGTGGGCCGCTGACGAATTACACCTCGCAGCCCAGGTTTTCTTCCTTCCTTTCATGGTTTACTTAATCAAAACCCGGTGTTACGCCGTCGTATGTCGGGCGGCTTGTTCAGCTAGGCAAATGTTATCTTCAGAAGGAACCAGGTAATATTTTCTCGCAAGTTGTCGTCGCTGCTTTGAAGTGGCGCAATGAATGCTTCCTATATAGTGAACGGTGCCGTGCTCCGCAGGAACCAGTACTGAAATTAAGGTGGGCCGCTGACGAATTACACCTCGCAGCCCAGGTTTTCTTCCTTCCTTTCATGGTTTACTTAATCAATACCCGGTGTTACGCCGTCGTATGTCGGGCGGCTTGTTCAGCTAGGCAAATAATATCTTCAGAAGGAACCAGGTAAGCTTTTCTCGCAAGTTTTCGTCGCTGCTTTGAAGTGGCACAATGAATGCTTCCTATATAGGGAACGGTGCTCCGTGCTCCGCAGGGACTAGTACTGAAATTAAGGTGGGCCGCTTACGAATTACACCTCGCAGCCCAGGTTTTCTTCCTTCCTTTCATGGTTTACTTAGTCAAAACCCTGTGTTACGCCGTCGTATGTCGGGCGGCTTGTTCAGCTAGGCAAATGTTATCTTCAGAAGGAACCAGGTAAGCTTTTCTCGCAAGTTGTCGTCGCTGCTTTGAAGTGGCGCAATGAATGCTTCCTATATAGTGAACGGTGCTCTGTGCTCCGCAGGAACCAGTACTGAAATTAGGGTGGGCCGCTGACGAATTACACCTCGCAGCCCAGGTTTTCTTCCTTCCTTTCATGGTTTACTTATTCAAAACCCGGTGTTACGCCCTCGTATGTCGGGCGGCTTGTTCAGCTAGGCAAATGTTATCTTCAGAAGGAACCAGGTAAGCTTTTCTCGCAAGTTTTCGTCGCTGCTTTGAAGTGGCACAATGAATGCTTCCTATATAGGGAACGGTGCTCCGTGCTCCGCAGGGACTAGTACTGAAATTAAGGTGGGCCGCTGACGAATTACACCTCGCGGCCCAGGTTTTCTTCCTTTCTTTCATGGTTTACTTAATCAAAACCCGGTGTTACGCCGTCGTATGTCGGGCGGCTTGTTCAGCTAGGCAAATGTTATCTTCAGAAGGAACCAGGTAAGCTTTTCTCGCAAGTTGTCGTCGCTGCTTTGAAGTGGCGCAATGAATGCTTCCTATATAGCGAACGGTGCTCTGTGCTCCGCAGGAACCAGTACTGAAATTAAGGTGGGCCGCTGACGAATTACACCTCGCAGCCCAGGTTTTCTTCCTTTCATGGTTTACTTAATCAAAACCCGGTGTTACGCCGTCGTATGTCGGGCGGCTTGTTCAGCTAGGCAAATGTTATCTTCAGAAGGAACCAGGTAAGCTTTTCTCGCAATTTTCGTCGCTGCTTTGAAGTGGCACAATGAATGCTTCCTATATAGGGAACGGTGCTCCGTGCTCCGCAGGGACTAGTACTGAAATTAAGGTGGGCCGCTGACGAATTACACCTCGCGGACCAGGTTTTCTTCCTTCCTTTCATGGTTTACTTAATCAAAACCCGGTGTTACGCCCTCGTATGTCGGGCGGCTTGTTCAGCTAGGCAAATGTTATCTTCAGAAGGAACCAGGTAAGCTTTTCTCGCAAGTTTTCGTCGCTGCTTTGAAGTGGCACAATGAATGCTTCCTATATAGGGAACGGTGCTCCGTGCTCCGCAGGGACTAGTACTGAAATTAAGGCGGGCCGCTGACGAATTAAACCTCGCAGCCCAGGTTTTCTTCCTTCCTTTTATGGTTTACTTAATCAAAACCCGGTGTTACGCCGTCGTATGTCGGGCGGCTTGTTCAGCTAGGCAAATGTTATCTTCAGAAGGAACCAGGTAAGCATTTTCTCGCAAGTTGTCGTCGCTGCTTTGAAGGGGCGCAATGAATGCTTCCTATATAGCGAACGGTGCTCTGTGCTCCGCAGGAACCAGTACTGAAATTAAGGTGGGCCGCTGACGAATTACACCTCGCAGCCCAGGTTTTCTTCCTTCCTTTCATGGTTTACTTAATCAAAACCCGGTGTTAAGCCGTCGTATGTCGGGCGGCTTGTTCAGCTAGGCAAAAGTTATCTTCAGAAGAAACCAGGTAAGCTTTTCTCGCAAGTTGTCGTCGCTGCTTTGAAGTGGCGCAATGAATGCTTCCTATATAGTGAACGGTGCTGTGTGCTCCGCAGGAACCAGTACTGAAATTAAGGTGGGCCGCTGACGAATTACACCTCGCGGACCAGGTTTTCTTCCTTCCTTTCATGGTTTACTTAATCAAAACCCGGTGTTACGCCCTCGTATGTCGGGCGGCTTGTTCAGCTAGGCAAATGTTATCTTCAGAAGGAACCAGGTAAGCTTTTCTCGCAAGTTTTCGTCGCTGCTTTGAAGTGGCACAATGAATGCTTCCTATATAGGGAACGGTGCTCCGTGCTCCGCAGGGACTAGTACTGAAATTAAGGCGGGCCGCTGACGAATTACACCTCGCAGCCCAGGTTTTCTTCCTTCCTTTTATGGTTTACTTAATCAAAACCCGGTGTTACGCCGTCGTATGTCGGGCGGCTTGTTCAGCTAGGCAAATGTTATCTTCAGAAGGAACCAGGTAAGCATTTTCTCGCAAGTTGTCGTCGCTGCTTTGAAGGGGCGCAATGAATGCTTCCTATATAGCGAACGGTGCTCTGTGCTCCGCAGGAACCAGTACTGAAATTAAGGTGGGCCGCTGACGAATTACACCTCGCAGCCCAGGTTTTCTTCCTTCCTTTCATGGTTTACTTAATCAAAACCCGGTGTTAAGCCGTCGTATGTCGGGCGGCTTGTTCAGCTAGGCAAAAGTTATCTTCAGAAGAAACCAGGTAAGCTTTTCTCGCAAGTTGTCGTCGCTGCTTTGAAGTGGCGCAATGAATGCTTCCTATATAGTGAACGGTGCTGTGTGCTCCGCAGGAACCAGTACTGAAATTAAGGTGGGCCGCTGACGAATTACACCTCGCAGCCCAGGTTTTCTTCCTTTCATGGTTTACTTAATCAAAACCCGGTGTTACGCCGTCGTATGTCGGGCGGCTTGTTCAGCTAGGCAAATGTTATCTTCAGAAGGAACCAGGTAAGCTTTTCTCGCAAGTTGTCGTCGATGCTTTGAAGTGGCGCAATGAATGCTTCCTATATAGTGAACGGTGCTGCGTGCTCCGCAGGAACCAGTACTGAAATTGAGGTGGGCCGCTGACGAATTACACCTCGCAGCCGAGGTTTTCTTCCTTTCATGGTTTACTTAATCAAAACCCTGTGTTACGCCCTCGTATGTCGGGCGGCTTGTTCAGCTAGGCAAAGGTTATCTTCAGAAGGAACCAGGTAAGCTTTTCTCGCAAGTTTTCGTCGCTGCTTTGAAGTGGCGCAATGAATGCTTCCTATATAGGGAACGGTGCTCCGTGCTCCGCAGGGACTAGTACTGAAATCAAGGTGGGCCGCTGACGAATTACACCTCGCAGCCCAGGTTTTCTTCCTTCCTTTCATGGTTTACTTAATCAAAACCCGGTGTTACGCCGTCGTATGTCGGGCGGCTTGTTCAGCTAGGCAAATGTTATCTTCAGAAGGAACCAGGTAAGCTTTTCTCGCAAGTAGTCGTCGCTGCTTTGAAGTGGCGCAATGAATGCTTCCTATATAGTGAACGGTGCTCTGTGCTCCGCAGGAACCAGTACTGAAATTAAGGTGGGCCGCTGACGAATTACACCTCGCAGCCCAGGTTTTCTTCCTTCCTTTCATGGTTTACTTAATCAAAACCCGGTGTTACGCCGTCGTATGTCGGGCGGCTTGTTCAGCTAGGCAAATGTTATCTTCAGAAGGAACCAGGTAAGCTTTTCTCGCAAGTTGTCGTCGCTGCTTTGAAGTGGCGCAATGAATGCTTCCTATATAGTGACCGGTGCTCTGTGCTCCGCAGGAACCAGTACTGAAATTAAGGTGGGCCGCTGACGAATTACACCTCGCAGCCCAGGTTTTCTTCCTTCCTTTCATTGTTTACTTAATCAAAACCCGGTGTTACGCCCTCGTATGTCGGGCGGCTTGTTCAGCTAGGCAAATGTTATCTTCAGAAGCAACCAGGTAAGCTTTTCTCGCAAGTTTTCGTCGCTGCTTTGAAGTGGCGCAATGAATGCTTCCTATATAGTGAACGGTGCTCTGTGCTCCGCAGGAGCCAGTACTGAAATTAAGGTGGGCCGCTGACGAATTACACCTCGCGGCCCAGGTTTTCTTCCTTCCTTTCATGGTTTACTTAATCAAAACCCGGTGTTAAGCCGTCGTATGTCGGGCGGCTTGTTCAGCTAGGCAAAAGTTATCTTCAGAAGAAACCAGGTAAGCTTTTCTCGCAAGTTGTCGTCGCTGCTTTGAAGTGACGCAATGAATGCTTCCTATATAGTGAACGGTGCTGTGTGCTCCGCAGGAACCAGTACTGAAATTAAGGTGGGCCGCTGACGAATTACACCTCGCGGACCAGGTTTTCTTCCTTCCTTTCATGGTTTACTTAATCAAAACCCGGTGTTACGCCCTCGTATGTCGGGCGGCTTGTTCAGCTAGGCAAATGTTATCTTCAGAAGGAACCAGGTAAGCTTTTCTCGCAAGTTTTCGTCGCTGCTTTGAAGTGGCACAATGAATGCTTCCTATATAGGGAACGGTGCTCCGTGCTCCGCAGGGACTAGTACTGAAATTAAGGCGGGCCGCTGACGAATTACACCTCGCAGCCCAGGTTTTCTTCCTTCCTTTTATGGTTTACTTAATCAAAACCCGGTGTTACGCCGTCGTATGTCGGGCGGCTTGTTCAGCTAGGCAAATGTTATCTTCAGAAGGAACCAGGTAAGCATTTTCTCGCAAGTTGTCGTCGCTGCTTTGAAGGGGCGCAATGAATGCTTCCTATATAGCGAACGGTGCTCTGTGCTCCGCAGGAACCAGTACTGAAATTAAGGTGGGCCGCTGACGAATTACACCTCGCAGCCCAGGTTTTCTTCCTTCCTTTCATGGTTTACTTAATCAAAACCCGGTGTTAAGCCGTCGTATGTCGGGCGGCTTGTTCAGCTAGGCAAAAGTTATCTTCAGAAGAAACCAGGTAAGCTTTTCTCGCAAGTTGTCGTCGCTGCTTTGAAGTGGCGCAATGAATGCTTCCTATATAGTGAACGGTGCTGTGTGCTCCGCAGGAACCAGTACTGAAATTAAGGTGGGCCGCTGACGAATTACACCTCGCAGCCCAGGTTTTCTTCCTTTCATGGTTTACTTAATCAAAACCCGGTGTTACGCCGTCGTATGTCGGGCGGCTTGTTCAGCTAGGCAAATGTTATCTTCAGAAGGAACCAGGTAAGCTTTTCTCGCAAGTTGTCGTCGCTGCTTTGAAGTGGCGCAATGAATGCTTCCTATATAGTGAACGGTGCTGCGTGCTCCGCAGGAACCAGTACTGAAATTGAGGTGGGCCGCTGACGAATTACACCTCGCAGCCGAGGTTTTCTTCCTTTCATGGTTTACTTAATCAAAACCCTGTGTTACGCCCTCGTATGTCGGGCGGCTTGTTCAGCTAGGCAAAGGTTATCTTCAGAAGGAACCAGGTAAGCTTTTCTCGCAAGTTTTCGTCGCTGCTTTGAAGTGGCGCAATGAATGCTTCCTATATAGGGAACGGTGCTCCGTGCTCCGCAGGGACTAGTACTGAAATCAAGGTGGGCCGCTGACGAATTACACCTCGCAGCCCAGGTTTTCTTCCTTCCTTTCATGGTTTACTTAATCAAAACCCGGTGTTACGCCGTCGTATGTCGGGCGGCTTGTTCAGCTAGGCAAATGTTATCTTCAGAAGGAACCAGGTAAGCTTTTCTCGCAAGTTGTCGTCGCTGCTTTGAAGTGGCGCAATGAATGCTTCCTATATAGTGAACGGTGCTCTGTGCTCCGCAGGAACCAGTACTGAAATTAAGGTGGGCCGCTGACGAATTACACCTCGCAGCCCAGGTTTTCTTCCTTCCTTTCATGGTTTACTTAATCAAAACCCGGTGTTACGCCGTCGTATGTCGGGCGGCTTGTTCAGCTAGGCAAATGTTATCTTCAGAAGGAACCAGGTAAGCTTTTCTCGCAAGTTGTCGTCGCTGCTTTGAAGTGGCGCAATGAATGCTTCCTATATAGTGACCGGTGCTCTGTGCTCCGCAGGAACCAGTACTGAAATTAAGGTGGGCCGCTGACGAATTACACCTCGCAGCCCAGGTTTTCTTCCTTCCTTTCATTGTTTACTTAATCAAAACCCTGTGTTACGCCCTCGTATGTCGGGCGGCTTGTTCAGCTAGGCAAATGTTATCTTCAGAAGCAACCAGGTAAGCTTTTCTCGCAAGTTTTCGTCGCTGCTTTGAAGTGGCGCAATGAATGCTTCCTATATAGTGAACGGTGCTCTGTGCTCCGCAGGAGCCAGTACTGAAATTAAGGTGGGCCGCTGACGAATTACACCTCGCGGCCCAGGTTTTCTTCCTTCCTTTCATGGTTTACTTAATCAAAACCCGGTGTTACGCCGTCGTATGTCGGGCGGCTTGTTCAGCTAGGCAAATGTTACCTTCAGAAGGAACCAGGCAAGCTTTTCTCGCAAGTTTTCATCGCTGCTTTGAAGTGGCACAATGAATGCTTCCATATAGGGAACGGTGCTCCGTGCTCCGCAGGAACCAGTACTGAAATTAAGGTGGGCCGCTGACGAATTACACCTCGCAGCCCAGGTTTTCTTCCTTCCTTTCATGGTTTACTTAATCAAAACCCGGTGTTACGCCGTCGTATGTCGGGCGGCTTGTTCAGCAAGGCAAATGTTATCTTCAGAAGGAACAAGGTAAGCTTTTCTCGCAAGTTGTGGTCGCTGCTTTGAAGTGGCGCAATGAATGCTTCCTATATAGTGAACAGTGCTCTGTGCTCCGCAGGAACCAGTACTGAAATTAAGGTGGGCCGCTGACGAATTACACCTCGCAGCCCAGGTTTTCTTCCTTCCTTTCATGGTTTACTTAATCAAAACCCGGTGTTACGCCCTCGTATGTCGGGCGGCTTGTTCAGCTAGGCAAAAGTTATCTTCAGAAGAAACCAGGTAAGCTTTTCTCGCAAGTTGTCGTCGCTGCTTTGAAGTGGCGTAATGAATGCTTCCTATATAGTGAACGGTGCTCCGTGCTCCGCAGGAACCAGTACTGAAATTAAGGTGGGCCGCTGACGAATTCCACCTCGAAGCCCAGGTTTTCTTCCTTCCTTTCATGGTTTACTTAATCAAAACCCGGTGTTACGCCGTCGTATGTCGGGCGGCTTGTTCAGCAAGGCAAATGTTATCTTCAGAAGGAACCAGGTAAGCTTTTCTCGCAAGTTTTCGTCGCTGCTTTGAAGTGGCACAATGAATGCTTCCTATATAGGGAACGGTTCTCCGTGCTCCGCAAGGACTAGTACTGAAATTAAGGTGGGCCGCTCGCAGCCCAGGTTTTCTTCCTTCCTTTCATGGTTTACTTAATAAAAACCCGGTGTTACGCCGTCGTATGTCGGGCGGCTTGTTCAGCAAGGCAAATGTTATCTTCAGAAGGAACCAGGTAAGCTTTTCTCGCAAGTTGTCGTCGCTGCTTTGAAGTGGCGCAATGAATGCTTCCTATATAGTGAACAGTGCTCCGTGCTCCGCAGGGACTAGTACTGAAATTAAGGTGGGCCGCTGACGAATTCCACCTCGAAGCCCAGGTTTTCTTCCTTCCTTTCATGGTTTACTTAATCAAAACCCGGTGTTACGCCGTCGTATGTCGGGCGGCTTGTTCAGCAAGGCAAATGTTATCTTCAGAAGGAACCAGGTAAGCTTTTCTCGCTAGTTGTCCTCGCTGCTTTGAAGTGGCGCAATGGATGCTTCCTATATAGTGAACAGTGCTCTGTGCTCCGCAGGAACCAGTACTGAAATTAAGGTGGGCCGCTGACGAATTACACCTCGCAGCCCAGGTTTTCTTCCTTCCTTTCATGGTTTACTTAATCAAAACCAGGTGTTACGCCCTCGTATGTCGGGCGGCTTGTTCAGCTAGGCAAACGTTATCTTCAGAAGAAACCAGGTAAGCTTTTCTCGCAAGTTTTCGTCGCTGCTTTGAAGTGGCACAATGAATGCTTCCTATATAGGGAACGGTGCTCCGCGCTCCGCAGGGACTAGTACTGAAATTAAGGTGGGCAGCTGACGAATTACACCTCGCAGCCCAGGTTTTCTTCCTTCCTTTCATGGTTTACTTAATCAAAACCCGGTGTTACGCCCTCGTATGTCGGGCGGCTTGTTCAGCTAGGCAAATGTCATCTTCAGAAGGAACCAGGTAAGCTTTTCTCGCAAGTTTTCGTCGCTGCTTTGAAGTGGCACAATGAATGCTTCCTATATAGGGAACGGTGCTCCGTGCTCCGCAGGGACTAGTACTGAAATTAAGGTGGGCCGCTGACGAATTACACCTCGCAGCCCAGGTTTTCTTCCTTCCTTTCATGGTTTACTTAATCAAAACCCGGTGTTACGCCGTCGTATGTCGGGCGGCTTGTTCAGCTAGGCAAATGTTATCTTCAGAAGGAACAAGGTAAGCTTTTCTCGCAAGTTGTCGTCGCTGCTTTGAAGTGGCGCAATGAATGCTTCCTATATAGGGAACGGTGCTCCGTGCTCCGGAGGAACCAGTACTGAAATTAAGGTGGGCCGCTGACGAATTACACCTCGCAGCCCAGGTTTTCTTCCTTCCTTTCATGGTTTACTTAATCAAAACCCGGTGTTACGCCGTCGTATGTCGGGCGGCTTGTTCAGCTAGGCAAAAGTTATCTTCAGAAGGAACCAGGTAAGCTTTTCTCGCAAGTTGTCGTCGCTGCTTTGAAGTGGCGCAATGAATGCTTCCTATATAGTGAACGGTGCTCTGTGCTCCGCAGGAACCAGTACTGAAATTAGGGTGGGCCGCTGACGAATTACACCTCGCAGCCCAGGTTTTCTTCCTTCCTTTCATGGTTTACTTAATCAAAACCCGGTGTTACGCCGTCGTATGTCGGGCGGCTTGTTCAGCTAGGCAAATGTTATCTTCAGAAGGAACCAGGTAAGCTTTTCTCGCAAGTTGTCGTCGCTGCTTTGAAGTGGCGTAATGAATGCTTCCTATATAGTGAACGGTGCTCCGTGCTCCGCAGGGACCAGTACTGAAATTAAGGTGGGCCGCTGACGAATTACACCTCGCGGCCCAGGTTTTCTTCCTTCCTTTCATGGTTTACTTAATCAAAACCCGGTGTTACGCCGTCGTATGTCGGGCGGCTTGTTCAGCTAGGCAAATGTTATCTTCAGAAGGAACCAGGTAAGCTTTTCTCGCAAGTTGTCGTCGCTGCTTTGAAGTGGCGTAATGAATGCTTCCTATATAGTGAACGGTGCTCCGTGCTCCGCAGGGACCAGTACTGAAATTAAGGTGGGCCGCTGACGAATTACACCTCGCAGCCCAGGTTTTCTTCCTTCCTTTCATGGTTTACTTAATCAAAACCCGGTGTTACGCCGTCGTATGTCGGGCGGCTTGTTCAGCTAGGCAAATGTTATCTTCAGAAGGAACCAGGTAAGCTTTTCTCGCAAGTTGTCGCTGCTTTGAAGTGGCGCAATGAATGCTTCCTATATAGTGAACGGTGCTCCGTGCTCCGCAGGAACCAGTACTGAAATTAAGGTGGGCCGCTGACGAATTACACCTCGCAGCCCAGGTTTTCTTCCTAGTACTGAAATTAAGGTGGGCCGCTGACGAATTACACCTCGCAGCCCAAATTTTCTTCCTTCCTTTCATGGTTTACTTAATCAAAACCCGGTGTTACGCCGTCGTATGTCGGGCGGCTTGTTCAGCTAGGCAAATGTTATCTTCAGAAGGAACCAGGTAAGCTTTTCTCGCAATTTTCGTCGCTGCTTTGAAGTGGCACAATGAATGCTTCCTATATAGGGAACGGTGCTCCGTGCTCCGCAGGGACTAGTACTGAAATTAAGGTGGGCCGCTGACGAATCCCACCTCGCAGCCCAGGTTCTCTTCCTTCCTTTCATGGTTTACTTAATCAAAACCCGGTGTTACGCCGTCGTATGTCGGGCGGCTTGTTCAGCTAGGCAAATGTTATCTTCAGAAGGAACCAGGTAAGCTTTTCTCGCAATTTTCGTCGCTGCTTTGAAGTGGCACAATGAATGCTTCCTATATAGGGAACGGTACTCCGTGCTCCGCAGGGACTAGTACTGAAATTAAGGTGGGCCGCTGACGAATTACACCTCGCGGCCCAGGTTTTCTTCCTTCCTTTCATGGTTTACTTAATCAAAACCCGGTGTTACGCCCTCGTATGTCGGGCGGCTTGTTCAGCTAGGCAAATGTTATCTTCAGAAGGAACCAGGTAAGCTTTTCTCGCAAGTTTTCGTCGCTGCTTTGAAGTGGCACAATGAATGCTTCCTATATAGGGAACGGTGCTCCGTGCTCCGCAGGGACTAGTACTGAAATTAAGGCGGGCCGCTGACGAATTACACCTCGCAGCCCAGGTTTTCTTCCTTCCTTTTATGGTTTACTTAATCAAAACCCGGTGTTACGCCGTCGTATGTCGGGCGGCTTGTTCAGCTAGGCAAAAGTCATCTTCAGAAGAAACCAGGTAAGCTTTTCTCGCAAGTTGTCGTCGCTGCTTTGAAGTGGCGCAATGAATGCTTCCTATATAGTGAACGGTGCTCTGTGCTCCGCAGGAACCAGTACTGAAATTAAGGTGGGCCGCTGACGAATTACACCTCGCAGCCCAGGTTTTCTTCCTTTCATGGTTTACTTAATCAAAACCCGGTGTTACGCCGTCGTATGTCGGGCGGCTTGTTCAGCTAGGCAAATGTTATCTTCAGAAGGAACCAGGTAAGGTTTTCTCGCAAGTTGTCGTCGCTGCTTTGAAGTGGCGCAATGAATGCTTCCTATATAGTGAACGGTGCCGTGCTCCGCAGGAACCAGTACTGAAATTAAGGTGGGCCGCTGTCGAATTACACCTCGCAGCCCAGGTTTTCTTCCTTCCTTTCATGGTTTACTTAATCAATACCCGGTGTTACGCCGTCGTATGTCGGGCGGCTTGTTCAGCTAGGCAAATGTTATCTTCAGAAGGAACCAGGTAAGCTTTTCTCGCAAGTTTTCGTCGCTGCTTTGAAGTGGCACAATGAATGCTTCCTATATAGGGAACGGTGCTCCGTGCTCCGCAGGGACTAGTACTGAAATTAAGGTGGGCCGCTGACGAATTACACCTCGCAGCCCAGGTTTTCTTCCTTCCTTTCATGGTTTACTTAATCAAAACCCGGTGTTACGCCGTCGTATGTCGGGCGGCTTGTTCAGCTAGGCAAATGTTATCTTCAGAAGGAACCAGGTAAGCTTTTCTCGCAAGTTGTCGTCGCTGCTTTGAAGTGGCGCAATGAATGCTTCCTATATAGTGAACGGTGCTCTGTGCTCCGCAGGAACCAGTACTGAAATTAAGGTGGGCCGCTGACGAATTACACCTCGCAGCCCAGGTTTTCTTCCTTTCATGGTTTACTTAATCAAAACCCGGTGTTACGCCGTCGTATGTCGGGCGGCTTGTTCAGCTAGGCAAATGTTATCTTCAGAAGGAACCAGGTAAGCTTTTCTCGCAATTTTCGTCGCTGCTTTGAAGTGGCACAATGAATGCTTCCTATATAGGGAACGGTGCTCCGTGCTCCGCAGCGACTAGTACTGAAATTAAGGTGGGCCGCTGACGAATTACACCTCGCGGACCAGGTTTTCTTCCTTCCTTTCATGGTTTACTTAATCAAAACCCGGTGTTACGCCCTCGTATGTCGCGCGGCTTGTTCAGCTAGGCAAATGTTATCTTCAGAAGGAACCAGGTAAGCTTTTCTCGCAAGTTTTCGTCGCTGCTTTGAAGTGGCACAATGAATGCTTCCTATATAGGGAACGGTGCTCCGTGCTCCGCAGGGACTAGTACTGAAATTAAGGCGGGCCGCTGACGAATTACACCTCGCAGCCCAGGTTTTCTTCCTTCCTTTTATGGTTTACTTAATCAAAACCCGGTGTTACGCCGTCGTATGTCGGGCGGCTTGTTCAGCTAGGCAAAAGTCATCTTCAGAAGAAACCAGGTAAGCTTTTCTCGCAAGTTGTCGTCGCTGCTTTGAAGTGGCGCAATGAATGCTTCCTATATAGTGAACGGTGCCGTGCTCCGCAGGAACCAGTACTGAAATTAAGGTGGGCCGCTGACGAATTACACCTCGCAGCCCAGGTTTTCTTCCTTCCTTTCATGGTTTACTTAATCAATACCCGGTGTTACGCCGTCGTATGTCGGGCGGCTTGTTCAGCTAGGCAAATGTTATCTTCAGAAGGAACCAGGTAAGCTTTTCTCGCAAGTTTTCGTCGCTGCTTTGAAGTGGCACAATGAATGCTTCCTATATAGGGAACGGTGCTCCGTGCTCCGCAGGGACTAGTACTGAAATTAAGGTGGGCCGCTGACGAATTACACCTCGCAGCCCAGGTTTTCTTCCTTCCTTTCATGGTTTACTTAATCAAAACCCGGTGTTACGCCGTCGTATGTCGGGCGGCTTGTTCAGCTAGGCAAATGTTATCTTCAGAAGGAACCAGGTAAGCTTTTCTCGCAAGTTGTCGTCGCTGCTTTGAAGTGGCGCAATGAATGCTTCCTATATAGTGAACGGTGCTCTGTGCTCCGCAGGAACCAGTACTGAAATTAAGGTGGGCCGCTGACGAATTACACCTCGCAGCCCAGGTTTTCTTCCTTTCATGGTTTACTTAATCAAAACCCGGTGTTACGCCGTCGTATGTCGGGCGGCTTGTTCAGCTAGGCAAATGTTATCTTCAGAAGGAACCAGGTAAGCTTTTCTCGCAATTTTCGTCGCTGCTTTGAAGTGGCACAATGAATGCTTCCTATATAGGGAACGGTGCTCCGTGCTCCGCAGCGACTAGTACTGAAATTAAGGTGGGCCGCTGACGAATTACACCTCGCGGACCAGGTTTTCTTCCTTCCTTTCATGGTTTACTTAATCAAAACCCGGTGTTACGCCCTCGTATGTCGCGCGGCTTGTTCAGCTAGGCAAATGTTATCTTCAGAAGGAACCAGGTAAGCTTTTCTCGCAAGTTTTCGTCGCTGCTTTGAAGTGGCACAATGAATGCTTCCTATATAGGGAACGGTGCTCCGTGCTCCGCAGGGACTAGTACTGAAATTAAGGCGGGCCGCTGACGAATTACACCTCGCAGCCCAGGTTTTCTTCCTTCCTGTTATGGTTTACTTAATCAAAACCCGGTGTTACGCCGTCGTATGTCGGGCGGCTTGTTCAGCTAGGCAAATGTTATCTTCAGAAGGAACCAGGTAAGCATTTTCTCGCAAGTTGTCGTCGCTGCTTTGAAGGGGCGCAATGAATGCTTCCTATATAGCGAACGGTGCTCTGTGCTCCGCAGGAACCAGTACTGAAATTAAGGTGGGCCGCTGACGAATTACACCTCGCAGCCCAGGTTTTCTTCCTTCCTTTCATGGTTTACTTAATCAAAACCCGGTGTTAAGCCGTCGTATGTCGGGCGGCTTGTTCAGCTAGGCAAAAGTTATCTTCAGAAGAAACCAGGTAAGCTTTTCTCGCAAGTTGTCGTCGCTGCTTTGAAGTGGCGCAATGAATGCTTCCTATATAGTGAACGGTGCTGTGTGCTCCGCAGGAACCAGTACTGAAATTAAGGTGGGCCGCTGAGGAATTACACCTCCTAGCCAAAGTTTTCTTCCTTCCGTTCATTGTTTACTTAATCAAAATCCGGTGTTGCGCCCTCGTGTGTCTGGCGGCTTGTTCAGCTAGGCAAAAGATATCTTCAGAAGGAACCAGGTAGGCTTTTCTTGCAAGTTGTCGTCGCTGCTTGGAAGAGGCGCAACGAATGCTTCCTATATAGGGAACGATGCTCCGCAGGAACCAGTACTGAAGGTAAGGTGGGCCGCTGACGAATTACACCTCCTAGCCCAGGCTTTCTTCCTTCCGTTCATGGTTTACTTAATCAAAACCCGGTGTTACGCCCTCGTGTGTCTGGCGGCTTGTTCAGCAAGGCAAAAGATATCTTCAGAAGGAACCAGGTAGGCTTTTCTTGCAAGTTGTCGTCGCTGTTTTGAAGAGGCGCAACGAATGCTTCCTATATAGGGAACGGTGCTCCGCATAAACCAGTACTGAAGGTAAGGTGGGCCGTTGACGAATTACACCTCCTAGCCCAGGTTTTCTTCCTTCCGTTCATGGTTTACTTAATCAAAACCCGGTGTTACGCAATCGTATGTCTGGCGGCTTGTTCAGCTAGGCAAAAGTTATCTTCAGAAAAAAACAGGTAGGCTTTTCTCGCAAGTGGTCGTCGCTGCTTTGAAGAGGCGCAACGAATGCTTCCTTTATAGGAAACGGTGCTCCGCAGGAGCCAGTACTGAAGGTAAGGTGGGCCGCTGACGAATTACACCTCCCAGCCCAGGTTTTCTTCCTTCCGTTCATGGTTTACTTAATCAAAACCCGGTGTTACGCCCTCGTATGTCTTACGGCTTGCTCAGCTAGGCAAAAGTTATCTTCAGAAGGAACCAGGTAGGCTTTTCTCGCAAGTTGTCGTCGCTGCTCTGAAGAGGCGCAACGAATACTTCCTTTATAGGAAACGGTGCTCCGCAGGAACCAGTACTGAAGGTAAGGTGGGCCGCTGAAGAATTACACTTCCGAGCCCAGGTTTTCTTCCTTCCGTTCATGGTTTACTTAATCAAATCCCGGTGTTACGCCCTCGTATATCTGGCGGCTTGTTCAGCTAGGCAAAAGATATCTTCAGAAGGAACCAGGTAGGCTTTTCTCGCAAATTGTCGTCGCCGCTTTGAAGAGGCGCAACGAATGCTTCCTATATAGGGAACGATGCTCCGCATAAACCAGTACTGAAGGTAAGGTGGGCCGTTGACGAATTACACCTCCTAGCCCAGGTTTTCTTCCTTCCGTTCATGGTTTACTTAATCAAAACCCGGTGTTACGCAATCGTATGTCTGGCGGCTTCTTCAGCTAGGCAAAAGTTATCTTCAGAAGGAACCAGGTAGGCTTTTCTTGCAAGTTGTCGTCGCTGCTTTGAAGAGGCGCAACGAATGCTTCATTTATAGGAAACGGTGCTCCGCAGGAACCAGTACTGAAGGTAATGTGGGCCGCTGACGAATTACACCTCCTAGCCCAGGTTTTCTTCCTTCCGTTCATGGTTTACTTAATCAAAACCCGGTGTTACGCCCTCGTATGTCTGGCGGATTGTTCAGCAAGGCAAAAGATATCTTCAGAAAAAAACAGGTAGGCTTTTCTCGCAAGTGGTCGTCGCTGCTTTGAAGAGGCGCAACGAATGCTTCCTTTATAGGAAACGGTGCTCCGCAGGAGCCAGTACTGAAGGTAAGGTGGGCCGTTGACGAATTACACCTCCTAGCCCAGGTTTTCTTCCTTCCGTTCATGGTTTACTTAATCAAAACCCGGTGTTACGCAATCGTATGTCTGGCGGCTTCTTCAGCTAGGCAAAAGTTATCTTCAGAAGGAACCAGGTAGGCTTTTCTTGCAAGTTGTCGTCGCTGCTTTGAAGAGGCGCAACGAATGCTTCATTTATAGGAAACGGTGCTCCGCAGGAACCAGTACTGAAATTAAGGTGGGCCGCTGACGAATTACACCTCGCAGCCCAGGTTTTCTTCCTTCCTTTCATGGTTTACTTAATCAAAACCCGGTGTTACGCAATCGTGTCTGGCGGCTTGTTCAGCTAGGCAAAAGTTATCTTCAGAAAAAAACAGGTAGGCTTTTCTCGCAAGTGGTCGTCGCTGCTTTGAAGAGGCGCAACGAATGCTTCCTTTATAGGAAACGGTGCTCCGCAGGAGCCAGTACTGAAGGTAAGGTGGGCCGCTGACGAATTACACCTCCTAGCCCAGGTTTTCTTCCTTCCGTTCATGGTTTACTTAATCAAAACCCGGTGTTACGCCCTCGTATGTCTGGCGGATTGTTCAGCAAGGCAAAAGATATCTTCTGAAGGAACCAGGTAGGCTTTTCTTGCAAGTTGTCGTCGCTGCTTTGAAGAGGCGCAACGAATGCTTCATTTATAGGAAACGGTGCTGCGCAGGAACCAGTACTGAAGGTAAGGTGGGCCGCTGAGGAATTACACCTCCTAGCCAAAGTTTTCTTCCTTCCGTTCATTGTTTACTTAATCAAAATCCGGTGTTACGCCCTCGTATGTCTTACGGCTTGCTCAGCTAGGCAAAAGTTATCTTCAGAAGGAACCAGGTAGGCTTTTCTCGCAAGTTGTCGTCGCTGCTCTGAAGAGGCGCAACGAATACTTCCTTTATAGGAAACGGTGCTCCGCAGGAACCAGTACTGAAGGTAAGGTGGGCCGCTGAAGAATTACACTTCCGAGCCCAGGTTTTCTTCCTTCCGTTCATGGTTTACTTAATCAAATCCCGGTGTTACGCCCTCGTATATCTGGCGGCTTGTTCAGCTAGGCAAAAGATATCTTCAGAAGGAACCAGGTAGGCTTTTCTCGCAAATTGTCGTCGCCGCTTTGAAGAGGCGCAACGAATGCTTCCTATATAGGGAACGACGCTCCGCATAAACCAGTACTGAAGGTAAGGTGGGCCGTTGACGAATTACACCTCCTAGCCCAGGTTTTCTTCCTTCCGTTCATGGTTTACTTAATCAAAACCCGGTGTTACGCAATCGTATGTCTGGCGGCTTCTTCAGCTAGGCAAAAGTTATCTTCAGAAGGAACCAGGTAGGCTTTTCTTGCAAGTTGTCGTCGCTGCTTTGAAGAGGCGCAACGAATGCTTCATTTATAGGAAACGGTGCTCCGCAGGAACCAGTACTGAAGGTAATGTGGGCCGCTGACGAATTACACCTCCTAGCCCAGGTTTTCTTCCTTCCGTTCATGGTTTACTTAATCAAAACCCGGTGTTACGCCCTCGTATGTCTGGCGGATTGTTCAGCAAGGCAAAAGATATCTTCAGAAGGAACCAGGTAGGCTTTTCTTGCAAGTTGTCGTCGCTGCTTTGAAGAGGCGCAACGAATGCTTCATTTATAGGAAACGGTGCTCCGCAGGAACCAGTACTGAAGGTAAGGTGGGCCGCTGACGAATTACACCTCCTAGCCCAGGTTTTCTTCCTTCCGTTCATGGTTTACTTAATCAAAACCCGGTGTTACGCCCTCGTATGTCTGGCGGATTGTTCAGCAAGGCAAAAGATATCTTCAGAAGGAACCAGGTAGGCTTTTCTTGCAAGTTGTCGTCGCTGCTTGGAAGAGGCGCAACGAATGCTTCCTATATAGGGAACGATGCTCCGCAGGAACCAGTACAGAAGGTAAGGTGGGCCGCTGACGAATTACACCTCCTAGCCCAGGCTTTCTTCCTTCCGTTCATGGTTTACTCAATCAAAACCCGGTGTTACGCCCTCGTATGTCTGGCGGCTTGTTCAGCAAGGCAAAAGATATCTTCAGAAGGAACCAGGTAGGCTTTTCTTGCAAGTTGTCGTCGCTGCTTTGAAGAGGCGCAACGAATGCTTCCTATATAGGGAACGGTGCTCCGCATAAAACAGTACTGAAGGTAAGGTGGGCCGTTGACGAATTACACCTCCTAGCCCAGGTTTTCTTCCTTCCGTTCATGGTTTACTTAATCAAAACCCGGTGTTACGCAATCGTATGTCTGGCGGCTTGTTCAGCTAGGCAAAAGTTATCTTCAGAAGGAACCAGGTAGGCTTTTCTTGCAAGTTGTCGTCGCTGCTTTGAAGAGGCGCAACGAATGCTTCATTTATAGGAAACGGTGCTCCGCAGGAACCAGTACTGAAGGTAATGTGGGCCGCTGACGAATTACACCTCCTAGCCCAGGTTTTCTTCCTTCCGTTCATGGTTTACTTAATCAAAACCCGGTGTTACGCCCTCGTATGTCTGGCGGCTTGTTCAGCAAGGCAAAAGATATCTTCAGAAGGAACCAGGTAGGCTTTTCTTGCAAGTTGTCGTCGCTGCTTTGAAGAGGCGCAACGAATGCTTCATTTATAGGAAACGGTGCTCCGCAGGAACCAGTACTGAAGGTAAGGTGGGCCGCTGACGAATTACACCTCCTAGCCCAGGTTTTCTTCCTTCCGTTCATGGTTTACTTAATCAAAACCCGGTGTTACGCCCTCGTATGTCTGGCGGATTGTTCAGCAAGGCAAAAGATATCTTCAGAAGGAACCAGGTAGGCTTTTCTTGCAAGTTGTCGTCGCTGCTTTGAAGAGGCGCAACGAATGCTTCATTTATAGGAAACGGTGCTCCGCAGGAACCAGTACTGAAGGTAAGGTGGGCCGCTGACGAATTACACCTCCTAGCCCAGGTTTTCTTCCTTCCGTTCATGGTTTACTTAATCAAAACCCGGTGTTACGCCCTCGCATGTCTGGCGGCTTGTTTAGCTAGGCAAAAGTTATCTTCAGAAGCAACCAGGGAGGCTTTTCTCGCAAGTTGTCGTCGCTGCTTTGAAGAGGCGCAAGGAATGCTTCATTTATAGGAAACAGTGCTCCGCAGGAACCAGTACTGAAGGTAAGGTGGGCCGCTGACGAATTACACCTCCTAGCCAAAGTTTTCTTCCTTCCGTTCATTGTTTACTTAATCAAAATCCGGTGTTGCGCCCTCGTATGTCTGGCGGCTTGTTCAGCTAGGCAAAAGATATCTTCAGAAGGAACCAGGTAGGCTTTTCTTGCAAGTTGTCGCTGCTTGGAAGAGGCGCAACGAATGCTTCCTATATAGGGAACGATGCTCCGCAGGAACCAGTACTGAAGGTAAGGTGGGCCGCTGACGAATTACACCTCCTAGCCCAGGCTTTCTTCCTTCCGTTCATGGTTTACTTAATCAAAACCCGCTGTTACGCCCTCGTATGTCTGGCGGCTTGTTCAGCAAGGCAAAAGATATCTTCAGAAGGAACCAGGTAGGCTTTTCTTGCAAGTTGTCGTCGCTGCTTTGAAGAGGCGCAACGAATGCTTCCTATATAGGGAACGGTGCTCCGCATAAACCAGTACTGAAGGTAAGGTGGGCCGTTGACGAATTACACCTCCTAGCCCAGGTTTTCTTCCTTCCGTTCATGGTTTACTTAATCAAAACCCGGTGTTACGCAATCGTATGTCTGGCGGCTTGTTCAGCTAGGCAAAAGTTATCTTCAGAAGGAACCAGGTAGGCTTTTCTCGCAAGTGGTCGTCGCCGCTTTGAAGAGGCGCAACGAATGCTTCCTTTATAGGAAACGGTGCTCCGCAGGAGCCAGTACTGAAGGTAAGGTGGGCCGCTGACGAATTACACCTCCTAGCCCAGGTTTTCTTCCTTCCGTTCATGGTTTACTTAATCAAAACCCGGTGTTACGCCCTCGTATGTCTTACGGCTTGCTCAGCTAGGCAAAAGTTATCTTCAGAAGGAACCAGGTAGGCTTTTCTTGCAAGTTGTCGTCGCTGCTTTGAAGAGGCGCAACGAATGCTTCATTTATAGGAAACGGTGCTCCGCAGGAACCAGTACTGAAGGTAATGTGGGCCGCTGACGAATTACACCTCCTAGCCCAGGTTTTCTTCCTTCCGTTCATGGTTTACTTAATCAAAACTCGGTGTTACGCCCTCGTATGTCTGGCGGCTTGTTCAGCAAGGCAAAAGATATCTTCAGAAGGAACCAGGTAGGCTTTTCTTGCAAGTTGTCGTCGCTGCTTTGAAGAGGCGCAACGAATGCTTCATATATAGGAAACGGTGCTCCGCAGGAACCAGTACTGAAGGTAAGGTGGGCCGCTGACGAATTACACCTCCTAGCCCAGGTTTTCTTCCTTCCGTTCATGTTTACTTAATCAAAACCCGGTGTTACGCCCTCGTATGTCTTACGGTTGCTCAGCTAGGCAAAAGTTATCTTCAGAAGGAACCAGGTAGGCTTTTCTCGCAAGTTGTCGTCGCTGCTTTGAAGAGGCGCAACGAATACTTCCTTTATAGGAAACGGTGCTCCGCAGGAACCAGTACTGAAGGTAAGGTGGGCCGCTGAAGAATTACACCTCCTAGCCCAGGTTTTCTTCCTTCCGTTCATGGTTTACTTAATCAAAACCCGGTGTTACGCCCTCGTATATCTGGCGGCTTGTTCAGCTAGGCCAGAGATATCTTCAGAAGGAACCGGGTAGGCTTTTCTCGCAAATTGTCATCGCCGCTTTGAAGAGGCGCAACGAATGCTTCCTTTATAGGAAACGGTGCTCCGCAGGAACCAGTACTGAAGGTAAGGGGGGCCGCTGAAGAATTACACCTCCTAGCCCAGGCTTTCTTCCTTCCGTTCATGGTTTACTTAATCAAAACCCGGTGTTACGCCCTCGTTTGTCTGGCGGCTTGTTCAGCAAGGCAAAAGATATCTTCAGAAGGAACCAGGTAGGCTTTTCTTGCAAGTTGTCGTCGCTGCTTTGAAGAGGCGCAACGAATGCTTGATTTATAGGAAACGGTGCTCCGCAGGAACCAGTACTGAAGGTAATGTGGGCCGGTGACGAATTACACCTCCTAGCCCAGGTTTTCTTCCTTCCGTTCATAGTTTACTTAATCAAAACCCGGTGTTACGCCCTCGTATGTCTGGCGGCTTGTTCAGCAAGGCAAAAGATATCTTCAGAAGGAACCAGGTAGGCTTTTCTTGCAAGTTGTCGTCGCTGCTTTGAAGAGGCGCAACGAATGCTTCATTTATAGGAAACGGTGCTCCGCAGGAACCAGTACTGAAGGTAAGGTGGGCCGCTGACGAATTACACCTCCTAGCCCAGGTTTTCTTCCTTCCGTTCATGGTTTACTTAATCAAAACCCGGTGTTACGCCCTCGTATGTCTGGCGGATTGTTAAGCAAGGCAAAAGATATCTTCAGAAGGAACCAGGTAGGCTTTTCTTGCAAGTTGTCGTCGCTGCTTTGAAGAGGCGCAACGAATGCTTCATTTATAGGAAACGGTGCTCCGCAGGAACCAGTACCAGGAACCAGGTAAGGTGGGCCGCTGACGAATTACACCTCCTAGCCCAGGCTTTCTTCCTTCCGTTCATGGTTTACTTAATCAAAACCCGGTGTTACGCCCTCGTATGTCTGGCGGCTTGTTCAGCAAGGCAAAAGATATCTTCAGAAGGAACCAGGTAGGCTTTTCTTGCAAGTTGTCGTCGCTGCTTTGAAGAGGCGCAACGAATGCTTCCTATATAGGGAACGGTGCTCCGCATAAACCAGTACTGAAGGTAAGGTGGGCCGCTGACGAATTACAACTCCTAGCCCAGGTTTTCTTCCTTCCGTTCATGATTTACTTAATCAAAACCCGGAGTTACGCCCTCGTATGTCTGGCGGCTTGTTCAGCTAGGCAAACGTTATCTTCAGAAGGAACCAGGTAGGCTTTTCTCGCAAGTTGTCATCGCTGCTTTGAAGAGGCGCAACGAATGCTTCCTTTATAGGAAACGGTGCTCCGCACGAACCAGTACTGAAGGTAAGGTGGGCCGCTGACGAATTAAACCTCCTAGCCCAGGTTTTCTTCCTTCCGTTCATGGTTTACTTAATCAAAACCCGGTGTTACGCCCTCGTATATCTGGCGGCTTGTTCAGCAAGGCAAAAGATATCTTCAGAAGGAACCAGGTAGGCTTTTCTTGCAAGTTGTCGTCGCTGCTTTGAAGAGGCGCAACGAATGCTTCATTTATAGGAAACGGTGCTCCGCAGGAACCAGTACTGAAGGTAAGGTGGGCCGCTGACGAATTACACCTCCTAGCCCAGGTTTTCTTCCTTCCGTTCATGGTTTACTTAATCAAAACCCGGTGTTACGAGCTCGCATGTCTGGCGGCTTGTTTACCTAGGCAAAAGTTATCTTCAGAAGCAACCAGGGAGGCTTTTCTCGCAAGTTGTCGTCGCTGCTTTGAAGAGGCGCCACGAATGCTTCCTATATAGGGAACGGTGCTCCGCAGGAACCACTACTGAAGGTAAGGTGGGCCGCTGACGAATTACACCTCCTAGCCCAGGTTTTCTTCCTTCCGTTCATGGTTTACTTAATCAAAACCCGGTGTTACGCCCTCGTATGTCTGGCGGCTTGTTCAGCAAGTCAAAAGATATCTTCAGAAGGAACCAGGTAGGCTTTTCTTGCAAGTTGTCGTCGCTGCTTTGAAGAGGCGCAACGAATGCTTCATTTATAGGAAACGGTGCTCCGCAGGAACCAGTACTGAAGGTAAGGTGGGCCGCTGACGAATTACACCTCCTAGCGCAGGCTTTCTTCCTTCCGTTCATGGTTTACTTAATCAAAACCCGGTGTTACGCCCTCGTATATCTGGCGGCTTGTTCAGCAAGGCAAAAGATATCTTCAGAAGGAACCAGGTAGGCCTTTCTCGCAAGTTGTCGTCGCTGCTTTGAAGAGGCGCAACGAATGCTTCCTATAAAGGGAACGGTGCTCCGCAGGAACCAGTACTGAAGGTAAGGTGGGCCGCTGACGAATTACACCTCCTAGCCCAGGTTTTCTTCCTTCCGTTCATGGTTTACTTAATCAAAACCCGGTGTTACGCCCTCGTATGTCTGGCGGCTTGTTCAGCAAGGCAAAAGATATCTTCAGAAGGAACCAGGTAGGCTTTTCTTGCAAGTTGTCGTCGCTGCTTTGAAGAGGCGCAACGAATGCTTCATTTATAGGAAACGGTGCTCCGCAGGAACCAGTACTGAAGGTAAGGTGGGCCGCTGACGAATTACACCTCCTAGCCCAGGTTTTCTTCCTTCCGTTCATGGTTTACTTAATCAAAACCCGGTGTTACGCCCTCGTATGTCTGGCGGCTTGTTCAGCAAGGCAAAAGATATCTTCAGAAGGAACCAGGTAGGCTTTTCTTGCAAGTTGTCGTCGCTGCTTTGAAGAGGCGCAACGAATGCTTCATTTATAGGAAACGGTGCTCCGCAGGAACCAGTACTGAAGGTAAGGTGGGCCGCTGACGAATTACACCTCCTAGCCCAGGTTTTCTTCCTTCCGTTCATGGTTTACTTAATCAAAACCCGGTGTTACGCCCTCGTATGTCTGGCGGCTTGTTCAGCAAGGCAAAAGATATCTTCAGAAGGAACCAGGTAGGCTTTTCTTGCAAGTTGTCGTCGCTGCTTTGAAGAGGCGCAACGAATGCTTCCTATATAGGGAACGGTGCTCCGCATAAACCAGTACTGAAGGTAAGGTGGGCCGTTGACGAATTACACCTCCTAGCCCAGGTTTTCTTCCTTCCGTTCATGGTTTACTTAATCAAAACCCGGTGTTACGCAATCGTATGTCTGGCGGCTTGTTCAGCTAGGCAAAAGTTATCTTCAGAAAAAACCAGGTAGGCTTTTCTTGCAAGTTGTCGTCGCTGCTTTGAAGAGGCGCAACGAATGCTTCATTTATAGGAAACGGTGCTCCGCAGGAACCAGTACTGAAGGTAAGGTGGGCCGCTGACGAATTACACCTCCTAGCCCAGGTTTTCTTCCTTCCGTTCATGGTTTACTTAATCAAAACCCGGTGTTACGAGCTCGCATGTCTGGCGGCTTGTTTACCTAGGCAAAAGTTATCTTCAGAAGCAACCAGGGAGGCTTTTCTCGCAAGTTGTCGTCGCTGCTTTGAAGAGGCGCCACGAATGCTTCCTATATAGGGAACGGTGCTCCGCAGGAACCACTACTGAAGGTAAGGTGGGCCGCTGACGAATTACACCTCCTAGCCCAGGTTTTCTTCCTTCCGTTCATGGTTTACTTAATCAAAACCCGGTGTTACGCCCTCGTGTGTCTGGCGGCTTGTTCAGCAAGGCAAAAGATATCTTCAGAAGGAACCAGGTAGGCTTTTCTTGCAAGTTGTCGTCGCTGTTTTGAAGAGGCGCAACGAATGCTTCCTATATAGGGAACGGTGCTCCGCATAAACCAGTACTGAAGGTAAGGTGGGCCGTTGACAAATTACACCTCCTAGCCCAGGTTTTCTTCCTTCCGTTCATGGTTTACTTAATCAAAACCCGGTGTTACGCAATCGTATGTCTGGCGGCTTGTTCAGCTAGGCAAAAGTTATCTTCAGAAAAAAACAGGTAGGCTTTTCTCGCAAGTGGTCGTCGCTGCTTTGAAGAGGCGCAACGAATGCTTCCTTTATAGGAAACGGTGCTCCGCAGGAGCCAGTACTGAAGGTAAGGTGGGCCGCTGACGAATTACACCTCCCAGCCCAGGTTTTCTTCCTTCCGTTCATGGTTTACTTAATCAAAACCCGGTGTTACGCCCTCGTATGTCTTACGGCTTGCTCAGCTAGGCAAAAGTTATCTTCAGAAGGAACCAGGTAGGCTTTTCTCGCAAGTTGTCGTCGCTGCTCTGAAGAGGCGCAACGAATACTTCCTTTATAGGAAACGGTGCTCCGCAGGAACCAGTACTGAAGGTAAGGTGGGCCGCTGAAGAATTACACTTCCGAGCCCAGGTTTTCTTCCTTCCGTTCATGGTTTACTTAATCAAATCCCGGTGTTACGCCCTCGTATATCTGGCGGCTTGTTCAGCTAGGCAAAAGATATCTTCAGAAGGAACCAGGTAGGCTTTTCTCGCAAATTGTCGTCGCCGCTTTGAAGAGGCGCAACGAATGCTTCCTATATAGGGAACGATGCTCCGCATAAACCAGTACTGAAGGTAAGGTGGGCCGTTGACGAATTACACCTCCTAGCCCAGGTTTTCTTCCTTCCGTTCATGGTTTACTTAATCAAAACCCGGTGTTACGCAATCGTATGTCTGGCGGCTTCTTCAGCTAGGCAAAAGTTATCTTCAGAAGGAACCAGGTAGGCTTTTCTTGCAAGTTGTCGTCGCTGCTTTGAAGAGGCGCAACGAATGCTTCATTTATAGGAAACGGTGCTCCGCAGGAACCAGTACTGAAGGTAATGTGGGCCGCTGACGAATTACACCTCCTAGCCCAGGTTTTCTTCCTTCCGTTCATGGTTTACTTAATCAAAACCCGGTGTTACGCCCTCGTATGTCTGGCGGATTGTTCAGCAAGGCAAAAGATATCTTCAGAAGGAACCAGGTAGGCTTTTCTTGCAAGTTGTCGTCGCTGCTTTGAAGAGGCGCAACGAATGCTTCATTTATAGGAAACGGTGCTCCGCAGGAACCAGTACTGAAGGTAAGGTGGGCCGCTGACGAATTACACCTCCTAGCCCAGGTTTTCTTCGTTCCGTTCATGGTTTACTTAATCAAAACCCGGTGTTACGCCCTCGTATGTCTGGCGGATTGTTCAGCAAGGCAAAAGATATCTTCAGAAGGAACCAGGTAGGCTTTTCTTGCAAGTTGTCGTCGCTGCTTGGAAGAGGCGCAACGAATGCTTCCTATATAGGGAACGATGCTCCGCAGGAACCAGTACAGAAGGTAAGGTGGGCCGCTGACGAATTACACCTCCTAGCCCAGGCTTTCTTCCTTCCGTTCATGGTTTACTCAATCAAAACCCGGTGTTACGCCCTCGTATGTCTGGCGGCTTGTTCAGCAAGGCAAAAGATATCTTCAGAAGGAACCAGGTAGGCTTTTCTTGCAAGTTGTCGTCGCTGCTTTGAAGAGGCGCAACGAATGCTTCATTTATAGGAAACGGTGCTCCGCAGGAACCAGTACTGAAGGTAAGGTGGGCCGCTGACGAATTACACCTCCTAGCCCAGGTTTTCTTCCTTCCGTTCATGGTTTACTTAATCAAAACCCGGTGTTACGCCCTCGTATGTCTGGCGGATTGTTCAGCAAGGCAAAAGATATCTTCAGAAGGAACCAGGTAGGCTTTTCTTGCAAGTTGTCGTCGCTGCTTTGAAGAGGCGCAACGAATGCTTCATTTATAGGAAACGGTGCTGCGCAGGAACCAGTACTGAAGGTAAGGTGGGCCGCTGAGGAATTACACCTCCTAGCCAAAGATTTCTTCCTTCCGTTCATTGTTTACTTAATCAAAATCCGGTGTTGCGCCCTCGTGTGTCTGGCGGCTTGTTCAGCTAGGCAAAAGATATCTTCAGAAGGAACCAGGTAGGCTTTTCTTGCAAGTTGTCGTCGCTGCTTGGAAGAGGCGCAACGAATGCTTCCTATATAGGGAACGATGCTCCGCAGGAACCAGTACTGAAGGTAAGGTGGGCCGCTGACGAATTACACCTCCTAGCCCAGGCTTTCTTCCTTCCGTTCATGGTTTACTTAATCAAAACCCGGTGTTACGCAATCGTATGTCTGGCGGCTTGTTCAGCTAGGCAAAAGTTATCTTCAGAAAAAACCAGGTAGGCTTTTCTCGCAAGTGGTCGTCGCTGCTTTGAAGAGGCGCAACGAATGCTTCCTTTATAGGAAACGGTGCTCCGCAGGAGCCAGTACTGAAGGTAAGGTGGGCCGCTGACGAATTACACCTCCCAGCCCAGGTTTTCTTCCTTCCGTTCATGGTTTACTTAATCAAAACCCGGTGTTACGCCCTCGTATGTCTTACGGCTTGCTCAGCTAGGCAAAAGTTATCTTCAGAAGGAACCAGGTAGGCTTTTCTCGCAAGTTGTCGTCGCTGCTCTGAAGAGGCGCAACGAATACTTCCTTTATAGGAAACGGTGCTCCGCAGGAACCAGTACTGAAGGTAAGGTGGGCCGCTGAAGAATTACACTTCCGACCCCAGGTTTTCTTCCTTCCGTTCATGGTTTACTTAATCAAAACCCGGTGTTACGCCCTCGTATATCTGGCGGCTTGTTCAGCTAGGCAAAAGATATCTTCAGAAGGAACCAGGTAGGCTTTTCTCGCAAATTGTCGTCGCCGCTTTGAAGAGGCGCAACGAATGCTTCCTATATAGGGAACGACGCTCCGCATAAACCAGTACTGAAGGTAAGGTGGGCCGTTGACGAATTACACCTCCTAGCCCAGGTTTTCTTCCTTCCGTTCATGGTTTACTTAATCAAAACCCGGTGTTACGCAATCGTATGTCTGGCGGCTTCTTCAGCTAGGCAAAAGTTATCTTCAGAAGGAACCAGGTAGGCTTTTCTTGCAAGTTGTCGTCGCTGCTTTGAAGAGGCGCAACGAATGCTTCATTTATAGGAAACGGTGCTCCGCAGGAACCAGTACTGAAGGTAATGTGGGCCGCTGACGAATTACACCTCCTAGCCCAGGTTTTCTTCCTTCCGTTCATGGTTTACTTAATCAAAACCCGGTGTTACGCCCTCGTATGTCTGGCGGCTTGTTCAGCAAGGCAAAAGATATCTTCAGAAGGAACCAGGTAGGCTTTTCTTGCAAGTTGTCGTCGCTGCTTTGAAGAGGCGCAACGAATGCTTCCTATATAGGGAACGGTGCTCCGCATAAACCAGTACTGAAGGTAAGGTGGGCCGTTGACGAATTACACCTCCTAGCCCAGGTTTTCTTCCTTCCGTTCATGGTTTACTTAATCAAAACCCGGTGTTACGCAATCGTATGTCTGGCGGCTTGTTCAGCTAGGCAAAAGTTATCTTCAGAAAAAACCAAGTAGGCTTTTCTTGCAAGTTGTCGTCGCTGCTTTGAAGAGGCGCAACGAATGCTTCATTTATAGGAAACGGTGCTCCGCAGGAACCAGTACTGAAGGTAAGGTGGGCCGCTGACGAATTACACCTCCTAGCCCAGGTTTTCTTCCTTCCGTTCATGGTTTACTTAATCAAAACCCGGTGTTACGAGCTCGCATGTCTGGCGGCTTGTTTACCTAGGCAAAAGTTATCTTCAGAAGCAACCAGGGAGGCTTTTCTCGCAAGTTGTCGTCGCTGCTTTGAAGAGGCGCCACGAATGCTTCCTATATAGGGAACGGTGCTCCGCAGGAACCACTACTGAAGGTAAGGTGGGCCGCTGACGAATTACACCTCCTAGCCCAGGTTTTCTTCCTTCCGTTCATGGTTTACTTAATCAAAACCCGGTGTTACGCCCTCGTGTGTCTGGCGGCTTGTTCAGCAAGGCAAAAGATATCTTCAGAAGGAACCAGGTAGGCTTTTCTTGCAAGTTGTCGTCGCTGTTTTGAAGAGGCGCAACGAATGCTTCCTATATAGGGAACGGTGCTCCGCATAAACCAGTACTGAAGGTAAGGTGGGCCGTTGACGAATTACACCTCCTAGCCCAGGTTTTCTTCCTTCCGTTCATGGTTTACTTAATCAAAACCCGGTGTTACGCAATCGTATGTCTGGCGGCTTGTTCAGCTAGGCAAAAGTTATCTTCAGAAAAAAACAGGTAGGCTTTTCTCGCAAGTGGTCGTCGCTGCTTTGAAGAGGCGCAACGAATGCTTCCTTTATAGGAAACGGTGCTCCGCAGGAGCCAGTACTGAAGGTAAGGTGGGCCGCTGACGAATTACACCTCCCAGCCCAGGTTTTCTTCCTTCCGTTCATGGTTTACTTAATCAAAACCCGGTGTTACGCCCTCGTATGTCTTACGGCTTGCTCAGCTAGGCAAAAGTTATCTTCAGAAGGAACCAGGTAGGCTTTTCTCGCAAGTTGTCGTCGCTGCTCTGAAGAGGCGCAACGAATACTTCCTTTATAGGAAACGGTGCTCCGCAGGAACCAGTACTGAAGGTAAGGTGGGCCGCTGAAGAATTACACTTCCGAGCCCAGGTTTTCTTCCTTCCGTTCATGGTTTACTTAATCAAATCCCGGTGTTACGCCCTCGTATATCTGGCGGCTTGTTCAGCTAGGCAAAAGATATCTTCAGAAGGAACCAGGTAGGCTTTTCTCGCAAATTGTCGTCGCCGCTTTGAAGAGGCGCAACGAATGCTTCCTATATAGGGAACGATGCTCCGCATAAACCAGTACTGAAGGTAAGGTGGGCCGTTGACGAATTACACCTCCTAGCCCAGGTTTTCTTCCTTCCGTTCATGGTATACTTAATCAAAACCCGGTGTTACGCAATCGTATGTCTGGCGGCTTCTTCAGCTAGGCAAAAGTTATCTTCAGAAGGAACCAGGTAGGCTTTTCTTGCAAGTTGTCGTCGCTGCTTTGAAGAGGCGCAACGAATGCTTCATTTATAGGAAACGGTGCTCCGCAGGAACCAGTACTGAAGGTAATGTGGGCCGCTGACGAATTACACCTCCTAGCCCAGGTTTTCTTCCTTCCGTTCATGGTTTACTTAATCAAAACCCGGTGTTACGCCCTCGTATGTCTGGCGGATTGTTCAGCAAGGCAAAAGATATCTTCAGAAGGAACCAGGTAGGCTTTTCTTGCAAGTTGTCGTCGCTGCTTTGAAGAGGCGCAACGAATGCTTCATTTATAGGAAACGGTGCTCCGCAGGAACCAGTACTGAAGGTAAGGTGGGCCGCTGACGAATTACACCTCCTAGCCCAGGTTTTCTTCCTTCCGTTCATGGTTTACTTAATCAAAACCCGGTGTTACGCCCTCGTATGTCTGGCGGATTGTTCAGCAAGGCAAAAGATATCTTCAGAAGGAACCAGGTAGGCTTTTCTTGCAAGTTGTCGTCGCTGCTTGGAAGAGGCGCAACGAATGCTTCCTATATAGGGAACGATGCTCCGCAGGAACCAGTACAGAAGGTAAGGTGGGCCGCTGACGAATTACACCTCCTAGCCCAGGCTTTCTTCCTTCCGTTCATGGTTTACTCAATCAAAACCCGGTGTTACGCCCTCGTATGTCTGGCGGCTTGTTCAGCAAGGCAAAAGATATCTTCAGAAGGAACCAGGTAGGCTTTTCTTGCAAGTTGTCGTCGCTGCTTTGAAGAGACGCAACGAATGCTTCATTTATAGGAAACGGTGCTCCGCAGGAACCAGTACTGAAGGTAAGGTGGGCCGCTGACGAATTACACCTCCTAGCCCAGGTTTTCTTCCTTCCGTTCATGGTTTACTTAATCAAAACCCGGTGTTACGCCCTCGTATGTCTGGCGGATTGTTCAGCAAGGCAAAAGATATCTTCAGAAGGAACCAGGTAGGCTTTTCTTGCAAGTTGTCGTCGCTGCTTTGAAGAGGCGCAACGAATGCTTCATTTATAGGAAACGGTGCTGCGCAGGAACCAGTACTGAAGGTAAGGTGGGCCGCTGAGGAATTACACCTCCTAGCCAAAGTTTTCTTCCTTCCGTTCATTGTTTACTTAATCAAAATCCGGTGTTGCGCCCTCGTGTGTCTGGCGGCTTGTTCAGCTAGGCAAAAGATATCTTCAGAAGGAACCAGGTAGGCTTTTCTTGCAAGTTGTCGTCGCTGCTTGGAAGAGGCGCAACGAATGCTTCCTATATAGGGAACGATGCTCCGCAGGAACCAGTACTGAAGGTAAGGTGGGCCGCTGACGAATTACACCTCCTAGCCCAGGCTTTCTTCCTTCCGTTCATGGTTTACTTAATCAAAACCCGGTGTTACGCCCTCGTATGTCTGGCGGCTTGTTCAGCAAGGCAAAAGATATCTTCAGAAGGAACCAGGTAGGCTTTTCTTGCAAGTTGTCGTCGCTGCTTTGAAGAGGCGCAACGAATGCTTCCTATATAGGGAACGGTGCTCCGCATAAACCAGTACTGAAGGTAAGGTGGGCCGTTGACGAATTACACCTCCTAGCCCAGGTTTTCTTCCTTCCGTTCATGGTTTACTTAATCAAAACCCGGTGTTACGCCCTCGTATATCTGGCGGCTTGTTCAGCTAGGCAAAAGATATCTTCAGAAGGAACCAGGTAGGCTTTTCTCGCAAATTGTCGTCGCCGCTTTGAAGAGGCGCAACGAATGCTTCCTATATAGGGAACGACGCTCCGCATAAACCAGTACTGAAGGTAAGGTGGGCCGTTGACGAATTACACCTCCTAGCCCAGGTTTTCTTCCTTCCGTTCATGGTTTACTTAATCAAAACCCGGTGTTACGCAATCGTATGTCTGGCGGCTTCTTCAGCTAGGCAAAAGTTATCTTCAGAAGGAACCAGGTAGGCTTTTCTTGCAAGTTGTCGTCGCTGCTTTGAAGAGGCGCAACGAATGCTTCATTTATAGGAAACGGTGCTCCGCAGGAACCAGTACTGAAGGTAATGTGGGCCGCTGACGAATTACACCTCCTAGCCCAGGTTTTCTTCCTTCCGTTCATGGTTTACTTAATCAAAACCCGGTGTTACGCCCTCGTATGTCTGGCGGATTGTTCAGCAAGGCAAAAGATATCTTCAGAAGGAACCAGGTAGGCTTTTCTTGCAAGTTGTCGTCGCTGCTTTGAAGAGGCGCAACGAATGCTTCATTTATAGGAAACGGTGCTCCGCAGGAACCAGTACTGAAGGTAAGGTGGGCCGCTGACGAATTACACCTCCTAGCCCAGGTTTTCTTCCTTCCGTTCATGGTTTACTTAATCAAAACCCGGTGTTACGCCCTCGTATGTCTGGCGGATTGTTCAGCAAGGCAAAAGATATCTTCAGAAGGAACCAGGTAGGCTTTTCTTGCAAGTTGTCGTCGCTGCTTGGAAGAGGCGCAACGAATGCTTCCTATATAGGGAACGATGCTCCGCAGGAACCAGTACAGAAGGTAAGGTGGGCCGCTGACGAATTACACCTCCTAGCCCAGGCTTTCTTCCTTCCGTTCATGGTTTACTCAATCAAAACCCGGTGTTACGCCCTCGTATGTCTGGCGGCTTGTTCAGCAAGGCAAAAGATATCTTCAGAAGGAACCAGGTAGGCTTTTCTTGCAAGTTGTCGTCGCTGCTTTGAAGAGGCGCAACGAATGCTTCCTATATAGGGAACGGTGCTCCGCATAAACCAGTACTGAAGGTAAGGTGGGCCGTTGACGAATTACACCTCCTAGCCCAGGTTTTCTTCCTTCCGTTCATGGTTTACTTAATCAAAACCCGGTGTTACGCAATCGTATGTCTGGCGGCTTGTTCAGCTAGGCAAAAGTTATCTTCAGAAGGAACCAGGTAGGCTTTTCTTGCAAGTTGTCGTCGCTGCTTTGAAGAGGCGCAACGAATGCTTCATTTATAGGAAACGGTGCTCCGCAGGAACCAGTACTGAAGGTAATGTGGGCAGCTGACGAATTACACCTCCTAGCCCAGGTTTTCTTCCTTCCGTTCATGGTTTACTTAATCAAAACCCGGTGTTACGCCCTCGTATGTCTGGCGGCTTGTTCAGCAAGGCAAAAGATATCTTCAGAAGGAACCAGGTAGGCTTTTCTTGCAAGTTGTCGTCGCTGCTTTGAAGAGGCGCAACGAATGCTTCATTTATAGGAAACGGTGCTCCGCAGGAACCAGTACTGAAGGTAAGGTGGGCCGCTGACGAATTACACCTCCTAGCCCAGGTTTTCTTCCTTCCGTTCATGGTTTACTTAATCAAAACCCGGTGTTACGCCCTCGTATGTCTGGCGGATTGTTCAGCAAGGCAAAAGATATCTTCAGAAGGAACCAGGTAGGCTTTTCTTGCAAGTTGTCGTCGCTGCTTTGAAGAGGCGCAACGAATGCTTCATTTATAGGAAACGGTGCTCCGCAGGAACCAGTACTGAAGGTAAGGTGGGCCGCTGACGAATTACACCTCCTAGCCCAGGTTTTCTTCCTTCCGTTCATGGTTTACTTAATCAAAACCCGGTGTTACGCCCTCGCATGTCTGGCGGCTTGTTTAGCTAGGCAAAAGTTATCTTCAGAAGATACCAGGGAGGCTTTTCTCGCAAGTTGTCGTCGCTGCTTTGAAGAGGCGCAAGGAATGCTTCATTTATAGGAAACAGTGCTCCGCAGGAACCAGTACTGAAGGTAAGGTGGGCCGCTGACGAATTACACCTCCTAGCCAAAGTTTTCTTCCTTCCGTTCATTGTTTACTTAATCAAAATCCGGTGTTGCGCCCTCGTATGTCTGGCGGCTTGTTCAGCTAGGCAAAAGATATCTTCAGAAGGAACCAGGTAGGCTTTTCTTGCAAGTTGTCGTCGCTGCTTGGAAGAGGCGCAACGAATGCTTCCTATATAGGGAACGATGCTCCGCAGGAACCAGTACTGAAGGTAAGGTGGGCCGCTGACGAATTACACCTCCTAGCCCAGGCTTTCTTCCGTTCATGGTTTACTTAATCAAAACCCGCTGTTACGCCCTCGTATGTCTGGCGGCTTGTTCAGCAAGGCAAAAGATATCTTCAGAAGGAACCAGGTAGGCTTTTCTTGCAAGTTGTCGTCGCTGCTTTGAAGAGGCGCAACGAATGCTTCCTATATAGGGAACGGTGCTCCGCATAAACCAGTACTGAAGGTAAGGTGGGCCGTTGACGAATTACACCTCCTAGCCCAGGTTTTCTTCCTTCCGTTCATGGTTTACTTAATCAAAACCCGGTGTTACGCAATCGTATGTCTGGCGGCTTGTTCAGCTAGGCAAAAGTTATCTTCAGAAGGAACCAGGTAGGCTTTTCTCGCAAGTGGTCGTCGCCGCTTTGAAGAGGCGCAACGAATGCTTCCTTTATAGGAAACGGTGCTCCGCAGGAGCCAGTACTGAAGGTAAGGTGGGCCGCTGACGAATTACACCTCCTAGCCCAGGTTTTCTTCCTTCCGTTCATGGTTTACTTAATCAAAACCCGGTGTTACGCCCTCGTATGTCTTACGGCTTTCTCAGCTAGGCAAAAGTTATCTTCAGAAGGAACCAGGTAGGCTTTTCTTGCAAGTTGTCGTCGCTGCTTTGAAGAGGCGCAACGAATGCTTCATTTATAGGAAACGGTGCTCCGCAGGAACCAGTACTGAAGGTAATGTGGGCCGCTGACGAATTACACCTCCTAGCCCAGGTTTTCTTCCTTCCGTTCATGGTTTACTTAATCAAAACTCGGTGTTACGCCCTCGTATGTCTGGCGGCTTGTTCAGCAAGGCAAAAGATATCTTCAGAAGGAACCAGGTAGGCTTTTCTTGCAAGTTGTCGTCGCTGCTTTGAAGAGGCGCAACGAATGCTTCATATATAGGAAACGGTGCTCCGCAGGAACCAGTACTGAAGGTAAGGGGGGCCGCTGAAGAATTACACCTCCTAGCCCAGGCTTTCTTCCTTCCGTTCATGGTTTACTTAATCAAAACCCGGTGTTACGCCCTCGTTTGTCTGGCGGCTTGTTCAGCAAGGCAAAAGATATCTTCAGAAGGAACCAGGTAGGCTTTTCTTGCAAGTTGTCGTCGCTGCTTTGAAGAGGCGCAACGAATGCTTGATTTATAGGAAACGGTGCTCCGCAGGAACCAGTACTGAAGGTAATGTGGGCCGGTGACGAATTACACCTCCTAGCCCAGGTTTTCTTCCTTCCGTTCATGGTTTACTTAATCAAAACCCGGTGTTACGCCCTCGTATGTCTGGCGGCTTGTTCAGCAAGGCAAAAGATATCTTCAGAAGGAACCAGGTAGGCTTTTCTTGCAAGTTGTCGTCGCTGCTTTGAAGAGGCGCAACGAATGCTTGATTTATAGGAAACGGTGCTCCGCAGGAACCAGTACTGAAGGTAATGTGGGCCGGTGACGAATTACACCTCCTAGCCCAGGTTTTCTTCCTTCCGTTCATGGTTTACTTAATCAAAACCCGGTGTTACGCCCTCGTATGTCTGGCGGCTTGTTCAGCAAGGCAAAAGATATCTTCAGAAGGAACCAGGTAGGCTTTTCTTGCAAGTTGTCGTCGCTGCTTTGAAGAGGCGCAACGAATGCTTCATTTATAGGAAACGGTGCTCCGCAGGAACCAGTACTGAAGGTAAGGTGGGCCGCTGACGAATTACACCTCCTAGCCCAGGTTTTCTTCCTTCCGTTCATGGTTTACTCAATCAAAACCCGGTGTTACGCCCTCGTATGTCTGGCGGATTGTTAAGCAAGGCAAAAGATATCTTCAGAAGGAACCAGGTAGGCTTTTCTTGCAAGTTGTCGTCGCTGCTTTGAAGAGGCGCAACGAATGCTTCATTTATAGGAAACGGTGCTCCGCAGGAACCAGTACCAGGAACCAGGTAAGGTGGGCCGCTGACGAATTACACCTCCTAGCCCAGGCTTTCTTCCTTCCGTTCATGGTTTACTTAATCAAAACCCGGTGTTACGCCCTCGTATGTCTGGCGGCTTGTTCAGCAAGGCAAAAGATATCTTCGGAAGGAACCAGGTAGGCTTTTCTTGCAAGTTGTCGTCGCTGCTTTGAAGAGGCGCAACGAATGCTTCCTATATAGGGAACGGTGCTCCGCATAAACCAGTACTGAAGGTAAGGTGGGCCGCTGACGAATTACACCTCCTAGCCCAGGTTTTCTTCCTTCCGTTCATGATTTACTTAATCAAAACCCGGAGTTACGCCCTCGTATGTCTGGCGGCTTGTTCAGCTAGGCAAACGTTATCTTCAGAAGGAACCAGGTAGGCTTTTCTCGCAAGTTGTCATCGCTGCTTTGAAGAGGCGCAACGAATGCTTCCTTTATAGGAAACGGTGCTCCGCACGAACCAGTACTGAAGGTAAGGTGGGCCGCTGACGAATTGCACCTCCTAGCCCAGGTTTTCTTCCTTCCGTTCATGGTTTACTTAATCAAAACCCGGTGTTACGCCCTCGTATATCTGGCGGCTTGTTCAGCAAGGCAAAAGATATCTTCAGAAGGAACCAGGTAGGCTTTTCTTGCAAGTTGTCGTCGCTGCTTTGAAGAGGCGCAACGAATGCTTCATTTATAGGAAACGGTGCTCTGCAGGAACCAGTACTGAAGGTAAGGTGGGCCGCTGACGAATTACACCTCCTAGCCCAGGTTTTCTTCCTTCCGTTCATGGTTTACTTAATCAAAACCCGGTGTTACGAGCTCGCATGTCTGGCGGCTTGTTTACCTAGGCAAAAGTTATCTTCAGAAGCAACCAGGGAGGCTTTTCTCGCAAGTTGTCGTCGCTGCTTTGAAGAGGCGCCACGAATGCTTCCTATATAGGGAACGGTGCTCCGCAGGAACCACTACTGAAGGTAAGGTGGGCCGCTGACGAATTACACCTCCTAGCCCAGGTTTTCTTCCTTCCGTTCATGGTTTACTTAATCAAAACCCGGTGTTACGCCCTCGTATGTCTGGCGGCTTGTTCAGCAAGTCAAAAGATATCTTCAGAAGGAACCAGGTAGGCTTTTCTTGCAAGTTGTCGTCGCTGCTTTGAAGAGGCGCAACGAATGCTTCATTTATAGGAAACGGTGCTCCGCAGGAACCAGTACTGAAGGTAAGGTGGGCCGCTGACGAATTACACCTCCTAGCGCAGGCTTTCTTCCTTCCGTTCATGGTTTACTTAATCAAAACCCGGTGTTACGCCCTCGTATATCTGGCGGCTTGTTCAGCAAGGCAAAAGATATCTTCAGAAGGAACCAGGTAGGCCTTTCTCGCAAGTTGTCGTCGCTGCTTTGAAGAGGCGCAACGAATGCTTTCTATAAAGGGAACGGTGCTCCGCAGGAACCAGTACTGAAGGTAAGGTGGGCCGCTGACGAATTACACCTCCTAGCCCAGGTTTTCTTCCTTCCGTTCATGGTTTACTTAATCAAAACCCGGTGTTACGCCCTCGTATGTCTGGCGGCTTGTTCGGCAAGGCAAAAGATATCTTCAGAAGGAACCAGGTAGGCTTTTCTTGCAAGTTGTCGTCGCTGCTTTGAAGAGGCGCAACGAATGCTTCATTTATAGGAAACGGTGCTCCGCAGGAACCAGTACTGAAGGTAAGGTGGGCCGCTGACGAATTACACCTCCTAGCCCAGGTTTTCTTCCTTCCGTTCATGGTTTACTTAATCAAAACCCGGTGTTACGCCCTCGTATGTCTGGCGGCTTGTTCAGCAAGGCAAAAGATATCTTCAGAAGGAACCAGGTAGGCTTTTCTTGCAAGTTGTCGTCGCTGCTTTGAAGAGGCGCAACGAATGCTTCATTTATAGGAAACGGTGCTCCGCAGGAACCAGTACTGAAGGTAAGGTGGGCCGCTGACGAATTACACCTCCTAGCCCAGGTTTTCTTCCTTCCGTTCATGGTTTACTTAATCAAAACCCGGTGTTACGCCCTCGTATGTCTGGCGGCTTGTTCAGCAAGGCAAAAGATATCTTCAGAAGGAACCAGGTAGGCTTTTCTTGCAAGTTGTCGTCGCTGCTTTGAAGAGGCGCAACGAATGCTTCCTATATAGGGAACGGTGCTCCGCATAAACCAGTACTGAAGGTAAGGTGGGCCGTTGACGAATTACACCTCCTAGCCCAGGTTTTCTTCCTTCCGTTCATGGTTTACTTAATCAAAACCCGGTGTTACGCAATCGTATGTCTGGCGGCTTGTTCAGCTAGGCAAAAGTTATCTTCAGAAAAAACCAGGTAGGCTTTTCTTGCAAGTTGTCGTCGCTGCTTTGAAGAGGCGCAACGAATGCTTCATTTATAGGAAACGGTGCTCCGCAGGAACCAGTACTGAAGGTAAGGTGGGCCGCTGACGAATTACACCTCCTAGCCCAGGTTTTCTTCCTTCCGTTCATGGTTTACTTAATCAAAACCCGGTGTTACGAGCTCGCATGTCTGGCGGCTTGTTTACCTAGGCAAAAGTTATCTTCAGAAGCAACCAGGGAGGCTTTTCTCGCAAGTTGTCGTCGCTGCTTTGAAGAGGCGCCACGAATGCTTCCTATATAGGGAACGGTGCTCCGCAGGAACCACTACTGAAGGTAAGGTGGGCCGCTGACGAATTACACCTCCTAGCCCAGGTTTTCTTCCTTCCGTTCATGGTTTACTTAATCAAAACCCGGTGTTACGCCCTCGTATGTCTGGCGGCTTGTTCAGCAAGTCAAAAGATATCTTCAGAAGGAACCAGGTAGGCTTTTCTTGCAAGTTGTCGCTGCTTTGAAGAGGCGCAACGAATGCTTCATTTATAGGAAACGGTGCTCCGCAGGAACCAGTACTGAAGGTAAGGTGGGCCGCTGACGAATTACACCTCCTAGCGCAGGCTTTCTTCCTTCCGTTCATGGTTTACTTAATCAAAACCCGGTGTTACGCCCTCGTATATCTGGCGGCTTGTTCACAAGGCAAAAGATATCTTCAGAAGGAACCAGGTAGGCCTTTCTCGCAAGTTGTCGTCGCTGCTTTGAAGAGGCGCAACGAATGCTTCCTATAAAGGGAACGGTGCTCCGCAGGAACCAGTACTGAAGGTAAGGTGGGCCGCTGACGAATTACACCTCCTAGCCCAGGTTTTCTTCCTTCCGTGCATGGTTTACTTAATCAAAACCCGGTGTTACGCCCTCGTATGTCTGGCGGCTTGTTCAGCAAGGCAAAAGATATCTTCAGAAGGAACCAGGTAGGCTTTTCTTGCAAGTTGTCGTCGCTGCTTTGAAGAGGCGCAACGAATGCTTCATTTATAGGAAACGGTGCTCCGCAGGAACCAGTACTGAAGGTAAGGTGGGCCGCTGACGAATTACACCTCCTAGCCCAGGTTTTCTTCCTTCCGTTCATGGTTTACTTAATCAAAACCCGGTGTTACGCCCTCGTATGTCTGGCGGCTTGTTCAGCAAGGCAAAAGATATCTTCAGAAGGAACCAGGTAGGCTTTTCTTGCAAGTTGTCGTCGCTGCTTTGAAGAGGCGCAACGAATGCTTCCTATATAGGGAACGGTGCTCCGCATAAACCAGTACTGAAGGTAAGGTGGGCCGTTGACGAATTACACCTCCTAGCCCAGGTTTTCTTCCTTCCGTTCATGGTTTACTTAATCAAAACCCGGTGTTACGCAATCGTATGTCTGGCGGCTTGTTCAGCTAGGCAAAAGTTATCTTCAGAAAAAACCAGGTAGGCTTTTCTCGCAAGTGGTCGTCGCTGCTTTGAAGAGGCGCAACGAATGCTTCCTTTATAGGAAACGGTGCTCCGCAGGAGCCAGTACTGAAGGTAAGGTGGGCCGCTGACGAATTACACCTCCCAGCCCAGGTTTTCTTCCTTCCGTTCATGGTTTACTTAATCAAAACCCGGTGTTACGCCCTCGTATGTCTTACGGCTTGCTCAGCTAGGCAAAAGTTATCTTCAGAAGGAACCAGGTAGGCTTTTCTCGCAAGTTGTCGTCGCTGCTCTGAAGAGGCGCAACGAATACTTCCTTTATAGGAAACGGTGCTCCGCAGGAACCAGTACTGAAGGTAAGGTGGGCCGCTGAAGAATTACACTTCCGAGCCCAGGTTTTCTTCCTTCCGTTCATGGTTTACTTAATCAAAACCCGGTGTTACGCCCTCGTATATCTGGCGGCTTGTTCAGCTAGGCAAAAGATATCTTCAGAAGGAACCAGGTAGGCTTTTCTCGCAAATTGTCGTCGCCGCTTTGAAGAGGCGCAACGAATGCTTCCTATATAGGGAACGATGCTCCGCATAAACCAGTACTGAAGGTAAGGTGGGCCGTTGACGAATTACACCTCCTAGCCCAGGTTTTCTTCCTTCCGTTCATGGTTTACTTAATCAAAACCCGGTGTTACGCAATCGTATGTCTGGCGGCTTCTTCAGCTAGGCAAAAGTTATCTTCAGAAGGAACCAGGTAGGCTTTTCTTGCAAGTTGTCGTCGCTGCTTTGAAGAGGCGCAACGAATGCTTCATTTATAGGAAACGGTGCTCCGCAGGAACCAGTACTGAAGGTAATGTGGGCCGCTGACGAATTACACCTTCTAGCCCAGGTTTTCTTCCTTCCGTTCATGGTTTACTTAATCAAAACCCGGTGTTACGCCCTCGTATGTCTGGCGGATTGTTCAGCAAGGCAAAAGTTATCTTAGGAAGGAACCAGGTAGGCTTTTCTCGCAAGTTGTCGTCGCTGCTTTGAAGAGGCGCAACGAATGCTTCCTTTATAGGAAACGGTGCTCCGCAGGAACCAGTACTGAAGGTAAGGTGGGCCGCTGACGAATTGCACCTCCTAGCCCAGGTTTTCTTCCTTCCGTTCATGGTTTACTTAATCAAAACCCGGTGTTACGCTCTCGTATGTCTTACGGCTTGCTCAGCTAGGCAAAAGTTATCATCAGAAGGAACCAGGTAGGCTTTTCTCGCAAGTTGTCGTCGCTGCTTTGAAGAGGCGCAACGAGTACTTCCTTTATAGGAAACGGTGCTCCGCAGGAACCAGTACTGAAGGTAAGGTGGGCCGCTGACGAATTACACCTCCTAGCCCAGGCTTTCTTCCTTCCGTTCATGGTTTACTTAATCAAAACCCGGTGTTACGCCCTCGTTTGTCTGGCGGCTTGTTCAGCAAGGCAAAAGATATCTTCAGAAGGAACCAGGTAGGCTTTTCTTGCAAGTTGTCGTCGCTGCTTTGAAGAGGCGCAACGAATGCTTCATTTATAGGAAACGGTGCTCCGCAGGAACCAGTACTGAAGGTAAGGTGGGCCGCTGACGAATTACACCTCCTAGCCCAGGTTTTCTTCCTTCCGTTCATGGTTTACTTAATCAAAACCCGGTGTTACGCCCTCGTATGTCTGGCGGATTGTTCAGCAAGGCAAAAGATATCTTCAGAAGGAACCAGGTAGGCTTTTCTTGCAAGTTGTCGTCGCTGCTTTGAAGAGGCGCAACGAATGCTTCATTTATAGGAAACGGTGCTCCGCAGGAACCAGTACTGAAGGTAAGGTGGGCCGCTGACGAATTACACCTCCTAGCCAAAGTTTTCTTCCTTCCGTTCATTGTTTACTTAATCAAAATCCGGTGTTGCGCCCTCGTGTGTCTGGCGGCTTGTTCAGCTAGGCAAAAGATATCTTCAGAAGGAACCAGGTAGGCTTTTCTTGCAAGTTGTCGTCGCTGCTTGGAAGAGGCGCAACGAATGCTTCCTATATAGGGAACGATGCTCCGCAGGAACCAGTACTGAAGGTAAGGTGGGCCGCTGACGAATTACACCTCCTAGCCCAGGCTTTCTTCCTTCCGTTCATGGTTTACTTAATCAAAACCCGGTGTTACGCCCTCGTATGTCTGGCGGCTTGTTCAGCAAGGCAAAAGATATCTTCAGAAGGAACCAGGTAGGCTTTTCTTGCAAGTTGTCGTCGCTGCTTTGAAGAGGCGCAACGAATGCTTCCTATATAGGGAACGGTGCTCCGCATAAACCAGTACTGAAGGTAAGGTGGGCCGTTGACGAATTACACCTCCTAGCCCAGGTTTTCTTCCTTCCGTTCATGGTTTACTTAATCAAAACCCGGTGTTACGCAATCGTATGTCTGGCGGCTTGTTCAGCTAGGCAAAAGTTATCTTCAGAAAAAACCAGGTAGGCTTTTCTCGCAAGTGGTCGTCGCTGCTTTGAAGAGGCGCAACGAATGCTTCCTTTATAGGAAACGGTGCTCCGCAGGAGCCAGTACTGAAGGTAAGGTGGGCCGCTGACGAATTACACCTCCCAGCCCAGGTTTTCTTCCTTCCGTTCATGGTTTACTTAATCAAAACCCGGTGTTACGCCCTCGTATGTCTTACGGCTTGCTCAGCTAGGCAAAAGTTATCTTCAGAAGGAACCAGGTAGGCTTTTCTCGCAAGTTGTCGTCGCTGCTCTGAAGAGGCGCAACGAATACTTCCTTTATAGGAAACGGTGCTCCGCAGGAACCAGTACTGAAGGTAAGGTGGGCCGCTGAAGAATTACTTCCGAGCCCAGGTTTTCTTCCTTCCGTTCATGGTTTACTTAATCAAAACCCGGTGTTACACCCTCGTATATCTGGCGGCTTGTTCAGCTAGGCAAAATATATCTTCAGAAGGAACCAGGTAGGCTTTTCTCGCAAATTGTCGTCGCCGCTTTGAAGAGGCGCAACGAATGCTTCCTATATAGGGAACGATGCTCCGCATAAACCAGTACTGAAGGTAAGGTGGGCCGTTGACGAATTACACCTCCTAGCCCAGGTTTTCTTCCTTCCGTTCATGGTTTACTTAATCAAAACCCGGTGTTACGCAATCGTATGTCTGGCGGCTTCTTCAGCTAGGCAAAAGTTATCTTCAGAAGGAACCAGGTAGGCTTTTCTTGCAAGTTGTCGTCGCTGCTTTGAAGAGGCGCAACGAATGCTTCATTTATAGGAAACGGTGCTCCGCAGGAACCAGTACTGAAGGTAAGGTGGGCCGCTGACGAATTACACCTCCTAGCCCAGGTTTTCTTCCTTCCGTTCATGGTTTACTTAATCAAAACCCGGTGTTACGCCCTCGTATGTCTGGCGGATTGTTCAGCAAGGCAAAAGATATCTTCAGAAGGAACCAGGTAGGCTTTTCTTGCAAGTTGTCGTCGCTGCTTGGAAGAGGCGCAACGAATGCTTCCTATATAGGGAAAGATGCTCCGCAGGAACCAGTACAGAAGGTAAGGTGGGCCGCTGACGAATTACACCTCCTAGCCCAGGCTTTCTTCCTTCCGTTCATGGTTTACTCAATCAAAACCCGGTGTTACGCCCTCGTATGTCTGGCGGCTTGTTCAGCAAGGCAAAAGATATCTTCGGAAGGAACCAGGTAGGCTTTTCTTGCAAGTTGTCGTCGCTGCTTTGAAGAGGCGCAACGAATGCTTCCTATATAGGGAACGGTGCTCCGCATAAACCAGTACTGAAGGTAAGGTGGGCCGCTGACGAATTACACCTCCTAGCCCAGGTTTTCTTCCTTCCGTTCATGATTTACTTAATCAAAACCCGGAGTTACGCCCTCGTATGTCTGGCGGCTTGTTCAGCTAGGCAAACGTTATCTTCAGAAGGAACCAGGTAGGCTTTTCTCGCAAGTTGTCATCGCTGCTTTGAAGAGGCGCAACGAATGCTTCCTTTATAGGAAACGGTGCTCCGCACGAACCAGTACTGAAGGTAAGGTGGGCCGCTGACGAATTGCACCTCCTAGCCCAGGTTTTCTTCCTTCCGTTCATGGTTTACTTAATCAAAACCCGGTGTTACGCCCTCGTATATCTGGCGGCTTGTTCAGCAAGGCAAAAGATATCTTCAGAAGGAACCAGGTAGGCTTTTCTTGCAAGTTGTCGTCGCTGCTTTGAAGAGGCGCAACGAATGCTTCATTTATAGGAAACGGTGCTCTGCAGGAACCAGTAATGAAGGTAAGGTGGGCCGCTGACGAATTACACCTCCTAGCCCAGGTTTTCTTCCTTCCGTTCATGGTTTACTTAATCAAAACCCGGTGTTACGAGCTCGCATGTCTGGCGGCTTGTTTACCTAGGCAAAAGTTATCTTCAGAAGCAACCAGGGAGGCTTTTCTCGCAAGTTGTCGTCGCTGCTTTGAAGAGGCGCCACGAATGCTTCCTATATAGGGAACGGTGCTCCGCAGGAACCACTACTGAAGGTAAGGTGGGCCGCTGACGAATTACACCTCCTAGCCCAGGTTTTCTTCCTTCCGTTCATGGTTTACTTAATCAAAACCCGGTGTTACGCCCTCGTATGTCTGGCGGCTTGTTCAGCAAGTCAAAAGATATCTTCAGAAGGAACCAGGTAGGCTTTTCTTGCAAGTTGTCGTCGCTGCTTTGAAGAGGCGCAACGAATGCTTCATTTATAGGAAACGGTGCTCCGCAGGAACCAGTACTGAAGGTAAGGTGGGCCGCTGACGAATTACACCTCCTAGCGCAGGCTTTCTTCCTTCCGTTCATGGTTTACTTAATCAAAACCCGGTGTTACGCCCTCGTATATCTGGCGGCTTGTTCAGCAAGGCAAAAGATATCTTCAGAAGGAACCAGGTAGGCCTTTCTCGCAAGTTGTCGTCGCTGCTTTGAAGAGGCGCAACGAATGCTTTCTATAAAGGGAACGGTGCTCCGCAGGAACCAGTACTGAAGGTAAGGTGGGCCGCTGACGAATTACACCTCCTAGCCCAGGTTTTCTTCCTTCCGTTCATGGTTTACTTAATCAAAACCCGGTGTTACGCCCTCGTATGTCTGGCGGCTTGTTCGGCAAGGCAAAAGATATCTTCAGAAGGAACCAGGTAGGCTTTTCTTGCAAGTTGTCGTCGCTGCTTTGAAGAGGCGCAACGAATGCTTCATTTATAGGAAACGGTGCTCCGCAGGAACCAGTACTGAAGGTAAGGTGGGCCGCTGACGAATTACACCTCCTAGCCCAGGTTTTCTTCCTTCCGTTCATGGTTTACTTAATCAAAACCCGGTGTTACGCCCTCGTATGTCTGGCGGCTTGTTCAGCAAGGCAAAAGATATCTTCAGAAGGAACCAGGTAGGCTTTTCTTGCAAGTTGTCGTCGCTGCTTTGAAGAGGCGCAACGAATGCTTCATTTATAGGAAACGGTGCTCCGCAGGAACCAGTACTGAAGGTAAGGTGGGCCGCTGACGAATTACACCTCCTAGCCCAGGTTTTCTTCCTTCCGTTCATGGTTTACTTAATCAAAACCCGGTGTTACGCCCTCGTATGTCTGGCGGCTTGTTCAGCAAGGCAAAAGATATCTTCAGAAGGAACCAGGTAGGCTTTTCTTGCAAGTTGTCGTCGCTGCTTTGAAGAGGCGCAACGAATGCTTCCTATATAGGGAACGGTGCTCCGCATAAACCAGTACTGAAGGTAAGGTGGGCCGTTGACGAATTACACCTCCTAGCCCAGGTTTTCTTCCTTCCGTTCATGGTTTACTTAATCAAAACCCGGTGTTACGCAATCGTATGTCTGGCGGCTTGTTCAGCTAGGCAAAAGTTATCTTCAGAAAAAACCAGGTAGGCTTTTCTTGCAAGTTGTCGTCGCTGCTTTGAAGAGGCGCAACGAATGCTTCATTTATAGGAAACGGTGCTCCGCAGGAACCAGTACTGAAGGTAAGGTGGGCCGCTGACGAATTACACCTCCTAGCCCAGGTTTTCTTCCTTCCGTTCATGGTTTACTTAATCAAAACCCGGTGTTACGAGCTCGCATGTCTGGCGGCTTGTTTACCTAGGCAAAAGTTATCTTCAGAAGCAACCAGGGAGGCTTTTCTCGCAAGTTGTCGTCGCTGCTTTGAAGAGGCGCCACGAATGCTTCCTATATAGGGAACGGTGCTCCGCAGGAACCACTGCCGCTGACGAATTACACCTCCTAGCCCAGGTTTTCTTCCTTCCGTTCATGGTTTACTTAATCAAAACCCGGTGTTACGCCCTCGTATGTCTGGCGGCTTGTTCAGCAAGTCAAAAGATATCTTCAGAAGGAACCAGGTAGGCTTTTCTTGCAAGTTGTCGCTGCTTTGAAGAGGCGCAACGAATGCTTCATTTATAGGAAACGGTGCTCCGCAGGAACCAGTACTGAAGGTAAGGTGGGCCGCTGACGAATTACACCTCCTAGCGCAGGCTTTCTTCCTTCCGTTCATGGTTTACTTAATCAAAACCCGGTGTTACGCCCTCGTATATCTGGCGGCTTGTTCACAAGGCAAAAGATATCTTCAGAAGGAACCAGGTAGGCCTTTCTCGCAAGTTGTCGTCGCTGCTTTGAAGAGGCGCAACGAATGCTTCCTATAAAGGGAACGGTGCTCCGCAGGAACCAGTACTGAAGGTAAGGTGGGCCGCTGACGAATTACACCTCCTAGCCCAGGTTTTCTTCCTTCCGTGCATGGTTTACTTAATCAAAACCCGGTGTTACGCCCTCGTATGTCTGGCGGCTTGTTCAGCAAGGCAAAAGATATCTTCAGAAGGAACCAGGTAGGCTTTTCTTGCAAGTTGTCGTCGCTGCTTTGAATAGGCGCAACGAATGCTTCATTTATAGGAAACGGTGCTCCGCAGGAACCAGTACTGAAGGTAAGGTGGGCCGCTGACGAATTACACCTCCTAGCCCAGGTTTTCTTCCTTCCGTTCATGGTTTACTTAATCAAAACCCGGTGTTACGCCCTCGTATGTCTGGCGGCTTGTTCAGCAAGGCAAAAGATATCTTCAGAAGGAACCAGGTAGGCTTTTCTTGCAAGTTGTCGTCGCTGCTTTGAAGAGGCGCAACGAATGCTTCCTATATAGGGAACGGTGCTCCGCATAAACCAGTACTGAAGGTAAGGTGGGCCGTTGACGAATTACACCTCCTAGCCCAGGTTTTCTTCCTTCCGTTCATGGTTTACTTAATCAAAACCCGGTGTTACGCAATCGTATGTCTGGCGGCTTGTTCAGCTAGGCAAAAGTTATCTTCAGAAAAAACCAGGTAGGCTTTTCTCGCAAGTGGTCGTCGCTGCTTTGAAGAGGCGCAACGAATGCTTCCTTTATAGGAAACGGTGCTCCGCAGGAGCCAGTACTGAAGGTAAGGTGGGCCGCTGACGAATTACACCTCCCAGCCCAGGTTTTCTTCCTTCCGTTCATGGTTTACTTAATCAAAACCCGGTGTTACGCCCTCGTATGTCTTACGGCTTGCTCAGCTAGGCAAAAGTTATCTTCAGAAGGAACCAGGTAGGCTTTTCTCGCAAGTTGTCGTCGCTGCTCTGAAGAGGCGCAACGAATACTTCCTTTATAGGAAACGGTGCTCCGCAGGAACCAGTACTGAAGGTAAGGTGGGCCGCTGAAGAATTACACTTCCGAGCCCAGGTTTTCTTCCTTCCGTTCATGGTTTACTTAATCAAAACCCGGTGTTACGCCCTCGTATATCTGGCGGCTTGTTCAGCTAGGCAAAAGATATCTTCAGAAGGAACCAGGTAGGCTTTTCTCGCAAATTGTCGTCGCCGCTTTGAAGAGGCGCAACGAATGCTTCCTATATAGGGAACGATGCTCCGCATAAACCAGTACTGAAGGTAAGGTGGGCCGTTGACGAATTACACCTCCTAGCCCAGGTTTTCTTCCTTCCGTTCATGGTTTACTTAATCAAAACCCGGTGTTACGCAATCGTATGTCTGGCGGCTTCTTCAGCTAGGCAAAAGTTATCTTCAGAAGGAACCAGGTAGGCTTTTCTTGCAAGTTGTCGTCGCTGCTTTGAAGAGGCGCAACGAATGCTTCATTTATAGGAAACGGTGCTCCGCAGGAACCAGTACTGAAGGTAATGTGGGCCGCTGACGAATTACACCTTCTAGCCCAGGTTTTCTTCCTTCCGTTCATGGTTTACTTAATCAAAACCCGGTGTTACGCCCTCGTATGTCTGGCGGATTGTTCAGCAAGGCAAAAGTTATCTTAGGAAGGAACCAGGTAGGCTTTTCTCGCAAGTTGTCGTCGCTGCTTTGAAGAGGCGCAACGAATGCTTCCTTTATAGGAAACGGTGCTCCGCAGGAACCAGTACTGAAGGTAAGGTGGGCCGCTGACGAATTGCACCTCCTAGCCCAGGTTTTCTTCCTTCCGTTCATGGTTTACTTAATCAAAACCCGGTGTTACGCTCTCGTATGTCTTACGGCTTGCTCAGCTAGGCAAAAGTTATCATCAGAAGGAACCAGGTAGGCTTTTCTCGCAAGTTGTCGTCGCTGCTTTGAAGAGGCGCAACGAGTACTTCCTTTATAGGAAACGGTGCTCCGCAGGAACCAGTACTGAAGGTAAGGTGGGCCGCTGACGAATTACACCTCCTAGCCCAGGCTTTCTTCCTTCCGTTCATGGTTTACTTAATCAAAACCCGGTGTTACGCCCTCGTTTGTCTGGCGGCTTGTTCAGCAAGGCAAAAGATATCTTCAGAAGGAACCAGGTAGGCTTTTCTTGCAAGTTGTCGTCGCTGCTTTGAAGAGGCGCAACGAATGCTTCATTTATAGGAAACGGTGCTCCGCAGGAACCAGTACTGAAGGTAAGGTGGGCCGCTGACGAATTACACCTCCTAGCCCAGGTTTTCTTCCTTCCGTTCATGGTTTACTTAATCAAAACCCGGTGTTACGCCCTCGTATGTCTGGCGGATTGTTCAGCAAGGCAAAAGATATCTTCAGAAGGAACCAGGTAGGCTTTTCTTGCAAGTTGTCGTCGCTGCTTTGAAGAGGCGCAACGAATGCTTCATTTATAGGAAACGGTGCTCCGCAGGAACCAGTACTGAAGGTAAGGTGGGCCGCTGACGAATTACACCTCCTAGCGCAGGCTTTCTTCCTTCCGTTCATGGTTTACTTAATCAAAACCCGGTGTTACGCCCTCGTATATCTGGCGGCTTGTTCACAAGGCAAAAGATATCTTCAGAAGGAACCAGGTAGGCCTTTCTCGCAAGTTGTCGCTGCTTTGAAGAGGCGCAACGAATGCTTCCTATAAAGGGAACGGTGCTCCGCAGGAACCAGTACTGAAGGTAAGGTGGGCCGCTGACGAATTACACCTCCTAGCCCAGGTTTTCTTCCTTCCGTGCATGGTTTACTTAATCAAAACCCGGTGTTACGCCCTCGTATGTCTGGCGGCTTGTTCAGCAAGGCAAAAGATATCTTCAGAAGGAACCAGGTAGGCTTTTCTTGCAAGTTGTCGTCGCTGCTTTGAAGAGGCGCAACGAATGCTTCATTTATAGGAAACGGTGCTCCGCAGGAACCAGTACTGAAGGTAAGGTGGGCCGCTGACGAATTACACCTCCTAGCCCAGGTTTTCTTCCTTCCGTTCATGGTTTACTTAATCAAAACCCGGTGTTACGCCCTCGTATGTCTGGCGGCTTGTTCAGCAAGGCAAAAGATATCTTCAGAAGGAACCAGGTAGGCTTTTCTTGCAAGTTGTCGTCGCTGCTTTGAAGAGGCGCAACGAATGCTTCCTATATAGGGAACGGTGCTCCGCATAAACCAGTACTGAAGGTAAGGTGGGCCGTTGACGAATTACACCTCCTAGCCCAGGTTTTCTTCCTTCCGTTCATGGTTTACTTAATCAAAACCCGGTGTTACGCAATCGTATGTCTGGCGGCTTGTTCAGCTAGGCAAAAGTTATCTTCAGAAAAAACCAGGTAGGCTTTTCTCGCAAGTGGTCGTCGCTGCTTTGAAGAGGCGCAACGAATGCTTCCTTTATAGGAAACGGTGCTCCGCAGGAGCCAGTACTGAAGGTAAGGTGGGCCGCTGACGAATTACACCTCCCAGCCCAGGTTTTCTTCCTTCCGTTCATGGTTTACTTAATCAAAACCCGGTGTTACGCCCTCGTATGTCTTACGGCTTGCTCAGCTAGGCAAAAGTTATCTTCAGAAGGAACCAGGTAGGCTTTTCTCGCAAGTTGTCGTCGCTGCTCTGAAGAGGCGCAACGAATACTTCCTTTATAGGAAACGGTGCTCCGCAGGAACCAGTACTGAAGGTAAGGTGGGCCGCTGAAGAATTACACTTCCGAGCCCAGGTTTTCTTCCTTCCGTTCATGGTTTACTTAATCAAAACCCGGTGTTACGCCCTCGTATATCTGGCGGCTTGTTCAGCTAGGCAAAAGATATCTTCAGAAGGAACCAGGTAGGCTTTTCTCGCAAATTGTCGTCGCCGCTTTGAAGAGGCGCAACGAATGCTTCCTATATAGGGAACGATGCTCCGCATAAACCAGTACTGAAGGTAAGGTGGGCCGTTGACGAATTACACCTCCTAGCCCAGGTTTTCTTCCTTCCGTTCATGGTTTACTTAATCAAAACCCGGTGTTACGCAATCGTATGTCTGGCGGCTTCTTCAGCTAGGCAAAAGTTATCTTCAGAAGGAACCAGGTAGGCTTTTCTTGCAAGTTGTCGTCGCTGCTTTGAAGAGGCGCAACGAATGCTTCATTTATAGGAAACGGTGCTCCGCAGGAACCAGTACTGAAGGTAATGTGGGCCGCTGACGAATTACACCTTCTAGCCCAGGTTTTCTTCCTTCCGTTCATGGTTTACTTAATCAAAACCCGGTGTTACGCCCTCGTATGTCTGGCGGATTGTTCAGCAAGGCAAAAGTTATCTTAGGAAGGAACCAGGTAGGCTTTTCTCGCAAGTTGTCGTCGCTGCTTTGAAGAGGCGCAACGAATGCTTCCTTTATAGGAAACGGTGCTCCGCAGGAACCAGTACTGAAGGTAAGGTGGGCCGCTGACGAATTGCACCTCCTAGCCCAGGTTTTCTTCCTTCCGTTCATGGTTTACTTAATCAAAACCCGGTGTTACGCTCTCGTATGTCTTACGGCTTGCTCAGCTAGGCAAAAGTTATCATCAGAAGGAACCAGGTAGGCTTTTCTCGCAAGTTGTCGTCGCTGCTTTGAAGAGGCGCAACGAGTACTTCCTTTATAGGAAACGGTGCTCCGCAGGAACCAGTACTGAAGGTAAGGTGGGCCGCTGACGAATTACACCTCCTAGCCCAGGCTTTCTTCCTTCCGTTCATGGTTTACTTAATCAAAACCCGGTGTTACGCCCTCGTTTGTCTGGCGGCTTGTTCAGCAAGGCAAAAGATATCTTCAGAAGGAACCAGGTAGGCTTTTCTTGCAAGTTGTCGTCGCTGCTTTGAAGAGGCGCAACGAATGCTTCATTTATAGGAAACGGTGCTCCGCAGGAACCAGTACTGAAGGTAAGGTGGGCCGCTGACGAATTACACCTCCTAGCCCAGGTTTTCTTCCTTCCGTTCATGGTTTACTTAATCAAAACCCGGTGTTACGCCCTCGTATGTCTGGCGGATTGTTCAGCAAGGCAAAAGATATCTTCAGAAGGAACCAGGTAGGCTTTTCTTGCAAGTTGTCGTCGCTGCTTTGAAGAGGCGCAACGAATGCTTCATTTATAGGAAACGGTGCTCCGCAGGAACCAGTACTGAAGGTAAGGTGGGCCGCTGACGAATTACACCTCCTAGCCAAAGTTTTCTTCCTTCCGTTCATTGTTTACTTAATCAAAATCCGGTGTTGCGCCCTCGTGTGTCTGGCGGCTTGTTCAGCTAGGCAAAAGATATCTTCAGAAGGAACCAGGTAGGCTTTTCTTGCAAGTTGTCGTCGCTGCTTGGAAGAGGCGCAACGAATGCTTCCTATATAGGGAACGATGCTCCGCAGGAACCAGTACTGAAGGTAAGGTGGGCCGCTGACGAATTACACCTCCTAGCCCAGGCTTTCTTCCTTCCGTTCATGGTTTACTTAATCAAAACCCGGTGTTACGCCCTCGTATGTCTGGCGGCTTGTTCAGCAAGGCAAAAGATATCTTCAGAAGGAACCAGGTAGGCTTTTCTTGCAAGTTGTCGTCGCTGCTTTGAAGAGGCGCAACGAATGCTTCCTATATAGGGAACGGTGCTCCGCATAAACCAGTACTGAAGGTAAGGTGGGCCGTTGACGAATTACACCTCCTAGCCCAGGTTTTCTTCCTTCCGTTCATGGTTTACTTAATCAAAACCCGGTGTTACGCAATCGTATGTCTGGCGGCTTGTTCAGCTAGGCAAAAGTTATCTTCAGAAAAAACCAGGTAGGCTTTTCTCGCAAGTGGTCGTCGCTGCTTTGAAGAGGCGCAACGAATGCTTCTTTTATAGGAAACGGTGCTCCGCAGGAGCCAGTACTGAAGGTAAGGTGGGCCGCTGACGAATTACACCTCCCAGCCCAGGTTTTCTTCCTTCCGTTCATGGTTTACTTAATCAAAACCCGGTGTTACGCCCTCGTATGTCTTACGGCTTGCTCAGCTAGGCAAAAGTTATCTTCAGAAGGAACCAGGTAGGCTTTTCTCGCAAGTTGTCGTCGCTGCTCTGAAGAGGCGCAACGAATACTTCCTTTATAGGAAACGGTGCTCCGCAGGAACCAGTACTGAAGGTAAGGTGGGCCGCTGAAGAATTACTTCCGAGCCCAGGTTTTCTTCCTTCCGTTCATGGTTTACTTAATCAAAACCCGGTGTTACACCCTCGTATATCTGGCGGCTTGTTCAGCTAGGCAAAATATATCTTCAGAAGGAACCAGGTAGGCTTTTCTCGCAAATTGTCGTCGCCGCTTTGAAGAGGCGCAACGAATGCTTCCTATATAGGGAACGATGCTCCGCATAAACCAGTACTGAAGGTAAGGTGGGCCGTTGACGAATTACACCTCCTAGCCCAGGTTTTCTTCCTTCCGTTCATGGTTTACTTAATCAAAACCCGGTGTTACGCAATCGTATGTCTGGCGGCTTCTTCAGCTAGGCAAAAGTTATCTTCAGAAGGAACCAGGTAGGCTTTTCTTGCAAGTTGTCGTCGCTGCTTTGAAGAGGCGCAACGAATGCTTCATTTATAGGAAACGGTGCTCCGCAGGAACCAGTACTGAAGGTAAGGTGGGCCGCTGACGAATTACACCTCCTAGCCCAGGTTTTCTTCCTTCCGTTCATGGTTTACTTAATCAAAACCCGGTGTTACGCCCTCGTATGTCTGGCGGATTGTTCAGCAAGGCAAAAGATATCTTCAGAAGGAACCAGGTAGGCTTTTCTTGCAAGTTGTCGTCGCTGCTTGGAAGAGGCGCAACGAATGCTTCCTATATAGGGAAAGATGCTCCGCAGGAACCAGTACAGAAGGTAAGGTGGGCCGCTGACGAATTACACCTCCTAGCCCAGGCTTTCTTCCTTCCGTTCATGGTTTACTCAATCAAAACCCGGTGTTACGCCCTCGTATGTCTGGCGGCTTGTTCAGCAAGGCAAAAGATATCTTCAGAAGGAACCAGGTAGGCTTTTCTTGCAAGTTGTCGTCGCTGCTTTGAAGAGGCGCAACGAATGCTTCATTTATAGGAAACGGTGCTCCGCAGGAACCAGTACTGAAGGTAAGGTGGGCCGCTGACGAATTACACCTCCTAGCCCAGGTTTTCTTCCTTCCGTTCATGGTTTACTTAATCAAAACCCGGTGTTACGCCCTCGTATGTCTGGCGGATTGTTCAGCAAGGCAAAAGATATCTTCAGAAGGAACCAGGTAGGCTTTTCTTGCAAGTTGTCGTCGCTGCTTTGAAGAGGCGCAACGAATGCTTCATTTATAGGAAACGGTGCTCCGCAGGAACCAGTACTGAAGGTAAGGTGGGCCGCTGACGAATTACACCTCCTAGCCAAAGTTTTCTTCCTTCCGTTCATTGTTTACTTAATCAAAATCCGGTGTTGCGCCCTCGTGTGTCTGGCGGCTTGTTCAGCTAGGCAAAAGATATCTTCAGAAGGAACCAGGTAGGCTTTTCTTGCAAGTTGTCGTCGCTGCTTGGAAGAGGCGCAACGAATGCTTCCTATATAGGGAACGATGCTCCGCAGGAACCAGTACTGAAGGTAAGGTGGGCCGCTGACGAATTACACCTCCTAGCCCAGGCTTTCTTCCTTCCGTTCATGGTTTACTTAATCAAAACCCGGTGTTACGCAATCGTATGTCTGGCGGCTTGTTCAGCTAGGCAAAAGTTATCTTCAGAAGGAACCAGGTAGGCTTTTCTCGCAAGTGGTCGTCGCTGCTTTGAAGAGGCGCAACGAATGCTTCCTTTATAGGAAACGGTGCTCCGCAGGAGCCAGTACTGAAGGTAAGGTGGGCCGCTGACGAATTACACCTCCCAGCCCAGGTTTTCTTCCTTCCGTTCATGGTTTACTTAATCAAAACCCGGTGTTACGCCCTCGTATGTCTTACGGCTTGCTCAGCTAGGCAAAAGTTATCTTCAGAAGGAACCAGGTAGGCTTTTCTCGCAAGTTGTCGTCGCTGCTCTGAAGAGGCGCAACGAATACTTCCTTTATAGGAAACGGTGCTCCGCAGGAACCAGTACTGAAGGTAAGGTGGGCCGCTGAAGAATTACTTCCGAGCCCAGGTTTTCTTCCTTCCGTTCATGGTTTACTTAATCAAAACCCGGTGTTACACCCTCGTATATCTGGCGGCTTGTTCAGCTAGGCAAAATATATCTTCAGAAGGAACCAGGTAGGCTTTTCTCGCAAATTGTCGTCGCCGCTTTGAAGAGGCGCAACGAATGCTTCCTATATAGGGAACGATGCTCCGCATAAACCAGTACTGAAGGTAAGGTGGGCCGTTGACGAATTACACCTCCTAGCCCAGGTTTTCTTCCTTCCGTTCATGGTTTACTTAATCAAAACCCGGTGTTACGCAATCGTATGTCTGGCGGCTTCTTCAGCTAGGCAAAAGTTATCTTCAGAAGGAACCAGGTAGGCTTTTCTTGCAAGTTGTCGTCGCTGCTTTGAAGAGGCGCAACGAATGCTTCCTATAAAGGGAACGATGCTCCGCATAAACCAGTACTGAAGGTAAGGTGGGCCGCTGACGAATTACACCTCCTAGCCCAGGTTTTCTTCCTTCCGTTCATGGTTTACTTAATCAAAACCCGGTGTTACGCAATCGTATGTCTGGCGGCTTCTTCAGCTAGGCAAAAGTTATCTTCAGAAGGAACCAGGTAGGCTTTTCTCGCAAATTGTCGTCGCCGCTTTGAAGAGGCGCAACGAATGCTTCCTATATAGGGAACGATGCTCCGCATAAACCAGTACTGAAGGTAAGGTGGGCCGCTGACGAATTACACCTCCTAGCCCAGGTTTTCTTCCTTCCGTGCATGGTTTACTTAATCAAAACCCGGTGTTACGCCCTCGTATGTCTGGCGGCTTGTTCAGCAAGGCAAAAGATATCTTCAGAAGGAACCAGGTAGGCTTTTCTTGCAAGTTGTCGTCGCTGCTTTGAAGAGGCGCAACGAATGCTTCATTTATAGGAAACGGTGCTCCGCAGGAACCAGTACTGAAGGTAAGGTGGGCAGCTGACGAATTACACCTCCTAGCCCAGGTTTTCTTCCTTCCGTTCATGGTTTACTTAATCAAAACCCGGTGTTACGCCCTCGTATGTCTGGCGGCTTGTTCAGCAAGGCAAAAGATATCTTCAGAAGGAACCAGGTAGGCTTTTCTTGCAAGTTGTCGTCGCTGCTTTGAAGAGGCGCAACGAATGCTTCCTATATAGGGAACGGTGCTCCGCAGGAACCAGTACTGAAGGTAAGGTGGGCCGTTGACGAATTACACCTCCTAGCCCAGGTTTTCTTCCTTCCGTTCATGGTTTACTTAATCAAAACCCGGTGTTACGCAATCGTATGTCTGGCGGCTTGTTCAGCTAGGCAAAAGTTATCTTCAGAAAAAACCAGGTAGGCTTTTCTCGCAAGTGGTCGTCGCTGCTTTGAAGAGGCGCAACGAATGCTTCCTTTATAGGAAACGGTGCTCCGCAGGAGCCAGTACTGAAGGTAAGGTGGGCCGCTGACGAATTACACCTCCCAGCCCAGGTTTTCTTCCTTCCGTTCATGGTTTACTTAATCAAAACCCGGTGTTACGCCCTCGTATGTCTTACGGCTTGCTCAGCTAGGCAAAAGTTATCTTCAGAAGGAACCAGGTAGGCTTTTCTCGCAAGTTGTCGTCGCTGCTCTGAAGAGGCGCAACGAATACTTCCTTTATAGGAAACGGTGCTCCGCAGGAACCAGTACTGAAGGTAAGGTGGGCCGCTGAAGAATTACACTTCCGAGCCCAGGTTTTCTTCCTTCCGTTCATGGTTTACTTAATCAAAACCCGGTGTTACGCCCTCGTATATCTGGCGGCTTGTTCAGCTAGGCAAAAGATATCTTCAGAAGGAACCAGGTAGGCTTTTCTCGCAAATTGTCGTCGCCGCTTTGAAGAGGCGCAACGAATGCTTCCTATATAGGGAACGATGCTCCGCATAAACCAGTACTGAAGGTAAGGTGGGCCGTTGACGAATTACACCTCCTAGCCCAGGTTTTCTTCCTTCCGTTCATGGTTTACTTATTCAAAACCCGGTGTTACGCAATCGTATGTCTGGCGGCTTCTTCAGCTAGGCAAAAGTTATCTTCAGAAGGAACCAGGTAGGCTTTTCTTGCAAGTTGTCGTCGCTGCTTTGAAGAGGCGCAACGAATGCTTCATTTATAGGAAACGGTGCTCCGCAGGAACCAGTACTGAAGGTAATGTGGGCCGCTGACGAATTACACCTTCTAGCCCAGGTTTTCTTCCTTCCGTTCATGGTTTACTTAATCAAACCCCGGTGTTACGCCCTCGTATGTCTGGCGGATTGTTCAGCAAGGCAAAAGTTATCTTAGGAAGGAACCAGGTAGGCTTTTCTCGCAAGTTGTCGTCGCTGCTTTGAAGAGGCGCAACGAATGCTTCCTTTATAGGAAACGGTGCTCCGCAGGAACCAGTACTGAAGGTAAGGTGGGCCGCTGACGAATTGCACCTCCTAGCCCAGGTTTTCTTCCTTCCGTTCATGGTTTACTTAATCAAAACCCGGTGTTACGCTCTCGTATGTCTTACGGCTTGCTCAGCTAGGCAAAAGTTATCATCAGAAGGAACCAGGTAGGCTTTTCTCGCAAGTTGTCGTCGCTGCTTTGAAGAGGCGCAACGAGTACTTCCTTTATAGGAAACGGTGCTCCGCAGGAACCAGTACTGAAGGTAAGGTGGGCCGCTGACGAATTGCACCTCCTAGCCCAGGTTTTCTTCCTTCCGTTCATGGTTTACTTAATCAAAACCCGGTGTTACGCTCTCGTATGTCTTACGGCTTGCTCAGCTAGGCAAAAGTTATCATCAGAAGGAACCAGGTAGGCTTTTCTCGCAAGTTGTCGTCGCTGCTTTGAAGAGGCGCAACGAGTACTTCCTTTATAGGAAACGGTGCTCCGCAGGAACCAGTACTGAAGGTAAGGTGGGCCGCTGACGAATTACACCTCCTAGCCCAGGCTTTCTTCCTTCCGTTCATGGTTTACTTAATCAAAACCCGGTGTTACGCCCTCGTTTGTCTGGCGGCTTGTTCAGCAAGGCAAAAGATATCTTCAGAAGGAACCAGGTAGGCTTTTCTTGCAAGTTGTCGTCGCTGCTTTGAAGAGGCGCAACGAATGCTTCATTTATAGGAAACGGTGCTCCGCAGGAACCAGTACTGAAGGTAAGGTGGGCCGCTGACGAATTACACCTCCTAGCCCAGGTTTTCTTCCTTCCGTTCATGGTTTACTTAATCAAAACCCAGTGTTACGCCCTCGTATGTCTGGCGGATTGTTCAGCAAGGCAAAAGATATCTTCAGAAGGAACCAGGTAGGCTTTTCTTGCAAGTTGTCGTCGCTGCTTTGAAGAGGCGCAACGAATGCTTCATTTATAGGAAACGGTGCTCCGCAGGAACCAGTACTGAAGGTAAGGTGGGCCGCTGACGAATTACACCTCCTAGCCAAAGTTTTCTTCCTTCCGTTCATTGTTTACTTAATCAAAATCCGGTGTTGCGCCCTCGTGTGTCTGGCGGCTTGTTCAGCTAGGCAAAAGATATCTTCAGAAGGAACCAGGTAGGCTTTTCTTGCAAGTTGTCGTCGCTGCTTGGAAGAGGCGCAACGAATGCTTCCTATATAGGGAACGATGCTCCGCAGGAACCAGTACTGAAGGTAAGGTGGGCCGCTGAAGAATTACTTCCGAGCCCAGGTTTTCTTCCTTCCGTTCATGGTTTACTTAATCAAAACCCGGTGTTACACCCTCGTATATCTGGCGGCTTGTTCAGCTAGGCAAAATATATCTTCAGAAGGAACCAGGTAGGCTTTTCTCGCAAATTGTCGTCGCCGCTTTGAAGAGGCGCAACGAATGCTTCCTATATAGGGAACGATGCTCCGCATAAACCAGTACTGAAGGTAAGGTGGGCCGTTGACGAATTACACCTCCTAGCCCAGGTTTTCTTCCTTCCGTTCATGGTTTACTTAATCAAAACCCGGTGTTACGCAATCGTATGTCTGGCGGCTTCTTCAGCTAGGCAAAAGTTATCTTCAGAAGGAACCAGGTAGGCTTTTCTTGCAAGTTGTCGTCGCTGCTTTGAAGAGGCGCAACGAATGCTTCCTATAAAGGGAACGATGCTCCGCATAAACCAGTACTGAAGGTAAGGTGGGCCGCTGACGAATTACACCTCCTAGCCCAGGTTTTCTTCCTTCCGTTCATGGTTTACTTAATCAAAACCCGGTGTTACGCAATCGTATGTCTGGCGGCTTCTTCAGCTAGGCAAAAGTTATCTTCAGAAGGAACCAGGTAGGCTTTTCTCGCAAATTGTCGTCGCCGCTTTGAAGAGGCGCAACGAATGCTTCCTATATAGGGAACGATGCTCCGCATAAACCAGTACTGAAGGTAAGGTGGGCCGCTGACGAATTACACCTCCTAGCCCAGGTTTTCTTCCTTCCGTGCATGGTTTACTTAATCAAAACCCGGTGTTACGCCCTCGTATGTCTGGCGGCTTGTTCAGCAAGGCAAAAGATATCTTCAGAAGGAACCAGGTAGGCTTTTCTTGCAAGTTGTCGTCGCTGCTTTGAAGAGGCGCAACGAATGCTTCATTTATAGGAAACGGTGCTCCGCAGGAACCAGTACTGAAGGTAAGGTGGGCCGCTGACGAATTACACCTCCTAGCCCAGGTTTTCTTCCTTCCGTTCATGGTTTACTTAATCAAAACCCGGTGTTACGCCCTCGTATGTCTGGCGGCTTGTTCAGCAAGGCAAAAGATATCTTCAGAAGGAACCAGGTAGGCTTTTCTTGCAAGTTGTCGTCGCTGCTTTGAAGAGGCGCAACGAATGCTTCCTATATAGGGAACGGTGCTCCGCAGGAACCAGTACTGAAGGTAAGGTGGGCCGTTGACGAATTACACCTCCTAGCCCAGGTTTTCTTCCTTCCGTTCATGGTTTACTTAATCAAAACCCGGTGTTACGCAATCGTATGTCTGGCGGCTTGTTCAGCTAGGCAAAAGTTATCTTCAGAAAAAACCAGGTAGGCTTTTCTCGCAAGTGGTCGTCGCTGCTTTGAAGAGGCGCAACGAATGCTTCCTTTATAGGAAACGGTGCTCCGCAGGAGCCAGTACTGAAGGTAAGGTGGGCCGCTGACGAATTACACCTCCCAGCCCAGGTTTTCTTCCTTCCGTTCATGGTTTACTTAATCAAAACCCGGTGTTACGCCCTCGTATGTCTTACGGCTTGCTCAGCTAGGCAAAAGTTATCTTCAGAAGGAACCAGGTAGGCTTTTCTCGCAAGTTGTCGTCGCTGCTCTGAAGAGGCGCAACGAATACTTCCTTTATAGGAAACGGTGCTCCGCAGGAACCAGTACTGAAGGTAAGGTGGGCCGCTGAAGAATTACACTTCCGAGCCCAGGTTTTCTTCCTTCCGTTCATGGTTTACTTAATCAAAACCCGGTGTTACGCCCTCGTATATCTGGCGGCTTGTTCAGCTAGGCAAAAGATATCTTCAGAAGGAACCAGGTAGGCTTTTCTCGCAAATTGTCGTCGCCGCTTTGAAGAGGCGCAACGAATGCTTCCTATATAGGGAACGATGCTCCGCATAAACCAGTACTGAAGGTAAGGTGGGCCGTTGACGAATTACACCTCCTAGCCCAGGTTTTCTTCCTTCCGTTCATGGTTTACTTATTCAAAACCCGGTGTTACGCAATCGTATGTCTGGCGGCTTCTTCAGCTAGGCAAAAGTTATCTTCAGAAGGAACCAGGTAGGCTTTTCTTGCAAGTTGTCGTCGCTGCTTTGAAGAGGCGCAACGAATGCTTCATTTATAGGAAACGGTGCTCCGCAGGAACCAGTACTGAAGGTAATGTGGGCCGCTGACGAATTACACCTTCTAGCCCAGGTTTTCTTCCTTCCGTTCATGGTTTACTTAATCAAAACCCGGTGTTACGCCCTCGTATGTCTGGCGGATTGTTCAGCAAGGCAAAAGTTATCTTAGGAAGGAACCAGGTAGGCTTTTCTCGCAAGTTGTCGTCGCTGCTTTGAAGAGGCGCAACGAATGCTTCCTTTATAGGAAACGGTGCTCCGCAGGAACCAGTACTGAAGGTAAGGTGGGCCGCTGACGAATTGCACCTCCTAGCCCAGGTTTTCTTCCTTCCGTTCATGGTTTACTTAATCAAAACCCGGTGTTACGCTCTCGTATGTCTTACGGCTTGCTCAGCTAGGCAAAAGTTATCATCAGAAGGAACCAGGTAGGCTTTTCTCGCAAGTTGTCGTCGCTGCTTTGAAGAGGCGCAACGAGTACTTCCTTTATAGGAAACGGTGCTCCGCAGGAACCAGTACTGAAGGTAAGGTGGGCCGCTGACGAATTGCACCTCCTAGCCCAGGTTTTCTTCCTTCCGTTCATGGTTTACTTAATCAAAACCCGGTGTTACGCTCTCGTATGTCTTACGGCTTGCTCAGCTAGGCAAAAGTTATCATCAGAAGGAACCAGGTAGGCTTTTCTCGCAAGTTGTCGTCGCTGCTTTGAAGAGGCGCAACGAGTACTTCCTTTATAGGAAACGGTGCTCCGCAGGAACCAGTACTGAAGGTAAGGTGGGCCGCTGACGAATTACACCTCCTAGCCCAGGCTTTCTTCCTTCCGTTCATGGTTTACTTAATCAAAACCCGGTGTTACGCCCTCGTTTGTCTGGCGGCTTGTTCAGCAAGGCAAAAGATATCTTCAGAAGGAACCAGGTAGGCTTTTCTTGCAAGTTGTCGTCGCTGCTTTGAAGAGGCGCAACGAATGCTTCATTTATAGGAAACGGTGCTCCGCAGGAACCAGTACTGAAGGTAAGGTGGGCCGCTGACGAATTACACCTCCTAGCCCAGGTTTTCTTCCTTCCGTTCATGGTTTACTTAATCAAAACCCAGTGTTACGCCCTCGTATGTCTGGCGGATTGTTCAGCAAGGCAAAAGATATCTTCAGAAGGAACCAGGTAGGCTTTTCTTGCAAGTTGTCGTCGCTGCTTTGAAGAGGCGCAACGAATGCTTCATTTATAGGAAACGGTGCTCCGCAGGAACCAGTACTGAAGGTAAGGTGGGCCGCTGACGAATTACACCTCCTAGCCAAAGTTTTCTTCCTTCCGTTCATTGTTTACTTAATCAAAATCCGGTGTTGCGCCCTCGTGTGTCTGGCGGCTTGTTCAGCTAGGCAAAAGATATCTTCAGAAGGAACCAGGTAGGCTTTTCTTGCAAGTTGTCGTCGCTGCTTGGAAGAGGCGCAACGAATGCTTCCTATATAGGGAACGATGCTCCGCAGGAACCAGTACTGAAGGTAAGGTGGGCCGCTGACGAATTACACCTCCTAGCCCAGGCTTTCTTCCTTCCGTTCATGGTTTACTTAATCAAAACCCGGTGTTACGCCCTCGTATGTCTGGCGGCTTGTTCAGCAAGGCAAAAGATATCTTCAGAAGGAACCAGGTAGGCTTTTCTTGCAAGTTGTCGTCGCTGCTTTGAAGAGGCGCAACGAATGCTTCCTATATAGGGAACGGTGCTCCGCATAAACCAGTACTGAAGGTAAGGTGGGCCGTTGACGAATTACACCTCCTAGCCCAGGTTTTCTTCCTTCCGTTCATGGTTTACTTAATCAAAACCCGGTGTTACGCAATCGTATGTCTGGCGGCTTGTTCAGCTAGGCAAAAGTTATCTTCAGAAAAAACCAGGTAGGCTTTTCTCGCAAGTGGTCGTCGCTGCTTTGAAGAGGCGCAACGAATGCTTCCTTTATAGGAAACGGTGCTCCGCAGGAGCCAGTACTGAAGGTAAGGTGGGCCGCTGACGAATTACACCTCCCAGCCCAGGTTTTCTTCCTTCCGTTCATGGTTTACTTAATCAAAACCCGGTGTTACGCCCTCGTATGTCTTACGGCTTGCTCAGCTAGGCAAAAGTTATCTTCAGAAGGAACCAGGTAGGCTTTTCTCGCAAGTTGTCGTCGCTGCTCTGAAGAGGCGCAACGAATACTTCCTTTATAGGAAACGGTGCTCCGCAGGAACCAGTACTGAAGGTAAGGTGGGCCGCTGAAGAATTACTTCCGAGCCCAGGTTTTCTTCCTTCCGTTCATGGTTTACTTAATCAAAACCCGGTGTTACACCCTCGTATATCTGGCGGCTTGTTCAGCTAGGCAAAATATATCTTCAGAAGGAACCAGGTAGGCTTTTCTCGCAAATTGTCGTCGCCGCTTTGAAGAGGCGCAACGAATGCTTCCTATATAGGGAACGATGCTCCGCATAAACCAGTACTGAAGGTAAGGTGGGCCGTTGACGAATTACACCTCCTAGCCCAGGTTTTCTTCCTTCCGTTCATGGTTTACTTAATCAAAACCCGGTGTTACGCAATCGTATGTCTGGCGGCTTCTTCAGCTAGGCAAAAGTTATCTTCAGAAGGAACCAGGTAGGCTTTTCTTGCAAGTTGTCGTCGCTGCTTTGAAGAGGCGCAACGAATGCTTCATTTATAGGAAACGGTGCTCCGCAGGAACCAGTACTGAAGGTAAGGTGGGCCGCTGACGAATTACACCTCCTAGCCCAGGTTTTCTTCCTTCCGTTCATGGTTTACTTAATCAAAACCCGGTGTTACGCCCTCGTATGTCTGGCGGATTGTTCAGCAAGGCAAAAGATATCTTCAGAAGGAACCAGGTAGGCTTTTCTTGCAAGTTGTCGTCGCTGCTTGGAAGAGGCGCAACGAATGCTTCCTATATAGGGAACGATGCTCCGCAGGAACCAGTACAGAAGGTAAGGTGGGCCGCTGACGAATTACACCTCCTAGCCCAGGCTTTCTTCCTTCCGTTCATGGTTTACTCAATCAAAACCCGGTGTTACGCCCTCGTATGTCTGGCGGCTTGTTCAGCAAGGCAAAAGATATCTTCAGAAGGAACCAGGTAGGCTTTTCTTGCCAGTTGTCGTCGCTGCTTTGAAGAGGCGCAACGAATGCTTCATTTATAGGAAACGGTGCTCCGCAGGAACCAGTACTGAAGGTAAGGTGGGCCGCTGACGAATTACACCTCCTAGCCCAGGTTTTCTTCCTTCCGTTCATGGTTTACTTAATCAAAACCCGATGTTACGCCCTCGTATGTCTGGCGGATTGTTCAGCAAGGCAAAAGATATCTTCAGAAGGAACCAGGTAGGCTTTTCTTGCAAGTTGTCGTCGCTGCTTTGAAGAGGCGCAACGAATGCTTCATTTATAGGAAACGGTGCTCCGCAGGAACCAGTACTGAAGGTAAGGTGGGCCGCTGACGAATTACACCTCCTAGCCAAAGTTTTCTTCCTTCCGTTCATTGTTTACTTAATCAAAATCCGGTGTTGCGCCCTCGTGTGTCTGGCGGCTTGTTCAGCTAGGCAAAAGATATCTTCAGAAGGAACCAGGTAGGCTTTTCTTGCAAGTTGTCGTCGCTGCTTGGAAGAGGCGCAACGAATGCTTCCTATATAGGGAACGATGCTCCGCAGGAACCAGTACTGAAGGTAAGGTGGGCCGCTGACGAATTACACCTCCTAGCCCAGGCTTTCTTCCTTCCGTTCATGGTTTACTTAATCAAAACCCGGTGTTACGCAATCGTATGTCTGGCGGCTTCTTCAGCTAGGCAAAAGTTATCTTCAGAAGGAACCAGGTAGGCTTTTCTTGCAAGTTGTCGTCGCTGCTTTGAAGAGGCGCGACGAATGCTTCATTTATAGGAAACGGTGCTCCGCAGGAACCAGTACTGAAGGTAAGGTGGGCCGCTGACGAATTACACCTCCTAGCCAAAGTTTTCTTCCTTCCGTTCATTGTTTACTTAATCAAAATCCGGTGTTGCGCCCTCGTGTGTCTGGCGGCTTGTTCAGCTAGGCAAAAGATATCTTCAGAAGGAACCAGGTAGGCTTTTCTTGCAAGTTGTCGTCGCTGCTTGGAAGAGGCGCAACGAATGCTTCCTATATAGGGAACGATGCTCCGCAGGAACCAGTACTGAAGGTAAGGTGGGCCGCTGACGAATTACACCTCCTAGCCCAGGCTTTCTTCCTTCCGTTCATGGTTTACTTAATCAAAACCCGGTGTTACGCCCTCGTATGTCTGGCGGCTTGTTCAGCAAGGCAAAAGTTATCTTCAGAAAAAACCAGGTAGGCTTTTCTCGCAAGTGGTCGTCGCTGCTTTGAAGAGGCGGAACGAATGCTTCCTTTATAGGAAACGGTGCTCCGCAGGAGCCAGTACTGAAGGTAAGGTGGGCCGCTGACGAATTACACCTCCCAGCCCAGGTTTTCTTCCTTCCGTTCATGGTTTACTTAATCAAAACCCGGTGTTACACCCTCGTATGTCTTACGGCTTGCTCAGCTAGGCAAAAGTTATCTTCAGAAGGAACCAGGTAGGCTTTTCTCGCAAGTTGTCGTCGCTGCTCTGAAGAGGCGCAACGAATACTTCCTTTATAGGAAACGGTGCTCCGCAGGAACCAGTACTGAAGGTAAGGTGGGCCGCTGAAGAATTACACTTCCGAGCCCAGGTTTTCTTCCTTCCGTTCATGGTTTACTTAATCAAAACCCGGTGTTACGCCCTCGTATATCTGGCGGCTTGTTCAGCTAGGCAAAAGATATCTTCAGAAGGAACCAGGTAGGCTTTTCTCGCAAATTGTCGTCGCCGCTTTGAAGAGGCGCAACGAATGCTTCTTATATAGGGAACGATGCTCCGCATAAACCAGTACTGAAGGTAAGGTGGGCCGTTGACGAATTACACCTCCTAGCCCAGGTTTTCTTCCTTCCGTTCATGGTTTACTTAATCAAAACCCGGTGTTACACCCTCGTATGTCTTACGGCTTGCTCAGCTAGGCAAAAGTTATCTTCAGAAGGAACCAGGTAGGCTTCTCTTGCAAGTTGTCGTCGCTGCTTTGAAGAGGCGCAACGAATGCTTCATTTATAGGAAACGGTGCTCCGCAGGAACCAGTACTGAAGGTAATGTGGGCCGCTGACGAATTACACCTCCTAGCCCAGGTTTTCTTCCTTCCGTTCATGGTTTACTTAATCAAAACCCGGTGTTACGCCCTCGTATGTCTGGCGGATTGTTCAGCAAGGCAAAAGATATCTTCAGAAGGAACCAGGTAGGCTTTTCTTGCAAGTTGTCGTCGCTGCTTGGAAGAGGCGCAACGAATGCTTCCTATATAGGGAACGATGCTCCGCAGGAACCAGTACAGAAGGTAAGGTGGGCCGCTGACGAATTACACCTCCTAGCCCAGGCTTTCTTCCTTCCGTTCATGGTTTACTCAATCAAAACCCGGTGTTACGCCCTCGTATGTCTGGCGGCTTGTTCAGCAAGGCAAAAGATATCTTCAGAAGGAACCAGGTAGGCTTTTCTTGCAAGTTGTCGTCGCTGCTTTGAAGAGGCGCAACGAATGCTTCCTATATGGGGAACGGTGCTCCGCATAAACCAGTACTGAAGGTAAGGTGGGCCGTTGACGAATTACACCTCCTAGCCCAGGTTTTCTTCCTTCCGTTCATGGTTTACTTAATCAAAACCCGGTGTTACGCAATCGTATGTCTGGCGGCTTGTTCAGCTAGGCAAAAGTTATCTTCAGAAGGAACCAGGTAGGCTTTTCTTGCAAGTTGTCGTCGCTGCTTTGAAGAGGCGCAACGAATGCTTCCTATATAGGGAACGATGCTCCGCAGGAACCAGTACTGAAGGTAAGGTGGGCCGCTGACGAATTACACCTCCTAGCCCAGGCTTTCTTCCTTCCGTTCATGGTTTACTTAATCAAAACCCGGTGTTACGCCCTCGTATGTCTGGCGGCTTGTTCAGCAAGGCAAAAGTTATCTTCAGAAAAAACCAGGTAGGCTTTTCTCGCAAGTGGTCGTCGCTGCTTTGAAGAGGCGGAACGAATGCTTCCTTTATAGGAAACGGTGCTCCGCAGGAGCCAGTACTGAAGGTAAGGTGGGCCGCTGACGAATTACACCTCCCAGCCCAGGTTTTCTTCCTTCCGTTCATGGTTTACTTAATCAAAACCCGGTGTTACACCCTCGTATGTCTTACGGCTTGCTCAGCTAGGCAAAAGTTATCTTCAGAAGGAACCAGGTAGGCTTTTCTCGCAAGTTGTCGTCGCTGCTCTGAAGAGGCGCAACGAATACTTCCTTTATAGGAAACGGTGCTCCGCAGGAACCAGTACTGAAGGTAAGGTGGGCCGCTGAAGAATTACACTTCCGAGCCCAGGTTTTCTTCCTTTCGTTCATGGTTTACTTAATCAAAACCCGGTGTTACGCCCTCGTATATCTGGCGGCTTGTTCAGCTAGGCAAAAGATATCTTCAGAAGGAACCAGGTAGGCTTTTCTCGCAAATTGTCGTCGCCGCTTTGAAGAGGCGCAACGAATGCTTCTTATATAGGGAACGATGCTCCGCATAAACCAGTACTGAAGGTAAGGTGGGCCGTTGACGAATTACACCTCCTAGCCCAGGTTTTCTTCCTTCCGTTCATGGTTTACTTAATCAAAACCCGGTGTTACGCAATCGTATGTCTGGCGGCTTCTTCAGCTAGGCAAAAGTTATCTTCAGAAGGAACCAGGTAGGCTTCTCTTGCAAGTTGTCGTCGCTGCTTTGAAGAGGCGCAACGAATGCTTCATTTATAGGAAACGGTGCTCCGCAGGAACCAGTACTGAAGGTAATGTGGGCCGCTGACGAATTACACCTCCTAGCCCAGGTTTTCTTCCTTCCGTTCATGGTTTACTTAATCAAAACCCGGTGTTACGCCCTCGTATGTCTGGCGGATTGTTCAGCAAGGCAAAAGATATCTTCAGAAGGAACCAGGTAGGCTTTTCTTGCAAGTTGTCGTCGCTGCTTTGAAGAGGCGCAACGAATGCTTCATTTATAGGAAACGGTGCTCCGCAGGAACCAGTACTGAAGGTAAGGTGGGCCGCTGACGAATTACACCTCCTAGCCCAGGTTTTCTTCCTTCCGTTCATGGTTTACTTAATCAAAACCCGGTGTTACGCCCTCGTATGTCTGGCGGATTGTTCAGCAAGGCAAAAGATATCTTCAGAAGGAACCAGGTAGGCTTTTCTTGCAAGTTGTCGTCGCTGCTTGGAAGAGGCGCAACGAATGCTTCCTATATAGGGAACGATGCTCCGCAGGAACCAGTACAGAAGGTAAGGTGGGCCGCTGACGAATTACACCTCCTAGCCCAGGCTTTCTTCCTTCCGTTCATGGTTTACTCAATCAAAACCCGGTGTTACGCCCTCGTATGTCTGGCGGCTTGTTCAGCAAGGCAAAAGATATCTTCAGAAGGAACCAGGTAGGCTTTTCTTGCAAGTTGTCGTCGCTGCTTTGAAGAGGCGCAACGAATGCTTCCTATATGGGGAACGGTGCTCCGCATAAACCAGTACTGAAGGTAAGGTGGGCCGTTGACGAATTACACCTCCTAGCCCAGGTTTTCTTCCTTCCGTTCATGGTTTACTTAATCAAAACCCGGTGTTACGCAATCGTATGTCTGGCGGCTTGTTCAGCTAGGCAAAAGTTATCTTCAGAAGGAACCAGGTAGGCTTTTCTTGCAAGTTGTCGTCGCTGCTTTGAAGAGGCGCAACGAATGCTTCATTTATAGGAAACGGTGCTCCGCAGGAACCAGTACTGAAGGTAATGTGGGCCGCTGACGAATTACACCTCCTAGCCCAGGTTTTCTTCCTTCCGTTCATGGTTTACTTAATCAAAACCCGGTGTTACGCCCTCGTATGTCTGGCGGCTTGTTCAGCAAGGCAAAAGATATCTTCAGAAGGAACCAGGTAGGCTTTTCTTGCAAGTTGTCGTCGCTGCTTTGAAGAGGCGCAACGAATGCTTCCTTTATAGGAAACGGTGCTCCGCAGGAGCCAGTACTGAAGGTAAGGTGGGCCGCTGACGAATTACACCTCCCAGCCCAGGTTTTCTTCCTTCCGTTCATGGTTTACTTAATCAAAACCCGGTGTTACGCCCTCGTATGTCTTACGGCTTGCTCAGCTAGGCAAAAGTTATCTTCAGAAGGAACCAGGTAGGCTTTTCTCGCAAGTTGTCGTCGCTGCTCTGAAGAGGCGCAACGAATACTTCCTTTATAGGAAACGGTGCTCCGCAGGAACCAGTACTGAAGGTAAGGTGGGCCGCTGAAGAATTACTTCCGAGCCCAGGTTTTCTTCCTTCCGTTCATGGTTTACTTAATCAAAACCCGGTGTTACACCCTCGTATATCTGGCGGCTTGTTCAGCTAGGCAAAATATATCTTCAGAAGGAACCAGGTAGGCTTTCCTCGCAAATTGTCGTCGCCGCTTTGAAGAGGCGCAACGAATGCTTCCTATATAGGGAACGATGCTCCGCATAAACCAGTACTGAAGGTAAGGTGGGCCGTTGACGAATTACACCTCCTAGCCCAGGTTTTCTTCCTTCCGTTCATGGTTTACTTAATCAAAACCCGGTGTTACGCAATCGTATGTCTGGCGGCTTCTTCAGCTAGGCAAAAGTTATCTTCAGAAGGAACCAGGTAGGCTTTTCTTGCAAGTTGTCGTCGCTGCTTTGAAGAGGCGCAACGAATGCTTCATTTATAGAAAACGGTGCTCCGCAGGAACCAGTACTGAAGGTAAGGTGGGCCGCTGACGAATTACACCTCCTAGCCCAGGTTTTCTTCCTTCCGTTCATGGTTTACTTAATCAAAACCCGGTGTTACGCCCTCGTATGTCTGGCGGATTGTTCAGCAAGGCAAAAGATATCTTCAGAAGGAACCAGGTAGGCTTTTCTTGCAAGTTGTCGTCGCTGCTTGGAAGAGGCGCAACGAATGCTTCCTATATAGGGAACGATGCTCCGCAGGAACCAGTACAGAAGGTAAGGTGGGCCGCTGACGAATTACACCTCCTAGCCCAGGCTTTCTTCCTTCCGTTCATGGTTTACTCAATCAAAACCCGGTGTTACGCCCTCGTATGTCTGGCGGCTTGTTCAGCAAGGCAAAAGATATCTTCAGAAGGAACCAGGTAGGCTTTTCTTGCAAGTTGTCGTCGCTGCTTTGAAGAGGCGCAACGAATGCTTCATTTATAGGAAACGGTGCTCCGCAGGAACCAGTACTGAAGGTAAGGTGGGCCGCTGACGAATTACACCTCCTAGCCCAGGTTTTCTTCCTTCCGTTCATGGTTTACTTAATCAAAACCCGGTGTTACGCCCTCGTATGTCTGGCGGATTGTTCAGCAAGGCAAAAGATATCTTCAGAAGGAACCAGGTAGGCTTTTCTTGCAAGTTGTCGTCGCTGCTTTGAAGAGGCGCAACGAATGCTTCATTTATAGGAAACGGTGCTCCGCAGGAACCAGTACTGAAGGTAAGGTGGGCCGCTGACGAATTACACCTCCTAGCCAAAGTTTTCTTCCTTCCGTTCATTGTTTACTTAATCAAAATCCGGTGTTGCGCCCTCGTGTGTCTGGCGGCTTGTTCAGCTAGGCAAAAGATATCTTCAGAAGGAACCAGGTAGGCTTTTCTTGCAAGTTGTCGTCGCTGCTTGGAAGAGGCGCAACGAATGCTTCCTATATAGGGAACGATGCTCCGCAGGAACCAGTACTGAAGGTAAGGTGGGCCGCTGACGAATTACACCTCCTAGCCCAGGCTTTCTTCCTTCCGTTCATGGTTTACTTAATCAAAACCCGGTGTTACGCCCTCGTATGTCTGGCGGCTTGTTCAGCAAGGCAAAAGTTATCTTCAGAAAAAACCAGGTAGGCTTTTCTCGCAAGTGGTCGTCGCTGCTTTGAAGAGGCGGAACGAATGCTTCCTTTATAGGAAACGGTGCTCCGCAGGAGCCAGTACTGAAGGTAAGGTGGGCCGCTGACGAATTACACCTCCCAGCCCAGGTTTTCTTCCTTCCGTTCATGGTTTACTTAATCAAAACCCGGTGTTACGCCCTCGTATGTCTTACGGCTTGCTCAGCTAGGCAAAAGTTATCTTCAGAAGGAACCAGGTAGGCTTTTCTCGCAAGTTGTCGTCGCTGCTCTGAAGAGGCGCAACGAATACTTCCTTTATAGGAAACGGTGCTCCGCAGGAACCAGTACTGAAGGTAAGGTGGGCCGCTGAAGAATTACACTTCCGAGCCCAGGTTTTCTTCCTTCCGTTCATGGTTTACTTAATCAAAACCCGGTGTTACGCCCTCGTATATCTGGCGGCTTGTTCAGCTAGGCAAAAGATATCTTCAGAAGGAACCAGGTAGGCTTTTCTCGCAAATTGTCGTCGCCGCTTTGAAGAGGCGCAACGAATGCTTCTTATATAGGGAACGATGCTCCGCATAAACCAGTACTGAAGGTAAGGTGGGCCGTTGACGAATTACACCTCCTAGCCCAGGTTTTCTTCCTTCCGTTCATGGTTTACTTAATCAAAACCCGGTGTTACGCAATCGTATGTCTGGCGGCTTCTTCAGCTAGGCAAAAGTTATCTTCAGAAGGAACCAGGTAGGCTTCTCTTGCAAGTTGTCGTCGCTGCTTTGAAGAGGCGCAACGAATGCTTCATTTATAGGAAACGGTGCTCCGCAGGAACCAGTACTGAAGGTAATGTGGGCCGCTGACGAATTACACCTCCTAGCCCAGGTTTTCTTCCTTCCGTTCATGGTTTACTTAATCAAAACCCGGTGTTACGCCCTCGTATGTCTGGCGGATTGTTCAGCAAGGCAAAAGATATCTTCAGAAGGAACCAGGTAGGCTTTTCTTGCAAGTTGTCGTCGCTGCTTTGAAGAGGCGCAACGAATGCTTCATTTATAGGAAACGGTGCTCCGCAGGAACCAGTACTGAAGGTAAGGTGGGCCGCTGACGAATTACACCTCCTAGCCCAGGTTTTCTTCCTTCCGTTCATGGTTTACTTAATCAAAACCCGGTGTTACGCCCTCGTATGTCTGGCGGATTGTTCAGCAAGGCAAAAGATATCTTCAGAAGGAACCAGGTAGGCTTTTCTTGCAAGTTGTCGTCGCTGCTTGGAAGAGGCGCAACGAATGCTTCCTATATAGGGAACGATGCTCCGCAGGAACCAGTACAGAAGGTAAGGTGGGCCGCTGACGAATTACACCTCCTAGCCCAGGCTTTCTTCCTTCCGTTCATGGTTTACTCAATCAAAACCCGGTGTTACGCCCTCGTATGTCTGGCGGCTTGTTCAGCAAGGCAAAAGATATCTTCAGAAGGAACCAGGTAGGCTTTTCTTGCAAGTTGTCGTCGCTGCTTTGAAGAGGCGCAACGAATGCTTCCTATATGGGGAACGGTGCTCCGCATAAACCAGTACTGAAGGTAAGGTGGGCCGTTGACGAATTACACCTCCTAGCCCAGGTTTTCTTCCTTCCGTTCATGGTTTACTTAATCAAAACCCGGTGTTACGCAATCGTATGTCTGGCGGCTTCTTCAGCTAGGCAAAAGTTATCTTCAGAAGGAACCAGGTAGGCTTCTCTTGCAAGTTGTCGTCGCTGCTTTGAAGAGGCGCAACGAATGCTTCATTTATAGGAAACGGTGCTCCGCAGGAACCAGTACTGAAGGTAAGGTGGGCCGCTGACGAATTACACCTCCTAGCCCAGGTTTTCTTCCTTCCGTTCATGGTTTACTTAATCAAAACCCGGTGTTACGCCCTCGCATGTCTGGCGGCTTGTTTAGCTAGGCAAAAGTTATCTTCAGAAGCAACCAGGGAGGCTTTTCTCGCAAGATGTCGTCGCTGCTTTGAAGAGGCGCAAGGAATGCTTCATTTATAGGAAACAGTGCTCCGCAGGAACCAGTACTGAAGGTAAGGTGGGCCGCTGACGAATTACACCTCCTAGCCAAAGTTTTCTTCCTTCCGTTCATTGTTTACTTAATCAAAATCCGGTGTTGCGCCCTCGTATGTCTGGCGGCTTGTTCAGCTAGGCAAAAGATATCTTCAGAAGGAACCAGGTAGGCTTTTCTTGCAAGTTGTCGTCGCTGCTTGGAAGAGGCGCAACGAATGCTTCCTATATAGGGAACGATGCTCCGCAGGAACCAGTACTGAAGGTAAGGTGGGCCGCTGACGAATTACACCTCCTAGCCCAGGCTTTCTTCCTTCCGTTCATGGTTTACTTAATCAAAACCCGCTGTTACGCCCTCGTATGTCTGGCGGCTTGTTCAGCAAGGCAAAAGATATCTTCAGAAGGAACCAGGTAGGCTTTTCTTGCAAGTTGTCGTCGCTGCTTTGAAGAGGCGCAACGAATGCTTTCTATATAGGGAACGGTGCTCCGCATAAACCAGTACTGAAGGTAAGGTGGGCGGTTGACGAATTACACCTCCTAGCCCAGGTTTTCTTCCTTCCGTTCATGGTTTACTTAATCAAAACCCGGTGTTACGCAATCGTATGTCTGGCGGCTTGTTCAGCTAGGCAAAAGTTATCTTCAGAAGGAACCAGGTAGGCTTTTCTCGCAAGTGGTCGTCGCTGCTTTGAAGAGGCGCAACGAATGCTTCCTTTATAGGAAACGGTGCTCCGCAGGAGCCAGTACTGAAGGTAAGGTGGGCCGCTGACGAATTACACCTCCCAGCCCAGGTTTTCTTCCTTCCGTTCATGGTTTACTTAATCAAAACCCGGTGTTACGCCCTCGTATGTCTGGCGGCTTGTTCAGCAAGGCAAAAGATATCTTCAGAAGGAACCAGGTAGGCTTTTCTTGCAAGTTGTCGTCGCTGCTTTGAAGAGGCGCAACGAATGCTTCATTTATAGGAAACGGTGCTCCGCAGGAACCAGTACTGAAGGTAAGGTGGGCCGCTGACGAATTACACCTCCTAGCCCAGGTTTTCTTCCTTCCGTTCATGGTTTACTTAATCAAAACCCGGTGTTACGCCCTCGTATGTCTGGCGGATTGTTCAGCAAGGCAAAAGATATCTTCAGAAGGAACCAGGTAGGCTTTTCTTGCAAGTTGTCGTCGCTGCTTTGAAGAGGCGCAACGAATGCTTCATTTATAGGAAACGGTGCTCCGCAGGAACCAGTACTGAAGGTAAGGTGGGCCGCTGACGAATTACACCTCCTAGCCAAAGTTTTCTTCCTTCCGTTCATTGTTTACTTAATCAAAATCCGGTGTTGCGCCCTCGTGTGTCTGGCGGCTTGTTCAGCTAGGCAAAAGATATCTTCAGAAGGAACCAGGTAGGCTTTTCTTGCAAGTTGTCGTCGCTGCTTGGAAGAGGCGCAACGAATGCTTCCTATATAGGGAACGATGCTCCGCAGGAACCAGTACTGAAGGTAAGGTGGGCCGCTGACGAATTACACCTCCTAGCCCAGGCTTTCTTCCTTCCGTTCATGGTTTACTTAATCAAAACCCGGTGTTACGCAATCGTATGTCTGGCGGCTTCTTCAGCTAGGCAAAAGTTATCTTCAGAAGGAACCAGGTAGGCTTTTCTTGCAAGTTGTCGTCGCTGCTTTGAAGAGGCGCAACGAATGCTTCATTTATAGGGAACGGTGCTCCGCATAAACCAGTACTGAAGGTAAGGTGGGCCGTTGACGAATTACACCTCCTAGCCCAGGTTTTCTTCCTTCCGTTCATGGTTTACTTAATCAAAACCCGGTGTTACGCAATCGTATGTCTGGCGGCTTGTTCAGCTAAGCAAAAGTTATCTTCAGAAAAAACCAGGTAGGCTTTTCTCGCAAGTGGTCGTCGCTGCTTTGAAGAGGCGCAACGAATGCTTCCTTTATAGGAAACGGTGCTCCGCAGGAGCCAGTACTGAAGGTAAGGTGGGCCGCTGACGAATTACACCTCCCAGCCCAGGTTTTCTTCCTTCCGTTCATGGTTTACTTAATCAAAACCCGGTGTTACGCCCTCGTATGTCTTACGGCTTGCTCAGCTAGGCAAAAGTTATCTTCAGAAGGAACCAGGTAGGCTTTTCTCGCAAGTTGTCGTCGCTGCTCTGAAGAGGCGCAACGAATACTTCCTTTATAGGAAACGGTGCTCCGCAGGAACCAGTACTGAAGGTAAGGTGGGCCGCTGAAGAATTACACTTCCGAGCCCAGGTTTTCTTCCTTCCGTTCATGGTTTACTTAATCAAAACCCGGTGTTACGCCTTCGTATATCTGGCGGCTTGTTCAGCTAGGCAAAAGATATCTTCAGAAGGAACCAGGTAGGCTTTTCTCGCAAATTGTCGTCGCCGCTTTGAAGAGGCGCAACGAATGCTTCTTATATAGGGAACGATGCTCCGCATAAACCAGTACTGAAGGTAAGGTGGGCCGTTGACGAATTACACCTCCTAGCCCAGGTTTTCTTCCTTCCGTTCATGGTTTACTTAATCAAAACCCGGTGTTACGCAATCGTATGTCTGGCGGCTTCTTCAGCTAGGCAAAAGTTATCTTCAGAAGGAACCAGGTAGGCTTCTCTTGCAAGTTGTCGTCGCTGCTTTGAAGAGGCGCAACGAATGCTTCATTTATAGGAAACGGTGCTCCGCAGGAACCAGTACTGAAGGTAAGGTGGGCCGCTGACAAATTACACCTCCTAGCCCAGGTTTTCTTCCTTCCGTTCATGGTTTACTTAATCAAAACCCGGTGTTACGCCCTCGTATGTCTGGCGGATTGTTCAGCAAGGCAAAAGATATCTTCAGAAGGAACCAGGTAGGCTTTTCTTGCAAGCTGTCGTCGCTGCTTTGAAGAGGCGCAACGAATGCTTCATTTATAGGAAACGGTGCTCCGCAGGAACCAGTACTGAAGGTAAGGTGGGCCGCTGACGAATTACACCTCCTAGCCAACGTTTTCTTCCTTCCGTTCATTGTTTACTTAATCAAAATCCGGTGTTGCGCCCTCGTGTGTCTGGCGGCTTGTTCAGCTAGGCAAAAGATATCTTCAGAAGGAACCAGGTAGGCTTTTCTTGCAAGTTGTCGTCGCTGCTTGGAAGAGGCGCAACGAATGCTTCCTATATAGGGAACGACGCTCCGCAGGAACCAGTACTGAAGGTAAGGTGGGCCGCTGACGAATTACACCTCCTAGCCCAGGCTTTCTTCCTTCCGTTCATGGTTTACTTAATCAAAACCCGGTGTTACGCCCTCGTATGTCTGGCGGCTTGTTCAGCAAGGCAAAAGATATCTTCAGAAGGAACCAGGTAGGCTTTTCTTGCAAGTTGTCGTCGCTGCTTTGAAGAGGCGCAACGAATGCTTCCTATATAGGGAACGGTGCTCCGCATAAACCAGTACTGAAGGTAAGGTGGGCCGTTGACGAATTACACCTCCTAGCCCAGGTTTTCTTCCTTCCGTTCATGGTTTACTTAATCAAAACCCGGTGTTACGCAATCGTATGTCTGGCGGCTTGTTCAGCTAGGCAAAAGTTATCTTCAGAAAAAACCAGGTAGGCTTTTCTCGCAAGTGGTCGTCGCTGCTTTGAAGAGGCGCAACGAATGCTTCCTTTATAGGAAACGGTGCTCCGCAGGAGCCAGTACTGAAGGTAAGGTGGGCCGCTGACGAATTACACCTCCCAGCCCAGGTTTTCTTCCTTCCGTTCATGGTTTACTTAATCAAAACCCGGTGTTACGCCCTCGTATGTCTTACGGCTTGCTCAGCTAGGCAAAAGTTATCTTCAGAAGGAACCAGGTAGGCTTTTCTCGCAAGTTGTCGTCGCTGCTCTGAAGAGGCGCAACGAATACTTCCTTTATAGAAAACGGTGCTCCGCAGGAACCAGTACTGAAGGTAAGGTGGGCCGCTGAAGAATTACACTTCCGAGCCCAGGTTTTCTTCCTTCCGTTCATGGTTTACTTAATCAAAACCCGGTGTTACGCCCTCGTATATCTGGCGGCTTGTTCAGCTAGGCAAAAGATATCTTCAGAAGGAACCAGGTAGGCTTTTCTTGCAAGTTGTCGTCGCTGCTTGGACGAGGCGCAACGAATGCTTCCTATATAGGGAACGATGCTCCGCAGGAACCAGTACTGAAGGTAAGGTGGGCCGCTGACGAATTACACCTCCTAGCCCAGGCTTTCTTCCTTCCGTTCATGGTTTACTTAATCAAAACCCGGTGTTACGCCCTCGTATGTCTGGCGGCTTGTTCAGCAAGGCAAAAGATATCTTCAGAAGGAACCAGGTAGGCTTTTCTTGCAAGTTGTCGTCGCTGCTTTGAAGAGGCGCAACGAATGCTTCATTTATAGGAAACGGTGCTCCGCAGGAACCAGTACTGAAGGTAAGGTGGGCCGCTGACGAATTACACCTCCTAGCCCAGGTTTTCTTCCTTCCGTTCATGGGTTACTTAATCAAAACCCGGTGTTACGCCCTCGTATGTCTGGCGGATTGTTCAGCAAGGCAAAAGATATCTTCAGAAGGAACCAGGTAGGCTTTTCTTGCAAGTTGTCGTCGCTGCTTGGAAGAGGCGCAACGAATGCTTCCTATATAGGGAACGATGCTCCGCAGGAACCAGTACAGAAGGTAAGGTGGGCCGCTGACGAATTACACCTCCTAGCCCAGGCTTTCTTCCTTCCGTTCATGGTTTACTTAATCAAAACCCGGTGTTACGCAATCGTATGTCTGGCGGCTTGTTCAGCTAGGCAAAAGTTATCTTCAGAAAAAACCAGGTAGGCTTTTCTCGCAAGTGGTCGTCGCTGCTTTGAAGAGGCGCAACGAATGCTTCCTTTATAGGAAACGGTGCTCCGCAGGAGCCAGTACTGAAGGTAAGGTGGGCCGCTGACGAATTACACCTCCCAGCCCAGGTTTTCTTCCTTCCGTTCATGGTTTACTTAATCAAAACCCGGTGTTACGCCCTCGTATGTCTGGCGGCTTGTTCAGCAAGGCAAAAGATATCTTCAGAAGGAACCAGGTAGGCTTTTCTTGCAAGTTGTCGTCGCTGCTTTGAAGAGGCGCAACGAATGCTTCCTATATGGGGAACGGTGCTCCGCATAAACCAGTACTGAAGGTAAGGTGGGCCGTTGACGAATTACACCTCCTAGCCCAGGTTTTCTTCCTTCCGTTCATGGTTTACTTAATCAAAACCCGGTGTTACGCAATCGTATGTCTGGCGGCTTGTTCAGCTAGGCAAAAGTTATCTTCAGAAGGAACCAGGTAGGCTTTTCTTGCAAGTTGTCGTCGCTGCTTTGAAGAGGCGCAACGAATGCTTCATTTATAGGAAACGGTGCTCCGCAGGAACCAGTACTGAAGGTAATGTGGGCCGCTGACGAATTACACCTCCTAGCCCAGGTTTTCTTCCTTCCGTTCATGGTTTACTTAATCAAAACCCGGTGTTACGCCCTCGTATGTCTGGCGGCTTGTTCAGCAAGGCAAAAGATATCTTCAGAAGGAACCAGGTAGGCTTTTCTTGCAAGTTGTCGTCGCTGCTTTGAAGAGGCGCAACGAATGCTTCATTTATAGGAAACGGTGCTCCGCAGGAACCAGTACTGAAGGTAAGGTGGGCCGCTGACGAATTACACCTCCTAGCCCAGGTTTTCTTCCTTCCGTTCATGGTTTACTTAATCAAAACCCGGTGTTACGCCCTCGTATGTCTGGCGGATTGTTCAGAAAGGCAAAAGATATCTTCAGAAGGAACCAGGTAGGCTTTTCTTGCAAGTTGTCGTCGCTGCTTTGAAGAGGCGCAACGAATGCTTCATTTATAGGAAACGGTGCTCCGCAGGAACCAGTACTGAAGGTAAGGTGGGCCGCTGACGAATTACACCTCCTAGCCCAGGTTTTCTTCCTTCCGTTCATGGTTTACTTAATCAAAACCCGGTGTTACGCCCTCGCATGTCTGGCGGCTTGTTTAGCTAGGCAAAAGTTATCTTCAGAAGCAACCAGGGAGGCTTTTCTCGCAAGATGTCGTCGCTGCTTTGAAGAGGCGCAAGGAATGCTTCATTTATAGGAAACAGTGCTCCGCAGGAACCAGTACTGAAGGTAAGGTGGGCCGCTGACGAATTACACCTCCTAGCCAAAGTTTTCTTCCTTCCGTTCATTGTTTACTTAATCAAAATCCGGTGTTGCGCCCTCGTATGTCTGGCGGCTTGTTCAGCTAGGCAAAAGATATCTTCAGAAGGAACCAGGTAGGCTTTTCTTGCAAGTTGTCGTCGCTGCTTGGAAGAGGCGCAACGAATGCTTCCTATATAGGGAACGATGCTCCGCAGGAACCAGTACTGAAGGTAAGGTGGGCCGCTGACGAATTACACCTCCTAGCCCAGGCTTTCTTCCTTCCGTTCATGGTTTACTTAATCAAAACCCGCTGTTACGCCCTCGTATGTCTGGCGGCTTGTTCAGCAAGGCAAAAGATATCTTCAGAAGGAACCAGGTAGGCTTTTCTTGCAAGTTGTCGTCGCTGCTTTGAAGAGGCGCAACGAATGCTTCCTATATAGGGAACGGTGCTCCGCATAAACCAGTACTGAAGGTAAGGTGGGCGGTTGACGAATTACACCTCCTAGCCCAGGTTTTCTTCCTTCCGTTCATGGATTACTTAATCAAAACCCGGTGTTACGCAATCGTATGTCTGGCGGCTTGTTCAGCTAGGCAAAAGTTATCTTCAGAAGGAACCAGGTAGGCTTTTCTCGCAAGTTGTCGTCGCTGCTCTGAAGAGGCGCAACGAATACTTCCTTTATAGGAAACGGTGCTCCGCAGGAACCAGTACTGAAGGTAAGGTGGGCCGCTGAAGAATTACTTCCGAGCCCAGGTTTTCTTCCTTCCGTTCATGGTTTACTTAATCAAAACCCGGTGTTACACCCTCGTATATCTGGCGGCTTGTTCAGCTAGGCAAAAGATATCTTCAGAAGGAACCAGGTAGGCTTTTCTCGCAAATTGTCGTCGCTGCTTTGAAGAGGCGCAACGAATGCTTCATTTATAGGAAACGGTGCTCCGCAGGAACCAGTACTGAAGGTAAGGTGGGCCGCTGACGAATTACACCTCCTAGCCCAGGTTTTCTTCCTTCCGTTCATGGTTTACTTAATCAAAACCCGGTGTTACGCCCTCGTATGTCTGGCGGATTGTTCAGCAAGGCAAAAGATATCTTCAGAAGGAACCAGGTAGGCTTTTCTTGCAAGTTGTCGTCGCTGCTTTGAAGAGGCGCAACGAATGCTTCATTTATAGGAAACGGTGCTCCGCAGGAACCAGTACTGAAGGTAAGGTGGGCCGCTGACGAATTACACCTCCTAGCCAAAGTTTTCTTCCTTCCGTTCATTGTTTACTTAATCAAAATCCGGTGTTGCGCCCTCGTGTGTCTGGCGGCTTGTTCAGCTAGGCAAAAGATATCTTCAGAAGGAACCAGGTAGGCTCTTCTTGCAAGTTGTCGTCGCTGCTTGGAAGAGGCGCAACGAATGCTTCCTATATAGGGAACGATGCTCCGCAGGAACCAGTACTGAAGGTAAGGTGGGCCGCTGACGAATTACACCTCCTAGCCCAGGCTTTCTTCCTTCCGTTCATGGTTTACTTAATCAAAACCCGGTGTTACGCAATCGTATGTCTGGCGGCTTCTTCAGCTAGGCAAAAGTTATCTTCAGAAGGAACCAGGTAGGCTTCTCTTGCAAGTTGTCGTCGCTGCTTTGAAGAGGCGCAACGAATGCTTCATTTATAGGAAACGGTGCTCCGCAGGAACCAGTACTGAAGGTAAGGTGGGCCGCTGACAAATTACACCTCCTAGCCCAGGTTTTCTTCCTTCCGTTCATGGTTTACTTAATCAAAACCCGGTGTTACGCCCTCGTATGTCTGGCGGATTGTTCAGCAAGGCAAAAGATATCTTCAGAAGGAACCAGGTAGGCTTTTCTTGCAAGTTGTCGTCGCTGCTTTGAAGAGGCGCAACGAATGCTTCATTTATAGGAAACGGTGCTCCGCAGGAACCAGTACTGAAGGTAAGGTGGGCCGCTGACGAATTACACCTCCTAGCCAAAGTTTTCTTCCTTCCGTTCATTGTTTACTTAATCAAAATCCGGTGTTGCGCCCTCGTGTGTCTGGCGGCTTGTTCAGCTAGGCAAAAGATATCTTCAGAAGGAACCAGGTAGGCTTTTCTTGCAAGTTGTCGTCGCTGCTTGGAAGAGGCGCAACGAATGCTTCCTATATAGGGAACGACGCTCCGCAGGAACCAGTACTGAAGGTAAGGTGGGCCGCTGACGAATTACACCTCCTAGCCCAGGCTTTCTTCCTTCCGTTCATGGTTTACTTAATCAAAACCCGGTGTTACGCCCTCGTATGTCTGGCGGCTTGTTCAGCAAGGCAAAAGATATCTTCAGAAGGAACCAGGTAGGCTTTTCTTGCAAGTTGTCGTCGCTGCTTTGAAGAGGTGCAACGAATGCTTCCTATATAGGGAACGGTGCTCCGCATAAACCAGTACTGAAGGTAAGGTGGGCCGTTGACGAATTACACCTCCTAGCCCAGGTTTTCTTCCTTCCGTTCATGGTTTACTTAATCAAAACCCGGTGTTACGCAATCGTATGTCTGGCGGCTTGTTCAGCTAGGCAAAAGTTATCTTCAGAAAAAACCAGGTAGGCTTTTCTCGCAAGTGGTCGTCGCTGCTTTGAAGAGGCGCAACGAATGCTTCCTTTATAGGAAACGGTGCTCCGCAGGAGCCAGTACTGAAGGTAAGGTGGGCCGCTGACGAATTACACCTCCCAGCCCAGGTTTTCTTCCTTCCGTTCATGGTTTACTTAATCAAAACCCGGTGTTACGCCCTCGTATGTCTTACGGCTTGCTCAGCTAGGCAAAAGTTATCTTCAGAAGGAACCAGGTAGGCTTTTCTCGCAAGTTGTCGTCGCTGCTCTGAAGAGGCGCAACGAATACTTCCTTTATAGGAAACGGTGCTCCGCAGGAACCAGTACTGAAGGTAAGGTGGGCCGCTGAAGAATTACACTTCCGAGCCCAGGTTTTCTTCCTTCCGTTCATGGTTTACTTAATCAAAACCCGGTGTTACGCCCTCGTATATCTGGCGGCTTGTTCAGCTAGGCAAAAGATATCTTCAGAAGGAACCAGGTAGGCTTTTCTCGCAAATTGTCGTCGCCGCTTTGAAGAGGCGCAACGAATGCTTCTTATATAGGGAACGATGCTCCGCATAAACCAGTACTGAAGGTAAGGTGGGCCGTTGACGAATTACACCTCCTAGCCCAGGTTTTCTTCCTTCCGTTCATGGTTTACTTAATCAAAACCCGGTGTTACGCAATCGTATGTCTGGCGGCTTCTTCAGCTAGGCAAAAGTTATCTTCAGAAGGAACCAGGTAGGCTTCTCTTGCAAGTTGTCGTCGCTGCTTTGAAGAGGCGCAACGAATGCTTCATTTATAGGAAACGGTGCTCCGCAGGAACCAGTACTGAAGGTAATGTGGGCCGCTGACGAATTACACCTCCTAGCCCAGGTTTTCTTCCTTCCGTTCATGGTTTACTTAATCAAAACCCGGTGTTACGCCCTCGTGTGTCTGGCGGCTTGTTCAGCTAGGCAAAAGATATCTTCAGAAGGAACCAGGTAGGCTTTTCTTGCAAGTTGTCGTCGCTGCTTGGACGAGGCGCAACGAATGCTTCCTATATAGGGAACGATGCTCCGCAGGAACCAGTACTGAAGGTAAGGTGGGCCGCTGACGAATTACACCTCCTAGCCCAGGCTTTCTTCCTTCCGTTCATGGTTTACTTAATCAAAACCCGGTGTTACGCCCTCGTATGTCTGGCGGCTTGTTCAGCAAGGCAAAAGATATCTTCAGAAGGAACCAGGTAGGCTTTTCTTGCAAGTTGTCGTCGCTGCTTTGAAGAGGCGCAACGAATGCTTCATTTATAGGAAACGGTGCTCCGCAGGAACCAGTACTGAAGGTAAGGTGGGCCGCTGACGAATTACACCTCCTAGCCCAGGTTTTCTTCCTTCTGTTCATGGTTTACTTAATCAAAACCCGGTGTTACGCCCTCGTATGTCTGGCGGATTGTTCAGCAAGGCAAAAGATATCTTCAGAAGGAACCAGGTAGGCTTTTCTTGCAAGTTGTCGTCGCTGCTTGGAAGAGGCGCAACGAATGCTTCCTATATAGGGAACGATGCTCCGCAGGAACCAGTGCAGAAGGTAAGGTGGGCCGCTGACGAATTACACCTCCTAGCCCAGGCTTTCTTCCTTCCGTTCATGGTTTACTTAATCAAAACCCGGTGTTACGCAATCGTATGTCTGGCGGCTTGTTCAGCTAGGCAAAAGTTATCTTCAGAAAAAACCAGGTAGGCTTTTCTCGCAAGTGGTCGTCGCTGCTTTGAAGAGGCGCAACGAATGCTTCCTTTATAGGAAACGGTGCTCCGCAGGAGCCAGTACTGAAGGTAAGGTGGGCCGCTGACGAATTACACCTCCCAGCCCAGGTTTTCTTCCTTCCGTTCATGGTTTACTTAATCAAAACCCGGTGTTACGCCCTCGTATGTCTTACGGCTTGCTCAGCTAGGCAAAAGTTATCTTCAGAAGGAACCAGGTAGGCTTTTCTCGCAAGTTGTCGTCGCTGCTCTGAAGAGGCGCAACGAATACTTCCTTTATAGGAAACGGTGCTCCGCAGGAACCAGTACTGAAGGTAAGGTGGGCCGCTGACGAATTACACCTCCTAGCCCAGGTTTTCTTCCTTCCGTTCATGGTTTACTTAATCAAAACCCGGTGTTACGCCCTCGCATGTCTGGCGGCTTGTTTAGCTAGGCAAAAGTTATCTTCAGAAGCAACCAGGGAGGCTTTTCTCGCAAGATGTCGTCGCTGCTTTGAAGAGGCGCAAGGAATGCTTCATTTATAGGAAACAGTGCTCCGCAGGAACCAGTACTGAAGGTAAGGTGGGCCGCTGACGAATTACACCTCCTAGCCAAAGTTTTCTTCCTTCCGTTCATTGTTTACTTAATCAAAATCCGGTGTTGCGCCCTCGTATGTCTGGCGGCTTGTTCAGCTAGGCAAAAGATATCTTCAGAAGGAACCAGGTAGGCTTTTCTTGCAAGTTGTCGTCGCTGCTTGGAAGAGGCGCAACGAATGCTTCCTATATAGGGAACGATGCTCCGCAGGAACCAGTACTGAAGGTAAGGTGGGCCGCTGACGAATTACACCTCCTAGCCCAGGCTTTCTTCCTTCCGTTCATGGTTTACTTAATCAAAACCCGCTGTTACGCCCTCGTATGTCTGGCGGCTTGTTCAGCAAGGCAAAAGATATCTTCAGAAGGAACCAGGTAGGCTTTTCTTGCAAGTTGTCGTCGCTGCTTTGAAGAGGCGCAACGAATGCTTCCTATATAGGGAACGGTGCTCCGCATAAACCAGTACTGAAGGTAAGGTGGGCGGTTGACGAATTACACCTCCTAGCCCAGGTTTTCTTCCTTCCGTTCATGGATTACTTAATCAAAACCCGGTGTTACGCAATCGTATGTCTGGCGGCTTGTTCAGCTAGGCAAAAGTTATCTTCAGAAGGAACCAGGTAGGCTTTTCTCGCAAGTTGTCGTCGCTGCTCTGAAGAGGCGCAACGAATACTTCCTTTATAGGAAACGGTGCTCCGCAGGAACCAGTACTGAAGGTAAGGTGGGCCGCTGAAGAATTACTTCCGAGCCCAGGTTTTCTTCCTTCCGTTCATGGTTTACTTAATCAAAACCCGGTGTTACACCCTCGTATATCTGGCGGCTTGTTCAGCTAGGCAAAAGATATCTTCAGAAGGAACCAGGTAGGCTTTTCTCGCAAATTGTCGTCGCCGCTTTGAAGAGGCGCAACGAATGCTTCCTATATAGGGAACGATGCTCCGCATAAACCAGTACTGAAGGTAAGGTGGGCAGTTGACGAATTACACCTCCTAGCCCAGGTTTTCTTCCTTCCGTTCATGGTTTACTTAATCAAAACCCGGTGTTACGCAATCGTATGTCTGGCGGCTTCTTCAGCTAGGCAAAAGTTATCTTCAGAAGGAACCAGGTAGGCTTTTCTTGCAAGTTGTCGTCGCTGCTTTGAAGAGGCGCAACGAATGCTTCATTTATAGGAAACGGTGCTCCGCAGGAACCAGTACTGAAGGTAAGGTGGGCCGCTGACGAATTACACCTCCTAGCCCAGGTTTTCTTCCTTCCGTTCATGGTTTACTTAATCAAAACCCGGTGTTACGCCCTCGTATGTCTGGCGGCTTGTTCAGCAAGGCAAAAGATATCTTCAGAAGGAACCAGGTAGGATTTTCTTGCAAGTTGTCGTCGCTGCTTTGAAGAGGCGCAACGAATGCTTCATTTATAGGAAACGGTGCTCCGCAGGAACCAGTACTGAAGGTAAGGTGGGCCGCTGACGAATTACACCTCCTAGCCCAGGTTTTCTTCCTTCCGTTCATGGTTTACTTAATCAAAACCCGGTGTTACGCCCTCGTATGTCTGGCGGATTGTTCAGCAAGGCAAAAGATATCTTCAGAAGGAACCAGGTAGGCTTTTCTTGCAAGTTGTCGTCGCTGCTTTGAAGAGGCGCAACGAATGCTTCATTTATAGGAAACGGTGCTCCGCAGGAACCAGTACTGAAGGTAAGGTGGGCCGCTGACGAATTACACCTCCTAGCCAAAGTTTTCTTCCTTCCGTTCATTGTTTACTTAATCAAAATCCGGTGTTGCGCCCTCGTGTGTCTGGCGGCTTGTTCAGCTAGGCAAAAGATATCTTCAGAAGGAACCAGGTAGGCTCTTCTTGCAAGTTGTCGTCGCTGCTTGGAAGAGGCGCAACGAATGCTTCCTATATAGGGAACGATGCTCCGCAGGAACCAGTACTGAAGGTAAGGTGGGCCGCTGACGAATTACACCTCCTAGCCCAGGCTTTCTTCCTTCCGTTCATGGTTTACTTAATCAAAACCCGGTGTTACGCAATCGTATGTCTGGCGGCTTCTTCAGCTAGGCAAAAGTTATCTTCAGAAGGAACCAGGTAGGCTTTTCTTGCAAGTTGTCGTCGCTGCTTTGAAGAGGCGCAACGAATGCTTCATTTATAGGAAACGGTGCTCCGCAGGAACCAGTACTGAAGGTAAGGTGGGCCGCTGACGAATTACACCTCCTAGCCCAGGTTTTCTTCCTTCCGTTCATGGTTTACTTAATCAAAACCCGGTGTTACGCCCTCGTATGTCTGGCGGATTGTTCAGCAAGGCAAAAGATATCTTCAGAAGGAACCAGGTAGGCTTTTCTTGCAAGTTGTCGTCGCTGCTTTGAAGAGGCGCAACGAATGCTTCATTTATAGGAAACGGTGCTCCGCAGGAACCAGTACTGAAGGTAAGGTGGGCCGCTGACGAATTACACCTCCTAGCCCAGGCTTTCTTCCTTCCGTTCATGGTTTACTTAATCAAAACCCGGTGTTACGCCCTCGTATGTCTGGCGGCTTGTTCAGCAAGGCAAAAGATATCTTCAGAAGGAACCAGGTAGGCTTTTTTTGCAAGTTGTCGTCGCTGCTTTGAAGAGGCGCAACGAATGCTTCCTATATAGGGAACGGTGCTCCGCATAAACCAGTACTGAAGGTAAGGTGGGCCGTTGACGAATTACACCTCCTAGCCCAGGTTTTCTTCCTTCCGTTCATGGTTTACTTAATCAAAACCCGGTGTTACGCAATCGTATGTCTGGCGGCTTGTTCAGCTAAGCAAAAGTTATCTTCAGAAAAAACCAGGTAGGCTTTTCTCGCAAGTGGTCGTCGCTGCTTTGAAGAGGCGCAACGAATGCTTCCTTTATAGGAAACGGTGCTCCGCAGGAGCCAGTACTGAAGGTAAGGTGGGCCGCTGACGAATTACACCTCCCAGCCCAGGTTTTCTTCCTTCCGTTCATGGTTTACTTAATCAAAACCCGGTGTTACGCCCTCGTATGTCTTACGGCTTGCTCAGCTAGGCAAAAGTTATCTTCAGAAGGAACCAGGTAGGCTTTTCTCGCAAGTTGTCGTCGCTGCTCTGAAGAGGCGCAACGAATACTTCCTTTATAGGAAACGGTGCTCCGCAGGAACCAGTACTGAAGGTAAGGTGGGCCGCTGAAGAATTACACTTCCGAGCCCAGGTTTTCTTCCTTCCGTTCATGGTTTACTTAATCAAAACCCGGTGTTACGCCTTCGTATATCTGGCGGCTTGTTCAGCTAGGCAAAAGATATCTTCAGAAGGAACCAGGTAGGCTTTTCTCGCAAATTGTCGTCGCCGCTTTGAAGAGGCGCAACGAATGCTTCTTATATAGGGAACGATGCTCCGCATAAACCAGTACTGAAGGTAAGGTGGGCCGTTGACGAATTACACCTCCTAGCCCAGGTTTTCTTCCTTCCGTTCATGGTTTACTTAATCAAAACCCGGTGTTACGCAATCGTATGTCTGGCGGCTTCTTCAGCTAGGCAAAAGTTATCTTCAGAAGGAACCAGGTAGGCTTCTCTTGCAAGTTGTCGTCGCTGCTTTGAAGAGGCGCAACGAATGCTTCATTTATAGGAAACGGTGCTCCGCAGGAACCAGTACTGAAGGTAAGGTGGGCCGCTGACAAATTACACCTCCTAGCCCAGGTTTTCTTCCTTCCGTTCATGGTTTACTTAATCAAAACCCGGTGTTACGCCCTCGTATGTCTGGCGGATTGTTCAGCAAGGCAAAAGATATCTTCAGAAGGAACCAGGTAGGCTTTTCTTGCAAGTTGTCGTCGCTGCTTTGAAGAGGCGCAACGAATGCTTCATTTATAGGAAACGGTGCTCCGCAGGAACCAGTACTGAAGGTAAGGTGGGCCGCTGACGAATTACACCTCCTAGCCAAAGTTTTCTTCCTTCCGTTCATTGTTTACTTAATCAAAATCCGGTGTTGCGCCCTCGTGTGTCTGGCGGCTTGTTCAGCTAGGCAAAAGATATCTTCAGAAGGAACCAGGTAGGCTTTTCTTGCAAGTTGTCGTCGCTGCTTGGAAGAGGCGCAACGAATGCTTCCTATATAGGGAACGACGCTCCGCAGGAACCAGTACTGAAGGTAAGGTGGGCCGCTGACGAATTACACCTCCTAGCCCAGGCTTTCTTCCTTCCGTTCATGGTTTACTTAATCAAAACCCGGTGTTACGCCCTCGTATGTCTGGCGGCTTGTTCAGCAAGGCAAAAGATATCTTCAGAAGGAACCAGGTAGGCTTTTCTTGCAAGTTGTCGTCGCTGCTTTGAAGAGGCGCAACGAATGCTTCCTATATAGGGAACGGTGCTCCCCATAAACCAGTACTGAAGGTAAGGTGGGCCGTTGACGAATTACACCTCCTAGCCCAGGTTTTCTTCCTTCCGTTCATGGTTTACTTAATCAAAACCCGGTGTTACGCATTCGTATGTCTGGCGGCTTGTTCAGCTAGGCAAAAGTTATCTTCAGAAAAAACCAGGTAGGCTTTTCTCGCAAGTGGTCGTCGCTGCTTTGAAGAGGCGCAACGAATGCTTCCTTTATAGGAAACGGTGCTCCGCAGGAGCCAGTACTGAAGGTAAGGTGGGCCGCTGACGAATTACACCTCCCAGCCCAGGTTTTCTTCCTTCCGTTCATGGTTTACTTAATCAAAACCCGGTGTTACGCCCTCGTATGTCTTACGGCTTGCTCAGCTAGGCAAAAGTTATCTTCAGAAGGAACCAGGTAGGCTTTTCTCGCAAGTTGTCGTCGCTGCTCTGAAGAGGCGCAACGAATACTTCCTTTATAGGAAACGGTGCTCCGCAGGAACCAGTACTGAAGGTAAGGTGGGCCGCTGAAGAATTACACTTCCGAGCCCAGGTTTTCTTCCTTCCGTTCATGGTTTACTTAATCAAAACCCGGTGTTACGCCCTCGTATATCTGGCGGCTTGTTCAGCTAGGCAAAAGATATCTTCAGAAGGAACCAGGTAGGCTTTTCTCGCAAATTGTCGTCGCCGCTTTGAAGAGGCGCAACGAATGCTTCTTATATAGGGAACGATGCTCCGCATAAACCAGTACTGAAGGTAAGGTGGGCCGTTGACGAATTACACCTCCTAGCCCAGGTTTTCTTCCTTCCGTTCATGGTTTACTTAATCAAAACCCGGTGTTACGCAATCGTATGTCTGGCGGCTTCTTCAGCTAGGCAAAAGTTATCTTCAGAAGGAACCAGGTAGGCTTCTCTTGCAAGTTGTCGTCGCTGCTTTGAAGAGGCGCAACGAATGCTTCATTTATAGGAAACGGTGCTCCGCAGGAACCAGTACTGAAGGTAATGTGGGCCGCTGACGAATTACACCTCCTAGCCCAGGTTTTCTTCCTTCCGTTCATGGTTTACTTAATCAAAACCCGGTGTTACGCCCTCGTGTGTCTGGCGGCTTGTTCAGCTAGGCAAAAGATATCTTCAGAAGGAACCAGGTAGGCTTTTCTTGCAAGTTGTCGTCGCTGCTTGGACGAGGCGCAACGAATGCTTCCTATATAGGGAACGATGCTCCGCAGGAACCAGTACTGAAGGTAAGGTGGGCCGCTGACGAATTACACCTCCTAGCCCAGGCTTTCTTCCTTCCGTTCATGGTTTACTTAATCAAAACCCGGTGTTACGCCCTCGTATGTCTGGCGGCTTGTTCAGCAAGGCAAAAGATATCTTCAGAAGGAACCAGGTAGGCTTTTCTTGCAAGTTGTCGTCGCTGCTTTGAAGAGGCGCAACGAATGCTTCATTTATAGGAAACGGTGCTCCGCAGGAACCAGTACTGAAGGTAAGGTGGGCCGCTGACGAATTACACCTCCTAGCCCAGGTTTTCTTCCTTCCGTTCATGGTTTACTTAATCAAAACCCGGTGTTACGCCCTCGTATGTCTGGCGGATTGTTCAGCAAGGCAAAAGATATCTTCAGAAGGAACCAGGTAGGCTTTTCTTGCAAGTTGTCGTCGCTGCTTGGAAGAGGCGCAACGAATGCTTCCTATATAGGGAACGATGCTCCGCAGGAACCAGTACAGAAGGTAAGGTGGGCCGCTGACGAATTACACCTCCTAGCCCAGGCTTTCCTTCATGGTTTACTTAATCATGGTTCATGGTTTACTTAATCAAAACCCGGTGTTACGCAATCGTATGTCTGGCGGCTTGTTCAGCTAGGCAAAAGTTATCTTCAGAAAAAACCAGGTAGGCTTTTCTCGCAAGTGGTCGTCGCTGCTTTGAAGAGGCGCAACGAATGCTTCCTTTATAGGAAACGGTGCTCCGCAGGAGCCAGTACTGAAGGTAAGGTGGGCCGCTGACGAATTACACCTCCCAGCCCAGGTTTTCTTCCTTCCGTTCATGGTTTACTTAATCAAAACCCGGTGTTACGCCCTCGTATGTCTTACGGCTTGCTCAGCTAGGCAAAAGTTATCTTCAGAAGGAACCAGGTAGGCTTTTCTCGCAAGTTGTCGTCGCTGCTCTGAAGAGGCGCAACGAATACTTCCTTTATAGGAAACGGTGCTCCGCAGGAACCAGTACTGAAGGTAAGGTGGGCCGCTGAAGAATTACACTTCCGAGCCCAGGTTTTCTTCCTTCCGTTCATGGTTTACTTAATCAAAACCCGGTGTTACGCCCTCGTATATCTGGCGGCTTGTTCAGCTAGGCAAAAGATATCTTCAGAAGGAACCAGGTAGGCTTTTCTCGCAAATTGTCGTCGCCGCTTTGAAGAGGCGCAACGAATGCTTCTTATATAGGGAACGATGCTCCGCATAAACCAGTACTGAAGGTAAGGTGGGCCGTTGACGAATTACACCTCCTAGCCCAGGTTTTCTTCCTTCCGTTCATGGTTTACTTAATCAAAACCCGGTGTTACGCAATCGTATGTCTGGCGGCTTCTTCAGCTAGGCAAAAGTTATCTTCAGAAGGAACCAGGTAGGCTTCTCTTGCAAGTTGTCGTCGCTGCTTTGAAGAGGCGCAACGAATGCTTCATTTATAGGAAACGGTGCTCCGCAGGAACCAGTACTGAAGGTAATGTGGGCCGCTGACGAATTACACCTCCTAGCCCAGGTTTTCTTCCTTCCGTTCATGGTTTACTTAATCAAAACCCGGTGTTACGCCCTCGTGTGTCTGGCGGCTTGTTCAGCTAGGCAAAAGATATCTTCAGAAGGAACCAGGTAGGCTTTTCTTGCAAGTTGTCGTCGCTGCTTGGACGAGGCGCAACGAATGCTTCCTATATAGGGAACGATGCTCCGCAGGAACCAGTACTGAAGGTAAGGTGGGCCGCTGACGAATTACACCTCCTAGCCCAGGCTTTCTTCCTTCCGTTCATGGTTTACTTAATCAAAACCCGGTGTTACGCCCTCGTATGTCTGGCGGCTTGTTCAGCAAGGCAAAAGATATCTTCAGAAGGAACCAGGTAGGCTTTTCTTGCAAGTTGTCGTCGCTGCTTTGAAGAGGCGCAACGAATGCTTCATTTATAGGAAACGGTGCTCCGCAGGAACCAGTACTGAAGGTAAGGTGGGCCGCTGACGAATTACACCTCCTAGCCCAGGTTTTCTTCCTTCCGTTCATGGTTTACTTAATCAAAACCCGGTGTTACGCCCTCGTATGTCTGGCGGATTGTTCAGCAAGGCAAAAGATATCTTCAGAAGGAACCAGGTAGGCTTTTCTTGCAAGTTGTCGTCGCTGCTTGGAAGAGGCGCAACGAATGCTTCCTATATAGGGAACGATGCTCCGCAGGAACCAGTACAGAAGGTAAGGTGGGCCGCTGACGAATTACACCTCCTAGCCCAGGCTTTCCTTCATGGTTTACTTAATCATGGTTCATGGTTTACTTAATCAAAACCCGGTGTTACGCAATCGTATGTCTGGCGGCTTGTTCAGCTAGGCAAAAGTTATCTTCAGAAAAAACCAGGTAGGCTTTTCTCGCAAGTGGTCGTCGCTGCTTTGAAGAGGCGCAACGAATGCTTCCTTTATAGGAAACGGTGCTCCGCAGGAGCCAGTACTGAAGGTAAGGTGGGCCGCTGACGAATTACACCTCCCAGCCCAGGTTTTCTTCCTTCCGTTCATGGTTTACTTAATCAAAACCCGGTGTTACGCCCTCGTATGTCTTACGGCTTGCTCAGCTAGGCAAAAGTTATCTTCAGAAGGAACCAGGTAGGCTTTTCTCGCAAGTTGTCGTCGCTGCTCTGAAGAGGCGCAACGAATACTTCCTTTATAGGAAACGGTGCTCCGCAGGAACCAGTACTGAAGGTAAGGTGGGCCGCTGAAGAATTACACTTCCGAGCCCAGGTTTTCTTCCTTCCGTTCATGGTTTACTTAATCAAAACCCGGTGTTACGCCCTCGTATATCTGGCGGCTTGTTCAGCTAGGCAAAAGATATCTTCAGAAGGAACCAGGTAGGCTTTTCTCGCAAATTGTCGTCGCCGCTTTGAAGAGGCGCAACGAATGTTTCTTATATAGGGAACGATGCTCCGCATAAACCAGTACTGAAGGTAAGGTGGGCCGTTGACGAATTACACCTCCTAGCCCAGGTTTTCTTCCTTCCGTTCATGGTTTACTTAATCAAAACCCGGTGTTACGCAATCGTATGTCTGGCGGCTTCTTCAGCTAGGCAAAAGTTATCTTCAGAAGGAACCAGGTAGGCTTCTCTTGCAAGTTGTCGTCGCTGCTTTTAAGAGGCGCAACGAATGCTTCATTTATAGGAAACGGTGCTCCGCAGGAACCAGTACTGAAGGTAAGGTGGGCCGCTGACGAATTACACCTCCTAGCCCAGGTTTTCTTCCTTCCGTTCATGGTTTACTTAATCAAAACCCGGTGTTACGCCCTCGTATGTCTGGCGGATTGTTCAGCAAGGCAAAAGATATCTTCAGAAGGAACCAGGTAGGCTTTTCTTGCAAGTTGTCGTCGCTGCTTTGGAGAGGCACAACGAATGCTTCATTTATAGAAAACGGTGCTCCGCAGGAACCAGTACTGAAGGTAAGGTGGGCCGCTGACGAATTACACCTCCTAGCCAAAGTTTTCTTCCTTCCGTTCATTGTTTACTTAATCAAAATCCGGTGTTGCGCCCTCGTGTGTCTGGCGGCTTGTTCAGCTAGGCAAAAGATATCTTCAGAAGGAACCAGGTAGGCTTTTCTTGCAAGTTGTCGTCGCTGCTTGGACGAGGCGCAACGAATGCTTCCTATATAGGGAACGATGCTCCGCAGGAACCAGTACTGAAGGTAAGGTGGGCCGCTGACGAATTACACCTCCTAGCCCAGGCTTTCTTCCTTCCGTTCATGGTTTACTTAATCAAAACCCGGTGTTACGCCCTCGTATGTCTGGCGGCTTGTTCAGCAAGGCAAAAGATATCTTCAGAAGGAACCAGGTAGGCTTTTCTTGCAAGTTGTCGTCGCTGCTTTGAAGAGGCGCAACGAATGCTTCCTATATAGGGAACGGTGCTCCGCATAAACCAGTACTGAAGGTAAGGTGGGCCGTTGACGAATTACACCTCCTAGCCCAGGTTTTCTTCCTTCCGTTCATGGTTTACTTAATCAAAACCCGGTGTTACGCCCTCGTATGTCTGGCGGCTTGTTCAGCTAGGCAAAAGATATCTTCAGAAGGAACCAGGTAGGCTTTTCTCGCAAATTGTCGTCGCCGCTTTGAAGAGGCGCAACGAATGCTTCTTATATAGGGAACGATGCTCCGCAGGAACCAGTACTGAAGGTAAGGTGGGCCGTTGACGAATTACACCTCCTAGCCCAGGTTTTCTTCCTTCCGTTCATGGTTTACTTAATCAAAACCCGGTGTTACGCAATCGTATGTCTGGCGGCTTCTTCAGCTAGGCAAAAGTTATCTTCAGAAGGAACCAGGTAGGCTTCTCTTGCAAGTTGTCGTCGCTGCTTTGAAGAGGCGCAACGAATGCTTCATTTATAGGAAACGGTGCTCCGCAGGAACCAGTACTGAAGGTAATGTGGGCCGCTGACGAATTACACCTCCTAGCCCAGGTTTTCTTCCTTCCGTTCATGGTTTACTTAATCAAAACCCGGTGTTACGCCCTCGTGTGTCTGGCGGCTTGTTCAGCTAGGCAAAAGATATCTTCAGAAGGAACCAGGTAGGCTTTTCTTGCAAGTTGTCGTCGCTGCTTGGACGAGGCGCAACGAATGCTTCCTATATAGGGAACGATGCTCCGCAGGAACCAGTACTGAAGGTAAGGTGGGCCGCTGACGAATTACACCTCCTAGCCCAGGCTTTCTTCCTTCCGTTCATGGTTTACTTAATCAAAACCCGGTGTTACGCCCTCGTATGTCTGGCGGCTTGTTCAGCAAGGCAAAAGATATCTTCAGAAGGAACCAGGTAGGCTTTTCTTGCAAGTTGTCGTCGCTGCTTTGAAGAGGCGCAACGAATGCTTCATTTATAGGAAACGGTGCTCCGCAGGAACCAGTACTGAAGGTAAGGTGGGCCGCTGACGAATTACACCTCCTAGCCCAGGTTTTCTTCCTTCCGTTCATGGTTTACTTAATCAAAACCCGGTGTTACGCCCTCGTATGTCTGGCGGATTGTTCAGCAAGGCAAAAGATATCTTCAGAAGGAACCAGGTAGGCTTTTCTTGCAAGTTGTCGTCGCTGCTTGGAAGAGGCGCAACGAATGCTTCCTATATAGGGAACGATGCTCCGCAGGAACCAGTACAGAAGGTAAGGTGGGCCGCTGACGAATTACACCTCCTAGCCCAGGCTTTCTTCCTTCCGTTCATGGTTTACTTAATCAAAACCCGGTGTTACGCAATCGTATGTCTGGCGGCTTGTTCAGCTAGGCAAAAGTTATCTTCAGAAAAAACCAGGTAGGCTTTTCTCGCAAGTGGTCGTCGCTGCTTTGAAGAGGCGCAACGAATGCTTCCTTTATAGGAAACGGTGCTCCGCAGGAGCCAGTACTGAAGGTAAGGTGGGCCGCTGACGAATTACACCTCCCAGCCCAGGTTTTCTTCCTTCCGTTCATGGTTTACTTAATCAAAACCCGGTGTTACGCCCTCGTATGTCTTACGGCTTGCTCAGCTAGGCAAAAGTTATCTTCAGAAGGAACCAGGTAGGCTTTTCTCGCAAGTTGTCGTCGCTGCTCTGAAGAGGCGCAACGAATACATCCTTTATAGGAAACGGTGCTCCGCAGGAACCAGTACTGAAGGTAAGGTGGGCCGCTGAAGAATTACACTTCCGAGCCCAGGTTTTCTTCCTTCCGTTCATGGTTTACTTAATCAAAACCCGGTGTTACGCCCTCGTATATCTGGCGGCTTGTTCAGCTAGGCAAAAGATATCTTCAGAAGGAACCAGGTAGGCTTTTCTCGCAAATTGTCGTCGCCGCTTTGAAGAGGCGCAACGAATGTTTCTTATATAGGGAACGATGCTCCGCATAAACCAGTACTGAAGGTAAGGTGGGCCGTTGACGAATTACACCTCCTAGCCCAGGTTTTCTTCCTTCCGTTCATGGTTTACTTAATCAAAACCCGGTGTTACGCAATCGTATGTCTGGCGGCTTCTTCAGCTAGGCAAAAGTTATCTTCAGAAGGAACCAGGTAGGCTTCTCTTGCAAGTTGTCGTCGCTGCTTTGAAGAGGCGCAACGAATGCTTCATTTATAGGAAACGGTGCTCCGCAGGAACCAGTACTGAAGGTAAGGTGGGCCGCTGACGAATTACACCTCCTAGCCCAGGTTTTCTTCCTTCCGTTCATGGTTTACTTAATCAAAACCCGGTGTTACGCCCTCGTATGTCTGGCGGATTGTTCAGCAAGGCAAAAGATATCTTCAGAAGGAACCAGGTAGGCTTTTCTTGCAAGTTGTCGTCGCTGCTTTGGAGAGGCGCAACGAATGCTTCATTTATAGAAAACGGTGCTCCGCAGGAACCAGTACTGAAGGTAAGGTGGGCCGCTGACGAATTACACCTCCTAGCCAAAGTTTTCTTCCTTCCGTTCATTGTTTACTTAATCAAAATCCGGTGTTGCGCCCTCGTGTGTCTGGCGGCTTGTTCAGCTAGGCAAAAGATATCTTCAGAAGGAACCAGGTAGGCTTTTCTTGCAAGTTGTCGCTGCTTGGACGAGGCGCAACGAATGCTTCCTATATAGGGAACGATGCTCCGCAGGAACCAGTACTGAAGGTAAGGTGGGCCGCTGACGAATTACACCTCCTAGCCCAGGCTTTCTTCCTTCCGTTCATGGTTTACTTAATCAAAACCCGGTGTTACGCCCTCGTATGTCTGGCGGCTTGTTCAGCAAGGCAAAAGATATCTTCAGAAGGAACCAGGTAGGCTTTTCTTGCAAGTTGTCGTCGCTGCTTTGAAGAGGCGCAACGAATGCTTCCTATATAGGGAACGGTGCTCCGCATAAACCAGTACTGAAGGTAAGGTGGGCCGTTGACGAATTACACCTCTTAGCCCAGGTTTTCTTCCTTCCGTTCATGGTTTACTTAATCAAAACCCGGTGTTACGCAATCGTATGTCTGGCGGCTTGTTCAGCTAGGCAAAAGTTATCTTCAGAAAAAACCAGGTAGGCTTTTCTCGCAAGTGGTCGTCGCTGCTTTGAAGAGGCGCAACGAATGCTTCCTTTATAGGAAACGGTGCTCCGCAGGAGCCAGTACTGAAGGTAAGGTGGGCCGCTGACGAATTACACCTCCCAGCCCAGGTTTTCTTCCTTCCGTTCATGGTTTACTTAATCAAAACCCGGTGTTACGCCCTCGTATATCTGGCGGCTTGTTCAGCTAGGCAAAAGATATCTTCAGCAGGAACCAGGTAGGCTTTTCTCGCAAATTGTCGTCGCCGCTTTGAAGAGGCGCAACGAATGCTTCTTATATAGGGAACGATGCTCCGCATAAACCAGTACTGAAGGTAAGGTGGGCCGTTGACGAATTACACCTCCTAGCCCAGGTTTTCTTCCTTCCGTTCATGGTTTACTTAATCAAAACCCGGTGTTACGCAATCGTATGTCTGGCGGCTTCTTCAGCTAGGCAAAAGTTATCTTCAGAAGGAACCAGGTAGGCTTCTCTTGCAAGTTGTCGTCGCTGCTTTGAAGAGGCGCAACGAATGCTTCATTTATAGGAAACGGTGCTCCGCAGGAACCAGTACTGAAGGTAATGTGGGCCGCTGACGAATTACACCTCCTAGCCCAGGTTTTCTTCCTTCCGTTCATGGTTTACTTAATCAAAACCCGGTGTTACGCCCTCGTATGTCTGGCGGATTGTTCAGCAAGGCAAAAGATATCTTCAGAAGGAACCAGGTAGGCTTTTCTTGCAAGTTGTCGTCGCTGCTTTGAAGAGGCGCAACGAATGCTTCATTTATAGGAAACGGTGCTCCGCAGGAACCAGTACTGAAGGTAAGGTGGGCCGCTGACGAATTACACCTCCTAGCCCAGGTTTTCTTCCTTCCGTTCATGGTTTACTTAATCAAAACCCGGTGTTACGCCCTCGTATGTCTGGCGGATTGTTCAGCAAGGCAAAAGATATCTTCAGAAGGAACCAGGTAGGCTTTTCTTGCAAGTTGTCGTCGCTGCTTGGAAGAGGCGCAACGAATGCTTCCTATATAGGGAACGATGCTCCGCAGGAACCAGTACAGAAGGTAAGGTGGGCCGCTGACGAATTACACCTCCTAGCCCAGGCTTTCTTCCTTCCGTTCATGGTTTACTCAATCAAAACCCGGTGTTACGCCCTCGTATGTCTGGCGGCTTGTTCAGCAAGGCAAAAGATATCTTCAGAAGGAACCAGGTAGGCTTTTCTTGCAAGTTGTCGTCGCTGCTTGGAAGAGGCGCAACGAATGCTTCCTATATAGGGAACGATGCTCCGCAGGAACCAGTACTGAAGGTAAGGTGGGCCGCTGACGAATTACACCTCCTAGCCCAGGCTTTCTTCCTTCCGTTCATGGTTTACTTAATCAAAACCCGCTGTTACGCCCTCGTATGTCTGGCGGCTTGTTCAGCAAGGCAAAAGATATCTTCAGAAGGAACCAGGTAGGCTTTTCTTGCAAGTTGTCGTCGCTGCTTTGAAGAGGCGCAACGAATGCTTCATTTATAGGAAACGGTGCTCCGCAGGAACCAGTACTGAAGGTAATGTGGGCCGCTGACGAATTACACCTCCTAGCCCAGGTTTTCTTCCTTCCGTTCATGGTTTACTTAATCAAAACCCGGTGTTACGCCCTCGTATGTCTGGCGGCTTGTTCAGCAAGGCAAAAGATATCTTCAGAAGGAACCAGGTAGGCTTTTCTTGCAAGTTGTCGTCGCTGCTTTGAAGAGGCGCAACGAATGCTTCATTTATAGGAAACGGTGCTCCGCAGGAACCAGTACTGAAGGTAAGGTGGGCCGCTGACGAATTACACCTCCTAGCCCAGGTTTTCTTCCTTCCGTTCATGGTTTACTTAATCAAAACCCGGTGTTACGCCCTCGTATGTCTGGCGGATTGTTCAGCAAGGCAAAAGATATCTTCAGAAGGAACCAGGTAGGCTTTTCTTGCAAGTTGTCGTCGCTGCTTTGAAGAGGCGCAACGAATGCTTCATTTATAGGAAACGGTGCTCCGCAGGAACCAGTACTGAAGGTAAGGTGGGCCGCTGACGAATTACACCTCCTAGCCCAGGTTTTCTTCCTTCCGTTCATGGTTTACTTAATCAAAACCCGGTGTTACGCCCTCGCATGTCTGGCGGCTTGTTTAGCTAGGCAAAAGTTATCTTCAGAAGCAACCAGGGAGGCTTTTCTCGCAAGATGTCGTCGCTGCTTTGAAGAGGCGCAAGGAATGCTTCATTTATAGGAAACAGTGCTCCGCAGGAACCAGTACTGAAGGTAAGGTGGGCCGCTGACGAATTACACCTCCTAGCCAAAGTTTTCTTCCTTCCGTTCATTGTTTACTTAATCAAAATCCGGTGTTGCGCCCTCGTATGTCTGGCGGCTTGTTCAGCTAGGCAAAAGATATCTTCAGAAGGAACCAGGTAGGCTTTTCTTGCAAGTTGTCGTCGCTGCTTGGAAGAGGCGCAACGAATGCTTCCTATATAGGGAACGATGCTCCGCAGGAACCAGTACTGAAGGTAAGGTGGGCCGCTGACGAATTACACCTCCTAGCCCAGGCTTTCTTCCTTCCGTTCATGGTTTACTTAATCAAAACCCGCTGTTACGCCCTCGTATGTCTGGCGGCTTGTTCAGCAAGGCAAAAGATATCTTCAGAAGGAACCAGGTAGGCTTTTCTTGCAAGTTGTCGTCGCTGCTTTGAAGAGGCGCAACGAATGCTTCCTATATAGGGAACGGTGCTCCGCATAAACCAGTACTGAAGGTAAGGTGGGCCGTTGACGAATTACACCTCCTAGCCCAGGTTTTCTTCCTTCCGTTCATGGTTTACTTAATCAAAACCCGGTGTTACGCAATCGTATGTCTGGCGGCTTGTTCAGCTAGGCAAAAGTTATCTTCAGAAGGAACCAGGTAGGCTTTTCTCGCAAGTGGTCGTCGCTGCTTTGAAGAGGCGCAACGAATGCTTCCTTTATAGGAAACGGTGCTCCGCAGGAGCCAGTACTGAAGGTAAGGTGGGCCGCTGACGAATTACACCTCCTAGCCCAGGTTTTCTTCCTTCCGTTCATGGTTTACTTAATCAAAACCCGGTGTTACGCCCTCGTATGTCTTACGGCTTGCTCAGCTAGGCAAAAGTTATCTTCAGAAGGAACCAGGTAGGCTTTTCTTGCAAGTTGTCGTCGCTGCTTTGAAGAGGCGCAACGAATACTTCCTTTATAGGAAACGGTGCTCCGCAGGAACCAGTACTGAAGGTAAGGTGGGCCGCTGAAGAATTACACCTCCTAGCCCAGGTTTTCTTCCTTCCGTTCATGGTTTACTTAATCAAAACCCGGTGTTACGCCCTCGTATATCTGGCGGCTTGTTCAGCTAGGCAAAAGATATCTTCAGAAGGAAACAGGTAGGCTTTTCTCGCAAATTGTCGTCGCCGCTTTGAAGAGGCGCAACGAATGCTTCCTTTATAGGAAACGGTGCTCCGCAGGAACCAGTACTGAAGGTAAGGTGGGCCGCTGACGAATTACACCTCCTAGCCCAGGTTTTCTTCCTTCCGTTCATGGTTTACTTAATCAAAACCCGGTGTTACGCCCTCGTTTGTCTGGCGGCTTGTTCAGCAAGGCAAAAGATATCTTCAGAAGGAACCAGGTAGGCTTTTCTTGCAAGTTGTCGTCGCTGCTTTGAAGAGGCGCAACGAATGCTTCATTTATAGGAAACGGTGCTCCGCAGGAACCAGTACTGAAGGTAATGTGGGCCGGTGACGAATTACACCTCCTAGCCCAGGTTTTCTTCCTTCCGTTCATGGTTTACTTAATCAAAACCCGGTGTTACGCCCTCGTATGTCTGGCGGCTTGTTCAGCAAGGCAAAAGATATCTTCAGAAGGAACCAGGTAGGCTTTTCTTGCAAGTTGTCGTCGCTGCTTTGAAGAGGCGCAACGAATGCTTCATTTATAGGAAACGGTGCTCCGCAGGAACCAGTACTGAAGGTAAGGTGGGCCGCTGACGAATTACACCTCCTAGCCCAGGTTTTCTTCCTTCCGTTCATGGTTTACTTAATCAAAACCCGGTGTTACGCCCTCGTATGTCTGGCGGATTGTTCAGCAAGGCAAAAGATATCTTCAGAAGGAACCAGGTAGGCTTTTCTTGCAAGTTGTCGTCGCTGCTTTGAAGAGGCGCAACGAATGCTTCATTTATAGGAAACGGTGCTCCGCAGGAACCAGTACCAGGAACCAGGTAAGGTGGGCCGCTGACGAATTACACCTCCTAGCCCAGGCTTTCTTCCTTCCGTTCATGGTTTACTTAATCAAAACCCGGTGTTACGCCCTCGTATGTCTGGCGGCTTGTTCAGCAAGGCAAAAGATATCTTCAGAAGGAACCAGGTAGGCTTTTCTTGCAAGTTGTCGTCGCTACTTTGAAGAGGCGCAACGAATGCTTCATTTATAGGAAACGGTGCTCCGCAGGAACCAGTACTGAAGGTAAGGTGGGCCGCTGACGAATTACACCTCCTAGCCCAGGTTTTCTTCCTTCCGTTCATGGTTTACTTAATCAAAACCCGGTGTTACGAGCTCGCATGTCTGGCGGCTTGTTTACCTAGGCAAAAGATATCTTCAGAAGGAACCAGGGAGGCTTTTCTCGCAAGAGTTCGTCGCTGCTTTGAAGAGGCGCCACGAATGCTTCCTATATAGGGAACGGTGCTCCGCAGGAACCAGTACTGAAGGTAAGGTGGGCCGCTGACGAATTACACCTCCTAGCCCAGGTTTTCTTCCTTCCGTTCATGGTTTACTTAATCAAAACCCGGTGTTACGCCCTCGTATGTCTGGCGGCTTGTTCAGCAAGTCAAAAGATATCTTCAGAAGGAACCAGGTAGGCTTTTCTTGCAAGTTGTCGTCGCTGCTTTGAAGACGCGCAACGAATGCTTCATTTATAGGAAACGGTGCTCCGCAGGAACCAGTACTGAAGGTAAGGTGGGCCGCTGACGAATTACACCTCCTAGCGCAGGCTTTCTTCCTTCCGTTCATGGTTTACTTAATCAAAACCCGGTGTTACGCCCTCGTATATCTGGCGGCTTGTTCAGCAAGGCAAAAGATATCTTCAGAAGGAACCAGGTAGGCCTTTCTCGCAAGTTGTCGTCGCTGCTTTGAAGAGGCGCAACGAATGCTTCCTATAAAGGGAACGGTGCTCCGCAGGAACCAGTACTGAAGGTAAGGTGGGCCGCTGACGAATTACACCTCCTAGCCCAGGTTTTCTTCCTTCCGTTCATGGTTTACTTAATCAAAACCCGGTGTTACGCCCTCGTATGTCTGGCGGCTTGTTCAGCAAGTCAAAAGATATCTTCAGAAGGAACCAGGTAGGCTTTTCTTGCAAGTTGTCGTCGCTGCTTTGAAGAGGCGCAACGAATGCTTCATTTATAGGAAACGGTGCTCCGCAGGAACCAGTACTGAAGGTAAGGTGGGCCGCTGACGAATTACACCTCCTAGCGCAGGCTTTCTTCCTTCCGTTCATGGTTTACTTAATCAAAACCCGGTGTTACGCCCTCGTATGTCTGGCGGCTTGTTCAGCAAGGCAAAAGATATCTTCAGAAGGAACCAGGTAGGCTTTTCTTGCAAGTTGTCGTCGCTGCTTTGAAGAGGCGCAACGAATGCTTCATTTATAGGAAACGGTGCTCCGCAGGAACCAGTACTGAAGGTAAGGTGGGCCGCTGACGAATTACACCTCCTAGCCCAGGTTTTCTTCCGTTCATGGTTTACTTAATCAAAACCCGGTGTTACGCCCTCGTATGTCTGGCGGATTGTTCAGCAAGGCAAAAGATATCTTCAGAAGGAACCAGGTAGGCTTTTCTTGCAAGTTGTCGTCGCTGCTTTGAAGAGGCGCAACGAATGCTTCATTTATAGGAAACGGTGCTCCGCAGGAACCAGTACTGAAGGTAAGGTGGGCCGCTGACGAATTACACCTAGCCCAGGTTTTCTTCCTTCCGTTCATGGTTTACTTAATCAAAACCCGGTGTTACGAGCTCGCATGTCTGGCGGCTTGTTTACCTAGGCAAAAGTTATCTTCAAAAGCAACCAGGGAGGCTTTTCTCGCAAGTTGTCGTCGCTGCTTTGAAGAGGCGCCACGAATGCTTCCTATATAGGGAACGGTGCTCCGCAGGAACCAGTACTGAAGGTAAGGTGGGCCGCTGACGAATTACACCTCCTAGCCCAGGTTTTCTTCCTTCCGTTCATTGTTTACTTAATCAAAACCCGGTGTTGCGCCCTCGTATGTCTGGCGGCTTGTTCAGCTAGGCAAACGTTATCTTCAGAAGGAACCAGGTAGGTTTTTTTTGCAAGTTGTCGTCGCTGCTTTGAAGAGGCGCAAGGAATGCTTCATTTATAGGAAACAGTGCTCCGATGGAACCAGTACTGAAGGTAAGGTGGGCCGCTGACGAATTACACCTCCTAGCCCAAGTTTTCTTCCTTCCGTTCATTGTTTACTTAATCAAAATCCGGTGTTGCGCCCTCGTATGTCTGGCGGCTTGTTCAGCTAGGCAAAAGATATCTTCAGAAGGAACCAGGTAGGCTTTTCTTGCAAGTTGTCGTCGCTGCTTGGAAGAGGCGCAACGAATTCTTCCTATATAGGGAACGATGCTCCGCAGGAACCAGTACTGAAGGTAAGGTGGGCCGCTGACGAATTACACCTCCTAGCCCAGGCTTTCTTCCTTCCGTTCATGGTTTACTTAATCAAAACCCGGTGTTACGCCCTCGTATGTCTGGCGGCTTGTTCAGCAAGGCAAAAGATATCTTCAGAAGGAACCAGGTAGGCTTTTCTTGCAAGTTGTCGTCGCTGCTTTGAAGAGGCGCAACGAATGCTTCCTATATAGGGAACGGTGCTCCGCATAAACCAGTACTGAAGGTAAGGTGGGCCGTTGACGAATTACACCTCCTAGCCCAGGTTTTCTTCCTTCCGTTCATGGTTTACTTAATCAAAACCCGGTGTTACGCAATCGTATGTCTGGCGGCTTGTTCAGCTAGGCAAAAGTTATCTTCAGAAGGAACCAGGTAGGCTTTTCTTGCAAGTTGTCGTCGCTGCTTTGAAGAGGCGCAACGAATGCTTCATTTATAGGAAACGGTGCTCCGCAGGAACCAGTACTGAAGGTAATGTGGGCCGCTGACGAATTACACCTCCTAGCCCAGGTTTTCTTCCTTCCCTTCATGGTTTACTTAATCAAAACCCGGTGTTACGCCCTCGTATGTCTGGCGGCTTGTTCAGCAAGGCAAAAGATATCTTCAGAAGGAACCAGGTAGGCTTTTCTTGCAAGTTGTCGTCGCTGCTTTGAAGAGGCGCAACGAATGCTTCATTTATAGGAAACGGTGCTCCGCAGGAACCAGTACTGAAGGTAAGGTGGGCCGCTGACGAATTACACCTCCTAGCCCAGGTTTTCTTCCTTCCGTTCATGGTTTACTTAATCAAAACCCGGTGTTACGCCCTCGTATGTCTGGCGGATTGTTCAGCAAGGCAAAAGATATCTTCAGAAGGAACCAGGTAGGCTTTTCTTGCAAGTTGTCGTCGCTGCTTTGAAGAGGCGCAACGAATGCTTCATTTATAGGAAACGGTGCTCCGCAGGAACCAGTACTGAAGGTAAGGTGGGCCGCTGACGAATTACACCTCCTAGCCCAGGTTTTCTTCCTTCCGTTCATGGTTTACTTAATCAAAACCCGGTGTTACGCCCTCGTATGTCTGGCGGATTGTTCAGCAAGGCAAAAGATATCTTCAGAAGCAACCAGGGAGGCTTTTCTCGCAAGATGTCGTCGCTGCTTTGAAGAGGCGCAAGGAATGCTTCATTTATAGGAAACAGTGCTCCGCAGGAACCAGTACTGAAGGTAAGGTGGGCCGCTGACGAATTACACCTCCTAGCCAAAGTTTTCTTCCTTCCGTTCATTGCCTACTTAATCAAAATCCGGTGTTGCGCCCTCGTATGTCTGGCGGCTTGTTCAGCTAGGCAAAAGATATCTTCAGAAGGAACCAGGTAGGCTTTTCTTGCAAGTTGTCGTCGCTGCTTGGAAGAGGCGCAACGAATGCTTCCTATATAGGGAACGATGCTCCGCAGGAACCAGTACTGAAGGTAAGGTGGGCCGCTGACGAATTACACCTCCTAGCCCAGGCTTTCTTCCTTCCGTTCATGGTTTACTTAATCAAAACCCGCTGTTACGCCCTCGTATGTCTGGCGGCTTGTTCAGCAAGGCAAAAGATATCTTCAGAAGGAACCAGGTAGGCTTTTCTTGCAAGTTGTCGTCGCTGCTTTGAAGAGGCGCAACGAATGCTTCCTATATAGGGAACGGTGCTCCGCATAAACCAGTACTGAAGGTAAGGTGGGCCGTTGACGAATTACACCTCCTAGCCCAGGTTTTCTTCCTTCCGTTCATGGTTTACTTAATCAAAACCCGGTGTTACGCAATCGTATGTCTGGCGGCTTGTTCAGCTAGGCAAAAGTTATCTTCAGAAGGAACCAGGTAGGCTTTTCTCGCAAGTGGTCGTCGCTGCTTTGAAGAGGCGCAACGAATGCTTCCTTTATAGGAAACGGTGCTCCGCAGGAGCCAGTACTGAAGGTAAGGTGGGCCGCTGACGAATTACACCTCCTAGCCCAGGTTTTCTTCCTTCCGTTCATGGTTTACTTAATCAAAACCCGGTGTTACGCCCTCGTATGTCTTACGGCTTGCTCAGCTAGGCAAAAGTTATCTTCAGAAGGAACCAGGTAGGCTTTTCTTGCAAGTTGTCGTCGCTGCTTTGAAGAGGCGCAACGAATACTTCCTTTATAGGAAACGGTGCTCCGCAGGAACCAGTACTGAAGGTAAGGTGGGCCGCTGAAGAATTACACCTCCTAGCCCAGGTTTTCTTCCTTCCGTTCATGGTTTACTTAATCAAAACCCGGTGTTACGCCCTCGTATATCTGGCGGCTTGTTCAGCTAGGCAAAAGATATCTTCAGAAGGAACCAGGTAGGCTTTTCTCGCAAATTGTCGTCGCCGCTTTGAAGAGGCGCAACGAATGCTTCCTTTATAGGAAACGGTGCTCCGCAGGAACCAGTACTGAAGGTAAGGTGGGCCGCTGACGAATTACACCTCCTAGCCCAGGTTTTCTTCCTTCCGTTCATGGTTTACTTAATCAAAACCCGGTGTTACGCCCTCGTTTGTCTGGCGGCTTGTTCAGCAAGGCAAAAGATATCTTCAGAAGGAACCAGGTAGGCTTTTCTTGCAAGTTGTCGTCGCTGCTTTGAAGAGGCGCAACGAATGCTTCATTTATAGGAAACGGTGCTCCGCAGGAACCAGTACTGAAGGTAATGTGGGCCGGTGACGAATTACACCTCCTAGCCCAGGTTTTCTTCCTTCCGTTCATGGTTTACTTAATCAAAACCCGGTGTTACGCCCTCGTATGTCTGGCGGCTTGTTCAGCAAGGCAAAAGATATCTTCAGAAGGAACCAGGTAGGCTTTTCTTGCAAGTTGTCGTCGCTGCTTTGAAGAGGCGCAACGAATGCTTCATTTATAGGAAACGGTGCTCCGCAGGAACCAGTACTGAAGGTAAGGTGGGCCGCTGACGAATTACACCTCCTAGCCCAGGTTTTCTTCCTTCCGTTCATGGTTTACTTAATCAAAACCCGGTGTTACGCCCTCGTATGTCTGGCGGATTGTTCAGCAAGGCAAAAGATATCTTCAGAAGGAACCAGGTAGGCTTTTCTTGCAAGTTGTCGTCGCTGCTTTGAAGAGGCGCAACGAATGCTTCATTTATAGGAAACGGTGCTCCGCAGGAACCAGTACCAGGAACCAGGTAAGGTGGGCCGCTGACGAATTACACCTCCTAGCCCAGGCTTTCTTCCTTCCGTTCATGGTTTACTTAATCAAAACCCGGTGTTACGCCCTCGTATGTCTGGCGGCTTGTTCAGCAAGGCAAAAGATATCTTCAGAAGGAACCAGGTAGGCTTTTCTTGCAAGTTGTCGTCGCTGCTTTGAAGAGGCGCAACGAATGCTTCCTATATAGGGAACGGTGCTCCGCATAAACCAGTACTGAAGGTAAGGTGGGCCGCTGACGAATTACACCTCCTAGCCCAGGTTTTCTTCCTTCCGTTCATGATTTACTTAATCAAAACCCGGAGTTACGCCCTCGTATGTCTGGCGGCTTGTTCAGCTAGGCAAACGTTATCTTCAGAAGGAACCAGGTAGGCTTTTCTCGCAAGTTGTCGTCGCTGCTTTGAAGAGGCGCAACGAATGCTTCCTTTATAGGAAACGGTGCTCCGCACGAACCAGTACTGAAGGTAAGGTGGGCCGCTGACGAATTGCACCTCCTAGCCCAGGTTTTCTTCCTTCCGTTCATGGTTTACTTAATCAAAACCCGGTGTTACGCCCTCGTATGTCTGGCGGCTTGTTCAGCAAGGCAAAAGATATCTTCAGAAGGAACCAGGTAGGCTTTTCTTGCAAGTTGTCGTCGCTACTTTGAAGAGGCGCAACGAATGCTTCATTTATAGGAAACGGTGCTCCGCAGGAACCAGTACTGAAGGTAAGGTGGGCCGCTGACGAATTACACCTCCTAGCCCAGGTTTTCTTCCTTCCGTTCATGGTTTACTTAATCAAAACCCGGTGTTACGAGCTCGCATGTCTGGCGGCTTGTTTACCTAGGCAAAAGATATCTTCAGAAGGAACCAGGGAGGCTTTTCTCGCAAGAGTTCGTCGCTGCTTTGAAGAGGCGCCACGAATGCTTCCTATATAGGGAACGGTGCTCCGCAGGAACCAGTACTGAAGGTAAGGTGGGCCGCTGACGAATTACACCTCCTAGCCCAGGTTTTCTTCCTTCCGTTCATGGTTTACTTAATCAAAACCCGGTGTTACGCCCTCGTATGTCTGGCGGCTTGTTCAGCAAGTCAAAAGATATCTTCAGAAGGAACCAGGTAGGCTTTTCTTGCAAGTTGTCGTCGCTGCTTTGAAGACGCGCAACGAATGCTTCATTTATAGGAAACGGTGCTCCGCAGGAACCAGTACTGAAGGTAAGGTGGGCCGCTGACGAATTACACCTCCTAGCGCAGGCTTTCTTCCTTCCGTTCATGGTTTACTTAATCAAAACCCGGTGTTACGCCCTCGTATATCTGGCGGCTTGTTCAGCAAGGCAAAAGATATCTTCAGAAGGAACCAGGTAGGCCTTTCTCGCAAGTTGTCGTCGCTGCTTTGAAGAGGCGCAACGAATGCTTCCTATAAAGGGAACGGTGCTCCGCAGGAACCAGTACTGAAGGTAAGGTGGGCCGCTGACGAATTACACCTCCTAGCCCAGGTTTTCTTCCTTCCGTTCATGGTTTACTTAATCAAAACCCGGTGTTACGCCCTCGTATGTCTGGCGGCTTGTTCAGCAAGTCAAAAGATATCTTCAGAAGGAACCAGGTAGGCTTTTCTTGCAAGTTGTCGTCGCTGCTTTGAAGAGGCGCAACGAATGCTTCATTTATAGGAAACGGTGCTCCGCAGGAACCAGTACTGAAGGTAAGGTGGGCCGCTGACGAATTACACCTCCTAGCGCAGGCTTTCTTCCTTCCGTTCATGGTTTACTTAATCAAAACCCGGTGTTACGCCCTCGTATGTCTGGCGGCTTGTTCAGCAAGGCAAAAGATATCTTCAGAAGGAACCAGGTAGGCTTTTCTTGCAAGTTGTCGTCGCTGCTTTGAAGAGGCGCAACGAATGCTTCATTTATAGGAAACGGTGCTCCGCAGGAACCAGTACTGAAGGTAAGGTGGGCCGCTGACGAATTACACCTCCTAGCCCAGGTTTTCTTCCGTTCATGGTTTACTTAATCAAAACCCGGTGTTACGCCCTCGTATGTCTGGCGGATTGTTCAGCAAGGCAAAAGATATCTTCAGAAGGAACCAGGTAGGCTTTTCTTGCAAGTTGTCGTCGCTGCTTTGAAGAGGCGCAACGAATGCTTCATTTATAGGAAACGGTGCTCCGCAGGAACCAGTACTGAAGGTAAGGTGGGCCGCTGACGAATTACACCTAGCCCAGGTTTTCTTCCTTCCGTTCATGGTTTACTTAATCAAAACCCGGTGTTACGAGCTCGCATGTCTGGCGGCTTGTTTACCTAGGCAAAAGTTATCTTCAAAAGCAACCAGGGAGGCTTTTCTCGCAAGTTGTCGTCGCTGCTTTGAAGAGGCGCCACGAATGCTTCCTATATAGGGAACGGTGCTCCGCAGGAACCAGTACTGAAGGTAAGGTGGGCCGCTGACGAATTACACCTCCTAGCCCAGGTTTTCTTCCTTCCGTTCATTGTTTACTTAATCAAAACCCGGTGTTGCCCCCTCGTATGTCTGGCGGCTTGTTCAGCTAGGCAAACGTTATCTTCAGAAGGAACCAGGTAGGTTTTTTTTGCAAGTTGTCGTCGCTGCTTTGAAGAGGCGCAAGGAATGCTTCATTTATAGGAAACAGTGCTCCGATGGAACCAGTACTGAAGGTAAGGTGGGCCGCTGACGAATTACACCTCCTAGCCCAAGTTTTCTTCCTTCCGTTCATTGTTTACTTAATCAAAATCCGGTGTTGCGCCCTCGTATGTCTGGCGGCTTGTTCAGCTAGGCAAAAGATATCTTCAGAAGGAACCAGGTAGGCTTTTCTTGCAAGTTGTCGTCGCTGCTTGGAAGAGGCGCAACGAATTCTTCCTATATAGGGAACGATGCTCCGCAGGAACCAGTACTGAAGGTAAGGTGGGCCGCTGACGAATTACACCTCCTAGCCCAGGCTTTCTTCCTTCCGTTCATGGTTTACTTAATCAAAACCCGGTGTTACGCCCTCGTATGTCTGGCGGCTTGTTCAGCAAGGCAAAAGATATCTTCAGAAGGAACCAGGTAGGCTTTTCTTGCAAGTTGTCGTCGCTGCTTTGAAGAGGCGCAACGAATGCTTCCTATATAGGGAACGGTGCTCCGCATAAACCAGTACTGAAGGTAAGGTGGGCCGTTGACGAATTACACCTCCTAGCCCAGGTTTTCTTCCTTCCGTTCATGGTTTACTTAATCAAAACCCGGTGTTACGCAATCGTATGTCTGGCGGCTTGTTCAGCTAGGCAAAAGTTATCTTCAGAAGGAACCAGGTAGGCTTTTCTTGCAAGTTGTCGTCGCTGCTTTGAAGAGGCGCAACGAATGCTTCATTTATAGGAAACGGTGCTCCGCAGGAACCAGTACTGAAGGTAATGTGGGCCGCTGACGAATTACACCTCCTAGCCCAGGTTTTCTTCCTTCCCTTCATGGTTTACTTAATCAAAACCCGGTGTTACGCCCTCGTATGTCTGGCGGCTTGTTCAGCAAGGCAAAAGATATCTTCAGAAGGAACCAGGTAGGCTTTTCTTGCAAGTTGTCGTCGCTGCTTTGAAGAGGCGCAACGAATGCTTCATTTATAGGAAACGGTGCTCCGCAGGAACCAGTACTGAAGGTAAGGTGGGCCGCTGACGAATTACACCTCCTAGCCCAGGTTTTCTTCCTTCCGTTCATGGTTTACTTAATCAAAACCCGGTGTTACGCCCTCGTATGTCTGGCGGATTGTTCAGCAAGGCAAAAGATATCTTCAGAAGGAACCAGGTAGGCTTTTCTTGCAAGTTGTCGTCGCTGCTTTGAAGAGGCGCAACGAATGCTTCATTTATAGGAAACGGTGCTCCGCAGGAACCAGTACTGAAGGTAAGGTGGGCCGCTGACGAATTACACCTCCTAGCCCAGGTTTTCTTCCTTCCGTTCATGGTTTACTTAATCAAAACCCGGTGTTACGCCCTCGTATGTCTGGCGGATTGTTCAGCAAGGCAAAAGATATCTTCAGAAGCAACCAGGGAGGCTTTTCTCGCAAGATGTCGTCGCTGCTTTGAAGAGGCGCAAGGAATGCTTCATTTATAGGAAACAGTGCTCCGCAGGAACCAGTACTGAAGGTAAGGTGGGCCGCTGACGAATTACACCTCCTAGCCAAAGTTTTCTTCCTTCCGTTCATTGCCTACTTAATCAAAATCCGGTGTTGCGCCCTCGTATGTCTGGCGGCTTGTTCAGCTAGGCAAAAGATATCTTCAGAAGGAACCAGGTAGGCTTTTCTTGCAAGTTGTCGTCGCTGCTTAGAAGAGGCGCAACGAATGCTTCCTATATAGGGAACGATGCTCCGCAGGAACCAGTACTGAAGGTAAGGTGGGCCGCTGACGAATTACACCTCCTAGCCCAGGTTTTCTTCCTTCCGTTCATGGTTTACTTAATCAAAACCCGGTGTTACGCCCTCGTTTGTCTGGCGGCTTGTTCAGCAAGGCAAAAGATATCTTCAGAAGGAACCAGGTAGGCTTTTCTTGCAAGTTGTCGTCGCTGCTTTGAAGAGGCGCAACGAATGCTTCATTTATAGGAAACGGTGCTCCGCAGGAACCAGTACTGAAGGTAATGTGGGCCGGTGACGAATTACACCTCCTAGCCCAGGTTTTCTTCCTTCCGTTCATGGTTTACTTAATCAAAACCCGGTGTTACGCCCTCGTATGTCTGGCGGCTTGTTCAGCAAGGCAAAAGATATCTTCAGAAGGAACCAGGTAGGCTTTTCTTGCAAGTTGTCGTCGCTGCTTTGAAGAGGCGCAACGAATGCTTCATTTATAGGAAACGGTGCTCCGCAGGAACCAGTACTGAAGGTAAGGTGGGCCGCTGACGAATTACACCTCCTAGCCCAGGTTTTCTTCCTTCCGTTCATGGTTTACTTAATCAAAACCCGGTGTTACGCCCTCGTATGTCTGGCGGATTGTTCAGCAAGGCAAAAGATATCTTCAGAAGGAACCAGGTAGGCTTTTCTTGCAAGTTGTCGTCGCTGCTTTGAAGAGGCGCAACGAATGCTTCATTTATAGGAAACGGTGCTCCGCAGGAACCAGTACCAGGAACCAGGTAAGGTGGGCCGCTGACGAATTACACCTCCTAGCCCAGGCTTTCTTCCTTCCGTTCATGGTTTACTTAATCAAAACCCGGTGTTACGCCCTCGTATGTCTGGCGGCTTGTTCAGCAAGGCAAAAGATATCTTCAGAAGGAACCAGGTAGGCTTTTCTTGCAAGTTGTCGTCGCTGCTTTGAAGAGGCGCAACGAATGCTTCCTATATAGGGAACGGTGCTCCGCATAAACCAGTACTGAAGGTAAGGTGGGCCGCTGACGAATTACACCTCCTAGCCCAGGTTTTCTTCCTTCCGTTCATGATTTACTTAATCAAAACCCGGAGTTACGCCCTCGTATGTCTGGCGGCTTGTTCAGCTAGGCAAACGTTATCTTCAGAAGGAACCAGGTAGGCTTTTCTCGCAAGTTGTCGTCGCTGCTTTGAAGAGGCGCAACGAATGCTTCCTTTATAGGAAACGGTGCTCCGCACGAACCAGTACTGAAGGTAAGGTGGGCCGCTGACGAATTGCACCTCCTAGCCCAGGTTTTCTTCCTTCCGTTCATGGTTTACTTAATCAAAACCCGGTGTTACGCCCTCGTATGTCTGGCGGCTTGTTCAGCAAGGCAAAAGATATCTTCAGAAGGAACCAGGTAGGCTTTTCTTGCAAGTTGTCGTCGCTACTTTGAAGAGGCGCAACGAATGCTTCATTTATAGGAAACGGTGCTCCGCAGGAACCAGTACTGAAGGTAAGGTGGGCCGCTGACGAATTACACCTCCTAGCCCAGGTTTTCTTCCTTCCGTTCATGGTTTACTTAATCAAAACCCGGTGTTACGAGCTCGCATGTCTGGCGGCTTGTTTACCTAGGCAAAAGATATCTTCAGAAGGAACCAGGGAGGCTTTTCTCGCAAGAGTTCGTCGCTGCTTTGAAGAGGCGCCACGAATGCTTCCTATATAGGGAACGGTGCTCCGCAGGAACCAGTACTGAAGGTAAGGTGGGCCGCTGACGAATTACACCTCCTAGCCCAGGTTTTCTTCCTTCCGTTCATGGTTTACTTAATCAAAACCCGGTGTTACGCCCTCGTATGTCTGGCGGCTTGTTCAGCAAGTCAAAAGATATCTTCAGAAGGAACCAGGTAGGCTTTTCTTGCAAGTTGTCGTCGCTGCTTTGAAGACGCGCAACGAATGCTTCATTTATAGGAAACGGTGCTCCGCAGGAACCAGTACTGAAGGTAAGGTGGGCCGCTGACGAATTACACCTCCTAGCGCAGGCTTTCTTCCTTCCGTTCATGGTTTACTTAATCAAAACCCGGTGTTACGCCCTCGTATATCTGGCGGCTTGTTCAGCAAGGCAAAAGATATCTTCAGAAGGAACCAGGTAGGCCTTTCTCGCAAGTTGTCGTCGCTGCTTTGAAGAGGCGCAACGAATGCTTCCTATAAAGGGAACGGTGCTCCGCAGGAACCAGTACTGAAGGTAAGGTGGGCCGCTGACGAATTACACCTCCTAGCCCAGGTTTTCTTCCTTCCGTTCATGGTTTACTTAATCAAAACCCGGTGTTACGCCCTCGTATGTCTGGCGGCTTGTTCAGCAAGTCAAAAGATATCTTCAGAAGGAACCAGGTAGGCTTTTCTTGCAAGTTGTCGTCGCTGCTTTGAAGAGGCGCAACGAATGCTTCATTTATAGGAAACGGTGCTCCGCAGGAACCAGTACTGAAGGTAAGGTGGGCCGCTGACGAATTACACCTCCTAGCGCAGGCTTTCTTCCTTCCGTTCATGGTTTACTTAATCAAAACCCGGTGTTACGCCCTCGTATGTCTGGCGGCTTGTTCAGCAAGGCAAAAGATATCTTCAGAAGGAACCAGGTAGGCTTTTCTTGCAAGTTGTCGTCGCTGCTTTGAAGAGGCGCAACGAATGCTTCATTTATAGGAAACGGTGCTCCGCAGGAACCAGTACTGAAGGTAAGGTGGGCCGCTGACGAATTACACCTCCTAGCCCAGGTTTTCTTCCGTTCATGGTTTACTTAATCAAAACCCGGTGTTACGCCCTCGTATGTCTGGCGGATTGTTCAGCAAGGCAAAAGATATCTTCAGAAGGAACCAGGTAGGCTTTTCTTGCAAGTTGTCGTCGCTGCTTTGAAGAGGCGCAACGAATGCTTCATTTATAGGAAACGGTGCTCCGCAGGAACCAGTACTGAAGGTAAGGTGGGCCGCTGACGAATTACACCTAGCCCAGGTTTTCTTCCTTCCGTTCATGGTTTACTTAATCAAAACCCGGTGTTACGAGCTCGCATGTCTGGCGGCTTGTTTACCTAGGCAAAAGTTATCTTCAAAAGCAACCAGGGAGGCTTTTCTCGCAAGTTGTCGTCGCTGCTTTGAAGAGGCGCCACGAATGCTTCCTATATAGGGAACGGTGCTCCGCAGGAACCAGTACTGAAGGTAAGGTGGGCCGCTGACGAATTACACCTCCTAGCCCAGGTTTTCTTCCTTCCGTTCATTGTTTACTTAATCAAAACCCGGTGTTGCCCCCTCGTATGTCTGGCGGCTTGTTCAGCTAGGCAAACGTTATCTTCAGAAGGAACCAGGTAGGTTTTTTTTGCAAGTTGTCGTCGCTGCTTTGAAGAGGCGCAAGGAATGCTTCATTTATAGGAAACAGTGCTCCGATGGAACCAGTACTGAAGGTAAGGTGGGCCGCTGACGAATTACACCTCCTAGCCCAAGTTTTCTTCCTTCCGTTCATTGTTTACTTAATCAAAATCCGGTGTTGCGCCCTCGTATGTCTGGCGGCTTGTTCAGCTAGGCAAAAGATATCTTCAGAAGGAACCAGGTAGGCTTTTCTTGCAAGTTGTCGTCGCTGCTTGGAAGAGGCGCAACGAATTCTTCCTATATAGGGAACGATGCTCCGCAGGAACCAGTACTGAAGGTAAGGTGGGCCGCTGACGAATTACACCTCCTAGCCCAGGCTTTCTTCCTTCCGTTCATGGTTTACTTAATCAAAACCCGGTGTTACGCCCTCGTATGTCTGGCGGCTTGTTCAGCAAGGCAAAAGATATCTTCAGAAGGAACCAGGTAGGCTTTTCTTGCAAGTTGTCGTCGCTGCTTTGAAGAGGCGCAACGAATGCTTCCTATATAGGGAACGGTGCTCCGCATAAACCAGTACTGAAGGTAAGGTGGGCCGTTGACGAATTACACCTCCTAGCCCAGGTTTTCTTCCTTCCGTTCATGGTTTACTTAATCAAAACCCGGTGTTACGCAATCGTATGTCTGGCGGCTTGTTCAGCTAGGCAAAAGTTATCTTCAGAAGGAACCAGGTAGGCTTTTCTTGCAAGTTGTCGTCGCTGCTTTGAAGAGGCGCAACGAATGCTTCATTTATAGGAAACGGTGCTCCGCAGGAACCAGTACTGAAGGTAATGTGGGCCGCTGACGAATTACACCTCCTAGCCCAGGTTTTCTTCCTTCCCTTCATGGTTTACTTAATCAAAACCCGGTGTTACGCCCTCGTATGTCTGGCGGCTTGTTCAGCAAGGCAAAAGATATCTTCAGAAGGAACCAGGTAGGCTTTTCTTGCAAGTTGTCGTCGCTGCTTTGAAGAGGCGCAACGAATGCTTCATTTATAGGAAACGGTGCTCCGCAGGAACCAGTACTGAAATTAAGGTGGGCCGCTGACGAATTACACCTCGCAGCCCAGGTTTTCTTCCTTCCTTTCATGGTTTACTTAATCAAAACCCGGTGTTACGCCCTCGTATGTCTGGCGGATTGTTCAGCAAGGCAAAAGATATCTTCAGAAGCAACCAGGGAGGCTTTTCTCGCAAGATGTCGTCGCTGCTTTGAAGAGGCGCAAGGAATGCTTCATTTATAGGAAACAGTGCTCCGCAGGAACCAGTACTGAAGGTAAGGTGGGCCGCTGACGAATTACACCTCCTAGCCAAAGTTTTCTTCCTTCCGTTCATTGCCTACTTAATCAAAATCCGGTGTTGCGCCCTCGTATGTCTGGCGGCTTGTTCAGCTAGGCAAAAGATATCTTCAGAAGGAACCAGGTAGGCTTTTCTTGCAAGTTGTCGTCGCTGCTTGGAAGAGGCGCAACGAATGCTTCCTATATAGGGAACGATGCTCCGCAGGAACCAGTACTGAAGGTAAGGTGGGCCGCTGACGAATTACACCTCCTAGCCCAGGCTTTCTTCCTTCCGTTCATGGTTTACTTAATCAAAACCCGCTGTTACGCCCTCGTATGTCTGGCGGCTTGTTCAGCAAGGCAAAAGATATCTTCAGAAGGAACCAGGTAGGCTTTTCTTGCAAGTTGTCGTCGCTGCTTTGAAGAGGCGCAACGAATGCTTCCTATATAGGGAACGGTGCTCCGCATAAACCAGTACTGAAGGTAAGGTGGGCCGTTGACGAATTACACCTCCTAGCCCAGGTTTTCTTCCTTCCGTTCATGGTTTACTTAATCAAAACCCGGTGTTACGCAATCGTATGTCTGGCGGCTTGTTCAGCTAGGCAAAAGTTATCTTCAGAAGGAACCAGGTAGGCTTTTCTCGCAAGTGGTCGTCGCTGCTTTGAAGAGGCGCAACGAATGCTTCCTTTATAGGAAACGGTGCTCCGCAGGAGCCAGTACTGAAGGTAAGGTGGGCCGCTGACGAATTACACCTCCTAGCCCAGGTTTTCTTCCTTCCGTTCATGGTTTACTTAATCAAAACCCGGTGTTACGCCCTCGTATGTCTTACGGCTTGCTCAGCTAGGCAAAAGTTATCTTCAGAAGGAACCAGGTAGGCTTTTCTTGCAAGTTGTCGTCGCTGCTTTGAAGAGGCGCAACGAATACTTCCTTTATAGGAAACGGTGCTCCGCAGGAACCAGTACTGAAGGTAAGGTGGGCCGCTGAAGAATTACACCTCCTAGCCCAGGTTTTCTTCCTTCCGTTCATGGTTTACTTAATCAAAACCCGGTGTTACGCCCTCGTATATCTGGCGGCTTGTTCAGCTAGGCAAAAGATATCTTCAGAAGGAACCAGGTAGGCTTTTCTCGCAAATTGTCGTCGCCGCTTTGAAGAGGCGCAACGAATGCTTCCTTTATAGGAAACGGTGCTCCGCAGGAACCAGTACTGAAGGTAAGGTGGGCCGCTGACGAATTACACCTCCTAGCCCAGGTTTTCTTCCTTCCGTTCATGGTTTACTTAATCAAAACCCGGTGTTACGCCCTCGTTTGTCTGGCGGCTTGTTCAGCAAGGCAAAAGATATCTTCAGAAGGAACCAGGTAGGCTTTTCTTGCAAGTTGTCGTCGCTGCTTTGAAGAGGCGCAACGAATGCTTCATTTATAGGAAACGGTGCTCCGCAGGAACCAGTACTGAAGGTAATGTGGGCCGGTGACGAATTACACCTCCTAGCCCAGGTTTTCTTCCTTCCGTTCATGGTTTACTTAATCAAAACCCGGTGTTACGCCCTCGTATGTCTGGCGGCTTGTTCAGCAAGGCAAAAGATATCTTCAGAAGGAACCAGGTAGGCTTTTCTTGCAAGTTGTCGTCGCTGCTTTGAAGAGGCGCAACGAATGCTTCATTTATAGGAAACGGTGCTCCGCAGGAACCAGTACTGAAGGTAAGGTGGGCCGCTGACGAATTACACCTCCTAGCCCAGGTTTTCTTCCTTCCGTTCATGGTTTACTTAATCAAAACCCGGTGTTACGCCCTCGTATGTCTGGCGGATTGTTCAGCAAGGCAAAAGATATCTTCAGAAGGAACCAGGTAGGCTTTTCTTGCAAGTTGTCGTCGCTACTTTGAAGAGGCGCAACGAATGCTTCATTTATAGGAAACGGTGCTCCGCAGGAACCAGTACCAGGAACCAGGTAAGGTGGGCCGCTGACGAATTACACCTCCTAGTCCAGGCTTTCTTCCTTCCGTTCATGGTTTACTTAATCAAAACCCGGTGTTACGCCCTCGTATGTCTGGCGGCTTGTTCAGCAAGGCAAAAGATATCTTCAGAAGGAACCAGGTAGGCTTTTCTTGCAAGTTGTCGTCGCTGCTTTGAAGAGGCGCAACGAATGCTTCCTATATAGGGAACGGTGCTCCGCATAAACCAGTACTGAAGGTAAGGTGGGCCGCTGACGAATTACACCTCCTAGCCCAGGTTTTCTTCCTTCCGTTCATGATTTACTTAATCAAAACCCGGAGTTACGCCCTCGTATGTCTGGCGGCTTGTTCAGCTAGGCAAACGTTATCTTCAGAAGGAACCAGGTAGGCTTTTCTCGCAAGTTGTCGTCGCTGCTTTGAAGAGGCGCAACGAATGCTTCCTTTATAGGAAACGGTGCCCCGCACGAACCAGTACTGAAGGTAAGGTGGGCCGCTGACGAATTGCACCTCCTAGCCCAGGTTTTCTTCCTTCCGTTCATGGTTTACTTAATCAAAACCCGCTGTTACGCCCTCGTATGTCTGGCGGCTTGTTCAGCAAGGCAAAAGATATCTTCAGAAGGAACCAGGTAGGCTTTTCTTGCAAGTTGTCGTCGCTGCTTTGAAGAGGCGCAACGAATGCTTCATTTATAGGAAACGGTGCTCCGCAGGAACCAGTACTGAAGGTAAGGTGGGCCGCTGACGAATTACACCTCCTAGCCCAGGTTTTCTTCCGTTCATGGTTTACTTAATCAAAACCCGGTGTTACGCCCTCGTATGTCTGGCGGATTGTTCAGCAAGGCAAAAGATATCTTCAGAAGGAACCAGGTAGGCTTTTCTTGCAAGTTGTCGTCGCTGCTTTGAAGAGGCGCAACGAATGCTTCATTTATAGGAAACGGTGCTCCGCAGGAACCAGTACTGAAGGTAAGGTGGGCCGCTGACGAATTACACCTAGCCCAGGTTTTCTTCCTTCCGTTCATGGTTTACTTAATCAAAACCCGGTGTTACGAGCTCGCATGTCTGGCGGCTTGTTTACCTAGGCAAAAGTTATCTTCAAAAGCAACCAGGGAGGCTTTTCTCGCAAGTTGTCGTCGCTGCTTTGAAGAGGCGCCACGAATGCTTCCTATATAGGGAACGGTGCTCCGCAGGAACCAGTACTGAAGGTAAGGTGGGCCGCTCACGAATTACACCTCCTAGCCCAGGTTTTCTTCCTTCCGTTCATTGTTTACTTAATCAAAACCCGGTGTTGCGCCCTCGTATGTCTGGCGGCTTGTTCAGCTAGGCAAACGTTATCTTCAGAAGGAACCAGGTAGGTTTTTTTTGCAAGTTGTCGTCGCTGCTTTGAAGAGGCGCAAGGAATGCTTCATTTATAGGAAACAGTGCTCCGATGGAACCAGTACTGAAGGTAAGGTGGGCCGCTGACGAATTACACCTCCTAGCCCAAGTTTTCTTCCTTCCGTTCATTGTTTACTTAATCAAAATCCGGTGTTGCGCCCTCGTATGTCTGGCGGCTTGTTCAGCTAGGCAAAAGATATCTTCAGAAGGAACCAGGTAGGCTTTTCTTGCAAGTTGTCGTCGCTGCTTGGAAGAGGCGCAACGAATTCTTCCTATATAGGGAACGATGCTCCGCAGGAACCAGTACTGAAGGTAAGGTGGGCCGCTGACGAATTACACCTCCTAGCCCAGGCTTTCTTCCTTCCGTTCATGGTTTACTTAATCAAAACCCGGTGTTACGCCCTCGTATGTCTGGCGGCTTGTTCAGCAAGGCAAAAGATATCTTCAGAAGGAACCAGGTAGGCTTTTCTTGCAAGTTGTCGTCGCTGCTTTGAAGAGGCGCAACGAATGCTTCCTATATAGGGAACGGTGCTCCGCATAAACCAGTACTGAAGGTAAGGTGGGCCGTTGACGAATTACACCTCCTAGCCCAGGTTTTCTTCCTTCCGTTCATGGTTTACTTAATCAAAACCCGGTGTTACGCAATCGTATGTCTGGCGGCTTGTTCAGCTAGGCAAAAGTTATCTTCAGAAGGAACCAGGTAGGCTTTTCTTGCAAGTTGTCGTCGCTGCTTTGAAGAGGCGCAACGAATGCTTCATTTATAGGAAACGGTGCTCCGCAGGAACCAGTACTGAAGGTAATGTGGGCCGCTGACGAATTACACCTCCTAGCCCAGGTTTTCTTCCTTCCCTTCATGGTTTACTTAATCAAAACCCGGTGTTACGCCCTCGTATGTCTGGCGGCTTGTTCAGCAAGGCAAAAGATATCTTCAGAAGGAACCAGGTAGGCTTTTCTTGCAAGTTGTCGTCGCTGCTTTGAAGAGGCGCAACGAATGCTTCATTTATAGGAAACGGTGCTCCGCAGGAACCAGTACTGAAGGTAAGGTGGGCCGCTGACGAATTACACCTCCTAGCCCAGGTTTTCTTCCTTCCGTTCATGGTTTACTTAATCAAAACCCGGTGTTACGCCCTCGTATGTCTGGCGGATTGTTCAGCAAGGCAAAAGATATCTTCAGAAGGAACCAGGTAGGCTTTTCTTGCAAGTTGTCGTCGCTGCTTTGAAGAGGCGCAACGAATGCTTCATTTATAGGAAACGGTGCTCCGCAGGAACCAGTACTGAAGGTAAGGTGGGCCGCTGACGAATTACACCTCCTAGCCCAGGTTTTCTTCCTTCCGTTCATGGTTTACTTAATCAAAACCCGGTGTTACGCCCTCGTATGTCTGGCGGCTTGTTCAGCAAGGCAAAAGATATCTTCAGAAGGAACCAGGTAGGCTTTTCTTGCAAGTTGTCGTCGCTGCTTTGAAGAGGCGCAACGAATGCTTCATTTATAGGAAACGGTGCTCCGCAGGAACCAGTACTGAAGGTAAGGTGGGCCGCTGACGAATTACACCTCCTAGCCCAGGTTTTCTTCCTTCCGTTCATGGTTTACTTAATCAAAACCCGGTGTTACGCCCTCGTATGTCTGGCGGATTGTTCAGCAAGGCAAAAGATATCTTCAGAAGCAACCAGGGAGGCTTTTCTCGCAAGATGTCGCTGCTTTGAAGAGGCGCAAGGAATGCTTCATTTATAGGAAACAGTGCTCCGCAGGAACCAGTACTGAAGGTAAGGTGGGCCGCTGACGAATTACACCTCCTAGCCAAAGTTTTCTTCCTTCCGTTCATTGCCTACTTAATCAAAATCCGGTGTTGCGCCCTCGTATGTCTGGCGGCTTGTTCAGCTAGGCAAAAGATATCTTCAGAAGGAACCAGGTAGGCTTTTCTTGCAAGTTGTCGTCGCTGCTTGGAAGAGGCGCAACGAATGCTTCCTATATAGGGAACGATGCTCCGCAGGAACCAGTACTGAAGGTAAGGTGGGCCGCTGACGAATTACACCTCCTAGCCCAGGCTTTCTTCCTTCCGTTCATGGTTTACTTAATCAAAACCCGCTGTTACGCCCTCGTATGTCTGGCGGCTTGTTCAGCAAGGCAAAAGATATCTTCAGAAGGAACCAGGTAGGCTTTTCTTGCAAGTTGTCGTCGCTGCTTTGAAGAGGCGCAACGAATGCTTCCTATATAGGGAACGGTGCTCCGCATAAACCAGTACTGAAGGTAAGGTGGGCCGTTGACGAATTACACCTCCTAGCCCAGGTTTTCTTCCTTCCGTTCATGGTTTACTTAATCAAAACCCGGTGTTACGCAATCGTATGTCTGGCGGCTTGTTCAGCTAGGCAAAAGTTATCTTCAGAAGGAACCAGGTAGGCTTTTCTCGCAAGTGGTCGTCGCTGCTTTGAAGAGGCGCAACGAATGCTTCCTTTATAGGAAACGGTGCTCCGCAGGAGCCAGTACTGAAGGTAAGGTGGGCCGCTGACGAATTACACCTCCTAGCCCAGGTTTTCTTCCTTCCGTTCATGGTTTACTTAATCAAAACCCGGTGTTACGCCGTCGTATGTCTTACGGCTTGCTCAGCTAGGCAAAAGTTATCTTCAGAAGGAACCAGGTAGGCTTTTCTTGCAAGTTGTCGTCGCTGCTTTGAAGAGGCGCAACGAATACTTCCTTTATAGGAAACGGTGCTCCGCAGGAACCAGTACTGAAGGTAAGGTGGGCCGCTGAAGAATTACACCTCCTAGCCCAGGTTTTCTTCCTTCCGTTCATGGTTTACTTAATCAAAACCCGGTGTTACGCCCTCGTATATCTGGCGGCTTGTTCAGCTAGGCAAAAGATATCTTCAGAAGGAACCAGGTAGGCTTTTCTCGCAAATTGTCGTCGCCGCTTTGAAGAGGCGCAACGAATGCTTCCTTTATAGGAAACGGTGCTCCGCAGGAACCAGTACTGAAGGTAAGGTGGGCCGCTGACGAATTACACCTCCTAGCCCAGGTTTTCTTCCGTTCATGGTTTACTTAATCAAAACCCGGTGTTACGCCCTCGTATGTCTGGCGGCTTGTTCAGCAAGGCAAAAGATATCTTCAGAAGGAACCAGGTAGGCTTTTCTTGCAAGTTGTCGTCGCTGCTTTGAAGAGGCGCAACGAATGCTTCCTATATAGGGAACGGTGCTCCGCATAAACCAGTACTGAAGGTAAGGTGGGCCGCTGACGAATTACACCTCCTAGCCCAGGTTTTCTTCCTTCCGTTCATGATTTACTTAATCAAAACCCGGAGTTACGCCCTCGTATGTCTGGCGGCTTGTTCAGCTAGGCAAACGTTATCTTCAGAAGGAACCAGGTAGGCTTTTCTCGCAAGTTGTCGTCGCTGCTTTGAAGAGGCGCAACGAATGCTTCCTTTATAGGAAACGGTGCCCCGCACGAACCAGTACTGAAGGTAAGGTGGGCCGCTGACGAATTGCACCTCCTAGCCCAGGTTTTCTTCCTTCCGTTCATGGTTTACTTAATCAAAACCCGCTGTTACGCCCTCGTATGTCTGGCGGCTTGTTCAGCAAGGCAAAAGATATCTTCAGAAGGAACCAGGTAGGCTTTTCTTGCAAGTTGTCGTCGCTGCTTTGAAGAGGCGCAACGAATGCTTCATTTATAGGAAACGGTGCTCCGCAGGAACCAGTACTGAAGGTAAGGTGGGCCGCTGACGAATTACACCTCCTAGCCCAGGTTTTCTTCCGTTCATGGTTTACTTAATCAAAACCCGGTGTTACGCCCTCGTATGTCTGGCGGATTGTTCAGCAAGGCAAAAGATATCTTCAGAAGGAACCAGGTAGGCTTTTCTTGCAAGTTGTCGTCGCTGCTTTGAAGAGGCGCAACGAATGCTTCATTTATAGGAAACGGTGCTCCGCAGGAACCAGTACTGAAGGTAAGGTGGGCCGCTGACGAATTACACCTAGCCCAGGTTTTCTTCCTTCCGTTCATGGTTTACTTAATCAAAACCCGGTGTTACGAGCTCGCATGTCTGGCGGCTTGTTTACCTAGGCAAAAGTTATCTTCAAAAGCAACCAGGGAGGCTTTTCTCGCAAGTTGTCGTCGCTGCTTTGAAGAGGCGCCACGAATGCTTCCTATATAGGGAACGGTGCTCCGCAGGAACCAGTACTGAAGGTAAGGTGGGCCGCTCACGAATTACACCTCCTAGCCCAGGTTTTCTTCCTTCCGTTCATTGTTTACTTAATCAAAACCCGGTGTTGCGCCCTCGTATGTCTGGCGGCTTGTTCAGCTAGGCAAACGTTATCTTCAGAAGGAACCAGGTAGGTTTTTTTTGCAAGTTGTCGTCGCTGCTTTGAAGAGGCGCAAGGAATGCTTCATTTATAGGAAACAGTGCTCCGATGGAACCAGTACTGAAGGTAAGGTGGGCCGCTGACGAATTACACCTCCTAGCCCAAGTTTTCTTCCTTCCGTTCATTGTTTACTTAATCAAAATCCGGTGTTGCGCCCTCGTATGTCTGGCGGCTTGTTCAGCTAGGCAAAAGATATCTTCAGAAGGAACCAGGTAGGCTTTTCTTGCAAGTTGTCGTCGCTGCTTGGAAGAGGCGCAACGAATTCTTCCTATATAGGGAACGATGCTCCGCAGGAACCAGTACTGAAGGTAAGGTGGGCCGCTGACGAATTACACCTCCTAGCCCAGGCTTTCTTCCTTCCGTTCATGGTTTACTTAATCAAAACCCGGTGTTACGCCCTCGTATGTCTGGCGGCTTGTTCAGCAAGGCAAAAGATATCTTCAGAAGGAACCAGGTAGGCTTTTCTTGCAAGTTGTCGTCGCTGCTTTGAAGAGGCGCAACGAATGCTTCCTATATAGGGAACGGTGCTCCGCATAAACCAGTACTGAAGGTAAGGTGGGCCGTTGACGAATTACACCTCCTAGCCCAGGTTTTCTTCCTTCCGTTCATGGTTTACTTAATCAAAACCCGGTGTTACGCAATCGTATGTCTGGCGGCTTGTTCAGCTAGGCAAAAGTTATCTTCAGAAGGAACCAGGTAGGCTTTTCTTGCAAGTTGTCGTCGCTGCTTTGAAGAGGCGCAACGAATGCTTCATTTATAGGAAACGGTGCTCCGCAGGAACCAGTACTGAAGGTAATGTGGGCCGCTGACGAATTACACCTCCTAGCCCAGGTTTTCTTCCTTCCCTTCATGGTTTACTTAATCAAAACCCGGTGTTACGCCCTCGTATGTCTGGCGGCTTGTTCAGCAAGGCAAAAGATATCTTCAGAAGGAACCAGGTAGGCTTTTCTTGCAAGTTGTCGTCGCTGCTTTGAAGAGGCGCAACGAATGCTTCATTTATAGGAAACGGTGCTCCGCAGGAACCAGTACTGAAGGTAAGGTGGGCCGCTGACGAATTACACCTCCTAGCCCAGGTTTTCTTCCTTCCGTTCATGGTTTACTTAATCAAAACCCGGTGTTACGCCCTCGTATGTCTGGCGGATTGTTCAGCAAGGCAAAAGATATCTTCAGAAGGAACCAGGTAGGCTTTTCTTGCAAGTTGTCGTCGCTGCTTTGAAGAGGCGCAACGAATGCTTCATTTATAGGAAACGGTGCTCCGCAGGAACCAGTACTGAAGGTAAGGTGGGCCGCTGACGAATTACACCTCCTAGCCCAGGTTTTCTTCCTTCCGTTCATGGTTTACTTAATCAAAACCCGGTGTTACGCCCTCGTATGTCTGGCGGCTTGTTCAGCAAGGCAAAAGATATCTTCAGAAGGAACCAGGTAGGCTTTTCTTGCAAGTTGTCGTCGCTGCTTTGAAGAGGCGCAACGAATGCTTCATTTATAGGAAACGGTGCTCCGCAGGAACCAGTACTGAAGGTAAGGTGGGCCGCTGACGAATTACACCTCCTAGCCCAGGTTTTCTTCCTTCCGTTCATGGTTTACTTAATCAAAACCCGGTGTTACGCCCTCGTATGTCTGGCGGATTGTTCAGCAAGGCAAAAGATATCTTCAGAAGCAACCAGGGAGGCTTTTCTCGCAAGATGTCGCTGCTTTGAAGAGGCGCAAGGAATGCTTCATTTATAGGAAACAGTGCTCCGCAGGAACCAGTACTGAAGGTAAGGTGGGCCGCTGACGAATTACACCTCCTAGCCAAAGTTTTCTTCCTTCCGTTCATTGCCTACTTAATCAAAATCCGGTGTTGCGCCCTCGTATGTCTGGCGGCTTGTTCAGCTAGGCAAAAGATATCTTCAGAAGGAACCAGGTAGGCTTTTCTTGCAAGTTGTCGTCGCTGCTTGGAAGAGGCGCAACGAATGCTTCCTATATAGGGAACGATGCTCCGCAGGAACCAGTACTGAAGGTAAGGTGGGCCGCTGACGAATTACACCTCCTAGCCCAGGCTTTCTTCCTTCCGTTCATGGTTTACTTAATCAAAACCCGCTGTTACGCCCTCGTATGTCTGGCGGCTTGTTCAGCAAGGCAAAAGATATCTTCAGAAGGAACCAGGTAGGCTTTTCTTGCAAGTTGTCGTCGCTGCTTTGAAGAGGCGCAACGAATGCTTCCTATATAGGGAACGGTGCTCCGCATAAACCAGTACTGAAGGTAAGGTGGGCCGTTGACGAATTACACCTCCTAGCCCAGGTTTTCTTCCTTCCGTTCATGGTTTACTTAATCAAAACCCGGTGTTACGCAATCGTATGTCTGGCGGCTTGTTCAGCTAGGCAAAAGTTATCTTCAGAAGGAACCAGGTAGGCTTTTCTCGCAAGTGGTCGTCGCTGCTTTGAAGAGGCGCAACGAATGCTTCCTTTATAGGAAACGGTGCTCCGCAGGAGCCAGTACTGAAGGTAAGGTGGGCCGCTGACGAATTACACCTCCTAGCCCAGGTTTTCTTCCTTCCGTTCATGGTTTACTTAATCAAAACCCGGTGTTACGCCGTCGTATGTCTTACGGCTTGCTCAGCTAGGCAAAAGTTATCTTCAGAAGGAACCAGGTAGGCTTTTCTTGCAAGTTGTCGTCGCTGCTTTGAAGAGGCGCAACGAATACTTCCTTTATAGGAAACGGTGCTCCGCAGGAACCAGTACTGAAGGTAAGGTGGGCCGCTGAAGAATTACACCTCCTAGCCCAGGTTTTCTTCCTTCCGTTCATGGTTTACTTAATCAAAACCCGGTGTTACGCCCTCGTATATCTGGCGGCTTGTTCAGCTAGGCAAAAGATATCTTCAGAAGGAACCAGGTAGGCTTTTCTCGCAAATTGTCGTCGCCGCTTTGAAGAGGCGCAACGAATGCTTCCTTTATAGGAAACGGTGCTCCGCAGGAACCAGTACTGAAGGTAAGGTGGGCCGCTGACGAATTACACCTCCTAGCCCAGGTTTTCTTCCTTCCGTTCATGGTTTACTTAATCAAAACCCGGTGTTACGCCCTCGTTTGTCTGGCGGCTTGTTCAGCAAGGCAAAAGATATCTTCAGAAGGAACCAGGTAGGCTTTTCTTGCAAGTTGTCGTCGCTGCTTTGAAGAGGCGCAACGAATGCTTCATTTATAGGAAACGGTGCTCCGCAGGAACCAGTACTGAAGGTAATGTGGGCCGGTGACGAATTACACCTCCTAGCCCAGGTTTTCTTCCTTCCGTTCATGGTTTACTTAATCAAAACCCGGTGTTACGCCCTCGTATGTCTGGCGGCTTGTTCAGCAAGGCAAAAGATATCTTCAGAAGGAACCAGGTAGGCTTTTCTTGCAAGTTGTCGTCGCTGCTTTGAAGAGGCGCAACGAATGCTTCATTTATAGGAAACGGTGCTCCGCAGGAACCAGTACTGAAGGTAAGGTGGGCCGCTGACGAATTACACCTCCTAGCCCAGGTTTTCTTCCTTCCGTTCATGGTTTACTTAATCAAAACCCGGTGTTACGCCCTCGTATGTCTGGCGGATTGTTCAGCAAGGCAAAAGATATCTTCAGAAGGAACCAGGTAGGCTTTTCTTGCAAGTTGTCGTCGCTGCTTTGAAGAGGCGCAACGAATGCTTCATTTATAGGAAACGGTGCTCCGCAGGAACCAGTACTGAAGGTAATGTGGGCCGGTGACGAATTACACCTCCTAGCCCAGGTTTTCTTCCTTCCGTTCATGATTTACTTAATCAAAACCCGGAGTTACGCCCTCGTATGTCTGGCGGCTTGTTCAGCTAGGCAAACGTTATCTTCAGAAGGAACCAGGTAGGCTTTTCTCGCAAGTTGTCGTCGCTGCTTTGAAGAGGCGCAACGAATGCTTCCTTTATAGGAAACGGTGCTCCGCACGAACCAGTACTGAAGGTAAGGTGGGCCGCTGACGAATTGCACCTCCTAGCCCAGGTTTTCTTCCTTCCGTTCATGGTTTACTTAATCAAAACCCGCTGTTACGCCCTCGTATGTCTGGCGGCTTGTTCAGCAAGGCAAAAGATATCTTCAGAAGGAACCAGGTAGGCTTTTCTTGCAAGTTGTCGTCGCTGCTTTGAAGAGGCGCAACGAATGCTTCATTTATAGGAAACGGTGCTCCGCAGGAACCAGTACTGAAGGTAAGGTGGGCCGCTGACGAATTACACCTCCTAGCCCAGGTTTTCTTCCTTCCGTTCATGGTTTACTTAATCAAAACCCGGTGTTACGAGCTCGCATGTCTGGCGGCTTGTTTACCTAGGCAAAAGTTATCTTCAGAAGCAACCAGGGAGGCTTTTCTCGCAAGTTGTCGTCGCTGCTTTGAAGAGGCGCCACGAATGCTTCCTATATAGGGAACGGTGCTCCGCAGGAACCAGTACTGAAGGTAAGGTGGGCCGCTGACGAATTTCACCTCCTAGCCCAGGTTTTCTTCCTTCCGTTCATGGTTTACTTAATCAAAACCCGGTGTTACGCCCTCGTATGTCTGGCGGCTTGTTCAGCAAGTCAAAAGATATCTTCAGAAGGAACCAGGTAGGCTTTTCTTGCAAGTTGTCGTCGCTGCTTTGAAGAGGCGCAACGAATGCTTCATTTATAGGAAACGGTGCTCCGCAGGAACCAGTACTGAAGGTAAGGTGGGCCGCTGACGAATTACACCTCCTAGCGCAGGCTTTCTTCCTTCCGTTCATGGTTTACTTAATCAAAACCCGGTGTTACGCCCTCGTATATCTGGCGGCTTGTTCAGCAAGGCAAAAGATATCTTCAGAAGGAACCAGGTAGGCCTTTCTCGCAAGTTGTCGTCGCTGCTTTGAAGAGGCGCAACGAATGCTTCCTATAAAGGGAACGGTGCTCCGCAGGAACCAGTACTGAAGGTAAGGTGGGCCGCTGACGAATTACACCTCCTAGCCCAGGTTTTCTTCCTTCCGTTCATGGTTTACTTAATCAAAACCCGGTGTTACGCCCTCGTATGTCTGGCGGCTTGTTCAGCAAGGCAAAAGATATCTTCAGAAGGAACCAGGTAGGCTTTTCTTGCAAGTTGTCGTCGCTGCTTTGAAGAGGCGCAACGAATGCTTCATTTATAGGAAACGGTGCTCCGCAGGAACCAGTACTGAAGGTAAGGTGGGCCGCTGACGAATTACACCTAGCCCAGGTTTTCTTCCTTCCGTTCATGGTTTACTTAATCAAAACCCGGTGTTACGAGCTCGCATGTCTGGCGGCTTGTTTACCTAGGCAAAAGTTATCTTCAAAAGCAACCAGGGAGGCTTTTCTCGCAAGTTGTCGTCGCTGCTTTGAAGAGGCGCCACGAATGCTCCCTATATAGGGAACGGTGCTCCGCAGGAACCAGTACTGAAGGTAAGGTGGGCCGCTGACGAATTACACCTCCTAGCCCAGGTTTTCTTCCTTCCGTTCATTGTTTACTTAATCAAAACCCGGTGTTGCGCCCTCGTATGTCTGGCGGCTTGTTCAGCTAGGCAAACGTTATCTTCAGAAGGAACCAGGTAGGTTTTTTTTGCAATTTGTCGTCGCTGCTTTGAAGAGGCGCAAGGAATGCTTCATTTATAGGAAACAGTGCTCCGATGGAACCAGTACTGAAGGTAAGGTGGGCCGCTGACGAATTACACCTCCTAGCCCAAGTTTTCTTCCTTCCGTTCATTGTTTACTTAATCAAAATCCGGTGTTGCGCCCTCGTATGTCTGGCGGCTTGTTCAGCTAGGCAAAAGATATCTTCAGAAGGAACCAGGTAGGCTTTTCTTGCAAGTTGTCGTCGCTGCTTGGAAGAGGCGCAACGAATTCTTCCTATATAGGGAACGATGCTCCGCAGGAACCAGTACTGAAGGTAAGGTGGGCCGCTGACGAATTACACCTCCTAGCCCAGGCTTTCTTCCTTCCGTTCATGGTTTACTTAATCAAAACCCGGTGTTACGCCCTCGTATGTCTGGCGGCTTGTTCAGCAAGGCAAAAGATATCTTCAGAAGGAACCAGGTAGGCTTTTCTTGCAAGTTGTCGTCGCTGCTTTGAAGAGGCGCAACGAATGCTTCCTATATAGGGAACGGTGCTCCGCATAAACCAGTACTGAAGGTAAGGTGGGCCGTTGACGAATTACACCTCCTAGCCCAGGTTTTCTTCCTTCCGTTCATGGTTTACTTAATCAAAACCCGGTGTTACGCAATCGTATGTCTGGCGGCTTGTTCAGCTAGGCAAAAGTTATCTTCAGAAGGAACCAGGTAGGCTTTTCTTGCAAGTTGTCGTCGCTGCTTTGAAGAGGCGCAACGAATGCTTCATTTATAGGAAACGGTGCTCCGCAGGAACCAGTACTGAAGGTAATGTGGGCCGCTGACGAATTACACCTCCTAGCCCAGGTTTTCTTCCTTCCCTTCATGGTTTACTTAATCAAAACCCGGTGTTACGCCCTCGTATGTCTGGCGGCTTGTTCAGCAAGGCAAAAGATATCTTCAGAAGGAACCAGGTAGGCTTTTCTTGCAAGTTGTCGTCGCTGCTTTGAAGAGGCGCAACGAATGCTTCATTTATAGGAAACGGTGCTCCGCAGGAACCAGTACTGAAGGTAAGGTGGGCCGCTGACGAATTACACCTCCTAGCCCAGGTTTTCTTCCTTCCGTTCATGGTTTACTTAATCAAAACCCGGTGTTACGCCCTCGTATGTCTGGCGGATTGTTCAGCAAGGCAAAAGATATCTTCAGAAGGAACCAGGTAGGCTTTTCTTGCAAGTTGTCGTCGCTGCTTTGAAGAGGCGCAACGAATGCTTCATTTATAGGAAACGGTGCTCCGCAGGAACCAGTACTGAAGGTAAGGTGGGCCGCTGACGAATTACACCTCCTAGCCCAGGTTTTCTTCCTTCCGTTCATGGTTTACTTAATCAAAACCCGGTGTTACGCCCTCGTATGTCTGGCGGCTTGTTCAGCAAGGCAAAAGATATCTTCAGAAGGAACCAGGTAGGCTTTTCTTGCAAGTTGTCGTCGCTGCTTTGAAGAGGCGCAACGAATGCTTCATTTATAGGAAACGGTGCTCCGCAGGAACCAGTACTGAAGGTAAGGTGGGCCGCTGACGAATTACACCTCCTAGCCCAGGTTTTCTTCCTTCCGTTCATGGTTTACTTAATCAAAACCCGGTGTTACGCCCTCGTATGTCTGGCGGATTGTTCAGCAAGGCAAAAGATATCTTCAGAAGCAACCAGGGAGGCTTTTCTCGCAAGATGTCGTCGCTGCTTTGAAGAGGCGCAAGGAATGCTTCATTTATAGGAAACAGTGCTCCGCAGGAACCAGTACTGAAGGTAAGGTGGGCCGCTGACGAATTACACCTCCTAGCCAAAGTTTTCTTCCTTCCGTTCATTGCCTACTTAATCAAAATCCGGTGTTGCGCCCTCGTATGTCTGGCGGCTTGTTCAGCAAGGCAAAAGATATCTTCAGAAGGAACCAGGTAGGCTTTTCTTGCAAGTTGTCGTCGCTGCTTGGAAGAGGCGCAACGAATGCTTCCTATATAGGGAACGATGCTCCGCAGGAACCAGTACTGAAGGTAAGGTGGGCCGCTGACGAATTACACCTCCTAGCCCAGGCTTTCTTCCTTCCGTTCATGGTTTACTTAATCAAAACCCGCTGTTACGCCCTCGTATGTCTGGCGGCTTGTTCAGCAAGGCAAAAGATATCTTCAGAAGGAACCAGGTAGGCTTTTCTTGCAAGTTGTCGTCGCTGCTTTGAAGAGGCGCAACGAATGCTTCCTATATAGGGAACGGTGCTCCGCATAAACCAGTACTGAAGGTAAGGTGGGCCGTTGACGAATTACACCTCCTAGCCCAGGTTTTCTTCCTTCCGTTCATGGTTTACTTAATCAAAACCCGGTGTTACGCAATCGTATGTCTGGCGGCTTGTTCAGCTAGGCAAAAGTTATCTTCAGAAGGAACCAGGTAGGCTTTTCTCGCAAGTGGTCGTCGCTGCTTTGAAGAGGCGCAACGAATGCTTCCTTTATAGGAAACGGTGCTCCGCAGGAGCCAGTACTGAAGGTAAGGTGGGCCGCTGACGAATTACACCTCCTAGCCCAGGTTTTCTTCCTTCCGTTCATGGTTTACTTAATCAAAACCCGGTGTTACGCCCTCGTATGTCTTACGGCTTGCTCAGCTAGGCAAAAGTTATCTTCAGAAGGAACCAGGTAGGCTTTTCTTGCAAGTTGTCGTCGCTGCTTTGAAGAGGCGCAACGAATACTTCCTTTATAGGAAACGGTGCTCCGCAGGAACCAGTACTGAAGGTAAGGTGGGCCGCTGAAGAATTACACCTCCTAGCCCAGGTTTTCTTCCTTCCGTTCATGGTTTACTTAATCAAAACCCGGTGTTACGCCCTCGTATATCTGGCGGCTTGTTCAGCTAGGCAAAATATATCTTCAGAAGGAACCAGGTAGGCTTTTCTCGCAAATTGTCGTCGCCGCTTTGAAGAGGCGCAACGAATGCTTCCTTTATAGGAAACGGTGCTCCGCAGGAACCAGTACTGAAGGTAAGGTGGGCCGCTGACGAATTACACCTCCTAGCCCAGGTTTTCTTCCTTCCGTTCATGGTTTACTAAATCAAAACCCGGTGTTACGAGCTCGCATGTCTGGCGGCTTGTTTACCTAGGCAAAAGTTATCTTCAGAAGCAACCAGGGAGGCTTTTCTCGCAAGTTGTCGTCGCTGCTTTGAAGAGGCGCCACGAATGCTTCCTATATAGGGAACGGTGCTCCGCAGGAACCAGTACTGAAGGTAAGGTGGGCCGCTGACGAATTACACCTCCTAGCCCAGGTTTTCTTCCTTCCGTTCATGGTTTACTTAATCAAAACCCGGTGTTACGCCCTCGTATGTCTGGCGGCTTGTTCAGCAAGTCAAAAGATATCTTCAGAAGGAACCAGGTAGGCTTTTCTTGCAAGTTGTCGTCGCTGCTTTGAAGAGGCGCAACGAATGCTTCATTTATAGGAAACGGTGCTCCGCAGGAACCAGTACTGAAGGTAAGGTGGGCCGCTGACGAATTACACCTCCTAGCGCAGGCTTTCTTCCTTCCGTTCATGGTTTACTTAATCAAAACCCGGTGTTACGCCCTCGTATATCTGGCGGCTTGTTCAGCAAGGCAAAAGATATCTTCAGAAGGAACCAGGTAGGCTTTTCTTGCAAGTTGTCGTCGCTGCTTTGAAGAGGCGCAACGAATGCTTCATTTATAGGAAACGGTGCTCCGCAGGAACCAGTACTGAAGGTAAGGTGGGCCGCTGACGAATTACACCTAGCCCAGGTTTTCTTCCTTCCGTTCATGGTTTACTTAATCAAAACCCGGTGTTACGAGCTCGCATGTCTGGCGGCTTGTTTACCTAGGCAAAAGTTATCTTCAAAAGCAACCAGGGAGGCTTTTCTCGCAAGTTGTCGTCGCTGCTTTGAAGAGGCGCCACGAATGCTTCCTATATAGGGAACGGTGCTCCGCAGGAACCAGTACTGAAGGTAAGGTGGGCCGCTGACGAATTACACGTCCTAGCCCAAGTTTTCTTCCTTCCGTTCATTGTTTACTTAATCAAAATCCGGTGTTGCGCCCTCGTATGTCTGGCGGCTTGTTCAGCTAGGCAAAAGATATCTTCAGAAGGAACCAGGTAGGCTTTTCTTGCAAGTTGTCGTCGCTGCTTGGAAGAGGCGCAACGAATTCTTCCTATATAGGGAACGATGCTCCGCAGGAACCAGTACTGAAGGTAAGGTGGGCCGCTGACGAATTACACCTCCTAGCCCAGGCTTTCTTCCTTCCGTTCATGGTTTACTTAATCAAAACCCGGTGTTACGCCCTCGTATGTCTGGCGGCTTGTTCAGCAAGGCAAAAGATATCTTCAGAAGGAACCAGGTAGGCTTTTCTTGCAAGTTGTCGTCGCTGCTTGGAAGAGGCGCAACGAATGCTTCCTATATAGGGAACGATGCTCCGCAGGAACCAGTACTGAAGGTAAGGTGGGCCGCTGACGAATTACACCTCCTAGCCCAGGCTTTCTTCCTTCCGTTCATGGTTTACTTAATCAAAACCCGCTGTTACGCCCTCGTATGTCTGGCGGCTTGTTCAGCAAGGCAAAAGATATCTTCAGAAGGAACCAGGTAGGCTTTTCTTGCAAGTTGTCGTCGCTGCTTTGAAGAGGCGCAACGAATGCTTCCTATATAGGGAACGGTGCTCCGCATAAACCAGTACTGAAGGTAAGGTGGGCCGTTGACGAATTACACCTCCTAGCCCAGGTTTTCTTCCTTCCGTTCATGGTTTACTTAATCAAAACCCGGTGTTACGCAATCGTATGTCTGGCGGCTTGTTCAGCTAGGCAAAAGTTATCTTCAGAAGGAACCAGGTAGGCTTTTCTCGCAAGTGGTCGTCGCTGCTTTGAAGAGGCGCAACGAATGCTTCCTTTATAGGAAACGGTGCTCCGCAGGAGCCAGTACTGAAGGTAAGGTGGGCCGCTGACGAATTACACCTCCTAGCCCAGGTTTTCTTCCTTCCGTTCATGGTTTACTTAATCAAAACCCGGTGTTACGCCCTCGTATGTCTTACGGCTTGCTCAGCTAGGCAAAAGTTATCTTCAGAAGGAACCAGGTAGGCTTTTCTTGCAAGTTGTCGTCGCTGCTTTGAAGAGGCGCAACGAATACTTCCTTTATAGGAAACGGTGCTCCGCAGGAACCAGTACTGAAGGTAAGGTGGGCCGCTGAAGAATTACACCTCCTAGCCCAGGTTTTCTTCCTTCCGTTCATGGTTTACTTAATCAAAACCCGGTGTTACGCCCTCGTATATCTGGCGGCTTGTTCAGCTAGGCAAAAGATATCTTCAGAAGGAACCAGGTAGGCTTTTCTCGCAAATTGTCGTCGCCGCTTTGAAGAGGCGCAACGAATGCTTCCTTTATAGGAAACGGTGCTCCGCAGGAACCAGTACTGAAGGTAAGGTGGGCCGCTGACGAATTACACCTCCTAGCCCAGGTTTTCTTCCTTCCGTTCATGGTTTACTTAATCAAAACCCGGTGTTACGAGCTCGCATGTCTGGCGGCTTGTTTACCTAGGCAAAAGTTATCTTCAGAAGCAACCAGGGAGGCTTTTCTCGCAAGTTGTCGTCGCTGCTTTGAAGAGGCGCCACGAATGCTTCCTATATAGGGAACGGTGCTCCGCAGGAACCAGTACTGAAGGTAAGGTGGGCCGCTGACGAATTACACCTCCTAGCCCAGGTTTTCTTCCTTCCGTTCATGGTTTACTTAATCAAAACCCGGTGTTACGCCCTCGTATGTCTGGCGGCTTGTTCAGCAAGTCAAAAGATATCTTCAGAAGGAACCAGGTAGGCTTTTCTTGCAAGTTGTCGTCGCTGCTTTGAAGAGGCGCAACGAATGCTTCATTTATAGGAAACGGTGCTCCGCAGGAACCAGTACTGAAGGTAAGGTGGGCCGCTGACGAATTACACCTCCTAGCGCAGGCTTTCTTCCTTCCGTTCATGGTTTACTTAATCAAAACCCGGTGTTACGCCCTCGTATATCTGGCGGCTTGTTCAGCAAGGCAAAAGATATCTTCAGAAGGAACCAGGTAGGCTTTTCTTGCAAGTTGTCGTCGCTGCTTTGAAGAGGCGCAACGAATGCTTCATTTATAGGAAACGGTGCTCCGCAGGAACCAGTACTGAAGGTAAGGTGGGCCGCTGACGAATTACACCTAGCCCAGGTTTTCTTCCTTCCGTTCATGGTTTACTTAATCAAAACCCGGTGTTACGAGCTCGCATGTCTGGCGGCTTGTTTACCTAGGCAAAAGTTATCTTCAAAAGCAACCAGGGAGGCTTTTCTCGCAAGTTGTCGTCGCTGCTTTGAAGAGGCGCCACGAATGCTTCCTATATAGGGAACGGTGCTCCGCAGGAACCAGTACTGAAGGTAAGGTGGGCCGCTGACGAATTACACGTCCTAGCCCAAGTTTTCTTCCTTCCGTTCATTGTTTACTTAATCAAAATCCGGTGTTGCGCCCTCGTATGTCTGGCGGCTTGTTCAGCTAGGCAAAAGATATCTTCAGAAGGAACCAGGTAGGCTTTTCTTGCAAGTTGTCGTCGCTGCTTGGAAGAGGCGCAACGAATTCTTCCTATATAGGGAACGATGCTCCGCAGGAACCAGTACTGAAGGTAAGGTGGGCCGCTGACGAATTACACCTCCTAGCCCAGGCTTTCTTCCTTCCGTTCATGGTTTACTTAATCAAAACCCGGTGTTACGCCCTCGTATGTCTGGCGGCTTGTTCAGCAAGGCAAAAGATATCTTCAGAAGGAACCAGGTAGGCTTTTCTTGCAAGTTGTCGTCGCTGCTTGGAAGAGGCGCAACGAATGCTTCCTATATAGGGAACGATGCTCCGCAATAACCAGTACTGAAGGTAAGGTGGGCCGCTGACAAATTACACCTCCTAGCCCAGGCTTTCTTCCTTCCGGTCATGGTTTACTTAATCAAAACCCGGTGTTACGCCCTCGTATATCTGGCGGCTTGTTCAGCAAGGCAAAAGATATCTTCAGAAGGAACCAGGTAGGCCTTTCTCGCAAGTTGTCGTCGCTGCTTTGAAGAGGCGCAACGAATGCTTCCTATAAAGGGAACGGTGCTCCGCAGGAACCAGTACTGAAGGTAAGGTGCGCCGCTGACGAATTACACCTCCTAGCCCAGGCTTTCCTCCTTCCGTTCATGGTTTACTTAATCAAAACCCGGTGTTACGCCCTCGTATGTCTGGCGGCTTGTTCAGCAAGGCAAAAGATATCTTCAGAAGGAACCAGGTAGGCTTTTCTCGCAAGTTGTCGCTGCTTTGAAGAGGCGCAAAGAATGCTTCCTATATAGGGAACGGTGCTCCGCAGGAACCAGTACTGAAGGTAAGGTGGGCCGCTGACGAATTACACCTCCTAGCCCAGGTTTTCTTCCGTTGATGGTCTTACTTATTCAAAACCAGGTGTTACGCCCTCGTATATCTGGCGGCTTGTTCAGCTTGGCAAAAGATATCTTCAGAAGGAACCAGGTAGGCTTTTCTCGCAAGTTGTCGTCGCTGCTTCGAAGAGGCGCAACGAATGCTTCCTCTATAGGGAACGGTGCTCCGCAGGAACCAGTACTGAAGGTAAGGTGGGCCGCTGACGAATTACACCTCCTAGCCCAGGTTTTCTTCCTTCCGTTCATTGTTTACTTAATCAAAACCCGGTGTTACGCAATCGTATGTCTGGCGGCTTGTTCAGCTAGGCAAAAGTTATCTTCAGAAGGAACCAGGTAGGCTTTTCTCGCAAGTGGTCGTCGCTGCTTTGAAGAGGCGCAACGAATGCTTCCTTTATAGGAAACGGTGCTCCGCAGGAACCAGTACTGAAGGTAAGGTGGGCCGCTGACGAATTACACCTCCTAGCCCAGGTTTTGTTCCTTCCGTTCATGGTTTACTTAATCAAAACCCGGTGTTACGCCCTCGTATGTCTTACGGCTTGTTCAGCTAGGCAAAAGTTCAGAAGGAACCAGGTAGGCTTTTCTTGCAAGTTGTCGTCGCTGCTTTGAAGAGGCGCAACGAATGCTTCCTATATAGGGAACGGTGCTCCGCATAAACCAGTACTGAAGGTAAGGTGGGCCGCTGACGAATTACACCTCCTAGCCCAGGTTTTCTTCCTTCCGTTCATGATTTACTTAATCAAAACCCGGAGTTACGCCCTCGTATGTCTGGCGGCTTGTTCAGCTAGGCAAACGTTATCTTCAGAAGGAACCAGGTAGGCTTTTCTCGCAAGTTGTCGTCGCTGCTTTGAAGAGGCGCAACGAATGCTTCCTTTATAGGAAACGGTGCTCCGCACGAACCAGTACTGAAGGTAAGGTGGGCCGCTGACGAATTGCACCTCCTAGCCCAGGTTTTCTTCCTTCCGTTCATGGTTTACTTAATCAAAACCCGGTGTTACGCCCTCGTATGTCTGGCGGCTTGTTCAGCAAGGCAAAAGATATCTTCAGAAGGAACCAGGTAGGCTTTTCTTGCAAGTTGTCGTCGCTGCTTTGAAGAGGCGCAACGAATGCTTCATTTATAGGAAACGGTGCTCCGCAGGAACCAGTACTGAAGGTAAGGTGGGCCGCTGACGAATTACACCTCCTAGCCCAGGTTTTCTTCCTTCCGTTCATGGTTTACTTAATCAAAACCCGGTGTTACGAGCTCGCATGTCTGGCGGCTTGTTTACCTAGGCAAAAGTTATCTTCAGAAGCAACCAGGGAGGCTTTTCTCGCAAGTTGTCGTCGCTGCTTTGAAGAGGCGCCACGAATGCTTCCTATATAGGGAACGGTGCTCCGCAGGAACCAGTACTGAAGGTAAGGTGGGCCGCTGACGAATTACACCTCCTAGCCCAGGTTTTCTTCCTTCCGTTCATGGTTTACTTAATCAAAACCCGGTGTTACGCCCTCGTATGTCTGGCGGCTTGTTCAGCAAGTCAAAAGATATCTTCAGAAGGAACCAGGTAGGCTTTTCTTGCAAGTTGTCGTCGCTGCTTTGAAGAGGCGCAACGAATGCTTCATTTATAGGAAACGGTGCTCCGCAGGAACCAGTACTGAAGGTAAGGTGGGCCGCTGACGAATTACACCTCCTAGCGCAGGCTTTCTTCCTTCCGTTCATGGTTTACTTAATCAAAACCCGGTGTTACGCCCTCGTATATCTGGCGGCTTGTTCAGCAAGGCAAAAGATATCTTCAGAAGGAACCAGGTAGGCCTTTCTCGCAAGTTGTCGTCGCTGCTTTGAAGAGGCACAACGAATGCTTCCTATAAAGGGAACGGTGCTCCGCAGGAACCAGTACTGAAGGTAAGGTGGGCCGCTGACGAATTACACCTCCTAGCCCAGGTTTTCTTCCTTCCGTTCATGGTTTACTTAATCAAAACCCGGTGTTACGCCCTCGTATGTCTGGCGGCTTGTTCAGCAAGGCAAAAGATATCTTCAGAAGGAACCAGGTAGGCTTTTCTTGCAAGTTGTCGTCGCTGCTTTGAAGAGGCGCAACGAATGCTTCATTTATAGGAAACGGTGCTCCGCAGGAACCAGTACTGAAGGTAAGGTGGGCCGCTGACGAATTACACCTCCTAGCCCAGGTTTTCTTCCTTCCGTTCATGGTTTACTTAATCAAAACCCGGTGTTACGCCCTCGTATGTCTGGCGGATTGTTCAGCAAGGCAAAAGATATCTTCAGAAGGAACCAGGTAGGCTTTTCTTGCAAGTTGTCGTCGCTGCTTTGAAGAGGCGCAACGAATGCTTCATTTATAGGAAACGGTGCTCCGCAGGAACCAGTACTGAAGGTAAGGTGGGCCGCTGACGAATTACACCTAGCCCAGGTTTTCTTCCTTCCGTTCATGGTTTACTTAATCAAAACCCGGTGTTACGAGCTCGCATGTCTGGCGGCTTGTTTACCTAGGCAAAAGTTATCTTCAAAAGCAACCAGGGAGGCTTTTCTCGCAAGTTGTCGTCGCTGCTTTGAAGAGGCGCCACGAATGCTTCCTATATAGGGAACGGTGCTCCGCAGGAACCAGTACTGAAGGTAAGGTGGGCCGCTGACGAATTACACCTCCTAGCCCAAGTTTTCTTCCTTCCGTTCATTGTTTACTTAATCAAAATCCGGTGTTGCGCCCTCGTATGTCTGGCGGCTTGTTCAGCTAGGCAAAAGATATCTTCAGAAGGAACCAGGTAGGCTTTTCTTGCAAGTTGTCGTCGCTGCTTGGAAGAGGCGCAACGAATTCTTCCTATATAGGGAACGATGCTCCGCAGGAACCAGTACTGAAGGTAAGGTGGGCCGCTGACGAATTACACCTCCTAGCCCAGGCTTTCTTCCTTCCGTTCATGGTTTACTTAATCAAAACCCGGTGTTACGCCCTCGTATGTCTGGCGGCTTGTTCAGCAAGGCAAAAGATATCTTCAGAAGGAACCAGGTAGGCTTTTCTTGCAAGTTGTCGTCGCTGCTTGGAAGAGGCGCAACGAATGCTTCCTATATAGGGAACGATGCTCCGCAATAACCAGTACTGAAGGTAAGGTGGGCCGCTGACAAATTACACCTCCTAGCCCAGGCTTTCTTCCTTCCGTTCATGGTTTACTTAATCAAAACCCGGTGTTACGCCCTCGTATATCTGGCGGCTTGTTCAGCAAGGCAAAAGATATCTTCAGAAGGAACCAGGTAGGCCTTTCTCGCAAGTTGTCGTCGCTGCTTTGAAGAGGCGCAACGAATGCTTCCTATAAAGGGAACGGTGCTCCGCAGGAACCAGTACTGAAGGTAAGGTGGGCCGCTGACGAATTACACCTCCTAGCCCAGGCTTTCCTCCTTCCGTTCATGGTTTACTTAATCAAAACCCGGTGTTACGCCCTCGTATGTCTGGCGGCTTGTTCAGCAAGGCAAAAGATATCTTCAGAAGGAACCAGGTAGGCTTTTCTCGCAAGTTGTCGCTGCTTTGAAGAGGCGCAAAGAATGCTTCCTATATAGGGAACGGTGCTCCGCAGGAACCAGTACTGAAGGTAAGGTGGGCCGCTGACGAATTACACCTCCTAGCCCAGGTTTTCTTCCGTTGATGGTCTTACTTATTCAAAACCAGGTGTTACGCCCTCGTATATCTGGCGGCTTGTTCAGCTTGGCAAAAGATATCTTCAGAAGGAACCAGGTAGGCTTTTCTCGCAAGTTGTCGTCGCTGCTTCGAAGAGGCGCAACGAATGCTTCCTCTATAGGGAACGGTGCTCCGCAGGAACCAGTACTGAAGGTAAGGTGGGCCGCTGACGAATTACACCTCCTAGCCCAGGTTTTCTTCCTTCCGTTCATTGTTTACTTAATCAAAACCCGGTGTTACGCAATCGTATGTCTGGCGGCTTGTTCAGCTAGGCCAAAGTTATCTTCAGAAGGAACCAGGTAGGCTTTTCTCGCAAGTGGTCGTCGCTGCTTTGAAGAGGCGCAACGAATGCTTCCTTTATAGGAAACGGTGCACCGCAGGAACCAGTACTGAAGGTAAGGTGGGCCGCTGACGAATTACACCTCCTAGCCCAGGTTTTGTTCCTTCCGTTCATGGTTTACTTAATCAAAACCCGGTGTTACGCCCTCGTATGTCTTACGGCTTGTTCAGCTAGGCAAAAGTTATCTTAGGAAGGAACCAGGTAGGCTTTTCTCGCAAGTTGTCGTCGCTGCTTTGAAGAGGCGCAACGAATGCTTCTTTTATAGGAAACGGTGCTCCGCAGGAACCAGTACTGAAGGTAACGTGGGCCGCTGACGAATTGCACCTCCTAGCCCAGGTTTTCTTCCTTCCGTTCATGGTTTACTTAATCAAAACCCGGTGTTACGCCCTCGTGTATCTGGCGGCTTGTTCAGCTAGGCAAAAGATATCTTCAGAAGGAACCAGGCAGGCTTTTCTCGCAAATTGTCGTCGCTGCTTTGAAGAGGCGCAACGAATGCTTCCTATATAGGGAACGGTGCTCCGCATAAACCAGTACTGAAGGTAAGGTGGGCCGCTGACGAATTACACCTCCTAGCCCAGGTTTTCTTCCTTCCGTTCATGATTTACTTAATCAAAACCCGGAGTTACGCCCTCGTATGTCTGGCGGCTTGTTCAGCTAGGCAAACGTTATCTTCAGAAGGAACCAGGTAGGCTTTTCTCGCAAGTTGTCGTCGCTGCTTTGAAGAGGCGCAACGAATGCTTCCTTTATAGGAAACGGTGCTCCGCACGAACCAGTACTGAAGGTAAGGTGGGCCGCTGACGAATTGCACCTCCTAGCCCAGGTTTTCTTCCTTCCGTTCATGGTTTACTTAATCAAAACCCGCTGTTACGCCCTCGTATGTCTGGCGGCTTGTTCAGCAAGGCAAAAGATATCTTCAGAAGGAACCAGGTAGGCTTTTCTTGCAAGTTGTCGTCGCTGCTTTGAAGAGGCGCAACGAATGCTTCATTTATAGGAAACGGTGCTCCGCAGGAACCAGTACTGAAGGTAAGGTGGGCCGCTGACGAATTACACCTCCTAGCCCAGGTTTTCTTCCTTCCGTTCATGGTTTACTTAATCAAAACCCGGTGTTACGAGCTCGCATGTCTGGCGGCTTGTTTACCTAGGCAAAAGTTATCTTCAGAAGCAACCAGGGAGGCTTTTCTCGCAAGTTGTCGTCGCTGCTTTGAAGAGGCGCCACGAATGCTTCCTATATAGGGAACGGTGCTCCGCAGGAACCAGTACTGAAGGTAAGGTGGGCCGCTGACGAATTACACCTCCTAGCCCAGGTTTTCTTCCTTCCGTTCATGGTTTACTTAATCAAAACCCGGTGTTACGCCCTCGTATGTCTGGCGGCTTGTTCAGCAAGTCAAAAGATATCTTCAGAAGGAACCAGGTAGGCTTTTCTTGCAAGTTGTCGTCGCTGCTTTGAAGAGGCGCAACGAATGCTTCATTTATAGGAAACGGTGCTCCGCAGGAACCAGTACTGAAGGTAAGGTGGGCCGCTGACGAATTACACCTCCTAGTGCAGGCTTTCTTCCTTCCGTTCATGGTTTACTTAATCAAAACCCGGTGTTACGCCCTCGTATATCTGGCGGCTTGTTCAGCAAGGCAAAAGATATCTTCAGAAGGAACCAGGTAGGCCTTTCTCGCAAGTTGTCGTCGCTGCTTTGAAGAGGCGCAACGAATGCTTCCTATAAAGGGAACGGTGCTCCGCAGGAACCAGTACTGAAGGTAAGGTGGGCCGCTGACGAATTACACCTCCTAGCCCAGGTTTTCTTCCTTCCGTTCATGGTTTACTTAATCAAAACCCGGTGTTACGCCCTCGTATGTCTGGCGGCTTGTTCAGCAAGGCAAAAGATATCTTCAGAAGGAACCAGGTAGGCTTTTCTTGCAAGTTGTGGTCGCTGCTTTGAAGAGGCGCAACGAATGCTTCATTTATAGGAAACGGTGCTCCGCAGGAACCAGTACTGAAGGTAAGGTGGGCCGCTGACGAATTACACCTCCTAGCCCAGGTTTTCTTCCTTCCGTTCATTGTTTACTTAATCAAAACCCGGTGTTACGCAATCGTATGTCTGGCGGCTTGTTCAGCTAGGCAAAAGTTATCTTCAGAAGGAACCAGGTAGGCTTTTCTCGCAAGTGGTCGTCGCTGCTTTGAAGAGGCGCAACGAATGCTTCCTTTATAGGAAACGGTGCTCCGCAGGAACCAGTACTGAAGGTAAGGTGGGCCTTGACGAATTACACCTCCTAGCCCAGGTTTTGTTCCTTCCGTTCATGGTTTACTTAATCAAAACCCGGTGTTACGCCCTCGTATGTCTTACGGCTTGTTCAGCTAGGCAAAAGTTATCTTAGGAAGGAACCAGGTAGGCTTTTCTCGCAAATTGTCGTCGCCGCTTTGAAGATGCGCAACGAATGCTTCCTTTATAGGAAACGGTGCTCCGCAGGAACCAGTACTGAAGGTAAGGTGGGCCGCTGACGAATTACACCTCCTAGCCCAGGCTTTCTTCCTTCCGTTCATGGTTTACTTAATCAAAACCCGGTGTTACGCCCTCGTATATCTGGCGGCTTGTTCAGCAAGGCAAAAGATATCTTCAGAAGGAACCAGGTAGGCCTTTCTCGCAAGCTGTCGTCGCTGCTTTGAAGAGGCGCAACGAATGCTTCCTTTATAGGAAACGGTGCTCCGCAGGAACCAGTACTGAAGGTAAGGTGGGCCGCTGACGAATTACACCTCCTAGCCCAGGTTTTCTTCCTTCCGTTCATGGTTTACTTAATCAAAACCCGGTGTTACGCCCTCGTTTGTCTGGCGGCTTGTTCAGCAAGGCAAAAGATATCTTCAGAAGGAACCAGGTAGGCTTTTCTTGCAAGTTGTCGTCGCTGCTTTGAAGAGGCGCAACGAATGCTTCATTTATAGGAAACGGTGCTCCGCAGGAACCAGTACTGAAGGTAATGTGGGCCGGTGACGAATTACACCTCCTAGCCCAGGTTTTCTTCCTTCCGTTCATGGTTTACTTAATCAAAACCCGGTGTTACGCCCTCGTATGTCTGGCGGCTTGTTCAGCAAGGCAAAAGATATCTTCAGAAGGAACCAGGTAGGCTTTTCTTGCAAGTTGTCGTCGCTGCTTTGAAGAGGCGCAACGAATGCTTCATTTATAGGAAACGGTGCTCCGCAGGAACCAGTACTGAAGGTAAGGTGGGCCGCTGACGAATTACACCTCCTAGCCCAGGTTTTCTTCCTTCCGTTCATGGTTTACTTAATCAAAACCCGGTGTTACGCCCTCGTATGTCTGGCGGATTGTTCAGCAAGGCAAAAGATATCTTCAGAAGGAACCAGGTAGGCTTTTCTTGCAAGTTGTCGTCGCTGCTTTGAAGAGGCGCAACGAATGCTTCATTTATAGGAAACGGTGCTCCGCAGGAACCAGTACCAGGAACCAGGTAAGGTGGGCCGCTGACGAATTACACCTCCTAGTCCAGGCTTTCTTCCTTCCGTTCATGGTTTACTTAATCAAAACCCGGTGTTACGCCCTCGTATGTCTGGCGGCTTGTTCAGCAAGGCAAAAGATATCTTCAGAAGGAACCAGGTAGGCTTTTCTTGCAAGTTGTCGTCGCTGCTTTGAAGAGGCGCAACGAATGCTTCCTATATAGGGAACGGTGCTCCGCATAAACCAGTACTGAAGGTAAGGTGGGCCGCTGACGAATTACACCTCCTAGCCCAGGTTTTCTTCCTTCCGTTCATGATTTACTTAATCAAAACCCGGAGTTACGCCCTCGTATGTCTGGCGGCTTGTTCAGCTAGGCAAACGTTATCTTCAGAAGGAACCAGGTAGGCTTTTCTCGCAAGTTGTCGTCGCTGCTTTGAAGAGGCGCAACGAATGCTTCCTTTATAGGAAACGGTGCTCCGCACGAACCAGTACTGAAGGTAAGGTGGGCCGCTGACGAATTGCACCTCCTAGCCCAGGTTTTCTTCCTTCCGTTCATGGTTTACTTAATCAAAACCCGGTGTTACGCCCTCGTATGTCTGGCGGCTTGTTCAGCAAGGCAAAAGATATCTTCAGAAGGAACCAGGTAGGCTTTTCTTGCAAGTTGTCGTCGCTGCTTTGAAGAGGCGCAACGAATGCTTCATTTATAGGAAACGGTGCTCCGCAGGAACCAGTACTGAAGGTAAGGTGGGCCGCTGACGAATTACACCTCCTAGCCCAGGTTTTCTTCCTTCCGTTCATGGTTTACTTAATCAAAACCCGGTGTTACGAGCTCGCATGTCTGGCGGCTTGTTTACCTAGGCAAAAGTTATCTTCAGAAGCAACCAGGGAGGCTTTTCTCGCAAGTTGTCGTCGCTGCTTTGAAGAGGCGCCACGAATGCTTCCTATATAGGGAACGGTGCTCCGCAGGAACCAGTACTGAAGGTAAGGTGGGCCGCTGACGAATTACACCTCCTAGCCCAGGTTTTCTTCCTTCCGTTCATGGTTTACTTAATCAAAACCCGGTGTTACGCCCTCGTATGTCTGGCGGCTTGTTCAGCAAGTCAAAAGATATCTTCAGAAGGAACCAGGTAGGCTTTTCTTGCAAGTTGTCGTCGCTGCTTTGAAGAGGCGCAACGAATGCTTCATTTATAGGAAACGGTGCTCCGCAGGAACCAGTACTGAAGGTAAGGTGGGCCGCTGACGAATTACACCTCCTAGCGCAGGCTTTCTTCCTTCCGTTCATGGTTTACTTAATCAAAACCCGGTGTTACGCCCTCGTATATCTGGCGGCTTGTTCAGCAAGGCAAAAGATATCTTCAGAAGAATAAAACCCGGTGTTACGCCCTCGTATATCTGGCGGCTTGTTCAGCAAGGCAAAAGATATCTTCAGAAGGAACCAGGTAGGCCTTTCTCGCAAGTTGTCGTCGCTGCTTTGAAGAGGCACAACGAATGCTTCCTATAAAGGGAACGGTGCTCCGCAGGAACCAGTACTGAAGGTAAGGTGGGCCGCTGACGAATTACACCTCCTAGCCCAGGTTTTCTTCCTTCCGTTCATGGTTTACTTAATCAAAACCCGGTGTTACGCCCTCGTATGTCTGGCGGCTTGTTCAGCAAGGCAAAAGATATCTTCAGAAGGAACCAGGTAGGCTTTTCTTGCAAGTTGTCGTCGCTGCTTTGAAGAGGCGCAACGAATGCTTCATTTATAGGAAACGGTGCTCCGCAGGAACCAGTACTGAAGGTAAGGTGGGCCGCTGACGAATTACACCTCCTAGCCCAGGTTTTCTTCCTTCCGTTCATGGTTTACTTAATCAAAACCCGGTGTTACGCCCTCGTATGTCTGGCGGATTGTTCAGCAAGGCAAAAGATATCTTCAGAAGGAACCAGGTAGGCTTTTCTTGCAAGTTGTCGTCGCTGCTTTGAAGAGGCGCAACGAATGCTTCATTTATAGGAAACGGTGCTCCGCAGGAACCAGTACTGAAGGTAAGGTGGGCCGCTGACGAATTACACCTAGCCCAGGTTTTCTTCCTTCCGTTCATGGTTTACTTAATCAAAACCCGGTGTTACGAGCTCGCATGTCTGGCGGCTTGTTTACCTAGGCAAAAGTTATCTTCAAAAGCAACCAGGGAGGCTTTTCTCGCAAGTTGTCGTCGCTGCTTTGAAGAGGCGCCACGAATGCTTCCTATATAGGGAACGGTGCTCCGCAGGAACCAGTACTGAAGGTAAGGTGGGCCGCTGACGAATTACACCTCCTAGCCCAAGTTTTCTTCCTTCCGTTCATTGTTTACTTAATCAAAATCCGGTGTTGCGCCCTCGTATGTCTGGCGGCTTGTTCAGCTAGGCAAAAGATATCTTCAGAAGGAACCAGGTAGGCTTTTCTTGCAAGTTGTCGTCGCTGCTTGGAAGAGGCGCAACGAATTCTTCCTATATAGGGAACGATGCTCCGCAGGAACCAGTACTGAAGGTAAGGTGGGCCGCTGACGAATTACACCTCCTAGCCCAGGCTTTCTTCCTTCCGTTCATGGTTTACTTAATCAAAACCCGGTGTTACGCCCTCGTATGTCTGGCGGCTTGTTCAGCAAGGCAAAAGATATCTTCAGAAGGAACCAGGTAGGCTTTTCTTGCAAGTTGTCGTCGCTGCTTGGAAGAGGCGCAACGAATGCTTCCTATATAGGGAACGATGCTCCGCAATAACCAGTACTGAAGGTAAGGTGGGCCGCTGACAAATTACACCTCCTAGCCCAGGCTTTCTTCCTTCCGTTCATGGTTTACTTAATCAAAACCCGGTGTTACGCCCTCGTATATCTGGCGGCTTGTTCAGCAAGGCAAAAGATATCTTCAGAAGGAACCAGGTAGGCCTTTCTCGCAAGTTGTCGTCGCTGCTTTGAAGAGGCGCAACGAATGCTTCCTATAAAGGGAACGGTGCTCCGCAGGAACCAGTACTGAAGGTAAGGTGGGCCGCTGACGAATTACACCTCCTAGCCCAGGCTTTCCTCCTTCCGTTCATGGTTTACTTAATCAAAACCCGGTGTTACGCCCTCGTATGTCTGGCGGCTTGTTCAGCAAGGCAAAAGATATCTTCAGAAGGAACCAGGTAGGCTTTTCTCGCAAGTTGTCGCTGCTTTGAAGAGGCGCAAAGAATGCTTCCTATATAGGGAACGGTGCTCCGCAGGAACCAGTACTGAAGGTAAGGTGGGCCGCTGACGAATTACACCTCCTAGCCCAGGTTTTCTTCCGTTGATGGTCTTACTTATTCAAAACCAGGTGTTACGCCCTCGTATATCTGGCGGCTTGTTCAGCTTGGCAAAAGATATCTTCAGAAGGAACCAGGTAGGCTTTTCTCGCAAGTTGTCGTCGCTGCTTCGAAGAGGCGCAACGAATGCTTCCTCTATAGGGAACGGTGCTCCGCAGGAACCAGTACTGAAGGTAAGGTGGGCCGCTGACGAATTACACCTCCTAGCCCAGGTTTTCTTCCTTCCGTTCATTGTTTACTTAATCAAAACCCGGTGTTACGCAATCGTATGTCTGGCGGCTTGTTCAGCTAGGCCAAAGTTATCTTCAGAAGGAACCAGGTAGGCTTTTCTCGCAAGTGGTCGTCGCTGCTTTGAAGAGGCGCAACGAATGCTTCCTTTATAGGAAACGGTGCACCGCAGGAACCAGTACTGAAGGTAAGGTGGGCCGCTGACGAATTGCACCTCCTAGCCCAGGTTTTCTTCCTTCCGTTCATGGTTTACTTAATCAAAACCCGGTGTTACGCCCTCGTGTATCTGGCGGCTTGTTCAGCTAGGCAAAAGATATCTTCAGAAGGAACCAGGTAGGCTTTTCTCGCAAATTGTCGTCGCCGCTTTGAAGATGCGCAACGAATGCTTCCTTTATAGGAAACGGTGCTCCGCAGGAACCAGTACTGAAGGTAAGGTGGGCCGCTGACGAATTACACCTCCTAGCCCAGGCTTTCCTCCTTCCGTTCATGGTTTACTTAATCAAAACCCGGTGTTACGCCCTCGTATGTCTGGCGGATTGTTCAGCAAGGCAAAAGATATCTTCAGAAGGAACCAGGTAGGCTTTTCTTTCAAGTTGTCGTCGCTGCTTTGAAGAGGCGCAACGAATGCTTCCTATATAGGGAACGGTGCTCCGCATAAACCAGTACTGAAGGTAAGGTGGGCCGCTGACGAATTACACCTCCTAGCCCAGGCTTTCTTCCTTCCGTTCATGGTTTACTTAATCAAAACCCGGTGTTACGCCCTCGTATATCTGGCGGCTTGTTCAGCAAGGCAAAAGATATCTTCAGAAGGAACCAGGTAGGCCTTTCTCGCAAGTTGTCGTCGCAGCTTTGAAGAGGCGCAACGAATGCTTCCTATATAGGGAACGGTGCTCCACAGGAACCAGTACTGAAGGTAAGGTGGGCCGCTGACGAATTACACCTCCTAGCCCAGGTTTTCTTCCTTCCGTTCATGGTTTACTTAATCAAAACCCGGTGTTACGCCCTCGCATGTCTGGCGGCTTGTTTAGCTAGGCAAAAGTTATCTTCAGAAGCAACCAGGGAGGCTTTTCTCGCAAGTTGTCGTCGCTGCTTTGAAGAGGCGCAACGAATGCTTCCTATATAGGGAACGGTGCTCCGCATAAACCAGTACTGAAGGTAAGGTGGGCCGCTGACGAATTACACCTCCTAGCCCAGGTTTTCTTCCTTCCGTTCATGATTTACTTAATCAAAACCCGGAGTTACGCCCTCGTATGTCTGGCGGCTTGTTCAGCTAGGCAAACGTTATCTTCAGAAGGAACCAGGTAGGCTTTTCTCGCAAGTTGTCGTCGCTGCTTTGAAGAGGCGCAAAGAATGCTTCCTATATAGGGAACGGTGCTCCGCAGAAAACAGTACTGAAGGTAAGGTGGGCCGCTGACGAATTACACCTCCTAGCCCAGGCTTTGTTCCTTCCGTTCATGGTTTACTTAATCAAAACCCGGTGTTACGCCCTCGTATATCTGGCGGCTTGTTCAGCAAGGCAAAAGTTATCTTAGGAAGGAACCAGGTAGGCTTTTCTCGCAAGTTGTCGTCGCTGCTTTGAAGAGGCGCAACGAATGCTTCTTTTATAGGAAACGGTGCTCCGCAGGAACCAGTACTGAAGGTAACGTGGGCCGCTGACGAATTGCACCTCCTAGCCCAGGTTTTCTTCCTTCCGTTCATGGTTTACTTAATCAAAACCCGGTGTTACGCCCTCGTGTATCTGGCGGCTTGTTCAGCTAGGCAAAAGATATCTTCAGAAGGAACCAGGTAGGCTTTTCTCGCAAATTGTCGTCGCCGCTTTGAAGATGCGCAACGAATGCTTCCTTTATAGGAAACGGTGCTCCGCAGGAACCAGTACTGAAGGTAAGGTGGGCCGCTGACGAATTACACCTCCTAGCCCAGGCTTTCCTCCTTCCGTTCATGGTTTACTTAATCAAAACCCGGTGTTACGCCCTCGTATGTCTGGCGGATTGTTCAGCAAGGCAAAAGATATCTTCAGAAGGAACCAGGTAGGCTTTTCTTGCAAGTTGTCGTCGCTGCTTTGAAGAGGCGCAACGAATGCTTCCTATATAGGGAACGGTGCTCCGCATAAACCAGTACTGAAGGTAAGGTGGGCCGCTGACGAATTACACCTCCTAGCCCAGGCTTTCTTCCTTCCGTTCATGGTTTACTTAATCAAAACCCGGTGTTACGCCCTCGTATATCTGGCGGCTTGTTCAGCAAGGCAAAAGATATCTTCAGAAGGAACCAGGTAGGCCTTTCTCGCAAGTTGTCGTCGCAGCTTTGAAGAGGCGCAACGAATGCTTCCTATATAGGGAACGGTGCTCCACAGGAACCAGTACTGAAGGTAAGGTGGGCCGCTGACGAATTACACCTCCTAGCCCAGGTTTTCTTCCTTCCGTTCATGGTTTACTTAATCAAAACCCGGTGTTACGCCCTCGCATGTCTGGCGGCTTGTTTAGCTAGGCAAAAGTTATCTTCAGAAGCAACCAGGGAGGCTTTTCTCGCAAGTTGTCGTCGCTGCTTTGAAGAGGCGCAACGAATGCTTCCTATATAGGGAACGGTGCTCCGCATAAACCAGTACTGAAGGTAAGGTGGGCCGCTGACGAATTACACCTCCTAGCCCAGGTTTTCTTCCTTCCGTTCATGATTTACTTAATCAAAACCCGGAGTTACGCCCTCGTATGTCTGGCGGCTTGTTCAGCTAGGCAAACGTTATCTTCAGAAGGAACCAGGTAGGCTTTTCTCGCAAGTTGTCGTCACTGCTTTGAAGAGGCGCAAAGAATGCTTCCTATATAGGGAGCGGTGCTCCGCAGAAAACAGTACTGAAGGTAAGGTGGGCCGCTGACGAATTACACCTCCTAGCCCAGGCTTTCTTCCTTCCGTTCATGGTTTACTTAATCAAAACCCGGTGTTACGCCCTCGTATATCTGGCGGCTTGTTCAGCAAGGCAAAAGATATCTTCAGAAGGAACCAGGTAGGCCTTTCTCGCAAGTTGTCGTCGCTGCTTTGAAGAGGCGCAACGAATGCTTCCTATATAGGGAACGGCGCTCCGCAGGAACCAGTACTGAAGGTAAGGTGGGCCGCTGACGAATTACACCTCCTAGCCCAGGCTTTCCTCCTTCCGTTCATGGTTTACTTAATCAAAATCCGGTGTTACGCCCTCGTATGTCTGGCGGCTTGTTCAGCAAGGCAAAAGATATCTTCAGAAGGAACCAGGTAGGCTTTTCTCGCAAGTTGTCGTCGCTGCTTTGAAGAGGCGCAAAGAATGCTTCCTATATAGGGAACGGTGCTCCGCAGGAACCAGTACTGAAGGTAAGGTGGGCCGCTGACGAATTACACCTCCTAGCCCAGGTTTTCTTCCGTTGATGGTCTTACTTATTCAAAACCAGGTGTTACGCCCTCGTATATCTGGCGGCTTGTTCAGCTTGGCAAAAGATATCTTCAGAAGGAACCAGGTAGGCTTTTCTCGCAAGTTGTCGTCGCTGCTTCGAAGAGGCGCAACGAATGCTTCCTCTATAGGGAACGGTGCTCCGCAGGAACCAGTACTGAAGGTAAGGTGGGCCGCTGACGAATTACACCTCCTAGCCCAGGTTTTGTTCCTTCCGTTCATGGTTTACTTAATCAAAACCCGGTGTTACGCCCTCGTATGTCTGGCGGATTGTTCAGCAAGGCAAAAGATATCTTCAGAAGGAACCAGGTAGGCTTTTCTTGCAAGTTGTCGTCGCTGCTTTGAAGAGGCGCAACGAATGCTTCATTTATAGGAAACGGTGCTCCGCAGGAACCAGTACCAGGAACCAGGTAAGGTGGGCCGCTGAAGAATTACACCTCCTAGCCCAGGTTTTCTTGCTTCCGTTCATGGTTTACTTAATCAAAACCCGGTGTTACGCCCTCGCATGTCTGGCGGCTTGTTTAGCTAGGCAAAAGTTATCTTCAGAAGCAACCAGGGAGGCTTTTCTCGCAAGTTGTCGTCGCTGCTTTGAAGAGGCGCAACGAATGCTTTCTATATAGGGAACGATGCTGCGCAGGAACCAGTACTGAAGGTAAGGTGGGCCGCTGACGAATTACCCCTCCTAGCCCAGGCTTTCTTCCTTCCGTTCATGGTTTACTTAATCAAAACCCGGTGTTACGCCCTCGTATGTCTGGCGGCTTGTTCAGCAAGGCAAAAGATATCTTCAGAAGGAACCAGGTAGGCTTTTCTTGCAAGTTGTCGTCGCTGCTTTGAAGAGGCGCAACGAATGCTTCCTATATAGGGAACGGTGCTCCGCATAAACCAGTACTGAAGGTAAGGTGGGCCGCTGACGAATTACACCTCCTAGCCCAGGTTTTCTTCCTTCCGTTCATGATTTACTTAATCAAAACCCGGAGTTACGCCCTCGTATGTCTGGCGGCTTGTTCAGCTAGGCAAACGTTATCTTCAGAAGGAACCAGGTAGGCTTTTCTCGCAAGTTGTCGTCGCTGCTTTGAAGAGGCGCAAAGAATGCTTCCTATATAGGGAACGGTGCTCCGCAGAAAACAGTACTGAAGGTAAGGTGGGCCGCTGACGAATTACACCTCCTAGCCCCGGTTTTCTTCCGTTGATGGTCTTACTTATTCAAAACCAGGTGTTACGCCCTCGTATATCTGGCGGCTTGTTCAGCTAGGCAAACGTTATCTTCAGAAGGAACCAGGTAGGCTTTTCTCGCAAGTTGTCGTCGCTGCTTTGAAGAGGCGCAACGAATGCTTCCTCTATAGGGAACGGTGCTCCGCAGGAACCAGTACTGAAGGTAAGGTGGGCCGCTGACGAATTACACCTCCTAGCCCAGGTTTTCTTCCTTCCGTTCATGGTTTACTTAATCAAAACCCGGTGTTACGCCCTCGTATGTCTGGCGGATTGTTCAGCAAGGCAAAAGATATCTTCAGAAGGAACCAGGTAGGCTTTTCTTGCAAGTTGTCGTCGCTGCTTTGAAGAGGCGCAACGAATGCTTCATTTATAGGAAACGGTGCTCCGCAGGAACCAGTACTGAAGGTAAGGTGGGCCGCTGACGAATTACACCTAGCCCAGGTTTTCTTCCTTCCGTTCATGGTTTACTTAATCAAAACCCGGTGTTACGAGCTCGCATGTCTGGCGGCTTGTTTACCTAGGCAAAAGTTATCTTCAAAAGCAACCAGGGAGGCTTTTCTCGCAAGTTGTCGTCGCTGCTTTGAAGAGGCGCCACGAATGCTTCCTATATAGGGAACGGTGCTCCGCAGGAACCAGTACTGAAGGTAAGGTGGGCCGCTGACGAATTACACCTCCTAGCCCAGGTTTTCTTCCTTCCGTTCATTGTTTACTTAATCAAAACCCGGTGTTGCGCCCTCGTATGTCTGGCGGCTTGTTCAGCTAGGCAAACGTTATCTTCAGAAGGAACCAGGTAGGTTTTTTTCGCAAGTTGTCGTCGCTGCTTTGAAGAGGCGCAAGGAATGCTTCATTTATAGGAAACAGTGCTCCGCAGGAACCAGTACTGAAGGTAAGGTGGGCCGCTGACGAATTACACCTCCTAGCCCAAGTTTTCTTCCTTCCGTTCATTGTTTACTTAATCAAAATCCGGTGTTGCGCCCTCGTATGTCTGGCGGCTTGTTCAGCTAGGCAAAAGATATCTTCAGAAGGAACCAGGTAGGCTTTTCTTGCAAGTTGTCGTCGCTGCTTGGAAGAGGCGCAACGAATTTTTCCTATATAGGGAACGCTGCTCCGCAGGAACCAGTACTGAAGGTAAGGTGGGCCGCTGACGAATTACACCTCCTAGCCCAGGCTTTCTTCCTTCCGTTCATGGTTTACTTAATCAAAACCCGGTGTTACGCCCTCGTATGTCTGGCGGCTTGTTCAGCAAGGCAAAAGATATCTTCAGAAGGAACCAGGTAGGCTTTTCTTGCAAGTTGTCGTCGCTGCTTGGAAGAGGCGCAACGAATGCTTCCTATATAGGGAACGATGCTCCGCAATAACCAGTACTGAAGGTAAGGTGGGCCGCTGACAAATTACACCTCCTAGCCCAGGCTTTCTTCCTTCCGTTCATGGTTTACTTAATCAAAACCCGGTGTTACGCCCTCGTATATCTGGCGGCTTGTTCAGCAAGGCAAAAGATATCTTCAGAAGGAACCAGGTAGGCCTTTCTCGCAAGTTGTCGTCGCTGCTTTGAAGAGGCGCAACGAATGCTTCCTATAAAGGGAACGGTGCTCCGCAGGAACCAGTACTGAAGGTAAGGTGGGCCGCTGACGAATTACACCTCCTAGCCCAGGCTTTCCTCCTTCCGTTCATGGTTTACTTAATCAAAACCCGGTGTTACGCCCTCGTATGTCTGGCGGCTTGTTCAGCAAGGCAAAAGATATCTTCAGAAGGAACCAGGTAGGCTTTTCTCGCAAGTTGTCGCTGCTTTGAAGAGGCGCAAAGAATGCTTCCTATATAGGGAACGGTGCTCCGCAGGAACCAGTACTGAAGGTAAGGTGGGCCGCTGACGAATTACACCTCCTAGCCCAGGTTTTCTTCCGTTGATGGTCTTACTTATTCAAAACCAGGTGTTACGCCCTCGTATATCTGGCGGCTTGTTCAGCTTGGCAAAAGATATCTTCAGAAGGAACCAGGTAGGCTTTTCTCGCAAGTTGTCGTCGCTGCTTCGAAGAGGCGCAACGAATGCTTCCTCTATAGGGAACGGTGCTCCGCAGGAACCAGTACTGAAGGTAAGGTGGGCCGCTGACGAATTACACCTCCTAGCCCAGGTTTTCTTCCTTCCGTTCATGGTTTACTTAATCAAAACCCGGTGTTACGCCCTCGTATGTCTTACGGCTTGTTCAGCTAGGCAAAAGTTATCTTAGGAAGGAACCAGGTAGGCTTTTCTCGCAAGTTGTCGTCGCTGCTTTGAAGAGGCGCAACGAATGCTTCCTTTATAGGAAACGGTGCTCCGCAGGAACCAGTACTGAAGGTAACGTGGGCCGCTGACGAATTGCACCTCCTAGCCCAGGTTTTCTTCCTTCCGTTCATGGTTTACTTAATCAAAACCCGGTGTTACGCCCTCGTGTATCTGGCGGCTTGTTCAGCTAGGCAAAAGATATCTTCAGAAGGAACCAGGTAGGCTTTTCTCGGAAATTGTCGTCGCCGCTTTGAAGATGCGCAACGAATGCTTCCTTTATAGGAAACGGTGCTCCGCAGGAACCAGTACTGAAGGTAAGGTGGGCCGCTGACGAATTACACCTCCTAGCCCAGGCTTTCTTCCTTCCGTTCATGGTTTACTTAATCAAAACCCGGTGTTACGCCCTCGTATATCTGGCGGCTTGTTCAGCAAGGCAAAAGATATCTTCAGAAGGAACCAGGTAGGCCTTTCTCGCAAGTTGTCGTCGCTGCTTTGAAGAGGCGCAACGAATGCTTCCTATATAGGGAACGGTGCTCCGCAGGAACCAGTACTGAAGGTAAGGTGGGCCGCTGACGAATTACACCTCCTAGCCCAGGCTTTCCTCCTTCCGTTCATGGTTTACTTAATCAAAACCCGGTGTTACGCCCTCGTATGTCTGGCGGATTGTTCAGCAAGGCAAAAGATATCTTCAGAAGGAACCAGGTAGGCTTTTCTTGCAAGTTGTCGTCGCTGCTTTGAAGAGGCGCAACGAATGCTTCCTATATAGGGAACGGTGCTCCGCATAAACCAGTACTGAAGGTAAGGTGGGCCGCTGACGAATTACACCTCCTAGCCCAGGCTTTCTTCCTTCCGTTCATGGTTTACTTAATCAAAACCCGGTGTTACGCCCTCGTATATCTGGCGGCTTGTTCAGCAAGGCAAAAGTTATCTTCAGAAGCAACCAGGGAGGCTTTTCTCGCAAGTTGTCGTCGCTGCTTTGAAGAGGCGCAACGAATGCTTCCTATATAGGGAACGGTGCTCCGCATAAACCAGTACTGAAGGTAAGGTGGGCCGCTGACGAATTACACCTCCTAGCCCAGGTTTTCTTCCTTCCGTTCATGGTTTACTTAATCAAAACCCGGAGTTACGCCCTCGTATGTCTGGCGGCTTGTTCAGCTAGGCAAACGTTATATTCAGAAGGAACCAGGTAGGCCTTTCTCGCAAGTTGTCGTCGCTGCTTTGAAGAGGCGCAACGAATGCTTCCTATATAGGGAACGGCGCTCCGCAGGAACCAGTACTGAAGGTAAGGTGGGCCGCTGACGAATTACACCTCCTAGCCCAGGCTTTCCTCCTTCCGTTCATGGTTTACTTAATCAAAATCCGGTGTTACGCCCTCGTATGTCTGGCGGCTTGTTCAGCAAGGCAAAAGATATCTTCAGAAGGAACCAGGTAGGCTTTTCTCGCAAGTTGTCGTCGATGCTTTGAAGAGGCGCAAAGAATGCTTCCTATATAGGGAACCGTGCTCCGCAGGAACCAGTACTGAAGGTAAGGTGGGCCGCTGACGAATTACACCTCCTAGCCCAGGTTTTCTTCCGTTGATGGTCTTACTTATTCAAAACCAGGTGTTACGCCCTCGTATATCTGGCGGCTTGTTCAGCTTGGCAAAAGATATCTTCAGAAGGAACCAGGTAGGCTTTTCTCGCAAGTTGTCGTCGCTGCTTCGAAGAGGCGCAACGAATGCTTCCTCTATAGGGAACGGTGCTCCGCAGGAACCAGTACTGAAGGTAAGGTGGGCCGCTGACGAATTACACCTCCTAGCCCAGGTTTTCTTCCTTCCGTTCATGGTTTACTTAATCAAAACCCGGTGTTACGCCCTCGTATGTCTGGCGGATTGTTCAGCAAGGCAAAAGATATCTTCAGAAGGAACCAGGTAGGCTTTTCTTGCAAGTTGTCGTCGCTGCTTTGAAGAGGCGCAACGAATGCTTCATTTATAGGAAACGGTGCTCCGCAGGAACCAGTACCAGGAACCAGGTAAGGTGGGCCGCTGACGAATTACACCTCCTAGCCCAGGTTTTCTTCCTTCCGTTCATGGTTTACTTAATCAAAACCCGGTGTTACGCCCTCGCATGTCTGGCGGCTTGTTTAGCTAGGCAAAAGTTATCTTCAGAAGCAACCAGTGAGGCTTTTCTCGCAAGTTGTCGTCGCTGCTTTGAAGAGGCGCAGCGAATGCTTTCTATATAATGAACGATGCTGCGCAGGAACCAGTACTGAAGGTAAGGTGGGCCGCTGACGAATTACACCTCCTAGCCCAGGCTTTCTTCCTTCCGTTCATGGTTTACTTAATCAAAACCCGGTGTTACGCCCTCGTATGTCTGGCGGCTTGTTCAGCAAGGCAAAAGATATCTTCAGAAGGAACCAGGTAGGCTTTTCTTGCAAGTTGTCGTCGCTGCTTTGAAGAGGCGCAACGAATGCTTCCTATATAGGGAACGGTGCTCCGCATAAACCAGTACTGAAGGTAAGGTGGGCCGCTGACGAATTACACCTCCTAGCCCAGGTTTTGTTCCTTCCGTTCATGGTTTACTTAATCAAAACCCGGTGTTACGCCCTCGTATGTCTTACGGCTTGTTCAGCTAGGCAAAAGTTATCTTAGGAAGGAACCAGGTAGGCTTTTCTCGCAAGTTGTCGTCGCTGCTTTGAAGAGGCGCAACGAATGCTTCCTTTATAGGAAACGGTGCTCCGCAGGAACCAGTACTGAAGGTAACGTGGGCCGCTGACGAATTGCACCTCCTAGCCCAGGTTTTCTTCCTTCCGTTCATGGTTTACTTAATCAAAACCCGGTGTTACGCCCTCGTGTATCTGGCGGCTTGTTCAGCTAGGCAAAAGATATCTTCAGAAGGAACCAGGTAGGCTTTTCTCGCAAATTGTCGTCGCCGCTTTGAAGATGCGCAACGAATGCTTCCTTTATAGGAAACGGTGCTCCGCAGGAACCAGTACTGAAGGTAAGGTGGGCCGCTGACGAATTACACCTCCTAGCCCAGGCTTTCTTCCTTCCGTTCATGGTTTACTTAATCAAAACCCGGTGTTACGCCCTCGTATATCTGGCGGCTTGTTCAGCAAGGCAAAAGATATCTTCAGAAGGAACCAGGTAGGCCTTTCTCGCAAGTTGTCGTCGCTGCTTTGAAGAGGCGCAACGAATGCTTCCTATATAGGGAACGGTGCTCCGCAGGAACCAGTACTGAAGGTAAGGTGGGCCGCTGACGAATTACACCTCCTAGCCCAGGCTTTCCTCCTTCCGTTCATGGTTTACTTAATCAAAACCCGGTGTTACGCCCTCGTATGTCTGGCGGATTGTTCAGCAAGGCAAACGATATCTTCAGAAGGAACCAGGTAGGCTTTTCTTGCAAGTTGTCGTCGCTGCTTTGAAGAGGCGCAACGAATGCTTCCTATATAGGGAACGGTGCTCCGCATAAACCAGTACTGAAGGTAAGGTGGGCCGCTGACGAATTACACCTCCTAGCCCAGGCTTTCTTCCTTCCGTTCATGGTTTACTTAATCAAAACCCGGTGTTACGCCCTCGTATATCTGGCGGCTTGTTCAGCAAGGCAAAAGATATCTTCAGAAGGAACCAGGTAGGCCTTTCTCGCAAGTTGTCGTCGATGCTTTGAAGAGGCGCAACGAATGCTTCCTATATAGGGAACGGTGCTCCGCAGGAACCAGTACTGAAGGTAAGGTGGGCCGCTGACGAATTACACCTCCTAGCCCAGGTTTTCTTCCTTCCGTTCATGGTTTACTTAATCAAAACCCGGTGTTACGCCCTCGCATGTCTGGCGGCTTGTTTAGCTAGGCAAAAGTTATCTTCAGAAGCAACCAGGGAGGCTTTTCTCGCAAGTTGTCGTCGCTGCTTTGAAGAGGCGCAACGAATGCTTCCTATATAGGGAACGGTGCTCCGCATAAACCAGTACTGAAGGTAAGGTGGGCCGCTGACGAATTACACCTCCTAGCCCAGGTTTTCTTCCTTCCGTTCATGATTTACTTAATCAAAACCCGGAGTTACGCCCTCGTATGTCTGGCGGCTTGTTCAGCTAGGCAAACGTTATCTTCAGAAGGAACCAGGTAGGCTTTTCTCGCAAGTTGTCGTCGCTGCTTTGAAGAGGAGCAAAGAATGCTTCCTATATAGGGAACGGTGCTCCGCATAAACCAGTACTGAAGGTAAGGTGGGCCGCTGACGAATTACAGTACTGAAGGTAAGGTGGGCCGCTGACGAATTACACCTCCTAGCCCAGGCTTTCTTCCTTCCGTTCATGGTTTACTTAATCAAAACCCGGTGTTACGAGCTCGCATGTCTGGCGGCTTGTTTACCTAGGCAAAAGTTATCTTCAAAAGCAACCAGGGAGGCTTTTCTCGCAAGTTGTCGTCGCTGCTTTGAAGAGGCGCCACGAATGCTTCCTATATAGGGAACGGTGCTCCGCAGGAACCAGTACTGAAGGTAAGGTGGGCCGCTGACGAATTACACCTCCTAGCCCAGGTTTTCTTCCTTCCGTTCATTGTTTACTTAATCAAAACCCGGTGTTGCGCCCTCGTATGTCTGGCGGCTTGTTCAGCTAGGCAAACGTTATCTTCAGAAGGAACCAGGTAGGTTTTTTTCGCAAGTTGTCGTCGCTGCTTTGAAGAGGCGCAAGGAATGCTTCATTTATAGGAAACAGTGCTCCGCAGGAACCAGTACTGAAGGTAAGGTGGGCCGCTGACGAATTACACCTCCTAGCCCAAGTTTTCTTCCTTCCGTTCATTGTTTACTTAATCAAAATCCGGTGTTGCGCCCTCGTATGTCTGGCGGCTTGTTCAGCTAGGCAAAAGATATCTTCAGAAGGAACCAGGTAGGCTTTTCTTGCAAGTTGTCGTCGCTGCTTGGAAGAGGCGCAACGAATGCTTCCTATATAGGGAACGATGCTCCGCAATAACCAGTACTGAAGGTAAGGTGGGCCGCTGACGAATTACACCTCCTAGCCCAGGCTTTCTTCCTTCCGTTCATGGTTTACTTAATCAAAACCCGGTGTTACGCCCTCGTATGTCTGGCGGATTGTTCAGCAAGGCAAAAGATATCTTCAGAAGGAACCAGGTAGGCTTTTCGTGCAAGTTGTCGTCGCTGCTTTGAAGAGGCGCAACGAATGCTTCATTTATAGGAAACGGTGCTCCGCAGGAACCAGTACTGAAGGTAATGTGGGCCGCTGACGAATTACACCTCCTAGCCCAGGCTTTCTTCCTTCCGTTCATGGTTTACTTAATCAAAACCCGGTGTTACGCCCTCGTATGTCTGGCGGCTTGTTCAGCAAGGCAAAAGATATCTTCAGAAGGAACCAGGTAGGCTTTTCTTGCAAGTTGTCGTCGCTGCTTTGAAGAGGCGCAACGAATGCTTCCTATATAGGGAACGGTGCTCCGCAGGAACCAGTACTGAAGGTAAGGTGGGCCGCTGACGAATTACACCTCCTAGCCCAGGTTTTCTTCCTTCCGTTCATGATTTACTTAATCAAAACCCGGAGTTACGCCCTCGTATGTCTGGCGGCTTGTTCAGCTAGGCAAACGTTATCTTCAGAAGGAACCAGGTAGGCTTTTCTCGCAAGTTGTCGTCGCTGCTTTGAAGAGGCGCAAAGAATGCTTCCTATATAGGGAACGGTGCTCCGCAGAAAACAGTACTGAAGGTAAGGTGGGCCGCTGACGAATTACACCTCCTAGCCCAGGTTTTCTTCCGTTGATGGTCTTACTTATTCAAAACCAGGTGTTACGCCCTCGTATATCTGGCGGCTTGTTCAGGTTGGCAAAAGATATCTTCAGAAGGAACCAGGTAGGCTTTTCTCGCAAATTGTCGTCGCCGCTTTGAAGATGCGCAACGAATGCTTCCTTTATAGGAAACGGTGCTCCGCAGGAACCAGTACTGAAGGTAAGGTGGGCCGCTGACGAATTACACCTCCTAGCCCAGGCTTTCTTCCTTCCGTTCATGGTTTACTTAATCAAAACCCGGTGTTACGCCCTCGTATATCTGGCGGCTTGTTCAGCAAGGCAAAAGATATCTTCAGAAGGAACCAGGTAGGCCTTTCTCGCAAGTTGTCGTCGCTGCTTTGAAGAGGCGCAACGAATGCTTCCTATATAGGGAACGGTGCTCCGCAGGAACCAGTACTGAAGGTAAGGTGGGCCGCTGACGAATTACACCTCCTAGCCCAGGCTTTCCTCCTTCCGTTCATGGTTTACTTAATCAAAACCCGGTGTTACGCCCTCGTATGTCTGGCGGATTGTTCAGCAAGGCAAACGATATCTTCAGAAGGAACCAGGTAGGCTTTTCTTGCAAGTTGTCGTCGCTGCTTTGAAGAGGCGCAACGAATGCTTCCTATATAGGGAACGGTGCTCCGCATAAACCAGTACTGAAGGTAAGGTGGGCCGCTGACGAATTACACCTCCTAGCCCAGGCTTTCTTCCTTCCGTTCATGGTTTACTTAATCAAAACCCGGTGTTACGCCCTCGTATATCTGGCGGCTTGTTCAGCAAGGCAAAAGATATCTTCAGAAGGAACCAGGTAGGCCTTTCTCGCAAGTTGTCGTCGATGCTTTGAAGAGGCGCAACGAATGCTTCCTATATAGGGAACGGTGCTCCGCAGGAACCAGTACTGAAGGTAAGGTGGGCCGCTGACGAATTACACCTCCTAGCCCAGGTTTTCTTCCTTCCGTTCATGGTTTACTTAATCAAAACCCGGTGTTACGCCCTCGCATGTCTGGCGGCTTGTTTAGCTAGGCAAAAGTTATCTTCAGAAGCAACCAGGGAGGCTTTTCTCGCAAGTTGTCGTCGCTGCTTTGAAGAGGCGCAACGAATGCTTCCTATATAGGGAACGGTGCTCCGCATAAACCAGTACTGAAGGTAAGGTGGGCCGCTGACGAATTACACCTCCTAGCCCAGGTTTTCTTCCTTCCGTTCATGATTTACTTAATCAAAACCCGGAGTTACGCCCTCGTATGTCTGGCGGCTTGTTCAGCTAGGCAAACGTTATCTTCAGAAGGAACCAGGTAGGCTTTTCTCGCAAGTTGTCGTCGCTGCTTTGAAGAGGAGCAAAGAATGCTTCCTATATAGGGAACGGTGCTCCGCATAAACCAGTACTGAAGGTAAGGTGGGCCGCTGACGAATTACAGTACTGAAGGTAAGGTGGGCCGCTGACGAATTACACCTCCTAGCCCAGGCTTTCTTCCTTCCGTTCATGGTTTACTTAATCAAAACCCGGTGTTACGAGCTCGCATGTCTGGCGGCTTGTTTACCTAGGCAAAAGTTATCTTCAAAAGCAACCAGGGAGGCTTTTCTCGCAAGTTGTCGTCGCTGCTTTGAAGAGGCGCCACGAATGCTTCCTATATAGGGAACGGTGCTCCGCAGGAACCAGTACTGAAGGTAAGGTGGGCCGCTGACGAATTACACCTCCTAGCCCAGGTTTTCTTCCTTCCGTTCATTGTTTACTTAATCAAAACCCGGTGTTGCGCCCTCGTATGTCTGGCGGCTTGTTCAGCTAGGCAAACGTTATCTTCAGAAGGAACCAGGTAGGTTTTTTTCGCAAGTTGTCGTCGCTGCTTTGAAGAGGCGCAAGGAATGCTTCATTTATAGGAAACAGTGCTCCGCAGGAACCAGTACTGAAGGTAAGGTGGGCCGCTGACGAATTACACCTCCTAGCCCAAGTTTTCTTCCTTCCGTTCATTGTTTACTTAATCAAAATCCGGTGTTGCGCCCTCGTATGTCTGGCGGCTTGTTCAGCTAGGCAAAAGATATCTTCAGAAGGAACCAGGTAGGCTTTTCTTGCAAGTTGTCGTCGCTGCTTGGAAGAGGCGCAACGAATGCTTCCTATATAGGGAACGATGCTCCGCAATAACCAGTACTGAAGGTAAGGTGGGCCGCTGACGAATTACACCTCCTAGCCCAGGCTTTCTTCCTTCCGTTCATGGTTTACTTAATCAAAACCCGGTGTTACGCCCTCGTATATCTGGCGGCTTGTTCAGCAAGGCAAAAGATATCTTCAGAAGGAACCAGGTAGGCTTTTCTCGCAAGTTGTCGTCGCTGCTTTGAAGAGGCGCAAAGAATGCTTCCTATATAGGGAACGGTGCTCCGCAGGAACCAGTACTGAAGGTAAGGTGGGCCGCTGACGAATTACACCTCCTAGCCCAGGTTTTCTTCCGTTGATGGTCTTACTTATTCAAAACCAGGTGTTACGCCCTCGTATATCTGGCGGCTTGTTCAGCTTGGCAAAAGATATCTTCAGAAGGAACCAGGTAGGCTTTTCTCGCAAGTTGTCGTCGCTGCTTCGAAGAGGCGCAACGAATGCTTCCTCTATAGGGAACGGTGCTCCGCAGGAACCAGTACTGAAGGTAAGGTGGGCCGCTGACGAATTACACCTCCTAGCCTAGGTTTTCTTCCTTCCGTTCATTGTTTACTTAATCAAAACCCGGTGTTACGCCCTCGTTTGTCTGGCGGCTTGTTCAGCAAGGCAAAAGATATCTTCAGAAGGAACCAGGTAGGCTTTTCTTGCAAGTTGTCGTCGCTGCTTTGAAGAGGCGCAACGAATACTTCCTTTATAGGAAACGGTGCTCCGCAGGAACCAGTACTGAAGGTAAGGTGGGCCGCTGAAGAATTACACCTCCTAGCCCAGGTTTTCTTCATTCCGTTCATGGTTTACTTAATCAAAACCCGGTGTTACGCCCTCGTATATCTGGCGGCTTGTTCAGCTAGGCCAGAGATATCTTCAGAAGGAACCAGGTAGGCTTTTCTCGCAAATTGTCGTCGCCGCTTTGAAGAGGCGCAACGAATGCTTCCTTTATAGGAAACGGTGCTCCGCAGGAACCAGTACTGAAGGTAAGGGGGGCCGCTGACGAATTACACCTCCTAGCCCAGGCTTTCTTCCTTCCGTTCATGGTTTACTTAATCAAAACCCGGTGTTACGCCCTCGTTTGTCTGGCGGCTTGTTCAGCAAGGCAAAAGATATCTTCAGAAGGAACCAGGTAGGCTTTTCTTGCAAGTTGTCGTCGCTGCTTTGAAGAGGCGCAACGAATGCTTCATTTATAGGAAACGGTGCTCCGCAGGAACCAGTACTGAAGGTAATGTGGGCCGCTGACGAATTACTCCTCCTAGCCCAGGTTTTCTTCCTTCCGTTCATGGTTTACTTAATCAAAACCCGGTGTTACGCCCTCGTATGTCTGGCGGATTGTTCAGCAAGGCAAAAGATATCTTCAGAAGGAACCAGGTAGGCTTTTCGTGCAAGTTGTCGTCGCTGCTTTGAAGAGGCGCAACGAATGCTTCATTTATAGGAAACGGTGCTCCGCAGGAACCAGTACTGAAGGTAATGTGGGCCGCTGACGAATTACACCTCCTAGCCCAGGCTTTCTTCCTTCCGTTCATGGTTTACTTAATCAAAACCCGGTGTTACGCCCTCGTATGTCTGGCGGCTTGTTCAGCAAGGCAAAAGATATCTTCAGAAGGAACCAGGTAGGCTTTTCTTGCAAGTTGTCGTCGCTGCTTTGAAGAGGCGCAACGAATGCTTCCTATATAGGGAACGGTGCTCCGCAGGAACCAGTACTGAAGGTAAGGTGGGCCGCTGACGAATTACACCTCCTAGCCCAGGTTTTCTTCCTTCCGTTCATGATTTACTTAATCAAAACCCGGAGTTACGCCCTCGTATGTCTGGCGGCTTGTTCAGCTAGGCAAACGTTATCTTCAGAAGGAACCAGGTAGGCTTTTCTCGCAAGTTGTCTTCGCTGCTTTGAAGAGGCGCAAAGAATGCTTCCTATATAGGGAACGGTGCTCCGCAGAAAACAGTACTGAAGGTAAGGTGGGCCGCTGACGAATTACACCTCCTAGCCCAGGTTTTCTTCCGTTGATGGTCTTACTTATTCAAAACCAGGTGTTACGCCCTCGTATATCTGGCGGCTTGTTCAGGTTGGCAAAAGATATCTTCAGAAGGAACCAGGTAGGCTTTTCTCGCAAGTTGTCGTCGCTGCTTTGAAGAGGCGCAACGAATGCTTCCTCTATAGGGAACGGTGCTCCGCAGGAACCAGTACTGAAGGTAAGGTGGGCCGCTGACGAATTACACCTCCTAGCCCAGGTTTTCTTCCTTCCCTTCATTGTTTACTTAATCAAAACCCGGTGTTACGCAATCGTATGTCTGGCGGCTTGTTCAGCTAGGCAAAAGTTATCTTCAGAAGGAACCAGGTAGGCTTTTCTCGCAAGTGGTCGTCGCTGCTTTGAAGAGGCGCAACGAATGCTTCCTTTATAGGAAACGGTGCTCCGCAGGAACCAGTACAGAAGGTAAGGTGGGCCGCTGACGAATTACACCTCCTGGCCCAGGTTTTCTTCCTTCCGTTCATGGTTTACTTAATCAAAACCCGGTGTTACGCCCTCGTATGTCTTACGGCTTGTTCAGCTAGGCAAAAGTTATCTTAGGAAGGAACCAGGTAGGCTTTTCTCGCAAGTTGTCGTCGCTGCTTTGAAGAGGCGCAACGAATGCTTCCTTTATAGGAGACGGTGCTCCGTACGAACCAGTACTGAAGGTAAGGTGGGCCGCTGACGAATTGCACCTCCTAGCCCAGGTTTTCTTCCTTGCGTTCATGGTTTACTTAATCAAAACCCGGTGTTACGCCCTCGTATATCTGGCGGCTTGTTCAGCAAGGCAAAAGATATCTTCAGAAGGAACCAGGTAGGCTTTTCTTGCAAGTTGTCGTCGCTGCTTTGAAGAGGCGCAAAGAATGCTTCATTTATAGGAAACGGTGCTCCGCAGGAACCAGTACTGAAGGTAAGGTGGGCCGCTGACGAATTACACCTCCTAGCCCAGGTTTTCTTCCTTCCGTTCATGGTTTAGTTAATCAAAACCCGGTGTTACGAGCTCGTATGTCTGGCGGCTTGTTTACCTAGGCAAAAGTTATCTTCAGAAGCAACCAGGGAGGCTTTTCTCGCAAGTTGTCGTCGCTGCTTTGAAGGGGCGCAACGAATGCTTCCTTTATAGGAGACGGTGCTCCGTACGAACCAGTACTGAAGGTAAGGTGGGCCGCTGACGAATTGCACCTCCTAGCCCAGGTTTTCTTCCTTGCGTTCATGGTTTACTTAATCAAAACCCGGTGTTACGCCCTCGTATGTCTGGCGGATTGTTCAGCAAGGCAAAAGATATCTTCAGAAGGAACCAGGTAGGCTTTTCTTGCAAGTTGTCGTCGCTGCTTTGAAGAGGCGCAACGAATGCTTCATTTATAGGAAACGGTGCTCCGCAGGAACCAGTACTGAAGGTAAGGTGGGCCGCTGACGAGTTACACCTCCTAGCCCAGGTTTTCTTCCTTCCGTTCATGGTTTAGTTAATCAAAACCCGGTGTTACGAGCTCGTATGTCTGGCGGCTTGTTTACCTAGGCAAAAGTTATCTTCAGAAGCAACCAGGGAGGCTTTTCTCGCAAGTTGTCGTCGCTGCTTTGAAGGGGCGCCACGAATGCTTCCTATATAGGGAACGGTGCTCCGCAGGAACCAGTACTGAAGGTAAGGTGGGCCGCTGACGAATTACACCTCCTAGCCCAGGTTTTCTTCCTTCCGTTCATTGTTTACTTAATCAAAACCCGGTGTTGCGCCCTCGTATGTCTGGCGGCTTGTTCAGCTAGGCAAACGTTATCTTCAGAAGGAACCAGGTAGGTTTTTTTCGCAAGTTGTCGTAGCTGCTTTGAAGAGGCGCAAGGAATGCTTCATTTATAGGAAACGGTGCTCCGCAGGAACCAGTACAGAAGGTAAGGTGGGCCGCTGACGAATTACACATCCTAGCCCAGGCTTTCTTCCTTCCGTTCATGGTTTACTTAATCAAAACCCGGTGTTACGCCCTCGTATATCTGGCGGCTTGTTCAGCTTGGCAAAAGATATCTTCAGAAGGAACCAGGTAGGCTTTTCTCGCAAGTTGTCGTCGCTGCTTCGAAGAGGCGCAACGAATGCTTCCTCTATAGGGAACGGTGCTCCGCAGGAACCAGTACTGAAGGTAAGGTGGGCCGCTGACGAATTACACCTCCTAGCCCAGGTTTTCTTCCTTCCGTTCATGGTTTACTTAATCAAAACCCGGTGTTACGCCCTCGTATGTCTGGCGGCTTGTTCAGCAAGGCAAAAGATATCTTCAGAAGGAACCAGGTAGGCTTTTCTTGCAAGTTGTCGTCGCTGCTTTGAAGAGGCGCAACGAATGCTTCATTTATAGGAAACGGTGCTCCGCAGGAACCAGTACTGAAGGTAAGGTGGGCCGCTGACGAATTACACCTCCTAGCCCAGGTTTTCTTCCTTCCGTTCATGGTTTACTTAATCAAAACCCGGTGTTACGCCCTCGTATGTCTGGCGGATTGTTCAGCAAGGCAAAATATATCTTCAGAAGGAACCAGGTAGGCTTTTCTTGCAAGTTGTCGTCGCTGCTTTGAAGAGGCGCAACGAATGCTTCATTTATAGGAAACGGTGCTCCGCAGGAACCAGTACTGAAGGTAAGGTGGGCCGCTGACGAATTACACCTAGCCCAGGCTTTCTTCCTTCCGTTCATGGTTTACTTAATCAAAACCCGGTGTTGCGCCCTCGTATGTCTGGCGGCTTGTTCAGCTAGGCAAAAGATATCTTCAGAAGGAACCAGGTAGGCTTTTCTTGCAAGTTGTCGTCGCTGCTTGGAAGAGGCGCAACGAATTCTTCCTATATAGGGAACGATGCTCCGCAGGAACCAGTACTGAAGGTAAGGTGGGCCGCTGACGAATTACACCTCCTAGCCCAGGCTTTCTTCCTTCCGTTCATGGTTTACTTAATCAAAACCCGGTGTTACGCCCTCGTATGTCTGGCGGCTTGTTCAGCAAGGCAAAAGATATCTTCAGAAGGAACCAGGTAGGCTTTTCTTGCAAGTTGTCGTCGCTGCTTGGAAGAGGCGCAACGAATGCTTCCTATATAGGGAACGATGCTCCGCAATAACCAGTACTGAAGGTAAGGTGGGCCGCTGACGAATTACACCTCCTAGCCCAGGCTTTCTTCCTTCCGTTCATGGTTTACTTAATCAAAACCCGGTGTTACGCCCTCGTATATCTGGCGGCTTGTTCAGCAAGGCAAAAGATATCTTCAGAAGGAACCAGGTAGGCCTTTCTCGCAAGTTGTCGTCGCTGCTTTGAAGAGGCGCAACGAATGCTTCCTATATAGGGAACGGTGCCCCGCAGGAATCAGTACTGAAGGTAAGGTGGGCCGCTGACGAATTACACCTCCTAGCCCAGGCTTTCCTCCTTCCGTTCATGGTTTACTTAATCAAAACCCGGTGTTACGCCCTCGTATGTCTGGCGGCTTGTTCAGCAAGGCAAAAGATATCTTCAGAAGGAACCAGGTAGGCTTTTCTCGCAAGTTGTCGTCGCTGCTTTGAAGAGGCGCAAAGAATGCTTCCTATATAGGGAACGGTGCTCCGCAGGAACCAGTACTGAAGGTAAGGTGGGCCGCTGACGAATTACACCTCCTAGCCCAGGTTTTCTTCCGTTGATGGTCTTACTTATTCAAAACCAGGTGTTACGCCCTCGTATATCTGGCGGCTTGTTCAGCTTGGCAAAAGATATCTTCAGAAGGAACCAGGTAGGCTTTTCTCGCAAGTTGTCGTCGCTGCTTCGAAGAGGCGCAACGAATGCTTCATTTATAGGAAACGGTGCTCCGCACGAACCAGTACTGAAGGTAATGTGGGCCGCTGACGAATTACACCTCCTAGCCCAGGTTTTCTTCCTTCCGTTCATGGTTTACTTAATCAAAACCCGGTGTTACGCCCTCGTATATCTGGCGGCTTGTTCAGCTAGGCCAGAGATATCTTCAGAAGGAACCAGGTAGGCTTTTCTCGCAAATTGTCGTCGCCGCTTTGAAGAGGCGCAACGAATGCTTCCTTTATAGGAAACGGTGCTCCGCAGGAACCAGTACTGAAGGTAAGGGGGGCCGCTGACGAATTACACCTCCTAGCCCAGGCTTTCTTCCTTCCGTTCATGGTTTACTTAACCAAAACCCGGTGTTACGCCCTCGTTTGTCTGGCGGCTTGTTCAGCAAGGCAAAAGATATCTTCAGAAGGAACCAGGTAGGCTTTTCTTGCAAGTTGTCGTCGCTGCTTTGAAGAGGCGCAACGAATGCTTCATTTATAGGAAACGGTGCTCCGCAGGAACCAGTACTGAAGGTAATGTGGGCCGCTGACGAATTACACCTCCTAGCCCAGGTTTTCTTCCTTCCGTTCATGGTTTACTTAATCAAAACCCGGTGTTACGCCCTCGTATGTCTGGCGGATTGTTCAGCAAGGCAAAAGATATCTTCAGAAGGAACCAGGTAGGCTTTTCTTGCAAGTTGTCGTCGCTGCTTTGAAGAGGCGCAACGAATGCTTCATTTATAGGAAACGGTGCTCCGCAGGAACCAGTACTGAAGGTAATGTGGGCCGCTGACGAATTACACCTCCTAGCCCAGGTTTTCTTCCTTCCGTTCATGGTTTACTTAATCAAAACCCGGTGTTACGCCCTCGTATGTCTGGCGGCTTGTTCAGCAAGGCAAAAGATATCTTCAGAAGGAACCAGGTAGGCTTTTCTTGCAAGTTGTCGTCGCTGCTTTGAAGAGGCGCAACGAATGCTTCATTTATAGGAAACGGTGCTCCGCAGGAACCAGTACTGAAGGTTAGGTGGGCCGCTGACGAATTACACCTCCTAGCCCAGGTTTTCTTCCTTCCGTTCATGGTTTACTTAATCAAAACCCGGTGTTACGCCCTCGTATGTCTGGCGGATTGTTCAGCAAGGCAAAAGATATCTTCAGAAGGAACCAGGTAGGCTTTTCTTGCAAGTTGTCGTCGCTGCTTTGAAGAGGCGCAACGAATGCTTCATTTATAGGAAACGGTGCTCCGCAGGAACCAGTACCAGGAACCAGGTAAGGTGGGCCGCTGACGAATTACACCTCCTAGCCCAGGCTTTCTTCCTTCCGTTCATGGTTTACTTAATCAAAACCCGGTGTTACGCCCTCGTATGTCTGGCGGCTTGTTCAGCAAGGCAAAAGATATCTTCAGAAGGAACCAGGTAGGCTTTTCTTGCAAGTTGTCGTCGCTGCTTTGAAGAGGCGCAACGAATGCTTCCTATATAGGGAACGGTGCTCCGCATAAACCAGTACGAAGGTAAGGTGGGCTGCTGACGAATTACACCTCCTAGCCCAGGTTTTCTTCCTTCCGTTCATGATTTACTTAATCAAAACCCGGAGTTACGCCCTCGTATGTCTGGCGGCTTGTTCAGCTAGGCAAACGTTATCTTCAGAAGGAACCAGGTAGGCTTTTCTCGCAAGTTGTCGTCGCTGCTTTGAAGAGGCGCAAAGAATGCTTCCTATATAGGGAACGGTGCTCCGCAGAAAACAGTACTGAAGGTAAGGTGGGCCGCTGACGAATTACACCTCCTAGCCCAGGTTTTCTTCCGTTGATGGTCTTACTTATTCAAAACCAGGTGTTACGCCCTCGTATATCTGGCGGCTTGTTCAGCTTGGCAAAAGATATCTTCAGAAGGAACCAGGTAGGCTTTTCTCGCAAGTTGTCGTCGCTGCTTTGAAGAGGCGCAACGAATGCTTCCTCTATAGGGAACGGTGCTCCGCAGGAACCAGTACTGAAGGTAAGGTGGGCCGCTGACGAATTACACCTCCTAGCCCAGGTTTTCTTCCTTCCCTTCATTGTTTACTTAATCAAAACCCGGTGTTACGCAATCGTATGTCTGGCGGCTTGTTCAGCTAGGCAAAAGTTATCTTCAGAAGGAACCAGGTAGGCTTTTCTCGCAAGTGGTCGTCGCTGCTTTGAAGAGGCGCAACGAATGCTTCCTTTATAGGAAACGGTGCTCCGCAGGAACCAGTACAGAAGGTAAGGTGGGCCGCTGACGAATTACACCTCCTAGCCCAGGTTTTCTTCCTTCCGTTCATGGTTTACTTAATCAAAACCCGGTGTTACGCCCTCGTATGTCTTACGGCTTGTTCAGCTAGGCAAAAGTTATCTTAGGAAGGAACCAGGTAGGCTTTTCTCGCAAGTTGTCGTCGCTGCTTTGAAGAGGCGCAACGAATGCTTCCTTTATAGGAAACGGTGCTCCGCACGAACCAGTACTGAAGGTAAGGTGGGCCGCTGACGAATTGCACCTCCTAGCCCAGGTTTTCTTCCTTCCGTTCATGGTTTACTTAATCAAAACCCGGTGTTACGCCCTCGTATGTCTGGCGGCTTGTTCAGCAAGGCAAAAGATATCTTCAGAAGGAACCAGGTAGGCTTTTCTTGCAAGTTGTCGTCGCTGCTTTGAAGAGGCGCAAAGAATGCTTCATTTATAGGAAACGGTGCTCCGCAGGAACCAGTACTGAAGGTAAGGTGGGCCGCTGACGAATTACACCTCCTAGCCCAGGTTTTCTTCCTTCCGTTCATGGTTTACTTAATCAAAACCCGGTGTTACGCCCTCGTATGTCTGGCGGATTGTTCAGCAAGGCAAAAGATATCTTCAGAAGGAACCAGGTAGGCTTTTCTTGCAAGTTGTCGTCGCTGCTTTGAAGAGGCGCAACGAATGCTTCATTTATAGGAAACGGTGCTCCGCAGGAACCAGTACTGAAGGTAAGGTGGGCCGCTGACGAGTTACACCTCCTAGCCCAGGTTTTCTTCCTTCCATTCATGGTTTACTTAATCAAAACCCGGTGTTACGAGCTCGCATGTCTGGCGGCTTGTTTACCTAGGCAAAAGTTATCTTCAGAAGCAACCAGGGAGGCTTTTCTCGCAAGTTGTCGTCGCTGCTTTGAAGAGGCGCCACGAATGCTTCCTATATAGGGAACGGTGCTCCGCAGGAACCAGTACTGAAGGTAAGGTGGGCCGCTGACGAATTACACCTCCTAGCCCAGGTTTTCTTCCTTCCGTTCATTGTTTACTTAATCAAAACCCTGTGTTGCGCCCTCGTATGTCTGGCGGCTTGTTCAGCTAGGCAAACGTTATCTTCAGAAGGAACCAGGTAGGTTTTTTTCGCAAGTTGTCGTAGCTGCTTTGAAGAGGCGCAAGGAATGCTTCAATTATAGGAAACGGTGCTCCGCAGGAACCAGTACAGAAGGTAAGGTGGGCCGCTGACGAATTACACCTCCTAGCCCAGGCTTTCTTCCTTCCGTTCATGGTTTACTTAATCAAAACCCGGTGTTACGCCCTCGTATATCTGGCGGCTTGTTCAGCTTGGCAAAAGATATCTTCAGAAGGAACCAGGTAGGCTTTTCTCGCAAGTTGTCGTCGCTGCTTCGAAGAGGCGCAACGAATGCTTCCTCTATAGGGAACGGTGCTCCGCAGGAACCAGTACTGAAGGTAAGGTGGGCCGCTGACGAATTACACCTCCTAGCCCAGGTTTTCTTCCTTCCGTTCATGGTTTACTTAATCAAAACCCGGTGTTACGCCCTCGTATGTCTGGCGGCTTGTTCAGCAAGGCAAAAGATATCTTCAGAAGGAACCAGGTAGGCTTTTCTTGCAAGTTGTCGTCGCTGCTTTGAAGAGGCGCAACGAATGCTTCATTTATAGGAAACGGTGCTCCGCAGGAACCAGTACTGAAGGTAAGGTGGGCCGCTGACGAATTACACCTCCTAGCCCAGGTTTTCTTCCTTCCGTTCATGGTTTACTTAATCAAAACCCGGTGTTACGCCCTCGTATGTCTGGCGGATTGTTCAGCAAGGCAAAATATATCTTCAGAAGGAACCAGGTAGGCTTTTCTTGCAAGTTGTCGTCGCTGCTTTGAAGAGGCGCAACGAATGCTTCATTTATAGGAAACGGTGCTCCGCAGGAACCAGTACTGAAGGTAAGGTGGGCCGCTGACGAATTACACCTAGCCCAGGTTTTCTTCCTTCCGTTCATGGTTTACTTAATCAAAACCCGGTGTTACGCCCTCGTATGTCTGGCGGCTTGTTCAGCAAGGCAAAAGATATCTTCAGAAGGAACCAGGTAGGCTTTTCTTGCAAGTTGTCGTCGCTGCTTTGAAGAGGCGCAACGAATGCTTCATTTATAGGAAACGGTGCTCCGCAGGAACCAGTACTGAAGGTTAGGTGGGCCGCTGACGAATTACACCTCCTAGCCCAGGTTTTCTTCCTTCCGTTCATGGTTTACTTAATCAAAACCCGGTGTTACGCCCTCGTATGTCTGGCGGATTGTTCAGCAAGGCAAAAGATATCTTCAGAAGGAACCAGGTAGGCTTTTCTTGCAAGTTGTCGTCGCTGCTTTGAAGAGGCGCAACGAATGCTTCATTTATAGGAAACGGTGCTCCGCAGGAACCAGTACCAGGAACCAGGTAAGGTGGGCCGCTGACGAATTACACCTCCTAGCCCAGGCTTTCTTCCTTCCGTTCATGGTTTACTTAATCAAAACCCGGTGTTACGCCCTCGTATGTCTGGCGGCTTGTTCAGCAAGGCAAAAGATATCTTCAGAAGGAACCAGGTAGGCTTTTCTTGCAAGTTGTCGTCGCTGCTTTGAAGAGGCGCAACGAATGCTTCCTATATAGGGAACGGTGCTCCGCATAAACCAGTACGAAGGTAAGGTGGGCCGCTGACGAATTACACCTCCTAGCCCAGGTTTTCTTCCTTCCGTTCATGATTTACTTAATCAAAACCCGGAGTTACGCCCTCGTATGTCTGGCGGCTTGTTCAGCTAGGCAAACGTTATCTTCAGAAGGAACCAGGTAGGCTTTTCTCGCAAGTTGTCGTCGCTGCTTTGAAGAGGCGCAAAGAATGCTTCCTATATAGGGAACGGTGCTCCGCAGAAAACAGTACTGAAGGTAAGGTGGGCCGCTGACGAATTACACCTCCTAGCCCAGGTTTTCTTCCGTTGATGGTCTTACTTATTCAAAACCAGGTGTTACGCCCTCGTATATCTGGCGGCTTGTTCAGCTTGGCAAAAGATATCTTCAGAAGGAACCAGGTAGGCTTTTCTCGCAAGTTGTCGTCGCTGCTTTGAAGAGGCGCAACGAATGCTTCCTCTATAGGGAACGGTGCTCCGCAGGAACCAGTACTGAAGGTAAGGTGGGCCGCTGACGAATTACACCTCCTAGCCCAGGTTTTCTTCCTTCCCTTCATTGTTTACTTAATCAAAACCCGGTGTTACGCAATCGTATGTCTGGCGGCTTGTTCAGCTAGGCAAAAGTTATCTTCAGAAGGAACCAGGTAGGCTTTTCTCGCAAGTGGTCGTCGCTGCTTTGAAGAGGCGCAACGAATGCTTCCTTTATAGGAAACGGTGCTCCGCAGGAACCAGTACAGAAGGTAAGGTGGGCCGCTGACGAATTACACCTCCTAGCCCAGGTTTTCTTCCTTCCGTTCATGGTTTACTTAATCAAAACCCGGTGTTACGCCCTCGTATGTCTTACGGCTTGTTCAGCTAGGCAAAAGTTATCTTAGGAAGGAACCAGGTAGGCTTTTCTCGCAAGTTGTCGTCGCTGCTTTGAAGAGGCGCAACGAATGCTTCCTTTATAGGAAACGGTGCTCCGCACGAACCAGTACTGAAGGTAAGGTGGGCCGCTGACGAATTGCACCTCCTAGCCCAGGTTTTCTTCCTTCCGTTCATGGTTTACTTAATCAAAACCCGGTGTTACGCCCTCGTATGTCTGGCGGATTGTTCAGCAAGGCAAAAGATATCTTCAGAAGGAACCAGGTAGGCTTTTCTTGCAAGTTGTCGTCGCTGCTTTGAAGAGGCGCAACGAATGCTTCCTTTATAGGAAACGGTGCTCCGCAGGAACCAGTACTGAAGGTAAGGTGGGCCGCTGACGAATTACACCTCCTAGCCCAGGTTTTCTTCCTTCCGTTCATTGTTTACTTAATCAAAACCCTGTGTTGCGCCCTCGTATGTCTGGCGGCTTGTTCAGCTAGGCAAACGTTATCTTCAGAAGGAACCAGGTAGGTTTTTTTCGCAAGTTGTCGTAGCTGCTTTGAAGAGGCGCAAGGAATGCTTCAATTACAGGAAACGGTGCTCCGCAGGAACCAGTACAGAAGGTAAGGTGGGCCGCTGACGAATTACACCTCCTAGCCCAGGCTTTCTTCCTTCCGTTCATGGTTTACTTAATCAAAACCCGGTGTTACGCCCTCGTATATCTGGCGGCTTGTTCAGCTTGGCAAAAGATATCTTCAGAAGGAACCAGGTAGGCTTTTCTCGCAAGTTGTCGTCGCTGCTTCGAAGAGGCGCAACGAATGCTTCCTCTATAGGGAACGGTGCTCCGCAGGAACCAGTACTGAAGGTAAGGTGGGCCGCTGACGAATTACACCTCCTAGCCCAGGTTTTCTTCCTTCCGTTCATGGTTTACTTAATCAAAACCCGGTGTTACGCCCTCGTATGTCTGGCGGCTTGTTCAGCAAGGCAAAAGATATCTTCAGAAGGAACCAGGTAGGCTTTTCTTGCAAGTTGTCGTCGCTGCTTTGAAGAGGCGCAACGAATGCTTCATTTATAGGAAACGGTGCTCCGCAGGAACCAGTACTGAAGGTAAGGTGGGCCGCTGACGAATTACACCTCCTAGCCCAGGTTTTCTTCCTTCCGTTCATGGTTTACTTAATCAAAACCCGGTGTTACGCCCTCGTATGTCTGGCGGATTGTTCAGCAAGGCAAAATATATCTTCAGAAGGAACCAGGTAGGCTTTTCTTGCAAGTTGTCGTCGCTGCTTTGAAGAGGCGCAACGAATGCTTCATTTATAGGAAACGGTGCTCCGCAGGAACCAGTACTGAAGGTAAGGTGGGCCGCTGACGAATTACACCTAGCCCAGGTTTTCTTCCTTCCGTTCATGGTTTACTTAATCAAAACCCGGTGTTACGAGCTCGCATGTCTGGCGGCTTGTTTACCTAGGCAAAAGTTATCTTCAAAAGCAACCAGGGAGGCTTTTCTCGCAAGTTGTCGTCGCTGCTTTGAAGAGGCGCCACGAATGCTTCCTATATAGGGAACGGTGCTCCGCAGGAACCAGTACTGAAGGTAAGGTGGGCCGCTGACGAATTACACCTCCTAGCCCAGGTTTTCTTCCTTCCGTTCATTGTTTACTTAATCAAAACCCGGTGTTGCGCCCTCGTATGTCTGGCGGCTTGTTCAGCTAGGCAAACGTTATCTTCAGAAGGAACCAGGTAGGTTTTTTTCGCAAGTTGTCGTCGCTGCTTTGAAGAGGCGCAAGGAATGCTTCATTTATAGGAAACAGTGCTCCGCAGGAACCAGTATTAAAGGTAAGGTGGGCTGCTGACGAATTACACCTCCTAGCCCAAATTTTCTTCCTTCCGTTCATTGTTTACTTAATCAAAATCCGGTGTTGCGCCCTCGTATGTCTGGCGGCTTGTTCAGCTAGGCAAAAGATATCTTCAGAAGGAACCAGGTAGGCTTTTCTTGCAAGTTGTCGTCGCTGCTTGGAAGAGGCGCAACGAATGCTTCCTATATAGGGAACGATGCTCCGCAATAACCAGTACTGAAGGTAAGGTGGGCCGCTGACGAATTACACCTCCTAGCCCAGGCTTTCTTCCTTCCGTTCATGGTTTACTTAATCAAAACCCGGTGTTACGCCCTCGTATATCTGGCGGCTTGTTCAGCAAGGCAAAAGATATCTTCAGAAGGAACCAGGTAGGCCTTTCTCGCAAGTTGTCGTCGCTGCTTTGAAGAGGCGCAACGAATGCTTCCTATATAGGGAACGGTGCTCCGCAGGAACCATTACTGAAGGTAAGGTGGGCCGCTGACGAATTACACCTCCTAGCCCAGGCTTTCCTCCTTCCGTTCATGGTTTACTTAATCAAAACCCGGTGTTACGCCCTCGTATGTCTGGCGGCTTGTTCAGCAAGGCAAAAGATATCTTCAGAAGGAACCAGGTAGGCTTTTCTCGCAAGTTGTCGTCGCTGCTTTGAAGAGGCGAAAGAATGCTTCCTATATAGGGAACGGTGCTCCGCAGGAACCAGTACTGAAGGTAAGGTGGGCCGCTGACGAATTACACCTCCTAGCCCAGGTTTTCTTCCGTTGATGGTCTTACTTATTCAAAACCAGGTGTTACGCCCTCGTATATCTGGCGGCTTGTTCAGCTTGGCAAAAGATATCTTCAGAAGGAACCAGGTAGGCTTTTCTCGCAAGTGGTCGTCGCTGCTTTGAAGAGGCGCAACGAATGCTTCCTTTATAGGAAACGGTGCTCCGCAGGAACCAGTACTGAAGGTAAGGTGGGCCGCTGACGAATTACACCTCCTAGCCCAGGTTTTGTTCCTTCCGTTCATGGTTTACTTAATCAAAACCCGGTGTTACGCCCTCGTATGTCTTACGGCTTGTTCAGCTAGGCAAAAGTTATCTTAGGAAGGAACCAGGTAGGCTTTTCTCGCAAGTTGTCGTCGCTGCTTTGAAGAGGCGCAACGAATGCTTCCTTTATAGGAAACGGTGCTCCGCAGGAACCAGTACTGAAGGTAACGTGGGCCGCTGACGAATTGCACCTCCTAGCCCAGGTTTTCTTCCTTCCGTTCATGGTTTACTTATTCAAAACCCGGTGTTACGCCCTCGTGTATCTGGCGGCTTGTTCAGCTAGGCAAAAGATATCTTCAGAAGGAACCAGGTAGGCTTTTCTCGCAAATTGTCGTCGCCGCTTTGAAGAGGCGCAACGAATGCTTCATTTATAGGAAACGGTGCTCCGCAGGAACCAGTACTGAAGGTAAGGTGGGCCGGTGACGAATTACACCTCCTAGCCCAGGTTTTCTTCCTTCCGTTCATGGTTTACTTAATCAAAACCCGGTGTTACGCCCTCGTATGTCTGGCGGATTGTTCAGCAAGGCAAAAGATATCTTCAGAAGGAACCAGGTAGGCTTTTCTTGCAAGTTGTCGTCGCTGCTTTGAAGAGGCGCAACGAATGCTTCATTTATAGGAAACGGTGCTCCGCAGGAACCAGTACTGAAGGTAAGGTGGGCCGCTGACGAATTACACCTCCTAGCCCAGGTTTTCTTCCTTCCGTTCATGGTTTACTTAATCAAAACCCGGTGTTACGAGCTCGCATGTCTGGCGGCTTGTTTACCTAGGCAAAAGTTATCTTCAGAAGCAACCAGGGAGGCTTTTCTCGCAAGTTGTCGTCGCTGCTATGAAGAGGCGCCACGAATGCTTCCTATATAGGGAACGGTGCTCCGCAGGAACCAGTACTGAAGGTAAGGTGGGCCGCTGACGAATTACACCTCCTAGCCCAGGTTTTCTTCCTTCCGTTCATTGTTTACTTAATCAAAACCCGGTGTTGCGCCCTCGTATGTCTGGCGGCTTGTTCAGCTAGGCAAACGTTATCTTCAGAAGGAACCAGGTAGGTTTTTTTCGCAAGTTGTCGTAGCTGCTTTGAAGAGGCGCAAGGAATGCTTCATTTATAGGAAACGGTGCTCCACAGGAACCAGTACAGAAGGTAAGGTGGGCCGCTGACGAATTACACCTCCTAGCCCAGGCTTTCTTCCTTCCGTTCATGGTTTACTTAATCAAAACCCGGTGTTACGCCCTCGTATGTCTGGCGGCTTGTTCAGCAAGGCAAAAGATATCTTCAGAAGGAACCAGGTAGGCTTTTCTTGCAAGTTGTCGTCGCTACTTTGAAGAGGCGCAACGAATGCTTCATTTATAGGAAACGGTGCTCCGCAGGAACCAGTAATGAAGGTTAGGTGGGCCGCTGACGAATTACACCTAGCCCAGGTTTTCTTCCTTCCGTTCATGGTTTACTTAATCAAAACCCGGTGTTACGAGCTCGCATGTCTGGCGGCTTGTTTACCTAGGCAAAAGTTATCTTCAAAAGCAACCAGGGAGGCTTTTCTCGCAAGTTGTCGTCGCTGCTTTGAAGAGGCGCCACGAATGCTTCCTATATAGGAACGGTGCTCCGCAGGAACCAGTACTGAAGGTAAGGTGGGCCGCTGACGAATTACACCTCCTAGCCCAGGTTTTCTTCCTTCCGTTCATTGTTTACTTAATCAAAACCCGGTGTTGCGCCCTCGTATGTCTGGCGGCTTGTTCAGCTAGGCAAACGTTATCTTCAGAAGGAACCAGGTAGGTTTTTTTCGCAAGTTGTCGTCGCTGCTTTGAAGAGGCGCAAGGAATGCTTCATTTATAGGAAACAGTGCTCCGCAGGAACCAGTACTGAAGGTAAGGTGGGCCGCTGACGAATTACACCTCCTAGCCCAAGTTTTCTTCCTTCCGTTCATTGTTTACTTAATCAAAATCCGGTGTTGCGCTCTCGTATGTCTGGCGGCTTGTTCAGCTAGGCAAAAGATATCTTCAGAAGGAACCAGGTAGGCTTTTCTTGCAAGTTGTCGTCGCTGCTTGGAAGAGGCGCAACGAATTCTTCCTATATAGGGAACGATGCTCCGCAGGAACCAGTACTGAAGGTAAGGTGGGCGGCTGACGAATTACACCTCCTAGCCCAGGCTTTCTTCCTTCCGTTCATGGTTTACTTAATCAAAACCCGGTGTTACGCCCTCGTATGTCTGGCGGCTTGTTCAGCAAGGCAAAAGATATCTTCAGAAGGAACCAGGTAGGCTTTTCTTGCAAGTTGTCGTCGCTGCTTGGAAGAGGCGCAACGAATGCTTCCTATATAGGGAACGATGCTCCGCAATAACCAGTACTGAAGGTAAGGTGGGCCGCTGACGAATTACACCTCCTAGCCCAGGCTTTCTTCCTTCCGTTCATGGTTTACTTAATCAAAACCCGGTGTTACGCCTTTGTATATCTGGCGGCTTGTTCAGCAAGGCAAAAGATATCTTCAGAAGGAACCAGGTAGGCTTTTCTCGCAAGTTGTCGTCGCTGCTTTGAAGAGGCGCAAAGAATGCTTCCTATATAGGGAACGGTGCTCCGCAGGAACCAGTACTGAAGGTAAGGTGGGCCGCTGACGAATTACACCTCCTAGCCCAGGTTTTCTTCCGTTGATGGTCTTACTTATTCAAAACCAGGTGTTACGCCCTCGTATATCTGGCGGCTTGTTCAGCTTGGCAAAAGATATCTTCAGAAGGAACCAGGTAGGCTTTTCTCGCAAGTTGTCGTCGCTGCTTCGAAGAGGCGCAACGAATGCTTCCTCTATAGGGAACGGTGCTCCGCAGGAACCAGTACTGAAGGTAAGGTGGGCCGCTGACGAATTACACCTCCTAGCCTAGGTTTTCTTCCTTCCGTTCATTGTTTACTTAATCAAAACCCGGTGTTACGCCCTCGTTTGTCTGGCGGCTTGTTCAGCAAGGCAAAAGATATCTTCAGAAGGAACCAGGTAGGCTTTTCTTGCAAGTTGTCGCTGCTTTGAAGAGGCGCAACGAATGCTTCATTTATAGGAAACGGTGCTCCGCAGGAACCAGTACTGAAGGTAATGTGGGCCGCTGACGAATTACACCTCCTAGCCCAGGTTTTCTTCCTTCCGTTCATGGTTTACTTAATCAAAACCCGGTGTTACGCCCTCGTATGTCTTACGGCTTGTTCAGCTAGGCAAAAGATATCTTCAGAAGGAACCAGGTAGGCTTTTCTTGCAAGTTGTCGTCGCTGCTTGGAAGAGGCGCAACGAATGCTTCCTATATAGGGAACGATGCTCCGCAATAACCAGTACTGAAGGTAAGGTGGGCCGCTGACGAATTACACCTCTTAGCCCAGGCTTTCTTCCTTCCGTTCATGGTTTACTTAATCAAAACCCGGTGTTACGCCCTCGTTTGTCTGGCGGCTTGTTCAGCAAGGCAAAAGATATCTTCAGAAGGAACCAGGTAGGCTTTTCTTGCAAGTTGTCGTCGCTGCTTTGAAGAGGCGCAACGAATGCTTCATTTATAGGAAACGGTGCTCCGCAGGAACCAGTACTGAAGGTATTGTGGGCCGCTGACGAATTACTCCTCCTAGCCCAGGTTTTCTTCCTTCCGTTCATGGTTTACTTAATCAAAACCCGGTGTTACGCCCTCGTATGTCTGGCGGATTGTTCAGCAAGGCAAAAGATATCTTCAGAAGGAACCAGGTAGGCTTTTCTTGCAAGTTGTCGTCGCTGCTTTGAAGAGGCGCAACGAATGCTTCATTTATAGGAAACGGTGCTCCGCAGGAACCAGTACTGAAGGTAATGTGGGCCGCTGACGAATTACACCTCCTAGCCCAGGCTTTCTTCCTTCCGTTCATGGTTTACTTAATCAAAACCCGGTGTTAGGCCCTCGTATGTCTGGCGGCTTGTTCAGCAAGGCAAAAGATATCTTCAGAAGGAACCAGGTAGGCTTTTCTTGCAAGTTGTCGTCGCTGCTTTGAAGAGGCGCAACGAATGCTTCCTATATAGGGAACGGTGCTCCGCATAAACCAGTACTGAAGGTAAGGTGGGCCGCTGACGAATTACACCTCCTAGCCCAGGTTTTCTTCCTTCCGTTCATGATTTACTTAATCAAAACCCGGAGTTACGCCCTCGTATGTCTGGCGGCTTGTTCAGCTAGGCAAACGTTATCTTCAGAAGGAACCAGGTAGGCTTTTCTCGCAAGTTGTCGTCGCTGCTTTGAAGAGGCGCAAAGAATGCTTCCTATATAGGGAACGGTGCTCCGCAGAAAACAGTACTGAAGGTAAGGTGGGCCGCTGACGAATTACACCTCCTAGCCCAGGTTTTCTTCCGTTGATGGTCTTACTTATTCAAAACCAGGTGTTACGCCCTCGTATATCTGGCGGCTTGTTCAGCTTGGCAAAAGATATCTTCAGAAGGAACCAGGTAGGCTTTTCTCGCAAGTTGTCGTCGCTGCTTTGAAGAGGCGCAACGAATGCTTCCTCTATAGGGAACGGTGCTCCGCAGGAACCAGTACTGAAGGTAAGGTGGGCCGCTGACGAATTACACCTCCTAGCCCAGGTTTTCTTCCTTCCCTTCATTGTTTACTTAATCAAAACCCGGTGTTACGCAATCGTATGTCTGGCGGCTTGTTCAGCTAGGCAAAAGTTATCTTCAGAAGGAACCAGGTAGGCTTTTCTCGCAAGTGGTCGTCGCTGCTTTGAAGAGGCGCAACGAATGCTTCCTTTATAGGAAACGGTGCTCCGCAGGAACCAGTACAGAAGGTAAGGTGGGCCGCTGACGAATTACACCTCCTGGCCCAGGTTTTCTTCCTTCCGTTCATGGTTTACTTAATCAAAACCCGGTGTTACGCCCTCGTATGTCTTACGGCTTGTTCAGCTAGGCAAAAGTTATCTTAGGAAGGAACCAGGTAGGCTTTTCTCGCAAGTTGTCGTCGCTGCTTTGAAGAGGCGCAACGAATGCTTCCTTTATAGGAGACGGTGCTCCGCACGAACCAGTACTGAAGGTAAGGTGGGCCGCTGACGAATTGCACCTCCTAGCCCAGGTTTTCTTCCTTGCGTTCATGGTTTACTTAATCAAAACCCGGTGTTACGCCTTCGTATATCTGGCGGCTTGTTCAGCAAGGCAAAAGATATCTTCAGAAGGAACCAGGTAGGCTTTTCTTGCAAGTTGTCGTCGCTGCTTTGAAGAGGCGCAAAGAATGCTTCATTTATAGGAAACGGTGCTCCGCAGGAACCAGTACTGAAGGTAAGGTGGGCCGCTGACGAATTACACCTCCTAGCCCAGGTTTTCTTCCTTCCGTTCATGGTTTACTTAATCAAAACCCGGTGTTACGCCCTCGTATGTCTGGCGGATTGTTCAGCAAGGCAAAAGATATCTTCAGAAGGAACCAGGTAGGCTTTTCTTGCAAGTTGTCGTCGCTGCTTTGAAGAGGCGCAACGAATGCTTCATTTATAGGAAACGGTGCTCCGCAGGAACCAGTACTGAAGGTAAGGTGGGCCGCTGACGAGTTACACCTCCTAGCCCAGGTTTTCTTCCTTCCGTTCATGGTTTAGTTAATCAAAACCCGGTGTTACGAGCTCGCATGTCTGGCGGCTTGTTTACCTAGGCAAAAGTTATCTTCAGAAGCAACCAGGGAGGCTTTTCTCGCAAGTTGTCGTCGCTGCTTTGAAGGGGCGCCACGAATGCTTCCTATATAGGGAACGGTGCTCCGCAGGAACCAGTACTGAAGGTAAGGTGGGCCGCTGACGAATTACACCTCCTAGCCCAGGTTTTCTTCCTTCCGTTCATTGTTTACTTAATCAAAACCCGGTGTTGCGCCCTCGTATGTCTGGCGGCTTGTTCAGCTAGGCAAACGTTATCTTCAGAAGGAACCAGGTAGGTTTTTTTCGCAAGTTGTCGTAGCTGCTTTGAAGAGGCGCAAGGAATGCTTCATTTATAGGAAACGGTGCTCCGCAGGAACCAGTACAGAAGGTAAGGTGGGCCGCTGACGAATTACACCTCCTAGCCCAGGCTTTCTTCCTTCCGTTCATGGTTTACTTAATCAAAACCCGGTGTTACGCCCTCGTATATCTGGCGGCTTGTTCAGCTTGGCAAAAGATATCTTCAGAAGGAACCAGGTAGGCTTTTCTCGCAAGTTGTCGTCGCTGCTTCGAAGAGGCGCAACGAATGCTTCCTCTATAGGGAACGGTGCTCCGCAGGAACCAGTACTGAAGGTAAGGTGGGCCGCTGACGAATTACACCTCCTAGCCCAGGTTTTCTTCCTTCCGTTCATGGTTTACTTAATCAAAACCCGGTGTTACGCCCTCGTATGTCTGGCGGCTTGTTCAGCAAGGCAAAAGATATCTTCAGAAGGAACCAGGTAGGCTTTTCTTGCAAGTTGTCGTCGCTGCTTTGAAGAGGCGCAACGAATGCTTCATTTATAGGAAACGGTGCTCCGCAGGAACCAGTACTGAAGGTAAGGTGGGCCGCTGACGAATTACACCTCCTAGCCCAGGTTTTCTTCCTTCCGTTCATGGTTTACTTAATCAAAACCCGGTGTTGCGCCCTCGTATGTCTGGCGGCTTGTTCAGCTAGGCAAAAGATATCTTCAGAAGGAACCAGGTAGGCTTTTCTTGCAAGTTGTCGTCGCTGCTTGGAAGAGGCGCAACGAATTCTTCCTATATAGGGAACGATGCTCCGCAGGAACCAGTACTGAAGGTAAGGTGGGCCGCTGACGAATTACACGTCCTAGCCCAGGCTTTCTTCCTTCCGTTCATGGTTTACTTAATCAAAACCCGGTGTTACGCCCTCGTATGTCTGGCGGCTTGTTCAGCAAGGCAAAAGATATCTTCAGAAGGAACCAGGTAGGCTTTTCTTGCAAGTTGTCGTCGCTGCTTGGAAGAGGCGCAACGAATGCTTCCTATATAGGGAACGATGCTCCGCAATAACCAGTACTGAAGGTAAGGTGGGCCGCTGACGAATTACACCTCCTAGCCCAGGCTTTCTTCCTTCCGTTCATGGTTTACTTAATCAAAACCCGGTGTTACGCCCTCGTATATCTGGCGGCTTGTTCAGCAAGGCAAAAGATATCTTCAGAAGGAACCAGGTAGGCCTTTCTCGCAAGTTGTCGTCGCTGCTTTGAAGAGGCGCAACGAATGCTTCCTATATAGGGAACGGTGCCCCGCAGGAATCAGTACTGAAGGTAAGGTGGGCCGCTGACGAATTACACCTCCTAGCCCAGGCTTTCCTCCTTCCGTTCATGGTTTACTTAATCAAAACCCGGTGTTACGCCCTCATATGTCTGGCGGCTTGTTCAGCAAGGCAAAAGATATCTTCAGAAGGAACCAGGTAGGCTTTTCTCGCAAGTTGTCGTCGCTGCTTTGAAGAGGCGCAAAGAATGCTTCCTATATAGGGAACGGTGCTCCGCAGGAACCAGTACTGAAGGTAAGGTGGGCCGCTGACGAATTACACCTCCTAGCCCAGGTTTTCTTCCGTTGATGGTCTTACTTATTCAAAACCAGGTGTTACGCCCTCGTATATCTGGCGGCTTGTTCAGCTTGGCAAAAGATATCTTCAGAAGGAACCAGGTAGGCTTTTCTCGCAAGTTGTCGTCGCTGCTTCGAAGAGGCGCAACGAATGCTTCATTTATAGGAAACGGTGCTCCGCACGAACCAGTACTGAAGGTAATGTGGGCCGCTGACGAATTACACCTCCTAGCCCAGGTTTTCTTCCTTCCGTTCATGGTTTACTTAATCAAAACCCGGTGTTACGCCCTCGTATATCTGGCGGCTTGTTCAGCTAGGCCAGAGATATCTTCAGAAGGAACCAGGTAGGCTTTTCTCGCAAATTGTCGTCGCCGCTTTGAAGAGGCGCAACGAATGCTTCCTTTATAGGAAACGGTGCTCCGCAGGAACCAGTACTGAAGGTAAGGGGGGCCGCTGACGAATTACACCTCCTAGCCCAGGCTTTCTTCCTTCCGTTCATGGTTTACTTAATCAAAACCCGGTGTTACGCCCTCGTATATCTGGCGGCTTGTTCAGCTTGGCAAAAGATATCTTCAGAAGGAACCAGGTAGGCTTTTCTCGCAAGTTGTCGTCGCTGCTTCGAAGAGGCGCAACGAATGCTTCCTCTATAGGGAATGGTGCTCCGCAGGAACCAGTACTGAAGGTAAGGTGGGCCGCTGACGAATTACACCTCCTAGCCCAGGTTTTCTTCCTTCCGTTCATTGTTTACTTAATCAAAACCCGGTGTTGCGCCCTCGTATGTCTGGCGGCTTGTTCAGTTAGCAAACGTTATCTTCAGAAGGAACCAGGTAGGTTTTTTTCGCAAGTTGTCGTAGCTGCTTTGAAGAGGCGCAAGGAATGCTTCATTTATAGGAAACGGTGCTCCGCAGGAACCAGTACAGAAGGTAAGGTGGGCCGCTGACGAATTACACCTCCTAGCCCAGGCTTTCTTCCTTCCGTTCATGGTTTACTTAATCAAAACCCGGTGTTACGCCCTCGTATATCTGGCGGCTTGTTCAGCTTGGCAAAAGATATCTTCAGAAAGAACCAGGTAGGCTTTTCTCGCAAGTTGTCGTCGCTGCTTCGAAGAGGCGCAACGAATGCTTCCTCTATAGGGAATGGTGCTCCGCAGGAACCAGTACTGAAGGTAAGGTGGGCCGCTGACGAATTACACCTCCTAGCCCAGGTTTTCTTCCTTCCGTTCATGGTTTACTTAATCAAAACCCGGTGTTACGCCCTCGTATGTCTGGCGGCTTGTTCAGCAAGGCAAAAGATATCTTCAGAAGGAACCAGGTAGGCTTTTCTTGCAAGTTGTCGTCGCTGCTTTGAAGAGGCGCAACGAATGCTTCATTTATAGGAAACGGTGCTCCGCAGGAACCAGTACTGAAGGTTAGGTGGGCCGCTGACGAATTACACCTAGCCCAGGTTTTCTTCCTTCCGTTCATGGTTTACTTAATCAAAACCCGGTGTTACGAGCTCGCATGTCTGGCGGCTTGTTTACCTAGGCAAAAGTTATCTTCAAAAGCAACCAGGGAGGCTTTTCTCGCAAGTTGTCGTCGCTGCTTTGAAGAGGCGCCACGAATGCTTCCTATATAGGGAACGGTGCTCCGCAGGAACCAGTACTGAAGGTAAGGTGGGCCGCTGACGAATTACACCTCCTAGCCCAGGTTTTCTTCCTTCCGTTCATTGTTTACTTAATCGAAACCCGGTGTTGCGCCCTCGTATGTCTGGCGGCTTGTTCAGCTAGGCAAACGTTATCTTCAGAAGGAACCAGGTAGGTTTTTTTCGCAAGTTGTCGTCGCTGCTTTGAAGAGGCGCAAGGAATGCTTCATTTATAGGAAACAGTGCTCCGCAGGAACCAGTACTGAAGGTAAGGTGGGCCGCTGACGAATTACACCTCCTAGCCCAAGTTTTCTTCCTTCCGTTCATTGTTTACTTAATCAAAATCCGGTGTTGCGCCCTCGTATGTCTGGCGGCTTGTTCAGCTAGGCAAAAGATATCTTCAGAAGGAACCAGGTAGGCTTTTCTTGCAAGTTGTCGTCGCTGCTTGGAAGAGGCGCAACGAATGCTTCCTATATAGGGAACGATGCTCCGCAATAACCAGTACTGAAGGTAAGGTGGGCCGCTGGCGAATTACACCTCCTAGCCCAGGCTTTCTTCCTTCCGTTCATGGTTTACTTAATCAAAACCCGGTGTTACGCCCTCGTATGTCTGGCGGCTTGTTCAGCAAGGCAAAAGATATCTTCAGAAGGAACCAGGTAGGCTTTTCTTGCAAGTTGTCGCTGCTTGGAAGAGGCGCAACGAATGCTTCCTATATAGGGAACGATGCTCCGCAATAACCAGTACTGAAGGTAAGGTGGGCCGCTGACGAATTACACCTCCTAGCCCAGGCTTTCTTCCTTCCGTTCATGGTTTACTTAATCAAAACCCGGTGTTACGCCCTCGTATATCTGGCGGCTTGTTCAGCAAGGCAAAAGATATCTTCAGAAGGAACCAGGTAGGCTTTTCTCGCAAGTTGTCGTCGCTGCTTTGAAGAGGCGCAAAGAATGCTTCCTATATAGGGAACGGTGCTCCGCAGGAACCAGTACTGAAGGTAAGGTGGGCCGCTGACGAATTACACCTCCTAGCCCAGGTTTTCTTCCGTTGATGGTCTTACTTATTCAAAACCAGGTGTTACGCCCTCGTATATCTGGCGGCTTGTTCAGCTTGGCAAAAGATATCTTCAGAAGGAACCAGGTAGGCTTTTCTCGCAAGTTGTCGTCGCTGCTTCGAAGAGGCGCAACGAATGCTTCCTCTATAGGGAACGGTGCTCCGCAGGAACCAGTACTGAAGGTAATGTGGGCCGCTGACGAATTACACCTCCTAGCCCAGGTTTTCTTCCTTCCGTTCATGGTTTACTTAATCAAAACCCGGTGTTACGCCCTCGTATGTCTTACGGCTTGCTCAGCTAGGCAAAAGTTATCTTCAGAAGGAACCAGGTAGGCTTTTCTCGCAAGTTGTCGTCGCTGCTTTGAAGAGGCGCAACGAATACTTCCTTTATAGGAAACGGTGCTCCGCAGGAACCAGTACTGAAGGTAAGGTGGGCCGCTGAAGAATTACACCTCCTAGCCCAGGTTTTCTTCCTTCCGTTCATGGTTTACTTAATCAAAACCCGGTGTTACGCCCTCGTTTGTCTGGCGGCTTGTTCAGCAAGGCAAAAGATATCTTCAGAAGGAACCAGGTAGGCTTTTCTTGCAAGTTGTCGTCGCTGCTTTGAAGAGGCGCAACGAATGCTTCATTTATAGGAAACGGTGCTCCGCAGGAACCAGTACTGAAGGTAATGTGGGCCGCTGACGAATTACACCTCCTAGCCCAGGTTTTCTTCCTTCCGTTCATGGTTTACTTAATCAAAACCCGGTGTTACGCCCTCGTATGTCTTACGGCTTGCTCAGCTAGGCAAAAGTTATCTTCAGAAGGAACCAGGTAGGCTTTTCTCGCAAGTTGTCGTCGCTGCTTTGAAGAGGCGCAACGAATACTTCCTTTATAGGAAACGGTGCTCCGCAGGAACCAGTACTGAAGGTAAGGTGGGCCGCTGAAGAATTACACCTCCTAACCCAGGTTTTCTTCCTTCCGTTCATGGTTTACTTAATCAAAACCCCGTGTTACGCCCTCGTATATCTGGCGGCTTGTTCAGCTAGGCCAGAGATATCTTCAGAAGGAACCAGGTAGGCTTTTCTCGCAAATTGTCGTCGCCGCTTTGAAGAGGCGCAACGAATGCTTCCTTTATAGGAAACGGTGCTCCGCAGGAACCAGTACTGAAGGTAAGGGGGGCCGCTGACGAATTACACCTCCTAGCCCAGGCTTTCTTCCTTCCGTTCATGGTTTACTTAATCAAAACCCGGTGTTACGCCCTCGTTTGTCTGGCGGCTTGTTCAGCAAGGCAAAAGATATCTTCAGAAGGAACCAGGTAGGCTTTTCTTGCAAGTTGTCGTCGCTGCTTTGAAGAGGCGCAACGAATGCTTCATTTATAGGAAACGGTGCTCCGCAGGAACCAGTACTGAAGGTAATGTGGGCCGCTGACGAATTACACCTCCTAGCCCAGGTTTTCTTCCGTTGATGGTCTTACTTATTCAAAACCAGGTGTTACGCCCTCGTATATCTGGCGGCTTGTTCAGCTTGGCAAAAGATATCATCAGAAGGAACCAGGTAGGCTTTTCTCGCAAGTTGTCGTCGCTGCTTCGAAGAGGCGCAACGAATGCTTCATTTATAGGAAACGGTGCTCCGCACGAACCAGTACTGAAGGTAATGTGGGCCGCTGACGAATTACACCTCCTAGCCCAGGTTTTCTTCCTTCCGTTCATGGTTTACTTAATCAAAACCCGGTGTTACGCCCTCGTATATCTGGCGGCATGTTCAGCTAGGCCAGAGATATCTTCAGAAGGAACCAGGTAGGCTTTTCTCGCAAATTGTCGTCGCCGCTTTGAAGAGGCGCAACGAATGCTTCCTTTATAGGAAACGGTGCTCCGCAGGAACCAGTACTGAAGGTAAGGGGGGCCGCTGACGAATTACACCTCCTAGCCCAGGCTTTCTTCCTTCCGTTCATGGTTTACTTAATCAAAACCCGGTGTTACGCCCTCGTATATCTGGCGGCATGTTCAGCTAGGCCAGAGATATCTTCAGAAGGAACCAGGTAGGCTTTTCTCGCAAATTGTCGTCGCCGCTTTGAAGAGGCGCAACGAATGCTTCCTTTATAGGAAACGGTGCTCCGCAGGAACCAGTACTGAAGGTAAGGGGGGCCGCTGACGAATTACACCTCCTAGCCCAGGCTTTCTTCCTTCCGTTCATGGTTTACTTAATCAAAACCCGGTGTTACGCCCTCGTATATCTGGCGGCTTGTTCAGCTTGGCAAAAGATATCTTCAGAAGGAACCAGGTAGGCTTTTCTCGCAAGTTGTCGTCGCTGCTTCGAAGAGGCGCAACGAATGCTTCCTCTATAGGGAATGGTGCTCCGCAGGAACCAGTACTGAAGGTAAGGTGGGCCGCTGACGAATTACACCTCCTAGCCCAGGTTTTCTTCCTTCCGTTCATTGTTTACTTAATCAAAACCCGGTGTTGCGCCCTCGTATGTCTGGCGGCTTGTTCAGCTAGGCAAACGTTATCTTCAGAAGGAACCAGGTAGGTTTTTTTCGCAAGTTGTCGTAGCTGCTTTGAAGAGGCGCAAGGAATGCTTCATTTATAGGAAACGGTGCTCCGCAGGAACCAGTACAGAAGGTAAGGTGGGCCGCTGACGAATTACACCTCCTAGCCCAGGCTTTCTTCCTTCCGTTCATGGTTTACTTAATCAAAACCCGGTGTTACGCCCTCGTATATCTGGCGGCTTGTTCAGCTTGGCAAAAGATATCTTCAGAAGGAACCAGGTAGGCTTTTCTCGCAAGTTGTCGTCGCTGCTTCGAAGAGGCGCAACGAATGCTTCCTCTATAGGGAATGGTGCTCCGCAGGAACCAGTACTGAAGGTAAGGTGGGCCGCTGACGAATTACACCTCCTAGCCCAGGTTTTCTTCCTTCCGTTCATGGTTTACTTAATCAAAACCCGGTGTTACGCCCTCGTATGTCTGGCGGCTTGTTCAGCTAAGCAAAAGATATCTTCAGAAGGAACCAGGTAGGCTTTTCTTGCAAGTTGTCGTCGCTGCTTGGAAGAGGCGCAACGAATGCTTCATTTATAGGAAACGGTGCTCCGCAGGAACCAGTACTGAAGGTTAGGTGGGCCGCTGACGAATTACACCTAGCCCAGGTTTTCTTCCTTCCGTTCATGGTTTACTTAATCAAAACCCGGTGTTACGAGCTCGCATGTCTGGCGGCTTGTTTACCTAGGCAAAAGTTATCTTCAAAAGCAACCAGGGAGGCTTTTCTCGCAAGTTGTCGTCGCTGCTTTGAAGAGGCGCCACGAATGCTTCCTATATAGGGAACGGTGCTCCGCAGGAACCAGTACTGAAGGTAAGGTGGGCCGCTGACGAATTACACCTCCTAGCCCAGGTTTTCTTCCTTCCGTTCATTGTTTACTTAATCAAAACCCGGTGTTGCGCCCTCGTATGTCTGGCGGCTTGTTCAGCTAGGCAAACGTTATCTTCAGAAGGAACCAGGTAGGTTTTTTTCGCAAGTTGTCGTCGCTGCTTTGAAGAGGCGCAAGGAATGCTTCATTTATAGGAAACAGTGCTCCGCAGGAACCAGTACTGAAGGTAAGGTGGGCCGCTGACGAATTACACCTCCTAGCCCAAGTTTTCTTCCTTCCGTTCATTGTTTACTTAATCAAAATCCGGTGTTGCGCCCTCGTATGTCTGGCGGCTTGTTCAGCTAAGCAAAAGATATCTTCAGAAGGAACCAGGTAGGCTTTTCTTGCAAGTTGTCGTCGCTGCTTGGAAGAGGCGCAACGAATTCTTCCTATATAGGGAACGATGCTCCGCAGGAACCAGTACTGAAGGTAAGGTGGGCGGCTGACGAATTACACCTCCTAGCCCAGGCTTTCTTCCTTCCGTTCATGGTTTACTTAATCAAAACCCGGTGTTACGCCCTCGTATGTCTGGCGGCTTGTTCAGCAAGGCAAAAGATATCTTCAGAAGGAACCAGGTAGGCTTTTCTTGCAAGTTGTCGTCGCTGCTTGGAAGAGGCGCAACGAATGCTTCCTATATAGGGAACGATGCTCCGCAATAACCAGTACTGAAGGTAAGGTGGGCCGCTGACGAATTACACCTCCTAGCCCAGGTTTTCTTCCGTTGATGGTCTTACTTATTCAAAACCAGGTGTTACGCCCTCGTATATCTGGCGGCTTGTTCAGCTTGGCAAAAGATATCTTCAGAAGGAACCAGGTAGGCTTTTCTCGCAAGTTGTCGTCGCTGCTTCGAAGAGGCGCAACGAATGCTTCCTCTATAGGGAACGGTGCTCCGCAGGAACCAGTACTGAAGGTAAGGTGGGCCGCTGACCAATTACACCTCCTAGCCTAGGTTTTCTTCCTTCCGTTCATTGTTTACTTAATCAAAACCCGGTGTTACGCCCTCGTTTGTCTGGCGGCTTGTTCAGCAAGGCAAAAGATATCTTCAGAAGGAACCAGGTAGGCTTTTCTTGCAAGTTGTCGTCGCTGCTTTGAAGAGGCGCAACGAATGCTTCATTTATAGGAAACGGTGCTCCGCAGGAACCAGTACTGAAGGTAATGTGGGCCGCTGACGAATTACACCTCCTAGCCCAGGTTTTCTTCCTTCCGTTCATGGTTTACTTAATCAAAACCCGGTGTTACGCCCTCGTATGTCTTACGGCTTGCTCAGCTAGGCAAAAGTTATCTTCAGAAGGAACCAGGTAGGCTTTTCTCGCAAGTTGTCGTCGCTGCTTTGAAGAGGCGCAACGAATACTTCCTTTATAGGAAACGGTGCTCCGCAGGAACCAGTACTGAAGGTAAGGTGGGCCGCTGAAGAATTACACCTCCTAGCCCAGGTTTTCTTCCTTCCGTTCATGGTTTACTTAATCAAAACCCCGTGTTACGCCCTCGTATATCTGGCGGCTTGTTCAGCTAGGCCAGAGATATCTTCAGAAGGAACCAGGTAGGCTTTTCTCGCAAATTGTCGTCGCCGCTTTGAAGAGGCGCAACGAATGCTTCCTTTATAGGAAACGGTGCTCCGCAGGAACCAGTACTGAAGGTAAGGGGGGCCGCTGACGAATTACACCTCCTAGCCCAGGCTTTCTTCCTTCCGTTCATGGTTTACTTAATCAAAACCCGGTGTTACGCCCTCGTTTGTCTGGCGGCTTGTTCAGCAAGGCAAAAGATATCTTCAGAAGGAACCAGGTAGGCTTTTCTTGCAAGTTGTCGTCGCTGCTTTGAAGAGGCGCAACGAATGCTTCATTTATAGGAAACGGTGCTCCGCAGGAACCAGTACTGAAGGTAATGTGGGCCGCTGACGAATTACACCTCCTAGCCCAGGTTTTCTTCCGTTGATGGTCTTACTTATTCAAAACCAGGTGTTACGCCCTCGTATATCTGGCGGCTTGTTCAGCTTGGCAAAAGATATCTTCAGAAGGAACCAGGTAGGCTTTTCTCGCAAGTTGTCGTCGCTGCTTCGAAGAGGCGCAACGAATGCTTCATTTATAGGAAACGGTGCTCCGCACGAACCAGTACTGAAGGTAATGTGGGCCGCTGACGAATTACACCTCCTAGCCCAGGTTTTCTTCCTTCCGTTCATGGTTTACTTAATCAAAACCCGGTGTTACGCCCTCGTATATCTGGCGGCATGTTCAGCTAGGCCAGAGATATCTTCAGAAGGAACCAGGTAGGCTTTTCTCGCAAATTGTCGTCGCCGCTTTGAAGAGGCGCAACGAATGCTTCCTTTATAGGAAACGGTGCTCCGCAGGAACCAGTACTGAAGGTAAGGGGGGCCGCTGACGAATTACACCTCCTAGCCCAGGCTTTCTTCCTTCCGTTCATGGTTTACTTAATCAAAACCCGGTGTTACGCCCTCGTATGTCTGGCGGCTTGTTCAGCAAGGCAAAAGATATCTTCAGAAGGAACCAGGTAGGCTTTTCTTGCAAGTTGTCGTCGCTGCTTGGAAGAGGCGCAACGAATGCTTCCTATATAGGGAACGATGCTCCGCAATAACCAGTACTGAAGGTAAGGTGGGCCGCTGACGAATTACACCTCCTAGCCCAGGCTTTCTTCCTTCCGTTCATGGTTTACTTAATCAAAACCCGGTGTTACGCCCTCGTATATCTGGCGGCTTGTTCAGCAAGGCAAAAGATATCTTCAGAAGGAACCAGGTAGGCCTTTCTCGCAAGTTGTCGTCGCTGCTTTGAAGAGGCGCAACGAATGCTTCCTATATAGGGAACGGTGCCCCGCAGGAATCAGTACTGAAGGTAAGGTGGGCCGCTGACGAATTACACCTCCTAGCCCAGGCTTTCCTCCTTCCGTTCATGGTTTACTTAATCAAAACCCGGTGTTACGCCCTCATATGTCTGGCGGCTTGTTCAGCAAGGCAAAAGATATCTTCAGAAGGAACCAGGTAGGCTTTTCTCGCAAGTTGTCGTCGCTGCTTTGAAGAGGCGCAAAGAATGCTTCCTATATAGGGAACGGTGCTCCGCAGGAACCAGTACTGAAGGTAAGGTGGGCCGCTGACGAATTACACCTCCTAGCCCAGGTTTTCTTCCGTTGATGGTCTTACTTATTCAAAACCAGGTGTTACGCCCTCGTATATCTGGCGGCTTGTTCAGCTTGGCAAAAGATATCTTCAGAAGGAACCAGGTAGGCTTTTCTCGCAAGTTGTCGTCGCTGCTTCGAAGAGGCGCAACGAATGCTTCATTTATAGGAAACGGTGCTCCGCACGAACCAGTACTGAAGGTAATGTGGGCCGCTGACGAATTACACCTCCTAGCCCAGGTTTTCTTCCTACCGTTCATGGTTTACTTAATCAAAACCCGGTGTTACGCCCTCGTATATCTGGCGGCTTGTTCAGCTAGGCCAGAGATATCTTCAGAAGGAACCAGGTAGGCTTTTCTCGCAAATTGTCGTCGCCGCTTTGAAGAGGCGCAACGAATGCTTCCTTTATAGGAAACGGTGCTCCGCAGGAACCAGTACTGAAGGTAAGGGGGGCCGCTGACGAATTACACCTCCTAGCCCAGGCTTTCTTCCTTCCGTTCATGGTTTACTTAATCAAAACCCGGTGTTACGCCCTCGTATGTCTGGCGGCTTGTTCAGTTAGCAAACGTTATCTTCAGAAGGAACCAGGTAGGTTTTTTTCGCAAGTTGTCGTAGCTGCTTTGAAGAGGCGCAAGGAATGCTTCATTTATAGGAAACGGTGCTCCGCAGGAACCAGTACAGAAGGTAAGGTGGGCCGCTGACGAATTACACCTCCTAGCCCAGGCTTTCTTCCTTCCGTTCATGGTTTACTTAATCAAAACCCGGTGTTACGCCCTCGTATATCTGGCGGCTTGTTCAGCTTGGCAAAAGATATCTTCAGAAAGAACCAGGTAGGCTTTTCTCGCAAGTTGTCGTCGCTGCTTCGAAGAGGCGCAACGAATGCTTCCTCTATAGGGAATGGTGCTCCGCAGGAACCAGTACTGAAGGTAAGGTGGGCCGCTGACGAATTACACCTCCTAGCCCAGGTTTTCTTCCTTCCGTTCATGGTTTACTTAATCAAAACCCGGTGTTACGCCCTCGTATGTCTGGCGGCTTGTTCAGCAAGGCAAAAGATATCTTCAGAAGGAACCAGGTAGGCTTTTCTTGCAAGTTGTCGTCGCTGCTTTGAAGAGGCGCAACGAATGCTTCATTTATAGGAAACGGTGCTCCGCAGGAACCAGTACTGAAGGTTAGGTGGGCCGCTGACGAATTACACCTAGCCCAGGTTTTCTTCCTTCCGTTCATGGTTTACTTAATCAAAACCCGGTGTTACGAGCTCGCATGTCTGGCGGCTTGTTTACCTAGGCAAAAGTTATCTTCAAAAGCAACCAGGGAGGCTTTTCTCGCAAGTTGTCGTCGCTGCTTTGAAGAGGCGCCACGAATGCTTCCTATATAGGGAACGGTGCTCCGCAGGAACCAGTACTGAAGGTAAGGTGGGCCGCTGACGAATTACACCTCCTAGCCCAGGTTTTCTTCCTTCCGTTCATTGTTTACTTAATCGAAACCCGGTGTTGCGCCCTCGTATGTCTGGCGGCTTGTTCAGCTAGGCAAACGTTATCTTCAGAAGGAACCAGGTAGGTTTTTTTCGCAAGTTGTCGTCGCTGCTTTGAAGAGGCGCAAGGAATGCTTCATTTATAGGAAACAGTGCTCCGCAGGAACCAGTACTGAAGGTAAGGTGGGCCGCTGACGAATTACACCTCCTAGCCCAAGTTTTCTTCCTTCCGTTCATTGTTTACTTAATCAAAATCCGGTGTTGCGCCCTCGTATGTCTGGCGGCTTGTTCAGCTAGGCAAAAGATATCTTCAGAAGGAACCAGGTAGGCTTTTCTTGCAAGTTGTCGTCGCTGCTTGGAAGAGGCGCAACGAATGCTTCCTATATAGGGAACGATGCTCCGCAATAACCAGTACTGAAGGTAAGGTGGGCCGCTGGCGAATTACACCTCCTAGCCCAGGCTTTCTTCCTTCCGTTCATGGTTTACTTAATCAAAACCCGGTGTTACGCCCTCGTATGTCTGGCGGCTTGTTCAGCAAGGCAAAAGATATCTTCAGAAGGAACCAGGTAGGCTTTTCTTGCAAGTTGTCGCTGCTTGGAAGAGGCGCAACGAATGCTTCCTATATAGGGAACGATGCTCCGCAATAACCAGTACTGAAGGTAAGGTGGGCCGCTGACGAATTACACCTCCTAGCCCAGGCTTTCTTCCTTCCGTTCATGGTTTACTTAATCAAAACCCGGTGTTACGCCCTCGTATATCTGGCGGCTTGTTCAGCAAGGCAAAAGATATCTTCAGAAGGAACCAGGTAGGCTTTTCTCGCAAGTTGTCGTCGCTGCTTTGAAGAGGCGCAAAGAATGCTTCCTATATAGGGAACGGTGCTCCGCAGGAACCAGTACTGAAGGTAAGGTGGGCCGCTGACGAATTACACCTCCTAGCCCAGGTTTTCTTCCGTTGATGGTCTTACTTATTCAAAACCAGGTGTTACGCCCTCGTATATCTGGCGGCTTGTTCAGCTTGGCAAAAGATATCTTCAGAAGGAACCAGGTAGGCTTTTCTCGCAAGTTGTCGTCGCTGCTTCGAAGAGGCGCAACGAATGCTTCCTCTATAGGGAACGGTGCTCCGCAGGAACCAGTACTGAAGGTAATGTGGGCCGCTGACGAATTACACCTCCTAGCCCAGGTTTTCTTCCTTCCGTTCATGGTTTACTTAATCAAAACCCGGTGTTACGCCCTCGTATGTCTTACGGCTTGCTCAGCTAGGCAAAAGTTATCTTCAGAAGGAACCAGGTAGGCTTTTCTCGCAAGTTGTCGTCGCTGCTTTGAAGAGGCGCAACGAATACTTCCTTTATAGGAAACGGTGCTCCGCAGGAACCAGTACTGAAGGTAAGGTGGGCCGCTGAAGAATTACACCTCCTAGCCCAGGTTTTCTTCCTTCCGTTCATGGTTTACTTAATCAAAACCCGGTGTTACGCCCTCGTTTGTCTGGCGGCTTGTTCAGCAAGGCAAAAGATATCTTCAGAAGGAACCAGGTAGGCTTTTCTTGCAAGTTGTCGTCGCTGCTTTGAAGAGGCGCAACGAATGCTTCATTTATAGGAAACGGTGCTCCGCAGGAACCAGTACTGAAGGTAATGTGGGCCGCTGACGAATTACACCTCCTAGCCCAGGTTTTCTTCCTTCCGTTCATGGTTTACTTAATCAAAACCCGGTGTTACGCCCTCGTATGTCTTACGGCTTGCTCAGCTAGGCAAAAGTTATCTTCAGAAGGAACCAGGTAGGCTTTTCTCGCAAGTTGTCGTCGCTGCTTTGAAGAGGCGCAACGAATACTTCCTTTATAGGAAACGGTGCTCCGCAGGAACCAGTACTGAAGGTAAGGTGGGCCGCTGAAGAATTACACCTCCTAGCCCAGGTTTTCTTCCTTCCGTTCATGGTTTACTTAATCAAAACCCCGTGTTACGCCCTCGTATATCTGGCGGCTTGTTCAGCTAGGCCAGAGATATCTTCAGAAGGAACCAGGTAGGCTTTTCTCGCAAATTGTCGTCGCCGCTTTGAAGAGGCGCAACGAATGCTTCCTTTATAGGAAACGGTGCTCCGCAGGAACCAGTACTGAAGGTAAGGGGGGCCGCTGACGAATTACACCTCCTAGCCCAGGCTTTCTTCCTTCCGTTCATGGTTTACTTAATCAAAACCCGGTGTTACGCCCTCGTTTGTCTGGCGGCTTGTTCAGCAAGGCAAAAGATATCTTCAGAAGGAACCAGGTAGGCTTTTCTTGCAAGTTGTCGTCGCTGCTTTGAAGAGGCGCAACGAATGCTTCATTTATAGGAAACGGTGCTCCGCAGGAACCAGTACTGAAGGTAATGTGGGCCGCTGACGAATTACACCTCCTAGCCCAGGTTTTCTTCCGTTGATGGTCTTACTTATTCAAAACCAGGTGTTACGCCCTCGTATATCTGGCGGCTTGTTCAGCTTGGCAAAAGATATCATCAGAAGGAACCAGGTAGGCTTTTCTCGCAAGTTGTCGTCGCTGCTTCGAAGAGGCGCAACGAATGCTTCATTTATAGGAAACGGTGCTCCGCACGAACCAGTACTGAAGGTAATGTGGGCCGCTGACGAATTACACCTCCTAGCCCAGGTTTTCTTCCTTCCGTTCATGGTTTACTTAATCAAAACCCGGTGTTACGCCCTCGTATATCTGGCGGCATGTTCAGCTAGGCCAGAGATATCTTCAGAAGGAACCAGGTAGGCTTTTCTCGCAAATTGTCGTCGCCGCTTTGAAGAGGCGCAACGAATGCTTCCTTTATAGGAAACGGTGCTCCGCAGGAACCAGTACTGAAGGTAAGGGGGGCCGCTGACGAATTACACCTCCTAGCCCAGGCTTTCTTCCTTCCGTTCATGGTTTACTTAATCAAAACCCGGTGTTACGCCCTCGTATATCTGGCGGCATGTTCAGCTAGGCCAGAGATATCTTCAGAAGGAACCAGGTAGGCTTTTCTCGCAAATTGTCGTCGCCGCTTTGAAGAGGCGCAACGAATGCTTCCTTTATAGGAAACGGTGCTCCGCAGGAACCAGTACTGAAGGTAAGGGGGGCCGCTGACGAATTACACCTCCTAGCCCAGGCTTTCTTCCTTCCGTTCATGGTTTACTTAATCAAAACCCGGTGTTACGCCCTCGTATATCTGGCGGCTTGTTCAGCTTGGCAAAAGATATCTTCAGAAGGAACCAGGTAGGCTTTTCTCGCAAGTTGTCGTCGCTGCTTCGAAGAGGCGCAACGAATGCTTCCTCTATAGGGAATGGTGCTCCGCAGGAACCAGTACTGAAGGTAAGGTGGGCCGCTGACGAATTACACCTCCTAGCCCAGGTTTTCTTCCTTCCGTTCATTGTTTACTTAATCAAAACCCGGTGTTGCGCCCTCGTATGTCTGGCGGCTTGTTCAGCTAGGCAAACGTTATCTTCAGAAGGAACCAGGTAGGTTTTTTTCGCAAGTTGTCGTAGCTGCTTTGAAGAGGCGCAAGGAATGCTTCATTTATAGGAAACGGTGCTCCGCAGGAACCAGTACAGAAGGTAAGGTGGGCCGCTGACGAATTACACCTCCTAGCCCAGGCTTTCTTCCTTCCGTTCATGGTTTACTTAATCAAAACCCGGTGTTACGCCCTCGTATATCTGGCGGCTTGTTCAGCTTGGCAAAAGATATCTTCAGAAGGAACCAGGTAGGCTTTTCTCGCAAGTTGTCGTCGCTGCTTCGAAGAGGCGCAACGAATGCTTCCTCTATAGGGAATGGTGCTCCGCAGGAACCAGTACTGAAGGTAAGGTGGGCCGCTGACGAATTACACCTCCTAGCCCAGGTTTTCTTCCTTCCGTTCATGGTTTACTTAATCAAAACCCGGTGTTACGCCCTCGTATGTCTGGCGGCTTGTTCAGCTAAGCAAAAGATATTTTCAGAAGGAACCAGGTAGGCTTTTCTTGCAAGTTGTCGTCGCTGCTTGGAAGAGGCGCAACGAATGCTTCATTTATAGGAAACGGTGCTCCGCAGGAACCAGTACTGAAGGTTAGGTGGGCCGCTGACGAATTACACCTAGCCCAGGTTTTCTTCCTTCCGTTCATGGTTTACTTAATCAAAACCCGGTGTTACGAGCTCGCATGTCTGGCGGCTTGTTTACCTAGGCAAAAGTTATCTTCAAAAGCAACCAGGGAGGCTTTTCTCGCAAGTTGTCGTCGCTGCTTTGAAGAGGCGCCACGAATGCTTCCTATATAGGGAACGGTGCTCCGCAGGAACCAGTACTGAAGGTAAGGTGGGCCGCTGACGAATTACACCTCCTAGCCCAGGTTTTCTTCCTTCCGTTCATTGTTTACTTAATCAAAACCCGGTGTTGCGCCCTCGTATGTCTGGCGGCTTGTTCAGCTAGGCAAACGTTATCTTCAGAAGGAACCAGGTAGGTTTTTTTCGCAAGTTGTCGTCGCTGCTTTGAAGAGGCGCAAGGAATGCTTCATTTATAGGAAACAGTGCTCCGCAGGAACCAGTACTGAAGGTAAGGTGGGCCGCTGACGAATTACACCTCCTAGCCCAAGTTTTCTTCCTTCCGTTCATTGTTTACTTAATCAAAATCCGGTGTTGCGCCCTCGTATGTCTGGCGGCTTGTTCAGCTAAGCAAAAGATATCTTCAGAAGGAACCAGGTAGGCTTTTCTTGCAAGTTGTCGTCGCTGCTTGGAAGAGGCGCAACGAATTCTTCCTATATAGGGAACGATGCTCCGCAGGAACCAGTACTGAAGGTAAGGTGGGCGGCTGACGAATTACACCTCCTAGCCCAGGCTTTCTTCCTTCCGTTCATGGTTTACTTAATCAAAACCCGGTGTTACGCCCTCGTATGTCTGGCGGCTTGTTCAGCAAGGCAAAAGATATCTTCAGAAGGAACCAGGTAGGCTTTTCTTGCAAGTTGTCGTCGCTGCTTGGAAGAGGCGCAACGAATGCTTCCTATATAGGGAACGATGCTCCGCAATAACCAGTACTGAAGGTAAGGTGGGCCGCTGACGAATTACACCTCCTAGCCCAGGTTTTCTTCCGTTGATGGTCTTACTTATTCAAAACCAGGTGTTACGCCCTCGTATATCTGGCGGCTTGTTCAGCTTGGCAAAAGATATCTTCAGAAGGAACCAGGTAGGCTTTTCTCGCAAGTTGTCGTCGCTGCTTCGAAGAGGCGCAACGAATGCTTCCTCTATAGGGAACGGTGCTCCGCAGGAACCAGTACTGAAGGTAAGGTGGGCCGCTGACCAATTACACCTCCTAGCCTAGGTTTTCTTCCTTCCGTTCATTGTTTACTTAATCAAAACCCGGTGTTACGCCCTCGTTTGTCTGGCGGCTTGTTCAGCAAGGCAAAAGATATCTTCAGAAGGAACCAGGTAGGCTTTTCTTGCAAGTTGTCGTCGCTGCTTTGAAGAGGCGCAACGAATGCTTCATTTATAGGAAACGGTGCTCCGCAGGAACCAGTACTGAAGGTAATGTGGGCCGCTGACGAATTACACCTCCTAGCCCAGGTTTTCTTCCTTCCGTTCATGGTTTACTTAATCAAAACCCGGTGTTACGCCCTCGTATGTCTTACGGCTTGCTCAGCTAGGCAAAAGTTATCTTCAGAAGGAACCAGGTAGGCTTTTCTCGCAAGTTGTCGTCGCTGCTTTGAAGAGGCGCAACGAATACTTCCTTTATAGGAAACGGTGCTCCGCAGGAACCAGTACTGAAGGTAAGGTGGGCCGCTGAAGAATTACACCTCCTAGCCCAGGTTTTCTTCCTTCCGTTCATGGTTTACTTAATCAAAACCCCGTGTTACGCCCTCGTATATCTGGCGGCTTGTTCAGCTAGGCCAGAGATATCTTCAGAAGGAACCAGGTAGGCTTTTCTCGCAAATTGTCGTCGCCGCTTTGAAGAGGCGCAACGAATGCTTCCTTTATAGGAAACGGTGCTCCGCAGGAACCAGTACTGAAGGTAAGGGGGGCCGCTGACGAATTACACCTCCTAGCCCAGGCTTTCTTCCTTCCGTTCATGGTTTACTTAATCAAAACCCGGTGTTACGCCCTCGTTTGTCTGGCGGCTTGTTCAGCAAGGCAAAAGATATCTTCAGAAGGAACCAGGTAGGCTTTTCTTGCAAGTTGTCGTCGCTGCTTTGAAGAGGCGCAACGAATGCTTCATTTATAGGAAACGGTGCTCCGCAGGAACCAGTACTGAAGGTAATGTGGGCCGCTGACGAATTACACCTCCTAGCCCAGGTTTTCTTCCGTTGATGGTCTTACTTATTCAAAACCAGGTGTTACGCCCTCGTATATCTGGCGGCTTGTTCAGCTTGGCAAAAGATATCTTCAGAAGGAACCAGGTAGGCTTTTCTCGCAAGTTGTCGTCGCTGCTTCGAAGAGGCGCAACGAATGCTTCATTTATAGGAAACGGTGCTCCGCACGAACCAGTACTGAAGGTAATGTGGGCCGCTGACGAATTACACCTCCTAGCCCAGGTTTTCTTCCTTCCGTTCATGGTTTACTTAATCAAAACCCGGTGTTACGCCCTCGTATATCTGGCGGCATGTTCAGCTAGGCCAGAGATATCTTCAGAAGGAACCAGGTAGGCTTTTCTCGCAAATTGTCGTCGCCGCTTTGAAGAGGCGCAACGAATGCTTCCTTTATAGGAAACGGTGCTCCGCAGGAACCAGTACTGAAGGTAAGGGGGGCCGCTGACGAATTACACCTCCTAGCCCAGGCTTTCTTCCTTCCGTTCATGGTTTACTTAATCAAAACCCGGTGTTACGCCCTCGTATATCTGGCGGCTTGTTCAGCTTGGCAAAAGATATCTTCAGAAGGAACCAGGTAGGCTTTTCTCGCAAGTTGTCATCGCTGCTTCGAAGAGGCGCAACGAATGCTTCCTCTATAGGGAATGGTGCTCCGCAGGAACCAGTACTGAAGGTAAGGTGGGCCGCTGACGAATTACACCTCCTAGCCCAGGTTTTCTTCCTTCCGTTCATTGTTTACTTAATCAAAACCCGGTGTTGCGCCCTCGTATGTCTGGCGGCTTGTTCAGCTAGGCAAACGTTATCTTCAGAAGGAACCAGGTAGGTTTTTTCGCAAGTTGTCGTAGCTGCTTTGAAGAGGCGCAAGGAATGCTTCATTTATAGGAAACGGTGCTCCGCAGGAACCAGTACAGAAGGTAAGGTGGGCCGCTGACGAATTACACCTCCTAGCCCAGGCTTTCTTCCTTCCGTTCATGGTTTACTTAATCAAAACCCGGTGTTACGCCCTCGTATATCTGGCGGCTTGTTCAGCTTGGCAAAAGATATCTTCAGAAGGAACCAGGTAGGCTTTTCTCGCAAGTTGTCGTCGCTGCTTCGAAGAGGCGCAACGAATGCTTCCTCTATAGGGAATGGTGCTCCGCAGGAACCAGTACTGAAGGTAAGGTGGGCCGCTGACGAATTACACCTCCTAGCCCAGGTTTTCTTCCTTCCGTTCATGGTTTACTTAATCAAAACCCGGTGTTACGCCCTCGTATGTCTGGCGGCTTGTTCAGCAAGGCAAAAGATATCTTCAGAAGGAACCAGGTAGGCTTTTCTTGCAAGTTGTCGTCGCTGCTTTGAAGAGGCGCAAATAATGCTTCATTTATAGGAAACGGTGCTCCGCAGGAACCAGTACTGAAGGTTAGGTGGGCCGCTGACGAATTACACCTAGCCCAGGTTTTCTTCCTTCCGTTCATGGTTTACTTAATCAAAACCCGGTGTTACGAGCTCGCATGTCTGGCGGCTTGTTTACCTAGGCAAAAGTTATCTTCAAAAGCAACCAGGGAGGCTTTTCTCGCAAGTTGTCGTCGCTGCTTTGAAGAGGCGCCACGAATGCTTCCTATATAGGGAACGGTGCTCCGCAGGAACCAGTACTGAAGGTAAGGTGGGCCGCTGACGAATTACACCTCCTAGCCCAGGTTTTCTTCCTTCCGTTCATTGTTTACTTAATCAAAACCCGGTGTTGCGCCCTCGTATGTCTGGCGGCTTGTTCAGCTAGGCAAACGTTATCTTCAGAAGGAACCAGGTAGGCTTTTCTCGCAAGTTGTCGTCGCTGCTTTGAAGAGGCGCAAGGAATGCTTCATTTATAGGAAACAGTGCTCCGCAGGAACCAGTACTGAAGGTAAGGTGGGCCGCTGACGAATTACACCTCCTAGCCCAAGTTTTCTTCCTTCCGTTCATTGTTTACTTAATCAAAATCCGGTGTTGCGCCCTCGTATGTCTGGCGGCTTGTTCAGCTAAGCAAAAGATATCTTCAGAAGGAACCAGGTAGGCTTTTCTTGCAAGTTGTCGTCGCTGCTTGGAAGAGGCGCAACGAATTCTTCCTATATAGGGAACGATGCTCCGCAGGAACCAGTACTGAAGGTAAGGTGGGCGGCTGACGAATTACACCTCCTAGCCCAGGCTTTCTTCCTTCCGTTCATGGTTTACTTAATCAAAACCCGGTGTTACGCCCTCGTATGTCTGGCGGCTTGTTCAGCAAGGCAAAAGATATCTTCAGAAGGAACCAGGTAGGCTTTTCTTGCAAGTTGTCGTCGCTGCTTGGAAGAGGCGCAACGAATGCTTCCTATATAGGGAACGATGCTCCGCAATAACCAGTACTGAAGGTAAGGTGGGCCGCTGACGAATTACACCTCCTAGCCCAGGCTTTCTTCCTTCCGTTCATGGTTTACTTAATCAAAACCCGGTGTTACGCCCTCGTATATCTGGCGGCTTGTTCAGCAAGGCAAAAGATATCTTCAGAAGGAACCAGGTAGGCTTTTCTCGCAAGTTGTCGTCGCTGCTTTGAAGAGACGCAAAGAATGCTTCCTATATAGGGAACGGTGCTCCGCAGGAACCAGTACTGAAGGTAAGGTGGGCCGCTGACGAATTACACCTCCTAGCCCAGGTTTTCTTCCGTTGATGGTCTTACTTATTCAAAACCAGGTGTTACGCCCTCGTATATCTGGCGGCTTGTTCAGCTTGGCAAAAGATATCTTCAGAAGGAACCAGGTAGGCTTTTCTCGCAAGTTGTCGTCGCTGCTTCGAAGAGGCGCAACGAATGCTTCCTCTATAGGGAACGGTGCTCCGCAGGAACCAGTACTGAAGGTAAGGTGGGCCGCTGACGAATTACACCTCCTAGCCTAGGTTTTCTTCCTTCCGTTCATTGTTTACTTAATCAAAACCCGGTGTTACGCCCTCGTTTGTCTGGCGGCTTGTTCAGCAAGGCAAAAGATATCTTCAGAAGGAACCAGGTAGGCTTTTCTTGCAAGTTGTCGTCGCTGCTTTGAAGAGGCGCAACGAATGCTTCATTTATAGGAAACGGTGCTCCGCAGGAACCAGTACTGAAGGTAATGTGGGCCGCTGACGAATTACACCTCCTAGCCCAGGTTTTCTTCCTTCCGTTCATGGTTTACTAAATCAAAACCCGGTGTTACGCCCTCGTATGTCTTACGGCTTGCTCAGCTAGGCAAAAGTTATCTTCAGAAGGAACCAGGTAGGCTTTTCTCGCAAGTTGTCGTCGCTGCTTTGAAGAGGCGCAACGAATGCTTCCTTTATAGGAAACGGTGCTCCGCAGGAACCAGTACTGAAGGTAAGGGGGGCCGCTGACGAATTACACCTCCTAGCCCAGGCTTTCTTCCTTCCGTTCATGGTTTACTTAATCAAAACCCGGTGTTACGCCCTCGTTTGTCTGGCGGCTTGTTCAGCAAGGCAAAAGATATCTTCAGAAGGAACCAGGTAGGCTTTTCTTGCAAGTTGTCGTCGCTGCTTTGAAGAGGCGCAACGAATGCTTCATTTATAGGAAACGGTGCTCCGCAGGAACCAGTACTGAAGGTAATGTGGGCCGCTGACGAATTACTCCTCCTAGCCCAGGTTTTCTTCCTTCCGTTCATGGTTTACTTAATCAAAACCCGGTGTTACGCCCTCGTATGTCTGGCGGATTGTTCAGCAAGGCAAAAGATATCTTCAGAAGGAACCAGGTAGGCTTTTCTTGCAAGTTGTCGTCGCGGCTTTGAAGAGGCGCAACGAATGCTTCATTTATAGGAAACGGTGCTCCGCAGGAACCAGTACTGAAGGTAATGTGGGCCGCTGACGAATTACACCTCCTAGCCCAGGCTTTCTTCCTTCCGTTCATGGTTTACTTAATCAAAACCCGGTGTTACGCCCTCGTATGTCTGGCGGCTTGTTCAGCAAGGCAAAAGATATCTTCAGAAGGAACCAGGTAGGCTTTTCTTGCAAGTTGTCGTCGCTGCTTTGAAGAGGCGCAACGAATGCTTCATTTATAGGAAACGGTGCTCCGCAGGAACCAGTACAGAAGGTAAGGTGGGCCGCTGACGAATTACACCTCCTGGCCCAGGTTTTCTTCCTTCCGTTCATGGTTTACTTAATCAAAACCCGGTGTTACGCCCTCGTATGTCTTACGGCTTGTTCAGCTAGGCAAAAGTTATCTTAGGAAGGAACCAGGTAGGCTTTTCTCGCAAGTTGTCGTCGCTGCTTTGAAGAGGCGCAACGAATGCTTCCTTTATAGGAGACGGTGCTCCGCACGAACCAGTACTGAAGGTAAGGTGGGCCGCTGACGAATTGCACCTCCTAGCCCAGGTTTTCTTCCTTGCGTTCATGGTTTACTTAATCAAAACCCGGTGTTACGCCCTCGTATGTCTGGCGGATTGTTCAGCAAGGCAAAAGATATCTTCAGAAGGAACCAGGTAGGCTTTTCTTGCAAGTTGTCGTCGCTGCTTTGAAGAGGCGCAACGAATGCTTCATTTATAGGAAACGGTGCTCCGCAGGAACCAGTACTGAAGGTAAGGTGGGCCGCTGACGAGTTACACCTCCTAGCCCAGGTTTTCTTCCTTCCGTTCATGGTTTAGTTAATCAAAACCCGGTGTTACGAGCTCGCATGTCTGGCGGCTTGTTTACCTAGGCAAAAGTTATCTTCAGAAGCAACCAGGGAGGCTTTTCTTGCAAGTTGTCGTCGCTGCTTTGAAGGGGCGCCACGAATGCTTCCTATATAGGGAACGGTGCTCCGCAGGAACCAGTACTGAAGGTAAGGTGGGCCGCTGACGAATTACACCTCCTAGCCCAGGTTTTCTTCCTTCCGTTCATGGTTTACTTAATCAAAACCCGGTGTTACGCCCTCGTATGTCTGGCGGATTGTTCAGCAAGGCAAAATATATCTTCAGAAGGAACCAGGTAGGCTTTTCTTGCAAGTTGTCGTCGCTGCTTTGAAGAGGCGCAACGAATGCTTCATTTATAGGAAACGGTGCTCCGCAGGAACCAGTACTGAAGGTAAGGTGGGCCGCTGACGAATTACACCTAGCCCAGGCTTTCTTCCTTCCGTTCATGGTTTACTTAATCAAAACCCGGTGTTGCGCCCTCGTATGTCTGGCGGCTTGTTCAGCTAGGCAAAAGATATCTTCAGAAGGAACCAGGTAGGCTTTTCTTGCAAGTTGTCGTCGCTGCTTGGAAGAGGCGCAACGAATTCTTCCTATATAGGGAACGATGCTCCGCAGGAACCAGTACTGAAGGTAAGGTGGGCCGCTGACGAATTACACCTCCTAGCCCAGGCTTTCTTCCTTCCGTTCATGGTTTACTTAATCAAAACCCGGTGTTACGCCCTCGTATGTCTGGCGGCTTGTTCAGCAAGGCAAAAGATATCTTCAGAAGGAACCAGGTAGGCTTTTCTTGCAAGTTGTCGTCGCTGCTTGGAAGAGGCGCAACGAATGCTTCCTATATAGGGAACGATGCTCCGCAATAACCAGTACTGAAGGTAAGGTGGGCCGCTGACGAATTACACCTCCTAGCCCAGGCTTTCTTCCTTCCGTTCATGGTTTACTTAATCAAAACCCGGTGTTACGCCCTCGTATATCTGGCGGCTTGTTCAGCAAGGCAAAAGATATCTTCAGAAGGAACCAGGTAGGCCTTTCTCGCAAGTTGTCGTCGCTGCTTTGAAGAGGCGCAACGAATGCTTCCTATATAGGGAACGGTGCCCCGCAGGAATCAGTACTGAAGGTAAGGTGGGCCGCTGACGAATTACACCTCCTAGCCCAGGCTTTCCTCCTTCCGTTCATGGTTTACTTAATCAAAACCCGGTGTTACGCCCTCGTATGTCTGGCGGCTTGTTCAGCAAGGCAAAAGATATCTTCAGAAGGAACCAGGTAGGCTTTTCTCGCAAGTTGTCGTCGCTGCTTTGAAGAGGCGCAAAGAATGCTTCCTATATAGGGAACGGTGCTCCGCAGGAACCAGTACTGAAGGTAAGGTGGGCCGCTGACGAATTACACCTCCTAGCCCAGGTTTTCTTCCGTTGATGGTCTTACTTATTCAAAACCAGGTGTTACGCCCTCGTATATCTGGCGGCTTGTTCAGCTTGGCAAAAGATATCTTCAGAAGGAACCAGGTAGGCTTTTCTCGCAAGTTGTCGTCGCTGCTTCGAAGAGGCGCAACGAATGCTTCATTTATAGGAAACGGTGCTCCGCACGAACCAGTACTGAAGGTAATGTGGGCCGCTGACGAATTACACCTCCTAGCCCAGGTTTTCTTCCTTCCGTTCATGGTTTACTTAATCAAAACCCGGTGTTACGCCCTCGTATATCTGGCGGCTTGTTCAGCTAGGCCAGAGATATCTTCAGAAGGAACCAGGTAGGCTTTTCTCGCAAATTGTCGTCGCCGCTTTGAAGAGGCGCAACGAATGCTTCCTTTATAGGAAACGGTGCTCCGCAGGAACCAGTACTGAAGGTAAGGGGGGCCGCTGACGAATTACACCTCCTAGCCCAGGCTTTCTTCCTTCCGTTCATGGTTTACTTAATCAAAACCCGGTGTTACGCCCTCGTTTGTCTGGCGGCTTGTTCAGCAAGGCAAAAGATATCTTCAGAAGGAACCAGGTAGGCTTTTCTTGCAAGTTGTCGTCGCTGCTTTGAAGAGGCGCAACGAATGCTTCATTTATAGGAAACGGTGCTCCGCAGGAACCAGTACTGAAGGTAATGTGGGCCGCTGACGAATTACACCTCCTAGCCCAGGTTTTCTTCCTTCCGTTCATGGTTTACTTAATCAAAACCCGGTGTTACGCCCTCGTATGTCTGGCGGATTGTTCAGCAAGGCAAAAGATATCTTCAGAAGGAACCAGGTAGGCTTTTCTTGCAAGTTGTCGTCGCTGCTTTGAAGAGGCGCAACGAATGCTTCATTTATAGGAAACGGTGCTCCGCAGGAACCAGTACTGAAGGTAATGTGGGCCGCTGACGAATTACACCTCCTAGCCCAGGTTTTCTTCCTTCCGTTCATGGTTTACTTAATCAAAACCCGGTGTTACGCCCTCGTATGTCTGGCGGCTTGTTCAGCAAGGCAAAAGATATCTTCAGAAGGAACCAGGTAGGCTTTTCTTGCAAGTTGTCGTCGCTGCTTTGAAGAGGCGCAACGAATGCTTCATTTATAGGAAACGGTGCTCCGCAGGAACCAGTACCAGGAACCAGGTAAGGTGGGCCGCTGACGAATTACACCTCCTAGCCCAGGCTTTCTTCCTTCCGTTCATGGTTTACTTAATCAAAACCCGGTGTTACGCCCTCGTATGTCTGGCGGATTGTTCAGCAAGGCAAAAGATATCTTCAGAAGGAACCAGGTAGGCTTTTCTTGCAAGTTGTCGTCGCTGCTTTGAAGAGGCGCAACGAATGCTTCATTTATAGGAAACGGTGCTCCGCAGGAACCAGTACTGAAGGTAAGGTGGGCCGCTGACGAGTTACACCTCCTAGCCCAGGTTTTCTTCCTTCCGTTCATGGTTTAGTTAATCAAAACCCGGTGTTACGAGCTCGCATGTCTGGCGGCTTGTTTACCTAGGCAAAAGTTATCTTCAGAAGCAACCAGGGAGGCTTTTCTTGCAAGTTGTCGTCGCTGCTTTGAAGAGGCGCAACGAATGCTTCATTTATAGGAAACGGTGCTCCGCAGGAACCAGTACTGAAGGTAAGGTGGGCCGCTGACGAGTTACACCTCCTAGCCCAGGTTTTCTTCCTTCCGTTCATGGTTTACTTAATCAAAACCCGGTGTTACGCCCTCGTATATCTGGCGGCTTGTTCAGCAAGGCAAAAGATATCTTCAGAAGGAACCAGGTAGGCCTTTCTCGCAAGTTGTTGTCGCTGCTTTGAAGAGGCGCAACGAATGCTTCCTATATAGGGAACGGTGCCCCGCAGGAATCAGTACTGAAGGTAAGGTGGGCCGCTGACGAATTACACCTCCTAGCCCAGGCTTTCCTCCTTCCGTTCATGGTTTACTTAATCAAAACCCGGTGTTACGCCCTCGTATGTCTGGCGGCTTGTTCAGCAAGGCAAAAGATATCTTCAGAAGGAACCAGGTAGGCTTTTCTCGCAAGTTGTCGTCGCTGCTTTGAAGAGGCGCAAAGAATGCTTCCTATATAGGGAACGGTGCTCCGCAGGAACCAGTACTGAAGGTAAGGTGGGCCGCTGACGAATTACACCTCCTAGCCCAGGTTTTCTTCCGTTGATGGTCTTACTTATTCAAAACCAGGTGTTACGCCCTCGTATATCTGGCGGCTTGTTCAGCTTGGCAAAAGATATCTTCAGAAGGAACCAGGTAGGCTTTTCTCGCAAGTTGTCGTCGCTGCTTCGAAGAGGCGCAACGAATGCTTCATTTATAGGAAACGGTGCTCCGCACGAACCAGTACTGAAGGTAATGTGGGCCGCTGACGAATTACACCTCCTAGCCCAGGTTTTCTTCCTTCCGTTCATGGTTTACTTAATCAAAACCCGGTGTTACGCCCTCGTATATCTGGCGGCTTGTTCAGCTAGGCCAGAGATATCTTCAGAAGGAACCAGGTAGGCTTTTCTCGCAAATTGTCGTCGCCGCTTTGAAGAGGCGCAACGAATGCTTCCTTTATAGGAAACGGTGCTCCGCAGGAACCAGTACTGAAGGTAAGGGGGGCCGCTGACGAATTACACCTCCTAGCCCAGGCTTTCTTCCTTCCGTTCATGGTTTACTTAATCAAAACCCGGTGTTACGCCCTCGTTTGTCTGGCGGCTTGTTCAGCAAGGCAAAAGATATCTTCAGAAGGAACCAGGTAGGCTTTTCTTGCAAGTTGTCGTCGCTGCTTTGAAGAGGCGCAACGAATGCTTCATTTATAGGAAACGGTGCTCCGCAGGAACCAGTACTGAAGGTAATGTGGGCCGCTGACGAATTACACCTCCTAGCCCAGGTTTTCTTCCTTCCGTTCATGGTTTACTTAATCAAAACCCGGTGTTACGCCCTCGTATGTCTGGCGGATTGTTCAGCAAGGCAAAAGATATCTTCAGAAGGAACCAGGTAGGCTTTTCTTGCAAGTTGTCGTCGCTGCTTTGAAGAGGCGCAACGAATGCTTCATTTATAGGAAACGGTGCTCCGCAGGAACCAGTACTGAAGGTAATGTGGGCCGCTGACGAATTACACCTCCTAGCCCAGGTTTTCTTCCTTCCGTTCATGGTTTACTTAATCAAAACCCGGTGTTACGCCCTCGTATGTCTGGCGGCTTGTTCAGCAAGGCAAAAGATATCTTCAGAAGGAACCAGGTAGGCTTTTCTTGCAAGTTGTCGTCGCTGCTTTGAAGAGGCGCAACGAATGCTTCATTTATAGGAAACGGTGCTCCGCAGGAACCAGTACTGAAGGTTAGGTGGGCCGCTGACGAATTACACCTCCTAGCCCAGGTTTTCTTCCTTCCGTTCATGGTTTACTTAATCAAAACCCGGTGTTACGCCCTCGTATGTCTGGCGGATTGTTCAGCAAGGCAAAAGATATCTTCAGAAGGAACCAGGTAGGCTTTTCTTGCAAGTTGTCGTCGCTGCTTTGAAGAGGCGCAACGAATGCTTCATTTATAGGAAACGGTGCTCCGCAGGAACCAGTACCAGGAACCAGGTAAGGTGGGCCGCTGACGAATTACACCTCCTAGCCCAGGCTTTCTTCCTTCCGTTCATGGTTTACTTAATCAAAACCCGGTGTTACGCCCTCGTATGTCTGGCGGCTTGTTCAGCAAGGCAAAAGATATCTTCAGAAGGAACCAGGTAGGCTTTTCTTGCAAGTTGTCGTCGCTGCTTTGAAGAGGCGCAACGAATGCTTCCTATATAGGGAACGGTGCTCCGCATAAACCAGTACGAAGGTAAGGTGGGCCGCTGACGAATTACACCTCCTAGCCCAGGTTTTCTTCCTTCCGTTCATGATTTACTTAATCAAAACCCGGAGTTACGCCCTCGTATGTCTGGCGGCTTGTTCAGCTAGGCAAACGTTATCTTCAGAAGGAACCAGGTAGGCTTTTCTCGCAAGTTGTCGTCGCTGCTTTGAAGAGGCGCAAAGAATGCTTCCTATATAGGGAACGGTGCTCCGCAGAAAACAGTACTGAAGGTAAGGTGGGCCGCTGACGAATTACACCTCCTAGCCCAGGTTTTCTTCCGTTGATGGTCTTACTTATTCAAAACCAGGTGTTACGCCCTCGTATATCTGGCGGCTTGTTCAGCTTGGCAAAAGATATCTTCAGAAGGAACCAGGTAGGCTTTTCTCGCAAGTTGTCGTCGCTGCTTTGGAGAGGCGCAACGAATGCTTCCTCTATAGGGAACGGTGCTCCGCAGGAACCAGTACTGAAGGTAAGGTGGGCCGCTGACGAATTACACCTCCTAGCCCAGGTTTTCTTCCTTCCCTTCATTGTTTACTTAATCAAAACCCGGTGTTATGCAATCGTATGTCTGGCGGCTTGTTCAGCTAGGCAAAAGTTATCTTCAGAAGGAACCAGGTAGGCTTTTCTCGCAAGTGGTCGTCGCTGCTTTGAAGAGGCGCAACGAATGCTTCCTTTATAGGAAACGGTGCTCCGCAGGAACCAGTACAGAAGGTAAGGTGGGCCGCTGACGAATTACACCTCCTAGCCCAGGTTTTCTTCCTTCCGTTCATGGTTTACTTAATCAAAACCCGGTGTTACGCCCTCGTATGTCTTACGGCTTGTTCAGCTAGGCAAAAGTTATCTTAGGAAGGAACCAGGTAGGCTTTTCTCGCAAGTTGTCGTCGCTGCTTTGAAGAGGCGCAACGAATGCTTCCTTTATAGGAAACGGTGCTCCGCACGAACCAGTACTGAAGGTAAGGTGGGCCGCTGACGAATTGCACCTCCTAGCCCAGGTTTTCTTCCTTCCGTTCATGGTTTACTTAATCAAAACCCGGTGTTACGCCCTCGTATGTCTGGCGGCTTGTTCAGCTAGGCAAACGTTATCTTCAGAAGGAACCAGGTAGGTTTTTTTCGCAAGTTGTCGTAGCTGCTTTGAAGAGGCGCAAGGAATGCTTCATTTATAGGAAACGGTGCTCCGCAGGAACCAGTACAGAAGGTAAGGTGGGCCGCTGACGAATTACACCTCCTAGCCCAGGCTTTCTTCCTTCCGTTCATGGTTTACTTAATCAAAACCCGGTGTTACGCCCTCGTATATCTGGCGGCTTGTTCAGCTTGGCAAAAGATATCTTCAGAAGGAACCAGGTAGGCTTTTCTCGCAAGTTGTCGTCGCTGCTTCGAAGAGGCGCAACGAATGCTTCCTCTATAGGGAACGGTGCTCCGCAGGAACCAGTACTGAAGGTAAGGTTGGCCGCTGACGAATTACACCTCCTAGCCCAGGTTTTCTTCCTTCCGTTCATGGTTTACTTAATCAAAACCCGGTGTTACGCCCTCGTATGTCTGGCGGATTGTTCAGCAAGGCAAAATATATCTTCAGAAGGAACCAGGTAGGCTTTTCTTGCAAGTTGTCGTCGCTGCTTTGAAGAGGCGCAACGAATGCTTCATTTATAGGAAACGGTGCTCCGCAGGAACCAGTACTGAAGGTAAGGTGGGCCGCTGACGAATTACACCTAGCCCAGGTTTTCTTCCTTCCGTTCATGGTTTACTTAATCAAAACCCGGTGTTACGAGCTCGCATGTCTGGCGGCTTGTTTACCTAGGCAAAAGTTATCTTCAAAAGCAACCAGGGAGGCTTTTCTCGCAAGTTGTCGTCGCTGCTTTGAAGAGGCGCCACGAATGCTTCCTATATAGGGAACGGTGCTCCGCAGGAACCAGTACTGAAGGTAAGGTGGGCCGCTGACGAATTACACCTCCTAGCCCAGGTTTTCTTCCTTCCGTTCATGGTTTACTTAATCAAAACCCGGTGTTGCGCCCTCGTATGTCTGGCGGCTTGTTCAGCTAGGCAAACGTTATCTTCAGAAGGAACCAGGTAGGTTTTTTTCGCAAGTTGTCGTCGCTGCTTTGAAGAGGCGCAAGGAATGCTTCATTTATAGGAAACAGTGCTCCGCAGGAACCAGTACTAAAGGTAAGGTGGGCCGCTGACGAATTATACCTCCTAGCCCAAATTTTCTTCCTTCCGTTCATTGTTTACTTAATCAAAATCCGGTGTTGCGCCCTCGTATGTCTGGCGGCTTGTTCAGCTAGGCAAAAGATATCTTCAGAAGGAACCAGGTAGGCTTTTCTTGCAAGTTGTCGTCGCTGCTTGGAAGAGGCGCAACGAATGCTTCCTATATAGGGAACGATGCTCCGCAATAACCAGTACTGAAGGTAAGGTGGGCCGCTGACGAATTACACCTCCTAGCCCAGGCTTTCTTCCTTCCGTTCATGGTTTACTTAATCAAAACCCGGTGTTACGCCCTCGTATATCTGGCGGCTTGTTCAGCAAGGCAAAAGATATCTTCAGAAGGAACCAGGTAGGCCTTTCTCGCAAGTTGTCGTCGCTGCTTTGAAGAGGCGCAAAGAATGCTTCCTATATAGGGAACGGTGCTCCGCAGGAACCAGTACTGAAGGTAAGGTGGGCCGCTCACGAATTACACCTCCTAGCCCAGGTTTTCTTCCGTTGATGGTCTTACTTATTCAAAACCAGGTGTTACGCCCTCGTATATCTGGCGGCTTGTTCAGCTTGGCAAAAGATATCTTCAGAAGGAACCAGGTAGGCTTTTCTCGCAAGTGGTCGTCGCTGCTTTGAAGAGGCGCAACGAATGCTTCCTTTATAGGAAACGGTGCTCCGCAGGAACCAGTACTGAAGGTAAGGTGGGCCGCTGACGAATTACACCTCCTAGCCCAGGTTTTGTTCCTTCCGTTCATGGTTTACTTAATCAAAACCCGGTGTTACGCCCTCGTATGTCTTACGGCTTGTTCAGCTAGGCAAAAGTTATCTTAGGAAGGAACCAGGTAGGCTTTTCTCGCAAGTTGTCGTCGCTGCTTTGAAGAGGCGCAACGAATGCTTCCTTTATAGGAAACGGTGCTCCGCAGGAACCAGTACTGAAGGTAACGTGGGCCGCTGACGAATTGCACCTCCTAGCCCAGGTTTTCTTCCTTCCGTTCATGGTTTACTTATTCAAAACCCGGTGTTACGCCCTCGTGTATCTGGCGGCTTGTTCAGCTAGGCAAAAGATATCTTCAGAAGGAACCAGGTAGGCTTTTCTCGCAAATTGTCGTCGCCGCTTTGAAGAGGCGCAACGAATGCTTCATTTATAGGAAACGGTGCTCCGCAGGAACCAGTACTGAAGGTAAGGTGGGCCGCTGACGAATTACACCTCCTAGCCCAGGTTTTCTTCCTTCCGTTCATGGTTTACTTAATCAAAACCCGGTGTTACGCCCTCGTATGTCTGGCGGATTGTTCAGCAAGGCAAAAGATATCTTCAGAAGGAACCAGGTAGGCTTTTCTCGCAAGTTGTCGTCGCTGCTTTGAAGAGGCGCAACGAATGCTTCATTTATAGGAAACGGTGCTCCGCAGGAACCAGTACTGAAGGTAAGGTGGGCCGCTGACGAATTACACCTCCTAGCCCAGGTTTTCTTCCTTCCGTTCATGGTTTACTTAATCAAAACCCGGTGTTACGAGCTCGCATGTCTGGCGGCTTGTTTACCTAGGCAAAAGTTATCTTCAGAAGCAACCAGGGAGGCTTTTCTCGCAAGTTGTCGTCGCTGCTATGAAGAGGCGCCACGAATGCTTCCTATATAGGGAACGGTGCTCCGCAGGAACCAGTACTGAAGGTAAGGTGGGCCGCTGACGAATTACACCTCCTAGCCCAGGTTTTCTTCCTTCCGTTCATTGTTTACTTAATCAAAACCCGGTGTTGCGCCCTCGTATGTCTGGCGGCTTGTTCAGCTAGGCAAACGTTATCTTCAGAAGGAACCAGGTAGGTTTTTTTCGCAAGTTGTCGTAGCTGCTTTGAAGAGGCGCAAGGAATGCTTCATTTATAGGAAACGGTGCTCCGCAGGAACCAGTACAGAAGGTAAGGTGGGCCGCTGACGAATTACACCTCCTAGCCCAGGCTTTCTTCCTTCCGTTCACGGTTTACTTAATCAAAACCCGGTGTTACGCCCTCGTATATCTGGCGGCTTGTTCAGCTTGGCAAAAGATATCTTCAGAAGGAACCAGGTAGGCTTTTCTCGCAAGTTGTCGTCGCTGCTTCGAAGAGGCGCAACGAATGCTTCCTCTATAGGGAATGGTGCTCCGCAGGAACCAGTACTGAAGGTAAGGTGGGCCGCTGACGAATTACACCTCCTAGCCCAGGTTTTCTTCCTTCCGTTCATGGTTTACTTAATCAAAACCCGGTGTTACGCCCTCGTATGTCTGGCGGCTTGTTCAGCAAGGCAAAAGATATCTTCAGAAGGAACCAGGTAGGCTTTTCTTGCAAGTTGTCGTCGCTGCTTTGAAGAGGCGCAACGAATGCTTCATTTATAGGAAACGGTGCTCCGCAGGAACCAGTACTGAAGGTAAGGTGGGCCGCTGACGAATTACACCTAGCCCAGGTTTTCTTCCTTCCGTTCATGGTTTACTTAATCAAAACCCGGTGTTACGAGCTCGCATGTCTGGCGGCTTGTTTACCTAGGCAAAAGTTATCTTCAAAAGCAACCAGGGAGGCTTTTCTCGCAAGTTGTCGTCGCTGCTTTGAAGAGGCGCCACGAATGCTTCCTATATAGGGAACGGTGCTCCGCAGGAACCAGTACTGAAGGTAAGGTGGGCCGCTGACGAATTACACCTCCTAGCCCAGGTTTTCTTCCTTCCGTTCATTGTTTACTTAATCAAAACCCGGTGTTGCGCCCTCGTATGTCTGGCGGCTTGTTCAGCTAGGCAAACGTTATCTTTAGAAGGAACCAGGTAGGTTTTTTTCGCAAGTTGTCGTCGCTGCTTTGAAGAGGCGCAAGGAATGCTTCATTTATAGGAAACAGTGCTCCGCAGGAACCAGTACTGAAGGTAAGGTGGGCCGCTGACGAATTACACCTCCTAGCCCAAGTTTTCTTCCTTCCGTTCACTGTTTACTTAATCAAAATCCGGTGTTGCGCCCTCGTATGTCTGGCGGCTTGTTCAGCTAGGCAAAAGATATCTTCAGAAGGAACCAGGTAGGCTTTTCTTGCAAGTTGTCGTTGGAAGAGGCGCAACGAATTCTTCCTATATAGGGAACGATGCTCCGCAGGAACCAGTACTGAAGGTAAGGTGGGCCGCTGAGGAATTACACCTCCTAGCCCAGGTTTTCTTCCGTTGATGGTCTTACTTATTCAAAACCAGGTGTTACGCCCTCGTATATCTGGCGGCTTGTTCAGCTTGGCAAAGATATCTTCAGAAGGAACCAGGTAGGCTTTTCTCGCAAGTTGTCGTCGCTGCTTTGAAGAGGCGCAACGAATACTTCCTTTATAGGAAACGGTGCTCCGCAGGAACCAGTACTGAAGGTAAGGTGGGCCGCTGAAGAATTACACCTCCTAGCCCAGGTTTTCTTCCTTCCGTTCATGGTTTACTTAATCAAAACCCCGTGTTACGCCCTCGTATATCTGGCGGCTTGTTCAGCTAGGCCAGAGATATCTTCAGAAGGAACCAGGTAGGCTTTTCTCGCAAATTGTCGTCGCCGCTTTGAAGAGGCGCAACGAATGCTTCCTTTATAGGAAACGGTGCTCCGCAGGAACCAGTACTGAAGGTAAGGGGGGCCGCTGACGAATTACACCTCCTAGCCCAGGCTTTCTTCCTTCCGTTCATGGTTTACTTAATCAAAACCCGGTGTTACGCCCTCGTTTGTCTGGCGGCTTGTTCAGCAAGGCAAAAGATATCTTCAGAAGGAACCAGGTAGGCTTTTCTTGCAAGTTGTCGTCGCTGCTTTGAAGAGGCGCAACGAATGCTTCATTTATAGGAAACGGTGCTCCGCAGGAACCAGTACTGAAGGTAATGTGGGCCGCTGACGAATTACACCTCCTAGCCCAGGTTTTCTTCCGTTGATGGTCTTACTTATTCAAAACCAGGTGTTACGCCCTCGTATATCTGGCGGCTTGTTCAGCTTGGCAAAAGATATCATCAGAAGGAACCAGGTAGGCTTTTCTCGCAAGTTGTCGTCGCTGCTTCGAAGAGGCGCAACGAATGCTTCATTTATAGGAAACGGTGCTCCGCACGAACCAGTACTGAAGGTAATGTGGGCCGCTGACGAATTACACCTCCTAGCCCAGGTTTTCTTCCTTCCGTTCATGGTTTACTTAATCAAAACCCGGTGTTACGCCCTCGTATATCTGGCGGCATGTTCAGCTAGGCCAGAGATATCTTCAGAAGGAACCAGGTAGGCTTTTCTCGCAAATTGTCGTCGCCGCTTTGAAGAGGCGCAACGAATGCTTCCTTTATAGGAAACGGTGCTCCGCAGGAACCAGTACTGAAGGTAAGGGGGGCCGCTGACGAATTACACCTCCTAGCCCAGGCTTTCTTCCTTCCGTTCATGGTTTACTTAATCAAAACCCGGTGTTACGCCCTCGTATATCTGGCGGCATGTTCAGCTAGGCCAGAGATATCTTCAGAAGGAACCAGGTAGGCTTTTCTCGCAAATTGTCGTCGCCGCTTTGAAGAGGCGCAACGAATGCTTCCTTTATAGGAAACGGTGCTCCGCAGGAACCAGTACTGAAGGTAAGGGGGGCCGCTGACGAATTACACCTCCTAGCCCAGGCTTTCTTCCTTCCGTTCATGGTTTACTTAATCAAAACCCGGTGTTACGCCCTCGTATATCTGGCGGCTTGTTCAGCTTGGCAAAAGATATCTTCAGAAGGAACCAGGTAGGCTTTTCTCGCAAGTTGTCGTCGCTGCTTCGAAGAGGCGCAACGAATGCTTCCTCTATAGGGAATGGTGCTCCGCAGGAACCAGTACTGAAGGTAAGGTGGGCCGCTGACGAATTACACCTCCTAGCCCAGGTTTTCTTCCTTCCGTTCATTGTTTACTTAATCAAAACCCGGTGTTGCGCCCTCGTATGTCTGGCGGCTTGTTCAGCTAGGCAAACGTTATCTTCAGAAGGAACCAGGTAGGTTTTTTTCGCAAGTTGTCGTAGCTGCTTTGAAGAGGCGCAAGGAATGCTTCATTTATAGGAAACGGTGCTCCGCAGGAACCAGTACAGAAGGTAAGGTGGGCCGCTGACGAATTACACCTCCTAGCCCAGGCTTTCTTCCTTCCGTTCATGGTTTACTTAATCAAAACCCGGTGTTACGCCCTCGTATATCTGGCGGCTTGTTCAGCTTGGCAAAAGATATCTTCAGAAGGAACCAGGTAGGCTTTTCTCGCAAGTTGTCGTCGCTGCTTCGAAGAGGCGCAACGAATGCTTCCTCTATAGGGAATGGTGCTCCGCAGGAACCAGTACTGAAGGTAAGGTGGGCCGCTGACGAATTACACCTCCTAGCCCAGGTTTTCTTCCTTCCGTTCATGGTTTACTTAATCAAAACCCGGTGTTACGCCCTCGTATGTCTGGCGGCTTGTTCAGCTAAGCAAAAGATATCTTCAGAAGGAACCAGGTAGGCTTTTCTTGCAAGTTGTCGTCGCTGCTTGGAAGAGGCGCAACGAATGCTTCATTTATAGGAAACGGTGCTCCGCAGGAACCAGTACTGAAGGTTAGGTGGGCCGCTGACGAATTACACCTAGCCCAGGTTTTCTTCCTTCCGTTCATGGTTTACTTAATCAAAACCCGGTGTTACGAGCTCGCATGTCTGGCGGCTTGTTTACCTAGGCAAAAGTTATCTTCAAAAGCAACCAGGGAGGCTTTTCTCGCAAGTTGTCGTCGCTGCTTTGAAGAGGCGCCACGAATGCTTCCTATATAGGGAACGGTGCTCCGCAGGAACCAGTACTGAAGGTAAGGTGGGCCGCTGACGAATTACACCTCCTAGCCCAGGTTTTCTTCCTTCCGTTCATTGTTTACTTAATCAAAACCCGGTGTTGCGCCCTCGTATGTCTGGCGGCTTGTTCAGCTAGGCAAACGTTATCTTCAGAAGGAACCAGGTAGGTTTTTTTCGCAAGTTGTCGTCGCTGCTTTGAAGAGGCGCAAGGAATGCTTCATTTATAGGAAACAGTGCTCCGCAGGAACCAGTACTGAAGGTAAGGTGGGCCGCTGACGAATTACACCTCCTAGCCCAAGTTTTCTTCCTTCCGTTCATTGTTTACTTAATCAAAATCCGGTGTTGCGCCCTCGTATGTCTGGCGGCTTGTTCAGCTAAGCAAAAGATATCTTCAGAAGGAACCAGGTAGGCTTTTCTTGCAAGTTGTCGTCGCTGCTTGGAAGAGGCGCAACGAATTCTTCCTATATAGGGAACGATGCTCCGCAGGAACCAGTACTGAAGGTAAGGTGGGCGGCTGACGAATTACACCTCCTAGCCCAGGCTTTCTTCCTTCCGTTCATGGTTTACTTAATCAAAACCCGGTGTTACGCCCTCGTATGTCTGGCGGCTTGTTCAGCAAGGCAAAAGATATCTTCAGAAGGAACCAGGTAGGCTTTTCTTGCAAGTTGTCGTCGCTGCTTGGAAGAGGCGCAACGAATGCTTCCTATATAGGGAACGATGCTCCGCAATAACCAGTACTGAAGGTAAGGTGGGCCGCTGACGAATTACACCTCCTAGCCCAGGTTTTCTTCCGTTGATGGTCTTACTTATTCAAAACCAGGTGTTACGCCCTCGTATATCTGGCGGCTTGTTCAGCTTGGCAAAAGATATCTTCAGAAGGAACCAGGTAGGCTTTTCTCGCAAGTTGTCGTCGCTGCTTCGAAGAGGCGCAACGAATGCTTCCTCTATAGGGAACGGTGCTCCGCAGGAACCAGTACTGAAGGTAAGGTGGGCCGCTGACCAATTACACCTCCTAGCCTAGGTTTTCTTCCTTCCGTTCATTGTTTACTTAATCAAAACCCGGTGTTACGCCCTCGTTTGTCTGGCGGCTTGTTCAGCAAGGCAAAAGATATCTTCAGAAGGAACCAGGTAGGCTTTTCTTGCAAGTTGTCGTCGCTGCTTTGAAGAGGCGCAACGAATGCTTCATTTATAGGAAACGGTGCTCCGCAGGAACCAGTACTGAAGGTAATGTGGGCCGCTGACGAATTACACCTCCTAGCCCAGGTTTTCTTCCTTCCGTTCATGGTTTACTTAATCAAAACCCGGTGTTACGCCCTCGTATGTCTTACGGCTTGCTCAGCTAGGCAAAAGTTATCTTCAGAAGGAACCAGGTAGGCTTTTCTCGCAAGTTGTCGTCGCTGCTTTGAAGAGGCGCAACGAATACTTCCTTTATAGGAAACGGTGCTCCGCAGGAACCAGTACTGAAGGTAAGGTGGGCCGCTGAAGAATTACACCTCCTAGCCCAGGTTTTCTTCCTTCCGTTCATGGTTTACTTAATCAAAACCCCGTGTTACGCCCTCGTATATCTGGCGGCTTGTTCAGCTAGGCCAGAGATATCTTCAGAAGGAACCAGGTAGGCTTTTCTCGCAAATTGTCGTCGCCGCTTTGAAGAGGCGCAACGAATGCTTCCTTTATAGGAAACGGTGCTCCGCAGGAACCAGTACTGAAGGTAAGGGGGGCCGCTGACGAATTACACCTCCTAGCCCAGGCTTTCTTCCTTCCGTTCATGGTTTACTTAATCAAAACCCGGTGTTACGCCCTCGTTTGTCTGGCGGCTTGTTCAGCAAGGCAAAAGATATCTTCAGAAGGAACCAGGTAGGCTTTTCTTGCAAGTTGTCGTCGCTGCTTTGAAGAGGCGCAACGAATGCTTCATTTATAGGAAACGGTGCTCCGCAGGAACCAGTACTGAAGGTAATGTGGGCCGCTGACGAATTACACCTCCTAGCCCAGGTTTTCTTCCGTTGATGGTCTTACTTATTCAAAACCAGGTGTTACGCCCTCGTATATCTGGCGGCTTGTTCAGCTTGGCAAAAGATATCTTCAGAAGGAACCAGGTAGGCTTTTCTCGCAAGTTGTCGTCGCTGCTTCGAAGAGGCGCAACGAATGCTTCATTTATAGGAAACGGTGCTCCGCACGAACCAGTACTGAAGGTAATGTGGGCCGCTGACGAATTACACCTCCTAGCCCAGGTTTTCTTCCTTCCGTTCATGGTTTACTTAATCAAAACCCGGTGTTACGCCCTCGTATATCTGGCGGCATGTTCAGCTAGGCCAGAGATATCTTCAGAAGGAACCAGGTAGGCTTTTCTCGCAAATTGTCGTCGCCGCTTTGAAGAGGCGCAACGAATGCTTCCTTTATAGGAAACGGTGCTCCGCAGGAACCAGTACTGAAGGTAAGGGGGGCCGCTGACGAATTACACCTCCTAGCCCAGGCTTTCTTCCTTCCGTTCATGGTTTACTTAATCAAAACCCGGTGTTACGCCCTCGTATATCTGGCGGCTTGTTCAGCTTGGCAAAAGATATCTTCAGAAGGAACCAGGTAGGCTTTTCTCGCAAGTTGTCATCGCTGCTTCGAAGAGGCGCAACGAATGCTTCCTCTATAGGGAATGGTGCTCCGCAGGAACCAGTACTGAAGGTAAGGTGGGCCGCTGACGAATTACACCTCCTAGCCCAGGTTTTCTTCCTTCCGTTCATTGTTTACTTAATCAAAACCCGGTGTTGCGCCCTCGTATGTCTGGCGGCTTGTTCAGCTAGGCAAACGTTATCTTCAGAAGGAACCAGGTAGGTTTTTTCGCAAGTTGTCGTAGCTGCTTTGAAGAGGCGCAAGGAATGCTTCATTTATAGGAAACGGTGCTCCGCAGGAACCAGTACAGAAGGTAAGGTGGGCCGCTGACGAATTACACCTCCTAGCCCAGGCTTTCTTCCTTCCGTTCATGGTTTACTTAATCAAAACCCGGTGTTACGCCCTCGTATATCTGGCGGCTTGTTCAGCTTGGCAAAAGATATCTTCAGAAGGAACCAGGTAGGCTTTTCTCGCAAGTTGTCGTCGCTGCTTCGAAGAGGCGCAACGAATGCTTCCTCTATAGGGAATGGTGCTCCGCAGGAACCAGTACTGAAGGTAAGGTGGGCCGCTGACGAATTACACCTCCTAGCCCAGGTTTTCTTCCTTCCGTTCATGGTTTACTTAATCAAAACCCGGTGTTACGCCCTCGTATGTCTGGCGGCTTGTTCAGCAAGGCAAAAGATATCTTCAGAAGGAACCAGGTAGGCTTTTCTTGCAAGTTGTCGTCGCTGCTTTGAAGAGGCGCAAATAATGCTTCATTTATAGGAAACGGTGCTCCGCAGGAACCAGTACTGAAGGTTAGGTGGGCCGCTGACGAATTACACCTAGCCCAGGTTTTCTTCCTTCCGTTCATGGTTTACTTAATCAAAACCCGGTGTTACGAGCTCGCATGTCTGGCGGCTTGTTTACCTAGGCAAAAGTTATCTTCAAAAGCAACCAGGGAGGCTTTTCTCGCAAGTTGTCGTCGCTGCTTTGAAGAGGCGCCACGAATGCTTCCTATATAGGGAACGGTGCTCCGCAGGAACCAGTACTGAAGGTAAGGTGGGCCGCTGACGAATTACACCTCCTAGCCCAGGTTTTCTTCCTTCCGTTCATTGTTTACTTAATCAAAACCCGGTGTTGCGCCCTCGTATGTCTGGCGGCTTGTTCAGCTAGGCAAACGTTATCTTCAGAAGGAACCAGGTAGGCTTTTCTCGCAAGTTGTCGTCGCTGCTTTGAAGAGGCGCAAGGAATGCTTCATTTATAGGAAACAGTGCTCCGCAGGAACCAGTACTGAAGGTAAGGTGGGCCGCTGACGAATTACACCTCCTAGCCCAAGTTTTCTTCCTTCCGTTCATTGTTTACTTAATCAAAATCCGGTGTTGCGCCCTCGTATGTCTGGCGGCTTGTTCAGCTAAGCAAAAGATATCTTCAGAAGGAACCAGGTAGGCTTTTCTTGCAAGTTGTCGTCGCTGCTTGGAAGAGGCGCAACGAATTCTTCCTATATAGGGAACGATGCTCCGCAGGAACCAGTACTGAAGGTAAGGTGGGCGGCTGACGAATTACACCTCCTAGCCCAGGCTTTCTTCCTTCCGTTCATGGTTTACTTAATCAAAACCCGGTGTTACGCCCTCGTATGTCTGGCGGCTTGTTCAGCAAGGCAAAAGATATCTTCAGAAGGAACCAGGTAGGCTTTTCTTGCAAGTTGTCGTCGCTGCTTGGAAGAGGCGCAACGAATGCTTCCTATATAGGGAACGATGCTCCGCAATAACCAGTACTGAAGGTAAGGTGGGCCGCTGACGAATTACACCTCCTAGCCCAGGCTTTCTTCCTTCCGTTCATGGTTTACTTAATCAAAACCCGGTGTTACGCCCTCGTATATCTGGCGGCTTGTTCAGCAAGGCAAAAGATATCTTCAGAAGGAACCAGGTAGGCTTTTCTCGCAAGTTGTCGTCGCTGCTTTGAAGAGACGCAAAGAATGCTTCCTATATAGGGAACGGTGCTCCGCAGGAACCAGTACTGAAGGTAAGGTGGGCCGCTGACGAATTACACCTCCTAGCCCAGGTTTTCTTCCGTTGATGGTCTTACTTATTCAAAACCAGGTGTTACGCCCTCGTATATCTGGCGGCTTGTTCAGCTTGGCAAAAGATATCTTCAGAAGGAACCAGGTAGGCTTTTCTCGCAAGTTGTCGTCGCTGCTTCGAAGAGGCGCAACGAATGCTTCCTCTATAGGGAACGGTGCTCCGCAGGAACCAGTACTGAAGGTAAGGTGGGCCGCTGACGAATTACACCTCCTAGCCTAGGTTTTCTTCCTTCCGTTCATTGTTTACTTAATCAAAACCCGGTGTTACGCCCTCGTTTGTCTGGCGGCTTGTTCAGCAAGGCAAAAGATATCTTCAGAAGGAACCAGGTAGGCTTTTCTTGCAAGTTGTCGTCGCTGCTTTGAAGAGGCGCAACGAATGCTTCATTTATAGGAAACGGTGCTCCGCAGGAACCAGTACTGAAGGTAATGTGGGCCGCTGACGAATTACACCTCCTAGCCCAGGTTTTCTTCCTTCCGTTCATGGTTTACTAAATCAAAACCCGGTGTTACGCCCTCGTATGTCTTACGGCTTGCTCAGCTAGGCAAAAGTTATCTTCAGAAGGAACCAGGTAGGCTTTTCTCGCAAGTTGTCGTCGCTGCTTTGAAGAGGCGCAACGAATGCTTCCTTTATAGGAAACGGTGCTCCGCAGGAACCAGTACTGAAGGTAAGGGGGGCCGCTGACGAATTACACCTCCTAGCCCAGGCTTTCTTCCTTCCGTTCATGGTTTACTTAATCAAAACCCGGTGTTACGCCCTCGTTTGTCTGGCGGCTTGTTCAGCAAGGCAAAAGATATCTTCAGAAGGAACCAGGTAGGCTTTTCTTGCAAGTTGTCGTCGCTGCTTTGAAGAGGCGCAACGAATGCTTCATTTATAGGAAACGGTGCTCCGCAGGAACCAGTACTGAAGGTAATGTGGGCCGCTGACGAATTACTCCTCCTAGCCCAGGTTTTCTTCCTTCCGTTCATGGTTTACTTAATCAAAACCCGGTGTTACGCCCTCGTATGTCTGGCGGATTGTTCAGCAAGGCAAAAGATATCTTCAGAAGGAACCAGGTAGGCTTTTCTTGCAAGTTGTCGTCGCGGCTTTGAAGAGGCGCAACGAATGCTTCATTTATAGGAAACGGTGCTCCGCAGGAACCAGTACTGAAGGTAATGTGGGCCGCTGACGAATTACACCTCCTAGCCCAGGCTTTCTTCCTTCCGTTCATGGTTTACTTAATCAAAACCCGGTGTTACGCCCTCGTATGTCTGGCGGCTTGTTCAGCAAGGCAAAAGATATCTTCAGAAGGAACCAGGTAGGCTTTTCTTGCAAGTTGTCGTCGCTGCTTTGAAGAGGCGCAACGAATGCTTCATTTATAGGAAACGGTGCTCCGCAGGAACCAGTACAGAAGGTAAGGTGGGCCGCTGACGAATTACACCTCCTGGCCCAGGTTTTCTTCCTTCCGTTCATGGTTTACTTAATCAAAACCCGGTGTTACGCCCTCGTATGTCTTACGGCTTGTTCAGCTAGGCAAAAGTTATCTTAGGAAGGAACCAGGTAGGCTTTTCTCGCAAGTTGTCGTCGCTGCTTTGAAGAGGCGCAACGAATGCTTCCTTTATAGGAGACGGTGCTCCGCACGAACCAGTACTGAAGGTAAGGTGGGCCGCTGACGAATTGCACCTCCTAGCCCAGGTTTTCTTCCTTGCGTTCATGGTTTACTTAATCAAAACCCGGTGTTACGCCCTCGTATGTCTGGCGGATTGTTCAGCAAGGCAAAAGATATCTTCAGAAGGAACCAGGTAGGCTTTTCTTGCAAGTTGTCGTCGCTGCTTTGAAGAGGCGCAACGAATGCTTCATTTATAGGAAACGGTGCTCCGCAGGAACCAGTACTGAAGGTAAGGTGGGCCGCTGACGAGTTACACCTCCTAGCCCAGGTTTTCTTCCTTCCGTTCATGGTTTAGTTAATCAAAACCCGGTGTTACGAGCTCGCATGTCTGGCGGCTTGTTTACCTAGGCAAAAGTTATCTTCAGAAGCAACCAGGGAGGCTTTTCTTGCAAGTTGTCGTCGCTGCTTTGAAGGGGCGCCACGAATGCTTCCTATATAGGGAACGGTGCTCCGCAGGAACCAGTACTGAAGGTAAGGTGGGCCGCTGACGAATTACACCTCCTAGCCCAGGTTTTCTTCCTTCCGTTCATGGTTTACTTAATCAAAACCCGGTGTTACGCCCTCGTATGTCTGGCGGATTGTTCAGCAAGGCAAAATATATCTTCAGAAGGAACCAGGTAGGCTTTTCTTGCAAGTTGTCGTCGCTGCTTTGAAGAGGCGCAACGAATGCTTCATTTATAGGAAACGGTGCTCCGCAGGAACCAGTACTGAAGGTAAGGTGGGCCGCTGACGAATTACACCTAGCCCAGGCTTTCTTCCTTCCGTTCATGGTTTACTTAATCAAAACCCGGTGTTGCGCCCTCGTATGTCTGGCGGCTTGTTCAGCTAGGCAAAAGATATCTTCAGAAGGAACCAGGTAGGCTTTTCTTGCAAGTTGTCGTCGCTGCTTGGAAGAGGCGCAACGAATTCTTCCTATATAGGGAACGATGCTCCGCAGGAACCAGTACTGAAGGTAAGGTGGGCCGCTGACGAATTACACCTCCTAGCCCAGGCTTTCTTCCTTCCGTTCATGGTTTACTTAATCAAAACCCGGTGTTACGCCCTCGTATGTCTGGCGGCTTGTTCAGCAAGGCAAAAGATATCTTCAGAAGGAACCAGGTAGGCTTTTCTTGCAAGTTGTCGTCGCTGCTTGGAAGAGGCGCAACGAATGCTTCCTATATAGGGAACGATGCTCCGCAATAACCAGTACTGAAGGTAAGGTGGGCCGCTGACGAATTACACCTCCTAGCCCAGGCTTTCTTCCTTCCGTTCATGGTTTACTTAATCAAAACCCGGTGTTACGCCCTCGTATATCTGGCGGCTTGTTCAGCAAGGCAAAAGATATCTTCAGAAGGAACCAGGTAGGCCTTTCTCGCAAGTTGTCGTCGCTGCTTTGAAGAGGCGCAACGAATGCTTCCTATATAGGGAACGGTGCCCCGCAGGAATCAGTACTGAAGGTAAGGTGGGCCGCTGACGAATTACACCTCCTAGCCCAGGCTTTCCTCCTTCCGTTCATGGTTTACTTAATCAAAACCCGGTGTTACGCCCTCGTATGTCTGGCGGCTTGTTCAGCAAGGCAAAAGATATCTTCAGAAGGAACCAGGTAGGCTTTTCTCGCAAGTTGTCGTCGCTGCTTTGAAGAGGCGCAAAGAATGCTTCCTATATAGGGAACGGTGCTCCGCAGGAACCAGTACTGAAGGTAAGGTGGGCCGCTGACGAATTACACCTCCTAGCCCAGGTTTTCTTCCGTTGATGGTCTTACTTATTCAAAACCAGGTGTTACGCCCTCGTATATCTGGCGGCTTGTTCAGCTTGGCAAAAGATATCTTCAGAAGGAACCAGGTAGGCTTTTCTCGCAAGTTGTCGTCGCTGCTTCGAAGAGGCGCAACGAATGCTTCATTTATAGGAAACGGTGCTCCGCACGAACCAGTACTGAAGGTAATGTGGGCCGCTGACGAATTACACCTCCTAGCCCAGGTTTTCTTCCTTCCGTTCATGGTTTACTTAATCAAAACCCGGTGTTACGCCCTCGTATATCTGGCGGCTTGTTCAGCTAGGCCAGAGATATCTTCAGAAGGAACCAGGTAGGCTTTTCTCGCAAATTGTCGTCGCCGCTTTGAAGAGGCGCAACGAATGCTTCCTTTATAGGAAACGGTGCTCCGCAGGAACCAGTACTGAAGGTAAGGGGGGCCGCTGACGAATTACACCTCCTAGCCCAGGCTTTCTTCCTTCCGTTCATGGTTTACTTAATCAAAACCCGGTGTTACGCCCTCGTTTGTCTGGCGGCTTGTTCAGCAAGGCAAAAGATATCTTCAGAAGGAACCAGGTAGGCTTTTCTTGCAAGTTGTCGTCGCTGCTTTGAAGAGGCGCAACGAATGCTTCATTTATAGGAAACGGTGCTCCGCAGGAACCAGTACTGAAGGTAATGTGGGCCGCTGACGAATTACACCTCCTAGCCCAGGTTTTCTTCCTTCCGTTCATGGTTTACTTAATCAAAACCCGGTGTTACGCCCTCGTATGTCTGGCGGATTGTTCAGCAAGGCAAAAGATATCTTCAGAAGGAACCAGGTAGGCTTTTCTTGCAAGTTGTCGTCGCTGCTTTGAAGAGGCGCAACGAATGCTTCATTTATAGGAAACGGTGCTCCGCAGGAACCAGTACTGAAGGTAATGTGGGCCGCTGACGAATTACACCTCCTAGCCCAGGTTTTCTTCCTTCCGTTCATGGTTTACTTAATCAAAACCCGGTGTTACGCCCTCGTATGTCTGGCGGCTTGTTCAGCAAGGCAAAAGATATCTTCAGAAGGAACCAGGTAGGCTTTTCTTGCAAGTTGTCGTCGCTGCTTTGAAGAGGCGCAACGAATGCTTCATTTATAGGAAACGGTGCTCCGCAGGAACCAGTACTGAAGGTTAGGTGGGCCGCTGACGAATTACACCTCCTAGCCCAGGTTTTCTTCCTTCCGTTCATGGTTTACTTAATCAAAACCCGGTGTTACGCCCTCGTATGTCTGGCGGATTGTTCAGCAAGGCAAAAGATATCTTCAGAAGGAACCAGGTAGGCTTTTCTTGCAAGTTGTCGTCGCTGCTTTGAAGAGGCGCAACGAATGCTTCATTTATAGGAAACGGTGCTCCGCAGGAACCAGTACCAGGAACCAGGTAAGGTGGGCCGCTGACGAATTACACCTCCTAGCCCAGGCTTTCTTCCTTCCGTTCATGGTTTACTTAATCAAAACCCGGTGTTACGCCCTCGTATGTCTGGCGGATTGTTCAGCAAGGCAAAAGATATCTTCAGAAGGAACCAGGTAGGCTTTTCTTGCAAGTTGTCGTCGCTGCTTTGAAGAGGCGCAACGAATGCTTCATTTATAGGAAACGGTGCTCCGCAGGAACCAGTACTGAAGGTAAGGTGGGCCGCTGACGAGTTACACCTCCTAGCCCAGGTTTTCTTCCTTCCGTTCATGGTTTAGTTAATCAAAACCCGGTGTTACGAGCTCGCATGTCTGGCGGCTTGTTTACCTAGGCAAAAGTTATCTTCAGAAGCAACCAGGGAGGCTTTTCTTGCAAGTTGTCGTCGCTGCTTTGAAGAGGCGCAACGAATGCTTCATTTATAGGAAACGGTGCTCCGCAGGAACCAGTACTGAAGGTAAGGTGGGCCGCTGACGAGTTACACCTCCTAGCCCAGGTTTTCTTCCTTCCGTTCATGGTTTACTTAATCAAAACCCGGTGTTACGCCCTCGTATATCTGGCGGCTTGTTCAGCAAGGCAAAAGATATCTTCAGAAGGAACCAGGTAGGCCTTTCTCGCAAGTTGTCGTCGCTGCTTTGAAGAGGCGCAACGAATGCTTCCTATATAGGGAACGGTGCCCCGCAGGAATCAGTACTGAAGGTAAGGTGGGCCGCTGACGAATTACACCTCCTAGCCCAGGCTTTCCTCCTTCCGTTCATGGTTTACTTAATCAAAACCCGGTGTTACGCCCTCGTATGTCTGGCGGCTTGTTCAGCAAGGCAAAAGATATCTTCAGAAGGAACCAGGTAGGCTTTTCTCGCAAGTTGTCGTCGCTGCTTTGAAGAGGCGCAAAGAATGCTTCCTATATAGGGAACGGTGCTCCGCAGGAACCAGTACTGAAGGTAAGGTGGGCCGCTGACGAATTACACCTCCTAGCCCAGGTTTTCTTCCGTTGATGGTCTTACTTATTCAAAACCAGGTGTTACGCCCTCGTATATCTGGCGGCTTGTTCAGCTTGGCAAAAGATATCTTCAGAAGGAACCAGGTAGGCTTTTCTCGCAAGTTGTCGTCGCTGCTTCGAAGAGGCGCAACGAATGCTTCATTTATAGGAAACGGTGCTCCGCACGAACCAGTACTGAAGGTAATGTGGGCCGCTGACGAATTACACCTCCTAGCCCAGGTTTTCTTCCTTCCGTTCATGGTTTACTTAATCAAAACCCGGTGTTACGCCCTCGTATATCTGGCGGCTTGTTCAGCTAGGCCAGAGATATCTTCAGAAGGAACCAGGTAGGCTTTTCTCGCAAATTGTCGTCGCCGCTTTGAAGAGGCGCAACGAATGCTTCCTTTATAGGAAACGGTGCTCCGCAGGAACCAGTACTGAAGGTAAGGGGGGCCGCTGACGAATTACACCTCCTAGCCCAGGCTTTCTTCCTTCCGTTCATGGTTTACTTAATCAAAACCCGGTGTTACGCCCTCGTTTGTCTGGCGGCTTGTTCAGCAAGGCAAAAGATATCTTCAGAAGGAACCAGGTAGGCTTTTCTTGCAAGTTGTCGTCGCTGCTTTGAAGAGGCGCAACGAATGCTTCATTTATAGGAAACGGTGCTCCGCAGGAACCAGTACTGAAGGTAATGTGGGCCGCTGACGAATTACACCTCCTAGCCCAGGTTTTCTTCCTTCCGTTCATGGTTTACTTAATCAAAACCCGGTGTTACGCCCTCGTATGTCTGGCGGATTGTTCAGCAAGGCAAAAGATATCTTCAGAAGGAACCAGGTAGGCTTTTCTTGCAAGTTGTCGTCGCTGCTTTGAAGAGGCGCAACGAATGCTTCATTTATAGGAAACGGTGCTCCGCAGGAACCAGTACTGAAGGTAATGTGGGCCGCTGACGAATTACACCTCCTAGCCCAGGTTTTCTTCCTTCCGTTCATGGTTTACTTAATCAAAACCCGGTGTTACGCCCTCGTATGTCTGGCGGCTTGTTCAGCAAGGCAAAAGATATCTTCAGAAGGAACCAGGTAGGCTTTTCTTGCAAGTTGTCGTCGCTGCTTTGAAGAGGCGCAACGAATGCTTCATTTATAGGAAACGGTGCTCCGCAGGAACCAGTACTGAAGGTTAGGTGGGCCGCTGACGAATTACACCTCCTAGCCCAGGTTTTCTTCCTTCCGTTCATGGTTTACTTAATCAAAACCCGGTGTTACGCCCTCGTATGTCTGGCGGATTGTTCAGCAAGGCAAAAGATATCTTCAGAAGGAACCAGGTAGGCTTTTCTTGCAAGTTGTCGTCGCTGCTTTGAAGAGGCGCAACGAATGCTTCATTTATAGGAAACGGTGCTCCGCAGGAACCAGTACCAGGAACCAGGTAAGGTGGGCCGCTGACGAATTACACCTCCTAGCCCAGGCTTTCTTCCTTCCGTTCATGGTTTACTTAATCAAAACCCGGTGTTACGCCCTCGTATGTCTGGCGGCTTGTTCAGCAAGGCAAAAGATATCTTCAGAAGGAACCAGGTAGGCTTTTCTTGCAAGTTGTCGTCGCTGCTTTGAAGAGGCGCAACGAATGCTTCCTATATAGGGAACGGTGCTCCGCATAAACCAGTACGAAGGTAAGGTGGGCCGCTGACGAATTACACCTCCTAGCCCAGGTTTTCTTCCTTCCGTTCATGATTTACTTAATCAAAACCCGGAGTTACGCCCTCGTATGTCTGGCGGCTTGTTCAGCTAGGCAAACGTTATCTTCAGAAGGAACCAGGTAGGCTTTTCTCGCAAGTTGTCGTCGCTGCTTTGAAGAGGCGCAAAGAATGCTTCCTATATAGGGAACGGTGCTCCGCAGAAAACAGTACTGAAGGTAAGGTGGGCCGCTGACGAATTACACCTCCTAGCCCAGGTTTTCTTCCGTTGATGGTCTTACTTATTCAAAACCAGGTGTTACGCCCTCGTATATCTGGCGGCTTGTTCAGCTTGGCAAAAGATATCTTCAGAAGGAACCAGGTAGGCTTTTCTCGCAAGTTGTCGTCGCTGCTTTGAAGAGGCGCAACGAATGCTTCCTCTATAGGGAACGGTGCTCCGCAGGAACCAGTACTGAAGGTAAGGTGGGCCGCTGACGAATTACACCTCCTAGCCCAGGTTTTCTTCCTTCCCTTCATTGTTTACTTAATCAAAACCCGGTGTTATGCAATCGTATGTCTGGCGGCTTGTTCAGCTAGGCAAAAGTTATCTTCAGAAGGAACCAGGTAGGCTTTTCTCGCAAGTGGTCGTCGCTGCTTTGAAGAGGCGCAACGAATGCTTCCTTTATAGGAAACGGTGCTCCGCAGGAACCAGTACAGAAGGTAAGGTGGGCCGCTGACGAATTACACCTCCTAGCCCAGGTTTTCTTCCTTCCGTTCATGGTTTACTTAATCAAAACCCGGTGTTACGCCCTCGTATGTCTTACGGCTTGTTCAGCTAGGCAAAAGTTATCTTAGGAAGGAACCAGGTAGGCTTTTCTCGCAAGTTGTCGTCGCTGCTTTGAAGAGGCGCAACGAATGCTTCCTTTATAGGAAACGGTGCTCCGCACGAACCAGTACTGAAGGTAAGGTGGGCCGCTGACGAATTGCACCTCCTAGCCCAGGTTTTCTTCCTTCCGTTCATGGTTTACTTAATCAAAACCCGGTGTTACGCCCTCGTATGTCTGGCGGCTTGTTCAGCAAGGCAAAAGATATCTTCAGAAGGAACCAGGTAGGCTTTTCTTGCAAGTTGTCGTCGCTGCTTTGAAGAGGCGCAACGAATGCTTCATTTATAGGAAACGGTGCTCCGCAGGAACCAGTACTGAAGGTAAGGTGGGCCGCTGACGAGTTACACCTCCTAGCCCAGGTTTTCTTCCTTCCGTTCATGGTTTACTTAATCAAAACCCGGTGTTACGAGCTCGCATGTCTGGCGGCTTGTTTACCTAGGCAAAAGTTATCTTCAGAAGCAACCAGGGAGGCTTTTCTCGCAAGTTGTCGTCGCTGCTTTGAAGAGGCGCCACGAATGCTTCCTATATAGGGAACGGTGCTCCGAAGGAACCAGTACTGAAGGTAAGGTGGGCCGCTGACGAATTACACCTCCTAGCCCAGGTTTTCTTCCTTCCGTTCATTGTTTACTTAATCAAAACCCTGTGTTGCGCCCTCGTATGTCTGGCGGCTTGTTCAGCTAGGCAAACGTTATCTTCAGAAGGAACCAGGTAGGTTTTTTTCGCAAGTTGTCGTAGCTGCTTTGAAGAGGCGCAAGGAATGCTTCATTTATAGGAAACGGTGCTCCGCAGGAACCAGTACAGAAGGTAAGGTGGGCCGCTGACGAATTACACCTCCTAGCCCAGGCTTTCTTCCTTCCGTTCATGGTTTACTTAATCAAAACCCGGTGTTACGCCCTCGTATATCTGGCGGCTTGTTCAGCTTGGCAAAAGATATCTTCAGAAGGAACCAGGTAGGCTTTTCTCGCAAGTTGTCGTCGCTGCTTCGAAGAGGCGCAACGAATGCTTCCTCTATAGGGAACGGTGCTCCGCAGGAACCAGTACTGAAGGTAAGGTTGGCCGCTGACGAATTACACCTCCTAGCCCAGGTTTTCTTCCTTCCGTTCATGGTTTACTTAATCAAAACCCGGTGTTACGCCCTCGTATGTCTGGCGGATTGTTCAGCAAGGCAAAATATATCTTCAGAAGGAACCAGGTAGGCTTTTCTTGCAAGTTGTCGTCGCTGCTTTGAAGAGGCGCAACGAATGCTTCATTTATAGGAAACGGTGCTCCGCAGGAACCAGTACTGAAGGTAAGGTGGGCCGCTGACGAATTACACCTAGCCCAGGTTTTCTTCCTTCCGTTCATGGTTTACTTAATCAAAACCCGGTGTTACGAGCTCGCATGTCTGGCGGCTTGTTTACCTAGGCAAAAGTTATCTTCAAAAGCAACCAGGGAGGCTTTTCTCGCAAGTTGTCGTCGCTGCTTTGAAGAGGCGCCACGAATGCTTCCTATATAGGGAACGGTGCTCCGCAGGAACCAGTACTGAAGGTAAGGTGGGCCGCTGACGAATTACACCTCCTAGCCCAGGTTTTCTTCCTTCCGTTCATGGTTTACTTAATCAAAACCCGGTGTTGCGCCCTCGTATGTCTGGCGGCTTGTTCAGCTAGGCAAACGTTATCTTCAGAAGGAACCAGGTAGGTTTTTTTCGCAAGTTGTCGTCGCTGCTTTGAAGAGGCGCAAGGAATGCTTCATTTATAGGAAACAGTGCTCCGCAGGAACCAGTACTAAAGGTAAGGTGGGCCGCTGACGAATTATACCTCCTAGCCCAAATTTTCTTCCTTCCGTTCATTGTTTACTTAATCAAAATCCGGTGTTGCGCCCTCGTATGTCTGGCGGCTTGTTCAGCTAGGCAAAAGATATCTTCAGAAGGAACCAGGTAGGCTTTTCTTGCAAGTTGTCGTCGCTGCTTGGAAGAGGCGCAACGAATGCTTCCTATATAGGGAACGATGCTCCGCAATAACCAGTACTGAAGGTAAGGTGGGCCGCTGACGAATTACACCTCCTAGCCCAGGCTTTCTTCCTTCCGTTCATGGTTTACTTAATCAAAACCCGGTGTTACGCCCTCGTATATCTGGCGGCTTGTTCAGCAAGGCAAAAGATATCTTCAGAAGGAACCAGGTAGGCCTTTCTCGCAAGTTGTCGTCGCTGCTTTGAAGAGGCGCAAAGAATGCTTCCTATATAGGGAACGGTGCTCCGCAGGAACCAGTACTGAAGGTAAGGTGGGCCGCTCACGAATTACACCTCCTAGCCCAGGTTTTCTTCCGTTGATGGTCTTACTTATTCAAAACCAGGTGTTACGCCCTCGTATATCTGGCGGCTTGTTCAGCTTGGCAAAAGATATCTTCAGAAGGAACCAGGTAGGCTTTTCTCGCAAGTGGTCGTCGCTGCTTTGAAGAGGCGCAACGAATGCTTCCTTTATAGGAAACGGTGCTCCGCAGGAACCAGTACTGAAGGTAAGGTGGGCCGCTGACGAATTACACCTCCTAGCCCAGGTTTTGTTCCTTCCGTTCATGGTTTACTTAATCAAAACCCGGTGTTACGCCCTCGTATGTCTTACGGCTTGTTCAGCTAGGCAAAAGTTATCTTAGGAAGGAACCAGGTAGGCTTTTCTCGCAAGTTGTCGTCGCTGCTTTGAAGAGGCGCAACGAATGCTTCCTTTATAGGAAACGGTGCTCCGCAGGAACCAGTACTGAAGGTAACGTGGGCCGCTGACGAATTGCACCTCCTAGCCCAGGTTTTCTTCCTTCCGTTCATGGTTTACTTATTCAAAACCCGGTGTTACGCCCTCGTGTATCTGGCGGCTTGTTCAGCTAGGCAAAAGATATCTTCAGAAGGAACCAGGTAGGCTTTTCTCGCAAATTGTCGTCGCCGCTTTGAAGAGGCGCAACGAATGCTTCATTTATAGGAAACGGTGCTCCGCAGGAACCAGTACTGAAGGTAAGGTGGGCCGCTGACGAATTACACCTCCTAGCCCAGGTTTTCTTCCTTCCGTTCATGGTTTACTTAATCAAAACCCGGTGTTACGCCCTCGTATGTCTGGCGGATTGTTCAGCAAGGCAAAAGATATCTTCAGAAGGAACCAGGTAGGCTTTTCTCGCAAGTTGTCGTCGCTGCTTTGAAGAGGCGCAACGAATGCTTCATTTATAGGAAACGGTGCTCCGCAGGAACCAGTACTGAAGGTAAGGTGGGCCGCTGACGAATTACACCTCCTAGCCCAGGTTTTCTTCCTTCCGTTCATGGTTTACTTAATCAAAACCCGGTGTTACGAGCTCGCATGTCTGGCGGCTTGTTTACCTAGGCAAAAGTTATCTTCAGAAGCAACCAGGGAGGCTTTTCTCGCAAGTTGTCGTCGCTGCTATGAAGAGGCGCCACGAATGCTTCCTATATAGGGAACGGTGCTCCGCAGGAACCAGTACTGAAGGTAAGGTGGGCCGCTGACGAATTACACCTCCTAGCCCAGGTTTTCTTCCTTCCGTTCATTGTTTACTTAATCAAAACCCGGTGTTGCGCCCTCGTATGTCTGGCGGCTTGTTCAGCTAGGCAAACGTTATCTTCAGAAGGAACCAGGTAGGTTTTTTTCGCAAGTTGTCGTAGCTGCTTTGAAGAGGCGCAAGGAATGCTTCATTTATAGGAAACGGTGCTCCGCAGGAACCAGTACAGAAGGTAAGGTGGGCCGCTGACGAATTACACCTCCTAGCCCAGGCTTTCTTCCTTCCGTTCACGGTTTACTTAATCAAAACCCGGTGTTACGCCCTCGTATATCTGGCGGCTTGTTCAGCTTGGCAAAAGATATCTTCAGAAGGAACCAGGTAGGCTTTTCTCGCAAGTTGTCGTCGCTGCTTCGAAGAGGCGCAACGAATGCTTCCTCTATAGGGAATGGTGCTCCGCAGGAACCAGTACTGAAGGTAAGGTGGGCCGCTGACGAATTACACCTCCTAGCCCAGGTTTTCTTCCTTCCGTTCATGGTTTACTTAATCAAAACCCGGTGTTACGCCCTCGTATGTCTGGCGGCTTGTTCAGCAAGGCAAAAGATATCTTCAGAAGGAACCAGGTAGGCTTTTCTTGCAAGTTGTCGTCGCTGCTTTGAAGAGGCGCAACGAATGCTTCATTTATAGGAAACGGTGCTCCGCAGGAACCAGTACTGAAGGTAAGGTGGGCCGCTGACGAATTACACCTAGCCCAGGTTTTCTTCCTTCCGTTCATGGTTTACTTAATCAAAACCCGGTGTTACGAGCTCGCATGTCTGGCGGCTTGTTTACCTAGGCAAAAGTTATCTTCAAAAGCAACCAGGGAGGCTTTTCTCGCAAGTTGTCGTCGCTGCTTTGAAGAGGCGCCACGAATGCTTCCTATATAGGGAACGGTGCTCCGCAGGAACCAGTACTGAAGGTAAGGTGGGCCGCTGACGAATTACACCTCCTAGCCCAGGTTTTCTTCCTTCCGTTCATTGTTTACTTAATCAAAACCCGGTGTTGCGCCCTCGTATGTCTGGCGGCTTGTTCAGCTAGGCAAACGTTATCTTTAGAAGGAACCAGGTAGGTTTTTTTCGCAAGTTGTCGTCGCTGCTTTGAAGAGGCGCAAGGAATGCTTCATTTATAGGAAACAGTGCTCCGCAGGAACCAGTACTGAAGGTAAGGTGGGCCGCTGACGAATTACACCTCCTAGCCCAAGTTTTCTTCCTTCCGTTCACTGTTTACTTAATCAAAATCCGGTGTTGCGCCCTCGTATGTCTGGCGGCTTGTTCAGCTAGGCAAAAGATATCTTCAGAAGGAACCAGGTAGGCTTTTCTTGCAAGTTGTCGTTGGAAGAGGCGCAACGAATTCTTCCTATATAGGGAACGATGCTCCGCAGGAACCAGTACTGAAGGTAAGGTGGGCCGCTGAGGAATTACACCTCCTAGCCCAGGTTTTCTTCCGTTGATGGTCTTACTTATTCAAAACCAGGTGTTACGCCCTCGTATATCTGGCGGCTTGTTCAGCTTGGCAAAGATATCTTCAGAAGGAACCAGGTAGGCTTTTCTCGCAAGTTGTCGTCGCTGCTTCGAAGAGGCGCAACGAATGCTTCCTCTATAGGGAACGGTGCTCCGCAGAAACCAGTACTGAAGGTAAGGTGGGCCGCTGACGAATTACACCTCCTAGCCTATGTTTTCTTCCTTCCGTTCATTGTTTACTTAATCAAAACCCGGTGTTACGCAATCGTATGTCTGGCGGCTTGTTCAGCAAGGCAAAAGATATCTTCAGAAGGAACCAGGTAGGCTTTTCTTGCAAGTTGTCGTCGCTGCTTTGAAGAGGCGCAACGAATGCTTCCTATATAGGGAACGGTGCTCCGCATGAACCAGTACTGAAGGTAAGGTGGGCCGCTTACGAATTACACCTCCTAGCCTAGGTTTTCTTCCTTCCGTTCATGATTTACTTAATCAAAACCCGGAGTTACGCCCTCGTATGTCTGGCGGCTTGTTCAGCTAGGCAAACTTTATCTTCAGAAGGAACCAGGTAGGCTTTTCTCGCAAGTTGTCGTCGCTGCTTTGAAGAGGCGCAAAGAATGCTTCCTATATAGGGAACCGTGCTCCGCAGGAAACAGTACTGAAGGTAAGCTGGGCCGCTGACGAATTACACCTCCTAGCCCAGGTTTTCTTCCGTTGATGGTCTTACTTATTCAAAACCAGGTGTTACGCCCTCGTATATCTGGCGGCTTGTTCAGCTTGGCAAAAGATATCTTCAGAAGGAACCAGTTAGGCTTTTCTCGCAAGTTGTCGTCGCTGCTTTGAAGAGGCGCAACGAATGCTTCCTCTATAGGGAACGGTGCTCCGCAGGAACCAGTACTGAAGGTAAGGTGGGCCGCTGACGAATTACACCTCCTAGCCCAGGTTTTCTTCCTTCCGTTCATGGTTTACTTAATCAAAACCCGGTGTTACGCCCTCGTATGTCTTACGGCTTGTTCAGCTAGGCAAGAGTTATCTTAGGAAGGAACCAGGTAGGCTTTTCTCGCAAGTTGTCGTCGCTGCTTTGAAGAGGCGCAACGAATGCTTCCTTTATAGGAAACGGTGCTCCGCACGAACCAGTACTGAAGGTAAGGTGGGCCGCTGACGAATTGCACCTCCTAGCCCAGGTTTTCTTCCTTCCGTTCATGGTTTACTTAATCAAAACCCGGTGTTACGAGCTCGCATGTCTGGCGGCTTGTTTACCTAGGCAAAAGTTATCTTCAAAAGCAACCAGGGAGGCTTTTCTCGCAAGTTGTGGTCGCTGCTTTGAAGAGGCGCCACGAATGCTTCCTATATAGGGAACGGTGCTCCGCAGGAACCAGTACTGAAGGTAAGGTGGGCCGCTGACGAATTACACCTCCTAGCCCAGGCTTTCCTCCTTCCGTTCATGGTTTACTTAATCAAAACCCGGTGTTACGCCCTCGTATGTCTGGCGGCTTGTTCAGCAAGGCAAAAGATATCTTCAGAAGGAACCAGGTAGGCTTTTCTCGCAAGTTGTCGTCGCTGCTTTGAAGAGGCGCAACGAATGCTTCCTATATAGGGAACGGTGCTCCGCAGGAACCAGTACTGAAGGTAAGGTGGGCCGCTGACGAATTACACCTCCTAGCCCAGGCTTTCCTCCTTCCGTTCATGGTTTACTTAATCAAAACCCGGTGTTACGCCCTCGTATATCTGGCGGCTTGTTCAGCAAGGCAAAAGATATCTTCAGAAGGAACCAGGTAGGCCTTTCTCGCAAGTTGTCGTCGCTGCTTTGAAGAGGCGCAACGAATGCTTCCTATATAGGGAACGGTGCTCCGCAGGAACCAGTACTGAAGGTAAGGTGGGCCGCTGACGAATTACACCTCCTAGCCCAGGCTTTCCTCCTTCCGTTCATGGTTTACTTAATCAAAACCCGGTGTTACGCCCTCGTATATCTGGCGGCTTGTTCAGCAAGGCAAAAGATATCTTCAGAAGGAACCAGGTAGGCCTTTCTCGCAAGTTGTCGTCGCTGCTTTGAAGAGGCGCAACGAATGCTTCCTCTATAGGGAACGGTGCTCCGCAGGAACCAGTACTGAAGGTAAGGTGGGCCGCTGACGAATTACACCTCCTAGCCCAGGTTTTCTTCCGTTGATGGTCTTACTTATTCAAAACCAGGTGTTACGCCCTCGTATATCTGGCGGCTTGTTCAGCTTGGCAAAAGATATCTTCAGAAGGAACCAGGTAGGCTTTTCTCGCAAGTTGTCGTCGCTGCTTTGAAGAGGCGCAACGAATGCTTCCTCTATAGGGAACGGTGCTCCGCAGGAACCAGTACTGAAGGTAAGGTGGGCCGCTGACGAATTACACCTCCTAGCCCAGGTTTTCTTCCTTCCGTTCATTGTTTACTTAATCAAAACCCGGTGTTACGCAATCGTATGTCTGGCGGCTTGTTCAGCTAGGCAAAAGTTATCTTCAGAAGGAACCAGGTAGGCTTTTTTCGCAAGTGGTCGTCGCTGCTTTGAAGAGGCGCAACGAATGCTTCCTTTATAGGAAACGGTGCTCCGCAGGAACCAGTACAGAAGGTAAGGTGGGCCGCTGACGAATTACACCTCCTAGCCCAGGCTTTCTTCCTTCCGTTCACGGTTTACTTAATCAAAACCCGGTGTTACGCCCTCGTATATCTGGCGGCTTGTTCAGCTTGGCAAAAGATATCTTCAGAAGGAACCAGGTAGGCTTTTCTCGCAAGTTGTCGTCGCTGCTTCGAAGAGGCGCAACGAATGCTTCCTCTATAGGGAATGGTGCTCCGCAGGAACCAGTACTGAAGGTAAGGTGGGCCGCTGACGAATTACACCTCCTAGCCCAGGTTTTCTTCCTTCCGTTCATGGTTTACTTAATCAAAACCCGGTGTTACGCCCTCGTATGTCTGGCGGCTTGTTCAGCAAGGCAAAAGATATCTTCAGAAGGAACCAGGTAGGCTTTTCTTGCAAGTTGTCGTCGCTGCTTTGAAGAGGCGCAACGAATGCTTCATTTATAGGAAACGGTGCTCCGCAGGAACCAGTACTGAAGGTAAGGTGGGCCGCTGACGAATTACACCTAGCCCAGGTTTTCTTCCTTCCGTTCATGGTTTACTTAATCAAAACCCGGTGTTACGAGCTCGCATGTCTGGCGGCTTGTTTACCTAGGCAAAAGTTATCTTCAAAAGCAACCAGGGAGGCTTTTCTCGCAAGTTGTCGTCGCTGCTTTGAAGAGGCGCCACGAATGCTTCCTATATAGGGAACGGTGCTCCGCAGGAACCAGTACTGAAGGTAAGGTGGGCCGCTGACGAATTACACCTCCTAGCCCAGGTTTTCTTCCTTCCGTTCATTGTTTACTTAATCAAAACCCGGTGTTGCGCCCTCGTATGTCTGGCGGCTTGTTCAGCTAGGCAAACGTTATCTTTAGAAGGAACCAGGTAGGTTTTTTTCGCAAGTTGTCGTCGCTGCTTTGAAGAGGCGCAAGGAATGCTTCATTTATAGGAAACAGTGCTCCGCAGGAACCAGTACTGAAGGTAAGGTGGGCCGCTGACGAATTACACCTCCTAGCCCAAGTTTTCTTCCTTCCGTTCACTGTTTACTTAATCAAAATCCGGTGTTGCGCCCTCGTATGTCTGGCGGCTTGTTCAGCTAGGCAAAAGATATCTTCAGAAGGAACCAGGTAGGCTTTTCTTGCAAGTTGTCGTTGGAAGAGGCGCAACGAATTCTTCCTATATAGGGAACGATGCTCCGCAGGAACCAGTACTGAAGGTAAGGTGGGCCGCTGAGGAATTACACCTCCTAGCCCAGGTTTTCTTCCGTTGATGGTCTTACTTATTCAAAACCAGGTGTTACGCCCTCGTATATCTGGCGGCTTGTTCAGCTTGGCAAAGATATCTTCAGAAGGAACCAGGTAGGCTTTTCTCGCAAGTTGTCGTCGCTGCTTCGAAGAGGCGCAACGAATGCTTCCTCTATAGGGAACGGTGCTCCGCAGAAACCAGTACTGAAGGTAAGGTGGGCCGCTGACGAATTACACCTCCTAGCCTATGTTTTCTTCCTTCCGTTCATTGTTTACTTAATCAAAACCCGGTGTTACGCAATCGTATGTCTGGCGGCTTGTTCAGCAAGGCAAAAGATATCTTCAGAAGGAACCAGGTAGGCTTTTCTTGCAAGTTGTCGTCGCTGCTTTGAAGAGGCGCAACGAATGCTTCCTATATAGGGAACGGTGCTCCGCATGAACCAGTACTGAAGGTAAGGTGGGCCGCTTACGAATTACACCTCCTAGCCTAGGTTTTCTTCCTTCCGTTCATGATTTACTTAATCAAAACCCGGAGTTACGCCCTCGTATGTCTGGCGGCTTGTTCAGCTAGGCAAACTTTATCTTCAGAAGGAACCAGGTAGGCTTTTCTCGCAAGTTGTCGTCGCTGCTTTGAAGAGGCGCAAAGAATGCTTCCTATATAGGGAACCGTGCTCCGCAGGAAACAGTACTGAAGGTAAGCTGGGCCGCTGACGAATTACACCTCCTAGCCCAGGTTTTCTTCCGTTGATGGTCTTACTTATTCAAAACCAGGTGTTACGCCCTCGTATATCTGGCGGCTTGTTCAGCTTGGCAAAAGATATCTTCAGAAGGAACCAGTTAGGCTTTTCTCGCAAGTTGTCGTCGCTGCTTTGAAGAGGCGCAACGAATGCTTCCTCTATAGGGAACGGTGCTCCGCAGGAACCAGTACTGAAGGTAAGGTGGGCCGCTGACGAATTACACCTCCTAGCCCAGGTTTTCTTCCTTCCGTTCATGGTTTACTTAATCAAAACCCGGTGTTACGCCCTCGTATGTCTTACGGCTTGTTCAGCTAGGCAAGAGTTATCTTAGGAAGGAACCAGGTAGGCTTTTCTCGCAAGTTGTCGTCGCTGCTTTGAAGAGGCGCAACGAATGCTTCCTTTATAGGAAACGGTGCTCCGCACGAACCAGTACTGAAGGTAAGGTGGGCCGCTGACGAATTGCACCTCCTAGCCCAGGTTTTCTTCCTTCCGTTCATGGTTTACTTAATCAAAACCCGGTGTTACGAGCTCGCATGTCTGGCGGCTTGTTTACCTAGGCAAAAGTTATCTTCAAAAGCAACCAGGGAGGCTTTTCTCGCAAGTTGTGGTCGCTGCTTTGAAGAGGCGCCACGAATGCTTCCTATATAGGGAACGGTGCTCCGCAGGAACCAGTACTGAAGGTAAGGTGGGCCGCTGACGAATTACACCTCCTAGCCCAGGCTTTCCTCCTTCCGTTCATGGTTTACTTAATCAAAACCCGGTGTTACGCCCTCGTATGTCTGGCGGCTTGTTCAGCAAGGCAAAAGATATCTTCAGAAGGAACCAGGTAGGCTTTTCTCGCAAGTTGTCGTCGCTGCTTTGAAGAGGCGCAACGAATGCTTCCTATATAGGGAACGGTGCTCCGCAGGAACCAGTACTGAAGGTAAGGTGGGCCGCTGACGAATTACACCTCCTAGCCCAGGCTTTCCTCCTTCCGTTCATGGTTTACTTAATCAAAACCCGGTGTTACGCCCTCGTATATCTGGCGGCTTGTTCAGCAAGGCAAAAGATATCTTCAGAAGGAACCAGGTAGGCCTTTCTCGCAAGTTGTCGTCGCTGCTTTGAAGAGGCGCAACGAATGCTTCCTATATAGGGAACGGTGCTCCGCAGGAACCAGTACTGAAGGTAAGGTGGGCCGCTGACGAATTACACCTCCTAGCCCAGGCTTTCCTCCTTCCGTTCATGGTTTACTTAATCAAAACCCGGTGTTACGCCCTCGTATATCTGGCGGCTTGTTCAGCAAGGCAAAAGATATCTTCAGAAGGAACCAGGTAGGCCTTTCTCGCAAGTTGTCGTCGCTGCTTTGAAGAGGCGCAACGAATGCTTCCTCTATAGGGAACGGTGCTCCGCAGGAACCAGTACTGAAGGTAAGGTGGGCCGCTGACGAATTACACCTCCTAGCCCAGGTTTTCTTCCGTTGATGGTCTTACTTATTCAAAACCAGGTGTTACGCCCTCGTATATCTGGCGGCTTGTTCAGCTTGGCAAAAGATATCTTCAGAAGGAACCAGGTAGGCTTTTCTCGCAAGTTGTCGTCGCTGCTTTGAAGAGGCGCAACGAATGCTTCCTCTATAGGGAACGGTGCTCCGCAGGAACCAGTACTGAAGGTAAGGTGGGCCGCTGACGAATTACACCTCCTAGCCCAGGTTTTCTTCCTTCCGTTCATTGTTTACTTAATCAAAACCCGGTGTTACGCAATCGTATGTCTGGCGGCTTGTTCAGCTAGGCAAAAGTTATCTTCAGAAGGAACCAGGTAGGCTTTTTTCGCAAGTGGTCGTCGCTGCTTTGAAGAGGCGCAACGAATGCTTCCTTTATAGGAAACGGTGCTCCGCAGGAACCAGTACAGAAGCTAAGGTGGGCCGCTGACGAATTACACCTTCTAGCCCAGGTTTTCTTCCTTCCGTTCATGGTTTACTTAATCAAAACCCGGTGTTACGCCCTCGTATGTCTTACGGCTTGTTCAGCTAGGCAAAAGTTATCTTAGGAAGGAACCAGGTAGGCTTTTCTCGCAAGTTGTCGTCGCTGCTTTGAAGAGGCGCAACGAATGCTTCCTTTATAGGAAACGGTGCTCCGCACGAACCAGTACTGAAGGTAAGGTGGGCCGCTGACGAATTGCACCTCCTAGCCCAGGTTTTCTTCCTTCCGTTCATGGTTTACTTAATCAAAACCCGGTGTTACGCCCTCGTATGTCTGGCGGCTTGTTCAGCAAGGCAAAAGATATCTTCAGAAGGAACCAGGTAGGCCTCTCTTGCAAGTTGTCGTCGCTGCTTTGAAGAGGCGCAACGAATGCTTCATTTATAGGAAACGGTGCTCCGCAGGAACCAGTACTGAAGGTAAGGTGGGCCGCTGACGAATTACACCTCCTAGCCTAGGTTTTCTTCCTTCCGTTCATGGTTTACTTAATTAAAACCCGGTGTTACGCCCTCGTATGTCTGGCGGATTGTTCAGCAAGGCAAAAGATATCTTCAGAAGGAACCAGGTAGGCTTTTCTTGCAAGTTGTCGTCGCTGCTTTGAAGAGGCGCAACGAATGCTTCATTTATAGGAAACGGTGTTCCGCAGGAACCAGTACTGAAGGTAAGGTGGGCCGCTGACGAATTACACCTCCTAGCCCAGGTTTTCTTCCTTCCGTTCATGGTTTACTTAATCAAAACCCGGTGTTACGAGCTCGCATGTCTGGCGGCTTGTTTACCTAGGCAAAAGTTATCTTCAGAAGCAACCAGGGAGGCTTTTCTCGCAAGTTGTCGTCGCTGCTATGAAGAGGTACCACGAATGCTTCCTATATAGGGAACGGTGCTCCGCAGGAACCAGTACTGAAGGTAAGGTGGGCCGCTGACGAATTACACCTCCTAGCCCAGGCTTTCTTCCTTCCGTTCATGGTTTACTTAATCAAAACCCGGTGTTACGCCCTCGTATATCTGGCGGCTTGTTCAGCTTGGCAAAAGATATCTTCAGAAGGAACCAGGTAGGCTTTTCTCGCAAGTTGTCGTCGCTGCTTCGAAGAGGCGCAACGAATGCTTCCTCTATAGGGAACGGTGCTCCGCAGGAACCAGTACTGAAGGTAAGGTGGGCCGCTGACGAATTACACCTCCTAGCCCAGGTTTTCTTCCTTCCGTTCATTGTTTACTTAATCAAAACCCGGTGTTACGCAATCGTATGTCTGGCGGCTTGTTCAGCTAGGCAAAAGTTATCTTCAGAAGGAACCAGGTAGGCTTTTCTCGCAAGTGGTCGTCGCTGCTTTGAAGAGGCGCAACGAATGCTTCCTCTATAGGGAACGGTGCTCCGCAGGAACCAGTACTGAAGGTAAGGTGGGCCGCTGACGAATTACACCTCCTAGCCTAGGTTTTCTTCCTTCCGTTCATTGTTTACTTAATCAAAACCCGGTGTTACGCCCTCGTTTGTCTGGCGGCTTGTTCAGCAAGGCAAAAGATATCTTCAGAAGGAACCAGGTAGGCTTTTCTCGCAAGTTGTCGTCGCTGCTTTGAAGAGGCGCAACGAATGCTTCATTTATAGGAAACGGTGCTCCGCAGGAACCAGTACTGAAGGTAATGTGGGCCGCTGACGAATTACACCTCCTAGCCCAGGTTTTCTTCCTTCCGTTCATGGTTTACTTAATCAAAACCCGGTGTTACGCCCTCGTATGTCTTACGGCTTGCTCAGCTAGGCAAAAGTTATCTTCAGAAGGAACCAGGTAGGCTTTTCTCGCAAGTTGTCGTCGCTGCTTTGAAGAGGCGCAACGAATACTTCCTTTATAGGAAACGGTGCTCCGCAGGAACCAGTACTGAAGGTAAGGTGGGCCGCTGAAGAATTACACCTCCTAGCCCAGGTTTTCTTCCTTCCGTTCATGGTTTACTTAATAAAAACCCGGTGTTACGCCCTCGTTTGTCTGGCGGCTTGTTCAGCAAGGCAAAAGATATCTTCAGAAGGAACCAGGTAGGCTTTTCTCGCAAGTTGTCGTCGCTGCTTTGAAGAGGCGCAACGAATGCTTCCTCTATAGGAAACGGTGCTCCGCAGGAACCAGTACTGAAGGTAATGTGGGCCGCTGACGAATTACACCTCCTAGCCCAGGTTTTCTTCCTTCCGTTCATGGTTTACTTAATCAAAACCCGGTGTTACGAGCTCGCATGTCTGGCGGCTTGTTTACCTAGGCAAAAGTTATCTTCAAAAGCAACCAGGGAGGCTTTTCTCGCAAGTTGTGGTCGCTGCTTTGAAGAGGCGCCACGAATGCTTCCTATATAGGGAACGGTGCTCCGCAGGAACCAGTACTGAAGGTAAGGTGGGCCGCTGACGAATTACACCTCCTAGCCCAGGCTTTCCTCCTTCCGTTCATGGTTTACTTAATCAAAACCCGGTGTTACGCCCTCGTATGTCTGGCGGCTTGTTCAGCAAGGCAAAAGATATCTTCAGAAGGAACCAGGTAGGCTTTTCTCGCAAGTTGTCGTCGCTGCTTTGAAGAGGCGCAACGAATGCTTCCTATATAGGGAACGGTGCTCCGCAGGAACCAGTACTGAAGGTAAGGTGGGCCGCTGACGAATTACACCTCCTAGCCCAGGCTTTCCTCCTTCCGTTCATGGTTTACTTAATCAAAACCCGGTGTTACGCCCTCGTATATCTGGCGGCTTGTTCAGCAAGGCAAAAGATATCTTCAGAAGGAACCAGGTAGGCCTTTCTCGCAAGTTGTCGTCGCTGCTTTGAAGAGGCGCAACGAATGCTTCCTATATAGGGAACGGTGCTCCGCAGGAACCAGTACTGAAGGTAAGGTGGGCCGCTGACGAATTACACCTCCTAGCCCAGGCTTTCCTCCTTCCGTTCATGGTTTACTTAATCAAAACCCGGTGTTACGCCCTCGTATATCTGGCGGCTTGTTCAGCAAGGCAAAAGATATCTTCAGAAGGAACCAGGTAGGCCTTTCTCGCAAGTTGTCGTCGCTGCTTTGAAGAGGCGCAACGAATGCTTCCTCTATAGGGAACGGTGCTCCGCAGGAACCAGTACTGAAGGTAAGGTGGGCCGCTGACGAATTACACCTCCTAGCCCAGGTTTTCTTCCGTTGATGGTCTTACTTATTCAAAACCAGGTGTTACGCCCTCGTATATCTGGCGGCTTGTTCAGCTTGGCAAAAGATATCTTCAGAAGGAACCAGGTAGGCTTTTCTCGCAAGTTGTCGTCGCTGCTTTGAAGAGGCGCAACGAATGCTTCCTCTATAGGGAACGGTGCTCCGCAGGAACCAGTACTGAAGGTAAGGTGGGCCGCTGACGAATTACACCTCCTAGCCCAGGTTTTCTTCCTTCCGTTCATTGTTTACTTAATCAAAACCCGGTGTTACGCAATCGTATGTCTGGCGGCTTGTTCAGCTAGGCAAAAGTTATCTTCAGAAGGAACCAGGTAGGCTTTTTTCGCAAGTGGTCGTCGCTGCTTTGAAGAGGCGCAACGAATGCTTCCTTTATAGGAAACGGTGCTCCGCAGGAACCAGTACAGAAGCTAAGGTGGGCCGCTGACGAATTACACCTTCTAGCCCAGGTTTTCTTCCTTCCGTTCATGGTTTACTTAATCAAAACCCGGTGTTACGCCCTCGTATGTCTTACGGCTTGTTCAGCTAGGCAAAAGTTATCTTAGGAAGGAACCAGGTAGGCTTTTCTCGCAAGTTGTCGTCGCTGCTTTGAAGAGGCGCAACGAATGCTTCCTTTATAGGAAACGGTGCTCCGCACGAACCAGTACTGAAGGTAAGGTGGGCCGCTGACGAATTGCACCTCCTAGCCCAGGTTTTCTTCCTTCCGTTCATGGTTTACTTAATCAAAACCCGGTGTTACGCCCTCGTATGTCTGGCGGCTTGTTCAGCAAGGCAAAAGATATCTTCAGAAGGAACCAGGTAGGCCTCTCTTGCAAGTTGTCGTCGCTGCTTTGAAGAGGCGCAACGAATGCTTCATTTATAGGAAACGGTGCTCCGCAGGAACCAGTACTGAAGGTAAGGTGGGCCGCTGACGAATTACACCTCCTAGCCTAGGTTTTCTTCCTTCCGTTCATGGTTTACTTAATTAAAACCCGGTGTTACGCCCTCGTATGTCTGGCGGATTGTTCAGCAAGGCAAAAGATATCTTCAGAAGGAACCAGGTAGGCTTTTCTTGCAAGTTGTCGTCGCTGCTTTGAAGAGGCGCAACGAATGCTTCATTTATAGGAAACGGTGTTCCGCAGGAACCAGTACTGAAGGTAAGGTGGGCCGCTGACGAATTACACCTCCTAGCCCAGGTTTTCTTCCTTCCGTTCATGGTTTACTTAATCAAAACCCGGTGTTACGAGCTCGCATGTCTGGCGGCTTGTTTACCTAGGCAAAAGTTATCTTCAGAAGCAACCAGGGAGGCTTTTCTCGCAAGTTGTCGTCGCTGCTATGAAGAGGTACCACGAATGCTTCCTATATAGGGAACGGTGCTCCGCAGGAACCAGTACTGAAGGTAAGGTGGGCCGCTGACGAATTACACCTCCTAGCCCAGGCTTTCTTCCTTCCGTTCATGGTTTACTTAATCAAAACCCGGTGTTACGCCCTCGTATATCTGGCGGCTTGTTCAGCTTGGCAAAAGATATCTTCAGAAGGAACCAGGTAGGCTTTTCTCGCAAGTTGTCGTCGCTGCTTCGAAGAGGCGCAACGAATGCTTCCTCTATAGGGAACGGTGCTCCGCAGGAACCAGTACTGAAGGTAAGGTGGGCCGCTGACGAATTACACCTCCTAGCCCAGGTTTTCTTCCTTCCGTTCATTGTTTACTTAATCAAAACCCGGTGTTACGCAATCGTATGTCTGGCGGCTTGTTCAGCTAGGCAAAAGTTATCTTCAGAAGGAACCAGGTAGGCTTTTCTCGCAAGTGGTCGTCGCTGCTTTGAAGAGGCGCAACGAATGCTTCCTCTATAGGGAACGGTGCTCCGCAGGAACCAGTACTGAAGGTAAGGTGGGCCGCTGACGAATTACACCTCCTAGCCTAGGTTTTCTTCCTTCCGTTCATTGTTTACTTAATCAAAACCCGGTGTTACGCCCTCGTTTGTCTGGCGGCTTGTTCAGCAAGGCAAAAGATATCTTCAGAAGGAACCAGGTAGGCTTTTCTCGCAAGTTGTCGTCGCTGCTTTGAAGAGGCGCAACGAATGCTTCATTTATAGGAAACGGTGCTCCGCAGGAACCAGTACTGAAGGTAATGTGGGCCGCTGACGAATTACACCTCCTAGCCCAGGTTTTCTTCCTTCCGTTCATGGTTTACTTAATCAAAACCCGGTGTTACGCCCTCGTATGTCTTACGGCTTGCTCAGCTAGGCAAAAGTTATCTTCAGAAGGAACCAGGTAGGCTTTTCTCGCAAGTTGTCGTCGCTGCTTTGAAGAGGCGCAACGAATACTTCCTTTATAGGAAACGGTGCTCCGCAGGAACCAGTACTGAAGGTAAGGTGGGCCGCTGAAGAATTACACCTCCTAGCCCAGGTTTTCTTCCTTCCGTTCATGGTTTACTTAATAAAAACCCGGTGTTACGCCCTCGTTTGTCTGGCGGCTTGTTCAGCAAGGCAAAAGATATCTTCAGAAGGAACCAGGTAGGCTTTTCTCGCAAGTTGTCGTCGCTGCTTTGAAGAGGCGCAACGAATGCTTCCTCTATAGGAAACGGTGCTCCGCAGGAACCAGTACTGAAGGTAATGTGGGCCGCTGACGAATTACACCTCCTAGCCCAGGTTTTCTTCCTTCCGTTCATGGTTTACTTAATCAAAACCCGGTGTTACGCCCTCGTATGTCTGGCGGATTGTTCAGCAAGGCAAAAGATATCTTCAGAAGGAACCAGGTAGGCTTTTCTTGCAAGTTGTCGTCGCTGCTTTGAAGAGGCGCAACGAATGCTTCATTTATAGGAAACGGTGCTCCGCAGGAACCAGTACTGAAGGTAATGTGGGCCGCTGACGAATTACACCTCCTAGCCCAGGCTTTCTTCCTTCCGTTCATGGTTTACTTAATCAAAACCCGGTGTTACGCCCTCGTATGTCTGGCGGCTTGTTCAGCAAGGCAAAAGATATCTTCAGAAGGAACCAGGTAGGCTTTTCTTGCAAGTTGTCGTCGCTGCTTTGAAGAGGCGCAACGAATGCTTCCTATATAGGGAACGGTGCTCCGCATAAACCAGTACTGAAGGTAAGGTGGGCCGCTGACGAATTACACCTCCTAGCCCAGGTTTTCTTCCTTCCGTTCATGATTTACTTAATCAAAACCCGGAGTTACGCCCTCGTATGTCTGGCGGCTTGTTCAGCTAGGCAAACGTTATCTTCAGAAGGAACCAGGTAGGCTTTTCTCGCAAGTTGTCGTCGCTGCTTTGAAGAGGCGCAAAGAATGCTTCCTATATAGGGAACGGTGCTCCGCAGAAAACAGTACTGAAGGTAAGGTGGGCCGCTGACGAATTACACCTCCTAGCCCAGGTTTTCTTCCGTTGATGGTCTTACTTATTCAAAACCAGGTGTTACGCCCTCGTATATCTGGCGGCTTGTTCAGCTTGGCAAAAGATATCTTCAGAAGGAACCAGGTAGGCTTTTCTCGCAAGTTGTCGTCGCTGCTTTGAAGAGGCGCAACGAATGCTTCCTCTATAGGGAACGGTGCTCCGCAGGAACCAGTACTGAAGGTAAGGTGGGCCGCTGACGAATTACACCTCCTAGCCCAGGTTTTCTTCCTTCCCTTCATTGTTTACTTAATCAAAACCCGGTGTTACGCAATCGTATGTCTGGCGGCTTGTTCAGCTAGGCAAAAGTTATCTTCAGAAGGAACCAGGTAGGCTTTTCTCGCAAGTGGTCGTCGCTGCTTTGAAGAGGCGCAACGAATGCTTCCTTTATAGGAAACGGTGCTCCGCAGGAACCAGTACAGAAGGTAAGGTGGGCCGCTGACGAATTACACCTCCTGGCCCAGGTTTTCTTCCTTCCGTTCATGGTTTACTTAATCAAAACCCGGTGTTACGCCCTCGTATGTCTTACGGCTTGTTCAGCTAGGCAAAAGATATCTTCAGAAGGAACCAGGTAGGCTTTTCTCGCAAGTTGTCGTCGCTGCTTTGAAGAGGCGCAAAGAATGCTTCATTTATAGGAAACGGTGCTCCGCAGCAACCAGTACTGAAGGTAAGGTGGGCCGCTGACGAATTACACCTCCTAGCCCAGGTTTTCTTCCTTCCGTTCATGGTTTACTTAATCAAAACCCGGTGTTACGCCCTCGTATGTCTGGCGGATTGTTCAGCAAGGCAAAAGATATCTTCAGAAGGAACCAGGTAGGCTTTTCTTGCAAGTTGTCGTCGCTGCTTTGAAGAGGCGCAACGAATGCTTCATTTATAGGAAACGGTGCTCCGCAGGAACCAGTACTGAAGGTAAGGTGGGCCGCTGACGAGTTACACCTCCTAGCCCAGGTTTTCTTCCTTCCGTTCATGGTTTACTTAATCAAAACCCGGTGTTACGAGCTCGCATGTCTGGCGGCTTGTTTACCTAGGCAAAAGTTATCTTCAGAAGCAACCAGGGAGGCTTTTCTCGCAAGTTGTCGTCGCTGCTTTGAAGGGGCGCCACGAATGCTTCCTATATAGGGAACGGTGCTCCGCAGGAACCAGTACTGAAGGTAAGGTGGGCCGCTGACGAATTACACCTCCTAGCCCAGGTTTTCTTCCTTCCGTTCATTGTTTACTTAATCAAAACCCGGTGTTGCGCCCTCGTATATCTGGCGGCTTGTTCAGCAAGGCAAACGTTATCTTCAGAAGGAACCAGGTAGGTTTTTTTCGCAAGTTGTCGTAGCTGCTTTGAAGAGGCGCAAGGAATGCTTCCTCTATAGGGAACGGTGCTCCGCAGGAACCAGTACTGAAGGTAAGGTGGGCCGCTGACGAATTACACCTCCTAGCCCAGGTTTTCTTCCGTTGATGGTCTTACTTATTCAAAACCAGGTGTTACGCCCTCGTATGTCTGGCGGCTTGTTCAGCAAGGCAAAAGATATCTTCAGAAGGAACCAGGTAGGCTTTTCTTGCAAGTTGTCGTCGCTGCTTCGAAGAGGCGCAACGAATGCTTCCTCTATAGGGAACGGTGCTCCGCAGGAACCAGTACTGAAGGTAAGGTGGGCCGCTGACGAATTACACCTCCTAGCCCAGGTTTTCTTCCTTCCGTTCATTGTTTACTTAATCAAAACCAGGTGTTACGCCCTCGTATATCTGGCGGCTTGTTCAGCTTGGCAAAAGATATCTTCAGAAGGAACCAGGTAGGCTTTTCTCGCAAGTTGTCGTCGCTGCTTCGAAGAGGCGCAACGAATGCTTCCTCTATAGGGAACGGTGCTCCGCAGGAACCAGTACTGAAGGTAAGGTGGGCCGCTGACGAATTACACCTCCTAGCCCAGGTTTTCTTCCTTCCGTTCATTGTTTACTTAATCAAAACCCGGTGTTACGCAATCGTATGTCTGGCGGCTTGTTCAAAAGTTATCTTCAAAAGCAACCAGGGAGGCTTTTCTCGCAAGTTGTCGTCGCTGCTTTGAAGGGGCGCCACGAATGCTTCCTATATAGGGAACGGTGCTCCGCAGGAACCAGTACTGAAGGTAAGGTGGGCCGCTGACGAATTACACCTCCTAGCCCAGGCTTTCTTCCTTCCGTTCATGGTTTACTTAATCAAAACCCGGTGTTACGCCCTCGTATGTCTGGCGGCTTGTTCAGCAAGGCAAAAGATATCTTCAGAAGGAACCAGGTAGGCTTTTCTCGCAAGTTGTCGTCGCTGCTTTGAAGAGGCGCAACGAATGCTTCCTATATAGGGAACGGTGCTCCGCATAAACCAGTACTGAAGGTAAGGTGGGCCGCTGACGAATTACACCTCCTAGCCCAGACTTTCCTCCTTCCGTTCATGGTTTACTTAATCAAAACCCGGTATTACGCCCTCGTATGTCTGGCGGCTTGTTCAGCAAGGCAAAAGATATCTTCAGAAGGAACCAGGTAGGCTTTTCTCGCAAGTTGTCGTCGCTGCTTTGTTTTCTTCCATTGATGGTCTTACTTATTCAAAACCAGGTGTTACGCCCTCGTATATCTGGCGGCTTGTTCAGCTTGGCAAAAGATATCTTCAGAAGGAACCAGGTAGGCTTTTCTCGCAAGTTGTCGTCGCTGCTTCGAAGAGGCGCAACGAATGCTTCCTCTAAAGGGAACGGTGCTCCGCAGGAACCAGTACTGAAGGTAAGGTGGGCCGCTGACGAATTACACCTCCTAGCCCAGGTTTTCTTCCTTCCGTTCATGGTTTACTTAATCAAAACCCGGTGTTACGCCCTCGTATGTCTGGCGGATTGTTCAGCAAGGCAAAAGATATCTTCAGAATGAACCAGGTAGGCTTTTCTTGCAAGTTGTCGTCGCTGCATTGAAGAGGCGCAACGAATGCTTCATTTATAGGAAACGGTGCTCCGCAGGAACCAGTACTGAAGGTAAGGTGGGCCGCTGACGAATTACACCTCCTAGCCCAGGTTTTCTTCCTTCCGTTCATGATTTACTTAATCAAAACCCGGAGTTACGCCCTCGTATGTCTGGCGGCTTGTTCAGCTAGGCAAAAGTTATCTTCAAAAGCAACCAGGGAGGCTTTTCTCGCAAGTTGTCGTCGCTGCTTTGAAGAGGCGCACCGAATGCTTCCTAACGGTGCTCCGCAGGAACCAGTACTGAAGGTAAGGTGGGCCGCTGACGAATTACACCTCCTAGCCCAGGTTTTCTTCCTTCCGTTCATTGTTTACTTAATCAAAACCCGGTGTTACGCAATCGTATGTCTGGCGGCTTGTTCAGCTAGGCAAAAGTTATCTTCAGAAGGAACCAGGTAGGCTTTTCTCGCAAGTGGTCGTCGCTGCTTTGAAGAGGCGCAACGAATGCTTCCTTTATAGGAAACGGTGCTCCGCAGGAACCAGTACAGAAGGTAAGGTGGGCCGCTGACGAATTACACCTCTAGCCCAGGTTTTCTTCCTTCCGTTCATGGTTTACTTAATCAAAACCCGGTGTTACGCCCTCGTATGTCTTACGGCTTGTTCAGGTAGGCAAGAGTTATCTTAGGAAGGAACCAGGTAGGCTTTTCTCGCAAGTTATCGTCGCTGCTTTGAAGAGGCGCAACGAATGCTTCCTTTATAGGAAACGGTGCTCCGCACGAACCAGTACTGAAGGTAAGGTGGGCCGCTGACGAATTGCACCTCCTAGCCCAGGTTTTCTTCCTTCCGTTCATGGTTTACTTAATCAAAACCCGGTGTTACGCCCTCGTATGTCTGGCGGCTTGTTCAGCAAGGCAAAAGATATCTTCAGAAGGAACCAGGTAGGCTTTTCTTGCAAGTTGTCGTCGCTGCTTTGAAGAGGCGCAACGAATGCTTCATTTATAGGAAACAGTGCTCCGCAGGAACCAGTACTGAAGGTAAGGTGGGCCGCTGACGAATTACACCTCCTAGCCCAGGTTTTCTTCCTTCCGTTCATGGTTTACTTAATCAAAACCCGGTGTTACGCCCTCGTATGTCTGGCGGATTGTTCAGCAAGGCAAAAGATATCTTCAGAAGGAACCAGGTAGGCTTTTCTTGCAAGTTGTCGTCGCTGCTTTGAAGAGGCGCAACGAATGCTTCATTTATAGGAAACGGTGCTCCGCAGGAACCAGTACTGAAGGTAAGGTGGGCCGCTGACGAATTACACCTAGCCCAGGTTTTCTTCCTTCCGTTCATGGTTTACTTAATCAAAACCCGGTGTCACGAGCTCGCATGTCTGGCGGCTTGTTTACCTAGGCAAAAGTTATCTTCAGAAGCAACCAGGGAGGCTTTTCTCGCAAGTTGTCGTCGCTGCTTTGAAGAGGCGCCACGAATGCTTCATATATAGGGAACGGTGCTCCGCAGGAACCAGTACTGAAGGTAAGGTGGGCCGCTGAAGAATTACACCTCCTAGCCCAGGTTTTCTTCCTTCCGTTCATTGTTTACTTAATCAAAACCCGGTGTTGCGCCCTCGTATGTCTGGCGGGCTTGTTCAGCTAGGCAAACGTTATCTTCAGAAGGAACCAGGTAGGTTTTTTTCGCAAGTTGTCGTCGCTGCTTTGAAGAGGCGCAAGGAATGCTTCATTTATAGGAAACAGTGGCTCCGCAGGAACCAGTACTGAAGGTAAGGTGGGCCGCTGACGAATTACACCTCCTAGCCCAAGTTTTCTTCCTTACGTTCATTGTTTACTTAATCAAAATCCGGTGTTGCGCCCTCGTATGTCTGGCGGCTTGTTCAGCTAGGCAAAAGATATCTTCAGAAGGAACCAGGTAGGCTTTTCTTGCAAGTTGTCGTCGCTGCTTGGAAGAGGCGCAACGAATTCTTCCTATATAGGGAACGGTGCTCCGCAGGAACCAGTACTGAAGGTAAGGTGGGCCGCTGACGAATTACACCTCCTAGCCCAGGTTTTCTTCCTTCCGTTCATTGTTTACTTAATCAAAACCCGGTGTTACGCAATCGTATGTCTGGCGGCTTGTTCAGCTAGGCAAAAGTTATCTTCAGAAGGAACCAGGTAGGCTTTTCTCGCAAGTGGTCGTCGCTGCTTTGAAGAGGCGCAACGAATGCTTCCTTTATAGGAAACGGTGCTCCGCAGGAACCAGTACAGAAGGTAAGGTGGGCCGCTGACGAATTACACCTTCTAGCCCAGGTTTTCTTCCTTCCGTTCATGGTTTACTTAATCAAAACCCGGTGTTACGCCCTCGTATGTCTTACGGCTTGTTCAGCTAGGCAAAAGTTATCTTAGGAAGGAACCAGGTAGGCTTTTCTCGCAAGTTGTCGTCGCTGCTTTGAAGAGGCGCAACGAATGCTTCCTTTATAGGAAACGGTGCTCCGCACGAACCAGTACTGAAGGTAAGGTGGGCCGCTGACGAATTGCACCTCCTAGCCCAGGTTTTCTTCCTTCCGTTCATGGTTTACTTAATCAAAACCCGGTGTTACGCCCTCGTATGTCTGGCGGCTTGTTCAGCAAGGCAAAAGATATCTTCAGAAGGAACCAGGTAGGCCTCTCTTGCAAGTTGTCGTCGCTGCTTTGAAGAGGCGCAACGAATGCTTCATTTATAGGAAACGGTGCTCCGCAGGAACCAGTACTGAAGGTAAGGTGGGCCGCTGACGAATTACACCTCCTAGCCCAGGTTTTCTTCCTTCCGTTCATGGTTTACTTAATTAAAACCCGGTGTTACGCCCTCGTATGTCTGGCGGATTGTTCAGCAAGGCAAAAGATATCTTCAGAAGGAACCAGGTAGGCTTTTCTTGCAAGTTGTCGTCGCTGCTTTGAAGAGGCGCAACGAATGCTTCATTTATAGGAAACGGTGCTCCGCAGGAACCAGTACTGAAGGTAAGGTGGGCCGCTGACGAATTACACCTCCTAGCCCAGGTTTTCTTCCTTCCGTTCATGGTTTACTTAATCAAAACCCGGTGTTACGAGCTCGCATGTCTGGCGGCTTGTTTACCTAGGCAAAAGTTATCTTCAGAAGCAACCAGGGAGGCTTTTCTCGCAAGTTGTCGTCGCTGCTATGAAGAGGTACCACGAATGCTTCCTATATAGGGAACGGTGCTCCGCAGGAACCAGTACTGAAGGTAAGGTGGGCCGCTGACGAATTACACCTCCTAGCCCAGGCTTTCTTCCTTCCGTTCATGGTTTACTTAATCAAAACCCGGTGTTACGCCCTCGTATATCTGGCGGCTTGTTCAGCTTGGCAAAAGATATCTTCAGAAGGAACCAGGTAGGCTTTTCTCGCAAGTTGTCGTCGCTGCTTCGAAGAGGCGCAACGAATGCTTCCTCTATAGGGAACGGTGCTCCGCAGGAACCAGTACTGAAGGTAAGGTGGGCCGCTGACGAATTACACCTCCTAGCCCAGGTTTTCTTCCTTCCGTTCATTGTTTACTTAATCAAAACCCGGTGTTACGCAATCGTATGTCTGGCGGCTTGTTCAGCTAGGCAAAAGTTATCTTCAGAAGGAACCAGGTAGGCTTTTCTCGCAAGTGGTCGTCGCTGCTTTGAAGAGGCGCAACGAATGCTTCCTCTATAGGGAACGGTGCTCCGCAGGAACCAGTACTGAAGGTAAGGTGGGCCGCTGACGAATTACACCTCCTAGCCTAGGTTTTCTTCCTTCCGTTCATTGTTTACTTAATCAAAACCCGGTGTTACGCCCTCGTTTGTCTGGCGGCTTGTTCAGCAAGGCAAAAGATATCTTCAGAAGGAACCAGGTAGGCTTTTCTCGCAAGTTGTCGTCGCTGCTTTGAAGAGGCGCAACGAATGCTTCATTTATAGGAAACGGTGCTCCGCAGGAACCAGTACTGAAGGTAATGTGGGCCGCTGACGAATTACACCTCCTAGCCCAGGTTTTTTTCCTTCCGTTCATGGTTTACTTAATCAAAACCCGGTGTTACGCCCTCGTATGTCTTACGGCTTGCTCAGCTAGGCAAAAGTTATCTTCAGAAGGAACCAGGTAGGCTTTTCTCGCAAGTTGTCGTCGCTGCTTTGAAGAGGCGCAACGAATACTTCCTTTATAGGAAACGGTGCTCCGCAGGAACCAGTACTGAAGGTAAGGTGGGCCGCTGAAGAATTACACCTCCTAGCCCAGGTTTTCTTCCTTCCGTTCATGGTTTACTTAATCAAAACCCGGTGTTACGCCCTCGTTTGTCTGGCGGCTTGTTCAGCAAGGCAAAAGATATCTTCAGAAGGAACCAGGTAGGCTTTTCTCGCAAGTTGTCGTCGCTGCTTTGAAGAGGCGCAACGAATGCTTCCTCTATAGGAAACGGTGCTCCGCAGGAACCAGTACTGAAGGTAATGTGGGCCGCTGACGAATTACACCTCCTAGCCCAGGTTTTCTTCCTTCCGTTCATGGTTTACTTAATCAAAACCCGGTGTTACGCCCTCGTATGTCTGGCGGATTGTTCAGCAAGGCAAAAGATATCTTCAGAAGGAACCAGGTAGGCTTTTCTTGCAAGTTGTCGTCGCTGCTTTGAAGAGGCGCAACGAATGCTTCATTTATAGGAAACGGTGCTCCGCAGGAACCAGTACTGAAGGTAATGTGGGCCGCTGACGAATTACACCTCCTAGCCCAGGCTTTCTTCCTTCCGTTCATGGTTTACTTAATCAAAACCCGGTGTTACGCCCTCGTATGTCTGGCGGCTTGTTCAGCAAGGCAAAAGATATCTTCAGAAGGAACCAGGTAGGCTTTTCTTGCAAGTTGTCGTCGCTGCTTTGAAGAGGCGCAACGAATGCTTCCTATATAGGGAACGGTGCTCCGCATAAACCAGTACTGAAGGTAAGGTGGGCCGCTGACGAATTACACCTCCTAGCCCAGGTTTTCTTCCTTCCGTTCATGATTTACTTAATCAAAACCCGGAGTTACGCCCTCGTATGTCTGGCGGCTTGTTCAGCTAGGCAAACGTTATCTTCAGAAGGAACCAGGTAGGCTTTTCTCGCAAGTTGTCGTCGCTGCTTTGAAGAGGCGCAAAGAATGCTTCCTATATAGGGAACGGTGCTCCGCAGAAAACAGTACTGAAGGTAAGGTGGGCCGCTGACGAATTACACCTCCTAGCCCAGGTTTTCTTCCGTTGATGGTCTTACTTATTCAAAACCAGGTGTTACGCCCTCGTATATCTGGCGGCTTGTTCAGCTTGGCAAAAGATATCTTCAGAAGGAACCAGGTAGGCGTTTCTCGCAAGTTGTCGTCGCTGCTTTGAAGAGGCGCAACGAATGCTTCCTCTATAGGGAACGGTGCTCCGCAGGAACCAGTACTGAAGGTAAGGTGGGCCGCTGACGAATTACACCTCCTAGCCCAGGTTTTCTTCCTTCCCTTCATTGTTTACTTAATCAAAACCCGGTGTTACGCAATCGTATGTCTGGCGGCTTGTTCAGCTAGGCAAAAGTTATCTTCAGAAGGAACCAGGTAGGCTTTTCTCGCAAGTGGTCGTCGCTGCTTTGAAGAGGCGCAACGAATGCTTCCTTTATAGGAAACGGTGCTCCGCAGGAACCAGTACAGAAGGTAAGGTGGGCCGCTGACGAATTACACCTCCTGGCCCAGGTTTTCTTCCTTCCGTTCATGGTTTACTTAATCAAAACCCGGTGTTACGCCCTCGTATGTCTTACGGCTTGTTCAGCTAGGCAAAAGTTATCTTAGGAAGGAACCAGGTAGGCTTTTCTCGCAAGTTGTCGTCGCTGCTTTGAAGAGGCGCAACGAATGCTTCCTTTATAGGAGACGGTGCTCCGCACGAACCAGTACTGAAGGTAAGGTGGGCCGCTGACGAATTGCACCTCCTAGCCCAGGTTTTCTTCCTTCCGTTCATGGTTTACTTAATCAAAACGCGGTGTTACGCCCTCGTATATCTGGCGGCTTGTTCAGCAAGGCAAAAGATATCTTCAGAAGGAACCAGGTAGGCTTTTCTCGCAAGTTGTCGTCGCTGCTTTGAAGAGGCGCAAAGAATGCTTCATTTATAGGAAACGGTGCTCCGCAGGAACCAGTACTGAAGGTAAGGTGGGCCGCTGACGAATTACACCTCCTAGCCCAGGTTTTCTTCCTTCCGTTCATGGTTTACTTAATCAAAACCCGGTGTTACGCCCTCGTATGTCTGGCGGATTGTTCAGCAAGGCAAAAGATATCTTCAGAAGGAACCAGGTAGGCTTTTCTCGCAAGTTGTCGTCGCTGCTTTGAAGGGGCGCCACGAATGCTTCCTATATAGGGAACGGTGCTCCGCAGGAACCAGTACTGAAGGTAAGGTGGGCCGCTGACGAATTACACCTCCTAGCCCAGGTTTTCTTCCTTCCGTTCATTGTTTACTTAATCAAAACCCGGTGTTGCGCCCTCGTATATCTGGCGGCTTGTTCAGCAAGGCAAACGTTATCTTCAGAAGGAACCAGGTAGGTTTTTTTCGCAAGTTGTCGTAGCTGCTTTGAAGAGGCGCAAGGAATGCTTCATTTATAGGAAACGGTGCTCCGCAGGAACCAGTACAGAAGGTAAGGTGGGCCGCTGACGAATTACACCTCCTAGCCCAGGCTTTCTTCCTTCAGTTCATGGTTTACTTAATCAAAACCCGGTGTTACGCCCTCGTATATCTGGCGGCTTGTTCAGCTTGGCAAAAGATATCTTCAGAAGGAACCAGGTAAGCTTTTCTCGCAAGTTGTCGTCGCTGCTTCGAAGAGGCGCAACGAATGCTTCCTCTATAGAGAACGGTGCTCCGCAGGAACCAGTACTGAAGGTAAGGTGGGCCGCTGACGAATTGCACCTCCTAGCCCAGGTTTTCTTCCTTCCGTTCATGGTTTACTTAATCAAAACGCGGTGTTACGCCCTCGTATATCTGGCGGCTTGTTCAGCAAGGCAAAAGATATCTTCAGAAGGAACCAGGTAGGCTTTTCTCGCAAGTTGTCGTCGCTGCTTTGAAGAGGCGCAAAGAATGCTTCATTTATAGGAAACGGTGCTCCGCAGGAACCAGTACTGAAGGTAAGGTGGGCCGCTGACGAATTACACCTCCTAGCCCAGGTTTTCTTCCTTCCGTTCATGGTTTACTTAATCAAAACCCGGTGTTACGCCCTCGTATGTCTGGCGGATTGTTCAGCAAGGCAAAAGATATCTTCAGAAGGAACCAGGTAGGCTTTTCTCGCAAGTTGTCGTCGCTGCTTTGAAGGGGCGCCACGAATGCTTCCTATATAGGGAACGGTGCTCCGCAGGAACCAGTACTGAAGGTAAGGTGGGCCGCTGACGAATTACACCTCCTAGCCCAGGTTTTCTTCCTTCCGTTCATTGTTTACTTAATCAAAACCCGGTGTTGCGCCCTCGTATATCTGGCGGCTTGTTCAGCAAGGCAAACGTTATCTTCAGAAGGAACCAGGTAGGTTTTTTTCGCAAGTTGTCGTAGCTGCTTTGAAGAGGCGCAAGGAATGCTTCATTTATAGGAAACGGTGCTCCGCAGGAACCAGTACAGAAGGTAAGGTGGGCCGCTGACGAATTACACCTCCTAGCCCAGGCTTTCTTCCTTCAGTTCATGGTTTACTTAATCAAAACCCGGTGTTACGCCCTCGTATATCTGGCGGCTTGTTCAGCTTGGCAAAAGATATCTTCAGAAGGAACCAGGTAAGCTTTTCTCGCAAGTTGTCGTCGCTGCTTCGAAGAGGCGCAACGAATGCTTCCTCTATAGAGAACGGTGCTCCGCAGGAACCAGTACTGAAGGTAAGGTGGGCCGCTGACGAATTACACCTCCTAGCCCAGGTTTTCTTCCGTTGATGGTCTTACTTATTCAAAACCAGGTGTTACGCCCTCGTATGTCTGGCGGCTTGTTCAGCAAGGCAAAAGATATCTTCAGAAGGAACCAGGTAGGCTTTTCTTGCAAGTTGTCGTCGCTGCTTCGAAGAGGCGCAACGAATGCTTCCTCTATAGGGAACGGTGCTCCGCAGGAACCAGTACTGAAGGTAAGGTGGGCCGCTGACGAATTACACCTCCTATCCCAGGTTTTCTTCCTTCCGTTCATTGTTTACTTAATCAAAACCAGGTGTTACGCCCTCGTATATCTGGCGGCTTGTTCAGCTTGGCAAAAGATATCTTCAGAAGGAACCAGGTAGGCTTTTCTCGCAAGTTGTCGTCGCTGCTTCGAAGAGGCGCAACGAATGCTTCCTCTATAGGGAACGGTGCTCCGCAGGAACCAGTACTGAAGGTAAGGTGGGCCGCTGACGAATTACACCTCCTAGCCCAGGTTTTCTTCCTTCCGTTCATTGTTTACTTAATCAAAACCCGGTGTTACGCAATCGTATGTCTGGCGGCTTGTTCAAAAGTTATCTTCAAAAGCAACCAGGGAGGCTTTTCTCGCAAGTTGTCGTCGCTGCTTTGAAGGGGCGCCACGAATGCTTCCTATATAGGGAACGGTGCTCCGCAGGAACCAGTACTGAAGGTAAGGTGGGCCGCTGACGAATTACACCTCCTAGCCCAGGCTTTCTTCCTTCCGTTCATGGTTTACTTAATCAAAACCCGGTGTTACGCCCTCGTATGTCTAGCGGCTTGTTCAGCAAGGCAAAAGATATCTTCAGAAGGAACCAGGTAGGCTTTTCTCGCAAGTTGTCGTCGCTGCTTTGAAGAGGCGCAACGAATGCTTCCTATATAGGGAACGGTGCTCCGCATAAACCAGTACTGAAGGTAAGGTGGGCCGCTGACGAATTACACCTCCTAGCCCAGACTTTCCTCCTTCCGTTCATGGTTTACTTAATCAAAACCCGGTGTTACGCCCTCGTATGTCTGGCGGCTTGTTCAGCAAGGCAAAAGATATCTTCAGAAGGAACCAGGTAGGCTTTTCTCGCAAGTTGTCGTCGCTGCTTTGTTTTCTTCCATTGATGGTCTTACTTATTCAAAACCAGGTGTTACGCCCTCGTATATCTGGCGGCTTGTTCAGCTTGGCAAAAGATATCTTCAGAAGGAACCAGGTAGGCTTTTCTCGCAAGTTGTCGTCGCTGCTTCGAAGAGGCGCAACGAATGCTTCCTCTAAAGGGAACGGTGCTCCGCAGGAACCAGTACTGAAGGTAAGGTGGGCCGCTGACGAATTACACCTCCTAGCCCAGGTTTTCTTCCTTCCGTTCATGGTTTACTTAATCAAAACCCGGTGTTACGCCCTCGTATGTCTGGCGGATTGTTCAGCAAGGCAAAAGATATCTTCAGAATGAACCAGGTAGGCTTTTCTTGCAAGTTGTCGTCGCTGCATTGAAGAGGCGCAACGAATGCTTCATTTATAGGAAACGGTGCTCCGCAGGAACCAGTACTGAAGGTAAGGTGGGCCGCTGACGAATTACACCTCCTAGCCCAGGTTTTCTTCCTTCCGTTCATGATTTACTTAATCAAAACCCGGAGTTACGCCCTCGTATGTCTGGCGGCTTGTTCAGCTAGGCAAAAGTTATCTTCAAAAGCAACCAGGGAGGCTTTTCTCGCAAGTTGTCGTCGCTGCTTTGAAGAGGCGCCACGAATGCTTCCTATATAGGGAACGGTGCTCCGCAGGAACCAGTACTGAAGGTAAGGTGGGCCGCTGACGAATTACACCTCCTAGCCCAGGTTTTCTTCCGTTGATGGTCTTACTTATTCAAAACCAGGTGTTACGCCCTCGTATATCTGGCGGCTTGTTCAGCTTGGCAAAAGATATCTTCAGAAGGAACCAGGTAGGCTTTTCTCGCAAGTTGTCGTCGCTGCTTTGAAGAGGCGCAACGAATGCTTCCTAACGGTGCTCCGCAGGAACCAGTACTGAAGGTAAGGTGGGCCGCTGACGAATTACACCTCCTAGCCCAGGTTTTCTTCCTTCCGTTCATTGTTTACTTAATCAAAACCCGGTGTTACGCAATCGTATGTCTGGCGGCTTGTTCAGCTAGGCAAAAGTTATCTTCAGAAGGAACCAGGTAGGCTTTTCTCGCAAGTGGTCGTCGCTGCTTTGAAGAGGCGCAACGAATGCTTCCTTTATAGGAAACGGTGCTCCGCAGGAACCAGTACAGAAGGTAAGGTGGGCCGCTGACGAATTACACCTCTAGCCCAGGTTTTCTTCCTTCCGTTCATGGTTTACTTAATCAAAACCCGGTGTTACGCCCTCGTATGTCTTACGGCTTGTTCAGCTAGGCAAGAGTTATCTTAGGAAGGAACCAGGTAGGCTTTTCTCGCAAGTTATCGTCGCTGCTTTGAAGAGGCGCAACGAATGCTTCCTTTATAGGAAACGGTGCTCCGCACGAACCAGTACTGAAGGTAAGGTGGGCCGCTGACGAATTGCACCTCCTAGCCCAGGTTTTCTTCCTTCCGTTCATGGTTTACTTAATCAAAACCCGGTGTTACGCCCTCGTATGTCTGGCGGCTTGTTCAGCAAGGCAAAAGATATCTTCAGAAGGAACCAGGTAGGCTTTTCTTGCAAGTTGTCGTCGCTGCTTTGAAGAGGCGCAACGAATGCTTCATTTATAGGAAACAGTGCTCCGCAGGAACCAGTACTGAAGGTAAGGTGGGCCGCTGACGAATTACACCTCCTAGCCCAGGTTTTCTTCCTTCCGTTCATGGTTTACTTAATCAAAACCCGGTGTTACGCCCTCGTATGTCTGGCGGATTGTTCAGCAAGGCAAAAGATATCTTCAGAAGGAACCAGGTAGGCTTTTCTTGCAAGTTGTCGTCGCTGCTTTGAAGAGGCGCAACGAATGCTTCATTTATAGGAAACGGTGCTCCGCAGGAACCAGTACTGAAGGTAAGGTGGGCCGCTGACGAATTACACCTAGCCCAGGTTTTCTTCCTTCCGTTCATGGTTTACTTAATCAAAACCCGGTGTCACGAGCTCGCATGTCTGGCGGCTTGTTTACCTAGGCAAAAGTTATCTTCAGAAGCAACCAGGGAGGCTTTTCTCGCAAGTTGTCGTCGCTGCTTTGAAGAGGCGCCACGAATGCTTCATATATAGGGAACGGTGCTCCGCAGGAACCAGTACTGAAGGTAAGGTGGGCCGCTGACGAATTACACCTCCTAGCCCAGGTTTTCTTCCTTCCGTTCATTGTTTACTTAATCAAAACCCGGTGTTGCGCCCTCGTATGTCTGGCGGGCTTGTTCAGCTAGGCAAACGTTATCTTCAGAAGGAACCAGGTAGGTTTTTTTCGCAAGTTGTCGTCGCTGCTTTGAAGAGGCGCAAGGAATGCTTCATTTATAGGAAACAGTGGCTCCGCAGGAACCAGTACTGAAGGTAAGGTGGGCCGCTGACGAATTACACCTCCTAGCCCAAGTTTTCTTCCTTACGTTCATTGTTTACTTAATCAAAATCCGGTGTTGCGCCCTCGTATGTCTGGCGGCTTGTTCAGCTAGGCAAAAGATATCTTCAGAAGGAACCAGGTAGGCTTTTCTTGCAAGTTGTCGTCGCTGCTTGGAAGAGGCGCAACGAATTCTTCCTATATAGGGAACGATGCTCCGCAGGAACCAGTACTGAAGGTAAGGTGGGCCGCTGACGAATTACACCTCCTAGCCCAGGATTTCTTCCTTCCGTTCATGGTTTACTTAATCAAAACCCGGTGTTACGCCCTCGTATATCTGGCGGCTTGTTCAGCAAGGCAAAAGATATCTTCAGAAGGAACCAGGTAGGCCTTTCTCGCAAGTTGTCGTCGCTGCTTTGAAGAGGCGCAACGAATGCTTCCTATATAGGGAACGGTGCTCCGCAGGAACCAGTACTGAAGGTAAGGTGGGCCGCTGACGAATTACACCTCCTAGCCCAGGCTTTCCTCCTTCCGTTCATGGTTTACTTAATCAAAACCCGGTGTTACGCCCTCGTATGTCTGGCGGCTTGTTCAGCAAGGCAAAAGATATCTTCAGAAGGAACCAGGTAGGCTTTTCTCGCAAGTTGTCGTCGCTGCTTTGAAGAGGCGCAAAGAATGCTTCCTATATAGGGAACGGTGCTCCGCAGGAACCAGTACTGAAGGTAAGGTGGGCCACTGACGAATTACACCTCCTAGCCCAGGTTTTCTTCCGTTGATGGTCTTACTTATTCAAAACCAGGTGTTACGCCCTCGTATATCTGGCGGCTTGTTCAGCTTGGCAAAAGATATCTTCAGAAGGAACCAGGTAGGCTTTTCTCGCAAGTTGTCGTCGCTGCTTCGAAGAGGCGCAACGAATGCTTCCTCTATAGGGAACGATGCTCCGCAGGAACCAGTACTGAAGGTAAGGTGGGCCGCTGACGAATTACACCTCCTAGCCCAGGTTTTCTTCCTTCCGTTCATTGTTTACTTAATCAAAACCCGGTGTTACGCCCTCGTATATCTGGCGGCTTGTTCAGCTAGGCAAAAGATATCTTCAGAAGGAACCAGGTAGCCTTTTCTCGCAAATTGTCGTCGCCGCTTTGAAGATGCGCAACGAATGCTTCCTTTATAGGAAACGGTGCTCCGCAGGAACCAGTACTGAAGGTAAGGTGGGCCGCTGACTAATTACACCTCCTAGCACAGGCTTTCTTCCTTCCGTTCATGGTTCACTTAATCAAAACCCGGTGTTACGCCCTCGTTTGTCTGGCGGCTTGTTCAGCAAGGCAAAAGATATCTTCAGAAGGAACCAGGTAGGCTTTTCTTGCAAGTTGTCGCTGCTTTGAAGAGGCGCAACGAATGCTTCATTTATAGGAAACGGTGCTCCGCAGGAACCAGTACTGAAGGTAAGGTGGGCCGCTGACGAATTACACCTCCTAGCCCAGGCTTTCTTCCTTCCGTTCATGGTTTACTTAATCAAAACCCGGTGTTACGCCCTCGTATGTCTGGCGGCTTGTTCAGCAAGGCAAAATATATCTTCAGAAGGAACCAGGTAGGCTTTTCTTGCAAGTTGTCGTCACTGCTTTGAAGAGGCGCAACGAATGCTTCCTAACGGTGCTCCGCAGGAACCAGTACTGAAGGTAAGGTGGGCCGCTGACGAATTACACCTCCTAGCCCAGGTTTTCTTCCTTCCGTTCATTGTTTACTTAATCAAAACCCGGTGTTACGCAATCGTATGTCTGGCGGCTTGTTCAGCTAGGCAAAAGTTATCTTCAGAAGGAACCAGGTAGGTTTTTCTCGCAAGTGGTCGTCGCTGCTTTGAAGAGGCGCAACGAATGCTTCCTTTATAGGAAACGGTGCTCCGCAGGAACCAGTACAGAAGGTAAGGTGGGCCGCTGACGAATTACACCTCTAGCCCAGGTTTTCTTCCTTCCGTTCATGGTTTACTTAATCAAAACCCGGTGTTACGCCCTCGTATGTCTTACGGCTTGTTCAGCTAGGCAAGAGTTATCTTAGGAAGGAACCAGGTAGGCTTTTCTCGCAAGTTGTCGTCGCTGCTTTGAAGAGGCGCAACGAATGCTTCCTTTATAGGAAACGGTGCTCCGCACGAACCAGTACTGAAGGTAAGGTGGGCCGCTGACGAATTGCACCTCCTAGCCCAGGTTTTCTTCCTTCCGTTCATGGTTTACTTAATCAAAACCCGGTGTTACGCCCTCGTATGTCTGGCGGCTTGTTCAGCAAGGCAAAAGATATCTTCAGAAGGAACCAGGTAGGCTTTTCTTGCAAGTTGTCGTCGCTGCTTTGAAGAGGCGCAACGAATGCTTCATTTATAGGAAACAGTGCTCCGCAGGAACCAGTACTGAAGGTAAGGTGGGCCGCTGACGAATTACACCTCCTAGCCCAGGTTTTCTTCCTTCCGTTCATGGTTTACTTAATCAAAACCCGGTGTTACGCCCTCGTATGTCTGGCGGATTGTTCAGCAAGGCAAAAGATATCTTCAGAAGGAACCAGGTAGGCTTTTCTTGCAAGTTGTCGTCGCTGCTTTGAAGAGGCGCAACGAATGCTTCATTTATAGGAAACGGTGCTCCGCAGGAACCAGTACTGAAGGTAAGGTGGGCCGCTGACGAATTACACCTAGCCCAGGTTTTCTTCCTTCCGTTCATGGTTTACTTAATCAAAACCCGGTGTCACGAGCTCGCATGTCTGGCGGCTTGTTTACCTAGGCAAAAGTTATCTTCAGAAGCAACCAGGGAGGCTTTTCTCGCAAGTTGTCGTCGCTGCTTTGAAGAGGCGCCACGAATGCTTCATATATAGGGAACGGTGCTCCGCAGGAACCAGTACTGAAGGTAAGGTGGGCCGCTGACGAATTACACCTCCTAGCCCAGGTTTTCTTCCTTCCGTTCATTGTTTACTTAATCAAAACCCGGTGTTACGCAATCGTATGTCTGGCGGCTTGTTCAGCTAGGCAAAAGTTATCTTCAGAAGGAACCAGGTAGGCTTTTCTCGCAAGTGGTCGTCGCTGCTTTGAAGAGGCGCAACGAATGCTTCCTTTATAGGAAACGGTGCTCCGCAGGAACCAGTACAGAAGGTAAGGTGGGCCGCTGACGAATTACACCTCTAGCCCAGGTTTTCTTCCTTCCGTTCATGGTTTACTTAATCAAAACCCGGTGTTACGCCCTCGTATGTCTTACGGCTTGTTCAGCTAGGCAAGAGTTATCTTAGGAAGGAACCAGGTAGGCTTTTCTCGCAAGTTATCGTCGCTGCTTTGAAGAGGCGCAACGAATGCTTCCTTTATAGGAAACGGTGCTCCGCACGAACCAGTACTGAAGGTAAGGTGGGCCGCTGACGAATTGCACCTCCTAGCCCAGGTTTTCTTCCTTCCGTTCATGGTTTACTTAATCAAAACCCGGTGTTACGCCCTCGTATGTCTGGCGGCTTGTTCAGCAAGGCAAAAGATATCTTCAGAAGGAACCAGGTAGGCTTTTCTTGCAAGTTGTCGTCGCTGCTTTGAAGAGGCGCAACGAATGCTTCATTTATAGGAAACAGTGCTCCGCAGGAACCAGTACTGAAGGTAAGGTGGGCCGCTGACGAATTACACCTCCTAGCCCAGGTTTTCTTCCTTCCGTTCATGGTTTACTTAATCAAAACCCGGTGTTACGCCCTCGTATGTCTGGCGGATTGTTCAGCAAGGCAAAAGATATCTTCAGAAGGAACCAGGTAGGCTTTTCTTGCAAGTTGTCGTCGCTGCTTTGAAGAGGCGCAACGAATGCTTCATTTATAGGAAACGGTGCTCCGCAGGAACCAGTACTGAAGGTAAGGTGGGCCGCTGACGAATTACACCTAGCCCAGGTTTTCTTCCTTCCGTTCATGGTTTACTTAATCAAAACCCGGTGTCACGAGCTCGCATGTCTGGCGGCTTGTTTACCTAGGCAAAAGTTATCTTCAGAAGCAACCAGGGAGGCTTTTCTCGCAAGTTGTCGTCGCTGCTTTGAAGAGGCGCCACGAATGCTTCATATATAGGGAACGGTGCTCCGCAGGAACCAGTACTGAAGGTAAGGTGGGCCGCTGACGAATTACACCTCCTAGCCCAGGTTTTCTTCCTTCCGTTCATTGTTTACTTAATCAAAACCCGGTGTTGCGCCCTCGTATGTCTGGCGGGCTTGTTCAGCTAGGCAAACGTTATCTTCAGAAGGAACCAGGTAGGTTTTTTTCGCAAGTTGTCGTCGCTGCTTTGAAGAGGCGCAAGGAATGCTTCATTTATAGGAAACAGTGGCTCCGCAGGAACCAGTACTGAAGGTAAGGTGGGCCGCTGACGAATTACACCTCCTAGCCCAAGTTTTCTTCCTTACGTTCATTGTTTACTTAATCAAAATCCGGTGTTGCGCCCTCGTATGTCTGGCGGCTTGTTCAGCTAGGCAAAAGATATCTTCAGAAGGAACCAGGTAGGCTTTTCTTGCAAGTTGTCGTCGCTGCTTGGAAGAGGCGCAACGAATTCTTCCTATATAGGGAACGATGCTCCGCAGGAACCAGTACTGAAGGTAAGGTGGGCCGCTGACGAATTACACCTCCTAGCCCAGGATTTCTTCCTTCCGTTCATGGTTTACTTAATCAAAACCCGGTGTTACGCCCTCGTATATCTGGCGGCTTGTTCAGCAAGGCAAAAGATATCTTCAGAAGGAACCAGGTAGGCCTTTCTCGCAAGTTGTCGTCGCTGCTTTGAAGAGGCGCAACGAATGCTTCCTATATAGGGAACGGTGCTCCGCAGGAACCAGTACTGAAGGTAAGGTGGGCCGCTGACGAATTACACCTCCTAGCCCAGGCTTTCCTCCTTCCGTTCATGGTTTACTTAATCAAAACCCGGTGTTACGCCCTCGTATGTCTGGCGGCTTGTTCAGCAAGGCAAAAGATATCTTCAGAAGGAACCAGGTAGGCTTTTCTCGCAAGTTGTCGTCGCTGCTTTGAAGAGGCGCAAAGAATGCTTCCTATATAGGGAACGGTGCTCCGCAGGAACCAGTACTGAAGGTAAGGTGGGCCACTGACGAATTACACCTCCTAGCCCAGGTTTTCTTCCGTTGATGGTCTTACTTATTCAAAACCAGGTGTTACGCCCTCGTATATCTGGCGGCTTGTTCAGCTTGGCAAAAGATATCTTCAGAAGGAACCAGGTAGGCTTTTCTCGCAAGTTGTCGTCGCTGCTTCGAAGAGGCGCAACGAATGCTTCCTCTATAGGGAACGATGCTCCGCAGGAACCAGTACTGAAGGTAAGGTGGGCCGCTGACGAATTACACCTCCTAGCCCAGGTTTTCTTCCTTCCGTTCATTGTTTACTTAATCAAAACCCGATGTTACGCAATCGTATGTCTGGCGGCTTGTTCAGCTAGGCAAAAGTTATCTTCAGAAGGAACCAGGTAGGCTTTTCTCGCAAGTGGTCGTCGCTGCTTTGAAGAGGCGCAACGAATGCTTCCTTTATAGGAAACGGTGCTCCGCAGGAACCAGTACTGAAGGTAAGGTGGGCCGCTGACGAATTACACCTCCTAGCCCAGGTTTTGTTCCTTCCGTTCATGGTTTACTTAATCAAAACCCGGTGTTACGCCCTCGTATGTCTTACGGCTTGTTCAGCTAGGCAAAAGTTATCTTAGGAAGGAACCAGGTAGGCTTTTCTCGCAAGTTGTCGTCGCTGCTTTGAAGAGGCGCAACGAATGCTTCCTTATAGGAAACGGTGCTCCGCAGGAACCAGTACTGAAGGTAAGGTGTGCCGCTGACGAATTGCACCTCCTAGCCCAGGTTTTCTTCCTTCCGTTGATGGTTTACTTAATCAAAACCCGGTGTTACGCCCTCGTATATCTGGCGGCTTGTTCAGCTAGGCAAAAGATATCTTCAGAAGGAACCAGGTAGCCTTTTCTCGCAAATTGTCGTCGCCGCTTTGAAGATGCGCAACGAATGCTTCCTTTATAGGAAACGGTGCTCCGCAGGAACCAGTACTGAAGGTAAGGTGGGCCGCTGACTAATTACACCTCCTAGCACAGGCTTTCTTCCTTCCGTTCATGGTTCACTTAATCAAAACCCGGTGTTACGCCCTCGTTTGTCTGGCGGCTTGTTCAGCAAGGCAAAAGATATCTTCAGAAGGAACCAGGTAGGCTTTTCTTGCAAGTTGTCGTCGCTGCTTTGAAGAGGCGCAACGAATGCTTCATTTATAGGAAACGGTGCTCCGCAGGAACCAGTACTGAAGGTAAGGTGGGCCGCTGACGAATTACACCTCCTAGCCCAGGCTTTCTTCCTTCCGTTCATGGTTTACTTAATCAAAACCCGGTGTTACGCCCTCGTATGTCTGGCGGCTTGTTCAGCAAGGCAAAATATATCTTCAGAAGGAACCAGGTAGGCTTTTCTTGCAAGTTGTCGTCACTGCTTTGAAGAGGCGCAACGAATGCTTCCTAACGGTGCTCCGCAGGAACCAGTACTGAAGGTAAGGTGGGCCGCTGACGAATTACACCTCCTAGCCCAGGTTTTCTTCCTTCCGTTCATTGTTTACTTAATCAAAACCCGGTGTTACGCAATCGTATGTCTGGCGGCTTGTTCAGCTAGGCAAAAGTTATCTTCAGAAGGAACCAGGTAGGTTTTTCTCGCAAGTGGTCGTCGCTGCTTTGAAGAGGCGCAACGAATGCTTCCTTTATAGGAAACGGTGCTCCGCAGGAACCAGTACAGAAGGTAAGGTGGGCCGCTGACGAATTACACCTCTAGCCCAGGTTTTCTTCCTTCCGTTCATGGTTTACTTAATCAAAACCCGGTGTTACGCCCTCGTATGTCTTACGGCTTGTTCAGCTAGGCAAGAGTTATCTTAGGAAGGAACCAGGTAGGCTTTTCTCGCAAGTTGTCGTCGCTGCTTTGAAGAGGCGCAACGAATGCTTCCTTTATAGGAAACGGTGCTCCGCACGAACCAGTACTGAAGGTAAGGTGGGCCGCTGACGAATTGCACCTCCTAGCCCAGGTTTTCTTCCTTCCGTTCATGGTTTACTTAATCAAAACCCGGTGTTACGCCCTCGTATGTCTGGCGGCTTGTTCAGCAAGGCAAAAGATATCTTCAGAAGGAACCAGGTAGGCTTTTCTTGCAAGTTGTCGTCGCTGCTTTGAAGAGGCGCAACGAATGCTTCATTTATAGGAAACAGTGCTCCGCAGGAACCAGTACTGAAGGTAAGGTGGGCCGCTGACGAATTACACCTCCTAGCCCAGGTTTTCTTCCTTCCGTTCATGGTTTACTTAATCAAAACCCGGTGTTACGCCCTCGTATGTCTGGCGGATTGTTCAGCAAGGCAAAAGATATCTTCAGAAGGAACCAGGTAGGCTTTTCTTGCAAGTTGTCGTCGCTGCTTTGAAGAGGCGCAACGAATGCTTCATTTATAGGAAACGGTGCTCCGCAGGAACCAGTACTGAAGGTAAGGTGGGCCGCTGACGAATTACACCTAGCCCAGGTTTTCTTCCTTCCGTTCATGGTTTACTTAATCAAAACCCGGTGTCACGAGCTCGCATGTCTGGCGGCTTGTTTACCTAGGCAAAAGTTATCTTCAGAAGCAACCAGGGAGGCTTTTCTCGCAAGTTGTCGTCGCTGCTTTGAAGAGGCGCCACGAATGCTTCATATATAGGGAACGGTGCTCCGCAGGAACCAGTACTGAAGGTAAGGTGGGCCGCTGACGAATTACACCTCCTAGCCCAGGTTTTCTTCCTTCCGTTCATTGTTTACTTAATCAAAACCCGGTGTTGCGCCCTCGTATGTCTGGCGGCTTGTTCAGCTAGGCAAACGTTATCTTCAGAAGGAACCAGGTAGGTTTTTTTCGCAAGTTGTCGTCGCTGCTTTGAAGAGGCGCAAGGAATGCTTCATTTATAGGAAACAGTGGCTCCAGGGAACCAGTACTGAAGGTAAGGTGGGCCGCTGACAAATTACACCTCCTAGCCCAAGTTTTCTTCCTTACGTTCATTGTTTACTTAATCAAAATCCGGTGTTGCGCCCTCGTATGTCTGGCGGCTTGTTCAGCTAGGCAAAAGATATCTTCAGAAGGAACCAGGTAGGCTTTTCTTGCAAGTTGTCGTCGCTGCTTGGAAGAGGCGCAACGAATTCTTCCTATATAGGGAACGATGCTCCGCAGGAACCAGTACTGAAGGTAAGGTGGGCCGCTGACGAATTACACCTCCTAGCCCAGGCTTTCTTCCTTCCGTTCATGGTTTACTTAATCAAAACCCGGTGTTACGCCCTCGTATATCTGGCGGCTTGTTCAGCAAGGCAAAAGATATCTTCAGAAGGAACCAGGTAGGCCTTTCTCGCAAGTTGTCGTCGCTGCTTTGAAGAGGCGCAACGAATGCTTCCTATATAGGGAACGGTGCTCCGCAGGAACCAGTACTGAAGGTAAGGTGGGCCGCTGACGAATTACACCTCCTAGCCCAGGCTTTCCTCCTTCCGTTCATGGTTTACTTAATCAAAACCCGGTGTTACGCCCTCGTATGTCTGGCGGCTTGTTCAGCAAGGCAAAAGATATCTTCAGAAGGAACCAGGTAGGCTTTTCTCGCAAGTTGTCGTCGCTGCTTTGAAGAGGCGCAAAGAATGCTTCCTATATAGGGAACGGTGCTCCGCAGGAACCAGTACTGAAGGTAAGGTGGGCCACTGACGAATTACACCTCCCAGCCCAGGTTTTCTTCCGTTGATGGTCTTACTTATTCAAAACCAGGTGTTACGCCCTCGTATATCTGGCGGCTTGTTCAGCTTGGCAAAAGATATCTTCAGAAGGAACCAGGTAGGCTTTTCTTGCAAGTTGTCGTCGCTGCTTCGAAGAGGCGCAACGAATGCTTCCTCTATAGGGAACGGTGCTCCGCAGGAACCAGTACTGAAGGTAAGGTGGGCCGCTGACGAATTACACCTCCTAGCCCAGGTTTTCTTCCTTCCGTTCATTGTTTACTTAATCAAAACCCGGTGTTACGCAATCGTATGTCTGGCGGCTTGTTCAGCTAGGCAAAAGTTATCTTCAGAAGGAACCAGGTAGGCTTTTCTCGCAAGTGGTCGTCGCTGCTTTGAAGAGGCGCAACGAATGCTTCCTTTATAGGAAACGGTGCTCCGCAGGAACCAGTACTGAAGGTAAGGTGGGCCGCTGACGAATTACACCTCCTAGCCCAGGTTTTGTTCCTTCCGTTCATGGTTTACTTAATCAAAACCCGGTGTTACGCCCTCGTATGTCTTACGGCTTGTTCAGCTAGGCAAAAGTTATCTTAGGAAGGAACCAGGTAGGCTTTTCTCGCAAGTTGTCGTCGCTGCTTTGAAGAGGCGCAACGAATGCTTCCTTTATAGGAAACGGTGCTCCGCAGGAACCAGTACTGAAGGTAAGGTGTGCCGCTGACGAATTGCACCTCCTAGCCCAGGTTTTCTTCCTTCCGTTGATGGTTTACTTAATCAAAACCCGGTGTTACGCCCTCGTATATCTGGCGGCTTGTTCAGCTAGGCAAAAGATATCTTCAGAAGGAACCAGGTAGCCTTTTCTCGCAAATTGTCGTCGCCGCTTTGAAGATGCGCAACGAATGCTTCCTTTATAGGAAACGGTGCTCCGCACGAACCAGTACTGAAGGTAAGGTGGGCCGCTGACGAATTGCACCTCCTAGCCCAGGTTTTCTTCCTTCCGTTCATGGTTTACTTAATCAAAACCCGGTGTTACGCCCTCGTATGTCTGTCGGCTTGTTCAGCAAGGCAAAAGATATCTTCAGAAGGAACCAGGTAGGCTTTTCTTGCAAGTTGTCGTCGCGGCTTTGAAGAGGCGCAACGAATGCTTCATTTATAGGAAACAGTGCTCCGCAGGAACCAGTACTGAAGGTAAGGTGGGCCGCTGACGAATTACACCTCCTAGCCCAGGTTTTCTTCCTTCCGTTCATGGTTTACTTAATCAAAACCCGGTGTTACGCCCTCGTATGTCTGGCGGATTGTTCAGCAAGGCAAAAGATATCTTCAAAAGGAACCAGGTAGGCTTTTCTTGCAAGTTGTCGTCGCTGCTTTGAAGAGGCGCAACGAATGCTTCATTTATAGGAAACGGTGCTCCGCAGGAACCAGTACTGAAGGTAAGGTGGGCCGCTGACAAATTACACCTAGCCCAGGTTTTCTTCCTTCCGTTCATGGTTTACTTAATCAAAACCCGGTGTCACGAGCTCGCATGTCTGGCGGCTTGTTTACCTAGGCAAAAGTTATCTTCAGAAGCAACCAGGGAGGCTTTTCTCGCAAGTTGTCGTCGCTGCTTTGAAGAGGCGCCACGAATGCTTCATATATAGGGAACGGTGCTCCGCAGGAACCAGTACTGAAGGTAAGGTGGGCCGCTGACGAATTACACCTCCTAGCCCAGGTTTTCTTCCTTCCGTTCATTGTTTACTTAATCAAAACCCGGTGTTGCGCCCTCGTATGTCTGGCGGGCTTGTTCAGCTAGGCAAACGTTATCTTCAGAAGGAACCAGGTAGGTTTTTTTCGCAAGTTGTCGTCGCTGCTTTGAAGAGGCGCAAGGAATGCTTCATTTATAGGAAACAGTGGCTCCGCAGGAACCAGTACTGAAGGTAAGGTGGGCCGCTGACGAATTACACCTCCTAGCCCAAGTTTTCTTCCTTACGTTCATTGTTTACTTAATCAAAACCCGGTGTTACGCCCTCGTATATCTGGCGGCTTGTTCAGCAAGGCAAAAGATATCTTCAGAAGGAACCAGGTAGGCCTTTCTCGCAAGTTGTCGTCGCTGCTTTGAAGAGGCGCAACGAATGCTTCCTATATAGGGAACGGTGCTCCGCAGGAACCAGTACTGAAGGTAAGGTGGGCCGCTGACGAATTACACCTCCTAGCCCAGGCTTTCCTCCTTCCGTTCATGGTTTACTTAATCAAAACCCGGTGTTACGCCCTCGTATGTCTGGCGGCTTGTTCAGCAAGGCAAAAGATATCTTCAGAAGGAACCAGGTAGGCTTTTCTCGCAAGTTGTCGTCGCTGCTTTGAAGAGGCGCAAAGAATGCTTCCTATATAGGGAACGGTGCTCCGCAGGAACCAGTACTGAAGGTAAGGTGGGCCACTGACGAATTACACCTCCTAGCCCAGGTTTTCTTCCGTTGATGGTCTTACTTATTCAAAACCAGGTGTTACGCCCTCGTATATCTGGCGGCTTGTTCAGCTTGGCAAAAGATATCTTCAGAAGGAACCAGGTAGGCTTTTCTCGCAAGTTGTCGTCGCTGCTTCGAAGAGGCGCAACGAATGCTTCCTCTATAGGGAACGATGCTCCGCAGGAACCAGTACTGAAGGTAAGGTGGGCCGCTGACGAATTACACCTCCTAGCCCAGGTTTTCTTCCTTCCGTTCATTGTTTACTTAATCAAAACCCGATGTTACGCAATCGTATGTCTGGCGGCTTGTTCAGCTAGGCAAAAGTTATCTTCAGAAGGAACCAGGTAGGCTTTTCTCGCAAGTGGTCGTCGCTGCTTTGAAGAGGCGCAACGAATGCTTCCTTTATAGGAAACGGTGCTCCGCAGGAACCAGTACTGAAGGTAAGGTGGGCCGCTGACGAATTACACCTCCTAGCCCAGGTTTTGTTCCTTCCGTTCATGGTTTACTTAATCAAAACCCGGTGTTACGCCCTCGTATGTCTTACGGCTTGTTCAGCTAGGCAAAAGTTATCTTAGGAAGGAACCAGGTAGGCTTTTCTCGCAAGTTGTCGTCGCTGCTTTGAAGAGGCGCAACGAATGCTTCCTTATAGGAAACGGTGCTCCGCAGGAACCAGTACTGAAGGTAAGGTGTGCCGCTGACGAATTGCACCTCCTAGCCCAGGTTTTCTTCCTTCCGTTGATGGTTTACTTAATCAAAACCCGGTGTTACGCCCTCGTATATCTGGCGGCTTGTTCAGCTAGGCAAAAGATATCTTCAGAAGGAACCAGGTAGCCTTTTCTCGCAAATTGTCGTCGCCGCTTTGAAGATGCGCAACGAATGCTTCCTTTATAGGAAACGGTGCTCCGCAGGAACCAGTACTGAAGGTAAGGTGGGCCGCTGACGAATTACACCTCCTAGCACAGGCTTTCTTCCTTCCGTTCATGGTTCACTTAATCAAAACCCGGTGTTACGCCCTCGTTTGTCTGGCGGCTTGTTCAGCAAGGCAAAAGATATCTTCAGAAGGAACCAGGTAGGCTTTTCTTGCAAGTTGTCGTCGCTGCTTTGAAGAGGCGCAACGAATGCTTCATTTATAGGAAACGGTGCTCCGCAGGAACCAGTACTGAAGGTAAGGTGGGCCGCTGACGAATTACACCTCCTAGCCCAGGCTTTCTTCCTTCCGTTCATGGTTTACTTAATCAAAACCCGGTGTTACGCCCTCGTATGTCTGGCGGCTTGTTCAGCAAGGCAAAATATATCTTCAGAAGGAACCAGGTAGGCTTTTCTTGCAAGTTGTCGTCACTGCTTTGAAGAGGCGCAACGAATGCTTCCTAACGGTGCTCCGCAGGAACCAGTACTGAAGGTAAGGTGGGCCGCTGACGAATTACACCTCCTAGCCCAGGTTTTCTTCCTTCCGTTCATTGTTTACTTAATCAAAACCCGGTGTTACGCAATCGTATGTCTGGCGGCTTGTTCAGCTAGGCAAAAGTTATCTTCAGAAGGAACCAGGTAGGTTTTTCTCGCAAGTGGTCGTCGCTGCTTTGAAGAGGCGCAACGAATGCTTCCTTTATAGGAAACGGTGCTCCGCAGGAACCAGTACAGAAGGTAAGGTGGGCCGCTGACGAATTACACCTCTAGCCCAGGTTTTCTTCCTTCCGTTCATGGTTTACTTAATCAAAACCCGGTGTTACGCCCTCGTATGTCTTACGGCTTGTTCAGCTAGGCAAGAGTTATCTTAGGAAGGAACCAGGTAGGCTTTTCTCGCAAGTTGTCGTCGCTGCTTTGAAGAGGCGCAACGAATGCTTCCTTTATAGGAAACGGTGCTCCGCACGAACCAGTACTGAAGGTAAGGTGGGCCGCTGACGAATTGCACCTCCTAGCCCAGGTTTTCTTCCTTCCGTTCATGGTTTACTTAATCAAAACCCGGTGTTACGCCCTCGTATGTCTGGCGGCTTGTTCAGCAAGGCAAAAGATATCTTCAGAAGGAACCAGGTAGGCTTTTCTTGCAAGTTGTCGTCGCTGCTTTGAAGAGGCGCAACGAATGCTTCATTTATAGGAAACAGTGCTCCGCAGGAACCAGTACTGAAGGTAAGGTGGGCCGCTGACGAATTACACCTCCTAGCCCAGGTTTTCTTCCTTCCGTTCATGGTTTACTTAATCAAAACCCGGTGTTACGCCCTCGTATGTCTGGCGGATTGTTCAGCAAGGCAAAAGATATCTTCAGAAGGAACCAGGTAGGCTTTTCTTGCAAGTTGTCGTCGCTGCTTTGAAGAGGCGCAACGAATGCTTCATTTATAGGAAACGGTGCTCCGCAGGAACCAGTACTGAAGGTAAGGTGGGCCGCTGACGAATTACACCTAGCCCAGGTTTTCTTCCTTCCGTTCATGGTTTACTTAATCAAAACCCGGTGTCACGAGCTCGCATGTCTGGCGGCTTGTTTACCTAGGCAAAAGTTATCTTCAGAAGCAACCAGGGAGGCTTTTCTCGCAAGTTGTCGTCGCTGCTTTGAAGAGGCGCCACGAATGCTTCATATATAGGGAACGGTGCTCCGCAGGAACCAGTACTGAAGGTAAGGTGGGCCGCTGACGAATTACACCTCCTAGCCCAGGTTTTCTTCCTTCCGTTCATTGTTTACTTAATCAAAACCCGGTGTTGCGCCCTCGTATGTCTGGCGGCTTGTTCAGCTAGGCAAACGTTATCTTCAGAAGGAACCAGGTAGGTTTTTTTCGCAAGTTGTCGTCGCTGCTTTGAAGAGGCGCAAGGAATGCTTCATTTATAGGAAACAGTGGCTCCGCAGGAACCAGTACTGAAGGTAAGGTGGGCCGCTGACAAATTACACCTCCTAGCCCAAGTTTTCTTCCTTACGTTCATTGTTTACTTAATCAAAATCCGGTGTTGCGCCCTCGTATGTCTGGCGGCTTGTTCAGCTAGGCAAAAGATATCTTCAGAAGGAACCAGGTAGGCTTTTCTTGCAAGTTGTCGTCGCTGCTTGGAAGAGGCGCAACGAATTCTTCCTATATAGGGAACGATGCTCCGCAGGAACCAGTACTGAAGGTAAGGTGGGCCGCTGACGAATTACACCTCCTAGCCCAGGCTTTCTTCCTTCCGTTCATGGTTTACTTAATCAAAACCCGGTGTTACGCCCTCGTATATCTGGCGGCTTGTTCAGCAAGGCAAAAGATATCTTCAGAAGGAACCAGGTAGGCCTTTCTCGCAAGTTGTCGTCGCTGCTTTGAAGAGGCGCAACGAATGCTTCCTATATAGGGAACGGTGCTCCGCAGGAACCAGTACTGAAGGTAAGGTGGGCCGCTGACGAATTACACCTCCTAGCCCAGGCTTTCCTCCTTCCGTTCATGGTTTACTTAATCAAAACCCGGTGTTACGCCCTCGTATGTCTGGCGGCTTGTTCAGCAAGGCAAAAGATATCTTCAGAAGGAACCAGGTAGGCTTTTCTCGCAAGTTGTCGTCGCTGCTTTGAAGAGGCGCAAAGAATGCTTCCTATATAGGGAACGGTGCTCCGCAGGAACCAGTACTGAAGGTAAGGTGGGCCACTGACGAATTACACCTCCCAGCCCAGGTTTTCTTCCGTTGATGGTCTTACTTATTCAAAACCAGGTGTTACGCCCTCGTATATCTGGCGGCTTGTTCAGCTTGGCAAAAGATATCTTCAGAAGGAACCAGGTAGGCTTTTCTTGCAAGTTGTCGTCGCTGCTTCGAAGAGGCGCAACGAATGCTTCCTCTATAGGGAACGGTGCTCCGCAGGAACCAGTACTGAAGGTAAGGTGGGCCGCTGACGAATTACACCTCCTAGCCCAGGTTTTCTTCCTTCCGTTCATTGTTTACTTAATCAAAACCCGGTGTTACGCAATCGTATGTCTGGCGGCTTGTTCAGCTAGGCAAAAGTTATCTTCAGAAGGAACCAGGTAGGCTTTTCTCGCAAGTGGTCGTCGCTGCTTTGAAGAGGCGCAACGAATGCTTCCTTTATAGGAAACGGTGCTCCGCAGGAACCAGTACTGAAGGTAAGGTGGGCCGCTGACGAATTACACCTCCTAGCACAGGCTTTCTTCCTTCCGTTCATGGTTCACTTAATCAAAACCCGGTGTTAGGCCCTCGTTTGTCTGGCGGCTTGTTCAGCAAGGCAAAAGATATCTTCAGAAGGAACCAGGTAGGCTTTTCTCGCAAGTGGTCGTCGCTGCTTTGAAGAGGCGCAACGAATGCTTCCTTTATAGGAAACGGTGCTCCGCAGGAACCAGTACTGAAGGTAAGGTGGGCCGCTGACGAATTACACCTCTAGCCCAGGTTTTCTTCCTTCCGTTCATGGTTTACTTAATCAAAACCCGGTGTTACGCCCTCGTATGTCTTACGGCTTGTTCAGCTAGGCAAGAGTTATCTTAGGAAGGAACCAGGTAGGCTTTTCTCGCAAGTTGTCGTCGCTGCTTTGAAGAGGCGCAACGAATGCTTCCTTTATAGGAAACGGTGCTCCGCACGAACCAGTACTGAAGGTAAGGTGGGCCGCTGACGAATTGCACCTCCTAGCCCAGGTTTTCTTCCTTCCGTTCATGGTTTACTTAATCAAAACCCGGTGTTACGCCCTCGTATGTCTGGCGGCTTGTTCAGCAAGGCAAAAGATATCTTCAGAAGGAACCAGGTAGGCTTTTCTTGCAAGTTGTCGTCGCTGCTTTGAAGAGGCGCAACGAATGCTTCATTTATAGGAAACAGTGCTCCGCAGGAACCAGTACTGAAGGTAAGGTGGGCCGCTGACGAATTACACCTCCTAGCCCAGGTTTTCTTCCTTCCGTTCATGGTTTACTTAATCAAAACCCGGTGTTACGCCCTCGTATGTCTGGCGGATTGTTCAGCAAGGCAAAAGATATCTTCAGAAGGAACCAGGTAGGCTTTTCTTGCAAGTTGTCGTCGCTGCTTTGAAGAGGCGCAACGAATGCTTCATTTATAGGAAACGGTGCTCCGCAGGAACCAGTACTGAAGGTAAGGTGGGCCGCTGACGAATTACACCTAGCCCAGGTTTTCTTCCTTCCGTTCATGGTTTACTTAATCAAAACCCGGTGTCACGAGCTCGCATGTCTGGCGGCTTGTTTACCTAGGCAAAAGTTATCTTCAGAAGCAACCAGGGAGGCTTTTCTCGCAAGTTGTCGTCGCTGCTTTGAAGAGGCGCCACGAATGCTTCATATATAGGGAACGGTGCTCCGCAGGAACCAGTACTGAAGGTAAGGTGGGCCGCTGACGAATTACACCTCCTAGCCCAGGTTTTCTTCCTTCCGTTCATTGTTTACTTAATCAAAACCCGGTGTTGCGCCCTCGTATGTCTGGCGGCTTGTTCAGCTAGGCAAACGTTATCTTCAGAAGGAACCAGGTAGGTTTTTTTCGCAAGTTGTCGCTGCTTTGAAGAGGCGCAAGGAATGCTTCATTTATAGGAAACAGTGGCTCCGCAGGAACCAGTACTGAAGGTAAGGTGGGCCGCTGACAAATTACACCTCCTAGCCCAAGTTTTCTTCCGTACGTTCATTGTTTACTTAATCAAAACCCGGTGTTACGCCCTCGTATATCTGGCGGCTTGTTCAGCAAGGCAAAAGATATCTTCAGAAGGAACCAGGTAGGCCTTTCTCGCAAGTTGTCGTCGCTGCTTTGAAGAGGCGCAACGAATGCTTCCTATATAGGGAACGGTGCTCCGCAGGAACCAGTACTGAAGGTAAGGTGGGCCGCTGACGAATTACACCTCCTAGCCCAGGCTTTCCTCCTTCCGTTCATGGTTTACTTAATCAAAACCCGGTGTTACGCCCTCGTATGTCTGGCGGCTTGTTCAGCAAGGCAAAAGATATCTTCAGAAGGAACCAGGTAGGCTTTTCTCGCAAGTTGTCGTCGCTGCTTTGAAGAGGCGCAAAGAATGCTTCCTATATAGGGAACGGTGCTCCGCAGGAACCAGTACTGAAGGTAAGGTGGGCCACTGACGAATTACACCTCCCAGCCCAGGTTTTCTTCCGTTGATGGTCTTACTTATTCAAAACCAGGTGTTACGCCCTCGTATATCTGGCGGCTTGTTCAGCAAGGCAAAAGATATCTTCAGAAGGAACCAGGTAGGCTTTTCTCGCAAGTTGTCGTCGCTGCTTCGAAGAGGCGCAACGAATGCTTCCTCTATAGGGAACGGTGCTCCGCAGGAACCAGTACTGAAGGTAAGGTGGGCCGCTGACGAATTACACCTCCTAGCCCAGGTTTTCTTCCTTCCGTTCATTGTTTACTTAATCAAAACCCGGTGTTACGCAATCGTATGTCTGGCGGCTTGTTCAGCTAGGCAAAAGTTATCTTCAGAAGGAACCAGGTAGGCTTTTCTCGCAAGTGGTCGTCGCTGCTTTGAAGAGGCGCAACGAATGCTTCCTTTATAGGAAACGGTGCTCCGCAGGAACCAGTACTGAAGGTAAGGTGGGCCGCTGACGAATTACACCTCCTAGCCCAGGTTTTGTTCCTTCCGTTCATGGTTTACTTAATCAAAACCCGGTGTTACGCCCTCGTATGTCTTACGGCTTGTTCAGCTAGGCAAAAGTTATCTTAGGAAGGAACCAGGTAGGCTTTTCTCGCAAGTTGTCGTCGCTGCTTTGAAGAGGCGCAACGAATGCTTCCTTTATAGGAAACGGTGCTCCGCAGGAACCAGTACTGAAGGTAAGGTGTGCCGCTGACGAATTGCACCTCCTAGCCCAGGTTTTCTTCCTTCCGTTGATGGTTTACTTAATCAAAACCCGGTGTTACGCCCTCGTATATCTGGCGGCTTGTTCAGCTAGGCAAAAGATATCTTCAGAAGGAACCAGGTAGCCTTTTCTTGCAAGTTGTCGTCGCTGCTTTGAAGAGGCGCAACGAATGCTTCATTTATAGGAAACGGTGCTCCGCAGGAACCAGTACTGAAGGTAAGGTGGGCCGCTGACGAATTACACCTCCTAGCCCAGGCTTTCTTCCTTCCGTTCATGGTTTACTTAATCAAAACCCGGTGTTACGCCCTCGTATGTCTGGCGGCTTGTTCAGCAAGGCAAAATATATCTTCAGAAGGAACCAGGTAGGCTTTTCTTGCAAGTTGTCGTCACTGCTTTGAAGAGGCGCAACGAATGCTTCCTATATAGGGAACGGTGCTCCGCAGGAACCAGTACTGAAGGTAAGGTGGGCCGCTGACGAATTACACCTAGCCCAGGTTTTCTTCCTTCCGTTCATGGTTTACTTAATCAAAACCCGGTGTCACGAGCTCGCATGTCTGGCGGCTTGTTTACCTAGGCAAAAGTTATCTTCAGAAGCAACCAGGGAGGCTTTTCTCGCAAGTTGTCGTCGCTGCTTTGAAGAGGCGCCACGAATGCTTCATATATAGGGAACGGTGCTCCGCAGGAACCAGTACTGAAGGTAAGGTGGGCCGCTGACGAATTACACCTCCTAGCCCAGGTTTTCTTCCTTCCTTTCATTGTTTACTTAATCAAAACCCGGTGTTGCGCCCTCGTATGTCTGGTGGCTTGTTCAGCTAGGCAAACGTTATCTTCAGAAGGAACCAGGTAGGCCTTTCTCGCAAGTTGTCGTCGCTGCTTTGAAGAGGCGCAACGAATGCTTCCTATATAGGGAACGGTGCTCCGCAGGAACCATACTGAAGGTAAGGTGGGCCGCTGACGAATTACACCTCCTAGCCCAGGCTTTCTTCCTTCCGTTCATGGTTTACTTAATCAAAACCCGGTGTTACGCCCTCGTATGTCTGGCGGCTTGTTCAGTAAGGCAAAAGATATCTTCAGAAGGAACCAGGTAGGCTTTTCTCGCAAGTTGCCGTCGCTGCTTTGAAGAGGCGCAAAGAATGCTTCCTATATAGGGAACGGTGCTCCGCAGGAACCAGTACTAAAGGTAAGGTAGGCCGCTGACGATTTACACCTCCTAGCCCAGGTTTTCTTCCTTCCGTTCATTGTTTACTTAACCAAAACCCGGTGTTACGCACTCGTATGTCGCGCAGCTTGTTCAGCTAGGAAAAAGTATCTTCAGAAGAAACCAGGTAGGCTTTTATTGCAAATTATCGTCGCTGCTTTGAACTTGCGCAATGAATGCTTCCTATATAATGGGAACAGTGCTACGTGCTCCGCAGGAGCCAGTACTGAACTTAAGTTGGGCCGCTGACGAATTACACCTCCTAGGCCAGGTTTTCTTCCTTCCGTTCATGGTTTACTTAATCAAAACCCGGTGTTACGCAATCGTATGTCTGGCGGCTTGTTCAGCAAGGCAAAAGATATCTTCAGAAGGAACCAGGTAGGCTTTTCTTGCAAGTTGTCGTCGCTGCTTTGAAGAGGCGCAACGAATGCTTCCTATATAGGGAACGGTGCTCCGCATAAACCAGTACTGAAGGTAAGGTGGGCCGCTGACGAATTACACCTCCTAGCCCAGGTTTTCTTCCTTCCGTTCATGATTTACTTCATCAAAACCCGGAGTTACGCCCTCGTATGTCTGGCGGCTTGTTCAGCTAGGCAAACGTTATCTTCAGAAGGAACCAGGTAGGCTTTTCTCGCAAGTTGTCGTCGCTGCTTTGAAGAGGCGCAAAGAATGCTTCCTATATAGGGAACGGTGCTCCGCAGGAAACAGTACTGAAGGTACGGTGGGCCGCTGACGAATTACACCTCCTAGCCCAGGTTTTCTTCCGTTGATGGTCTTACTTATTCAAAACCAGGTGTTACGCCCTCGTATATCTGGCGGCTTGTTCAGCTTGGCAAAAGATATCTTCAGAAGGAACCAGTTAGGCTTTTCTCGCAAGTTGTCGTCGCTGCTTTGAAGAGGCGCAACGAATGCTTCCTCTATAGGGAACGGTGCTCCGCAGGAACCAGTACTGAAGGTAAGGTGGGCCGCTGACGAATTACACCTCCTAGCCCAGGTTTTCTTCCTTCCGTTCATGGTTTACTTAATCAAAACCCGGTGTTACGCCCTCGTATGTCTTACGGCTTGTTCAGCTAGGCAAGAGTTATCTTAGGAAGGAACCAGGTAGGCTTTTCTCGCAAGTTGTCGTCGCTGCTTTGAAGAGGCGCAACGAATGCTTCCTTTATAGGAAACGGTGCTCCGCACGAACCAGTACTGAAGGTAAGGTGGGCCGCTGACGAATTGCACCTCCTAGCCCAGGTTTTCTTCCTTCCGTTCATGGTTTACTTAATCAAAACCCGGTGTTACGCCCTCGTATGTCTGGCGGCTTGTTCAGCAAGGCAAAAGATATCTTCAGAAGGAACCAGGTAGGCTTTTCTTGCAAGTTGTCGTCGCTGCTTTGAAGAGGCGCAACGAATGCTTCATTTATAGGGAACGGTGCTCCGCAGGAACCAGTACTGAAGGTAAGGTGGGCCGCTGACGAATTACACCTCCTAGCCCAGGTTCTCTTCCTTCCGTTCATTGTTTACTTAATCAAAACCCGGTGTTGCGCCCTCGTATGTCTGGCGGCTTGTTCAGCTAGGCAAAAGATATCTTCAGAAGGAACCAGGTAGGCTTTTCTTGCAAGTTGTCGTCACTGCTTTGAAGAGGCGCAACGAATGCTTCCTATATAGGGAACGGTGCTCCGCATAAACCAGTACTGAAGGTAAGGTGGGGCGCTGACGAATTACACCTCCTAGCCCAGGTTTTCTTCCTTCCGTTCATGGTTTACTTAATCAAAACCCGGTGCTACGCCCTCGTATGTCTGGTGGCTTGTTCAGCTAGGCAAACGTTATCTTCAGAAGGAACCAGGTAGGCCTTTCTCGCAAGTTGTCGTCGCTGCTTTGAAGAGGCGCAACGAATGCTTCCTATATAGGGAACGGTGCTCCGCAGGAACCATACTGAAGGTAAGGTGGGCCGCTGACGAATTACACCTCCTAGCCCAGGCTTTCTTCCTTCCGTTCATGGTTTACTTAATCAAAACCCGGTGTTACGCCCTCGTATGTCTGGCGGCTTGTTCAGTAAGGCAAAAGATATCTTCAGAAGGAACCAGTTAGGCTTTTCTCGCAAGTTGTCGTCGCTGCTTTGAAGAGGCGCAAAGAATGCTTCCTATATAGGGAACGGTGCTCCGCAGGAACCAGTACTAAAGGTAAGGTAGGCCGCTGACGATTTACACCTCCTAGCCCAGGTTTTCTTCCTTCCGTTCATTGTTTACTTAACCAAAACCCGGTGTTACGCACTCGTATGTCGCGCAGCTTGTTCAGCTAGGAAAAAGTATCTTCAGAAGAAACCAGGTAGGCTTTTATTGCAAATTATCGTCGCTGCTTTGAACTTGCGCAATGAATGCTTCCTATATAATGGGAACAGTGCTACGTGCTCCGCAGGAGCCAGTACTGAAATTAAGTTGGGCCGCTGACGAATTACACCTCCTAGGCCAGGTTTTCTTCCTTCCGTTCATGGTTTACTTAATCACAACCCGGTGTTACGCAATCGTATGTCTGGCGGCTTGTTCAGCAAGGCAAAAGATATCTTCAGAAGGAACCAGGTAGGCTTTTCTTGCAAGTTGTCGTCGCTGCTTTGAAGAGGCGCAACGAATGCTTCCTATATAGGGAACGGTGCTCCGCATAAACCAGTACTGAAGGTAAGGTGGGCCGCTGACGAATTACACCTCCTAGCCCAGGTTTTCTTCCTTCCGTTCATGATTTACTTAATCAAAACCCGGAGTTACGCCCTCGTATGTCTGGCGGCTTGTTCAGCTAGGCAAACGTTATCTTCAGAAGGAACCAGGTAGGCTTTTCTCGCAAGTTGTCGTCGCTGCTTTGAAGAGGCGCAAAGAATGCTTCCTATATAGGGAACGGTGCTCCGCAGGAAACAGTACTGAAGGTACGGTGGGCCGCTGACGAATTACACCTCCTAGCCCAGGTTTTCTTCCGTTGATGGTCTTACTTATTCAAAACCAGGTGTTACGCCCTCGTATATCTGGCGGCTTGTTCAGCTTGGCAAAAGATATCTTCAGAAGGAACCAGTTAGGCTTTTCTCGCAAGTTGTCGTCGCTGCTTTGAAGAGGCGCAACGAATGCTTCCTCTATAGGGAACGGTGCTCCGCAGGAACCAGTACTGAAGGTAAGGTGGGCCGCTGACGAATTACACCTCCTAGCCCAGGTTTTCTTCCTTCCGTTCATGGTTTACTTAATCAAAACCCGGTGTTACGCCCTCGTATGTCTTACGGCTTGTTCAGCTAGGCAAGAGTTATCTTAGGAAGGAACCAGGTAGGCTTTTCTCGCAAGTTGTCGTCGCTGCTTTGAAGAGGCGCAACGAATGCTTCCTTTATAGGAAACGGTGCTCCGCACGAACCAGTACTGAAGGTAAGGTGGGCCGCTGACGAATTGCACCTCCTAGCCCAGGTTTTCTTCCTTCCGTTCATGGTTTACTTAATCAAAACCCGGTGTTACGCCCTCGTATGTCTGGCGGCTTGTTCAGCAAGGCAAGATATCTTCAGAAGGAACCAGGTAGGCTTTTCTTGCAAGTTGTCGTCGCTGCTTTGAAGAGGCGCAACGAATGCTTCATTTATAGGAAACGGTGCTCCGCAGGAACCAGTACTGAAGGTAAGGTGGGCCGCTGACGAATTACACCTAGCCCAGGTTTTCTTCCTTCCGTTCATGGTTTACTTAATCAAAACCCGGTGTTACGAGCTCGCATGTCTGGCGGCTTGTTTACCTAGGCAAAAGTTATCTTCAGAAGCAACCAGGGAGGCTTTTCTCGCAAGTTGTCGTCGCTGCTTTGAAGAGGCGCCACGAATGCTTCCTATATAGGGAACGGTGCTCCGCAGGAACCAGTACTGAAGGTAAGGTGGGCCGCTGACGAATTACACCTAGCCCAGGTTTTCTTCCTTCCGTTCATGGTTTACTTAATCAAAACCCGGTGTTACGCCCTCGTATGTCTTACGGCTTGTTCAGCTAGGCAAAAGTTATCTTAGGAAGGAACCAGGTAGGCTTTTCTCGCAAGTTGTCGTCGCTGCTTTGAAGAGGCGCAACGAATGCTTCCTTTATAGGAAACGGTGCTCCGCAGGAACCAGTACTGAAGGTAAGGTGTGCCGCTGACGAATTGCACCTCCTAGCCCAGGTTTTCTTCCTTCCGTTGATGGTTTACTTAATCAAAACCCGGTGTTACGCCCTCGTATATCTGGCGGCTTGTTCAGCTAGGCAAAAGATATCTTCAGAAGGAACCAGGTAGCCTTTTCTTGCAAGTTGTCGTCGCTGCTTTGAAGAGGCGCAACGAATGCTTCATTTATAGGAAACGGTGCTCCGCAGGAACCAGTACTGAAGGTAAGGTGGGCCGCTGACGAATTACACCTCCTAGCCCAGGCTTTCTTCCTTCCGTTCATGGTTTACTTAATCAAAACCCGGTGTTACGCCCTCGTATGTCTGGCGGCTTGTTCAGCAAGGCAAAATATATCTTCAGAAGGAACCAGGTAGGCTTTTCTTGCAAGTTGTCGTCACTGCTTTGAAGAGGCGCAACGAATGCTTCCTATATAGGGAACGGTGCTCCGCAGGAACCAGTACTGAAGGTAAGGTGGGCCGCTGACGAATTACACCTAGCCCAGGTTTTCTTCCTTCCGTTCATGGTTTACTTAATCAAAACCCGGTGTCACGAGCTCGCATGTCTGGCGGCTTGTTTACCTAGGCAAAAGTTATCTTCAGAAGCAACCAGGGAGGCTTTTCTCGCAAGTTGTCGTCGCTGCTTTGAAGAGGCGCCACGAATGCTTCATATATAGGGAACGGTGCTCCGCAGGAACCAGTACTGAAGGTAAGGTGGGCCGCTGACGAATTACACCTCCTAGCCCAGGTTTTCTTCCTTCCGTTCATGGTTTACTTAATCAAAACCCGGTGTTACGCCCCCGTATGTCTGGCGGCTTGTTCAGCAAGGCAAAAGATATCTTCAGAAGGAACCAGGTAGGCTTTTCTTGCAAGTTGTCGTCGCTGCTTTGAAGAGGCGCAACGAATGCTTCCTATATAGGGAACGGTGCTCCGCATAAACCAGTACTGAAGGTAAGGTGGGCCGCTGACGAATTTCACCTCCTAGCCCAGGTTTTCTTCCTTCCGTTCATGATTTACTTAATCAAAACCCGGAGTTACGCCCTCGTATGTCTGGCGGCTTGTTCAGCTAGGCAAACGTTATCTTCAGAAGGAACCAGGTAGGCTTTTCTCGCAAGTTGTCGTCGCTGCTTTGAAGAGGCGCAAAGAATGCTTCCTATATAGGGAACGGTGCTCCGCAGAAAACAGTACTGAAGGTAAGGTGGGCCGCTGACGAATTACACCTCCTAGCCCAGGTTTTCTTCCATTGATGGTCTTACTTATTCAAAACCAGGTGTTACGCCCTCGTATATCTGGCGGCTTGTTCAGCTTGGCAAAAGATATCTTCAGAAAGAACCAGGTAGGCTTTTCTTGCAAGTTGTCGTCGCTGCTTTGAAGAGGCGCAACGAATGCTTCATTTATAGGAAACGGTGCTCCGCAGGAACCAGTACTGAAGGTAAGGTGGGCCGCTGACGAATTACACCTCCTAGCCCAGGTTTTCTTCCTTCCGTTCATGGTTTACTTAATCAAAACCCGGTGTTACGCCCTCGTATGTCTGGCGGATTGTTCAGCAAGGCAAAAGATATCTTCAGAATGAACCAGGTAGGCTTTTCTTGCAAGTTGTCGTCGCTGCTTTGAAGAGGCGCAACGAATGCTTCATTTATAGGAAACGGTGCTCCGCAGGAACCAGTACTGAAGGTAAGGTGGGCCGCTGACGAATTACACCTAGCCCAGGTTTTCTTCCTTCCGTTCATGGTTTACTTAATCAAAACCCGGTGTTACGAGCTCGCATGTCTGGCGGCTTGATTACCTAGGCAAAAGTTATCTTCAAAAGCAACCAGGGAGGCTTTTCTCGGAAGTTGTCGTCGCTGCTTTGAAGAGGCGCCACGAATGCTTCCTATATAGGGAACGGTGCTCCGCAGGAACCAGTACTGAAGGTAAGGTGGGCCGCTGACGAATTACACCTCCTAGCCCAGGTTTTCTTCCTTCCGTTCATTGTTTACTTAATCAAAACCCGGTGTTGCGCCCTCGTATGTCTGGCGGCTTGTTCAGCTAGGCAAACGTTATCTTCAGAAGGAACCAGGTAGGTTTTTTTCGCAAGTTGTCGTCGCTGCTTTGAAGAGGCGCAAGGAATGCTTCATTTATAGGAAACAGTGCTCCGCAGGAACCAGTACTGAAGGTAAGGTGGGCCGCTGACGAATTACACCTCCTAGCCCAAGTTTTCTTCCTTCCGTTCACTGTTTACTTAATCAAAATCCGGTGTTGCGCCCTCGTATGTCTGGCGGCTTGTTCAGCTAGGCAAAAGACATCTTCAGAAGGAACCAGGTAGGCTTTTCTTGCAAGTTGTCGTCGCTGCTTGGAAGAGGCGCATCGAATTCTTCCTATATAGGGAACGATGCTCCGCAGGAACCAGTACTGAAGGTAAGGTGGGCCGCTGACGAATTACACCTCCTAGCCCAGGCTTTCTTCCTTCCGTTCATGGTTTACTTAATCAAAACCCGGTGTTACGCCCTCGTATGTCTGGCGGCTTGTTCAGCAAGGCAAAAGATATCTTCTGAAGGAACCAGGTAGGCTTTTCTTGCAAGTTGTCGTCGCTGCTTGGAAGAGGCGCAACGAATGCTTCCTATATAGGGAACGATGCTCCGCAATAACCAGTACTGAAGGTAAGGTGGGCCGCTGACGAATTACACCTCCTAGCCCAGGCTTTCTTCCTTCCGTTCATGGTTTACTTAATCAAAACCCGGTGTTACGCCCTCGTATATCTGGCGGCTTGTTCAGCAAGGCAAAAGATATCTTCAGAAGGAACCAGGTAGGCCTTTCTCGCAAGTTGTCGTCGCTGCTTTGAAGAGGCGCAACGAATGCTTCCTATATAGGGAACGGTGCTCCGCAGGAACCAGTACTGAAGGTAAGGTGGGCCGCTGACGAATTACACCTCCTAGCCCAGACTTTCCTCCTTCCGTTCATGGTTTACTTAATCAAAACCCGGTGTTGCGCCCTCGTATGTCTGGCGGCTTTTTCAGCAAGGCAAAAGATATCTTCAGAAGGAACCAGGTAGGCTTTTCTCGCAAGTTGTCGTCGCTGCTTTGAAGAGGCGCAAAGAATGCTTCCTATTAGGGAACGGTGCTCCGCAGGAACCAGTACTGAAGGTAAGGTGGGCCGCTGACGAATTACACCTCCTAGCCCAGGTTTTCTTCCGTTGATGGTCTTACTTATTCAAAACCAGGTGTTACGCCCTCGTATATCTGGCGGCTTGTTCAGCTTGGCAAAAGATATCTTCAGAAGGAACCAGGTAGGCTTTTCTCGCAAGTTGTCGTCGCTGCTTCGAAGAGGCGCAACGAATGCTTCCTCTATAGGGAACGGTGCTCCGCAGGAACCAGTACTGAAGGTAAGGTGGGCCGCTGACGAATTACACCTCCTAGCCCAGGCTTTCTTCCTTCCGTTCATGGTTTACTTGATCAAATCCCGGTGTTACGCCCTCGTATATCTGGCGGCTTGTTCAGCAAGGCAAAAGATATCTTCAGAAGGAACCAGGTAGGCTTTTCTCGCAAGTGGTCGTCGCTGCTTTGAAGAGGCGCAACGAATGCTTCCTTTATAGGAAACGGTGCTCCGCAGGAACCAGTACAGAAGGTAAGGTGGGCCGCTGACGAATTACACCTCTAGCCCAGGTTTTCTTCCTTCCGTTCATGGTTTACTTAATCAAAACCCGGTGTTACGCCCTCGTATGTCTTACGGCTTGTTCAGCTAGGCAAGAGTTATCTTAGGAAGGAACCAGGTAGGCTTTTCTCGCAAGTTGTCGTCGCTGCTTTGAAGAGGCGCAACGAATGCTTCCTTTATAGGAAACGGTGCTCCGCACGAACCAGTACTGCAGGTAAGGTGGGCCGCTGACGAATTGCACCTCCTAAACCAGGTTTTCTTCCTTCCGTTCATGGTTTACTTAATCAAAACCCGGTGTCACGAGCTCGCATGTCTGGCGGCTTGTTTACCTAGGCAAAAGTTATCTTCAGAAGCAACCAGGGAGGCTTTTCTCGCAAGTTGTCGTCGCTGCTTTGAAGAGGCGCCACGAATGCTTCCTATATAGGGAACGGTGCTCCGCAGGAACCAGTACTGAAGGTAAGGTGGGCCGCTGACGAATTACACCTCCTAGCCCAGGTTTTCTTCCTTCCGTTCATTGTTTACTTAATCAAAACCCGGTGTTGCGCCCTCGTATGTCTGGCGGCTTGTTCAGCTAGGCAAACGTTATCTTCAGAAGGAACCAGGTAGGTTTTTTTCGCAAGTTGTCGTCGCTGCTTTGAAGAGGCGCAAGGAATGCTTCATTTATAGGAAACAGTGCTCCGCAGGAACCAGTACTGAAGGTAAGGTGGGCCGCTGACGAATTACACCTCCTAGCCCAAGTTTTCTTCCTTCCGTTCATTGTTTACTTAATCAAAATCCGGTGTTGCGCCCTCGTATGTCTGGCGGCTTGTTCAGCTAGGCAAAAGATATCTTCAGAAGGAACCAGGTAGGCTTTTCTTGCAAGTTGTCGTCGCTGCTTGGAAGAGGCGCAACGAATTCTTCCTATATAGGGAACGGTGCTCCGCAGGAACCAGTACTGAAGGTAAGGTGGGCCGCTGACGAATTACACCTCCTAGCCCAGGCTTTCTTCCTTCCGTTCATGGTTTACTTAATCAAAACCCGGTGTTACGCCCTCGTATGTCTGGCGGCTTGTTCAGCAAGGCAAAAGATATCTTCAGAAGGAACCAGGTAGGCTTTTCTCGCAAGTTGTCGTCGCTGCTTTGAAGAGGCGCAAAGAATGCTTCCTATATAGGGAACGGTGCTCCGCAGGAACCAGTACTGAAGGTAAGGTGGGCCACTGACGAATTACACCTCCTAGCCCAGGTTTTCTTCCGTTGATGGTCTTACTTATTCAAAACCAGGTGTTACGCCCTCGTATATCTGGCGGCTTGTTCAGCTTGGCAAAAGATATCTTCAGAAGGAACCAGGTAGGCTTTTCTTGCAAGTTGTCGTCGCTGCTTTGAAGAGGCGCAACGAATGCTTCATTTATAGGGAACGGTGCTCCGCAGGAACCAGTACTGAAGGTAAGGTGGGCCGCTGACGAATTACACCTCCTAGCCCAGGTTCTCTTCCTTCCGTTCATTGTTTACTTAATCAAAACCCGGTGTTACGCCCTCGTATGTCTGGCGGCTTGTTCAGCAAGGCAAAAGATATCTTCAGAAGGAACCAGGTAGGCTTTTCTTGCAAGTTGTCGTCGCTGCTTTGAAGAGGCGCAACGAATGCTTCATTTATAGGGAACGGTGCTCCGCAGGAACCAGTACTGAAGGTAAGGTGGGCCGCTGACGAATTACACCTCCTAGCCCAGGTTCTCTTCCTTCCGTTCATTGTTTACTTAATCAAAACCCGGTGTTGCGCCCTCGTATGTCTGGCGGCTTGTTCAGCTAGGCAAAAGATATCTTCAGAAGGAACCAGGTAGGCTTTTCTTGCAAGTTGTCGTCACTGCTTTGAAGAGGCGCAACGAATGCTTCCTATATAGGGAACGGTGCTCCGCATAAACCAGTACTGAAGGTAAGGTGGGGCGCTGACGAATTACACCTCCTAGCCCAGGCTTTCTTCCTTCCGTTCATGGTTTACTTAATCAAAACCCGGTGTTACGCCCTCGTATGTCTGGCGGCTTGTTCAGCAAGGCAAAATATATCTTCAGAAGGAACCAGGTAGGCTTTTCTTGCAAGTTGTCGTCGCTGCTTTGAAGAGGCGCAACGAATGCTTCCTATATAGGGAACGGTGCTCCGCATAAACCAGTACTGAAGGTAAGGTGGGCCGCTGACGAATTACACCTCCTAGCCCAGGTTTTCTTCCTTCCGTTCATGGTTTACTTAATCAAAACCCGGTGTTACGCCCTCGTATGTCTGGCGGCTTGTTCAGTAAGGCAAAAGATATCTTCAGAAGGAACCAGTTAGGCTTTTCTCGCAAGTTGTCGTCGCTGCTTTGAAGAGGCGCAAAGAATGCTTCCTATATAGGGAACGGTGCTCCGCAGGAACCAGTACTAAAGGTAAGGTAGGCCGCTGACGATTTACACCTCCTAGCCCAGGTTTTCTTCCTTCCGTTCATTGTTTACTTAACCAAAACCCGGTGTTACGCACTCGTATGTCGCGCAGCTTGTTCAGCTAGGAAAAAGTATCTTCAGAAGAAACCAGGTAGGCTTTTATTGCAAATTATCGTCGCTGCTTTGAACTTGCGCAATGAATGCTTCCTATATAATGGGAACAGTGCTACGTGCTCCGCAGGAGCCAGTACTGAAATTAAGTTGGGCCGCTGACGAATTACACCTCCTAGGCCAGGTTTTCTTCCTTCCGTTCATGGTTTACTTAATCAAAACCCGGTGTTACGCAATCGTATGTCTGGCGGCTTGTTCAGCAAGGCAAAAGATATCTTCAGAAGGAACCAGGTAGGCTTTTCTTGCAAGTTGTCGTCGCTGCTTTGAAGAGGCGCAACGAATGCTTCCTATATAGGGAACGGTGCTCCGCATAAACCAGTACTGAAGGTAAGGTGGGCCGCTGACGAATTACACCTCCTAGCCCAGGTTTTCTTCCTTCCGTTCATGATTTACTTAATCAAAACCCGGAGTTACGCCCTCGTATGTCTGGCGGCTTGTTCAGCTAGGCAAACGTTATCTTCAGAAGGAACCAGGTAGGCTTTTCTCGCAAGTTGTCGTCGCTGCTTTGAAGAGGCGCAAAGAATGCTTCCTATATAGGGAACGGTGCTCCGCAGGAAACAGTACTGAAGGTACGGTGGGCCGCTGACGAATTACACCTCCTAGCCCAGGTTTTCTTCCGTTGATGGTCTTACTTATTCAAAACCAGGTGTTACGCCCTCGTATATCTGGCGGCTTGTTCAGCTTGGCAAAAGATATCTTCAGAAGGAACCAGTTAGGCTTTTCTCGCAAGTTGTCGTCGCTGCTTTGAAGAGGCGCAACGAATGCTTCCTCTATAGGGAACGGTGCTCCGCAGGAACCAGTACTGAAGGTAAGGTGGGCCGCTGACGAATTACACCTCCTAGCCCAGGTTTTCTTCCTTCCGTTCATGGTTTACTTAATCAAAACCCGGTGTTACGCCCTCGTATGTCTTACGGCTTGTTCAGCTAGGCAAGAGTTATCTTAGGAAGGAACCAGGTAGGCTTTTCTCGCAAGTTGTCGTCGCTGCTTTGAAGAGGCGCAACGAATGCTTCCTTTATAGGAAACGGTGCTCCGCACGAACCAGTACTGAAGGTAAGGTGGGCCGCTGACGAATTGCACCTCCTAGCCCAGGTTTTCTTCCTTCCGTTCATGGTTTACTTAATCAAAACCCGGTGTTACGCCCTCGTATGTCTGGCGGCTTGTTCAGCAAGGCAAAAGATATCTTCAGAAGGAACCAGGTAGGCTTTTCTTGCAAGTTGTCGTCGCTGCTTTGAAGAGGCGCAACGAATGCTTCATTTATAGGAAACGGTGCTCCGCAGGAACCAGTACTGAAGGTAAGGTGGGCCGCTGACGAATTACACCTAGCCCAGGTTTTCTTCCTTCCGTTCATGGTTTACTTAATCAAAACCCGGTGTTACGAGCTCGCATGTCTGGCGGCTTGTTTACCTAGGCAAAAGTTATCTTCAGAAGCAACCAGGGAGGCTTTTCTCGCAAGTTGTCGTCGCTGCTTTGAAGAGGCGCCACGAATGCTTCCTATATAGGGAACGGTGCTCCGCAGGAACCAGTACTGAAGGTAAGGTGGGCCGCTGACGAATTACACCTCCTAGCCCAGGTTTTCTTCCTTCCGTTCATTGTTTACTTAATCAAAACCCGGTGTTGCGCCCTCGTATGTCTGGCGGCTTGTTCAGCTAGGCAAAAGATATCTTCAGAAGGAACCAGGTAGGCTTTTCTTGCAAGTTGTCGTCGCTGCTTGGAAGAGGCGCAACGAATTCTTCCTATATAGGGAACGATGCTCCGCAGGAACCAGAACTGAAGGTAAGGTGGGCCGCTGACGAATTACACCTCCTAGCCCAGGCTTTCTTCCTTCCGTTCATGGTTTACTTAATCAAAACCCGGTGTTACGCCCTCGTATATCTGGCGGCTTGTTCAGCAAGGCAAAAGATATCTTCAGAAGGAACCAGGTAGGCCTTTCTCGCAAGTTGTCGTCGCTGCTTTAAAGAGGCGCAACGAATGCTTCCTATACAGGGAACGGTGCTCCGCAGGAACCAGTACTGAAGGTAAGGTGGGCCGCTGACGAATTACACCTCCTAGCCCAGGCTTTCCTCCTTCCGTTCATGGTTTACTTAATCAAAACCCGGTGTTACGCCCTCGTATTTCTGGCGGCTTGTTCAGCAAGGCAAAAGATATCTTCAGAAGGAACCAGGTAGGCTTTTCTCGCAAGTTGTCGTCGCTGCTTTGAAGAGGCGCAAAGAATGCTTCCTATATAGGGAACGGTGCTCCGCAGGAACCAGTACTGAAGGTAAGGTGGGCCACTGACGAATTACACCTCCTAGCCCAGGTTTTCTTCCGTTGATGGTCTTACTTATTCAAAACCAGGTGTTACGCCCTCGTATATCTGGCGGCTTGTTCAGCTTGGCAAAAGATATCTTCAGAAGGAACCAGGTAGGCTTTTCTCGCAAGTTGTCGTCACTGCTTCGAAGAGGCGCAACGAAAGCTTCCTCTATAGGGAACGGTGCTCCGCAGGAACCAGTACTGAAGGTAAGGTGGGCCGCTGACGAATTACACCTCCTAGCCCAGGTTTTCTTCCTTCCGTTCATTGTTTACTTAATCAAAACCAGGTGTTACGCCCTCGTATATCTGGCGGCTTGTTCAGCTTGGCAAAAGATATCTTCAGAAGGAACCAGGTAGGCTTTTCTCGCAAGTTGTCGTCGCTGCTTAGAAGAGGCGCAACGAATGCTTCCTCTATAGGGAACGGTGCTCCGCAGGAACCAGTACTGAAGGTAAGGTGGGCCGCTGACGAATTACACCTCCTAGCCCAGGTTTTCTTCCTTCCGTTCATTGTTTACTTAATCAAAACCCGGTGTTACGCAATCGTATGTCTGGCGGCTTGTTCAGCTAGGCAAAAGTTATCTTCAGAAGCAACCAGGGAGGCTTTTCTCGCAAGTTGTCGTCGCTGCTTTGAAGAGGCGCAACGAATGCTTCCTATATAGGGAACGATGCTGCGCAGGAACCAGTACTGAAGGTAAGGTGGGCCGCTGACGAATTACACCTCCTAGCCCAGGCTTTCTTCCTTCCGTTCATGGTTTACTTAATCAAAACCCGGTGTTACGCCCTCGTATGTCTGGCGGCTTGTACAGCAAGGCAAAAGATATCTTCAGAAGGAACCAGGTAGGCTTTTCTTGCAAGTTGTCGTCGCTGCTTTGAAGAGGCGCAACGAATGCTTCCTATATAGGGAACGGTGCTCCGCATAAACCAGTACTGAAGGTAAGGTGGGCCGCTGACGAATTACACCTCCTAGCCCAGGTTTTCTTCCTTCGGTTCATGATTTACTTAATCAAAACCCGGAGTTACGCCCTCGTATGTCTAGCGGCTTGTTCAGCTAGGCAAACGTTATCTTCAGAAGGAACCAGGTAGGTTTTTCTCGCAAGTTGTCGTCGCTGCTTTGAAGAGGCGCAAAGAATGCTTCCTATATAGGGAACGGTGCTCCGCAGAAAACAGTACTGAAGGTAAGGTGGGCCGCTGACGAATTACACCTCCTAGCCCAGGTTTTCTTCCATTGATGGTCTTACTTATTCAAAACCAGGTGTTACGCCCTCGTATATCTGGCGGCTTGTTCAGCTTGGCAAAAGATATCTTCAGAAAGAACCAGGTAGGCTTTTCTTGCAAGTTGTCGTCGCTGCTTTGAAGAGGCGCAACGAATGCTTCATTTATAGGAAACGGTGCTCCGCAGGAACCAGTACTGAAGGTAAGGTGGGCCGCTGACGAATTACACCTCCTAGCCCAGGTTTTCTTCCTTCCGTTCATGGTTTACTTAATCAAAACCCGGTGTTACGCCCTCGTATGTCTGGCGGATTGTTCAGCAAGGCAAAAGATATCTTCAGAATGAACCAGGTAGGCTTTTCTTGCAAGTTGTCGTCGCTGCTTTGAAGAGGCGCAACGAATGCTTCATTTATAGGAAACGGTGCTCCGCAGGAACCAGTACTGAAGGTAAGGTGGGCCGCTGACGAATTACACCTAGCCCAGGTTTTCTTCCTTCCGTTCATGGTTTACTTAATCAAAACCCGGTGTTACGAGCTCGCATGTCTGGCGGCTTGATTACCTAGGCAAAAGTTATCTTCAAAAGCAACCAGGGAGGCTTTTCTCGGAAGTTGTCGTCGCTGCTTTGAAGAGGCGCCACGAATGCTTCCTATATAGGGAACGGTGCTCCGCAGGAACCAGTACTGAAGGTAAGGTGGGCCGCTGACGAATTACACCTCCTAGCCCAGGTTTTCTTCCTTCCGTTCATTGTTTACTTAATCAAAACCCGGTGTTGCGCCCTCGTATGTCTGGCGGCTTGTTCAGCTAGGCAAACGTTATCTTCAGAAGGAACCAGGTAGGTTTTTTTCGCAAGTTGTCGTCGCTGCTTTGAAGAGGCGCAAGGAATGCTTCATTTATAGGAAACAGTGCTCCGCAGGAACCAGTACTGAAGGTAAGGTGGGCCGCTGACGAATTACACCTCCTAGCCCAAGTTTTCTTCCTTCCGTTCACTGTTTACTTAATCAAAATCCGGTGTTGCGCCCTCGTATGTCTGGCGGCTTGTTCAGCTAGGCAAAAGACATCTTCAGAAGGAACCAGGTAGGCTTTTCTTGCAAGTTGTCGTCGCTGCTTGGAAGAGGCGCATCGAATTCTTCCTATATAGGGAACGATGCTCCGCAGGAACCAGTACTGAAGGTAAGGTGGGCCGCTGACGAATTACACCTCCTAGCCCAGGCTTTCTTCCTTCCGTTCATGGTTTACTTAATCAAAACCCGGTGTTACGCCCTCGTATGTCTGGCGGCTTGTTCAGCAAGGCAAAAGATATCTTCAGAAGGAACCAGGTAGGCTTTTCTTGCAAGTTGTCGTCGCTGCTTGGAAGAGGCGCAACGAATGCTTCCTATATAGGGAACGATGCTCCGCAATAACCAGTACTGAAGGTAAGGTGGGCCGCTGACGAATTACACCTCCTAGCCCAGGCTTTCTTCCTTCCGTTCATGGTTTACTTAATCAAAACCCGGTGTTACGCCCTCGTATATCTGGCGGCTTGTTCAGCAAGGCAAAAGATATCTTCAGAAGGAACCAGGTAGGCCTTTCTCGCAAGTTGTCGTCGCTGCTTTGAAGAGGCGCAACGAATGCTTCCTATATAGGGAACGGTGCTCCGCAGGAACCAGTACTGAAGGTAAGGTGGGCCGCTGACGAATTACACCTCCTAGCCCAGACTTTCCTCCTTCCGTTCATGGTTTACTTAATCAAAACCCGGTGTTGCGCCCTCGTATGTCTGGCGGCTTTTTCAGCAAGGCAAAAGATATCTTCAGAAGGAACCAGGTAGGCTTTTCTCGCAAGTTGTCGTCGCTGCTTTGAAGAGGCGCAAAGAATGCTTCCTATATAGGGAACGGTGCTCCGCAGGAACCAGTACTGAAGGTAAGGTGGGCCGCTGACGAATTACACCTCCTAGCCCAGGTTTTCTTCCGTTGATGGTCTTACTTATTCAAAACCAGGTGTTACGCCCTCGTATATCTGGCGGCTTGTTCAGCTTGGCAAAAGATATCTTCAGAAGGAACCAGGTAGGCTTTTCTCGCAAGTTGTCGTCGCTGCTTCGAAGAGGAGCAACGAATGCTTCCTCTATAGGGAACGGTGCTCCGCAGGAACCAGTACTGAAGGTAAGGTGGGCCGCTGACGAATTACACCTCCTAGCCCAGGTTTTCTTCCTTCCGTTCATTGTTTACTTAATCAAAACCCGGTGTTACGCAATCGTATGTCTGGCGGCTTGTTCAGCTAGGCAAAAGTTATCTTCAGAATGAACCAGGTAGGCTTTTCTCGCAAGTGGTCGTCGCTGCTTTGAAGAGGCGCAACGAATGCTTCCTTTATAGGAAACGGTGCTCCGCAGGAACCAGTACAGAAGGTAAGGTGGGCCGCTGACGAATTACACCTCTAGCCCAGGTTTTCTTCCTTCCGTTCATGGTTTACTTAATCAAAACCCGGTGTTACGCCCTCGTATGTCTTACGGCTTGTTCAGCTAGGCAAGAGTTATCTTAGGAAGGAACCAGGTAGGCTTTTCTCGCAAGTTGTCGTCGCTGCTTTGAAGAGGCGCAACGAATGCTTCCTTTATAGGAAACGGTGCTCCGCACGAACCAGTACTGAAGGTAAGGTGGGCCGCTGACGAATTGCACCTCCTAAACCAGGTTTTCTTCCTTCCGTTCATGGTTTACTTAATCAAAACCCGGTGTCACGAGCTCGCATGTCTGGCGGCTTGTTTACCTAGGCAAAAGTTATCTTCAGAAGCAACCAGGGAGGCTTTTCTCGCAAGTTGTCGTCGCTGCTTTGAAGAGGCGCCACGAATGCTTCCTATATAGGGAACGGTGCTCCGCAGGAACCAGTACTGAAGGTAAGGTGGGCCGCTGACGAATTACACCTCCTAGCCCAGGTTTTCTTCCTTCCGTTCATTGTTTACTTAATCAAAACCCGGTGTTGCGCCCTCGTATGTCTGGCGGCTTGTTCAGCTAGGCAAACGTTATCTTCAGAAGGAACCAGGTAGGTTTTTTTCGCAAGTTGTCGTCGCTGCTTTGAAGAGGCGCAAGGAATGCTTCATTTATAGGAAACAGTGCTCCGCAGGAACCAGTACTGAAGGTAAGGTGGGCCGCTGACGAATTACACCTCCTAGCCCAAGTTTTCTTCCTTCCGTTCATTGTTTACTTAATCAAAATCCGGTGTTGCGCCCTCGTATGTCTGGCGGCTTGTTCAGCTAGGCAAAAGATATCTTCAGAAGGAACCAGGTAGGCTTTTCTTGCAAGTTGTCGTCGCTGCTTGGAAGAGGCGCAACGAATTCTTCCTATATAGGGAACGGTGCTCCGCAGGAACCAGTACTGAAGGTAAGGTGGGCCGCTGACGAATTACACCTCCTAGCCCAGGCTTTCTTCCTTCCGTTCATGGTTTACTTAATCAAAACCCGGTGTTACGCCCTCGTATGTCTGGCGGCTTGTTCAGCAAGGCAAAAGATATCTTCAGAAGGAACCAGGTAGGCTTTTCTCGCAAGTTGTCGTCGCTGCTTTGAAGAGGCGCAAAGAATGCTTCCTATATAGGGAACGGTGCTCCGCAGGAACCAGTACTGAAGGTAAGGTGGGCCACTGACGAATTACACCTCCTAGCCCAGGTTTTCTTCCGTTGATGGTCTTACTTATTCAAAACCAGGTGTTACGCCCTCGTATGTCTGGCGGCTTGTTCAGCTAGGCAAAAGATATCTTCAGAAGGAACCAGGTAGGCTTTTCTTGCAAGTTGTCGTCGCTGCTTGGAAGAGGCGCAACGAATTCTTCCTATATAGGGAACGGTGCTCCGCAGGAACCAGTACTGAAGGTAAGGTGGGCCGCTGACGAATTACACCTCCTAGCCCAGGTTTTCTTCCTTCCGTTCATTGTTTACTTAATCAAAACCCGGTGTTACGCAATCGTATGTCTGGCGGCTTGTTCAGCTAGGCAAAAGTTATCTTCAGAAGGAACCAGGTAGGCTTTTCTCGCAAGTGGTCGTCGCTGCTTTGAAGAGGCGCAACGAATGCTTCCTTTATAGGAAACGGTGCTCCGCAGGAACCAGTACTGAAGGTAAGGTGGGCCGCTGACGAATTACCTCCTAGCCCAGGTTTTGTTCCTTCCGTTCATGGTTTACTTAATCAAAACCCGGTGTTACGCCCTCGTATGTCTTACGGCTTGTTCAGCTAGGCAAAAGTTATCTTAGGAAGGAACCAGGTAGGCTTTTCTCGCAAGTTGTCGTCGCTGCTTTGAAGAGGCGCAACGAATGCTTCCTTTATAGGAAACGGTGCTCCGCAGGAACCAGTACTGAAGGTAAGGTGTGCCGCTGACGAATTGCACCTCCTAGCCCAGGTTTTCTTCCTTCCGTTCATGGTTTACTTAATCAAAACCCGGTGTTACGCCCTCGTATATCTGGCGGCTTGTTCAGCTAGGCAAAAGATATCTTCAGAAGGAACCAGGTAGGCTTTTCTCGCAAATTGTCGTCGCTGCTTTGAAGAGGCGCAACGAATGCTTCATTTATAGGAAACGGTGCTCCGCAGGAACCAGTACTGAAGGTAAGGTGGGCCGCTGACGAATTACACCTCCTAGCCCAGGCTTTCTTCCTTCCGTTCATGGTTTACTTAATCAAAACCCGGTGTTACGCCCTCGTATGTCTGGCGGCTTGTTCAGCAAGGCAAAATATATCTTCAGAAGGAACCAGGTAGGCTTTTCTTGCAAGTTGTCGTCGCTGCTTTGAAGAGGCGCAACGAATGCTTCCTATACAGGGAACGGTGCTCCGCATAAACCAGTACTGAAGGTAAGGTGGGGCGCTGACGAATTACACCTCCTAGCCCAGGCTTTCTTCCTTCCGTTCATGGTTTACTTAATCAAAACCCGGTGTTACGCCCTCGTATGTCTGGCGGCTTGTTCAGCAATGCAAAATATATCTTCAGAAGGAACCAGGTAGGCTTTTCTTGCAAGTTGTCGTCGCTGCTTTGAAGAGGCGCAACGAATGCTTTCTATATAGGGAACGGTGCTCCGCATAAACCAGTACTGAAGGTAAGGTGGGCCGCTGAAGAATTACACCTCCTAGCCCAGGTTTTCTTCCTTCCGTTCATGGTTTACTTAATCAAAACCCGGTGCTACGCCCTCGTATGTCTGGTGGCTTGTTCAGCTAGGCAAACGTTATCTTCAGAAGGAACCAGGTAGGCCTTTCTCGCAAGTTGTCGTCGCTGCTTTGAAGAGGCGCAACGAATGCTTCCTATATAGGGAACGGTGCTCCGCAGGAACCATACTGAAGGTAAGGTGGGCCGCTGACGAATTACACCTCCTAGCCCAGGCTTTCTTCCTTCCGTTCATGGTTTACTTAATCAAAACCCGGTGTTACGCCCTCGTATGTCTGGCGGCTTGTTCAGTAAGGCAAAAGATATCTTCAGAAGGAACCAGGTAGGCTTTTCTCGCAAGTTGTCGTCGCTGCTTTGAAGAGGCGCAAATAATGCTTCCTATATAGGGAACGGTGCTCCGCAGGAACCAGTACTAAAGGTAAGGTAGGCCGCTGACGATTTACACCTCCTCGCCCAGGTTTTCTTCCTTCCGTTCATTGTTTACTTAACCAAAACCCGGTGTTACGCACTCGTATGTCGCGCAGCTTGTTCAGCTAGGAAAAAGTATCTTCAGAAGAAACCAGGTAGGCTTTTATTGCAAATTATCGTCGCTGCTTTGAACTTGCGCAATGAATGCTTCCTATATAATGGGAACAGTGCTACGTGCTCCGCAGGAGCCAGTACTGAAATTAAGTTGGGCCGCTGACGAATTACACCTCCTAGGCCAGGTTTTCTTCCCTCCGTTCATGGTTTACTTAATCAAAACCCGGTGTTACGCAATCGTATGTCTGGCGGCTTGTTCAGCTAGGCAAAAGTTATCTTCAGAAGGAACCAGGTAGGCTTTTCTCGCAAGTGGTCGTCGCTGCTTTGAAGAGGCGCAACGAATGCTTCCTTTATAGGAAACGGTGCTCCGCAGGAACCAGTACTGAAGGTAAGGTGGGCCGCTGACGAATTACACCTCCTAGCCCAGGTTTTCTTCCTTCCGTTCATGGTTTACTTAATCAAAACCCGGTGTTACGCCCTCGTATGTCTTACGGCTTGTTCAGCTAGGCAAAAGTTATCTTAGGAAGGAACCAGGTAGGCTTTTCTCGCAAGTTGTCGTCGCTGCTTTGAAGAGGCGCAACGAATGCTTCCTTTATAGGAAACGGTGCTCCGCAGCAACCAGTACTGAAGGTAAGGTGGGCCGCTGACGAATTGCACCTCCTAGCCCAGGTTTTCTTCCTTCCGTTCATGGTTTACTTAATCAAAACCCGGTGTTACGCCCTCGTATATCTCGCGGTTGTTCAGCTAGGCAAAAGATATCTTCAGAAGGAACCAGGTAGGCTTTTCTCGCAAATTGTCGTCGCCGCTTTGAAGATGCGCAACGAATGCTTCCTTTATAGGAAACGGTGCTCCGCAGGAACCAGTACTGAAGGTAAGGTGGGCCGCTGACGAATTACACCTCCTAGCACAGGCTTTCTTCCTTCCGTTCATGGTTTACTTAATCAAAACCCGGTGTTACGCCCTCGTTTGTCTGGCGGCTTGTTCAGCAAGGCAAAAGATATCTTCAGAAGGAACCAGGTAGGCTTTTCTTGCAAGTTGTCGTCGCTACTTTGAAGAGGCGCAACGAATGCTTCATTTATAGGAAACGGTGCTCCGCAGGAACCAGTACTGAAGGTAAGGTGGGCCGCTGACGAATTACACCTCCTAGCCCAGGTTTTCTTCCTTCCGTTCATGGTTTACTTAATCGAAACCCGGTGTTACGCCCTAGTATGTCTGGCGGCTTGTTCAGCAAGGCAAAATATATCTTCAGAAGGAACCAGGTAGGCTTTTCTTCCAAGTTGTCGTCGCTGCTTTGAAGATGCGCAACGAATGCTTCATTTATAGGAAACGGTGCTCCGCAGGAACCAGTACTGAAGGTAAGGTGGGCCGCTGACGAATTACACCTCCTAGCCCAGGCTTTCTTCCTTCCGTTCATGGTTTACTTAATCAAAACCCGGTGTTACGCCCTCGTATGTCTGGCTGCTTGTTCAGCAAGGCAAAATATATCTTCAGAAGGAACCAGGTAGGCTTTTCTTGCAAGTTGTCGTCGCTGCTTTGAAGAGGCGCAACGAATGCTTCCTATATAGGGAACGGTGCTCCGCATAAACCAGTACTGAAGGTAAGGTGGGCCGCTGACGAATTACACCTCCTAACCCAGGTATTCTTCCTTCCGTTCATGGTTTACTTAATCAAAACCCGGTGCTACGCCCTCGTATGTCTGGTGGCTTGTTCAGCTAGGCAAACGTTATCTTCAGAAGCCTTTCTCGCAAGTTGTCGTCGCTGCTTTGAAGAGGCGCAACGAATGCTTCCTATATAGGGAACGGTGCTCCGCAGGAACCAGTACTGAAGGTAAGGTGGGCCGCTGACGAATTACACCTCCTAGCCCAGGCTTTCTTCCTTCCGTTCATGGTTTACTTAATCAAAACCCGGTGTTACGCCCTCGTATGTCTGGCGGCTTGTTCAGCAAGGCAAAAGATATCTTCAGAAGGAACCAGGTAGGCTTTTCTCGCAAGTTGTTGTCGCTGCTTTGAACTTGCGCAATGAATGCTTCCTATATAATGGGAACAGTGCTACGTGCTCCGCAGGAGCCAGTACTGAAATTAAGTTGGGCCGCTGACGAATTACACCTCCTAGGCCAGGTTTTCTTCCTTCCGTTCATGGTTTACTTAATCAAAACCCGGTGTTACGCAATCGTATGTCTGGCGGCTTGTTCAACCAGGCAAAAGATATCTTCAGAAGGAACCAGGTAGGCTTTTCTCGCAAATTGTCGTCGCCGCTTTGAAGATGCGCAACGAATGCTTCATTTGTAGGAAACGGTGCTCCGCAGGAACCAGTACTGAAATTAAGGTGGGCCGCTGACGAATTACACCTCCTAGCCCAGGTTTTCTTCCTTCCGTTCATGGTTTACTTAATCAAAACCCGGTGTTACGCAATCGTATGTGTGGCGGCTTGTTCAGCTAGGCAAAAGTTATCTTCAGAAGGAACCAGGTAGGCTTTTCTCGCAAGTGGTCGTCGCTGCTTTGAAGAGGCGCAACGAATGCTTCCTTTATAGGAAACGGTGCTCCGCAGGAACCAGTACTGAAGGTAAGGTGGGCCGCTGAGGAATTACACCTCCTAGCCCAGGTTTTCTTCCTTCCGTTCATGGTTTACTTAATCAAAACCCGGTGTTACGCCCTCGTATGTCTTACGGCTTGTTCAGCTAGGCAAAAGTTATCTTCAGAAGGAACCAGGTAGGCTTTTCTTGCAAGTTGTCGTCGCTGTTTTGAAGAGGCGCAACGAATGCTTCCTTTATAGGAAACGGTGCTCCGCAGGAACCAGTACTGAAGGTAATGTGGGCCGCTGACGAATTACACCTCCTAGCCCAGGTTTTCTTCCTTCCGTTCATGGTTTACTTAATCAAAACCCGGTGTTACGCCCTCGTATGTCTGGCGGCTTGTTCAGCAAGGCAAAAGATATCTTCAGAAGGAACCAGGTAGGCTTTTCTTGCAAGTTGTCGTCGCTGCTTTGAAGAGGCGCAACGAATGCTTCATTTATAGGAAACGGTGCTCCGCAGGAACCAGTACTGAAGGTAAGGTGGGCCGCTGACGAATTACACCTCCTAGCCCAGGTTTTCTTCCTTCCGTTCATGGTTTACTTAATCAAAACCCGGTGTTACGCCCTCGTATGTCTGGCGGATTGTTCAGCAAGGCAAAAGATATCTTCAGAAGGAACCAGGTAGGCTTTTCTTGCAAGTTGTCGTCGCTGCTTTGAAGAGGCGCAACGAATGCTTCATTTATAGGAAACGGTGCTCCGCAGGAACCAGTACTGAAGGTAAGGTGGGCCGCTGACGAATTACACCTCCTAGCCCAGGTTTTCTTCCTTGCGTTCATGGTTTACTTAATCAAAACCCGGTATTACGCCCTCGCATGTCTGGCGGCTTGTTTAGCTAGGCAAAAGTTATCTTCAGAAGCAACCAGGGAGGCTTTTCTCGCAAGTTGTCGTCGCTGCTTTGAAGAGGCGCAAGGAATGCTTCATTTTTAGGAAACAGTGCTCCGCAGGAACCAGTACTGAAGGTAAGGTGGGCCGCTGACGAATTACACCTCCTAGCCCAGGTTTTCTTCCTTCCGTTCATGGTTTACTTAATCAAAACCCGGTGTTACGCCCTCGTATGTCTGGCGGATTGTTCAGCAAGGCAAAAGATATCTTCAGAAGGAACCAGGTAGGCTTTTCTCGCAAGTTGTCGTCGCTGCTTTGAAGAGGCGCAACGAATACTTCCTTTATAGGAAACGGTGCTCCGCAGGAACCAGTACTGAAGGTAAGGTGGGCCGCTGAAGAATTACACCTCCTAGCCCAGGTTTTCTTCCTTCCGTTCATGGTTTACTTAATCAAAACCCGGTGTTACGCCCTCGTATATCTGGCGGCTTGTTCAGCTAGGCAGAAGATATCTTCAGAAGGAACCAGGTAGGGCTTTTCTCGCAAATTGTCGTCGCCGCTTTGAAGAGGCGCAACAAATGCTTCCTTTATAGGAAACGGTGCTCCGCAGGAACCAGTACTGAAGGTAAGGTGGGCCGCTGACGAATTACACCTCCTAGCCCAGGCTTTCTTCCTTCCGTTCATGGTTTACTTAATCAAAACCCGGTGTTACGCCCTCGTTTGTCTGGCGGCTTGTTCAGCAAGGCAAAAGATATCTTCAGAAGGAACCAGGTAGGCTTTTCTTGCAAGTTGTCGTCGCTGCTTTGAAGAGGCGCAACGAATGCTTCATTTATAGGAAACGGTGCTCCGCAGGAACCAGTACTGAAGGTAATGTGGGCCGCTGACGAATTACACCTCCTAGCCCAGGTTTTCTTCCTTCCGTTCATGGTTTACTTAATCAAAACCCGGTGTTACGCCCTCGTATGTCTGGCGGCTTGTTCAGCAAGGCAAAAGATATCTTCAGAAGGAACCAGGTAGGCTTTTCTTGCAAGTTGTCGTCGCTGCTTTGAAGAGGCGCAACGAATGCTTCATTTATAGGAAACGGTGCTCCGCAGGAACCAGTACTGAAGGTAAGGTGGGCTGCTGACGAATTACACCTCCTAGCCCAGGTTTTCTTCCTTCCGTTCATGGTTTACTTAATCAAAACCCGGTGTTACGCCCTCGTATGTCTGGCGGATTGTTCAGCAAGGCAAAAGATATCTTCAGAAGGAACCAGGTAGGCTTTTCTTGCAAGTTGTCGTCGCTGCTTGGAAGAGGCGCAACGAATGCTTCCTATATAGGGAACGATGCTCCGCAGGAACCAGTACTGAAGGTAAGGTGGGCCGCTGACGAATTACACCTCCTAGCCCAGGCTTTCTTCCTTCCGTTCATGGTTTACTCAATCAAAACCCGGTGTTACGCCCTCGTATGTCTGGCGGCTTGTTCAGCAAGGCAAAAGATATCTTCAGAAGGAACCAGGTAGGCTTTTCTCGCAAATTGTCGTCGCCGCTTTGAAGAGGCGCAACGAATGCTTCCTTTATAGGAAACGGTGCTCCGCAGGAACCAGTACTGAAGGTAAGGTGGGCCGCTGATGAATTACACCTCCTAGCCCAGGCTTTCTTCCTTCCGTTCATGGTTTACTTAATCAAAACCCGGTGTTACGCCCTCGTTTGTCTGGCGGCTTGTTCAGCAAGGCAAAAGATATCTTCAGAAGGAACCAGGTAGGCTTTTCTTGCAAGTTGTCGTCGCTGCTTTGAAGAGGCGCAACGAATGCTTTATTTATAGGAAACGGTGCTCCGCAGGAACCAGTACTGAAGGTAATGTGGGCCGCTGACGAATTACACCTCCTAGCCCAGGTTTTCTTCCTTCCGTTCATGGTTTACTTAATCAAAACCCGGTGTTACGCCCTCGTATGTCTGGCGGCTTGTTCAGCAAGGTAAAAGATATCTTCAGAAGGAACCAGGTAGGCTTTTCTTGCAAGTTGTCGTCGCTGCTTTGAAGAGGCGCAACGAATGCTTCATTTATAGGAAACGGTGCTCCGCAGGAACCAGTACTGAAGGTAATGTGGGCCGCTGACGAATTACACCTCCTAGCCCAGGCTTTGTTCCTTCCGTTCATGGTTTACTTAATCAAAACCCGGTGTTACGCCCTCGTATGTCTGGCGGCTTGTTCAGCAAGGCAAAAGATATCTTCAGAAGGAAGCAGGTAGGCTTTTCTTGCAAGTTGTCGTCGCTGCTTTGAAGAGGCGCAACGAATACTTCCTTTATAGGAAACGGTGCTCCGCAGGAACCAGTACTGAAGGTAAGGTGGGCCGCTGAAGAATTACACCTCCTAGCCCAGGTTTTCTTCCTTTCGTTCATGGTTTACTTAATCAAAACCCGGTGTTACGCCCTCGTATGTCTGGCGGCTTGTTCAGCAAGGCAAAAGATATCTTCAGAAGGAACCAGGTAGGCTTTTCTTGCAAGTTGTCGTCGCTGCTTTGAAGAGGCGCAACGAATGCTTCATTTATAGGAAACGGTGCTCCGCAGGAACCAGTACTGAAGGTAAGGTGGGCCGCTGACGAATTACACCTCCTAGCCCAGGTTTTCTTCCTTCCGTTCATGGTTTACTTAATCAAAACCCTGTGTTACGCCCTCGTATGTCTGGCGGATTGTTCAGCAAGGCAAAAGATATCTTCAGAAGGAACCAGGTAGGCTTTTCTTGCAAGTTGTCGTCGCTGCTTGGAAGAGGCGCAACGAATGCTTCCTATATAGGGAACGATGCTCCGCAGGAACCAGTACTGAAGGTAAGGTGGGCCGCTGACGAATTACACCTCCTAGCCCAGGCTTTCTTCCTTCCGTTCATGGTTTACTCAATCAAAACCCGGTGTTACGCCCTCGTATGTCTGGCGGCTTGTTCAGCAAGGCAAAAGATATCTTCAGTAGGAACCAGGTAGGCTTTTCTTGCAAGTTGTCGTCGCTGCTTTGAAGAGGCGCAACGAATGCTTCCTATATAAGGAACGGTGCTCCGCATAAACCAGTACTGAAGGTAAGGTGGGCCGTTGACGAATTACACCTCCTAGCCCAGGTTTTCTTCCTTCCGTTCATGGTTTACTTAATCAAAACCCGGTGTTACGCAATCGTATGTCTGGCGGCTTGTTCAGCTAGGCCAGAGATATCTTCAGAAGGAACCAGGTAGGCTTTTCTCGCAAATTGTCGTGGCCGCTTTGAAGAGGCGCAACGAATGCTTCCTTTATAGGAAACGGTGCTCCGCAGGAACCAGTACTGAAGGTAAGGTGGGCCGCTGATGAATTACACCTCCTAGCCCAGGCTTTCTTCCTTGCGTTCATGGTTTACTTAATCAAAACCCGGTGTTACGCCCTCGTTTGTCTGGCGGCTTGTTCAGCAAGGCAAAAGATATCTTCAGAAGGAACCAGGTAGGCTTTTCTTGCAAGTTGTCGTCGCTGCTTTGAAGAGGCGCAACGAATGCTTCATTTATAGGAAACGGTGCTCCGCAGGAACCAGTACTGAAGGTAATGTGGGCCGCTGACGAATTACACCTCCTAGCCCAGGTTTTCTTCCTTCCGTTCATGGTTTACTTAATCAAAACCCGGTGTTACGCCCTCGTATGTCTGGCGGCTTGTTCAGCAAGGCAAAAGATATCTTCAGAAGGAACCAGGTAGGCTTTTCTTGCAAGTTGTCGTCGCTGCTTTGAAGAGGCGCAACGAATGCTTCATTTATAGGAAACGGTTCTCCGCAGGAACCAGTACTGAAGGTAAGGTGGGCCGCTGACGAATTACACCTCCTAGCCCAGGTTTTCTTCCTTCCGTTCATGGTTTACTTAATCAAAACCCGGTGTTACGCCCTCGTTTGTCTGGCGGCTTGTTCAGCAAGGCAAAAGATATCTTCAGAAGGAACCAGGTAGGCTTTTCTTGCAAGTTGTCGTCGCTGCTTTGAAGAGGCGCAACGAATGCTTCATTTATAGGAAACGGTGCTCCGCAGGAACCAGTACTGAAGGTAATGTGGGCCGCTGACGAATTACACCTCCTAGCCCAGGTTTTCTTCCTTCCGTTCATGGTTTACTTAATCAAAACCCGGTGTTACGCCCTCGTATGTCTGGCGGCTTGTTCAGCAAGGCAAAAGATATCTTCAGAAGGAACCAGGTAGGCTTTTCTTGCAAGTTGTCGTCGCTGCTTTGAAGAGGCGCAACGAATGCTTCATTTATAGGAAACGGTTCTCCGCAGGAACCAGTACTGAAGGTAAGGTGGGCCGCTGACGAATTACACCTCCTAGCCCAGGTTTTCTTCCTTCCGTTCATGGTTTACTTAATCAAAACCCGGTGTTACGCCCTCGTATGTCTGGCGGATTGTTCAGCAAGGCAAAAGATATCTTCAGAAGGAACCAGGTAGGCTTTTCTTGCAAGTTGTCGTCGCTGCTTTGAAGAGGCGCAACGAATGCTTCATTTATAGGAAACGGTGCTCCGCAGGAACCAGTACTGAAGGTAAGGTGGGCCGCTGACGAATTACACCTCCTAGCCCAGGCTTTCTTCCTTCCGTTCATGGTTTACTCAATCAAAACCCGGTGTTACGCCCTCGTATGTCTGGCGGCTTGTTCAGCAAGGCAAAAGATATCTTCAGAAGGAACCAGGTAGGCTTTTCTTGCAAGTTGTCGTCGCTGCTTTGAAGAGGCGCAACGAATGCTTCCTATATAGGGAACGGTGCTCCGCATAAACCAGTACTGAAGGTAAGGTGGGCCGTTGACGAATTACACCTCCTAGCCCAGGTTTTCTTCCTTCCGTTCATGGTTTACTTAATCAAAACCCGGTGTTACGCAATCGTATGTCTGGCGGCTTGTTCAGCTAGGCCAGAGATATCTTCAGAAGGAACCAGGTAGGCTTTTCTCGCAAATTGTCGTCGCCGCTTTGAAGAGGCGCAACGAATGCTTCCTTTATAGGAAACGGTGCTCCGCAGGAACCAGTACTGAAGGTAAGGTGGGCCGCTGATGAATTACACCTCCTAGCCCAGGCTTTCTTCCTTCCGTTCATGGTTTACTTAATCAAAACCCGGTGTTACGCCCTCGTTTGTCTGGCGGCTTGTTCAGCAAGGCAAAAGATATCTTCAGAAGGAACCAGGTAGGCTTTTCTTGCAAGTTGTCGTCGCTGCTTTGAAGAGGCGCAACGAATGCTTCATTTATAGGAAACGGTGCTCCGCAGGAACCAGTACTGAAGATAATGTGGGCCGCTGACGAATTACACCTCCTAGCCCAGGCTTTCTTCCTTCCGTTCATGGTTTACTTAATCAAAACCCGGTGTTACGCCCTCGTATGTCTGGCGGCTTGTTCAGCAAGGCAAAAGATATCTTCAGAAGGAACCAGGTAGGCTTTTCTTGCAAGTTGTCGTCGCTGCTTTGAAGAGGCGCAACGAATGCTTCATTTATAGGAAACGGTGCTCCGCAGGAACCAGTACTGAAGATAATGTGGGCCGCTGACGAATTACACCTCCTAGCCCAGGCTTTCTTCCTTCCGTTCATGGTTTACTTAATCAAAACCCGGTGTTACGCCCTCGTATGTCTGGCGGCTTGTTCAGCAAGGCAAAAGATATCTTCAGAAGGAACCAGGTAGGCTTTTCTTGCAAGTTGTCGTCGCTGCTTTGAAGAGGCGCAACGAATGCTTTCTATATAGGGAACGGTGCTCCGCATAAACCAGTACTGAAGGTAAGGTGGGCCGTTGACGAATTACACCTCCTAGCCCAGGTTTTCTTCCTTCCGTTCATGGTTTACTTAATCAAAACCCGGTGTTACGCCCTCGTATATCTGGCGGCTTGTTCAGCTAGGCAAAAGATATCTTCAGAAGGAACCAGGTAGGCTTTTCTCGCAAATTGTCGTCGCCGCTTTGAAGAGGCGCAACGAATGCTTCCTTTATAGGAAACGGTGCTCCGCAGGAACCAGTACTGAAGGTAAGGTGGGCCGCTGAAGAATTACATCTCCTAGCCCAGGCTTTCTTCCTTCCGTTCATGGTTTACTTAATCAAAACCCGGTGTTACGCCCTCGTTTGTCTGGCGGCTTGTTCAGCAAGGCAAAAGATATCTTCAGAAGGAACCAGGTAGGCTTTTCTTGCAAGTTGTCGTCGCTGCTTTGAAGAGGCGCAACGAATGCTTCATTTATAGGAAACGGTGCTCCGCAGGAACCAGTACTGAAGGTAATGTGGGCCGCTGACGAATTACACCTCCTAGCCCAGGTTTTCTTCCTTCCGTTCATGGTTTACTTAATCAAAACCCGGTGTTACGCCCTCGTATGTCTGGCGGCTTGTTCAGCAAGGCAAAAGATATCTTCAGAAGGAACCAGGTAGGCTTTTCTTGCAAGTTGTCGTCGCTGCTTTGAAGAGGCGCAACGAATGCTTCATTTATAGGAAACGGTGCTCCGCAGAAACCAGTACTGAAGGTAAGGTGGGCCGCTGACGAATTACACCTCCTAGCCCAGGTTTTCTTCCTTCCGTTCATGGTTTACTTAATCAAAACCCGGTGTTACGCCCTCGTATGTCTGGCGGCTTGTTCAGCAAGGCAAAAGATATCTTCAGAAGGAACCAGGTAGGCTTTTCTTGCAAGTTGTCGTCGCTGCTTGGAAGAGGCGCAACGAATGCTTCATTTATAGGAAACGGTGCTCCGCAGAAACCAGTACTGAAGGTAAGGTGGGCCGCTGACGAATTACACCTCCTAGCCCAGGTTTTCTTCCTTCCGTTCATGGTTTACTTAATCAAAACCCGGTGTTACGCCCTCGTATGTCTGGCGGCTTGTTCAGCAAGGCAAAAGATATCTTCAGAAGGAACCAGGTAGGCTTTTCTTGCAAGTTGTCGTCGCTGCTTGGAAGAGGCGCAACGAATGCTTCCTATATAGGGAACGATGCTCCGCAGGAACCAGTACTGAAGGTAAGGTGGGCCGCTGACGAATTACACCTCCTAGCCCAGGCTTTCTTCCTTCCGTTCATGGTTTACTCAATCAAAACCCGGTGTTACGCCCTCGTATGTCTGGCGGCTTGTTCAGCAAGGCAAAAGATATCTTTAGAAGGAACCAGGTAGGCTTTTCTTGCAAGTTGTCGTCGCTGCTTTGAAGAGGCGCAACGAATGCTTCCTATATAGGGAACGGTGCTCCGCATAAACCAGTACTGAAGGTAAGGTGGGCCGTTGACGAATTACACCTCCTAGCCCAGGTTTTCTTCCTTCCGTTCATGGTTTACTTAATCAAAACCCGGTGTTACGCAATCGTATGTCTGGCGGCTTGTTCAGCTAGGCCAGAGATATCTTCAGAAGGAACCAGGTAGGCTTTTCTCGCAAATTATCGTCGCCGCTTTGAAGAGGCGCAACGAATGCTTCCTTTATAGGAAACGGTGCTCCGCAGGAACCAGTACTGAAGGTAAGGTGGGCCGCTGATGAATTACACCTCCTAGCCCAGGCTTTCTTCCTTCCGTTCATGGTTTACTTAATCAAAACCCGGTGTTACGCCCTCGTTTGTCTGGCGGCTTGTTCAGCAAGGCAAAAGATATCTTCAGAAGGAACCAGGTAGGCTTTTCTTGCAAGTTGTCGTCGCTGCTTTGAAGAGGCGCAACGAATGCTTCATTTATAGGAAACGGTGCTCCGCAGGAACCAGTACTGAAGGTAATGTGGGCTGCTGACGAATTACACCTCCTAGCCCAGCTTTTCTTCCTTCCGTTCATGGTTTACTTAATCAAAACCCGGTGTTACGCCCTCGTATGTCTGGCGGCTTGTTCAGTAAGGCAAAAGATATCTTCAGAAGGAACCAGGTAGGCTTTTCTTGCAAGTTGTCGTCGCTGCTTTGAAGAGGCGCAACGAATGCTTCATTTATAGGAAACGGTGCTCCGCAGGAACTAGTACTGAAGGTAAGGTGGGCCGCTGACGAATTACACCTCCTAGCCCAGGTTTTCTTCCTTCCGTTCATGGTTTACTTAATCAAAACCCGGTGTTACGCCCTCGTATGTCTGGCGGCTTGTTCAGCTAGGCAAAAGATATCTTCAGAAGGAACCAGGTAGGCTTTTCTTGCAAGTTGTCGTCGCTGCTTGGAAGAGGCGCAACGAATTCTTCCTATATAGGGAACGGTGCTCCGCAGGAACCAGTACTGAAGGTAAGGTGGGCCGCTGACGAATTACACCTCCTAGCCCAGGCTTTCTTCCTTCCGTTCATGGTTTACTTAATCAAAACCCGGTGTTACGCCCTCGTATGTCTGGCGGCTTGTTCAGCAAGGCAAAAGATATCTTCAGAAGGAACCAGGTAGGCTTTTCTCGCAAGTTGTCGTCGCTGCTTTGAAGAGGCGCAAAGAATGCTTCCTATATAGGGAACGGTGCTCCGCAGGAACCAGTACTGAAGGTAAGGTGGGCCACTGACGAATTACACCTCCTAGCCCAGGTTTTCTTCCGTTGATGGTCTTACTTATTCAAAACCAGGTGTTACGCCCTCGTATGTCTGGCGGCTTGTTCAGCTAGGCAAAAGATATCTTCAGAAGGAACCAGGTAGGCTTTTCTTGCAAGTTGTCGTCGCTGCTTGGAAGAGGCGCAACGAATTCTTCCTATATAGGGAACGGTGCTCCGCAGGAACCAGTACTGAAGGTAAGGTGGGCCGCTGACGAATTACACCTCCTAGCCCAGGTTTTCTTCCTTCCGTTCATTGTTTACTTAATCAAAACCCGGTGTTACGCAATCGTATGTCTGGCGGCTTGTTCAGCTAGGCAAAAGTTATCTTCAGAAGGAACCAGGTAGGCTTTTCTCGCAAGTGGTCGTCGCTGCTTTGAAGAGGCGCAACGAATGCTTCCTTTATAGGAAACGGTGCTCCGCAGGAACCAGTACTGAAGGTAAGGTGGGCCGCTGACGAATTACCTCCTAGCCCAGGTTTTGTTCCTTCCGTTCATGGTTTACTTAATCAAAACCCGGTGTTACGCCCTCGTATGTCTTACGGCTTGTTCAGCTAGGCAAAAGTTATCTTAGGAAGGAACCAGGTAGGCTTTTCTCGCAAGTTGTCGTCGCTGCTTTGAAGAGGCGCAACGAATGCTTCCTTTATAGGAAACGGTGCTCCGCAGGAACCAGTACTGAAGGTAAGGTGTGCCGCTGACGAATTGCACCTCCTAGCCCAGGTTTTCTTCCTTCCGTTCATGGTTTACTTAATCAAAACCCGGTGTTACGCCCTCGTATATCTGGCGGCTTGTTCAGCTAGGCAAAAGATATCTTCAGAAGGAACCAGGTAGGCTTTTCTCGCAAATTGTCGTCGCTGCTTTGAAGAGGCGCAACGAATGCTTCATTTATAGGAAACGGTGCTCCGCAGGAACCAGTACTGAAGGTAAGGTGGGCCGCTGACGAATTACACCTCCTAGCCCAGGCTTTCTTCCTTCCGTTCATGGTTTACTTAATCAAAACCCGGTGTTACGCCCTCGTATGTCTGGCGGCTTGTTCAGCAAGGCAAAATATATCTTCAGAAGGAACCAGGTAGGCTTTTCTTGCAAGTTGTCGTCGCTGCTTTGAAGAGGCGCAACGAATGCTTCCTATACAGGGAACGGTGCTCCGCATAAACCAGTACTGAAGGTAAGGTGGGGCGCTGACGAATTACACCTCCTAGCCCAGGCTTTCTTCCTTCCGTTCATGGTTTACTTAATCAAAACCCGGTGTTACGCCCTCGTATGTCTGGCGGCTTGTTCAGCAATGCAAAATATATCTTCAGAAGGAACCAGGTAGGCTTTTCTTGCAAGTTGTCGTCGCTGCTTTGAAGAGGCGCAACGAATGCTTTCTATATAGGGAACGGTGCTCCGCATAAACCAGTACTGAAGGTAAGGTGGGCCGCTGAAGAATTACACCTCCTAGCCCAGGTTTTCTTCCTTCCGTTCATGGTTTACTTAATCAAAACCCGGTGCTACGCCCTCGTATGTCTGGTGGCTTGTTCAGCTAGGCAAACGTTATCTTCAGAAGGAACCAGGTAGGCCTTTCTCGCAAGTTGTCGTCGCTGCTTTGAAGAGGCGCAACGAATGCTTCCTATATAGGGAACGGTGCTCCGCAGGAACCATACTGAAGGTAAGGTGGGCCGCTGACGAATTACACCTCCTAGCCCAGGCTTTCTTCCTTCCGTTCATGGTTTACTTAATCAAAACCCGGTGTTACGCCCTCGTATGTCTGGCGGCTTGTTCAGTAAGGCAAAAGATATCTTCAGAAGGAACCAGGTAGGCTTTTCTCGCAAGTTGTCGTCGCTGCTTTGAAGAGGCGCAAATAATGCTTCCTATATAGGGAACGGTGCTCCGCAGGAACCAGTACTAAAGGTAAGGTAGGCCGCTGACGATTTACACCTCCTCGCCCAGGTTTTCTTCCTTCCGTTCATTGTTTACTTAACCAAAACCCGGTGTTACGCACTCGTATGTCGCGCAGCTTGTTCAGCTAGGAAAAAGTATCTTCAGAAGAAACCAGGTAGGCTTTTATTGCAAATTATCGTCGCTGCTTTGAACTTGCGCAATGAATGCTTCCTATATAATGGGAACAGTGCTACGTGCTCCGCAGGAGCCAGTACTGAAATTAAGTTGGGCCGCTGACGAATTACACCTCCTAGGCCAGGTTTTCTTCCCTCCGTTCATGGTTTACTTAATCAAAACCCGGTGTTACGCAATCGTATGTCTGGCGGCTTGTTCAGCTAGGCAAAAGTTATCTTCAGAAGGAACCAGGTAGGCTTTTCTCGCAAGTGGTCGTCGCTGCTTTGAAGAGGCGCAACGAATGCTTCCTTTATAGGAAACGGTGCTCCGCAGGAACCAGTACTGAAGGTAAGGTGGGCCGCTGACGAATTACACCTCCTAGCCCAGGTTTTCTTCCTTCCGTTCATGGTTTACTTAATCAAAACCCGGTGTTACGCCCTCGTATGTCTTACGGCTTGTTCAGCTAGGCAAAAGTTATCTTAGGAAGGAACCAGGTAGGCTTTTCTCGCAAGTTGTCGTCGCTGCTTTGAAGAGGCGCAACGAATGCTTCCTTTATAGGAAACGGTGCTCCGCAGCAACCAGTACTGAAGGTAAGGTGGGCCGCTGACGAATTGCACCTCCTAGCCCAGGTTTTCTTCCTTCCGTTCATGGTTTACTTAATCAAAACCCGGTGTTACGCCCTCGTATATCTCGCGGTTGTTCAGCTAGGCAAAAGATATCTTCAGAAGGAACCAGGTAGGCTTTTCTCGCAAATTGTCGTCGCCGCTTTGAAGATGCGCAACGAATGCTTCCTTTATAGGAAACGGTGCTCCGCAGGAACCAGTACTGAAGGTAAGGTGGGCCGCTGACGAATTACACCTCCTAGCACAGGCTTTCTTCCTTCCGTTCATGGTTTACTTAATCAAAACCCGGTGTTACGCCCTCGTTTGTCTGGCGGCTTGTTCAGCAAGGCAAAAGATATCTTCAGAAGGAACCAGGTAGGCTTTTCTTGCAAGTTGTCGTCGCTACTTTGAAGAGGCGCAACGAATGCTTCATTTATAGGAAACGGTGCTCCGCAGGAACCAGTACTGAAGGTAAGGTGGGCCGCTGACGAATTACACCTCCTAGCCCAGGTTTTCTTCCTTCCGTTCATGGTTTACTTAATCGAAACCCGGTGTTACGCCCTAGTATGTCTGGCGGCTTGTTCAGCAAGGCAAAATATATCTTCAGAAGGAACCAGGTAGGCTTTTCTTCCAAGTTGTCGTCGCTGCTTTGAAGATGCGCAACGAATGCTTCATTTATAGGAAACGGTGCTCCGCAGGAACCAGTACTGAAGGTAAGGTGGGCCGCTGACGAATTACACCTCCTAGCCCAGGCTTTCTTCCTTCCGTTCATGGTTTACTTAATCAAAACCCGGTGTTACGCCCTCGTATGTCTGGCTGCTTGTTCAGCAAGGCAAAATATATCTTCAGAAGGAACCAGGTAGGCTTTTCTTGCAAGTTGTCGTCGCTGCTTTGAAGAGGCGCAACGAATGCTTCCTATATAGGGAACGGTGCTCCGCATAAACCAGTACTGAAGGTAAGGTGGGCCGCTGACGAATTACACCTCCTAACCCAGGTATTCTTCCTTCCGTTCATGGTTTACTTAATCAAAACCCGGTGCTACGCCCTCGTATGTCTGGTGGCTTGTTCAGCTAGGCAAACGTTATCTTCAGAAGCCTTTCTCGCAAGTTGTCGTCGCTGCTTTGAAGAGGCGCAACGAATGCTTCCTATATAGGGAACGGTGCTCCGCAGGAACCAGTACTGAAGGTAAGGTGGGCCGCTGACGAATTACACCTCCTAGCCCAGGCTTTCTTCCTTCCGTTCATGGTTTACTTAATCAAAACCCGGTGTTACGCCCTCGTATGTCTGGCGGCTTGTTCAGCAAGGCAAAAGATATCTTCAGAAGGAACCAGGTAGGCTTTTCTCGCAAGTTGTTGTCGCTGCTTTGAACTTGCGCAATGAATGCTTCCTATATAATGGGAACAGTGCTACGTGCTCCGCAGGAGCCAGTACTGAAATTAAGTTGGGCCGCTGACGAATTACACCTCCTAGGCCAGGTTTTCTTCCTTCCGTTCATGGTTTACTTAATCAAAACCCGGTGTTACGCAATCGTATGTCTGGCGGCTTGTTCAACCAGGCAAAAGATATCTTCAGAAGGAACCAGGTAGGCTTTTCTCGCAAATTGTCGTCGCCGCTTTGAAGATGCGCAACGAATGCTTCATTTGTAGGAAACGGTGCTCCGCAGGAACCAGTACTGAAATTAAGGTGGGCCGCTGACGAATTACACCTCCTAGCCCAGGTTTTCTTCCTTCCGTTCATGGTTTACTTAATCAAAACCCGGTGTTACGCAATCGTATGTGTGGCGGCTTGTTCAGCTAGGCAAAAGTTATCTTCAGAAGGAACCAGGTAGGCTTTTCTCGCAAGTGGTCGTCGCTGCTTTGAAGAGGCGCAACGAATGCTTCCTTTATAGGAAACGGTGCTCCGCAGGAACCAGTACTGAAGGTAAGGTGGGCCGCTGAGGAATTACACCTCCTAGCCCAGGTTTTCTTCCTTCCGTTCATGGTTTACTTAATCAAAACCCGGTGTTACGCCCTCGTATGTCTTACGGCTTGTTCAGCTAGGCAAAAGTTATCTTCAGAAGGAACCAGGTAGGCTTTTCTTGCAAGTTGTCGTCGCTGTTTTGAAGAGGCGCAACGAATGCTTCCTTTATAGGAAACGGTGCTCCGCAGGAACCAGTACTGAAGGTAATGTGGGCCGCTGACGAATTACACCTCCTAGCCCAGGTTTTCTTCCTTCCGTTCATGGTTTACTTAATCAAAACCCGGTGTTACGCCCTCGTATGTCTGGCGGCTTGTTCAGCAAGGCAAAAGATATCTTCAGAAGGAACCAGGTAGGCTTTTCTTGCAAGTTGTCGTCGCTGCTTTGAAGAGGCGCAACGAATGCTTCATTTATAGGAAACGGTGCTCCGCAGGAACCAGTACTGAAGGTAAGGTGGGCCGCTGACGAATTACACCTCCTAGCCCAGGTTTTCTTCCTTCCGTTCATGGTTTACTTAATCAAAACCCGGTGTTACGCCCTCGTATGTCTGGCGGATTGTTCAGCAAGGCAAAAGATATCTTCAGAAGGAACCAGGTAGGCTTTTCTTGCAAGTTGTCGTCGCTGCTTTGAAGAGGCGCAACGAATGCTTCATTTATAGGAAACGGTGCTCCGCAGGAACCAGTACTGAAGGTAAGGTGGGCCGCTGACGAATTACACCTCCTAGCCCAGGTTTTCTTCCTTGCGTTCATGGTTTACTTAATCAAAACCCGGTATTACGCCCTCGCATGTCTGGCGGCTTGTTTAGCTAGGCAAAAGTTATCTTCAGAAGCAACCAGGGAGGCTTTTCTCGCAAGTTGTCGTCGCTGCTTTGAAGAGGCGCAAGGAATGCTTCATTTTTAGGAAACAGTGCTCCGCAGGAACCAGTACTGAAGGTAAGGTGGGCCGCTGACGAATTACACCTCCTAGCCCAGGTTTTCTTCCTTCCGTTCATGGTTTACTTAATCAAAACCCGGTGTTACGCCCTCGTATGTCTGGCGGATTGTTCAGCAAGGCAAAAGATATCTTCAGAAGGAACCAGGTAGGCTTTTCTCGCAAGTTGTCGTCGCTGCTTTGAAGAGGCGCAACGAATACTTCCTTTATAGGAAACGGTGCTCCGCAGGAACCAGTACTGAAGGTAAGGTGGGCCGCTGAAGAATTACACCTCCTAGCCCAGGTTTTCTTCCTTCCGTTCATGGTTTACTTAATCAAAACCCGGTGTTACGCCCTCGTATATCTGGCGGCTTGTTCAGCTAGGCAGAAGATATCTTCAGAAGGAACCAGGTAGGGCTTTTCTCGCAAATTGTCGTCGCCGCTTTGAAGAGGCGCAACAAATGCTTCCTTTATAGGAAACGGTGCTCCGCAGGAACCAGTACTGAAGGTAAGGTGGGCCGCTGACGAATTACACCTCCTAGCCCAGGCTTTCTTCCTTCCGTTCATGGTTTACTTAATCAAAACCCGGTGTTACGCCCTCGTTTGTCTGGCGGCTTGTTCAGCAAGGCAAAAGATATCTTCAGAAGGAACCAGGTAGGCTTTTCTTGCAAGTTGTCGTCGCTGCTTTGAAGAGGCGCAACGAATGCTTCATTTATAGGAAACGGTGCTCCGCAGGAACCAGTACTGAAGGTAATGTGGGCCGCTGACGAATTACACCTCCTAGCCCAGGTTTTCTTCCTTCCGTTCATGGTTTACTTAATCAAAACCCGGTGTTACGCCCTCGTATGTCTGGCGGCTTGTTCAGCAAGGCAAAAGATATCTTCAGAAGGAACCAGGTAGGCTTTTCTTGCAAGTTGTCGTCGCTGCTTTGAAGAGGCGCAACGAATGCTTCATTTATAGGAAACGGTGCTCCGCAGGAACCAGTACTGAAGGTAAGGTGGGCCGCTGACGAATTACACCTCCTAGCCCAGGTTTTCTTCCTTCCGTTCATGGTTTACTTAATCAAAACCCGGTGTTACGCCCTCGTATGTCTGGCGGATTGTTCAGCAAGGCAAAAGATATCTTCAGAAGGAACCAGGTAGGCTTTTCTTGCAAGTTGTCGTCGCTGCTTGGAAGAGGCGCAACGAATGCTTCCTATATAGGGAACGATGCTCCGCAGGAACCAGTACTGAAGGTAAGGTGGGCCGCTGACGAATTACACCTCCTAGCCCAGGCTTTCTTCCTTCCGTTCATGGTTTACTTAATCAAAACCCGGTGTTACGCCCTCGTTTGTCTGGCGGCTTGTTCAGCAAGGCAAAAGATATCTTCAGAAGGAACCAGGTAGGCTTTTCTTGCAAGTTGTCGTCGCTGCTTTGAAGAGGCGCAACGAATGCTTTATTTATAGGAAACGGTGCTCCGCAGGAACCAGTACTGAAGGTAATGTGGGCCGCTGACGAATTACACCTCCTAGCCCAGGTTTTCTTCCTTCCGTTCATGGTTTACTTAATCAAAACCCGGTGTTACGCCCTCGTATGTCTGGCGGCTTGTTCAGCAAGGTAAAAGATATCTTCAGAAGGAACCAGGTAGGCTTTTCTTGCAAGTTGTCGTCGCTGCTTTGAAGAGGCGCAACGAATGCTTCATTTATAGGAAACGGTGCTCCGCAGGAACCAGTACTGAAGGTAATGTGGGCCGCTGACGAATTACACCTCCTAGCCCAGGCTTTGTTCCTTCCGTTCATGGTTTACTTAATCAAAACCCGGTGTTACGCCCTCGTATGTCTGGCGGCTTGTTCAGCAAGGCAAAAGATATCTTCAGAAGGAAGCAGGTAGGCTTTTCTTGCAAGTTGTCGTCGCTGCTTTGAAGAGGCGCAACGAATACTTCCTTTATAGGAAACGGTGCTCCGCAGGAACCAGTACTGAAGGTAAGGTGGGCCGCTGAAGAATTACACCTCCTAGCCCAGGTTTTCTTCCTTTCGTTCATGGTTTACTTAATCAAAACCCGGTGTTACGCCCTCGTATGTCTGGCGGCTTGTTCAGCAAGGCAAAAGATATCTTCAGAAGGAACCAGGTAGGCTTTTCTTGCAAGTTGTCGTCGCTGCTTTGAAGAGGCGCAACGAATGCTTCATTTATAGGAAACGGTGCTCCGCAGGAACCAGTACTGAAGGTAAGGTGGGCCGCTGACGAATTACACCTCCTAGCCCAGGTTTTCTTCCTTCCGTTCATGGTTTACTTAATCAAAACCCTGTGTTACGCCCTCGTATGTCTGGCGGATTGTTCAGCAAGGCAAAAGATATCTTCAGAAGGAACCAGGTAGGCTTTTCTTGCAAGTTGTCGTCGCTGCTTGGAAGAGGCGCAACGAATGCTTCCTATATAGGGAACGATGCTCCGCAGGAACCAGTACTGAAGGTAAGGTGGGCCGCTGACGAATTACACCTCCTAGCCCAGGCTTTCTTCCTTCCGTTCATGGTTTACTCAATCAAAACCCGGTGTTACGCCCTCGTATGTCTGGCGGCTTGTTCAGCAAGGCAAAAGATATCTTCAGTAGGAACCAGGTAGGCTTTTCTTGCAAGTTGTCGTCGCTGCTTTGAAGAGGCGCAACGAATGCTTCCTATATAAGGAACGGTGCTCCGCATAAACCAGTACTGAAGGTAAGGTGGGCCGTTGACGAATTACACCTCCTAGCCCAGGTTTTCTTCCTTCCGTTCATGGTTTACTTAATCAAAACCCGGTGTTACGCAATCGTATGTCTGGCGGCTTGTTCAGCTAGGCCAGAGATATCTTCAGAAGGAACCAGGTAGGCTTTTCTCGCAAATTGTCGTGGCCGCTTTGAAGAGGCGCAACGAATGCTTCCTTTATAGGAAACGGTGCTCCGCAGGAACCAGTACTGAAGGTAAGGTGGGCCGCTGATGAATTACACCTCCTAGCCCAGGCTTTCTTCCTTGCGTTCATGGTTTACTTAATCAAAACCCGGTGTTACGCCCTCGTTTGTCTGGCGGCTTGTTCAGCAAGGCAAAAGATATCTTCAGAAGGAACCAGGTAGGCTTTTCTTGCAAGTTGTCGTCGCTGCTTTGAAGAGGCGCAACGAATGCTTCATTTATAGGAAACGGTGCTCCGCAGGAACCAGTACTGAAGGTAATGTGGGCCGCTGACGAATTACACCTCCTAGCCCAGGTTTTCTTCCTTCCGTTCATGGTTTACTTAATCAAAACCCGGTGTTACGCCCTCGTATGTCTGGCGGCTTGTTCAGCAAGGCAAAAGATATCTTCAGAAGGAACCAGGTAGGCTTTTCTTGCAAGTTGTCGTCGCTGCTTTGAAGAGGCGCAACGAATGCTTCATTTATAGGAAACGGTTCTCCGCAGGAACCAGTACTGAAGGTAAGGTGGGCCGCTGACGAATTACACCTCCTAGCCCAGGTTTTCTTCCTTCCGTTCATGGTTTACTTAATCAAAACCCGGTGTTACGCCCTCGTATGTCTGGCGGATTGTTCAGCAAGGCAAAAGATATCTTCAGAAGGAACCAGGTAGGCTTTTCTTGCAAGTTGTCGTCGCTGCTTGGAAGAGGCGCAACGAATGCTTCCTATATAGGGAACGATGCTCCGCAGGAACCAGTACTGAAGGTAAGGTGGGCCGCTGACGAATTACACCTCCTAGCCCAGGCTTTCTTCCTTCCGTTCATGGTTTACTTAATCAAAACCCGGTGTTACGCCCTCGTTTGTCTGGCGGCTTGTTCAGCAAGGCAAAAGATATCTTCAGAAGGAACCAGGTAGGCTTTTCTTGCAAGTTGTCGTCGCTGCTTTGAAGAGGCGCAACGAATGCTTTATTTATAGGAAACGGTGCTCCGCAGGAACCAGTACTGAAGGTAATGTGGGCCGCTGACGAATTACACCTCCTAGCCCAGGTTTTCTTCCTTCCGTTCATGGTTTACTTAATCAAAACCCGGTGTTACGCCCTCGTATGTCTGGCGGCTTGTTCAGCAAGGTAAAAGATATCTTCAGAAGGAACCAGGTAGGCTTTTCTTGCAAGTTGTCGTCGCTGCTTTGAAGAGGCGCAACGAATGCTTCATTTATAGGAAACGGTGCTCCGCAGGAACCAGTACTGAAGGTAATGTGGGCCGCTGACGAATTACACCTCCTAGCCCAGGCTTTGTTCCTTCCGTTCATGGTTTACTTAATCAAAACCCGGTGTTACGCCCTCGTATGTCTGGCGGCTTGTTCAGCAAGGCAAAAGATATCTTCAGAAGGAAGCAGGTAGGCTTTTCTTGCAAGTTGTCGTCGCTGCTTTGAAGAGGCGCAACGAATACTTCCTTTATAGGAAACGGTGCTCCGCAGGAACCAGTACTGAAGGTAAGGTGGGCCGCTGAAGAATTACACCTCCTAGCCCAGGTTTTCTTCCTTTCGTTCATGGTTTACTTAATCAAAACCCGGTGTTACGCCCTCGTATGTCTGGCGGCTTGTTCAGCAAGGCAAAAGATATCTTCAGAAGGAACCAGGTAGGCTTTTCTTGCAAGTTGTCGTCGCTGCTTTGAAGAGGCGCAACGAATGCTTCATTTATAGGAAACGGTGCTCCGCAGGAACCAGTACTGAAGGTAAGGTGGGCCGCTGACGAATTACACCTCCTAGCCCAGGTTTTCTTCCTTCCGTTCATGGTTTACTTAATCAAAACCCTGTGTTACGCCCTCGTATGTCTGGCGGATTGTTCAGCAAGGCAAAAGATATCTTCAGAAGGAACCAGGTAGGCTTTTCTTGCAAGTTGTCGTCGCTGCTTGGAAGAGGCGCAACGAATGCTTCCTATATAGGGAACGATGCTCCGCAGGAACCAGTACTGAAGGTAAGGTGGGCCGCTGACGAATTACACCTCCTAGCCCAGGCTTTCTTCCTTCCGTTCATGGTTTACTCAATCAAAACCCGGTGTTACGCCCTCGTATGTCTGGCGGCTTGTTCAGCAAGGCAAAAGATATCTTCAGTAGGAACCAGGTAGGCTTTTCTTGCAAGTTGTCGTCGCTGCTTTGAAGAGGCGCAACGAATGCTTCCTATATAAGGAACGGTGCTCCGCATAAACCAGTACTGAAGGTAAGGTGGGCCGTTGACGAATTACACCTCCTAGCCCAGGTTTTCTTCCTTCCGTTCATGGTTTACTTAATCAAAACCCGGTGTTACGCAATCGTATGTCTGGCGGCTTGTTCAGCTAGGCCAGAGATATCTTCAGAAGGAACCAGGTAGGCTTTTCTCGCAAATTGTCGTGGCCGCTTTGAAGAGGCGCAACGAATGCTTCCTTTATAGGAAACGGTGCTCCGCAGGAACCAGTACTGAAGGTAAGGTGGGCCGCTGATGAATTACACCTCCTAGCCCAGGCTTTCTTCCTTGCGTTCATGGTTTACTTAATCAAAACCCGGTGTTACGCCCTCGTTTGTCTGGCGGCTTGTTCAGCAAGGCAAAAGATATCTTCAGAAGGAACCAGGTAGGCTTTTCTTGCAAGTTGTCGTCGCTGCTTTGAAGAGGCGCAACGAATGCTTCATTTATAGGAAACGGTGCTCCGCAGGAACCAGTACTGAAGGTAATGTGGGCCGCTGACGAATTACACCTCCTAGCCCAGGTTTTCTTCCTTCCGTTCATGGTTTACTTAATCAAAACCCGGTGTTACGCCCTCGTATGTCTGGCGGCTTGTTCAGCAAGGCAAAAGATATCTTCAGAAGGAACCAGGTAGGCTTTTCTTGCAAGTTGTCGTCGCTGCTTTGAAGAGGCGCAACGAATGCTTCATTTATAGGAAACGGTTCTCCGCAGGAACCAGTACTGAAGGTAAGGTGGGCCGCTGACGAATTACACCTCCTAGCCCAGGTTTTCTTCCTTCCGTTCATGGTTTACTTAATCAAAACCCGGTGTTACGCCCTCGTTTGTCTGGCGGCTTGTTCAGCAAGGCAAAAGATATCTTCAGAAGGAACCAGGTAGGCTTTTCTTGCAAGTTGTCGTCGCTGCTTTGAAGAGGCGCAACGAATGCTTCATTTATAGGAAACGGTGCTCCGCAGGAACCAGTACTGAAGGTAATGTGGGCCGCTGACGAATTACACCTCCTAGCCCAGGTTTTCTTCCTTCCGTTCATGGTTTACTTAATCAAAACCCGGTGTTACGCCCTCGTATGTCTGGCGGCTTGTTCAGCAAGGCAAAAGATATCTTCAGAAGGAACCAGGTAGGCTTTTCTTGCAAGTTGTCGTCGCTGCTTTGAAGAGGCGCAACGAATGCTTCATTTATAGGAAACGGTTCTCCGCAGGAACCAGTACTGAAGGTAAGGTGGGCCGCTGACGAATTACACCTCCTAGCCCAGGTTTTCTTCCTTCCGTTCATGGTTTACTTAATCAAAACCCGGTGTTACGCCCTCGTATGTCTGGCGGATTGTTCAGCAAGGCAAAAGATATCTTCAGAAGGAACCAGGTAGGCTTTTCTTGCAAGTTGTCGTCGCTGCTTTGAAGAGGCGCAACGAATGCTTCATTTATAGGAAACGGTGCTCCGCAGGAACCAGTACTGAAGGTAAGGTGGGCCGCTGACGAATTACACCTCCTAGCCCAGGCTTTCTTCCTTCCGTTCATGGTTTACTCAATCAAAACCCGGTGTTACGCCCTCGTATGTCTGGCGGCTTGTTCAGCAAGGCAAAAGATATCTTCAGAAGGAACCAGGTAGGCTTTTCTTGCAAGTTGTCGTCGCTGCTTTGAAGAGGCGCAACGAATGCTTCCTATATAGGGAACGGTGCTCCGCATAAACCAGTACTGAAGGTAAGGTGGGCCGTTGACGAATTACACCTCCTAGCCCAGGTTTTCTTCCTTCCGTTCATGGTTTACTTAATCAAAACCCGGTGTTACGCAATCGTATGTCTGGCGGCTTGTTCAGCTAGGCCAGAGATATCTTCAGAAGGAACCAGGTAGGCTTTTCTCGCAAATTGTCGTCGCCGCTTTGAAGAGGCGCAACGAATGCTTCCTTTATAGGAAACGGTGCTCCGCAGGAACCAGTACTGAAGGTAAGGTGGGCCGCTGATGAATTACACCTCCTAGCCCAGGCTTTCTTCCTTCCGTTCATGGTTTACTTAATCAAAACCCGGTGTTACGCCCTCGTTTGTCTGGCGGCTTGTTCAGCAAGGCAAAAGATATCTTCAGAAGGAACCAGGTAGGCTTTTCTTGCAAGTTGTCGTCGCTGCTTTGAAGAGGCGCAACGAATGCTTCATTTATAGGAAACGGTGCTCCGCAGGAACCAGTACTGAAGATAATGTGGGCCGCTGACGAATTACACCTCCTAGCCCAGGCTTTCTTCCTTCCGTTCATGGTTTACTTAATCAAAACCCGGTGTTACGCCCTCGTATGTCTGGCGGCTTGTTCAGCAAGGCAAAAGATATCTTCAGAAGGAACCAGGTAGGCTTTTCTTGCAAGTTGTCGTCGCTGCTTTGAAGAGGCGCAACGAATGCTTCATTTATAGGAAACGGTGCTCCGCAGGAACCAGTACTGAAGATAATGTGGGCCGCTGACGAATTACACCTCCTAGCCCAGGCTTTCTTCCTTCCGTTCATGGTTTACTTAATCAAAACCCGGTGTTACGCCCTCGTATGTCTGGCGGCTTGTTCAGCAAGGCAAAAGATATCTTCAGAAGGAACCAGGTAGGCTTTTCTTGCAAGTTGTCGTCGCTGCTTTGAAGAGGCGCAACGAATGCTTTCTATATAGGGAACGGTGCTCCGCATAAACCAGTACTGAAGGTAAGGTGGGCCGTTGACGAATTACACCTCCTAGCCCAGGTTTTCTTCCTTCCGTTCATGGTTTACTTAATCAAAACCCGGTGTTACGCCCTCGTATATCTGGCGGCTTGTTCAGCTAGGCAAAAGATATCTTCAGAAGGAACCAGGTAGGCTTTTCTCGCAAATTGTCGTCGCCGCTTTGAAGAGGCGCAACGAATGCTTCCTTTATAGGAAACGGTGCTCCGCAGGAACCAGTACTGAAGGTAAGGTGGGCCGCTGAAGAATTACATCTCCTAGCCCAGGCTTTCTTCCTTCCGTTCATGGTTTACTTAATCAAAACCCGGTGTTACGCCCTCGTTTGTCTGGCGGCTTGTTCAGCAAGGCAAAAGATATCTTCAGAAGGAACCAGGTAGGCTTTTCTTGCAAGTTGTCGTCGCTGCTTTGAAGAGGCGCAACGAATGCTTCATTTATAGGAAACGGTGCTCCGCAGGAACCAGTACTGAAGGTAATGTGGGCCGCTGACGAATTACACCTCCTAGCCCAGGTTTTCTTCCTTCCGTTCATGGTTTACTTAATCAAAACCCGGTGTTACGCCCTCGTATGTCTGGCGGCTTGTTCAGCAAGGCAAAAGATATCTTCAGAAGGAACCAGGTAGGCTTTTCTTGCAAGTTGTCGTCGCTGCTTTGAAGAGGCGCAACGAATGCTTCATTTATAGGAAACGGTGCTCCGCAGAAACCAGTACTGAAGGTAAGGTGGGCCGCTGACGAATTACACCTCCTAGCCCAGGTTTTCTTCCTTCCGTTCATGGTTTACTTAATCAAAACCCGGTGTTACGCCCTCGTATGTCTGGCGGCTTGTTCAGCAAGGCAAAAGATATCTTCAGAAGGAACCAGGTAGGCTTTTCTTGCAAGTTGTCGTCGCTGCTTGGAAGAGGCGCAACGAATGCTTCATTTATAGGAAACGGTGCTCCGCAGAAACCAGTACTGAAGGTAAGGTGGGCCGCTGACGAATTACACCTCCTAGCCCAGGTTTTCTTCCTTCCGTTCATGGTTTACTTAATCAAAACCCGGTGTTACGCCCTCGTATGTCTGGCGGCTTGTTCAGCAAGGCAAAAGATATCTTCAGAAGGAACCAGGTAGGCTTTTCTTGCAAGTTGTCGTCGCTGCTTGGAAGAGGCGCAACGAATGCTTCCTATATAGGGAACGATGCTCCGCAGGAACCAGTACTGAAGGTAAGGTGGGCCGCTGACGAATTACACCTCCTAGCCCAGGCTTTCTTCCTTCCGTTCATGGTTTACTCAATCAAAACCCGGTGTTACGCCCTCGTATGTCTGGCGGCTTGTTCAGCAAGGCAAAAGATATCTTTAGAAGGAACCAGGTAGGCTTTTCTTGCAAGTTGTCGTCGCTGCTTTGAAGAGGCGCAACGAATGCTTCCTATATAGGGAACGGTGCTCCGCATAAACCAGTACTGAAGGTAAGGTGGGCCGTTGACGAATTACACCTCCTAGCCCAGGTTTTCTTCCTTCCGTTCATGGTTTACTTAATCAAAACCCGGTGTTACGCAATCGTATGTCTGGCGGCTTGTTCAGCTAGGCCAGAGATATCTTCAGAAGGAACCAGGTAGGCTTTTCTCGCAAATTATCGTCGCCGCTTTGAAGAGGCGCAACGAATGCTTCCTTTATAGGAAACGGTGCTCCGCAGGAACCAGTACTGAAGGTAAGGTGGGCCGCTGATGAATTACACCTCCTAGCCCAGGCTTTCTTCCTTCCGTTCATGGTTTACTTAATCAAAACCCGGTGTTACGCCCTCGTTTGTCTGGCGGCTTGTTCAGCAAGGCAAAAGATATCTTCAGAAGGAACCAGGTAGGCTTTTCTTGCAAGTTGTCGTCGCTGCTTTGAAGAGGCGCAACGAATGCTTCATTTATAGGAAACGGTGCTCCGCAGGAACCAGTACTGAAGGTAATGTGGGCTGCTGACGAATTACACCTCCTAGCCCAGCTTTTCTTCCTTCCGTTCATGGTTTACTTAATCAAAACCCGGTGTTACGCCCTCGTATGTCTGGCGGCTTGTTCAGTAAGGCAAAAGATATCTTCAGAAGGAACCAGGTAGGCTTTTCTTGCAAGTTGTCGTCGCTGCTTTGAAGAGGCGCAACGAATGCTTCATTTATAGGAAACGGTGCTCCGCAGGAACTAGTACTGAAGGTAAGGTGGGCCGCTGACGAATTACACCTCCTAGCCCAGGTTTTCTTCCTTCCGTTCATGGTTTACTTAATCAAAACCCGGTGTTACGCCCTCGTATGTCTGGCGGATTGTTCAGCAAGGCAAAAGATATCTTCAGAAGGAACCAGGTAGGCTTTTCTCGCAAGTTGTCGTCGCTGCTTTGAAGAGGCGCAACGAATGCTTCATTTATAGGAAACGGTGCTCCGCAGGAACCAGTACTGAAGGTAAGGTGGGCCGCTGACGAATTACACCTCCTAGCCCAGGTTTTCTTCCTTCCGTTCATGGTTTACTTAATCAAAACCCGGTGTTACGCCCTCGCATGTCTGGCGGCTTGTTTAGCTAGGCAAAAGTTATCTTCAGTTGCAACCAGGGAGGCTTTTCTCGCAAGTTGTCGTCACTGCTTTGAAGAGGCGCAACGAATGCTTCCTATATAGGGAACGATGCTCCGCAATAACCAGTACTGAAGGTAAGGTGGGCCGCTGACGAATTACACCTCCTAGCCCAGGCTTTCTTCCTTCCGTTCATGGTTTACTTAATCAAAACCCGGTGTTACGCCCTCGTATATCTGGCGGCTTGTTCAGCAAGGCAAAAGATATCTTCAGGAGGAACCAGGTAGGCCTTTCTCGCAAGTTGTCGTCGCTGCTTTGAAGAGGCGCAACGAATGCTTCCTATATAGGGAACGGTGCTCCGAAGGAACCAGTACTGAAGGTAAGGTGGGCCGCTGACGAATTACACCTCCTAGCCCAGGCTTTCCTCCTTCCGTTCATGGTTTACTTAATCAAAACCCGGTGTTACGCCCTCGTATGTCTGGCGGCTTGTTCAGCAAGGCAAAAGATATCTTCAGAAGGAACCAGGTAGGCTTTTCTCGCAAGTTGTCGTCGCTGCTTTGAAGAGGCGCAAAGAGGGCTTCCTATATAGGGAACGGTGCTCCGCAGGAACCAGTACTGAAGGTAAGGTGGGCCGCTGACGAATTACACCTCCTAGCCCAGGTTTTCTTCCGTTGATGGTCTTACTTATTCAAAACCAGGTGTTACGCCCTCGTATATCTGGCGGCTTGTTCAGCTTGGCAAAAGATATCTTCAGAAGGAACCAGGTAGGCTTTTCTCGCAAGTTGTCGTCGCTGCTTCGAAGAGGCGCAACGAATGCTTCCTCTATAGGGAACGGTGCTCCGCAGGAACCAGTACTGAAGGTAAGGTGGGCCGCTGACGAATTACACCTCCTAGCCCAGGTTTTCTTCCTTCCGTTCATTGTTTACTTAATCAAAACCCGGTGTTACGCAATCGTATGTCTGGCGGCTTGTTCAGCTAGGCAAAAGTTATCTTCAGAAGGAACCAGGTAGGCTTTTCTCGCAAGTGGTCGTCGCTGCTTTGAAGAGGCGCAACGAATGCTTCCTTTATAGGAAACGGTGCTCCGCAGGAACCAGTACTGAAGGTAAGGTGGGCCGCTGACGAATTACACCTCCTAGCCCAGGTTTTGTTCCTTCCGTTCATGGTATACTTAATCAAAACCCGGTGTTACGCCCTCGTATGTCTTACGGCTTGTTCAGCAAGGCAAAAGATATCTTCAGAAGGAACCAGGTAGGCTTTTCTTGCAAGTTGTCGTCGCTGCTTTGAAGAGGCGCAACGAATGCTTCCTATATAGGGAACGGTGCTCCGCATAAACCAGTACTGAAGGTAAGGTGGGCCGTTGACGAATTACACCTCCTAGCCCAGGTTTTCTTCCTTCCGTTCATGGTTTACTTAATCAAAACCCGGTGTTACGCCCTCGTATATCTGGCGGCTTGTTCAGCTAGGCAAAAGATATCTTCAGAAGGAACCAAGTAGGCTTTTCTTGCAAGTTGTCGTCGCTGCTTTGAAGAGGCGCAACGAATGCTTCCTATATAGGGAACGGTGCTCCGCATAAACCAGTACTGAAGGTAATGTGGGCCGCTGACGAATTACACCTCCTAGCCCAGGTTTTCTTCCTTCCGTTCATGGTTTACTTAATCAAAACCCGGTGTTACGCCCTCGTATGTCTGGCGGCTTGTTCAGCAAGGCAAAAGATATCTTCAGAAGGAACCAGGTAGGCTTTTCTTGCAAGTTGTCGTCGCTGCTTTGAAGAGGCGCAACGAATGCTTCATTTATAGGAAACGGTGCTCCGCAGGAACCAGTACTGAAGGTAAGGTGGGCCGCTGACGAATTACACCTCCTAGCCCAGGTTTTCTTCCTTCCGTTCATGGTTTACTTAATCAAAACCCGGTGTTACGCCCTCGTATGTCTGGCGGATTGTTCAGCAAGGCAAAAGATATCTTCAGAAGGAACCAGGTAGGCTTTTCTTGCAAGTTGTCGTCGCTGCTTGGAAGAGGCGCAACGAATGCTTCCTATATAGGGAACGATGCTCCGCAGGAACCAGTACTGAAGGTAAGGTGGGCCGCTGACGAATTACACCTCCTAGCCCAGGCTTTCTTCCTTCCGTTCATGGTTTACTCAATCAAAACCCGGTGTTACGCCCTCGTATGTCTGGCGGCTTGTTCAGCAAGGCAAAAGATATCTTCAGAAGGAACCAGGTAGGCTTTTCTCGCAAATTGTCGTCGCCGCTTTGAAGAGGCGCAACGAATGCTTCCTTTATAGGAAACGGTGCTCCGCAGGAACCAGTACTGAAGGTAAGGTGGGCCGCTGATGAATTACACCTCCTAGCCCAGGCTTTCTTCCTTCCGTTCATGGTTTACTTAATCAAAACCCGGTGTTACGCCCTCGTTTGTCTGGCGGCTTGTTCAGCAAGGCAAAAGATATCTTCAGAAGGAACCAGGTAGGCTTTTCTTGCAAGTTGTCGTCGCTGCTTTGAAGAGGCGCAACGAATGCTTTATTTATAGGAAACGGTGCTCCGCAGGAACCAGTACTGAAGGTAATGTGGGCCGCTGACGAATTACACCTCCTAGCCCAGGTTTTCTTCCTTCCGTTCATGGTTTACTTAATCAAAACCCGGTGTTACGCCCTCGTATGTCTGGCGGCTTGTTCAGCAAGGCAAAAGATATCTTCAGAAGGAACCAGGTAGGCTTTTCTTGCAAGTTGTCGTCGCTGCTTTGAAGAGGCGCAACGAATGCTTCATTTATAGGAAACGGTGCTCCGCAGGAACCAGTACTGAAGGTAATGTGGGCCGCTGACGAATTACACCTCCTAGCCCAGGCTTTGTTCCTTCCGTTCATGGTTTACTTAATCAAAACCCGGTGTTACGCCCTCGTATGTCTGGCGGCTTGTTCAGCAAGGCAAAAGATATCTTCAGAAGGAAGCAGGTAGGCTTTTCTTGCAAGTTGTCGTCGCTGCTTTGAAGAGGCGCAACGAATGCTTCCTATATAGGGAACGGTGCTCCGCATAAACCAGTACTGAAGGTAAGGTGGGCCGTTGACGAATTACACCTCCTAGCCCAGGTTTTCTTCCTTCCGTTCATGGTTTACTTAATCAAAACCCGGTGTTACGCCCTCGTATATCTGGCGGCTTGTTCAGCTAGGCAAAAGATATCTTCAGAAGGAACCAGGTAGGCTTTTCTTGCAAGTTGTCGTCGCTGCTTTGAAGAGGCGCAACGAATGCTTCATTTATAGGAAACGGTGCTCCGCAGGAACCAGTACTGAAGGTAATGTGGGCCGCTGACGAATTACACCTCCTAGCCCAGGCTTTGTTCCTTCCGTTCATGGTTTACTTAATCAAAACCCGGTGTTACGCCCTCGTATGTCTGGCGGCTTGTTCAGCAAGGCAAAAGATATCTTCAGAAGGAAGCAGGTAGGCTTTTCTTGCAAGTTGTCGTCGCTGCTTTGAAGAGGCGCAACGAATGCTTTATTTATAGGAAACGGTGCTCCGCAGGAACCAGTACTGAAGGTAATGTGGGCCGCTGACGAATTACACCTCCTAGCCCAGGTTTTCTTCCTTCCGTTCATGGTTTACTTAATCAAAACCCGGTGTTACGCCCTCGTATGTCTGGCGGCTTGTTCAGCAAGGCAAAAGATATCTTCAGAAGGAACCAGGTAGGCTTTTCTTGCAAGTTGTCGTCGCTGCTTTGAAGAGGCGCAACGAATGCTTCATTTATAGGAAACGGTGCTCCGCAGGAACCAGTACTGAAGGTAATGTGGGCCGCTGACGAATTACACCTCCTAGCCCAGGCTTTGTTCCTTCCGTTCATGGTTTACTTAATCAAAACCCGGTGTTACGCCCTCGTATGTCTGGCGGCTTGTTCAGCAAGGCAAAAGATATCTTCAGAAGGAAGCAGGTAGGCTTTTCTTGCAAGTTGTCGTCGCTGCTTTGAAGAGGCGCAACGAATGCTTCCTATATAGGGAACGGTGCTCCGCATAAACCAGTACTGAAGGTAAGGTGGGCCGTTGACGAATTACACCTCCTAGCCCAGGTTTTCTTCCTTCCGTTCATGGTTTACTTAATCAAAACCCGGTGATACGCCCTCGTATGTCTTACGGCTTGCTCAGCTAGGCAAAAGTTATCTTCAGAAGGAACCAGGTAGGCTTTTCTCGCAAGTTGTCGTCGCTGCTTTGAAGAGGCGCAACGAATACTTCCTTTATAGGAAACGGTGCTCCGCAGGAACCAGTACTGAAGGTAAGGTGGGCCGCTGAAGAATTACACCTCCTAGCCCAGGTTTTCTTCCTTTCGTTCATGGTTTACTTAATCAAAACCCGGTGTTACGCCCTCGTATGTCTGGCGGCTTGTTCAGCAAGGCAAAAGATATCTTCAGAAGGAACCAGGTAGGCTTTTCTTGCAAGTTGTCGTCGCTGCTTTGAAGAGGCGCAACGAATGCTTCATTTATAGGAAACGGTGCTCCGCAGGAACCAGTACTGAAGGTAAGGTGGGCCGCTGACGAATTACACCTCCTAGCCCAGGTTTTCTTCCTTCCGTTCATGGTTTACTTAATCAAAACCCGGTGTTACGCCCTCGTATGTCTGGCGGATTGTTCAGCAAGGCAAAAGATATCTTCAGAAGGAACCAGGTAGGCTTTTCTTGCAAGTTGTCGTCGCTGCTTGGAAGAGGCGCAACGAATGCTTCCTATATAGGGAACGATGCTCCGCAGGAACCAGTACTGAAGGTAAGGTGGGCCGCTGACGAATTACACCTCCTAGCCCAGGCTTTCTTCCTTCCGTTCATGGTTTACTCAATCAAAACCCGGTGTTACGCCCTCGTATGTCTGGCGGCTTGTTCAGCAAGGCAAAAGATATCTTCAGTAGGAACCAAGTAGGCTTTTCTTGCAAGTTGTCGTCGCTGCTTTGAAGAGGCGCAACGAATGCTTCCTATATAGGGAACGGTGCTCCGCATAAACCAGTACTGAAGGTAAGGTGGGCCGTTGACGAATTACACCTCCTAGCCCAGGTTTTCTTCCTTCCGTTCATGGTTTACTTAATCAAAACCCGGTGTTACGCAATCGTATGTCTGGCGGCTTGTTCAGCTAGGCCAGAGATATCTTCAGAAGGAACCAGGTAGGCTTTTCTCGCAAATTGTCGTGGCCGCTTTGAAGAGGCGCAACGAATGCTTCCTTTATAGGAAACGGTGCTCCGCAGGAACCAGTACTGAAGGTAAGGTGGGCCGCTGATGAATTACACCTCCTAGCCCAGGCTTTCTTCCTTCCGTTCATGGTTTACTTAATCAAAACCCGGTGTTACGCCCTCGTTTGTCTGGCGGCTTGTTCAGCAAGGCAAAAGATATCTTCAGAAGGAACCAGGTAGGCTTTTCTTGCAAGTTGTCGTCGCTGCTTTGAAGAGGCGCAACGAATGCTTCATTTATAGGAAACGGTGCTCCGCAGGAACCAGTACTGAAGGTAATGTGGGCCGCTGACGAATTACACCTCCTAGCCCAGGTTTTCTTCCTTCCGTTCATGGTTTACTTAATCAAAACCCGGTGTTACGCCCTCGTATGTCTGGCGGCTTGTTCAGCAAGGCAAAAGATATCTTCAGAAGGAACCAGGTAGGCTTTTCTTGCAAGTTGTCGTCGCTGCTTTGAAGAGGCGCAACGAATGCTTCATTTATAGGAAACGGTTCTCCGCAGGAACCAGTACTGAAGGTAAGGTGGGCCGCTGACGAATTACACCTCCTAGCCCAGGTTTTCTTCCTTCCGTTCATGGTTTACTTAATCAAAACCCGGTGTTACGCCCTCGTATGTCTGGCGGATTGTTCAGCAAGGCAAAAGATATCTTCAGAAGGAACCAGGTAGGCTTTTCTTGCAAGTTGTCGTCGCTGCTTTGAAGAGGCGCAACGAATGCTTCATTTATAGGAAACGGTGCTCCGCAGGAACCAGTACTGAAGGTAAGGTGGGCCGCTGACGAATTACACCTCCTAGCCCAGGCTTTCTTCCTTCCGTTCATGGTTTACTCAATCAAAACCCGGTGTTACGCCCTCGTATGTCTGGCGGCTTGTTCAGCAAGGCGAAAGATATCTTCAGAAGGAACCAGGTAGGCTTTTCTTGCAAGTTGTCGTCGCTGCTTTGAAGAGGCGCAACGAATGCTTCCTATATAGGGAACGGTGCTCCGCATAAACCAGTACTGAAGGTAAGGTGGGCCGTTGACGAATTACACCTCCTAGCCCAGGTTTTCTTCCTTCCGTTCATGGTTTACTTAATCAAAACCCGGTGTTACGCAATCGTATGTCTGGCGGCTTGTTCAGCTAGGCCAGAGATATCTTCAGAAGGAACCAGGTAGGCTTTTCTCGCAAATTGTCGTCGCCGCTTTGAAGAGGCGCAACGAATGCTTCCTTTATAGGAAACGGTGCTCCGCAGGAACCAGTACTGAAGGTAAGGTGGGCCGCTGATGAATTACACCTCCTAGCCCAGGCTTTCTTCCTTCCGTTCATGGTTTACTTAATCAAAACCCGGTGTTACGCCCTCGTTTGTCTGGCGGCTTGTTCAGCAAGGCAAAAGATATCTTCAGAAGGAACCAGGTAGGCTTTTCTTGCAAGTTGTCGTCGCTGCTTTGAAGAGGCGCAACGAATGCTTCATTTATAGGAAACGGTGCTCCGCAGGAACCAGTACTGAAGATAATGTGGGCCGCTGACGAATTACACCTCCTAGCCCAGGCTTTCTTCCTTCCGTTCATGGTTTACTTAATCAAAACCCGGTGTTACGCCCTCGTATGTCTGGCGGCTTGTTCAGCAAGGCAAAAGATATCTTCAGAAGGAACCAGGTAGGCTTTTCTTGCAAGTTGTCGTCGCTGCTTTGAAGAGGCGCAACGAATGCTTCATTTATAGGAAACGGTGCTCCGCAGGAACCAGTACTGAAGATAATGTGGGCCGCTGACGAATTACACCTCCTAGCCCAGGCTTTCTTCCTTCCGTTCATGGTTTACTTAATCAAAACCCGGTGTTACGCCCTCGTATGTCTGGCGGCTTGTTCAGCAAGGCAAAAGATATCTTCAGAAGGAACCAGGTAGGCTTTTCTTGCAAGTTGTCGTCGCTGCTTTGAAGAGGCGCAACGAATGCTTCCTATATAGGGAACGGTGCTCCGCATAAACCAGTACTGAAGGTAAGGTGGGCCGTTGACGAATTACACCTCCTAGCCCAGGTTTTCTTCCTTCCGTTCATGGTTTACTTAATCAAAACCCGGTGTTACGCCCTCGTATATCTGGCGGCTTGTTCAGCTAGGCAAAAGATATCTTCAGAAGGAACCAGGTAGGCTTTTCTCGCAAATTGTCGTCGCCGCTTTGAAGAGGCGCAACGAATGCTTCCTTTATAGGAAACGGTGCTCCGCAGGAACCAGTACTGAAGGTAATGTGGGCCGCTGAAGAATTACATCTCCTAGCCCAGGCTTTCTTCCTTCCGTTCATGGTTTACTTAATCAAAACCCGGTGTTACGCCCTCGTTTGTCTGGCGGCTTGTTCAGCAAGGCAAAAGATATCTTCAGAAGGAACCAGGTAGGCTTTTCTTGCAAGTTGTCGTCGCTGCTTTGAAGAGGCGCAACGAATGCTTCATTTATAGGAAACGGTGCTCCGCAGGAACCAGTACTGAAGGTAATGTGGGCCGCTGACGAATTACACCTCCTAGCCCAGGTTTTCTTCCTTCCGTTCATGGTTTACTTAATCAAAACCCGGTGTTACGCCCTCGTATGTCTGGCGGCTTGTTCAGCAAGGCAAAAGATATCTTCAGAAGGAACCAGGTAGGCTTTTCTTGCAAGTTGTCGTCGCTGCTTTGAAGAGGCGCAACGAATGCTTCATTTATAGGAAACGGTGCTCCGCAGGAACCAGTACTGAAGGTAAGGTGGGCCGCTGACGAATTACACCTCCTAGCCCAGGTTTTCTTCCTTCCGTTCATGGTTTACTTAATCAAAACCCGGTGTTACGCCCTCGTATGTCTGGCGGATTGTTCAGCAAGGCAAAAGATATCTTCAGAAGGAACCAGGTAGGCTTTTCTTGCAAGTTGTCGTCGCTGCTTGGAAGAGGCGCAACGAATGCTTCCTATATAGGGAACGATGCTCCGCAGGAACCAGTACTGAAGGTAAGGTGGGCCGCTGACGAATTACACCTCCTAGCCCAGGCTTTCTTCCTTCCGTTCATGGTTTACTCAATCAAAACCCGGTGTTACGCCCTCGTATGTCTGGCGGCTTGTTCAGCAAGGCAAAAGATATCTTCAGTAGGAACCAAGTAGGCTTTTCTTGCAAGTTGTCGTCGCTGCTTTGAAGAGGCGCAACGAATGCTTCCTATATAGGGAACGGTGCTCCGCATAAACCAGTACTGAAGGTAAGGTGGGCCGTTGACGAATTACACCTCCTAGCCCAGGTTTTCTTCCTTCCGTTCATGGTTTACTTAATCAAAACCCGGTGTTACGCAATCGTATGTCTGGCGGCTTGTTCAGCTAGGCCAGAGATATCTTCAGAAGGAACCAGGTAGGCTTTTCTCGCAAATTGTCGTGGCCGCTTTGAAGAGGCGCAACGAATGCTTCCTTTATAGGAAACGGTGCTCCGCAGGAACCAGTACTGAAGGTAAGGTGGGCCGCTGATGAATTACACCTCCTAGCCCAGGCTTTCTTCCTTCCGTTCATGGTTTACTTAATCAAAACCCGGTGTTACGCAATCGTATGTCTGGCGGCTTGTTCAGCTAGGCCAGAGATATCTTCAGAAGGAACCAGGTAGGCTTTTCTTGCAAGTTGTCGTCGCTGCTTTGAAGAGGCGCAACGAATGCTTCATTTATAGGAAACGGTGCTCCGCAGGAACCAGTACTGAAGGTAATGTGGGCCGCTGACGAATTACACCTCCTAGCCCAGGTTTTCTTCCTTCCGTTCATGGTTTACTTAATCAAAACCCGGTGTTACGCCCTCGTATGTCTGGCGGCTTGTTCAGCAAGGCAAAATATATCTTCAGAAGGAACCAGGTAGGCTTTTCTTGCAAGTTGTCGTCGCTGCTTTGAAGAGGCGCAACGAATGCTTCATTTATAGGAAACGGTTCTCCGCAGGAACCAGTACTGAAGGTAAGGTGGGCCGCTGACGAATTACACCTCCTAGCCCAGGTTTTCTTCCTTCCGTTCATGGTTTACTTAATCAAAACCCGGTGTTACGCCCTCGTATGTCTGGCGGATTGTTCAGCAAGGCAAAAGATATCTTCAGAAGGAACCAGGTAGGCTTTTCTTGCAAGTTGTCGTCGCTGCTTTGAAGAGGCGCAACGAATGCTTCATTTATAGGAAACGGTGCTCCGCAGGAACCAGTACTGAAGGTAAGGTGGGCCGCTGACGAATTACACCTCCTAGCCCAGGCTTTCTTCCTTCCGTTCATGGTTTACTCAATCAAAACCCGGTGTTACGCCCTCGTATGTCTGGCGGCTTGTTCAGCAAGGCAAAAGATATCTTCAGAAGGAACCAGGTAGGCTTTTCTTGCAAGTTGTCGTCGCTGCTTTGAAGAGGCGCAACGAATGCTTCCTATATAGGGAACGGTGCTCCGCATAAACCAGTACTGAAGGTAAGGTGGGCCGTTGACGAATTACACCTCCTAGCCCAGGTTTTCTTCCTTCCGTTCATGGTTTACTTAATCAAAACCCGGTGTTACGCAATCGTATGTCTGGCGGCTTGTTCAGCTAGGCCAGAGATATCTTCAGAAGGAACCAGGTAGGCTTTTCTCGCAAATTGTCGTCGCCGCTTTGAAGAGGCGCAACGAATGCTTCCTTTATAGGAAACGGTGCTCCGCAGGAACCAGTACTGAAGGTAAGGTGGGCCGCTGATGAATTACACCTCCTAGCCCAGGCTTTCTTCCTTCCGTTCATGGTTTACTTAATCAAAACCCGGTGTTACGCCCTCGTTTGTCTGGCGGCTTGTTCAGCAAGGCAAAAGATATCTTCAGAAGGAACCAGGTAGGCTTTTCTTGCAAGTTGTCGTCGCTGCTTTGAAGAGGCGCAACGAATGCTTCATTTATAGGAAACGGTGCTCCGCAGGAACCAGTACTGAAGATAATGTGGGCCGCTGACGAATTACACCTCCTAGCCCAGGCTTTCTTCCTTCCGTTCATGGTTTACTTAATCAAAACCCGGTGTTACGCCCTCGTATGTCTGGCGGCTTGTTCAGCAAGGCAAAAGATATCTTCAGAAGGAACCAGGTAGGCTTTTCTTGCAAGTTGTCGTCGCTGCTTTGAAGAGGCGCAACGAATGCTTCCTATATAGGGAACGGTGCTCCGCATAAACCAGTACTGAAGGTAAGGTGGGCCGTTGACGAATTACACCTCCTAGCCCAGGTTTTCTTCCTTCCGTTCATGGTTTACTTAATCAAAACCCGGTGTTACGCCCTCGTATATCTGGCGGCTTGTTCAGCTAGGCAAAAGATATCTTCTGAAGGAACCAGGTAGGCTTTTCTCGCAAATTGTCGTCGCCGCTTTGAAGAGGCGCAACGAATGCTTCCTTTATAGGAAACGGTGCTCCGCAGGAACCAGTACTGAAGGTAAGGTGGGCCGCTGAAGAATTACATCTCCTAGCCCAGGCTTTCTTCCTTCCGTTCATGGTTTACTTAATCAAAACCCGGTGTTACGCCCTCGTTTGTCTGGCGGCTTGTTCAGCAAGGCAAAAGATATCTTCAGAAGGAACCAGGTAGGCTTTTCTTGCAAGTTGTCGTCGCTGCTTTGAAGAGGCGCAACGAATGCTTCATTTATAGGAAACGGTGCTCCGCAGGAACCAGTACTGAAGGTAATGTGGGCCGCTGACGAATTACACCTCCTAGCCCAGGTTTTCTTCCTTCCGTTCATGGTTTACTTAATCAAAACCCGGTGTTACGCCCTCGTATGTCTGGCGGCTTGTTCAGCAAGGCAAAAGATATCTTCAGAAGGAACCAGGTAGGCTTTTCTTGCAAGTTGTCGTCGCTGCTTTGAAGAGGCGCAACGAATGCTTCATTTATAGGAAACGGTGCTCCGCAGAAACCAGTACTGAAGGTAAGGTGGGCCGCTGACGAATTACACCTCCTAGCCCAGGTTTTCTTCCTTCCGTTCATGGTTTACTTAATCAAAACCCGGTGTTACGCCCTCGTATGTCTGGCGGCTTGTTCAGCAAGGCAAAAGATATCTTCAGAAGGAACCAGGTAGGCTTTTCTTGCAAGTTGTCGTCGCTGCTTGGAAGAGGCGCAACGAATGCTTCATTTATAGGAAACGGTGCTCCGCAGAAACCAGTACTGAAGGTAAGGTGGGCCGCTGACGAATTACACCTCCTAGCCCAGGTTTTCTTCCTTCCGTTCATGGTTTACTTAATCAAAACCCGGTGTTACGCCCTCGTATGTCTGGCGGCTTGTTCAGCAAGGCAAAAGATATCTTCAGAAGGAACCAGGTAGGCTTTTCTTGCAAGTTGTCGTCGCTGCTTGGAAGAGGCGCAACGAATGCTTCCTATATAGGGAACGATGCTCCGCAGGAACCAGTACTGAAGGTAAGGTGGGCCGCTGACGAATTACACCTCCTAGCCCAGGCTTTCTTCCTTCCGTTCATGGTTTACTCAATCAAAACCCGGTGTTACGCCCTCGTATGTCTGGCGGCTTGTTCAGCAAGGCAAAAGATATCTTCAGAAGGAACCAGGTAGGCTTTTCTTGCAAGTTGTCGTCGCTGCTTTGAAGAGGCGCAACGAATGCTTCCTATATAGGGAACGGTGCTCCGCATAAACCAGTACTGAAGGTAAGGTGGGCCGTTGACGAATTACACCTCCTAGCCCAGGTTTTCTTCCTTCCGTTCATGGTTTACTTAATCAAAACCCGGTGTTACGCCCTCGTATATCTGGCGGCTTGTTCAGCTAGGCAAAAGATATCTTCTGAAGGAACCAGGTAGGCTTTTCTCGCAAATTGTCGTCGCCGCTTTGAAGAGGCGCAACGAATGCTTCCTTTATAGGAAACGGTGCTCCGCAGGAACCAGTACTGAAGGTAAGGTGGGCCGCTGAAGAATTACATCTCCTAGCCCAGGCTTTCTTCCTTCCGTTCATGGTTTACTTAATCAAAACCCGGTGTTACGCCCTCGTTTGTCTGGCGGCTTGTTCAGCAAGGCAAAAGATATCTTCAGAAGGAACCAGGTAGGCTTTTCTTGCAAGTTGTCGTCGCTGCTTTGAAGAGGCGCAACGAATGCTTCATTTATAGGAAACGGTGCTCCGCAGGAACCAGTACTGAAGGTAATGTGGGCCGCTGACGAATTACACCTCCTAGCCCAGGTTTTCTTCCTTCCGTTCATGGTTTACTTAATCAAAACCCGGTGTTACGCCCTCGTATGTCTGGCGGCTTGTTCAGCAAGGCAAAAGATATCTTCAGAAGGAACCAGGTAGGCTTTTCTTGCAAGTTGTCGTCGCTGCTTTGAAGAGGCGCAACGAATGCTTCATTTATAGGAAACGGTGCTCCGCAGAAACCAGTACTGAAGGTAAGGTGGGCCGCTGACGAATTACACCTCCTAGCCCAGGTTTTCTTCCTTCCGTTCATGGTTTACTTAATCAAAACCCGGTGTTACGCCCTCGTATGTCTGGCGGCTTGTTCAGCAAGGCAAAAGATATCTTCAGAAGGAACCAGGTAGGCTTTTCTTGCAAGTTGTCGTCGCTGCTTGGAAGAGGCGCAACGAATGCTTCATTTATAGGAAACGGTGCTCCGCAGAAACCAGTACTGAAGGTAAGGTGGGCCGCTGACGAATTACACCTCCTAGCCCAGGTTTTCTTCCTTCCGTTCATGGTTTACTTAATCAAAACCCGGTGTTACGCCCTCGTATGTCTGGCGGCTTGTTCAGCAAGGCAAAAGATATCTTCAGAAGGAACCAGGTAGGCTTTTCTTGCAAGTTGTCGTCGCTGCTTGGAAGAGGCGCAACGAATGCTTCCTATATAGGGAACGATGCTCCGCAGGAACCAGTACTGAAGGTAAGGTGGGCCGCTGACGAATTACACCTCCTAGCCCAGGCTTTCTTCCTTCCGTTCATGGTTTACTCAATCAAAACCCGGTGTTACGCCCTCGTATGTCTGGCGGCTTGTTCAGCAAGGCAAAAGATATCTTCAGAAGGAACCAGGTAGGCTTTTCTTGCAAGTTGTCGTCGCTGCTTTGAAGAGGCGCAACGAATGCTTCCTATATAGGGAACGGTGCTCCGCATAAACCAGTACTGAAGGTAAGGTGGGCCGTTGACGAATTACACCTCCTAGCCCAGGTTTTCTTCCTTCCGTTCATGGTTTACTTAATCAAAACCCGGTGTTACGCAATCGTATGTCTGGCGGCTTGTTCAGCTAGGCCAGAGATATCTTCAGAAGGAACCAGGTAGGCTTTTCTCGCAAATTGTCGTCGCCGCTTTGAAGAGGCGCAACGAACGCTTCCTTTATAGGAAACGGTGCTCCGCAGGAACCAGTACTGAAGGTAAGGTGGGCCGCTGATGAATTACACCTCCTAGCCCAGGCTTTCTTCCTTCCGTTTATGGTTTACTTAATCAAAACCCGGTGTTACGCCCTCGTTTGTCTGGCGGCTTGTTCAGCAAGGCAAAAGATATCTTCAGAAGGAACCAGGTAGGCTTTTCTTGCAAGTTGTCGTCGCTGCTTTGAAGAGGCGCAACGAATGCTTCATTTATAGGAAACGGTGCTCCGCAGGAACCAGTACTGAAGGTAATGTGGGCTGCTGACGAATTACACCTCCTAGCCCAGGTTTTCTTCCTTCCGTTCATGGTTTACTTAATCAAAACCCGGTGTTACGCCCTCGTATGTCTGGCGGCTTGTTCAGCAAGGCAAAAGATATCTTCAGAAGGAACCAGGTAGGCTTTTCTTGCAAGTTGTCGTCGCTGCTTTGAAGAGGCGCAACGAATGCTTCATTTATAGGAAACGGTGCTCCGCAGGAACCAGTACTGAAGGTAAGGTGGGCCGCTGACGAATTACACCTCCTAGCCCAGGTTTTCTTCCTTCCGTTCATGGTTTACTTAATCAAAACCCGGTGTTACGCCCTCGTATGTCTGGCGGATTGTTCAGCAAGGCAAAAGATATCTTCAGAAGGAACCAGGTAGGCTTTTCTCGCAAGTTGTCGTCGCTGCTTTGAAGAGGCGCAACGAATGCTTCATTTATAGGAAACGGTGCTCCGCAGGAACCAGTACTGAAGGTAAGGTGGGCCGCTGACGAATTACACCTCCTAGCCCAGGTTTTCTTCCTTCCGTTCATGGTTTACTTAATCAAAACCCGGTGTTACGCCCTCGCATGTCTGGCGGCTTGTTTAGCTAGGCAAAAGTTATCTTCAGTTGCAACCAGGGAGGCTTTTCTCGCAAGTTGTCGTCACTGCTTTGAAGAGGCGCAACGAATGCTTCCTATATAGGGAACGATGCTCCGCAATAACCAGTACTGAAGGTAAGGTGGGCCGCTGACGAATTACACCTCCTAGCCCAGGCTTTCTTCCTTCCGTTCATGGTTTACTTAATCAAAACCCGGTGTTACGCCCTCGTATATCTGGCGGCTTGTTCAGCAAGGCAAAAGATATCTTCAGGAGGAACCAGGTAGGCCTTTCTCGCAAGTTGTCGTCGCTGCTTTGAAGAGGCGCAACGAATGCTTCCTATATAGGGAACGGTGCTCCGAAGGAACCAGTACTGAAGGTAAGGTGGGCCGCTGACGAATTACACCTCCTAGCCCAGGTTTTCTTCCTTCCGTTCATTGTTTACTTAATCAAAACCCGGTGTTACGCAATCGTATGTCTGGCGGCTTGTTCAGCTAGGCAAAAGTTATCTTCAGAAGGAACCAGGTAGGCTTTTCTCGCAAGTGGTCGTCGCTGCTTTGAAGAGGCGCAACGAATGCTTCCTTTATAGGAAACGGTGCTCCGCAGGAACCAGTACTGAAGGTAAGGTGGGCCGCTGACGAATTACACCTCCTAGCCCAGGTTTTGTTCCTTCCGTTCATGGTATACTTAATCAAAACCCGGTGTTACGCCCTCGTATGTCTTACGGCTTGTTCAGCAAGGCAAAAGATATCTTCAGAAGGAACCAGGTAGGCTTTTCTTGCAAGTTGTCGTCGCTGCTTTGAAGAGGCGCAACGAAAGCTTCCTATATAGGGAACGGTGCTCCGCATAAACCAGTACTGAAGGTAAGGTGGGCCGTTGACGAATTACACCTCCTAGCCCAGGTTTTCTTCCTTCCGTTCATGGTTTACTTAATCAAAACCCGGTGTTACGCCCTCGTATATCTGGCGGCTTGTTCAGCTAGGCAAAAGATATCTTCAGAAGGAACCAGGTAGGCTTTTCTCGCAAGTTGTCGTCGCTGCTTTGAAGAGGCGCAAAGAATGCTTCCTCTATAGGGAACGGTGCTCCGCAGGAACCAGTACTGAAGGTAAGGTGGGCCGCTGACGAATTACACCTCCTAGCCCAGGTTTTCTTCCTTCCGTTCATTGTTTACTTAATCAAAACCCGGTGTTACGCAATCGTATGTCTGGCGGCTTGTTCAGCTAGGCAAAAGTTATCTTCAGAAGGAACCAGGTAGGCTTTTCTTGCAAGTTGTCGTCGCTGCTTTGAAGAGGCGCAACGAATGCTTCCTATATAGGGAACGGTGCTCCGCAGGAACCAGTACTGAAGGTAAGGTGGGCCGCTGACGAATTACACCTCCTAGCCCAGGTTTTCTTCCGTTGATGGTCTTACTTATTCAAAACCAGGTGTTACGCCCTCGTATATCTGGCGGCTTGTTCAGCTTGGCAAAAGATATCTTCAGAAGGAACCAGGTAGGCTTTTCTCGCAAGTTGTCGTCGCTGCTTCGAAGAGGCGCAACGAATGCTTCCTCTATAGGGAACGGTGCTCCGCAGGAACCAGTACTGAAGGTAAGGTGGGCCGCTGACGAATTACACCTCCTAGCCCAGGTTTTCTTCCTTCCGTTCATTGTTTACTTAATCAAAACCCGGTGTTACGCAATCGTATGTCTGGCGGCTTGTTCAGCTAGGCAAAAGTTATCTTCAGAAGGAACCAGGTAGGCTTTTCTCGCAAGTGGTCGTCGCTGCTTTGAAGAGGCGCAACGAATGCTTCCTTTATAGGAAACGGTGCTCCGCAGGAACCAGTACTGAAGGTAAGGTGGGCCGCTGACGAATTACACCTCCTAGCCCAGGTTTTGTTCCTTCCGTTCATGGTATACTTAATCAAAACCCGGTGTTACGCCCTCGTATGTCTTACGGCTTGTTCAGCTAGGCAAAAGTTATCTTAGGAAGGAACCAGGTAGGCTTTTCTCGCAAGTTGTCGTCGCTGCTTTGAAGAGGCGCAACGAATGCTTCCTTTATAGGAAACGGTGCTCCGCAGGAACCAGTACTGAAGGTAACGTGGGCCGCTGAAGAATTGCACCTCCTAGCCCAGGCTTTCTTCCTTCCGTTCATGGTTTACTCAATCAAAACCCGGTGTTACGCCCTCGTATGTCTGGCGGCTTGTTCAGCAAGGCAAAAGATATCTTCAGAAGGAACCAGGTAGGCTTTTCTTGCAAGTTGTCGTCGCTGCTTTGAAGAGGCGCAACGAATGCTTCCTATATAGGGAACGGTGCTCCGCATAAACCAGTACTGAAGGTAAGGTGGGCCGTCGACGAATTACACCTCCTAGCCCAGGTTTTCTTCCTTCCGTTCATGGTTTACTTAATCAAAACCCGGTGTTACGCAATCGTATGTCTGGCGGCTTGTTCAGCTAGGCCAGAGATATCTTCAGAAGGAACCAGGTAGGCTTTTCTCGCAAATTGTCGTCGCCGCTTTGAAGAGGCGCAACGAATGCTTCCTTTATAGGAAACGGTGCTCCGCAGGAACCAGTACTGAAGGTAAGGTGGGCCGCTGATGAATTACACCTCCTAGCCCAGGCTTTCTTCCTTCCGTTCATGATTTACTTAATCAAAACCCGGTGTTACGCCCTCGTTTGTCTGGCGGCTTGTTCAGCAAGGCAAAAGATATCTTCAGAAGGAACCAGGTAGGCTTTTCTTGCAAGTTGTCGTCGCTGCTTTGAAGAGGCGCAATGAATGCTTCATTTATAGGAAACGGTGCTCCGCAGGAACCAGTACTGAAGATAATGTGGGCCGCTGACGAATTACACCTCCTAGCCCAGGCTTTCTTCCTTCCGTTCATGGTTTACTTAATCAAAACCCGGTGTTACGCCCTCGTATGTCTGGCGGCTTGTTCAGCAAGGCAAAAGATATCTTCAGAAGGAACCAGGTAGGCTTTTCTTGCAAGTTGTCGTCGCTGCTTTGAAGAGGCGCAACGAATGCTTCCTATATAGGGAACGGTGCTCCGCATAAACCAGTACTGAAGGTAAGGTGGGCCGTTGACGAATTACACCTCCTAGCCCAGGTTTTCTTCCTTCCGTTCATGGTTTACTTAATCAAAACCCGGTGATACGCCCTCGTATGTCTTACGGCTTGCTCAGCTAGGCAAAAGATATCTTCAGAAGGAACCAGGTAGGCTTTTCTCGCAAGTTGTCGTCGCTGCTTTGAAGAGGCGCAACGAATGCTTCATTTATAGGAAACGGTGCTCCGCAGGAACCAGTACTGAAGGTAAGGTGGGCCGCTGACGAATTACACCTCCTAGCCCAGGTTTTCTTCCTTCCGTTCATGGTTTACTTAATCAAAACCCGGTGTTACGCCCTCGCATGTCTGGCGGCTTGTTTAGCTAGGCAAAAGTTATCTTCAGTTGCAACCAGGGAGGCTTTTCTCGCAAGTTGTCGTCACTGCTTTGAAGAGGCGCAACGAATGCTTCCTATATAGGGAACGATGCTCCGCAATAACCAGTACTGAAGGTAAGGTGGGCCGCTGACGAATTACACCTCCTAGCCCAGGTTTTCTTCCTTCCGTTCATGGTTTACTTAATCAAAACCCGGTGTTACGCCCTCGCATGTCTGGCGGCTTGTTTAGCTAGGCAAAAGTTATCTTCAGTTGCAACCAGGGAGGCTTTTCTCGCAAGTTGTCGTCACTGCTTTGAAGAGGCGCAACGAATGCTTCCTATATAGGGAACGATGCTCCGCAATAACCAGTACTGAAGGTAAGGTGGGCCGCTGACGAATTACACCTCCTAGCCCAGGCTTTCTTCCTTCCGTTCATGGTTTACTTAATCAAAACCCGGTGTTACGCCCTCGTATATCTGGCGGCTTGTTCAGCAAGGCAAAAGATATCTTCAGGAGGAACCAGGTAGGCCTTTCTCGCAAGTTGTCGTCGCTGCTTTGAAGAGGCGCAACGAATGCTTCCTATATAGGGAACGGTGCTCCGAAGGAACCAGTACTGAAGGTAAGGTGGGCCGCTGACGAATTACACCTCCTAGCCCAGGTTTTCTTCCTTCCGTTCATTGTTTACTTAATCAAAACCCGGTGTTACGCAATCGTATGTCTGGCGGCTTGTTCAGCTAGGCAAAAGTTATCTTCAGAAGGAACCAGGTAGGCTTTTCTCGCAAGTGGTCGTCGCTGCTTTGAAGAGGCGCAACGAATGCTTCCTTTATAGGAAACGGTGCTCCGCAGGAACCAGTACTGAAGGTAAGGTGGGCCGCTGACGAATTACACCTCCTAGCCCAGGTTTTGTTCCTTCCGTTCATGGTATACTTAATCAAAACCCGGTGTTACGCCCTCGTATGTCTTACGGCTTGTTCAGCAAGGCAAAAGATATCTTCAGAAGGAACCAGGTAGGCTTTTCTTGCAAGTTGTCGTCGCTGCTTTGAAGAGGCGCAACGAATGCTTCCTATATAGGGAACGGTGCTCCGCATAAACCAGTACTGAAGGTAAGGTGGGCCGTTGACGAATTACACCTCCTAGCCCAGGTTTTCTTCCTTCCGTTCATGGTTTACTTAATCAAAACCCGGTGTTACGCCCTCGTATATCTGGCGGCTTGTTCAGCTAGGCAAAAGATATCTTCAGAAGGAACCAGGTAGGCTTTTCTCGCAAGTTGTCGTCGCTGCTTTGAAGAGGCGCAAAGAATGCTTCCTCTATAGGGAACGGTGCTCCGCAGGAACCAGTACTGAAGGTAAGGTGGGCCGCTGACGAATTACACCTCCTAGCCCAGGTTTTCTTCCTTCCGTTCATTGTTTACTTAATCAAAACCCGGTGTTACGCAATCGTATGTCTGGCGGCTTGTTCAGCTAGGCAAAAGTTATCTTCAGAAGGAACCAGGTAGGCTTTTCTTGCAAGTTGTCGTCGCTGCTTTGAAGAGGCGCAAAGAATGCTTCCTATATAGGGAACGGTGCTCCGCAGGAACCAGTACTGAAGGTAAGGTGGGCCGCTGACGAATTACACCTCCTAGCCCAGGTTTTCTTCCGTTGATGGTCTTACTTATTCAAAACCAGGTGTTACGCCCTCGTATATCTGGCGGCTTGTTCAGCTTGGCAAAAGATATCTTCAGAAGGAACCAGGTAGGCTTTTCTCGCAAGTTGTCGTCGCTGCTTCGAAGAGGCGCAACGAATGCTTCCTCTATAGGGAACGGTGCTCCGCAGGAACCAGTACTGAAGGTAAGGTGGGCCGCTGACGAATTACACCTCCTAGCCCAGGTTTTCTTCCTTCCGTTCATTGTTTACTTAATCAAAACCCGGTGTTACGCAATCGTATGTCTGGCGGCTTGTTCAGCTAGGCAAAAGTTATCTTCAGAAGGAACCAGGTAGGCTTTTCTCGCAAGTGGTCGTCGCTGCTTTGAAGAGGCGCAACGAATGCTTCCTTTATAGGAAACGGTGCTCCGCAGGAACCAGTACTGAAGGTAAGGTGGGCCGCTGACGAATTACACCTCCTAGCCCAGGTTTTGTTCCTTCCGTTCATGGTATACTTAATCAAAACCCGGTGTTACGCCCTCGTATGTCTTACGGCTTGTTCAGCTAGGCAAAAGTTATCTTATTAAGGAACCAGGTAGGCTTTTCTCGCAAGTTGTCGTCGCTGCTTTGAAGAGGCGCAACGAATGCTTCCTTTATAGGAAACGGTGCTCCGCAGGAACCAGTACTGAAGGTAACGTGGGCCGCTGAAGAATTGCACCTCCTAGCCCAGGCTTTCTTCCTTCCGTTCATGGTTTACTCAATCAAAACCCGGTGTTACGCCCTCGTATGTCTGGCGGCTTGTTCAGCAAGGCAAAAGATATCTTCAGAAGGAACCAGGTAGGCTTTTCTTGCAAGTTGTCGTCGCTGCTTTGAAGAGGCGCAACGAATGCTTCATTTATAGGAAACGGTGCTCCGCAGGAACCAGTACTGAAGATAATGTGGGCCGCTGACGAATTACACCTCCTAGCCCAGGCTTTCTTCCTTCCGTTCATGGTTTACTTAATCAAAACCCGGTGTTACGCCCTCGTATGTCTGGCGGCTTGTTCAGCAAGGCAAAAGATATCTTCAGAAGGAACCAGGTAGGCTTTTCTTGCAAGTTGTCGTCGCTGCTTTGAAGAGGCGCAACGAATGCTTCCTATATAGGGAACGGTGCTCCGCATAAACCAGTACTGAAGGTAAGGTGGGCCGTTGACGAATTACACCTCCTAGCCCAGGTTTTCTTCCTTCCGTTCATGGTTTACTTAATCAAAACCCGGTGATACGCCCTCGTATGTCTTACGGCTTGCTCAGCTAGGCAAAAGTTATCTTCAGAAGGAACCAGGTAGGCTTTTCTCGCAAGTTGTCGTCGCTGCTTTGAAGAGGCGCAACGAATACTTCCTTTATAGGAAACGGTGCTCCGCAGGAACCAGTACTGAAGGTAAGGTGGGCCGCTGAAGAATTACACCTCCTAGCCCAGGTTTTCTTCCTTCCGTTCATGGTTTACTTAATCAAAACCCGGTGTTACGCCCTCGTATATCTGGCGGCTTGTTCAGCTAGGCAAAAGATATCTTCAGAAGGAACCAGGTAGGCTTTTCTCGCAAATTGTCGTCGCCGCTTTGAAGAGGCGCAACGAATGCTTCCTTTATAGGAAACGGTGCTCCGCAGGAACCAGTACTGAAGGTAAGGTGGGCCGCTGAAGAATTACATCTCCTAGTCCAGGCTTTCTTCCTTCCGTTCATGGTTTACTTAATCAAAACCCGGTGTTACGCCCTCGTTTGTCTGGCGGCTTGTTCAGCAAGGCAAAAGATATCTTCAGAAGGAACCAGGTAGGCTTTTCTTGCAAGTTGTCGCTGCTTTGAAGAGGCGCAACGAATGCTTCATTTAAAGGAAACGGTGCTCCGCAGGAACCAGTACTGAAGGTAATGTGGGCCGCTGACGAATTACACCTCCTAGCCCAGGTTTTCTTCCTTCCGTTCATGGTTTACTTAATCAAAACCCGGTGTTACGCCCTCGTATGTCTGGCGGCTTGTTCAGCAAGGCAAAAGATATCTTCAGAAGGAACCAGGTAGGCTTTTCTTGCAAGTTGTCGTCGCTGCTTTGAAGAGGCGCAACGAATGCTTCCTTTATAGGAAACGGTGCTCCGCAGGAACCAGTACTGAAGGTAAGGTGGGCCGCTGACGAATTACACCTCCTAGCCCAGGTTTTGCTCCTTCCGTTCATGGTATACTTAATCAAAACCCGGTGTTACGCCCTCGTATGTCTTACGGCTTGTTCAGCTAGGCAAAAGTTATCTTCAGAAGGAACCAGGTAGGCTTTTCTCGCAAATTGTCGTCGCCGCTTTGAAGAGGCGCAACGAATGCTTCCTTTATAGGAAACGGTGCTCCGCAGGAACCAGTACTGAAGGTAAGGTGGGCCGCTGATGAATTACACCTCCTAGCCCAGGCTTTCTTCCTTCCGTTCATGGTTTACTTAATCAAAACCCGGTGTTACGCCCTCGTTTGTCTGGCGGCTTGTTCAGCAAGGCAAAAGATATCTTCAGAAGGAACCAGGTAGGCTTTTCTTGCAAGTTGTCGTCGCTGCTTTGAAGAGGCGCAACGAATGCTTCATTTATAGGAAACGGTGCTCCGCAGGAACCAGTACTGAAGATAATGTGGGCCGCTGACGAATTACACCTCCTAGCCCAGGCTTTCTTCCTTCCGTTCATGGTTTACTTTATCAAAACCCGGTGTTACGCCCTCGTATGTCTGGCGGCTTGTTCAGCAAGGCAAAAGATATCTTCAGAAGGAACCAGGTAGGCTTTTCTTGCAAGTTGTCGTCGCTGCTTTGAAGAGGCGCAACGAATGCTTCCTATATAGGGAACGGTGCTCCGCATAAACCAGTACTGAAGGTAAGGTGGGCCGCTGACGAATTACACCTCCTAGCCCAGGTTTTCTTCCTTCCGTTCATGGTTTACTTAATCAAAACCCGGTGTTACGCCCTCGTATGTCTGGCGGCTTGTTCAGCAAGGCAAAAGATATCTTCAGTTGCAACCAGGGAGGCTTTTCTCGCAAGTTGTCGTCGCTGCTTTGAAGAGGCGCAACGAATGCTTCATTTATAGGAAACGGTGCTTCGCAGGAACCAGTACTGAAGGTAAGGTGGGCCGCTGACGAATTACACCTCCTAGCCCAGGTTTTCTTCCTTCCGTTCATTGTTTACTTAATCAAAACCCGGTGTTACGCAATCGTATGTCTGGCGGCTTGTTCAGCTAGGCAAAAGTTATCTTCAGAAGGAACCAGGTAGGCTTTTCTCGCAAGTGGTCGTCGCTGCTTTGAAGAGGCGCAACGAATGCTTCCTTTATAGGAAACGGTGCTCCGCAGGAACCAGTACTGAAGGTAACGTGGGCCGCTGAAGAATTGCACCTCCTAGCCCAGGCTTTCTTCCTTCCGTTCATGGTTTACTCAATCAAAACCCGGTGTTACGCCCTCGTATGTCTGGCGGCTTGTTCAGCAAGGCAAAAGATATCTTCAGAAGGAACCAGGAAGGCTTTTCTTGCAAGTTGTCGTCGCTGCTTTGAAGAGGCGCAACGAATGCTTCCTATATAGGGAACGGTGCTCCGCATAAACCAGTACTGAAGGTAAGGTGGGCCGTCGACGAATTACACCTCCTAGCCCAGGTTTTCTTCCTTCCGTTCATGGTTTACTTAATCAAAACCCGGTGTTACGCAATCGTATGTCTGGCGGCTTGTTCAGCTAGGCAAAAGATATCTTCAGAAGGAACCAGGTAGGCTTTTCTCGCAAGTTGTCGTCGCCGCTTTGAAGAGGCGCAACGAATGCTTCCTTTATAGGAAACGGTGCTCCGCAGGAACCAGTACTGAAGGTAAGGTGGGCCGCTGATGAATTACACCTCCTAGCCCAGGTTTTCTTCCTTCCGTTCATGGTTTACTTAATCAAAACCCGGTGTTACGCAATCGTATGTCTGGCGGCTTGTTCAGCTAGGCCAGAGATATCTTCAGAAGGAACCAGGTAGGCTTTTCTTGCAAGTTGTCGTCGCTGCTTTGAAGAGGCGCAACGAATGCTTCCTTTATAGGAAACGGTGCTCCGCAGGAACCAGTACTGAAGGTAAGGTGGGCCGCTGACGAATTACACCTCCTAGCCCAGGTTTTGCTCCTTCCGTTCATGGTATACTTAATCAAAACCCGGTGTTACGCCCTCGTATGTCTGGCGGCTTGTTCAGCAAGGCAAAAGTTATCTTCAGAAGGAACCAGGTAGGCTTTTCTTGCAAGTTGTCGTCGCCGCTTTGAAGAGGCGCAACGAATGCTTCCTTTATAGGAAACGGTGCTCCGCAGGAACCAGTACTGAAGGTAAGGTGGGCCGCTGATGAATTACACCTCCTAGCCCCGGCTTTCTTCCTTCCGTTCATGGTTTACTTAATCAAAACCCGGTGTTACGCCCTCGTTTGTCTGGCGGCTTGTTCAGCAAGGCAAAAGATATCTTCAGAAGGAACCAGGTAGGCTTTTCTTGCAAGTTGTCGTCGCTGCTTTGAAGAGGCGCAACGAATGCTTCATTTATAGGAAACGGTGCTCCGCAGGAACCAGTACTGAAGATAATGTGGGCCGCTGACGAATTACACCTCCTAGCCCAGGCTTTCTTCCTTCCGTTCATGGTTTACTTTATCAAAACCCGGTGTTACGCCCTCGTATGTCTGGCGGCTTGTTCAGCAAGGCAAAAGATATCTTCAGAAGGAACCAGGTAGGCTTTTCTTGCAAGTTGTCGTCGCTGCTTTGAAGAGGCGCAACGAATGCTTCCTATATAGGGAACGGTGCTCCGCATAAACCAGTACTGAAGGTAAGGTGGGCCGTTGACGAATTACACCTCCTAGCCCAGGTTTTCTTCCTTCCGTTCATGGTTTACTTAATCAAAACCCGGTGTTACGCCCTCGTATATCTGGCGGCTTGTTCAGCTAGGCAAAAGATATCTTCAGAAGGAACCAGGTAGGCTTTTCTCGCAAATTGTCGTCGCCGCTTTGAAGAGGCGCAACGAATGCTTCCTTTATAGGAAACGGTGCTCCGCAGGAACCAGTACTGAAGGTAAGGTGGGCCGCTGAAGAATTACATCTCCTAGCCCAGGCTTTCTTCCTTCCGTTCATGGTTTACTTAATCAAAACCCGGTGTTACGCCCTCGTTTGTCTGGCGGCTTGTTCAGCAAGGCAAAAGATATCTTCAGAAGGAACCAGGTAGGCTTTTCTTGCAAGTTGTCGTCGCTGCTTTGAAGAGGCGCAACGAATGCTTCATTTAAAGGAAAAGGTGCTCCGCAGGAACCAGTACTGAAGGTAATGTGGGCCGCTGACGAATTACACCTCCTAGCCCAGGTTTTCTTCCTTCCGTTCATGGTTTACCTAATCAAAACCCGGTGTTACGCCCTCGTATGTCTGGCGGCTTGTTCAGCAAGGCAAAAGATATCTTCAGAAGGAACCAGGTAGGCTTTTCTTGCAAGTTGTCGTCGCTGCTTTGAAGAGGCGCAACGAATGCTTCATTTATAGGAAACGGTGCTCCGCAGGAACCAGTACTGAAGGTAAGGTGGGCCGCTGACGAATTACACCTCCTAGCCCAGGTTTTCTTCCTTCCGTTCATGGTTTACTTAATCAAAACACGGTGTTACGCCCTCGTATGTCTGGCGGATTGTTCAGCAAGGCAAAAGATATCTTCAGAAGGAACCAGGTAGGCTTTTCTTGCAAGTTGTCGGCGCTGCTTGGAAGAGGCGCAACGAATGCTTCCTATATAGGGAACGATGCTCCGCAGGAACCAGTACTGAAGGTAAGGTGGGCCGCTGACGAATTACACCTCCTAGCCCAGGTTTTCTTCCTTCCGTTCATGGTTTACTTAATCAAAACCCGGTGTTACGCAATCGTATGTCTGGCGGCTTGTTCAGCTAGGCCAGAGATATCTTCAGAAGGAACCAGGTAGGCTTTTCTCGCAAATTGTCGTCGCCGCTTTGAAGAGGCGCAACGAATGCTTCCTTTATAGGAAACGGTGCTCCGCAGGAACCAGTTCTGAAGGTAAGGTGGGCCGCTGATGAATTACACCTCCTAGCCCAGGCTTTCTTCCTTCCGTTCATGGTTTACTTAATCAAAACCCGGTGTTATGCCCTCGTTTGTCTGGCGGCTTGTTCAGCAAGGCAAAAGATATCTTCAGAAGGAACCAGGTAGGCTTTTCTTGCAAGTTGTCGTCGCTGCTTTGAAGAGGCGCAACGAATGCTTCATTTATAGGAAACGGTGCTCCGCAGGAACCAGTACTGAAGGTAATGTGGGCCGCTGACGAATTACACCTCCTAGCCCAGGTTTTCTTCCTTCCGTTCATGGTTTACTTAATCAAAACCCGGTGTTACGCCCTCGTATGTCTGGCGGCTTGTTCAGCAAGGCAAAAGATATCTTCAGAAGGAACCAGGTAGGCTTTTCTTGCAAGTTGTCGTCGCTGCTTTGAAGAGGCGCAACGAATGCTTCATTTATAGGAAACGGTGCTCCGCAGGAACCAGTACTGAAGGTAAGGTGGGCCGCTGACGAATTACACCTCCTAGCCCAGGTTTTCTTCCTTCCGTTCATGGTTTACTTAATCAAAACCCGGTGTTACGCCCTCGTATGTCTGGCGGATTGTTCAGCAAGGCAAAAGATATCTTCAGAAGGAACCAGGTAGGCTTTTCTTGCAAGTTGTCGTCGCTGCTTTGAAGAGGCGCAACGAATGCTTCATTTATAGGAAACGGTGCTCCGCAGGAACCAGTACTGAAGGTAAGGTGGGCCGCTGACGAATTACACCTCCTAGCCCAGGTTTTCTTCCTTCCGTTCATGGTTTACTTAATCAAAACCCGGTGTTACGCCCTCGCATGTCTGGCGGCTTGTTTAGCGAGGCAAAAGTTATCTTCAGTTGCAACCAGGGAGGCTTTTCTCGCAAGTTGTCGTCGCTGCTTTGAAGAGGCGCAACGAATGCTTCCTATATAGGGAACGATGCTGCGCAGGAACCAGTACTGAAGGTAAGGTGGGCCGCTGACGAATTACACCTCCTAGCCCAGGCTTTCTTCCTTCCGTTCATGGTTTACTTAATCAAAACCCGGTGTTACGCCCTCGTATGTCTGGCGGCTTGTTCAGCAAGGCAAAAGATATCTTCAGAAGGAACCAGGTAGGCTTTTCTTGCAAGTTGTCGTCGCTGCTTGGAAGAGGCGCAACGAATGCTTCCTATATAGGGAACGATGCTCCGCAATAACCAGTACTGAAGGTAAGGTGGGCCGCTGACGAATTACACCTCCTAGCCCAGGCTTTCTTCCTTCCGTTCATGGTTTACTTAATCAAAACCCGGTGTTACGCCCTCGTTTGTCTGGCGGCTTGTTCAGCAAGGCAAAAGATATCTTCAGAAGGAACCAGGTAGGCTTTTCTTGCAAGTTGTCGTCGCTGCTTTGAAGAGGCGCAACGAATGCTTCATTTATAGGAAACGGTGCTCCGCAGGAACCAGTACTGAAGGTAATGTGGGCTGCTGACGAATTACACCTCCTAGCCCAGGTTTTCTTCCTTCCGTTCATGGTTTACTTAATCAAAACCCGGTGTTACGCCCTCGTATGTCTGGCGGCTTGTTCAGCAAGGCAAAAGATATCTTCAGAAGGAACCAGGTAGGCTTTTCTTGCAAGTTGTCGTCGCTGCTTTGAAGAGGCGCAACGAATGCTTCATTTATAGGAAACGGTGCTCCGCAGGAACCAGTACTGAAGGTAAGGTGGGCCGCTGACGAATTAAACCTCCTAGCCCAGGTTTTCTTCCTTCCGTTCATGGTTTACTTAATCAAAACCCGGTGTTACGCCCTCGTATGTCTGGCGGATTGTTCAGCAAGGCAAAAGATATCTTCAGAAGGAACCAGGTAGGCTTTTCTCGCAAGTTGTCGTCGCTGCTTTGAAGAGGCGCAACGAATGCTTCATTTATAGGAAACGGTGCTTCGCAGGAACCAGTACTGAAGGTAAGGTGGGCCGCTGACGAATTACACCTCCTAGCCCAGGTTTTCTTCCTTCCGTTCATTGTTTACTTAATCAAAACCCGGTGTTACGCAATCGTATGTCTGGCGGCTTGTTCAGCTAGGCAAAAGTTATCTTCAGAAGGAACCAGGTAGGCTTTTCTCGCAAGTGGTCGTCGCTGCTTTGAAGAGGCGCAACGAATGCTTCCTTTATAGGAAACGGTGCTCCGCAGGAACCAGTACTGAAGGTAAGGTGGGCCGCTGACGAATTACACCTCCTAGCCCAGGTTTTGTTCCTTCCGTTCATGGTATACTTAATCAAAACCCGGTGTTACGCCCTCGTATGTCTTACGGCTTGTTCAGCTAGGCAAAAGTTATCTTAGGAAGGAACCAGGTAGGCTTTTCTCGCAAGTTGTCGTCGCTGCTTTGAAGAGGCGCAACGAATGCTTCCTTTATAGGAAACGGTGCTCCGCAGGAACCAGTACTGAAGGTAACGTGGGCCGCTGAAGAATTGCACCTCCTAGCCCAGGCTTTCTTCCTTCCGTTCATGGTTTACTCAATCAAAACCCGGTGTTACGCCCTCGTATGTCTGGCGGCTTGTTCAGCAAGGCAAAAGATATCTTCAGAAGGAACCAGGTAGGCTTTTCTTGCAAGTTGTCGTCGCTGCTTTGAAGAGGCGCAACGAATGCTTCCTATATAGGGAACGGTGCTCCGCATAAACCAGTACTGAAGGTAAGGTGGGCCGTCGACGAATTACACCTCCTAGCCCAGGTTTTCTTCCTTCCGTTCATGGTTTACTTAATCAAAACCCGGTGTTACGCAATCGTATGTCTGGCGGCTTGTTCAGCTAGGCCAGAGATATCTTCAGAAGGAACCAGGTAGGCTTTTCTCGCAAATTGTCGTCGCCGCTTTGAAGAGGCGCAACGAATGCTTCCTTTATAGGAAACGGTGCTCCGCAGGAACCAGTACTGAAGGTAAGGTGGGCCGCTGATGAATTACACCTCCTAGCCCAGGCTTTCTTCCTTCCGTTCATGGTTTACTTAATCAAAACCCGGTGTTACGCCCTCGTTTGTCTGGCGGCTTGTTCAGCAAGGCAAAAGATATCTTCAGAAGGAACCAGGTAGGCTTTTCTTGCAAGTTGTCGTCGCTGCTTTGAAGAGGCGCAACGAATATTTATAGGAAACGGTGCTCCGCAGGAACCAGTACTGAAGATAATGTGGGCCGCTGACGAATTACACCTCCTAGCCCAGGCTTTCTTCCTTCCGTTCATGGTTTACTTAATCAAAACCCGGTGTTACGCCCTCGTATGTCTGGCGGCTTGTTCAGCAAGGCAAAAGATATCTTCAGAAGGAACCAGGTAGGCTTTTCTTGCAAGTTGTCGTCGCTGCTTTGAAGAGGCGCAACGAATGCTTCCTATATAGGGAACGGTGCTCCGCATAAACCAGTACTGAAGGTAAGGTGGGCCGTTGACGAATTACACCTCCTAGCCCAGGTTTTCTTCCTTCCGTTCATGGTTTACTTAATCAAAACCCGGTGATACGCCCTCGTATGTCTTACGGCTTGCTCAGCTAGGCAAAAGATATCTTCAGAAGGAACCAGGTAGGCTTTTCTCGCAAGTTGTCGTCGCTGCTTTGAAGAGGCGCAACGAATGCTTCATTTATAGGAAACGGTGCTCCGCAGGAACCAGTACTGAAGGTAAGGTGGGCCGCTGACGAATTACACCTCCTAGCCCAGGTTTTCTTCCTTCCGTTCATGGTTTACTTAATCAAAACCCGGTGTTACGCCCTCGCATGTCTGGCGGCTTGTTTAGCTAGGCAAAAGTTATCTTCAGTTGCAACCAGGGAGGCTTTTCTCGCAAGTTGTCGTCACTGCTTTGAAGAGGCGCAACCAATGCTTCCTATATAGGGAACGATGCTCCGCAATAACCAGTACTGAAGGTAAGGTGGGCCGCTGACGAATTACACCTCCTAGCCCAGGTTTTCTTCCTTCCGTTCATGGTTTACTTAATCAAAACCCGGTGTTACGCCCTCGCATGTCTGGCGGCTTGTTTAGCTAGGCAAAAGTTATCTTCAGTTGCAACCAGGGAGGCTTTTCTCGCAAGTTGTCGTCACTGCTTTGAAGAGGCGCAACGAATGCTTCCTATATAGGGAACGATGCTCCGCAATAACCAGTACTGAAGGTAAGGTGGGCCGCTGACGAATTACACCTCCTAGCCCAGGCTTTCTTCCTTCCGTTCATGGTTTACTTAATCAAAACCCGGTGTTACGCCCTCGTATATCTGGCGGCTTGTTCAGCAAGGCAAAAGATATCTTCAGGAGGAACCAGGTAGGCCTTTCTCGCAAGTTGTCGTCGCTGCTTTGAAGAGGCGCAACGAATGCTTCCTATATAGGGAACGGTGCTCCGAAGGAACCAGTACTGAAGGTAAGGTGGGCCGCTGACGAATTACACCTCCTAGCCCAGGTTTTCTTCCTTCCGTTCATTGTTTACTTAATCAAAACCCGGTGTTACGCAATCGTATGTCTGGCGGCTTGTTCAGCTAGGCAAAAGTTATCTTCAGAAGGAACCAGGTAGGCTTTTCTCGCAAGTGGTCGTCGCTGCTTTGAAGAGGCGCAACGAATGCTTCCTTTATAGGAAACGGTGCTCCGCAGGAACCAGTACTGAAGGTAAGGTGGGCCGCTGACGAATTACACCTCCTAGCCCAGGTTTTGTTCCTTCCGTTCATGGTATACTTAATCAAAACCCGGTGTTACGCCCTCGTATGTCTTACGGCTTGTTCAGCAAGGCAAAAGATATCTTCAGAAGGAACCAGGTAGGCTTTTCTTGCAAGTTGTCGTCGCTGCTTTGAAGAGGCGCAACGAATGCTTCCTATATAGGGAACGGTGCTCCGCATAAACCAGTACTGAAGGTAAGGTGGGCCGTTGACGAATTACACCTCCTAGCCCAGGTTTTCTTCCTTCCGTTCATGGTTTACTTAATCAAAACCCGGTGTTACGCCCTCGTATATCTGGCGGCTTGTTCAGCTAGGCAAAAGATATCTTCAGAAGGAACCAGGTAGGCTTTTCTCGCAAGTTGTCGTCGCTGCTTTGAAGAGGCGCAAAGAATGCTTCCTCTATAGGGAACGGTGCTCCGCAGGAACCAGTACTGAAGGTAAGGTGGGCCGCTGACGAATTACACCTCCTAGCCCAGGTTTTCTTCCTTCCGTTCATTGTTTACTTAATCAAAACCCGGTGTTACGCAATCGTATGTCTGGCGGCTTGTTCAGCTAGGCAAAAGTTATCTTCAGAAGGAACCAGGTAGGCTTTTCTTGCAAGTTGTCGTCGCTGCTTTGAAGAGGCGCAAAGAATGCTTCCTATATAGGGAACGGTGCTCCGCAGGAACCAGTACTGAAGATAAGGTGGGCCGCTGACGAATTACACCTCCTAGCCCAGGTTTTCTTCCGTTGATGGTCTTACTTATTCAAAACCAGGTGTTACGCCCTCGTATATCTGGCGGCTTGTTCAGCTTGGCAAAAGATATCTTCAGAAGGAACCAGGTAGGCTTTTCTCGCAAGTTGTCGTCGCTGCTTCGAAGAGGCGCAACGAATGCTTCCTCTATAGGGAACGGTGCTCCGCAGGAACCAGTACTGAAGGTAAGGTGGGCCGCTGACGAATTACACCTCCTAGCCCAGGTTTTCTTCCTTCCGTTCATTGTTTACTTAATCAAAACCCGGTGTTACGCAATCGTATGTCTGGCGGCTTGTTCAGCTAGGCAAAAGTTATCTTCAGAAGGAACCAGGTAGGCTTTTCTCGCAAGTGGTCGTCGCTGCTTTGAAGAGGCGCAACGAATGCTTCCTTTATAGGAAACGGTGCTCCGCAGGAACCAGTACTGAAGGTAAGGTGGGCCGCTGACGAATTACACCTCCTAGCCCAGGTTTTGTTCCTTCCGTTCATGGTATACTTAATCAAAACCCGGTGTTACGCCCTCGTATGTCTTACGGCTTGTTCAGCTGGGCAAAAGTTATCTTAGGAAGGAACCAGGTAGGCTTTTCTCGCAAGTTGTCGTCGCTGCTTTGAAGAGGCGCAACGAATGCTTCCTTTATAGGAAACGGTGCTCCGCAGGAACCAGTACTGAAGGTAACGTGGGCCGCTGAAGAATTGCACCTCCTAGCCCAGGCTTTCTTCCTTCCGTTCATGGTTTACTCAATCAAAACCCGGTGTTACGCCCTCGTATGTCTGGCGGCTTGTTCAGCAAGGCAAAAGATATCTTCAGAAGGAACCAGGTAGGCTTTTCTTGCAAGTTGTCGTCGCTGCTTTGAAGAGGCGCAACGAATGCTTCCTATATAGGGAACGGTGCTCCGCATAAACCAGTACTGAAGGTAAGGTGGGCCGTCGACGAATTACACCTCCTAGCCCAGGTTTTCTTCCTTCCGTTCATGGTTTACTTAATCAAAACCCGGTGTTACGCAATCGTATGTCTGGCGGCTTGTTCAGCTAGGCCAGAGATATCTTCAGAAGGAACCAGGTAGGCTTTTCTCGCAAATTGTCGTCGCCGCTTTGAAGAGGCGCAACGAATGCTTCCTTTATAGGAAACGGTGCTCCGCAGGAACCAGTACTGAAGGTAAGGTGGGCCGCTGATGAATTACACCTCCTAGCCCAGGCTTTCTTCCTTCCGTTCATGGTTTACTTAATCAAAACCCGGTGTTACGCCCTCGTTTGTCTGGCGGCTTGTTCAGCAAGGCAAAAGATATCTTCAGAAGGAACCAGGTAGGCTTTTCTTGCAAGTTGTCGTCGCTGCTTTGAAGAGGCGCAACGAATGCTTCATTTATAGGAAACGGTGCTCCGCAGGAACCAGTACTGAAGATAATGTGGGCCGCTGACGAATTACACCTCCTAGCCCAGGCTTTCTTCCTTCCGTTCATGGTTTACTTAATCAAAACCCGGTGTTACGCCCTCGTATGTCTGGCGGCTTGTTCAGCAAGGCAAAAGATATCTTCAGAAGGAACCAGGTAGGCTTTTCTTGCAAGTTGTCGTCGCTGCTTTGAAGAGGCGCAACGAATGCTTCCTATATAGGGAACGGTGCTCCGCATAAACCAGTACTGAAGGTAAGGTGGGCCGTTGACGAATTACACCTCCTAGCCCAGGTTTTCTTCCTTCCGTTCATGGTTTACTTAATCAAAACCCGGTGATACGCCCTCGTATGTCTTACGGCTTGCTCAGCTAGGCAAAAGTTATCTTCAGAAGGAACCAGGTAGGCTTTTCTCGCAAGTTGTCGTCGCTGCTTTGAAGAGGCGCAACGAATACTTCCTTTATAGGAAACGGTGCTCCGCAGGAACCAGTACTGAAGGTAAGGTGGGCCGCTGAAGAATTACACCTCCTAGCCCAGGTTTTCTTCCTTCCGTTCATGGTTTACTTAATCAAAACCCGGTGTTACGCCCTCGTATATCTGGCGGCTTGTTCAGCTAGGCAAAAGATATCTTCAGAAGGAACCAGGTAGGCTTTTCTCGCAAATTGTCGTCGCCGCTTTGAAGAGGCGCAACGAATGCTTCCTTTATAGGAAACGGTGCTCCGCAGGAACCAGTACTGAAGGTAAGGTGGGCCGCTGAAGAATTACATCTCCTAGTCCAGGCTTTCTTCCTTCCGTTCATGGTTTACTTAATCAAAACCCGGTGTTACGCCCTCGTTTGTCTGGCGGCTTGTTCAGCAAGGCAAAAGATATCTTCAGAAGGAACCAGGTAGGCTTTTCTTGCAAGTTGTCGCTGCTTTGAAGAGGCGCAACGAATGCTTCATTTAAAGGAAACGGTGCTCCGCAGGAACCAGTACTGAAGGTAATGTGGGCCGCTGACGAATTACACCTCCTAGCCCAGGTTTTCTTCCTTCCGTTCATGGTTTACTTAATCAAAACCCGGTGTTACGCCCTCGTATGTCTGGCGGCTTGTTCAGCAAGGCAAAAGATATCTTCAGAAGGAACCAGGTAGGCTTTTCTTGCAAGTTGTCGTCGCTGCTTTGAAGAGGCGCAACGAATGCTTCCTTTATAGGAAACGGTGCTCCGCAGGAACCAGTACTGAAGGTAAGGTGGGCCGCTGACGAATTACACCTCCTAGCCCAGGTTTTGCTCCTTCCGTTCATGGTATACTTAATCAAAACCCGGTGTTACGCCCTCGTATGTCTTACGGCTTGTTCAGCTAGGCAAAAGTTATCTTAGGAAGGAACCAGGTAGGCTTTTCTCGCAAGTTGTCGTCGCTGCTTTGAAGAGGCGCAACGAATGCTTCCTATATAGGGAACAGTGCTCCGCATAAACCAGTACTGAAGGTAAGGTGGGCCGTCGACGAATTACACCTCCTAGCCCAGGTTTTCTTCCTTCCGTTCATGGTTTACTTAATCAAAACCCGGTGTTACGCAATCGTATGTCTGGCTGCTTGTTCAGCTAGGCCAGAGATATCTTCAGAAGGAACCAGGTAGGCTTTTCTCGCAAATTGTCGTCGCCGCTTTGAAGAGGCGCAACGAATGCTTCCTTTATAGGAAACGGTGCTCCGCAGGAACCAGTACTGAAGGTAAGGTGGGCCGCTGATGAATTACACCTCCTAGCCCAGGCTTTCTTCCTTCCGTTCATGGTTTACTTAATCAAAACCCGGTGTTACGCCCTTGTTTGTCTGGCGGCTTGTTCAGCAAGGCAAAAGATATCTTCAGAAGGAACCAGGTAGGCTTTTCTTGCAAGTTGTCGTCGCTGCTTTGAAGAGGCGCAACGAATGCTTCATTTATAGGAAACGGTGCTCCGCAGGAACCAGTACTGAAGATAATGTGGGCCGCTGACGAATTACACCTCCTAGCCCAGGCTTTCTTCCTTCCGTTCATGGTTTACTTTATCAAAACCCGGTGTTACGCCCTCGTATGTCTGGCGGCTTGTTCAGCAAGGCAAAAGATATCTTCAGAAGGAACCAGGTAGGCTTTTCTTGCAAGTTGTCGTCGCTGCTTTGAAGAGGCGCAACGAATGCTTCCTATATAGGGAACGGTGCTCCGCATAAACCAGTACTGAAGGTAAGGTGGGCCGTTGACGAATTACACCTCCTAGCCCAGGTTTTCTTCCTTCCGTTCATGGTTTACTTAATCAAAACCCGGTGTTACGCCCTCGTATATCTGGCGGCTTGTTCAGCTAGGCAAAAGATATCTTCAGAAGGAACCAGGTAGGCTTTTCTCGCAAATTGTCGTCGCCGCTTTGAAGAGGCGCAACGAATGCTTCCTTTATAGGAAACGGTGCTCCGCAGGAACCAGTACTGAAGGTAAGGTGGGCCGCTGAAGAATTACATCTCCTAGCCCAGGCTTTCTTCCTTCCGTTCATGGTTTACTTAATCAAAACCCGGTGTTACGCCCTCGTTTGTCTGGCGGCTTGTTCAGCAAGGCAAAAGATATCTTCAGAAGGAACCAGGTAGGCTTTTCTTGCAAGTTGTCGTCGCTGCTTTGAAGAGGCGCAACGAATGCTTCATTTAAAGGAAAAGGTGCTCCGCAGGAACCAGTACTGAAGGTAATGTGGGCCGCTGACGAATTACACCTCCTAGCCCAGGTTTTCTTCCTTCCGTTCATGGTTTACCTAATCAAAACCCGGTGTTACGCCCTCGTATGTCTGGCGGCTTGTTCAGCAAGGCAAAAGATATCTTCAGAAGGAACCAGGTAGGCTTTTCTTGCAAGTTGTCGTCGCTGCTTTGAAGAGGCGCAACGAATGCTTCATTTATAGGAAACGGTGCTCCGCAGGAACCAGTACTGAAGGTAAGGTGGGCCGCTGACGAATTACACCTCCTAGCCCAGGTTTTCTTCCTTCCGTTCATGGTTTACTTAATCAAAACACGGTGTTACGCCCTCGTATGTCTGGCGGATTGTTCAGCAAGGCAAAAGATATCTTCAGAAGGAACCAGGTAGGCTTTTCTTGCAAGTTGTCGTCGCTGCTTGGAAGAGGCGCAACGAATGCTTCCTTTATAGGGAACGATGCTCCGCAGGAACCAGTACTGAAGGTAAGGTGGGCCGCTGACGAATTACACCTCCTAGCCCAGGTTTTCTTCCTTCCGTTCATGGTTTACTTAATCAAAACCCGGTGTTACGCAATCGTATGTCTGGCGGCTTGTTCAGCTAGGCCAGAGATATCTTCAGAAGGAACCAGGTAGGCTTTTCTCGCAAATTGTCGTCGCCGCTTTGAAGAGGCGCAACGAATGCTTCCTTTATAGGAAACGGTGCTCCGCAGGAACCAGTTCTGAAGGTAAGGTGGGCCGCTGATGAATTACACCTCCTAGCCCAGGCTTTCTTCCTTCCGTTCATGGTTTACTTAATCAAAACCCGGTGTTATGCCCTCGTTTGTCTGGCGGCTTGTTCAGCAAGGCAAAAGATATCTTCAGAAGGAACCAGGTAGGCTTTTCTTGCAAGTTGTCGTCGCTGCTTTGAAGAGGCGCAACGAATGCTTCATTTATAGGAAACGGTGCTCCGCAGGAACCAGTACTGAAGGTAATGTGGGCCGCTGACGAATTACACCTCCTAGCCCAGGTTTTCTTCCTTCCGTTCATGGTTTACTTAATCAAAACCCGGTGTTACGCCCTCGTATGTCTGGCGGCTTGTTCAGCAAGGCAAAAGATATCTTCAGAAGGAACCAGGTAGGCTTTTCTTGCAAGTTGTCGTCGCTGCTTTGAAGAGGCGCAACGAATGCTTCATTTATAGGAAACGGTGCTCCGCAGGAACCAGTACTGAAGGTAAGGTGGGCCGCTGACGAATTACACCTCCTAGCCCAGGTTTTCTTCCTTCCGTTCATGGTTTACTTAATCAAAACCCGGTGTTACGCCCTCGTATGTCTGGCGGATTGTTCAGCAAGGCAAAAGATATCTTCAGAAGGAACCAGGTAGGCTTTTCTTGCAAGTTGTCGTCGCTGCTTTGAAGAGGCGCAACGAATGCTTCATTTATAGGAAACGGTGCTCCGCAGGAACCAGTACTGAAGGTAAGGTGGGCCGCTGACGAATTACACCTCCTAGCCCAGGTTTTCTTCCTTCCGTTCATGGTTTACTTAATCAAAACCCGGTGTTACGCCCTCGCATGTCTGGCGGCTTGTTTAGCTAGGCAAAAGTTATCTTCAGTTGCAACCAGGGAGGCTTTTCTCGCAAGTTGTCGTCGCTGCTTTGAAGAGGCGCAACGAATGCTTCCTATATAGGGAACGATGCTGCGCAGGAACCAGTACTGAAGGTAAGGTGGGCCGCTGACGAATTACACCTCCTAGCCCAGGCTTTCTTCCTTCCGTTCATGGTTTACTTAATCAAAACCCGGTGTTAGGCCCTCGTATGTCTGGCGGCTTGTTCAGCAAGGCAAAAGATATCTTCAGAAGGAACCAGGTAGGCTTTTCTTGCAAGTTGTCGTCGCTGCTTGGAAGAGGCGCAACGAATGCTTCCTATATAGGGAACGATGCTCCGCAATAACCAGTACTGAAGGTAAGGTGGGCCGCTGACGAATTACACCTCCTAGCCCAGGCTTTCTTCCTCCCGTTCATGGTTTACTTAATCAAAACCCGGTGTTACGCCCTCGTTTGTCTGGCGGCTTGTTCAGCAAGGCAAAAGATATCTTCAGAAGGAACCAGGTAGGCTTTTCTTGCAAGTTGTCGTCGCTGCTTTGAAGAGGCGCAACGAATGCTTCATTTATAGGAAACGGTGCTCCGCAGGAACCAGTACTGAAGGTAATGTGGGCTGCTGACGAATTACACCTCCTAGCCCAGGTTTTCTTCCTTCCGTTCATGGTTTACTTAATCAAAACCCGGTGTTACGCCCTCGTATGTCTGGCGGCTTGTTCAGCAAGGCAAAAGATATCTTCAGAAGGAACCAGGTAGGCTTTTCTTGCAAGTTGTCGTCGCTGCTTTGAAGAGGCGCAACGAATGCTTCATTTATAGGAAACGGTGCTCCGCAGGAACCAGTACTGAAGGTAAGGTGGGCCGCTGACGAATTACACCTCCTAGCCCAGGTTTTCTTCCTTCCGTTCATGGTTTACTTAATCAAAACCCGGTGTTACGCCCTCGTATGTCTGGCGGATTGTTCAGCAAGGCAAAAGATATCTTCAGAAGGAACCAGGTAGGCTTTTCTCGCAAGTTGTCGTCGCTGCTTTGAAGAGGCGCAACGAATGCTTCATTTATAGGAAACGGTGCTCCGCAGGAACCAGTACTGAAGGTAAGGTGGGCCGCTGACGAATTACACCTCCTAGCCCAGGTTTTCTTCCTTCCGTTCATGGTTTACTTAATCAAAACCCGGTGTTACGCCCTCGCATGTCTGGCGGCTTGTTTAGCTAGGCAAAAGTTATCTTCAGTTGCAACCAGGGAGGCTTTTCTCGCAAGTTGTCGTCACTGCTTTGAAGAGGCGCAACGAATGCTTCCTATATAGGGAACGATGCTCCGCAATAACCAGTACTGAAGGTAAGGTGGGCCGCTGACGAATTACACCTCCTAGCCCAGGCTTTCTTCCTTCCGTTCATGGTTTACTTAATCAAAACCCGGTGTTACGCCCTCGTATATCTGGCGGCTTGTTCAGCAAGGCAAAAGATATCTTCAGGAGGAACCAGGTAGGCCTTTCTCGCAAGTTGTCGTCGCTGCTTTGAAGAGGCGCAACGAATGCTTCCTTTATAGGAAACGGTGCTCCGCAGGAACCAGTACTGAAGGTAAGGTGGGCCGCTGACGAATTACACCTCCTAGCCCAGGTTTTGTTCCTTCCGTTCATGGTATACTTAATCAAAACCCGGTGTTACGCCCTCGTATGTCTTACGGCTTGTTCAGCTAGGCAAAAGTTATCTTAGGAAGGAACCAGGTAGGCTTTTCTCGCAAGTTGTCGTCGCTGCTTTGAAGAGGCGCAACGAATGCTTCCTTTATAGGAAACGGTGCTCCGCAGGAACCAGTACTGAAGGTAACGTGGGCCGCTGAAGAATTGCACCTCCTAGCCCAGGCTTTCTTCCTTCCGTTCATGGTTTACTCAATCAAAACCCGGTGTTACGCCCTCGTATGTCTGGCGGCTTGTTCAGCAAGGCAAAAGATATCTTCAGAAGGAACCAGGTAGGCTTTTCTTGCAAGTTGTCGTCGCTGCTTTGAAGAGGCGCAACGAATGCTTCCTATATAGGGAACGGTGCTCCGCATAAACCAGTACTGAAGGTAAGGTGGGCCGTCGACGAATTACACCTCCTAGCCCAGGTTTTCTTCCTTCCGTTCATGGTTTACTTAATCAAAACCCGGTGTTACGCAATCGTATGTCTGGCGGCTTGTTCAGCTAGGCCAGAGATATCTTCAGAAGGAACCAGGTAGGCTTTTCTCGCAAATTGTCGTCGCCGCTTTGAAGAGGCGCAACGAATGCTTCCTTTATAGGAAACGGTGCTCCGCAGGAACCAGTACTGAAGGTAAGGTGGGCCGCTGATGAATTACACCTCCTAGCCCAGGCTTTCTTCCTTCCGTTCATGGTTTACTTAATCAAAACCCGGTGTTACGCCCTCGTTTGTCTGGCGGCTTGTTCAGCAAGGCAAAAGATATCTTCAGAAGGAACCAGGTAGGCTTTTCTTGCAAGTTGTCGTCGCTGCTTTGAAGAGGCGCAACGAATGCTTCATTTATAGGAAACGGTGCTCCGCAGGAACCAGTACTGAAGATAATGTGGGCCGCTGACGAATTACACCTCCTAGCCCAGGCTTTCTTCCTTCCGTTCATGGTTTACTTAATCAAAACCCGGTGTTACGCCCTCGTATGTCTGGCGGCTTGTTCAGCAAGGCAAAAGATATCTTCAGAAGGAACCAGGTAGGCTTTTCTTGCAAGTTGTCGTCGCTGCTTTGAAGAGGCGCAACGAATGCTTCCTATATAGGGAACGGTGCTCCGCATAAACCAGTACTGAAGGTAAGGTGGGCCGTTGACGAATTACACCTCCTAGCCCAGGTTTTCTTCCTTCCGTTCATGGTTTACTTAATCAAAACCCGGTGATACGCCCTCGTATGTCTTACGGCTTGCTCAGCTAGGCAAAAGATATCTTCAGAAGGAACCAGGTAGGCTTTTCTCGCAAGTTGTCGTCGCTGCTTTGAAGAGGCGCAACGAATGCTTCATTTATAGGAAACGGTGCTCCGCAGGAACCAGTACTGAAGGTAAGGTGGGCCGCTGACGAATTACACCTCCTAGCCCAGGTTTTCTTCCTTCCGTTCATGGTTTACTTAATCAAAACCCGGTGTTACGCCCTCGCATGTCTGGCGGCTTGTTTAGCTAGGCAAAAGTTATCTTCAGTTGCAACCAGGGAGGCTTTTCTCGCAAGTTGTCGTCATTGCTTTGAAGAGGCGCAACGAATGCTTCCTATATAGGGAACGATGCTCCGCAATAACCAGTACTGAAGGTAAGGTGGGCCGCTGACGAATTACACCTCCTAGCCCAGGTTTTCTTCCTTCCGTTCATGGTTTACTTAATCAAAACCCGGTGTTACGCCCTCGCATGTCTGGCGGCTTGTTTAGCTAGGCAAAAGTTATCTTCAGTTGCAACCAGGGAGGCTTTTCTCGCAAGTTGTCGTCACTGCTTTGAAGAGGCGCAACGAATGCTTCCTATATAGGGAACGATGCTCCGCAATAACCAGTACTGAAGGTAAGGTGGGCCGCTGACGAATTACACCTCCTAGCCCAGGCTTTCTTCCTTCCGTTCATGGTTTACTTAATCAAAACCCGGTGTTACGCAATCGTATGTCTGGCGGCTTGTTCAGCTAGGCAAAAGTTATCTTCAGAAGGAACCAGGTAGGCTTTTCTTGCAAGTTGTCGTCGCTGCTTTGAAGAGGCGCAACGAATGCTTCCTATATAGGGAACGGTGCTCCGCAGGAACCAGTACTGAAGGTAAGGTGGGCCGCTGACGAATTACACCTCCTAGCCCAGGTTTTCTTCCGTTGATGGTCTTACTTATTCAAAACCAGGTGTTACGCCCTCGTATATCTGGCGGCTTGTTCAGCTTGGCAAAAGATATCTTCAGAAGGAACCAGGTAGGCTTTTCTCGCAAGTTGTCGTCGCTGCTTCGAAGAGGCGCAACGAATGCTTCCTCTATAGGGAACGGTGCTCCGCAGGAACCAGTACTGAAGGTAAGGTGGGCCGCTGACGAATTACACCTCCTAGCCCAGGTTTTCTTCCTTCCGTTCATTGTTTACTTAATCAAAACCCGGTGTTACGCAATCGTATGTCTGGCGGCTTGTTCAGCTAGGCAAAAGTTATCTTCAGAAGGAACCAGGTAGGCTTTTCTCGCAAGTGGTCGTCGCTGCTTTGAAGAGGCGCAACGAATGCTTCCTTTATAGGAAACGGTGCTCCGCAGGAACCAGTACTGAAGGTAAGGTGGGCCGCTGACGAATTACACCTCCTAGCCCAGGTTTTGTTCCTTCCGTTCATGGTATACTTAATCAAAACCCGGTGTTACGCCCTCGTATGTCTTACGGCTTGTTCAGCTAGGCAAAAGTTATCTTAGGAAGGAACCAGGTAGGCTTTTCTCGCAAGTTGTCGTCGCTGCTTTGAAGAGGCGCAACGAATGCTTCCTTTATAGGAAACGGTGCTCCGCAGGAACCAGTACTGAAGGTAACGTGGGCCGCTGAAGAATTGCACCTCCTAGCCCAGGCTTTCTTCCTTCCGTTCATGGTTTACTCAATCAAAACCCGGTGTTACGCCCTCGTATGTCTGGCGGCTTGTTCAGCAAGGCAAAAGATATCTTCAGAAGGAACCAGGTAGGCTTTTCTTGCAAGTTGTCGTCGCTGCTTTGAAGAGGCGCAACGAATGCTTCCTATATAGGGAACGGTGCTCCGCATAAACCAGTACTGAAGGTAAGGTGGGCCGTCGACGAATTACACCTCCTAGCCCAGGTTTTCTTCCTTCCGTTCATGGTTTACTTAATCAAAACCCGGTGTTACGCAATCGTATGTCTGGCGGCTTGTTCAGCTAGGCCAGAGATATCTTCAGAAGGAACCAGGTAGGCTTTTCTCGCAAATTGTCGTCGCCGCTTTGAAGAGGCGCAACGAATGCTTCCTTTATAGGAAACGGTGCTCCGCAGGAACCAGTACTGAAGGTAAGGTGGGCCGCTGATGAATTACACCTCCTAGCCCAGGCTTTCTTCCTTCCGTTCATGGTTTACTTAATCAAAACCCGGTGTTACGCCCTCGTTTGTCTGGCGGCTTGTTCAGCAAGGCAAAAGATATCTTCAGAAGGAACCAGGTAGGCTTTTCTTGCAAGTTGTCGTCGCTGCTTTGAAGAGGCGCAACGAATGCTTCATTTATAGGAAACGGTGCTCCGCAGGAACCAGTACTGAAGATAATGTGGGCCGCTGACGAATTACACCTCCTAGCCCAGGCTTTCTTCCTTCCGTTCATGGTTTACTTAATCAAAACCCGGTGTTACGCCCTCGTATGTCTGGCGGCTTGTTCAGCAAGGCAAAAGATATCTTCAGAAGGAACCAGGTAGGCTTTTCTTGCAAGTTGTCGTCGCTGCTTTGAAGAGGCGCAACGAATGCTTCCTATATAGGGAACGGTGCTCCGCATAAACCAGTACTGAAGGTAAGGTGGGCCGTTGACGAATTACACCTCCTAGCCCACGTTTTCTTCCTTCCGTTCATGGTTTACTTAATCAAAACCCGGTGATACGCCCTCGTATGTCTTACGGCTTGCTCAGCTAGGCAAAAGTTATCTTCAGAAGGAACCAGGTAGGCTTTTCTCGCAAGTTGTCGTCGCTGCTTTGAAGAGGCGCAACGAATACTTCCTTTATAGGAAACGGTGCTCCGCAGGAACCAGTACTGAAGGTAAGGTGGGCCGCTGAAGAATTACACCTCCTAGCCCAGGTTTTCTTCCTTCCGTTCATGGTTTACTTAATCAAAACCCGGTGTTACGCCCTCGTATATCTGGCGGCTTGTTCAGCTAGGCAAAAGATATCTTCAGAAGGAACCAGGTAGGCTTTTCTCGCAAATTTTCGTCGCCGCTTTGAAGAGGCGCAACGAATGCTTCCTTTATAGGAAACGGTGCTCCGCAGGAACCAGTACTGAAGGTAAGGTGGGCCGCTGAAGAATTACATCTCCTAGTCCAGGCTTTCTTCCTTCCGTTCATGGTTTACTTAATCAAAACCCGGTGTTACGCCCTCGTTTGTCTGGCGGCTTGTTCAGCAAGGCAAAAGATATCTTCAGAAGGAACCAGGTAGGCTTTTCTTGCAAGTTGTCGCTGCTTTGAAGAGGCGCAACGAATGCTTCATTTAAAGGAAACGGTGCTCCGCAGGAACCAGTACTGAAGGTAATGTGGGCCGCTGACGAATTACACCTCCTAGCCCAGGTTTTCTTCCTTCCGTTCATGGTTTACTTAATCAAAACCCGGTGTTACGCCCTCGTATGTCTGGCGGCTTGTTCAGCAAGGCAAAAGATATCTTCAGAAGGAACCAGGTAGGCTTTTCTTGCAAGTTGTCGTCGCTGCTTTGAAGAGGCGCAACGAATGCTTCCTTTATAGGAAACGGTGCTCCGCAGGAACCAGTACTGAAGGTAAGGTGGGCCGCTGACGAATTACACCTCCTAGCCCAGGTTTTGCTCCTTCCGTTCATGGTATACTTAATCAAAACCCGGTGTTACGCCCTCGTATGTCTTACGGCTTGTTCAGCTAGGCAAAAGTTATCTTAGGAAGGAACCAGGTAGGCTTTTCTCGCAAGTTGTCGTCGCTGCTTTGAAGAGGCGCAACGAATGCTTCCTATATAGGGAACGGTGCTCCGCATAAACCAGTACTGAAGGTAAGGTGGGCCGTCGACGAATTACACCTCCTAGCCCAGGTTTTCTTCCTTCCGTTCATGGTTTACTTAATCAAAACCCGGTGTTACGCAATCGTATGTCTGGCTGCTTGTTCAGCTAGGCCAGAGATATCTTCAGAAGGAACCAGGTAGGCTTTTCTCGCAAATTGTCGTCGCCGCTTTGAAGAGGCGCAACGAATGCTTCCTTTATAGGAAACGGTGCTCCGCAGGAACCAGTACTGAAGGTAAGGTGGGCCGCTGATGAATTACACCTCCTAGCCCAGGCTTTCTTCCTTCCGTTCATGGTTTACTTAATCAAAACCCGGTGTTACGCCCTCGTTTGTCTGGCGGCTTGTTCAGCAAGGCAAAAGATATCTTCAGAAGGAACCAGGTAGGCTTTTCTTGCAAGTTGTCGTCGCTGCTTTGAAGAGGCGCAACGAATGCTTCATTTATAGGAAACGGTGCTCCGCAGGAACCAGTACTGAAGATAATGTGGGCCGCTGACGAATTACACCTCCTAGCCCAGGCTTTCTTCCTTCCGTTCATGGTTTACTTTATCAAAACCCGGTGTTACGCCCTCGTATGTCTGGCGGCTTGTTCAGCAAGGCAAAAGATATCTTCAGAAGGAACCAGGTAGGCTTTTCTTGCAAGTTGTCGTCGCTGCTTTGAAGAGGCGCAACGAATGCTTCCTATATAGGGAACGGTGCTCCGCATAAACCAGTACTGAAGGTAAGGTGGGCCGTTGACGAATTACACCTCCTAGCCCAGGTTTTCTTCCTTCCGTTCATGGTTTACTTAATCAAAACCCGGTGTTACGCCCTCGTATATCTGGCGGCTTGTTCAGCTAGGCAAAAGATATCTTCAGAAGGAACCAGGTAGGCTTTTCTCGCAAATTGTCGTCGCCGCTTTGAAGAGGCGCAACGAATGCTTCCTTTATAGGAAACGGTGCTCCGCAGGAACCAGTACTGAAGGTAAGGTGGGCCGCTGAAGAATTACATCTCCTAGCCCAGGCTTTCTTCCTTCCGTTCATGGTTTACTTAATCAAAACCCGGTGTTACGCCCTCGTTTGTCTGGCGGCTTGTTCAGCAAGGCAAAAGATATCTTCAGAAGGAACCAGGTAGGCTTTTCTTGCAAGTTGTCGTCGCTGCTTTGAAGAGGCGCAACGAATGCTTCATTTAAAGGAAACGGTGCTCCGCAGGAACCAGTACTGAAGGTAATGTGGGCCGCTGACGAATTACACCTCCTAGCCCAGGTTTTCTTCCTTCCGTTCATGGTTTACCTAATCAAAACCCGGTGTTACGCCCTCGTATGTCTGGCGGCTTGTTCAGCAAGGCAAAAGATATCTTCAGAAGGAACCAGGTAGGCTTTTCTTGCAAGTTGTCGTCGCTGCTTTGAAGAGGCGCAACGAATGCTTCATTTATAGGAAACGGTGCTCCGCAGGAACCAGTACTGAAGGTAAGGTGGGCCGCTGACGAATTACACCTCCTAGCCCAGGTTTTCTTCCTTCCGTTCATGGTTTACTTAATCAAAACACGGTGTTACGCCCTCGTATGTCTGGCGGATTGTTCAGCAAGGCAAAAGATATCTTCAGAAGGAACCAGGTAGGCTTTTCTTGCAAGTTGTCGTCGCTGCTTGGAAGAGGCGCAACGAATGCTTCCTATATAGGGAACGATGCTCCGCAGGAACCAGTACTGAAGGTAAGGTGGGCCGCTGAAGAATTACACCTCCTAGCCCAGGCTTTCTTCCTTCCGTTCATGGTTTACTCAATCAAAACCCGGTGTTACGCCCTCGTATGTCTGGCGGCTTGTTCAGCAAGGCAAAAGATATCTTCAGAAGGAACCAGGTAGGCTTTTCTTGCAAGTTGTCGTCGCTGCTTTGAAGAGGCGCAACGAATGCTTCCTATATAGGGAACGGTGCTCCGCATAAACCAGTACTGAAGGTAAGGTGGGCCGTTGACGAATTACACCTCCTAGCCCAGGTTTTCTTCCTTCCGTTCATGGTTTACTTAATCAAAACCCGGTGTTACGCAATCGTATGTCTGGCGGCTTGTTCAGCTAGGCCAGAGATATCTTCAGAAGGAACCAGGTAGGCTTTTCTCGCAAATTGTCGTCGCCGCTTTGAAGAGGCGCAACGAATGCTTCCTTTATAGGAAACGGTGCTCCGCAGGAACCAGTTCTGAAGGTAAGGTGGGCCGCTGATGAATTACACCTCCTAGCCCAGGCTTTCTTCCTTCCGTTCATGGTTTACTTAATCAAAACCCGGTGTTATGCCCTCGTTTGTCTGGCGGCTTGTTCAGCAAGGCAAAAGATATCTTCAGAAGGAACCAGGTAGGCTTTTCTTGCAAGTTGTCGTCGCTGCTTTGAAGAGGCGCAACGAATGCTTCATTTATAGGAAACGGTGCTCCGCAGGAACCAGTACTGAAGGTAATGTGGGCCGCTGACGAATTACACCTCCTAGCCCAGGTTTTCTTCCTTCCGTTCATGGTTTACTTAATCAAAACCCGGTGTTACGCCCTCGTATGTCTGGCGGCTTGTTCAGCAAGGCAAAAGATATCTTCAGAAGGAACCAGGTAGGCTTTTCTTGCAAGTTGTCGTCGCTGCTTTGAAGAGGCGCAACGAATGCTTCATTTATAGGAAACGGTGCTCCGCAGGAACCAGTACTGAAGGTAAGGTGGGCCGCTGACGAATTACACCTCCTAGCCCAGGTTTTCTTCCTTCCGTTCATGGTTTACTTAATCAAAACCCGGTGTTACGCCCTCGTATGTCTGGCGGATTGTTCAGCAAGGCAAAAGATATCTTCAGAAGGAACCAGGTAGGCTTTTCTTGCAAGTTGTCGTCGCTGCTTTGAAGAGGCGCAACGAATGCTTCATTTATAGGAAACGGTGCTCCGCAGGAACCAGTACTGAAGGTAAGGTGGGCCGCTGACGAATTACACCTCCTAGCCCAGGTTTTCTTCCTTCCGTTCATGGTTTACTTAATCAAAACCCGGTGTTACGCCCTCGCATGTCTGGCGGCTTGTTTAGCTAGGCAAAAGTTATCTTCAGTTGCAACCAGGGAGGCTTTTCTCGCAAGTTGTCGTCGCTGCTTTGAAGAGGCGCAACGAATGCTTCCTATATAGGGAACGATGCTGCGCAGGAACCAGTACTGAAGGTAAGGTGGGCCGCTGACGAATTACACCTCCTAGCCCAGGCTTTCTTCCTTCCGTTCATGGTTTACTTAATCAAAACCCGGTGTTACGCCCTCGTATGTCTGGCGGCTTGTTCAGCAAGGCAAAAGATATCTTCAGAAGGAACCAGGTAGGCTTTTCTTGCAAGTTGTCGTCGCTGCTTGGAAGAGGCGCAACGAATGCTTCCTATATAGGGAACGATGCTCCGCAATAACCAGTACTGAAGGTAAGGTGGGCCGCTGACGAATTACACCTCCTATCCCAGGCTTTCTTCCTTCCGTTCATGGTTTACTTAATCAAAACCCGGTGTTACGCCCTCGTATATCTGGCGGCTTGTTCAGCAAGGCAAAAGATATCTTCAGGAGGAACCAGGTAGGCCTTTCTCGCAAGTTGTCGTCGCTGCTTTGAAGAGGCGCAACGAATGCTTCCTATATAGGGAACGGTGCTCCGCAGGAACCAGTACTGAAGGTAAGGTGGGCCGCTGACGAATTACACCTCCTAGCCCAGGCTTTCCTCCTTCCGTTCATGGTTTACTTAATCAAAACCCGGTGTTACGCCCTCGTATGTCTGGCGGCTTGTTCAGCAAGGCAAAAGATATCTTCAGAAGGAACCAGGTAGGCTTTTCTCGCAAGTTGTCGTCGCTGCTTTGAAGAGGCGCAAAGAATGCTTCCTATATAGGGAACGGTGCTCCGCAGGAACCAGTACTGAAGGTAAGGTGGGCCGCTGACGAATTACACCTCCTAGCCCAGGTTTTCTTCCGTTGAGGGTCTTACTTATTCAAAACCAGGTGTTACGCCCTCGTATATCTGGCGGCTTGTTCAGCTTGGCAAAAGATATCTTCAGAAGGAACCAGGTAGGCTTTTCTCGCAAGTTGTCGTCGCTGCTTCGAAGAGGCGCAACGAATGCTTCCTCTATAGGGAACGGTGCTCCGCAGGAACCAGTACTGAAGGTAAGGTGGGCCGCTGACGAATTACACCTCCTAGCCCAGGTTTTCTTCCTTCCGTTCATTGTTTACTTAATCAAAACCGGGTGTTACGCAATCGTATGTCTGGCGGCTTGTTCAGCTAGGCAAAAGTTATCTTCAGAAGGAACCAGGTAGGCTTTTCTCGCAAGTGGTCGTCGCTGCTTTGAAGAGGCGCAACGAATGCTTCCTTTATAGGAAACGGTGCTCCGCAGGAACCAGTACTGAAGGTAAGGTGGGCCGCTGACGAATTACACCTCCTAGCCCAGGTTTTGTTCCTTCCGTTCATGGTATACTTAATCAAAACCCGGTGTTACGCCCTCGTATGTCTTACGGCTTGTTCAGCTAGGCAAAAGTTATCTTAGGCAGGAACCAGGTAGGCTTTTCTCGCAAATTGTCGTCGCCGCTTTGAAGATGCGCAACGAATGCTTCCTTTATAGGAAACGGTGCTCCGCAGGAACCAGTACTGAAGGTAAGGTGGGCCGCTGACGAATTACACCTCCTAGCCCAGGCTTTCTTCCTTCCGTTCATGGTTTACTTAATCAAAACCCGGTGTTACGCCCTCGTATATCTGGCGGCTTGTTCAGCAAGGCAAAAGATATCTTCAGAAGGAACCAGGTAGGCCTTTCTCGCAAGTTGTCGTCGCTGCTTTGAAGAGGCGCAACGAATGCTTCCTATATAGGGAACGGTGCTCCGCAGGAACCAGTACTGAAGGTAAGGTGGGCCGCTGACGAATTACACCTCCTAGCCCAGGCTTTCCTCCTTCCGTTCATGGTTTACTTAATCAAAACCCGGTTTTACGCCCTCGTATGTCTGGCGGCTTGTTCAGCAAGGCAAAAGATATCTTCAGAAGGAACCAGGTAGGCTTTTCTCGCAAGTTGTCGTCGCTGCTTTGAAGAGGCGCAAAGAATGCTTCCTATATAGGGAACGGTGCTCCGCAGGAACCAGTACTGAAGGTAAGGTGGGCCGCTGAAGAATTACATCTCCTAGTCCAGGCTTTCTTCCTTCCGTTCATGGTTTACTTAATCAAAACCCGGTGTTACGCCCTCGTTTGTCTGGCGGCTTGTTCAGCAAGGCAAAAGATATCTTCAGAAGGAACCAGGTAGGCTTTTCTTGCAAGTTGTCGCTGCTTTGAAGAGGCGCAACGAATGCTTCATTTAAAGGAAACGGTGCTCCGCAGGAACCAGTACTGAAGGTAATGTGGGCCGCTGACGAATTACACCTCCTAGCCCAGGTTTTCTTCCTTCCGTTCATGGTTTACTTAATCAAAACCCGGTGTTACGCCCTCGTATGTCTGGCGGCTTGTTCAGCAAGGCAAAAGATATCTTCAGAAGGAACCAGGTAGGCTTTTCTTGCAAGTTGTCGTCGCTGCTTTGAAGAGGCGCAACGAATGCTTCCTTTATAGGAAACGGTGCTCCGCAGGAACCAGTACTGAAGGTAAGGTGGGCCGCTGACGAATTACACCTCCTAGCCCAGGTTTTGCTCCTTCCGTTCATGGTATACTTAATCAAAACCCGGTGTTACGCCCTCGTATGTCTTACGGCTTGTTCAGCTAGGCAAAAGTTATCTTAGGAAGGAACCAGGTAGGCTTTTCTCGCAAGTTGTCGTCGCTGCTTTGAAGAGGCGCAACGAATGCTTCCTATATAGGGAACGGTGCTCCGCATAAACCAGTACTGAAGGTAAGGTGGGCCGTCGACGAATTACACCTCCTAGCCCAGGTTTTCTTCCTTCCGTTCATGGTTTACTTAATCAAAACCCGGTGTTACGCAATCGTATGTCTGGCTGCTTGTTCAGCTAGGCCAGAGGTATCTTCAGAAGGAACCAGGTAGGCTTTTCTCGCAAATTGTCGTCGCCGCTTTGAAGAGGCGCAACGAATGCTTCCTTTATAGGAAACGGTGCTCCGCAGGAACCAGTACTGAAGGTAAGGTGGGCCGCTGATGAATTACACCTCCTAGCCCAGGCTTTCTTCCTTCCGTTCATGGTTTACTTAATCAAAACCCGGTGTTACGCCCTCGTTTGTCTGGCGGCTTGTTCAGCAAGGCAAAAGATATCTTCAGAAGGAACCAGGTAAGCTTTTCTTGCAAGTTGTCGTCGCTGCTTTGAAGAGGCGCAACGAATACTTCATTTATAGGAAACGGTGCTCCGCAGGAACCAGTACTGAAGATAATGTGGGCCGCTGACGAATTACACCTCCTAGCCCAGGCTTTCTTCCTTCCGTTCATGGTTTACTTTATCAAAACCCGGTGTTACGCCCTCGTATGTCTGGCGGCTTGTTCAGCAAGGCAAAAGATATCTTCAGAAGGAACCAGGTAGGCTTTTCTTGCAAGTTGTCGTCGCTGCTTTGAAGAGGCGCAACGAATGCTTCCTATATAGGGAACGGTGCTCCGCATAAACCAGTACTGAAGGTAAGGTGGGCCGTTGACGAATTACACCTCCTAGCCCAGGTTTTCTTCCTTCCGTTCATGGTTTACTTAATCAAAACCCGGTGTTACGCCCTCGTATATCTGGCGGCTTGTTCAGCTAGGCAAAAGATATCTTCAGAAGGAACCAGGTAGGCTTTTCTCGCAAATTGTCGTCGCCGCTTTGAAGAGGCGCAACGAATGCTTCCTTTATAGGAAACGGTGCTCCGCAGGAACCAGTACTGAAGGTAAGGTGGGCCGCTGAAGAATTACATCTCCTAGCCCAGGCTTTCTTCCTTCCGTTCATGGTTTACTTAATCAAAACCCGGTGTTACGCCCTCGTTTGTCTGGCGGCTTGTTCAGCAAGGCAAAAGATATCTTCAGAAGGAACCAGGTAGGCTTTTCTTGCAAGTTGTCGTCGCTGCTTTGAAGAGGCGCAACGAATGCTTCATTTAAAGGAAACGGTGCTCCGCAGGAACCAGTACTGAAGGTAATGTGGGCCGCTGACGAATTACACCTCCTAGCCCAGGTTTTCTTCCTTCCGTTCATGGTTTACCTAATCAAAACCCGGTGTTACGCCCTCGTATGTCTGGCGGCTTGTTCAGCAAGGCAAAAGATATCTTCAGAAGGAACCAGGTAGGCTTTTCTTGCAAGTTGTCGTCGCTGCTTTGAAGAGGCGCAACGAATGCTTCATTTATAGGAAACGGTGCTCCGCAGGAACCAGTACTGAAGGTAAGGTGGGCCGCTGACGAATTACACCTCCTAGCCCAGGTTTTCTTCCTTCCGTTCATGGTTTACTTAATCAAAACACGGTGTTACGCCCTCGTATGTCTGGCGGATTGTTCAGCAAGGCAAAAGATATCTTCAGAAGGAACCAGGTAGGCTTTTCTTGCAAGTTGTCGTCGCTGCTTGGAAGAGGCGCAACGAATGCTTCCTATATAGGGAACGATGCTCCGCAGGAACCAGTACTGAAGGTAAGGTGGGCCGCTGACGAATTACACCTCCTAGCCCAGGCTTTCTTCCTTCCGTTCATGGTTTACTCAATCAAAACCCGGTGTTACGCCCTCGTATGTCTGGCGGCTTGTTCAGCAAGGCAAAAGATATCTTCAGAAGGAACCAGGTAGGCTTTTCTTGCAAGTTGTCGTCGCTGCTTTGAAGAGGCGCAACGAATGCTTCCTATATAGGGAACGGTGCTCCGCATAAACCAGTACTGAAGGTAAGGTGGGCCGTTGACGAATTACACCTCCTAGCCCAGGTTTTCTTCCTTCCGTTCATGGTTTACTTAATCAAAACCCGGTGTTACGCAATCGTATGTCTGGCGGCTTGTTCAGCTAGGCCAGAGATATCTTCAGAAGGAACCAGGTAGGCTTTTCTCGCAAATTGTCGTCGCCGCTTTGAAGAGGCGCAACGAATGCTTCCTTTATAGGAAACGGTGCTCCGCAGGAACCAGTTCTGAAGGTAAGGTGGGCCGCTGATGAATTACACCTCCTAGCCCAGGCTTTCTTCCTTCCGTTCATGGTTTACTTAATCAAAACCCGGTGTTATGCCCTCGTTTGTCTGGCGGCTTGTTCAGCAAGGCAAAAGATATCTTCAGAAGGAACCAGGTAGGCTTTTCTTGCAAGTTGTCGTCGCTGCTTTGAAGAGGCGCAACGAATGCTTCATTTATAGGAAACGGTGCTCCGCAGGAACCAGTACTGAAGGTAATGTGGGCCGCTGACGAATTACACCTCCTAGCCCAGGTTTTCTTCCTTCCGTTCATGGTTTACTTAATCAAAACCCGGTGTTACGCCCTCGTATGTCTGGCGGCTTGTTCAGCAAGGCAAAAGATATCTTCAGAAGGAACCAGGTAGGCTTTTCTTGCAAGTTGTCGTCGCTGCTTTGAAGAGGCGCAACGAATGCTTCATTTATAGGAAACGGTGCTCCGCAGGAACCAGTACTGAAGGTAAGGTGGGCCGCTGACGAATTACACCTCCTAGCCCAGGTTTTCTTCCTTCCGTTCATGGTTTACTTAATCAAAACCCGGTGTTACGCCCTCGTATGTCTGGCGGATTGTTCAGCAAGGCAAAAGATATCTTCAGGAGGAACCAGGTAGGCCTTTCTCGCAAGTTGTCGTCGCTGCTTTGAAGAGGCGCAACGAATGCTTCCTATATAGGGAACGGTGCTCCGCAGGAACCAGTACTGAAGGTAAGGTGTGCCGCTGACGAATTACACCTCCTAGCCCAGGCTTTCCTCCTTCCGTTCATGGTTTACTTAATCAAAACCCGGTGTTACGCCCTCGTATGTCTGGCGGCTTGTTCAGCAAGGCAAAAGATATCTTCAGAAGGAACCAGGTAGGCTTTTCTCGCAAGTTGTCGTCGCTGCTTTGAAGAGGCGCAAAGAATGCTTCCTATATAGGGAACGGTGCTCCGCAGGAACCAGTACTGAAGGTAAGGTGGGCCGCTGACGAATTACACCTCCTAGCCCAGGTTTTCTTCCGTTGAGGGTCTTACTTATTCAAAACCAGGTGTTACGCCCTCGTATATCTGGCGGCTTGTTCAGCTTGGCAAAAGATATCTTCAGAAGGAACCAGGTAGGCTTTTCTCGCAAGTTGTCGTCGCTGCTTCGAAGAGGCGCAACGAATGCTTCCTCTATAGGGAACGGTGCTCCGCAGGAACCAGTACTGAAGGTAAGGTGGGCCGCTGACGAATTACACCTCCTAGCCCAGGTTTTCTTCCTTCCGTTCATTGTTTACTTAATCAAAACCCGGTGTTACGCAATCGTATGTCTGGCGGCTTGTTCAGCTAGGCAAAAGTTATCTTCAGAAGGAACCAGGTAGGCTTTTCTCGCAAGTGGTCGTCGCTGCTTTGAAGAGGCGCAACGAATGCTTCCTTTATAGGAAACGGTGCTCCGCAGGAACCAGTACTGAAGGTAAGGTGGGCCGCTGACGAATTACACCTCCTAGCCCAGGTTTTGTTCCTTCCGTTCATGGTATACTTAATCAAAACCCGGTGTTACGCCCTCGTATGTCTTACGGCTTGTTCAGCTAGGCAAAAGTTATCTTAGGCAGGAACCAGGTAGGCTTTTCTCGCAAATTGTCGTCGCCGCTTTGAAGATGCGCAACGAATGCTTCCTTTATAGGAAACGGTGCTCCGCAGGAACCAGTACTGAAGGTAAGGTGGGCCGCTGACGAATTACACCTCCTAGCCCAGGCTTTCTTCCTTCCGTTCATGGTTTACTTAATCAAAACCCGGTGTTACGCCCTCGTATATCTGGCGGCTTGTTCAGCAAGGCAAAAGATATCTTCAGAAGGAACCAGGTAGGCCTTTCTCGCAAGTTGTCGTCGCTGCTTTGAAGAGGCGCAACGAATGCTTCCTATATAGGGAACGGTGCTCCGCAGGAACCAGTACTGAAGGTAAGGTGGGCCGCTGACGAATTACACCTCCTAGCCCAGGCTTTCCTCCTTCCGTTCATGGTTTACTTAATCAAAACCCGGTTTTACGCCCTCGTATGTCTGGCGGCTTGTTCAGCAAGGCAAAAGATATCTTCAGAAGGAACCAGGTAGGCTTTTCTCGCAAGTTGTCGTCGCTGCTTTGAAGAGGCGCAAAGAATGCTTCCTATATAGGGAACGGTGCTCCGCAGGAACCAGTACTGAAGGTAAGGTGGGCCGCTGAAGAATTACATCTCCTAGTCCAGGCTTTCTTCCTTCCGTTCATGGTTTACTTAATCAAAACCCGGTGTTACGCCCTCGTTTGTCTGGCGGCTTGTTCAGCAAGGCAAAAGATATCTTCAGAAGGAACCAGGTAGGCTTTTCTTGCAAGTTGTCGCTGCTTTGAAGAGGCGCAACGAATGCTTCATTTAAAGGAAACGGTGCTCCGCAGGAACCAGTACTGAAGGTAATGTGGGCCGCTGACGAATTACACCTCCTAGCCCAGGTTTTCTTCCTTCCGTTCATGGTTTACTTAATCAAAACCCGGTGTTACGCCCTCGTATGTCTGGCGGCTTGTTCAGCAAGGCAAAAGATATCTTCAGAAGGAACCAGGTAGGCTTTTCTTGCAAGTTGTCGTCGCTGCTTTGAAGAGGCGCAACGAATGCTTCCTTTATAGGAAACGGTGCTCCGCAGGAACCAGTACTGAAGGTAAGGTGGGCCGCTGACGAATTACACCTCCTAGCCCAGGTTTTGCTCCTTCCGTTCATGGTATACTTAATCAAAACCCGGTGTTGCGCCCTCGTATGTCTTACGGCTTGTTCAGCTAGGCAAAAGTTATCTTAGGAAGGAACCAGGTAGGCTTTTCTCGCAAGTTGTCGTCGCTGCTTTGAAGAGGCGCAACGAATGCTTCCTATATAGGGAACGGTGCTCCGCATAAACCAGTACTGAAGGTAAGGTGGGCCGTCGACGAATTACACCTCCTAGCCCAGGTTTTCTTCCTTCCGTTCATGGTTTACTTAATCAAAACCCGGTGTTACGCAATCGTATGTCTGGCTGCTTGTTCAGCTAGGCCAGAGGTATCTTCAGAAGGAACCAGGTAGGCTTTTCTCGCAAATTGTCGTCGCCGCTTTGAAGAGGCGCAACGAATGCTTCCTTTATAGGAAACGGTGCTCCGCAGGAACCAGTACTGAAGGTAAGGTGGGCCGCTGATGAATTACACCTCCTAGCCCAGGCTTTCTTCCTTCCGTTCATGGTTTACTTAATCAAAACCCGGTGTTACGCCCTCGTTTGTCTGGCGGCTTGTTCAGCAAGGCAAAAGATATCTTCAGAAGGAACCAGGTAAGCTTTTCTTGCAAGTTGTCGTCGCTGCTTTGAAGAGGCGCAACGAATACTTCATTTATAGGAAACGGTGCTCCGCAGGAACCAGTACTGAAGATAATGTGGGCCGCTGACGAATTACACCTCCTAGCCCAGGCTTTCTTCCTTCCGTTCATGGTTTACTTTATCAAAACCCGGTGTTACGCCCTCGTATGTCTGGCGGCTTGTTCAGCAAGGCAAAAGATATCTTCAGAAGGAACCAGGTAGGCTTTTCTTGCAAGTTGTCGTCGCTGCTTTGAAGAGGCGCAACGAATGCTTCCTATATAGGGAACGGTGCTCCGCATAAACCAGTACTGAAGGTAAGGTGGGCCGTTGACGAATTACACCTCCTAGCCCAGGTTTTCTTCCTTCCGTTCATGGTTTACTTAATCAAAACCCGGTGTTACGCCCTCGTATATCTGGCGGCTTGTTCAGCTAGGCAAAAGATATCTTCAGAAGGAACCAGGTAGGCTTTTCTCGCAAATTGTCGTCGCCGCTTTGAAGAGGCGCAACGAATGCTTCCTTTATAGGAAACGGTGCTCCGCAGGAACCAGTACTGAAGGTAAGGTGGGCCGCTGAAGAATTACATCTCCTAGCCCAGGCTTTCTTCCTTCCGTTCATGGTTTACTTAATCAAAACCCGGTGTTACGCCCTCGTTTGTCTGGCGGCTTGTTCAGCAAGGCAAAAGATATCTTCAGAAGGAACCAGGTAGGCTTTTCTTGCAAGTTGTCGTCGCTGCTTTGAAGAGGCGCAACGAATGCTTCATTTAAAGGAAACGGTGCTCCGCAGGAACCAGTACTGAAGGTAATGTGGGCCGCTGACGAATTACACCTCCTAGCCCAGGTTTTCTTCCTTCCGTTCATGGTTTACCTAATCAAAACCCGGTGTTACGCCCTCGTATGTCTGGCGGCTTGTTCAGCAAGGCAAAAGATATCTTCAGAAGGAACCAGGTAGGCTTTTCTTGCAAGTTGTCGTCGCTGCTTTGAAGAGGCGCAACGAATGCTTCATTTATAGGAAACGGTGCTCCGCAGGAACCAGTACTGAAGGTAAGGTGGGCCGCTGACGAATTACACCTCCTAGCCCAGGTTTTCTTCCTTCCGTTCATGGTTTACTTAATCAAAACACGGTGTTACGCCCTCGTATGTCTGGCGGATTGTTCAGCAAGGCAAAAGATATCTTCAGAAGGAACCAGGTAGGCTTTTCTTGCAAGTTGTCGTCGCTGCTTGGAAGAGGCGCAACGAATGCTTCCTATATAGGGAACGATGCTCCGCAGGAACCAGTACTGAAGGTAAGGTGGGCCGCTGACGAATTACACCTCCTAGCCCAGGCTTTCTTCCTTCCGTTCATGGTTTACTCAATCAAAACCCGGTGTTACGCCCTCGTATGTCTGGCGGCTTGTTCAGCAAGGCAAAAGATATCTTCAGAAGGAACCAGGTAGGCTTTTCTTGCAAGTTGTCGTCGCTGCTTTGAAGAGGCGCAACGAATGCTTCCTATATAGGGAACGGTGCTCCGCATAAACCAGTACTGAAGGTAAGGTGGGCCGTTGACGAATTACACCTCCTAGCCCAGGTTTTCTTCCTTCCGTTCATGGTTTACTTAATCAAAACCCGGTGTTACGCAATCGTATGTCTGGCGGCTTGTTCAGCTAGGCCAGAGATATCTTCAGAAGGAACCAGGTAGGCTTTTCTCGCAAATTGTCGTCGCCGCTTTGAAGAGGCGCAACGAATGCTTCCTTTATAGGAAACGGTGCTCCGCAGGAACCAGTTCTGAAGGTAAGGTGGGCCGCTGATGAATTACACCTCCTAGCCCAGGCTTTCTTCCTTCCGTTCATGGTTTACTTAATCAAAACCCGGTGTTATGCCCTCGTTTGTCTGGCGGCTTGTTCAGCAAGGCAAAAGATATCTTCAGAAGGAACCAGGTAGGCTTTTCTTGCAAGTTGTCGTCGCTGCTTTGAAGAGGCGCAACGAATGCTTCATTTATAGGAAACGGTGCTCCGCAGGAACCAGTACTGAAGGTAATGTGGGCCGCTGACGAATTACACCTCCTAGCCCAGGTTTTCTTCCTTCCGTTCATGGTTTACTTAATCAAAACCCGGTGTTACGCCCTCGTATGTCTGGCGGCTTGTTCAGCAAGGCAAAAGATATCTTCAGAAGGAACCAGGTAGGCTTTTCTTGCAAGTTGTCGTCGCTGCTTTGAAGAGGCGCAACGAATGCTTCATTTATAGGAAACGGTGCTCCGCAGGAACCAGTACTGAAGGTAAGGTGGGCCGCTGACGAATTACACCTCCTAGCCCAGGTTTTCTTCCTTCCGTTCATGGTTTACTTAATCAAAACCCGGTGTTACGCCCTCGTATGTCTGGCGGATTGTTCAGCAAGGCAAAAGATATCTTCAGAAGGAACCAGGTAGGCTTTTCTTGCAAGTTGTCGTCGCTGCTTTGAAGAGGCGCAACGAATGCTTCATTTATAGGAAACGGTGCTCCGCAGGAACCAGTACTGAAGGTAAGGTGGGCCGCTGACGAATTACACCTCCTAGCCCAGGTTTTCTTCCTTCCGTTCATGGTTTACTTAATCAAAACCCGGTGTTACGCCCTCGCATGTCTGGCGGCTTGTTTAGCTAGGCAAAAGTTATCTTCAGTTGCAACCAGGGAGGCTTTTCTCGCAAGTTGTCGTCGCTGCTTTGAAGAGGCGCAACGAATGCTTCCTATATAGGGAACGATGCTGCGCAGGAACCAGTACTGAAGGTAAGGTGGGCCGCTGACGAATTACACCTCCTAGCCCAGGCTTTCTTCCTTCCGTTCATGGTTTACTTAATCAAAACCCGGTGTTACGCCCTCGTATGTCTGGCGGCTTGTTCAGCAAGGCAAAAGATATCTTCAGAAGGAACCAGGTAGGCTTTTCTTGCAAGTTGTCGTCGCTGCTTGGAAGAGGCGCAACGAATGCTTCCTATATAGGGAACGATGCTCCGCAATAACCAGTACTGAAGGTAAGGTGGGCCGCTGACGAATTACACCTCCTAGCCCAGGCTTTCTTCCTTCCGTTCATGGTTTACTTAATCAAAACCCGGTGTTACGCCCTCGTATATCTGGCGGCTTGTTCAGCAAGGCAAAAGATATCTTCAGGAGGAACCAGGTAGGCCTTTCTCGCAAGTTGTCGTCGCTGCTTTGAAGAGGCGCAACGAATGCTTCCTATATAGGGAACGGTGCTCCGCAGGAACCAGTACTGAAGGTAAGGTGGGCCGCTGACGAATTACACCTCCTAGCCCAGGCTTTCCTCCTTCCGTTCATGGTTTACTTAATCAAAACCCGGTGTTACGCCCTCGTATGTCTGGCGGCTTGTTCAGCAAGGCAAAAGATATCTTCAGAAGGAACCAGGTAGGCTTTTCTCGCAAGTTGTCGTCGCTGCTTTGAAGAGGCGCAAAGAATGCTTCCTATATAGGGAACGGTGCTCCGCAGGAACCAGTACTGAAGGTAAGGTGGGCCGCTGACGAATTACACCTCCTAGCCCAGGTTTTCTTCCGTTGAGGGTCTTACTTATTCAAAACCAGGTGTTACGCCCTCGTATATCTGGCGGCTTGTTCAGCTTGGCAAAAGATATCTTCAGAAGGAACCAGGTAGGCTTTTCTCGCAAGTTGTCGTCGCTGCTTCGAAGAGGCGCAACGAATGCTTCCTCTATAGGGAACGGTGCTCCGCAGGAACCAGTACTGAAGGTAAGGTGGGCCGCTGACGAATTACACCTCCTAGCCCAGGTTTTCTTCCTTCCGTTCATTGTTTACTTAATCAAAACCCGGTGTTACGCAATCGTATGTCTGGCGGCTTGTTCAGCTAGGCAAAAGTTATCTTCAGAAGGAACCAGGTAGGCTTTTCTCGCAAGTGGTCGTCGCTGCTTTGAAGAGGCGCAACGAATGCTTCCTTTATAGGAAACGGTGCTCCGCAGGAACCAGTACTGAAGGTAAGGTGGGCCGCTGACGAATTACACCTCCTAGCCCAGGTTTTGTTCCTTCCGTTCATGGTATACTTAATCAAAACCCGGTGTTACGCCCTCGTATGTCTTACGGCTTGTTCAGCTAGGCAAAAGTTATCTTAGGCAGGAACCAGGTAGGCTTTTCTCGCAAGTTGTCGTCGCTGCTTTGAAGAGGCGCAACGAATGCTTCCTTTATAGGAAACGGTGCTCCGCAGGAACCAGTACTGAAGGTAGCGTGGGCCGCTGACGAATTGCACCTCCTAGCCCAGGTTTTCTTCCTTCCGTTCATGGTTTACTTAATCAAAACCCGGTGTTACGCCCTCGTGTATCTGGCGGCTTGTTCAGCTAGGCAAAAGATATCTTCAGAAGGAACCAGGTAGGCTTTTCTCGCAAATTGTCGTCGCCGCTTTGAAGATGCGCAACGAATGCTTCCTTTATAGGAAACGGTGCTCCGCAGGAACCAGTACTGAAGGTAAGGTGGGCCGCTGACGAATTACACCTCCTAGCCCAGGCTTTCTTCCTTCCGTTCATGGTTTACTTAATCAAAACCCGGTGTTACGCCCTCGTATATCTGGCGGCTTGTTCAGCAAGGCAAAAGATATCTTCAGAAGGAACCAGGTAGGCCTTTCTCGCAAGTTGTCGTCGCTGCTTTGAAGAGGCGCAACGAATGCTTCCTATATAGGGAACGGTGCTCCGCAGGAACCAGTACTGAAGGTAAGGTGGGCCGCTGACGAATTACACCACCTAGCCCAGGCTTTCCTCCTTCCGTTCATGGTTTACTTAATCAAAACCCGGTTTTACGCCCTCGTATGTCTGGCGGCTTGTTCAGCAAGGCAAAAGATATCTTCAGAAGGAACCAGGTAGGCTTTTCTCGCAAGTTGTCGTCGCTGCTTTGAAGAGGCGCAAAGAATGCTTCCTATATAGGGAACGGTGCTCCGCAGGAACCAGTACTGAAGGTAAGGTGGGCCGCTGACGAATTACACCTCCTACCCCAGGTTTTCTTCCGTTGATGGTCTTACTTATTCAAAACCAGGTGTTACGCCCTCGTATATCTGGCGGCTTGTTCAGCTTGGCAAAAGATATCTTCAGAAGGAACCAGGTAGGCTTTTCTCGCAAGTTGTCGTCGCTGCTTCGAAGAGGCGCAACGAATGCTTCCTCTATAGGGAACGGTGCTCCGCAGGAACCAGTACTGAAGGTAAGGTGGGCCGCTGACAAATTACACCTCCTAGCCCAGGTTTTCTTCCTTCCGTTCATGGTTTACTTAATCAAAACCCGGTGTTACGCCCTCGTATGTCTGGCGGATTGTTCAGCAAGGCAAAAGATATCTTCAGAAGGAACCAGGTAGGCTTTTCTTGCAAGTTGTCGTCGCTGCTTTGAAGAGGCGCAACGAATGCTTCATTTATAGGAAACGGTGCTCCGCAGGAACCAGTACCAGGAACCAGGTAAGGTGGGCCGCTGACGAATTACACCTCCTAGCCCAGGTTTTCTTCCTTCCGTTCATGGTTTACATAATCAAAACCCGGTGTTACGCCCTCGTGTCTGGCGGCTTGTTCAGCAAGGCAAAAGATATCTTCAGAAGGAACCAGGTAGGCTTTTCTTGCAAGTTGTCGTCGCTGCTTTGAAGAGGCGCAACGAATGCTTCCTATATAGGGAACGGTGCTCCGCATAAACCAGTACTGAAGGTAAGGTGGGCCGCTGACGAATTACACCTCCTAGCCCAGGTTTTCTTCCTTCCGTTCATGATTTACTTAATCAAAACCCGGAGTTACGCCCTCGTATGTCTGGCGGCTTGTTCAGCTAGGCAAACGTTATCTTCAGAAGGAACCAGGTAGGCTTTTCTCGCAAGTTGTCGTCGCTGCTTTGAAGAGGCGCAAAGAATGCTTCCTATATAGGGAACGGTGCTCCGCAGAAAACAGTACTGAAGGTAAGGTGGGCCGCTGACGAATTACACCTCCTAGCCCAGGTTTTCTTCCGTTGATGGTCTTACTTATTCAAAACCAGGTGTTACGCCCTCGTATATCTGGCGGCTTGTTCAGCTTGGCAAAAGATATCTTCAGAAGGAACCAGGTAGGCCTTTCTCGCAAGTTGTCGCGTCTTTGAAGAGGCGCAACGAATGCTTCCTCTATAGGGAACGGTGCTCCGCAGGAACCAGTACTGAAGGTAAGGTGGGCCGCTGACGAATTACACCTCCTAGCCCAGGTTTTCTTCCTTCCGTTCATTGTTTACTTAATCAAAACCCGGTGTTACGCAATCGTATGTCTGGCGGCTTGTTCAGCTAGGCAAAAGTTATCTTCAGAAGGAACCAGGTAGGCTTTTCTCGCAAGTGGTCGTCGCTGCTTTGAAGAGGCGCAACGAATGCTTCCTTTATAGGAAACGGTGCTCCGCAGGAACCAGTACAGAAGGTAAGGTGGGCCGCTGACGAATTACACCTTCTAGCCCAGGTTTTCTTCCTTCCGTTCATGGTTTACTTAATCAAAACCCGGTGTTACGCCCTCGTATGTCTTACGGCTTGTTCAGCTAGGCAAAAGTTATCTTAGGAAGGAACCAGGTAGGCTTTTCTCGCAAGTTGTCGTCGCTGCTTTGAAGAGGCGCAACGAATGCTTCCTTTATAGGAAACGGTGCTCCGCACGAACCAGTACTGAAGGTAAGGTGGGCCGCTGACGAATTGCACCTTTTAGCCCAGGTTTTCTTCCTTCCGTTCATGGTTTACTTAATCAATACCCGGTGTTACGCCCTCGTATGTCTGGCGGCTTGTTCAGCAAGGCAAAAGATATCTTCAGAAGGAACCAGGTAGGCTTTTCTTGCAAGTTGTCGTCGCTGCTTTGAAGAGGCCCAACGAATGCTTCATTTATAGGAAACGGTGCTCCGCAGGAACCAGTACTGAAGGTAAGGTGGGCCGCTGACGAATTACACCTCCTAGCCCAGGTTTTCTTCCTTCCGTTCATGGTTTACTTAATCAAAACCCGGTGTTACGCCCTCGTATGTCTGGCGGATTGTTCAGCAAGGCAAAAGATATCTTCAGAAGGAACCAGGTAGGCTTTTCTTGCAAGTTGTCGTCGCTGCTTTGAAGAGGCGCAACGAATGCTTCATTTATAGGAAACGGTGCTCCGCAGGAACCAGTACTGAAGGTAAGGTGGGCCGCGGACGAATTACACCTCCTAGCCCAGGTTTTCTTCCTTCCGTTCATGGTTTACTTAATCAAAACCCGGTGTTACGAGCTCGCATGTCTGGCGGCTTGTTTACCTAGGCAAAAGTTATCTTCAGAAGCAACCAGGGAGGCTTTTCTCGCAAGCTGTCGTCGCTGCTATGAAGAGGCGCCACGAATGCTTCCTATATAGGGAACGGTGCTCCGCAGGAACCAGTCCTGAGGGTAAGGTGGGCCGCTGACGAATTACACCTCCTAGCCCAGGTTTTCTTCCTTCCATTCATTGTTTACTTAATCAAAACCCGGTGTTGCGCCCTCGTATGTCTGGCGGCTTGTTCAGCTAGGCAAACGTTATCTTCAGAAGGAACCAGGTAGGTTTTTTTCGCAAGTTGTCGTAGCTGCTTTGAAGAGGCGCAAGGAATGCTTCATTTATAGGAAACGGTGCTCCGCAGGAACCAGTACAGAAGGTAAGGTGGGCCGCTGACGAATTACACCTCCTAGCCCAGGCTTTCTTCCTTCCGTTCATGGTTTACTTAATCAAAACCCGGTGTTACGCCCTCGTATATCTGGCGGCTTGTTCAGCTTGGCAAAAGATATCTTCAGAAGGAACCAGGTAGGCTTTTCTCGCAAGTTGTCGTCGCTGCTTCGAAGAGGCGCAACGAATGCTTCCTCTATAGGGAACGGTGCTCCGCAGGAACCAGTACTGAAGGTAAGGTGGGCCGCTGACGAATTACACCTCCTAGCCCAGGTTTTCTTCCTTCCGTTCATGGTTTACTTAATCAAAACCCGGTGTTACGCCCTCGTATGTCTGGCGGCTTGTTCAGCAAGGCAAAAGATATCTTCAGAAGGAACCAGGTAGGCTTTTCTTGCAAGTTGTCGTCGCTGCTTTGAAGAGGCGCAACGAATGCTTCATTTATAGGAAACGGTGCTCCGCAGGAACCAGTACTGAAGGTAAGGTGGGCCGCTGACGAATTACACCTAGCCCAGGTTTTCTTCCTTCCGTTCATGGTTTACTTAATCAAAACCCGGTGTTACGAGCTCGCATTTCTGGCGGCTTGTTTACCTAGGCAAAAGTTATCTTCAAAAGCAACCAGGGAGGCTTTTCTCGCAAGTTGTCGTCGCTGCTTTGAAGAGGCGCCACGAATGCTTCCTATATAGGGAACGGTGCTCCGCAGGAACCAGTACTGAAGGTAAGGTGGGCCGCTGACGAATTACACCTCCTAGCCCAGGTTTTCTTCCTTCCGTTCATTGTTTACTTAATCAAAACCCGGTGTTGCGCCCTCGTATGTCTGGCGGCTTGTTCAGCTAGGCAAACGTTATCTTCAGAAGGAACCAGGTAGGTTTTTTTCGCAAGTTGTCGTCGCTGCTTTGAAGAGGCGCAAGGAATGCTTCATTTATAGGAAACAGTGCTCCGCAGGAACCAGTGCTGAAGGTAAGGTGGGCCGCTGACGAATTACACCTCCTAGCCCAAGTTTTCTTCCTTTCGTTCACTGTTTACTTAATCAAAATCCGGTGTTGCGCCCTCGTATGTCTGGCCGCTTGTTCAGCTAGGCAAAAGATATCTTCAGAAGGAACCAGGTAGGCTTTTCTTGCAAGTTGTCGTCGCTGCTTGGAAGAGGCGCAACGAATTCTTCCTATATAGGGAACGATGCTCCGCAGGAACCAGTACTGAAGGTAAGGTGGGCCGCTGACGAATTACACCTCCTAGCCCAGCTTTCTTCCTTCCGTTCATGGTTTACTTAATCAAAACCCGGTGTTACGCCCTCGTATGTCTGGCGGCTTGTTCAGCAAGGCAAAAGATATCTTCAGAAGGAACCAGGTAGGCTTTTCTTGCAAGTTGTCGTCGCTGCTTGGAAGAGGCGCAACGAATGCTTCCTATATAGGGAACGATGCTCCGCAATAACCAGTACTGAAGGTAAGGTGGGCCGCTGACGAATTACACCTCCTAGCCCAGGCTTTCTTCCTTCCGTTCATGGTTTACTTAATCAAAACCCGGTGTTACGCCCTCGTATATCTGGCGGCTTGTTCAGCAAGGCAAAATATATCTTCAGAAGGAACCAGGTAGGCCTTTCTCGCAAGTTGTCGTCGCTGCTTTGAAGAGGCGCAACGAATGCTTCCTATATAGGGAACGGTGCTCCGCAGGAACCAGTACTGAAGGTAAGGTGGGCCGCTGACGAATTACACCTCCTAGCCCAGGTTTTCTTCCGTTGATGGTCTTACTTATCAAAACCAGGTGTTACGCCCTCATATATCTGGCGGCTTGTTCAGCTTGGCAAAAGATATCTTCAGAAGGAACCAGGTAGGCTTTTCTCGCAAGTTGTCGTCGCTGCTTCGAAGAGGCGCAACGAATGCTTCCTCTATAGGGAACGGTGCTCCGCAGGAACCAGTACTGAAGGTAAGGTGGGCCGCTGACGAATTACACCTCCTAGCCTAGGTTTTCTTCCTTCCGTTCATTGTTTACTTAATCAAAACCCGGTGTTACGCAATCGTATGTCTGGCGGCTTGTTCAGCAAGGCAAAAGATATCTTCAGAAGGAACCAGGTAGGCTTTTCTTGCAAGTTGTCGTCGCTGCTTTGAAGAGGCGCAACGAATGCTTCCTATATAGGGAACGGTGCTCCGCATAAACCAGTACTGAAGGTAAGGTGGGCCGTTGACGAATTACACCTCCTAGCCCAGGTTTTCTTCCTTCCGTTCATGGTTTACTTAATCAAAACCCGGTGTTACGCCCTCGTTTGTCTGGCGGCTTGTTCAGCAAGGCAAAAGATATCTTCAGAAGGAACCAGGTAAGCTTTTCTTGCAAGTTGTCGTCGCTGCTTTGAAGAGGCGCAACGAATGCTTCATTTATAGGAAACGGTGCTCCGCAGGAACCAGTACTGAAGATAATGTGGGCCGCTGACGAATTACACCTCCTAGCCCAGGCTTTCTTCCTTCCGTTCATGGTTTACTTTATCAAAACCCGGTGTTACGCCCTCGTATGTCTGGCGGCTTGTTCAGCAAGGCAAAAGATATCTTCAGAAGGAACCAGGTAGGCTTTTCTTGCAAGTTGTCGTCGCTGCTTTGAAGAGGCGCAACGAATGCTTCCTATATAGGGAACGGTGCTCCGCAGGAACCAGTACTGAAGGTAAGGTGGGCCGTTGACGAATTACACCTCCTAGCCCAGGTTTTCTTCCGTTGATGGTCTTACTTATTCAAAACCAGGTGTTACGCCCTCATATATCTGGCGGCTTGTTCAGCTTGGCAAAAGATATCTTCAGAAGGAACCAGGTAGGCTTTTCTTGCAAGTTGTCGTCGCTGCTTGGAAGAGGCGCAACGAATGCTTCCTATATAGGGAACGATGCTCCGCAATAACCAGTACTGAAGGTAAGGTGGGCCGCTGACGAATTACACCTCCTAGCCCAGGCTTTCTTCCTTCCGTTCATGGTTTACTTAATCAAAACCCGGTGTTACGCAATCGTATGTCTGGCTGCTTGTTCAGCTAGGCCAGAGATATCTTCAGAAGGAACCAGGTAGGCTTTTCTCGCAAATTGTCGTCGCCGCTTTGAAGAGGCGCAACGAATGCTTCCTTTATAGGAAACGGTGCTCCGCAGGAACCAGTACTGAAGGTAAGGTGGGCCGCTGATGAATTACACCTCCTAGCCCAGGCTTTCTTCCTTCCGTTCATGGTTTACTTAATCAAAACCCGGTGTTACGCCCTCGTTTGTCTGGCGGCTTGTTCAGCAAGGCAAAAGATATCTTCAGAAGGAACCAGGTAAGCTTTTCTTGCAAGTTGTCGTCGCTGCTTTGAAGAGGCGCAACGAATGCTTCATTTATAGGAAACGGTGCTCCGCAGGAACCAGTACTGAAGATAATGTGGGCCGCTGACGAATTACACCTCCTAGCCCAGGCTTTCTTCCTTCCGTTCATGGTTTACTTTATCAAAACCCGGTGTTACGCCCTCGTATGTCTGGCGGCTTGTTCAGCAAGGCAAAAGATATCTTCAGAAGGAACCAGGTAGGCTTTTCTTGCAAGTTGTCGTCGCTGCTTTGAAGAGGCGCAACGAATGCTTCCTATATAGGGAACGGTGCTCCGCATAAACCAGTACTGAAGGTAAGGTGGGCCGTTGACGAATTACACCTCCTAGCCCAGGTTTTCTTCCTTCCGTTCATGGTTTACTTAATCAAAACCCGGTGTTACGCCCTCGTATATCTGGCGGCTTGTTCAGCTAGGCAAAAGATATCTTCAGAAGGAACCAGGTAGGCTTTTCTCGCAAATTGTCGTCGCCGCTTTGAAGAGGCGCAACGAATGCTTCCTTTATAGGAAACGGTGCTCCGCAGGAACCTATACTGAAGGTAAGGTGGGCCGCTGAAGAATTACATCTCCTAGCCCAGGCTTTCTTCCTTCCGTTCATGGTTTACTTAATCAAAACCCGGTGTTACGCCCTCGTTTGTCTGGCGGCTTGTTCAGCAAGGCAAAAGATATCTTCAGAAGGAACCAGGTAGGCTTTTCTTGCAAGTTGTCGTCGCTGCTTTGAAGAGGCGCAACGAATGCTTCATTTAAAGGAAACGGTGCTCCGCAGGAACCAGTACTGAAGGTAATGTGGGCCGCTGACGAATTACACCTCCTAGCCCAGGTTTTCTTCCTTCCGTTCATGGTTTACCTAATCAAAACCCGGTGTTACGCCCTCGTATGTCTGGCGGCTTGTTCAGCAAGGCAAAAGATATCTTCAGAAGGAACCAGGTAGGCTTTTCTTGCAAGTTGTCGTCGCTGCTTTGAAGAGGCGCAACGAATGCTTCATTTATAGGAAACGGTGCTCCGCAGGAACCAGTACTGAAGGTAAGGTGGGCCGCTGACGAATTACACCTCCTAGCCCAGGTTTTCTTCCTTCCGTTCATGGTTTACTTAATCAAAACACGGTGTTACGCCCTCGTATGTCTGGCGGATTGTTCAGCAAGGCAAAAGATATCTTCAGAAGGAACCAGGTAGGCTTTTCTTGCAAGTTGTCGTCGCTGCTTGGAAGAGGCGCAACGAATGCTTCCTATATAGGGAACGATGCTCCGCAGGAACCAGTACTGAAGGTAAGGTGGGCCGCTGACGAATTACACCTCCTAGCCCAGGCTTTCTTCCTTCCGTTCATGGTTTACTCAATCAAAACCCGGTGTTACGCCCTCGTATGTCTGGCGGCTTGTTCAGCAAGGCAAAAGATATCTTCAGAAGGAACCAGGTAGGCTTTTCTTGCAAGTTGTCGTCGCTGCTTTGAAGAGGCGCAACGAATGCTTCCTATATAGGGAACGGTGCTCCGCATAAACCAGTACTGAAGGTAAGGTGGGCCGTTGACGAATTACACCTCCTAGCCCTGGTTTTCTTCCTTCCGTTCATGGTTTACTTAATCAAAACCCGGTGTTACGCAATCGTATGTCTGGCGGCTTGTTCAGCTAGGCCAGAGATATCTTCAGAAGGAACCAGGTAGGCTTTTCTCGCAAATTGTCGTCGCCGCTTTGAAGAGGCGCAACGAATGCTTCCTTTATAGGAAACGGTGCTCCGCAGGAACCAGTTCTGAAGGTAAGGTGGGCCGCTGATGAATTACACCTCCTAGCCCAGGCTTTCTTCCTTCCGTTCATGGTTTACTTAATCAAAACCCGGTGTTATGCCCTCGTTTGTCTGGCGGCTTGTTCAGCAAGGCAAAAGATATCTTCAGAAGGAACCAGGTAGGCTTTTCTTGCAAGTTGTCGTCGCTGCTTTGAAGAGGCGCAACGAATGCTTCATTTATAGGAAACGGTGCTCCGCAGGAACCAGTACTGAAGGTAATGTGGGCCGCTGACGAATTACACCTCCTAGCCCAGGTTTTCTTCCTTCCGTTCATGGTTTACTTAATCAAAACCCGGTGTTACGCCCTCGTATGTCTGGCGGCTTGTTCAGCAAGGCAAAAGATATCTTCAGAAGGAACCAGGTAGGCTTTTCTTGCAAGTTGTCGTCGCTGCTTTGAAGAGGCGCAACGAATGCTTCATTTATAGGAAACGGTGCTCCGCAGGAACCAGTACTGAAGGTAAGGTGGGCCGCTGACGAATTACACCTCCTAGCCCAGGTTTTCTTCCTTCCGTTCATGGTTTACTTAATCAAAACCCGGTGTTACGCCCTCGTATGTCTGGCGGATTGTTCAGCAAGGCAAAAGATATCTTCAGAAGGAACCAGGTAGGCTTTTCTTGCAAGTTGTCGTCGCTGCTTTGAAGAGGCGCAACGAATGCTTCATTTATAGGAAACGGTGCTCCGCAGGAACCAGTACTGAAGGTAAGGTGGGCCGCTGACGAATTACACCTCCTAGCCCAGGTTTTCTTCCTTCCGTTCATGGTTTACTTAATCAAAACCCGGTGTTACGCCCTCGCATGTCTGGCGGCTTGTTTAGCTAGGCAAAAGTTATCTTCAGTTGCAACCAGGGAGGCTTTTCTCGCAAGTTGTCGTCGCTGCTTTGAAGAGGCGCAACGAATGCTTCCTATATAGGGAACGATGCTGCGCAGGAACCAGTACTGAAGGTAAGGTGGGCCGCTGACGAATTACACCTCCTAGCCCAGGTTTTCTTCCTTCCGTTCATGGTTTACTTAATCAAAACCCGGTGTTACGCCCTCGTATGTCTGGCGGCTTGTTCAGCAAGGCAAAAGATATCTTCAGAAGGAACCAGGTAGGCTTTTCTCGCAAGTTGTCGTCGCTGCTTTGAAGAGGCGCAAAGAATGCTTCCTATATAGGGAACGGTGCTCCGCAGGAACCAGTACTGAAGGTAAGGTGGGCCGCTGACGAATTACACCTCCTAGCCCAGGTTTTCTTCCGTTGAGGGTCTTACTTATTCAAAACCAGGTGTTACGCCCTCGTATATCTGGCGGCTTGTTCAGCTTGGCAAAAGATATCTTCAGAAGGAACCAGGTAGGCTTTTCTCGCAAGTTGTCGTCGCTGCTTCGAAGAGGCGCAACGAATGCTTCCTCTATAGGGAACGGTGCTCCGCAGGAACCAGTACTGAAGGTAAGGTGGGCCGCTGACGAATTACACCTCCTAGCCCAGGTTTTCTTCCTTCCGTTCATTGTTTACTTAATCAAAACCCGGTGTTACGCAATCGTATGTCTGGCGGCTTGTTCAGCTAGGCAAAAGTTATCTTCAGAAGGAACCAGGTAGGCTTTTCTCGCAAGTGGTCGTCGCTGCTTTGAAGAGGCGCAACGAATGCTTCCTTTATAGGAAACGGTGCTCCGCAGGAACCAGTACTGAAGGTAAGGTGGGCCGCTGACGAATTACACCTCCTAGCCCAGGTTTTGTTCCTTCCGTTCATGGTATACTTAATCAAAACCCGGTGTTACGCCCTCGTATGTCTTACGGCTTGTTCAGCTAGGCAAAAGTTATCTTAGGCAGGAACCAGGTAGGCTTTTCTCGCAAGTTGTCGTCGCTGCTTTGAAGAGGCGCAACGAATGCTTCCTTTATAGGAAACGGTGCTCCGCAGGAACCAGTACTGAAGGTAGCGTGGGCCGCTGACGAATTGCACCTCCTAGCCCAGGTTTTCTTCCTTCCGTTCATGGTTTACTTAATCAAAACCCGGTGTTACGCCCTCGTGTATCTGGCGGCTTGTTCAGCTAGGCAAAAGATATCTTCAGAAGGAACCAGGTAGGCTTTTCTCGCAAATTGTCGTCGCCGCTTTGAAGATGCGCAACGAATGCTTCCTTTATAGGAAACGGTGCTCCGCAGGAACCAGTACTGAAGGTAAGGTGGGCCGCTGACGAATTACACCTCCTAGCCCAGGCTTTCTTCCTTCCGTTCATGGTTTACTTAATCAAAACCCGGTGTTACGCCCTCGTATATCTGGCGGCTTGTTCAGCAAGGCAAAAGATATCTTCAGAAGGAACCAGGTAGGCCTTTCTCGCAAGTTGTCGTCGCTGCTTTGAAGAGGCGCAACGAATGCTTCCTATATAGGGAACGGTGCTCCGCAGGAACCAGTACTGAAGGTAAGGTGGGCCGCTGACGAATTACACCACCTAGCCCAGGCTTTCCTCCTTCCGTTCATGGTTTACTTAATCAAAACCCGGTTTTACGCCCTCGTATGTCTGGCGGCTTGTTCAGCAAGGCAAAAGATATCTTCAGAAGGAACCAGGTAGGCTTTTCTCGCAAGTTGTCGTCGCTGCTTTGAAGAGGCGCAAAGAATGCTTCCTATATAGGGAACGGTGCTCCGCAGGAACCAGTACTGAAGGTAAGGTGGGCCGCTGACGAATTACACCTCCTACCCCAGGTTTTCTTCCGTTGATGGTCTTACTTATTCAAAACCAGGTGTTACGCCCTCGTATATCTGGCGGCTTGTTCAGCTTGGCAAAAGATATCTTCAGAAGGAACCAGGTAGGCTTTTCTCGCAAGTTGTCGTCGCTGCTTCGAAGAGGCGCAACGAATGCTTCCTCTATAGGGAACGGTGCTCCGCAGGAACCAGTACTGAAGGTAAGGTGGGCCGCTGACGAATTACACCTCCTAGCCCAGGTTTTCTTCCTTCCGTTCATGGTTTACTTAATCAAAACCCGGTGTTACGCCCTCGTATGTCTGGCGGATTGTTCAGCAAGGCAAAAGATATCTTCAGAAGGAACCAGGTAGGCTTTTCTTGCAAGTTGTCGTCGCTGCTTTGAAGAGGCGCAACGAATGCTTCATTTATAGGAAACGGTGCTCCGCAGGAACCAGTACCAGGAACCAGGTAAGGTGGGCCGCTGACGAATTACACCTCCTAGCCCAGGTTTTCTTCCTTCCGTTCATGGTTTACTTAATCAAAACCCGGTGTTACGCCCTCGTGTCTGGCGGCTTGTTCAGCAAGGCAAAAGATATCTTCAGAAGGAACCAGGTAGGCTTTTCTTGCAAGTTGTCGTCGCTGCTTTGAAGAGGCGCAACGAATGCTTCCTATATAGGGAACGGTGCTCCGCATAAACCAGTACTGAAGGTAAGGTGGGCCGCTGACGAATTACACCTCCTAGCCCAGGTTTTCTTCCTTCCGTTCATGATTTACTTAATCAAAACCCGGAGTTACGCCCTCGTATGTCTGGCGGCTTGTTCAGCTAGGCAAACGTTATCTTCAGAAGGAACCAGGTAGGCTTTTCTCGCAAGTTGTCGTCGCTGCTTTGAAGAGGCGCAAAGAATGCTTCCTATATAGGGAACGGTGCTCCGCAGAAAACAGTACTGAAGGTAAGGTGGGCCGCTGACGAATTACACCTCCTAGCCCAGGTTTTCTTCCTTCCGTTCATGATTTACTTAATCAAAACCCGGAGTTACGCCCTCGTATGTCTGGCGGCTTGTTCAGCTAGGCAAACGTTATCTTCAGAAGGAACCAGGTAGGCCTTTCTCGCAAGTTGTCGCGTCTTTGAAGAGGCGCAACGAATGCTTCCTCTATAGGGAACGGTGCTCCGCAGGAACCAGTACTGAAGGTAAGGTGGGCCGCTGACGAATTACACCTCCTAGCCCAGGTTTTCTTCCTTCCGTTCATTGTTTACTTAATCAAAACCCGGTGTTACGCAATCGTATGTCTGGCGGCTTGTTCAGCTAGGCAAAAGTTATCTTCAGAAGGAACCAGGTAGGCTTTTCTCGCAAGTGGTCGTCGCTGCTTTGAAGAGGCGCAACGAATGCTTCCTTTATAGGAAACGGTGCTCCGCAGGAACCAGTACAGAAGGTAAGGTGGGCCGCTGACGAATTACACCTTCTAGCCCAGGTTTTCTTCCTTCCGTTCATGGTTTACTTAATCAAAACCCGGTGTTACGCCCTCGTATGTCTTACGGCTTGTTCAGCTAGGCAAAAGTTATCTTAGGAAGGAACCAGGTAGGCTTTTCTCGCAAGTTGTCGTCGCTGCTTTGAAGAGGCGCAACGAATGCTTCCTTTATAGGAAACGGTGCTCCGCACGAACCAGTACTGAAGGTAAGGTGGGCCGCTGACGAATTGCACCTCCTAGCCCAGGTTTTCTTCCTTCCGTTCATGGTTTACTTAATCAATACCCGGTGTTACGCCCTCGTATGTCTGGCGGCTTGTTCAGCAAGGCAAAAGATATCTTCAGAAGGAACCAGGTAGGCTTTTCTTGCAAGTTGTCGTCGCTGCTTTGAAGAGGCCCAACGAATGCTTCATTTATAGGAAACGGTGCTCCGCAGGAACCAGTACTGAAGGTAAGGTGGGCCGCTGACGAATTACACCTCCTAGCCCAGGTTTTCTTCCTTCCGTTCATGGTTTACTTAATCAAAACCCGGTGTTACGCCCTCGTATGTCTGGCGGATTGTTCAGCAAGGCAAAAGATATCTTCAGAAGGAACCAGGTAGGCTTTTCTTGCAAGTTGTCGTCGCTGCTTTGAAGAGGCGCAATGAATGCTTCATTTATAGGAAACGGTGCTCCGCAGGAACCAGTACTGAAGGTAAGGTGGGCCGCGGACGAATTACACCTCCTAGCCCAGGTTTTCTTCCTTCCGTTCATGGTTTACTTAATCAAAACCCGGTGTTACGAGCTCGCATGTCTGGCGGCTTGTTTACCTAGGCAAAAGTTATCTTCAGAAGCAACCAGGGAGGCTTTTCTCGCAAGCTGTCGTCGCTGCTATGAAGAGGCGCCACGAATGCTTCCTATATAGGGAACGGTGCTCCGCAGGAACCAGTCCTGAGGGTAAGGTGGCCGCTGACGAATTACACCTCCTAGCCCAGGTTTTCTTCCTTCCATTCATTGTTTACTTAATCAAAACCCGGTGTTGCGCCCTCGTATGTCTGGCGGCTTGTTCAGCTAGGCAAACGTTATCTTCAGAAGGAACCAGGTAGGTTTTTTTCGCAAGTTGTCGTAGCTGCTTTGAAGAGGCGCAAGGAATGCTTCATTTATAGGAAACGGTGCTCCGCAGGAACCAGTACAGAAGGTAAGGTGGGCCGCTGACGAATTACACCTCCTAGCCCAGGCTTTCTTCCTTCCGTTCATGGTTTACTTAATCAAAACCCGGTGTTACGCCCTCGTATATCTGGCGGCTTGTTCAGCTTGGCAAAAGATATCTTCAGAAGGAACCAGGTAGGCTTTTCTCGCAAGTTGTCGTCGCTGCTTCGAAGAGGCGCAACGAATGCTTCCTCTATAGGGAACGGTGCTCCGCAGGAACCAGTACTGAAGGTAAGGTGGGCCGCTGACGAATTACACCTCCTAGCCCAGGTTTTCTTCCTTCCGTTCATGGTTTACTTAATCAAAACCCGGTGTTACGCCCTCGTATGTCTGGCGGCTTGTTCAGCAAGGCAAAAGATATCTTCAGAAGGAACCAGGTAGGCTTTTCTTGCAAGTTGTCGTCGCTGCTTTGAAGAGGCGCAACGAATGCTTCATTTATAGGAAACGGTGCTCCGCAGGAACCAGTACTGAAGGTAAGGTGGGCCGCTGACGAATTACACCTAGCCCAGGTTTTCTTCCTTCCGTTCATGGTTTACTTAATCAAAACCCGGTGTTACGAGCTCGCATTTCTGGCGGCTTGTTTACCTAGGCAAAAGTTATCTTCAAAAGCAACCAGGGAGGCTTTTCTCGCAAGTTGTCGTCGCTGCTTTGAAGAGGCGCCACGAATGCTTCCTATATAGGGAACGGTGCTCCGCAGGAACCAGTACTGAAGGTAAGGTGGGCCGCTGACGAATTACACCTCCTAGCCCAGGTTTTCTTCCTTCCGTTCATTGTTTACTTAATCAAAACCCGGTGTTGCGCCCTCGTATGTCTGGCGGCTTGTTCAGCTAGGCAAACGTTATCTTCAGAAGGAACCAGGTAGGTTTTTTTCGCAAGTTGTCGTCGCTGCTTTGAAGAGGCGCAAGGAATGCTTCATTTATAGGAAACAGTGCTCCGCAGGAACCAGTGCTGAAGGTAAGGTGGGCCGCTGACGAATTACACCTCCTAGCCCAAGTTTTCTTCCTTTCGTTCACTGTTTACTTAATCAAAATCCGGTGTTGCGCCCTCGTATGTCTGGCCGCTTGCTCAGCTAGGCAAAAGATATCTTCAGAAGGAACCAGGTAGGCTTTTCTTGCAAGTTGTCGTCGCTGCTTGGAAGAGGCGCAACGAATTCTTCCTATATAGGGAACGATGCTCCGCAGGAACCAGTACTGAAGGTAAGGTGGGCCGCTGACGAATTACACCTCCTAGCCCAGCTTTCTTCCTTCCGTTCATGGTTTACTTAATCAAAACCCGGTGTTACGCCCTCGTATGTCTGGCGGCTTGTTCAGCAAAGCAAAAGATATCTTCAGAAGGAACCAGGTAGGCTTTTCTTGCAAGTTGTCGTCGCTGCTTGGAAGAGGCGCAACGAATGCTTCCTATATAGGGAACGATGCTCCGCAATAACCAGTACTGAAGGTAAGGTGGGCCGCTGACGAATTACACCTCCTAGCCCAGGCTTTCTTCCTTCCGTTCATGGTTTACTTAATCAAAACCCGGTGTTACGCCCTCGTATATCTGGCGGCTTGTTCAGCAAGGCAAAATATATCTTCAGAAGGAACCAGGTAGGCCTTTCTCGCAATTTTTCCTCCCTGCTTTGAAGAGGCGCAACGAATGCTTCCTATATAGGGAACGGTGCTCCGCAGGAACCAGTACTGAAGGTAAGGTGGGCCGCTGACGAATTACACCTCCTAGCCCAGGTTTTCTTCCGTTGATGGTCTTACTTATTCAAAACCAGGTGTTACGCCCTCATATATCTGGCGGCTTGTTCAGCTTGGCAAAAGATATCTTCAGAAGGAACCAGGTAGGCTTTTCTCGCAAGTTGTCGTCGCTGCTTCGAAGAGGCGCAACGAATGCTTCCTCTATAGGGAACGGTGCTCCGCAGGAACCAGTACTGAAGGTAAGGTGGGCCGCTGACGAATTACACCTCCTAGCCTAGGTTTTCTTCCTTCCGTTCATTGTTTACTTAATCAAAACCCGGTGTTACGCAATCGTATGTCTGGCGGCTTGTTCAGCAAGGCAAAAGATATCTTCAGAAGGAACCAGGTAGGCTTTTCTTGCAAGTTGTCGTCGCTGCTTTGAAGGGGCGCAACGAATGCTTCATTTATAGGAAACGGTGCTCCGCAGGAACCAGTACTGAAGGTAAGGTGGGCCGCTGACGAATTACACCTCCTAGCCCAGGTTTTCTTCCTTCCGTTCATGGTTTACTTAATCAAAACCCGGTGTTACGCCCTCGTATGTCTGGCGGATTGTTCAGCAAGGCAAAAGATATCTTCAGAAGGAACCAGGTAGGCTTTTCTTGCAAGTTGTCGTCGCTGCTTTGAAGAGGCGCAACGAATGCTTCATTTATAGGAAACGGTGCTCCGCAGGAACCAGTACTGAAGGTAAGGTGGGCCGCTGACGAATTACACCTCCTAGCCCAGGTTTTCTTCCTTCCGTTCATGGTTTACTTAATCAAAACCCGGTGTTACGCCCTCGTATATCTGGCGGCTTGTTCAGCTTGGCAAAAGATATCTTCAGAAGGAACCAGGTAGGCTTTTCTCGCAAGTTGTCGTCGCTGCTTCGAAGAGGCGCAACGAATGCTTCCTCTATAGGGAACGGTGCTCCGCAGGAACCAGTACTGAAGGTAAGGTGGGCCGCTGACGAATTACACCTCCTAGCCCAGGTTTTCTTCCTTCCGTTCATGGTTTACTTAATCAAAACCCGGTGTTACGCCCTCGTATGTCTGGCGGCATGTTCAGCAAGGCAAAAGTTATCTTCAAAAGCAACCAGGGAGGCTTTTCTCGCAAGTTGCCGTCGCTGCTTTGAAGAGGCGCCACGAATGCTTCCTATATAGGGAACGGTGCTCCGCAGGAACCAGTACTGAAGGTAAGGTGGGCCGCTGACGAATTACACCTCCTAGCCCAGGTTTTCTTCCTTCCGTTCATTGTTTACTTAATCAAAACCCGGTGTTGCGCCCTCGTATGTCTGGCGGCTTGTTCAGCTAGGCAAACGTTATCTTCAGAAGGAACCAGGTAGGTTTTTTTCGCAAGTTGTCGTCGCTGCTTTGAAGAGGCGCAAGGAATGCTTCATTTATAGGAAACAGTGCTCCGCAGGAACCAGTGCTGAAGGTAATGTGGGCCGCTGACGAATTACACCTCCTAGCCCAAGTTTTCTTCCTTCCGTTCACTGTTTACTTAATCAAAATCCGGTGTTGCGCCCTCGTATGTCTGGCCGCTTGTTCAGCTAGGCAAAAGATATCTTCAGAAGGAACCAGGTAGGCTTTTCTTGCAAGTTGTCGTCGCTGCTTGGAAGAGGCGCAACGAATTCTTCCTATATAGGGAACGATGCTCCGCAGGAACCAGTACTGAAGGTAAGGTGGGCCGCTGACGAATTACACCTCCTAGCCCAGCTTTCTTCCTTCCGTTTATGGTTTACTTAATCAAAACCCGGTGTTACGCCCTCGTATGTCTGGCGGCTTGTTCAGCAAGGCAAAAGATATCTTCAGAAGGAACCAGGTAGGCTTTTCTTGCAAGTTGTCGTCGCTGCTTGGAAGAGGCGCAACGAATTCTTCCTATATAGGGAACGATGCTCCGCAGGAACCAGTACTGAAGGTAAGGTGGGCCGCTGACGAATTACACCTCCTAGCCTAGGTTTTCTTCCTTCCGTTCATTGTTTACTTAATCAAAACCCGGTGTTACGCAATCGTATGTCTGGCGGCTTGTTCAGCAAGGCAAAAGATATCTTCAGAAGGAACCAGGTAGGCTTTTCTTGCAAGTTGTCGTCGCTGCTTTGAAGAGGCGCAACGAATGCTTCCTATATAGGGAACGGTGCTCCGCATAAACCAGTACTGAAGGTAAGGTGGGCCGCTGACGAATTACACCTCCTAGCCCAGGTTTTCTTCCTTCCGTTCATGATTTACTTAATCAAAACCCGGAGTTACGCCCTCGTATGTCTGGCGGCTTGTTCAGCTAGGCAAACGTTATCTTCAGAAGGAACCAGGTAGGCTTTTCTCGCAAGTTGTCGTCGCTGCTTTGAAGAGGCGCAAAGAATGCTTCCTCTATAGGGAACGGTGCTCCGCAGGAACCAGTACTGAAGGTAAGGTGGGCCGCTGACGAATTACACCTCCTAGCCCAGGTTTTCTTCCGTTGATGGTCTTACTTATTCAAAACCAGGTGTTACGCCCTCGTATATCTGGCGGCTTGTTCAGCTTGGCAAAAGATATCTTCAGAAGGAACCAGGTAGGCTTTTCTCGCAAGTTGTCGTCGCTGCTTTGAAGAGGCGCAACGAATGCTTCCTCTATAGGGAACGGTGCTCCGCAGGAACCAGTACTGAAGGTAAGGTGGGCCGCTGACGAATTACACCTCCTAGCCCAGGTTTTCTTCCTTCCGTTCATTGTTTACTTAATCAAAACCCGGTGTTACGCAATCGTATGTCTGGCGGCTTGTTCAGCTAGGCAAAAGTTATCTTCAGAAGGAACCAGGTAGGCTTTTCTCGCAAGTGGTCGTCGCTGCTTTGAAGCGCAACGAATGCTTCCTTTATAGGAAACGGTGCTCCGCAGGAACCAGTACAGAAGGTAAGGTGGGCCGCTGACGAATTACACCTCCTAGCCCAGGTTTTCTTCCTTCCGTTCATGGTTTACTTAATCAAAACCCGGTGTTACGCCCTCGTATGTCTTACGGCTTGTTCAGCTAGGCAAGAGTTATCTTAGGAAGGAACCAGGTAGGCTTTTCTCGCAAGTTGTCGTCGCTGCTTTGAAGAGGCGCAACGAATGCTTCCTTTATAGGAAACGGTGCTCCGCACGAACCAGTACTGAAGGTAAGGTGGGCCGCTGACGAATTGCACCTCCTAGCCCAGGTTTTCTTCCTTCCGTTCATGGTTTACTTAATCAAAACCCGGTGTTACGCCCTCGTATGTCTGGCGGCTTGTTCAGCAAGGCAAAAGATATCTTCAGAAGGAACCAGGTAGGCTTTTCTTGCAAGTTGTCGTCGCTGCTTGGAAGAGGCGCAACGAATGCTTCCTATATAGGGAACGATGCTCCGCAATAACCAGTACTGAAGGTATGGTGGGCCGCTGACGAATTACACCTCCTAGCCCAGGCTTTCTTCCTTCCGTTCATGGTTTACTTAATCAAAACCCGGTGTTACGCCCTCGTATATCTGGCGGCTTGTTCAGCAAGGCAAAAGATATCTTCAGGAGGAACCAGGTAGGCCTTTCTCGCAAGTTGTCGTCGCTGCTTTGAAGAGGCGCAACGAATGCTTCCTATATAGGGAACGGTGCTCCGCAGGAACCAGTACTGAAGGTAAGGTGGGCCGCTGACGAATTACACCTCCTAGCCCAGGCTTTCCTCCTTCCGTTCATGGTTTACTTAATCAAAACCCGGTGTTACGCCCTCGTATGTCTGGCGGCTTGTTCAGCAAGGCAAAAGATATCTTCAGAAGGAACCAGGTAGGCTTTTCTCGCAAGTTGTCGTCGCTGCTTTGAAGAGGCGCAAAGAATGCTTCCTATATAGGGAACGGTGCTCCGCAGGAACCAGTACTGAAGGTAAGGTGGGCCGCTGACGAATTACACCTCCTAGCCCAGGTTTTCTTCCGTTGATGGTCTTACTTATTCAAAACCAGGTGTTACGCCCTCGTATATCTGGCGGCTTGTTCAGCTTGGCAAAAGATATCTTCAGAAGGAACCAGGTAGGCTTTTCTCGCAAGTTGTCGTCGCTGCTTCGAAGAGGCGCAACGAATGCTTCCTCTATAGGGAACGGTGCTCCGCAGGAACCAGTACTGAAGGTAAGGTGGGCCGCTGACGAATTACACCTCCTAGCCCAGGTTTTCTTCCTTCCGTTCATTGTTTACTTAATCAAAACCCGGTGTTACGCAATCGTATGTCTGGCGGCTTGTTCAGCTAGGCAAAAGTTATCTTCAGAAGGAACCAGGTAGGCTTTTCTCGCAAGTGGTCGTCGCTGCTTTGAAGAGGCGCAACGAATGCTTCCTTTATAGGAAACGGTGCTCCGCAGGAACCAGTACTGAAGGTAAGGAGGGCCGCTGACGAATTACACCTCCTAGCCCAGGTTTTGTTCCTTCCGTTCATGGTATACTTAATCAAAACCCGGTGTTACGCCCTCGTATGTCTTACGGCTTGTTCAGCTAGGCAAAAGTTATCTTAGGCAGGAACCAGGTAGGCTTTTCTCGCAAGTTGTCGTCGCTGCTTTGAAGAGGCGCAACGAATGCTTCCTTTATAGGAAACGGTGCTCCGCATAAACCAGTACTGAAGGTAAGGTGGGCCGTTGACGAATTACACCTCCTAGCCCAGGTTTTCTTCCTTCCGTTCATGATTTACTTAATCAAAACCCGGAGTTACGCCCTCGTATGTCTGGCGGCTTGTTCAGCTAGGCAAACGTTATCTTCAGAAGGAACCAGGTAGGCTTTTCTCGCAAGTTGTCGTCGCTGCTTTGAAGAGGCGCAAAGAATGCTTCCTCTATAGGGAACGGTGCTCCGCAGGAACCAGTACTGAAGGTAAGGTGGGCCGCTGACGAATTACACCTCCTAGCCCAAGTTTTCTTCCTTCCGTTCACTGTTTACTTAATCAAAATCCGGTGTTGCGCCCTCGTATGTCTGGCCGCTTGTTCAGCTAGGCAAAAGATATCTTCAGAAGGAACCAGGTAGGCTTTTCTTGCAAGTTGTCGTCGCTGCTTGGAAGAGGCGCAACGAATTCTTCCTATATAGGGAACGATGCTCCGCAGGAACCAGTACTGAAGGTAAGGTGGGCCGCTGACGAATTACACCTCCTAGCCCAGCTTTCTTCCTTCCGTTTATGGTTTACTTAATCAAAACCCGGTGTTACGCCCTCGTATGTCTGGCGGCTTGTTCAGCAAGGCAAAAGATATCTTCAGAAGGAACCAGGTAGGCTTTTCTTGCAAGTTGTCGTCGCTGCTTGGAAGAGGCGCAACGAATTCTTCCTATATAGGGAACGATGCTCCGCAGGAACCAGTACTGAAGGTAAGGTGGGCCGCTGACGAATTACACCTCCTAGCCTAGGTTTTCTTCCTTCCGTTCATTGTTTACTTAATCAAAACCCGGTGTTACGCAATCGTATGTCTGGCGGCTTGTTCAGCAAGGCAAAAGATATCTTCAGAAGGAACCAGGTAGGCTTTTCTTGCAAGTTGTCGTCGCTGCTTTGAAGAGGCGCAACGAATGCTTCCTATATAGGGAACGGTGCTCCGCATAAACCAGTACTGAAGGTAAGGTGGGCCGCTGACGAATTACACCTCCTAGCCCAGGTTTTCTTCCTTCCGTTCATGATTTACTTAATCAAAACCCGGAGTTACGCCCTCGTATGTCTGGCGGCTTGTTCAGCTAGGCAAACGTTATCTTCAGAAGGAACCAGGTAGGCTTTTCTCGCAAGTTGTCGTCGCTGCTTTGAAGAGGCGCAAAGAATGCTTCCTCTATAGGGAACGGTGCTCCGCAGGAACCAGTACTGAAGGTAAGGTGGGCCGCTGACGAATTACACCTCCTAGCCCAGGTTTTCTTCCGTTGATGGTCTTACTTATTCAAAACCAGGTGTTACGCCCTCGTATATCTGGCGGCTTGTTCAGCTTGGCAAAAGATATCTTCAGAAGGAACCAGGTAGGCTTTTCTCGCAAGTTGTCGTCGCTGCTTTGAAGAGGCGCAACGAATGCTTCCTCTATAGGGAACGGTGCTCCGCAGGAACCAGTACTGAAGGTAAGGTGGGCCGCTGACGAATTACACCTCCTAGCCCAGGTTTTCTTCCTTCCGTTCATTGTTTACTTAATCAAAACCCGGTGTTACGCAATCGTATGTCTGGCGGCTTGTTCAGCTAGGCAAAAGTTATCTTCAGAAGGAACCAGGTAGGCTTTTCTCGCAAGTGGTCGTCGCTGCTTTGAAGCGCAACGAATGCTTCCTTTATAGGAAACGGTGCTCCGCAGGAACCAGTACAGAAGGTAAGGTGGGCCGCTGACGAATTACACCTCCTAGCCCAGGTTTTCTTCCTTCCGTTCATGGTTTACTTAATCAAAACCCGGTGTTACGCCCTCGTATGTCTTACGGCTTGTTCAGCTAGGCAAGAGTTATCTTAGGAAGGAACCAGGTAGGCTTTTCTCGCAAGTTGTCGTCGCTGCTTTGAAGAGGCGCAACGAATGCTTCCTTTATAGGAAACGGTGCTCCGCACGAACCAGTACTGAAGGTAAGGTGGGCCGCTGACGAATTGCACCTCCTAGCCCAGGTTTTCTTCCTTCCGTTCATGGTTTACTTAATCAAAACCCGGTGTTACGCCCTCGTATGTCTGGCGGCTTGTTCAGCAAGGCAAAAGATATCTTCAGGAGGAACCAGGTAGGCCTTTCTCGCAAGTTGTCGTCGCTGCTTTGAAGAGGCGCAACGAATGCTTCCTATATAGGGAACGGTGCTCCGCAGGAACCAGTACTGAAGGTAAGGTGGGCCGCTGACGAATTACACCTCCTAGCCCAGGCTTTCCTCCTTCCGTTCATGGTTTACTTAATCAAAACCCGGTGTTACGCCCTCGTATGTCTGGCGGCTTGTTCAGCAAGGCAAAAGATATCTTCAGAAGGAACCAGGTAGGCTTTTCTCGCAAGTTGTCGTCGCTGCTTTGAAGAGGCGCAAAGAATGCTTCCTATATAGGGAACGGTGCTCCGCAGGAACCAGTACTGAAGGTAAGGTGGGCCGCTGACGAATTACACCTCCTAGCCCAGGTTTTCTTCCGTTGATGGTCTTACTTATTCAAAACCAGGTGTTACGCCCTCGTATATCTGGCGGCTTGTTCAGCTTGGCAAAAGATATCTTCAGAAGGAACCAGGTAGGCTTTTCTCGCAAGTTGTCGTCGCTGCTTCGAAGAGGCGCAACGAATGCTTCCTCTATAGGGAACGGTGCTCCGCAGGAACCAGTACTGAAGGTAAGGTGGGCCGCTGACGAATTACACCTCCTAGCCCAGGTTTTCTTCCTTCCGTTCATTGTTTACTTAATCAAAACCCGGTGTTACGCAATCGTATGTCTGGCGGCTTGTTCAGCTAGGCAAAAGTTATCTTCAGAAGGAACCAGGTAGGCTTTTCTCGCAAGTGGTCGTCGCTGCTTTGAAGAGGCGCAAAGAATGCTTCCTATATAGGGAACGGTGCTCCGCAGGAACCAGTACTGAAGGTAAGGTGGGCCGCTGACGAATTACACCTCCTAGCCCAGGTTTTCTTCCGTTGATGGTCTTACTTATTCAAAACCAGGTGTTACGCCCTCGTATATCTGGCGGCTTGTTCAGCTTGGCAAAAGATATCTTCAGAAGGAACCAGGTAGGCTTTTCTCGCAAGTTGTCGTCGCTGCTTCGAAGAGGCGCAACGAATGCTTCCTTTATAGGAAACGGTGCTCCGCAGGAACCAGTACAGAAGGTAAGGTGGGCCGCTGACGAATTACACCTCCTAGCCCAGGTTTTCTTCCTTCCGTTCATGGTTTACTTAATCAAAACCCGGTGTTACGCCCTCGTATGTCTTACGGCTTGTTCAGCTAGGCAAGAGTTATCTTAGGAAGGAACCAGGTAGGCTTTTCTTGCAAGTTGTCGTCGCTGCTTGGAAGAGGCGCAACGAATGCTTCCTATATAGGGAACGATGCTCCGCAATAACCAGTACTGAAGGTATGGTGGGCCGCTGACGAATTACACCTCCTAGCCCAGGCTTTCTTCCTTCCGTTCATGGTTTACTTAATCAAAACCCGGTGTTACGCCCTCGTATATCTGGCGGCTTGTTCAGCAAGGCAAAAGATATCTTCAGGAGGAACCAGGTAGGCCTTTCTCGCAAGTTGTCGTCGCTGCTTTGAAGAGGCGCAACGAATGCTTCCTATATAGGGAACGGTGCTCCGCAGGAACCAGTACTGAAGGTAAGGTGGGCCGCTGACGAATTACACCTCCTAGCCCAGGCTTTCCTCCTTCCGTTCATGGTTTACTTAATCAAAACCCGGTGTTACGCCCTCGTATGTCTGGCGGCTTGTTCAGCAAGGCAAAAGATATCTTCAGAAGGAACCAGGTAGGCTTTTCTCGCAAGTTGTCGTCGCTGCTTTGAAGAGGCGCAAAGAATGCTTCCTATATAGGGAACGGTGCTCCGCAGGAACCAGTACTGAAGGTAAGGTGGGCCGCTGACGAATTACACCTCCTAGCCCAGGTTTTCTTCCGTTGATGGTCTTACTTATTCAAAACCAGGTGTTACGCCCTCGTATATCTGGCGGCTTGTTCAGCTTGGCAAAAGATATCTTCAGAAGGAACCAGGTAGGCTTTTCTCGCAAGTTGTCGTCGCTGCTTCGAAGAGGCGCAACGAATGCTTCCTCTATAGGGAACGGTGCTCCGCAGGAACCAGTACTGAAGGTAAGGTGGGCCGCTGACGAATTACACCTCCTAGCCCAGGTTTTCTTCCTTCCGTTCATTGTTTACTTAATCAAAACCCGGTGTTACGCAATCGTATGTCTGGCGGCTTGTTCAGCTAGGCAAAAGTTATCTTCAGAAGGAACCAGGTAGGCTTTTCTCGCAAGTGGTCGTCGCTGCTTTGAAGAGGCGCAACGAATGCTTCCTTTATAGGAAACGGTGCTCCGCAGGAACCAGTACTGAAGGTAAGGAGGGCCGCTGACGAATTACACCTCCTAGCCCAGGTTTTGTTCCTTCCGTTCATGGTATACTTAATCAAAACCCGGTGTTACGCCCTCGTATGTCTTACGGCTTGTTCAGCTAGGCAAAAGTTATCTTAGGCAGGAACCAGGTAGGCTTTTCTCGCAAGTTGTCGTCGCTGCTTTGAAGAGGCGCAACGAATGCTTCCTTTATAGGAAACGGTGCTCCGCATAAACCAGTACTGAAGGTAAGGTGGGCCGTTGACGAATTACACCTCCTAGCCCAGGTTTTCTTCCTTCCGTTCATGATTTACTTAATCAAAACCCGGAGTTACGCCCTCGTATGTCTGGCGGCTTGTTCAGCTAGGCAAACGTTATCTTCAGAAGGAACCAGGTAGGCTTTTCTCGCAAGTTGTCGTCGCTGCTTTGAAGAGGCGCAAAGAATGCTTCCTCTATAGGGAACGGTGCTCCGCAGGAACCAGTACTGAAGGTAAGGTGGGCCGCTGACGAATTACACCTCCTAGCCCAGGTTTTCTTCCGTTGATGGTCTTACTTATTCAAAACCAGGTGTTACGCCCTCGTATATCTGGCGGCTTGTTCAGCTTGGCAAAAGATATCTTCAGAAGGAACCAGGTAGGCTTTTCTCGCAAGTTGTCGTCGCTGCTTTGAAGAGGCGCAACGAATGCTTCCTCTATAGGGAACGGTGCTCCGCAGGAACCAGTACTGAAGGTAAGGTGGGCCGCTGACGAATTACACCTCCTAGCCCAGGTTTTCTTCCTTCCGTTCATTGTTTACTTAATCAAAACCCGGTGTTACGCAATCGTATGTCTGGCGGCTTGTTCAGCTAGGCAAAAGTTATCTTCAGAAGGAACCAGGTAGGCTTTTCTCGCAAGTGGTCGTCGCTGCTTTGAAGCGCAACGAATGCTTCCTTTATAGGAAACGGTGCTCCGCAGGAACCAGTACAGAAGGTAAGGTGGGCCGCTGACGAATTACACCTCCTAGCCCAGGTTTTCTTCCTTCCGTTCATGGTTTACTTAATCAAAACCCGGTGTTACGCCCTCGTATGTCTTACGGCTTGTTCAGCTAGGCAAGAGTTATCTTAGGAAGGAACCAGGTAGGCTTTTCTCGCAAGTTGTCGTCGCTGCTTTGAAGAGGCGCAACGAATGCTTCCTTTATAGGAAACGGTGCTCCGCACGAACCAGTACTGAAGGTAAGGTGGGCCGCTGACGAATTGCACCTCCTAGCCCAGGTTTTCTTCCTTCCGTTCATGGTTTACTTAATCAAAACCCGGTGTTACGCCCTCGTATGTCTGGCGGCTTGTTCAGCAAGGCAAAAGATATCTTCAGAAGGAACCAGGTAGGCTTTTCTTGCAAGTTGTCGTCGCTGCTTGGAAGAGGCGCAACGAATGCTTCCTATATAGGGAACGATGCTCCGCAATAACCAGTACTGAAGGTATGGTGGGCCGCTGACGAATTACACCTCCTAGCCCAGGCTTTCTTCCTTCCGTTCATGGTTTACTTAATCAAAACCCGGTGTTACGCCCTCGTATATCTGGCGGCTTGTTCAGCAAGGCAAAAGATATCTTCTGGAGGAACCAGGTAGGCCTTTCTCGCAAGTTGTCGTCGCTGCTTTGAAGAGGCGCAACGAATGCTTCCTATATAGGGAACGGTGCTCCGCAGGAACCAGTACTGAAGGTAAGGTGGGCCGCTGACGAATTACACCTCCTAGCCCAGGCTTTCCTCCTTCCGTTCATGGTTTACTTAATCAAAACCCGGTGTTACGCCCTCGTATGTCTGGCGGCTTGTTCAGCAAGGCAAAAGATATCTTCAGAAGGAACCAGGTAGGCTTTTCTCGCAAGTTGTCGTCGCTGCTTTGAAGAGGCGCAAAGAATGCTTCCTATATAGGGAACGGTGCTCCGCAGGAACCAGTACTGAAGGTAAGGTGGGCCGCTGACGAATTACACCTCCTAGCCCAGGTTTTCTTCCGTTGATGGTCTTACTTATTCAAAACCAGGTGTTACGCCCTCGTATATCTGGCGGCTTGTTCAGCTTGGCAAAAGATATCTTCAGAAGGAACCAGGTAGGCTTTTCTCGCAAGTTGTCGTCGCTGCTTCGAAGAGGCGCAACGAATGCTTCCTCTATAGGGAACGGTGCTCCGCAGGAACCAGTACTGAAGGTAAGGTGGGCCGCTGACGAATTACACCTCCTAGCCCAGGTTTTCTTCCTTCCGTTCATTGTTTACTTAATCAAAACCCGGTGTTACGCAATCGTATGTCTGGCGGCTTGTTCAGCTAGGCAAAAGTTATCTTCAGAAGGAACCAGGTAGGCTTTTCTCGCAAGTGGTCGTCGCTGCTTTGAAGAGGCGCAACGAATGCTTCCTTTATAGGAAACGGTGCTCCGCAGGAACCAGTACTGAAGGTAAGGAGGGCCGCTGACGAATTACACCTCCTAGCCCAGGTTTTGTTCCTTCCGTTCATGGTATACTTAATCAAAACCCGGTGTTACGCCCTCGTATGTCTTACGGCTTGTTCAGCTAGGCAAAAGTTATCTTAGGCAGGAACCAGGTAGGCTTTTCTCGCAAGTTGTCGTCGCTGCTTTGAAGAGGCGCAACGAATGCTTCCTTTATAGGAAACGGTGCTCCGCATAAACCAGTACTGAAGGTAAGGTGGGCCGTTGACGAATTACACCTCCTAGCCCAGGTTTTCTTCCTTCCGTTCATGGTTTACTTAATCAAAACCCGGTGTTACGCAATCGTATGTCTGGCGGCTTGTTCAGCAAGGCAAAAGATATCTTCAGAAGGAACCAGGTAGGCTTTTCTTGCAAGTTGTCGTCGCTGCTTTGAAGAGGCGCAACGAATGCTTCATTTATAGGAAACGGTGCTCCGCAGGAACCAGTACCAGGAACCAGGTAAGGTGGGCCGCTGACGAATTACACCTCCTAGCCCAGGTTTTCTTCCTTCCGTTCATGGTTTACTTAATCAAAACCCGGTGTTACGCCCTCGTGTCTGGCGGCTTGTTCAGCAAGGCAAAAGATATCTTCAGAAGGAACCAGGTAGGCTTTTCTTGCAAGTTGTCGTCGCTGCTTTGAAGAGGCGCAACGAATGCTTCCTATATAGGGAACGGTGCTCCGCATCAACCAGTACTGAAGGTAAGGTGGGCCGCTGACGAATTACACCTCCTAGCCCAGGTTTTCTTCCGTTGATGGTCTTACTTATTCAAAACCAGGTGTTACACCCTCGTATATCTGGCGGCTTGTTCAGCTTGGCAAAAGATATCTTCAGAAGGAACCAGGTAGGCCTTTCTCGCAAGTTGTCGCTGCTTTGAAGAGGTGCAACGAATGCTTCCTCTATAGGGAACGGTGCTCCGCAGGAACCAGTACTGAAGGTAAGGTGGGCCGCTGACGAATTACACCTCCTAGCCCAGGTTTTCTTCCTTCCGTTCATTGTTTACTTAATCAAAACCCGGTGTTACGCAATCGTATGTCTGGCGGCTTGTTCAGCTAGGCAAAAGTTATCTTCAGAAGGAACCAGGTAGGCTTTTCTCGCAAGTGGTCGTCGCTGCTTTGAAGAGGCGCAACGAATGCTTCCTTTATAGGAAACGGTGCTCCGCAGGAACCAGTACAGAAGGTAAGGTGGGCCGCTGACGAATTACACCTCCTAGCCCAGGTTTTCTTCCTTTCGTTCATGGTTTACTTAATCAAAACCCGGTGTTACGCCCTCGTATGTCTGGCGGATTGTTCAGCAAGGCAAAAGATATCTTCAGAAGGAACCAGGTAGGCTTTTCTTGCAAGTTGTCGTCGCTGCTTTGAAGAGGCGCAACGAATGCTTCATTTATAGGAAACGGTGCTCCGCAGGAACCAGTACTGAAGGTAAGGTGGGCCGCTGACGAATTACACCTCCTAGCCCAGGTTTTCTTCCTTCCGTTCATGGTTTACTTAATCAAAACCCGGTGTTACGAGCTCGCATGCCTGGCGGCTTGTTTACCTAGGCAAAAGCTATCTTCAGAAGCAACCAGGGAGGCTTTTCTCGCAAGTTGTCGTCGCTGCTATGAAGAGGCGCCACGAATGCTTCCTATATAGGGAACGGTGCTCCGCAGGAACCAGTACTGAAGGTAAGGTGGGCCGCTGACGAATTACACCTCCTAGCCCAGGTTTTCTTCCTTCCGTTCATTGTTTACTTAATCAAAACCCGGTGTTGCGCCCTCGTATGTCTGGCGGCTTGTTCAGCTAGGCAAACGTTATCTTCAGAAGGAACCAGGTAGGTTTTTTTCGCAAGTTGTCGTAGCTGCTTTGAAGAGGCGCAAGGAATGCTTCATTTATAGGAAACGGTGCTCCGCAGGAACCAGTACAGAAGGTAAGGTGGGCCGCTGACGAATTACACCTCCTAGCCCAGGCTTTCTTCCTTCCGTTCATGGTTTACTTAATCAAAACCCGGTGTTACGCCCTCGTATATCTGGCGGCTTGTTCAGCTTGGCAAAAGATATCTTCAGAAGGAACCAGGTAGGCTTTTCTCGCAAGTTGTCGTCGCTGCTTCGAAGAGGCCCAACGAATGCTTCCTCTATAGGGAACGGTGCTCCGCAGGAACCAGTACTGAAGGTAAGGTGGGCCGCTGACGAATTACACCTCCTAGCCCAGGTTTTCTTCCTTCCGTTCATGGTTTACTTAATCAAAACCCGGTGTTACGCCCTCGTATGTCTGGCGGCTTGTTCAGCAAGGCAAAAGATATCTTCAGAAGGAACCAGGTAGGCTTTTCTTGCAAGTTGTCGTCGCTGCTTTGAAGAGGCGCAACGAATGCTTCATTTATAGGAAACGGTGCTCCGCAGGAACCAGTACTGAAGGTAAGGTGGGCCGCTGACGAATTACACCTCCTAGCCCAGGTTTTCTTCCTTCCGTTCATGGTTTACTTAATCAAAACCCGGTGTTACGCCCTCGTATGTCTGGCGGATTGTTCAGCAAGGCAAAAGATATCTTCAGAAGGAACCAGGTAGGCTTTTCTTGCAAGTTGTCGTCGCTGCTTTGAAGAGGCGCAACGAATGCTTCATTTATAGGAAACGGTGCTCCGCAGGAACCAGTACTGAAGGTAAGGTGGGCCGCTGACGAAATACACCTAGCCCAGGTTTTCTTCCTTCCGTTCATGGTTTACTTAATCAAAACCCGGTGTTACGAGCTCGCATTTCTGGCGGCTTGTTTACCTAGGCAAAAGTTATCTTCAAAAGCAACCAGGGAGGCTTTTCTCGCAAGTTGTCGTCGCTGCTTTGAAGAGGCGCCACGAATGCTTCCTATATAGGGAACGGTGCTCCGCAGGAACCAGTACTGAAGGTAAGGTGGGCCGCTGACGAATTACACCTCCTAGCCCAGGTTTTCTTCCTTCCGTTCATTGTTTACTTAATCAAAACCCGGTGTTGCGCCCTCGTATGTCTGGCGGCTTGTTCAGCTAGGCAAACGTTATCTTCAGAAGGAACCAGGTAGGTTTTTTTCGCAAGTTGTCGTCGCTGCTTTGAAGAGGCGCAAGGAATGCTTCATTTATAGGAAACAGTGCTCCGCAGGAACCAGTGCTGAAGGTAAGGTGGGCCGCTGACGAATTACACCTCCTAGCCCAAGTTTTCTTCCTTCCGTTCACTGTTTACTTAATCAAAATCCGGTGTTGCGCCCTCGTATGTCTGGCCGCTTGTTCAGCTAGGCAAAAGATATCTTCAGAAGGAACCAGGTAGGCTTTTCTTGCAAGTTGTCGTCGCTGCTTGGAAGAGGCGCAACGAATGCTTCCTATATAGGGAACGATGCTCCGCAGGAACCAGTACTGAAGGTAAGGTGGGCCGCTGACGAATTACACCTCCTAGCCCAGGCTTTCTTCCTTCCGTTCATGGTTTACTCAATCAAAACCCGGTGTTACGCAATCGTATGTCTGGCGGCTTGTTCAGCTAGGCCAGAGATATCTTCAGAAGGAACCAGGTAGGCTTTTCTCGCAAATTGTCGTCACCGCTTTGAAGAGGCGCAACGAATGCTTCCTTTATAGGAAACGGTGCTCCGCAGGAACCAGTTCTGAAGGTAAGGTGGGCCGCTGATGAATTACACCTCCTAGCCCAGGCTTTCTTCCTTCCGTTCATGGTTTACTTAATCAAAACCCGGTGTTACGCCCTCGTTTGTCTGGCGGCTTGTTCAGCAAGGCAAAAGATATCTTCAGAAGGAACCAGGTAGGCTTTTCTTGCAAGTTGTCGTCGCTGCTTTGAAGAGGCGCAACGAATGCTTCATTTATAGGAAACGGTGCTCCGCAGGAACCAGTACTGAAGGTAATGTGGGCCGCTGACGAATTACACCTCCTAGCCCAGGTTTTCTTCCTTCCGTTCATGGTTTACTTAATCAAAACCCGGTGTTACGCCCTCGTATGTCTGGCGGCTTGTTCAGCAAGGCAAAAGATATCTTCAGAAGGAACCAGGTAGGCTTTTCTTGCAAGTTGTCGTCGCTGCTTTGAAGAGGCGCAACGAATGCTTCATTTATAGGAAACGGTGCTCCGCAGGAACCAGTACTGAAGGTAAGGTGGGCCGCTGACGAATTACACCTCCTAGCCCAGGTTTTCTTCCTTCCGTTCATGGTTTACTTAATCAAAACCCGGTGTTACGCCCTCGTTTGTCTGGCGGCTTGTTCAGCAAGGCAAAAGATATCTTCAGAAGGAACCAGGTAGGCTTTTCTTGCAAGTTGTCGTCGCTGCTTTGAAGAGGCGCAACGAATGCTTCATTTAAAGGAAAAGGTGCTCCGCAGGAACCAGTACTGAAGGTAATGTGGGCCGCTGACGAATTACACCTCCTAGCCCAGGTTTTCTTCCTTCCGTTCATGGTTTACCTAATCAAAACCCGGTGTTACGCCCTCGTATGTCTGGCGGCTTGTTCAGCAAGGCAAAAGATATCTTCAGAAGGAACCAGGTAGGCTTTTCTTGCAAGTTGTCGTCGCTGCTTTGAAGAGGCGCAACGAATGCTTCATTTATAGGAAACGGTGCTCCGCAGGAACCAGTACTGAAGGTAGGGTGGGCCGCTGACGAATTACACCTCCTAGCCCAGGTTTTCTTCCTTCCGTTCATGGTTTACTTAATCAAAACACGGTGTTACGCCCTCGTATGTCTGGCGGATTGTTCAGCAAGGCAAAAGATATCTTCAGAAGGAACCAGGTAGGCTTTTCTTGCAAGTTGTCGTCGCTGCTTGGAAGAGGCGCAACGAATGCTTCCTATATAGGGAACGATGCTCCGCAGGAACCAGTACTGAAGGTAAGGTGGGCCGCTGACGAATTACACCTCCTAGCCCAGGTTTTCTTCCTTCCGTTCATGGTTTACTTAATCAAAACCCGGTGTTACGCAATCGTATGTCTGGCGGCTTGTTCAGCTAGGCCAGAGATATCTTCAGAAGGAACCAGGTAGGCTTTTCTCGCAAATTGTCGTCGCCGCTTTGAAGAGGCGCAACGAATGCTTCCTTTATAGGAAACGGTGCTCCGCAGGAACCAGTTCTGAAGGTAAGGTGGGCCGCTGATGAATTACACCTCCTAGCCCAGGCTTTCTTCCTTCCGTTCATGGTTTACTTAATCAAAACCCGGTGTTATGCCCTCGTTTGTCTGGCGGCTTGTTCAGCAAGGCAAAAGATATCTTCAGAAGGAACCAGGTAGGCTTTTCTTGCAAGTTGTCGTCGCTGCTTTGAAGAGGCGCAACGAATGCTTCATTTATAGGAAACGGTGCTCCGCAGGAACCAGTACTGAAGGTAATGTGGGCCGCTGACGAATTACACCTCCTAGCCCAGGTTTTCTTCCTTCCGTTCATGGTTTACTTAATCAAAACCCGGTGTTACGCCCTCGTATGTCTGGCGGCTTGTTCAGCAAGGCAAAAGATATCTTCAGAAGGAACCAGGTAGGCTTTTCTTGCAAGTTGTCGTCGCTGCTTTGAAGAGGCGCAACGAATGCTTCATTTATAGGAAACGGTGCTCCGCAGGAACCAGTACTGAAGGTAAGGTGGGCCGCTGACGAATTACACCTCCTAGCCCAGGCTTTCTTCCTTCCGTTCATGGTTTACTCAATCAAAACCCGGTGTTACGCCCTCGTATGTCTGGCGGCTTGTTCAGCAAGGCAAAAGATATCTTCTGAAGGAACCAGGTAGGCTTTTCTTGCAAGTTGTCGTCGCTGCTTTGAAGAGGCGCAACGAATGCTTCCTATATAGGGAACGGTGCTCCGCATAAACCAGTACTGAAGGTAAGGTGGGCCGTTGACGAATTACACCTCCTAGCCCAGGTTTTCTTCCTTCCGTTCATGGTTTACTTAATCAAAACCCGGTGTTACGCAATCGTATGTCTGGCGCCTTGTTCAGCTAGGCCAGAGATATCTTCAGAAGGAACCAGGTAGGCTTTTCTCGCAAATTGTCGTCACCGCTTTGAAGAGGCGCAACGAATGCTTCCTTTATAGGAAACGGTGCTCCGCAGGAACCAGTTCTGAAGGTAAGGTGGGCCGCTGATGAATTACACCTCCTAGCCCAGGCTTTCTTCCTTCCGTTCATGGTTTACTTAATCAAAACCCGGTGTTACGCCCTCGTTTGTCTGGCGGCTTGTTCAGCAAGGCAAAAGATATCTTCAGAAGGAACCAGGTAGGCTTTTCTTGCAAGTTGTCGTCGCTGCTTTGAAGAGGCGCAACGAATGCTTCATTTAAAGGAAAAGGTGCTCCGCAGGAACCAGTACTGAAGGTAATGTGGGCCGCTGACGAATTACACCTCCTAGCCCAGGTTTTCTTCCTTCCGTTCATGGTTTACCTAATCAAAACCCGGTGTTACGCCCTCGTATGTCTGGCGGCTTGTTCAGCAAGGCAAAAGATATCTTCAGAAGGAACCAGGTAGGCTTTTCTTGCAAGTTGTCGTCGCTGCTTTGAAGAGGCGCAACGAATGCTTCATTTATAGGAAACGGTGCTCCGCAGGAACCAGTACTGAAGGTAAGGTGGGCCGCTGACGAATTACACCTCCTAGCCCAGGTTTTCTTCCTTCCGTTCATGGTTTACTTAATCAAAACACGGTGTTACGCCCTCGTATGTCTGGCGGATTGTTCAGCAAGGCAAAAGATATCTTCAGAAGGAACCAGGTAGGCTTTTCTTGCAAGTTGTCGTCGCTGCTTGGAAGAGGCGCAACGAATGCTTCCTATATAGGGAACGATGCTCCGCAGGAACCAGTACTGAAGGTAAGGTGGGCCGCTGACGAATTACACCTCCTAGCCCAGGTTTTCTTCCTTCCGTTCATGGTTTACTTAATCAAAACCCGGTGTTACGCAATCGTATGTCTGGCGGCTTGTTCAGCTAGGCCAGAGATATCTTCAGAAGGAACCAGGTAGGCTTTTCTCGCAAATTGTCGTCGCCGCTTTGAAGAGGCGCAACGAATGCTTCCTTTATAGGAAACGGTGCTCCGCAGGAACCAGTTCTGAAGGTAAGGTGGGCCGCTGATGAATTACACCTCCTAGCCCAGGCTTTCTTCCTTCCGTTCATGGTTTACTTAATCAAAACCCGGTGTTATGCCCTCGTTTGTCTGGCGGCTTGTTCAGCAAGGCAAAAGATATCTTCAGAAGGAACCAGGTAGGCTTTTCTTGCAAGTTGTCGTCGCTGCTTTGAAGAGGCGCAACGAATGCTTCATTTATAGGAAACGGTGCTCCGCAGGAACCAGTACTGAAGGTAATGTGGGCCGCTGACGAATTACACCTCCTAGCCCAGGTTTTCTTCCTTCCGTTCATGGTTTACTTAATCAAAACCCGGTGTTACGCCCTCGTATGTCTGGCGGCTTGTTCAGCAAGGCAAAAGATATCTTCAGAAGGAACCAGGTAGGCTTTTCTTGCAAGTTGTCGTCGCTGCTTTGAAGAGGCGCAACGAATGCTTCATTTATAGGAAACGGTGCTCCGCAGGAACCAGTACTGAAGGTAAGGTGGGCCGCTGACGAATTACACCTCCTAGCCCAGGTTTTCTTCCTTCCGTTCATGGTTTACTTAATCAAAACCCGGTGTTACGCCCTCGTATGTCTGGCGGATTGTTCAGCAAGGCAAAAGATATCTTCAGAAGGAACCAGGTAGGCTTTTCTTGCAAGTTGTCGTCGCTGCTTTGAAGAGGCGCAACGAATGCTTCATTTATAGGAAACGGTGCTCCGCAGGAACCAGTACTGAAGGTAAGGTGGGCCGCTGACGAATTACACCTCCTAGCCCAGGTTTTCTTCCTTCCGTTCATGGTTTACTTAATCAAAACCCGGTGTTACGCCCTCGCATGTCTGGCGGCTTGTTTAGCTAGGCAAAAGTTATCTTCAGTTGCAACCAGGGAGGCTTTTCTCGCAAGTTGTCGTCGCTGCTTTGAAGAGGCGCAACGAATGCTTCCTATATAGGGAACGATGCTGCGCAGGAACCAGTACTGAAGGTAAGGTGGGCCGCTGACGAATTACACCTCCTAGCCCAGGCTTTCTTCCTTCCGTTCATGGTTTACTTAATCAAAACCCGGTGTTACGCCCTCGTATGTCTGGCGGCTTGTTCAGCAAGGCAAAAGATATCTTCAGAAGGAACCAGGTAGGCTTTTCTTGCAAGTTGTCGTCGCTGCTTGGAAGAGGCGCAACGAATGCTTCCTATATAGGGAACGATGCTCCGCAATAACCAGTACTGAAGGTAAGGTGGGCCGCTGACGAATTACACCTCCTAGCCCAGGCTTTCTTCCTTCCGTTCATGGTTTACTTAATCAAAACCCGGTGTTACGCCCTCGTTTGTCTGGCGGCTTGTTCAGCAAGGCAAAAGATATCTTCAGAAGGAACCAGGTAGGCTTTTCTTGCAAGTTGTCGTCGCTGCTTTGAAGAGGCGCAACGAATGCTTCATTTATAGGAAACGGTGCTCCGCAGGAACCAGTACTGAAGGTAATGTGGGCTGCTGACGAATTACACCTCCTAGCCCAGGTTTTCTTCCTTCCGTTCATGGTTTACTTAATCAAAACCCGGTGTTACGCCCTCGTATGTCTGGCGGCTTGTTCAGCAAGGCAAAAGATATCTTCAGAAGGAACCAGGTAGGCTTTTCTTGCAAGTTGTCGTCGCTGCTTTGAAGAGGCGCAAAGAATGCTTCATTTATAGGAAACGGTGCTCCGCAGGAACCAGTACTGAAGGTAAGGTGGGCCGCTGACGAATTACACCTCCTAGCCCAGGTTTTCTTCCTTCCGTTCATGGTTTACTTAATCAAAACCCGGTGTTACGCCCTCGTATGTCTGGCGGATTGTTCAGCAAGGCAAAAGATATCTTCAGAAGGAACCAGGTAGGCTTTTCTCGCAAGTTGTCGTCGCTGCTTTGAAGAGGCGCAACGAATGCTTCATTTATAGGAAACGGTGCTCCGCAGGAACCAGTACTGAAGGTAAGGTGGGCCGCTGACGAATTACACCTCCTAGCCCAGGTTTTCTTCCTTCCGTTCATGGTTTACTTAATCAAAACCCGGTGTTACGCCCTCGCATGTCTGGCGGCTTGTTTAGCTAGGCAAAAGTTATCTTCAGTTGCAACCAGGGAGGCTTTTCTCGCAAGTTGTCGTCACTGCTTTGAAGAGGCGCAACGAATGCTTCCTATATAGGGAACGATGCTCTGCAATAACCAGTACTGAAGGTAAGGTGGGCCGCTGACGAATTACACCTCCTAGCCCAGGTTTTCTTCCTTCCGTTCATGGTTTACTTAATCAAAACCCGGTGTTACGCCCTCGTATGTCTGGCGGCTTGTTCAGCAAGGCAAAAGATATCTTCAGAAGGAACCAGGTAGGCTTTTCTTGCAAGTTGTCGTCGCTGCTTTGAAGAGGCGCAACGAATGCTTCATTTATAGGAAACGGTGCTCCGCAGGAACCAGTACTGAAGGTAAGGTGGGCCGCTGACGAATTACACCTCCTAGCCCAGGTTTTCTTCCTTCCGTTCATGGTTTACTTAATCAAAACCCGGTGTTACGCCCTCGTATATCTGGCGGCTTGTTCAGCAAGGTTCCTTCAGGAGGAACCAGGTAGGCCTTTCTCGCAAGTTGTCGTCGCTGCTTTGAAGAGGCGCAACGAATGCTTCCTATATAGGGAACGGTGCTCCGAAGGAACCAGTACTGAAGGTAAGGTGGGCCGCTGACGAATTACACCTCCTAGCCCAGGTTTTCTTCCTTCCGTTCATTGTTTACTTAATCAAAACCCGGTGTTACGCAATCGTATGTCTGGCGGCTTGTTCAGCTAGGCAAAAGTTATCTTCAGAAGGAACCAGGTAGGCTTTTCTCGCAAGTGGTCGTCGCTGCTTTGAAGAGGCGCAACGAATGCTTCCTTTATAGGAAACGGTGCTCCGCAGGAACCAGTACTGAAGGTAAGGTGGGCCGCTGACGAATTACACCTCCTAGCCCAGGTTTTGTTCCTTCCGTTCATGGTATACTTAATCAAAACGCGGTGTTACGCCCTCGTATGTCTTACGGCTTGTTCAGCAAGGCAAAAGATATCTTCAGAAGGAACCAGGTAGGCTTTTCTTGCAAGTTGTCGTCGCTGCTTTGAAGAGGCGCAACGAATGCTTCCTATATAGGGAACGGTGCTCCGCATAAACCAGTACTGAAGGTAAGGTGGGCCGTTGACGAATTACACCTCCTAGCCCAGGTTTTCTTCCTTCCGTTCATGGTTTACTTAATCAAAACCCGGTGTTACGCCCTCGTATATCTGGCGGCTTGTTCAGCTAGGCAAAAGATATCTTCAGAAGGAACCAGGTAGGCTTTTCTCGCAAGTTGTCGTCGCTGCTTTGAAGAGGCGCAAAGAATGCTTCCTCTATAGGGAACGGTGCTCCGCAGGAACCAGTACTGAAGGTAAGGTGGGCCGCTGACGAATTACACCTCCTAGCCCAGGTTTTCTTCCTTCCGTTCATTGTTTACTTAATCAAAACCCGGTGTTACGCAATCGTATGTCTGGCGGCTTGTTCAGCTAGGCAAAAGTTATCTTCAGAAGGAACCAGGTAGGCTTTTCTTGCAAGTTGTCGTCGCTGCTTTGAAGAGGCGCAACGAATGCTTCCTATATAGGGAACGGTGCTCCGCAGGAACCAGTACTGAAGGTAAGGTGGGTCGCTGACGAATTACACCTCCTAGCCCAGGTTTTCTTCCGTTGATGGTCTTACTTATTCAAAACCAGGTGTTACGCCCTCGTATATCTGGCGGCTTGTTCAGCTTGGCAAAAGATATCTTCAGAAGGAACCAGGTAGGCTTTTCTCGCAAGTTGTCGTCGCTGCTTCGAAGAGGCGCAACGAATGCTTCCTCTATAGGGAACGGTGCTCCGCAGGAACCAGTACTGAAGGTAAGGTGGGCCGCTGACGAATTACACCTCCTAGCCCAGGTTTTCTTCCTTCCGTTCATTGTTTACTTAATCAAAACCCGGTGTTACGCAATCGTATGTCTAGCGGCTTGTTCAGCTAGGCAAAAGTTATCTTCAGAAGGAACCAGGTAGGCTTTTCTCGCAAGTGGTCGTCGCTGCTTTGAAGAGGCGCAACGAATGCTTCCTTTATAGGAAACGGTGCTCCGCAGGAACCAGTACTGAAGGTAAGGTGGGCCGCTGACGAATTACACCTCCTAGCCCAGGTTTTGTTCCTTCCGTTCATGGTATACTTAATCAAAACCCGGTGTTACGCCCTCGTATGTCTTACGGCTTGTTCAGCTAGGCAAAAGTTATCTTAGGAAGGAACCAGGTAGGCTTTTCTCGCAAGTTGTCGTCGCTGCTTTGAAGAGGCGCAACGAATGCTTCCTTTATAGGAAACGGTGCTCCGCAGGAACCAGTACTGAAGGTAACGTGGGCCGCTGAAGAATTGCACCTCCTAGCCCAGGCTTTCTTCCTTCCGTTCATGGTTTACTCAATCAAAACCCGGTGTTACGCCCTCGTATGTCTGGCGGCTTGTTCAGCAAGGCAAAAGATATCTTCAGAAGGAACCAGGTAGGCTTTTCTTGCAAGTTGTCGTCGCTGCTTTGAAGAGGCGCAACGAATGCTTCCTATATAGGGAACGGTGCTCCGCAGGAACCAGTACTGAAGGTAAGGTGGGCCGTCGACGAATTACACCTCCTAGCCCAGGTTTTCTTCCTTCCGTTCATGGTTTACTTAATCAAAACCCGGTGTTACGCAATCGTATGTCTGGCGGCTTGTTCAGCTAGGCCAGAGATATCTTCAGAAGGAACCAGGTAGGCTTTTCTCGCAAATTGTCGTCGCCGCTTTGAAGAGGCGCAACGAATGCTTCCTTTATAGGAAACGGTGCTCCGCAGGAACCAGTACTGAAGGTAAGGTGGGCCGCTGATGAATTACACCTCCTAGCCCAGGCTTTCTTCCTTCCGTTCATGGTTTACTTAATCAAAACCCGGTGTTACGCCCTCGTTTGTCTGGCGGCTTGTTCAGCAAGGCAAAAGATATCTTCAGAAGGAACCAGGTAGGCTTTTCTTGCAAGTTGTCGTCGCTGCTTTGAAGAGGCGCAACGAATGCTTCATTTATAGGAAACGGTGCTCCGCAGGAACCAGTACTGAAGATAATGTGGGCCGCTGACGAATTACACCTCCTAGCCCAGGCTTTCTTCCTTCCGTTCATGGTTTACTTAATCAAAACCCGGTGTTACGCCCTCGTATGTCTGGCGGCTTGTTCAGCAAGGCAAAAGATATCTTCAGAAGGAACCAGGTAGGCTTTTCTTGCAAGTTGTCGTCGCTGCTTTGAAGAGGCGCAACGAATGCTTCCTATATAGGGAACGGTGCTCCGCATAAACCAGTACTGAAGGTAAGGTGGGCCGTTGACGAATTACACCTCCTAGCCCAGGTTTTCTTCCTTCCGTTCATGGTTTACTTAATCAAAACCCGGTGATACGCCCTCGTATGTCTTACGGCTTGCTCAGCTAGGCAAAAGATATCTTCAGAAGGAACCAGGTAGGCTTTTCTCGCAAGTTGTCGTCGCTGCTTTGAAGAGGCGCAACGAATGCTTCATTTATAGGAAACGGTGCTCCGCAGGAACCAGTACTGAAGGTAAGGTGGGCCGCTGACGAATTACACCTCCTAGCCCAGGTTTTCTTCCTTCCGTTCATGGTTTACTTAATCAAAACCCGGTGTTACGCCCTCGCATGTCTGGCGGCTTGTTTAGCTAGGCAAAAGTTATCTTCAGTTGCAACCAGGGAGGCTTTTCTCGCAAGTTGTCGTCACTGCTTTGAAGAGGCGCAACGAATGCTTCCTATATAGGGAACGATGCTCCGCAATAACCAGTACTGAAGGTAAGGTGGGCCGCTGACGAATTACACCTCCTAGCCCAGGCTTTCTTCCTTCCGTTCATGGTTTACTTAATCAAAACCCGGTGTTACGCCCTCGTATGTCTTACGGCTTGTTCAGCAAGGCAAAAGATATCTTCAGAAGGAACCAGGTAGGCTTTTCTTGCAAGTTGTCGTCGCTGCTTTGAAGAGGCGCAACGAATGCTTCCTATATAGGGAACGGTGCTCCGCATAAACCAGTACTGAAGGTAAGGTGGGCCGTTGACGAATTACACCTCCTAGCCCAGGTTTTCTTCCTTCCGTTCATGGTTTACTTAATCAAAACCCGGTGTTACGCCCTCGTATATCTGGCGGCTTGTTCAGCTAGGCAAAAGATATCTTCAGAAGGAACCAGGTAGGCTTTTCTCGCAAGTTGTCGTCGCTGCTTTGAAGAGGCGCAAAGAATGCTTCCTCTATAGGGAACGGTGCTCCGCAGGAACCAGTACTGAAGGTAAGGTGGGCCGCTGACGAATTACACCTCCTAGCCCAGGTTTTCTTCCTTCCGTTCATTGTTTACTTAATCAAAACCCGGTGTTACGCAATCGTATGTCTGGCGGCTTGTTCAGCTAGGCAAAAGTTATCTTCAGAAGGAACCAGGTAGGCTTTTCTTGCAAGTTGTCGTCGCTGCTTTGAAGAGGCGCAACGAATGCTTCCTATATAGGGAACGGTGCTCCGCAGGAACCAGTACTGAAGGTAAGGTGGGCCGCTGACGAATTACACCTCCTAGCCCAGGTTTTCTTCCGTTGATGGTCTTACTTATTCAAAACCAGGTGTTACGCCCTCGTATATCTGGCGGCTTGTTCAGCTTGGCAAAAGATATCTTCAGAAGGAACCAGGTAGGCTTTTCTCGCAAGTTGTCGTCGCTGCTTCGAAGAGGCGCAACGAATGCTTCCTCTATAGGGAACGGTGCTCCGCAGGAACCAGTACTGAAGGTAAGGTGGGCCGCTGACGAATTACACCTCCTAGCCCAGGTTTTCTTCCTTCCGTTCATTGTTTACTTAATCAAAACCCGGTGTTACGCAATCGTATGTCTGGCGGCTTGTTCAGCTAGGCAAAAGTTATCTTCAGAAGGAACCAGGTAGGCTTTTCTCGCAAGTGGTCGTCGCTGCTTTGAAGAGGCGCAACGAATGCTTCCTTTATAGGAAACGGTGCTCCGCAGGAACCAGTACTGAAGGTAAGGTGGGCCGCTGACGAATTACACCTCCTAGCCCAGGTTTTGTTCCTTCCGTTCATGGTATACTTAATCAAAACCCGGTGTTACGCCCTCGTATGTCTTACGGCTTGTTCAGCTAGGCAAAAGTTATCTTAGGAAGGAACCAGGTAGGCTTTTCTCGCAAGTTGTCGTCGCTGCTTTGAAGAGGCGCAACGAATGCTTCCTTTATAGGAAACGGTGCTCCGCAGGAACCAGTACTGAAGGTAACGTGGGCCGCTGAAGAATTGCACCTCCTAGCCCAGGCTTTCTTCCTTCCGTTCATGGTTTACTCAATCAAAACCCGGTGTTACGCCCTCGTATGTCTGGCGGCTTGTTCAGCAAGGCAAAAGATATCTTCAGAAGGAACCAGGTAGGCTTTTCTTGCAAGTTGTCGTCGCTGCTTTGAAGAGGCGCAACGAATGCTTCCTATATAGGGAACGGTGCTCCGCATAAACCAGTACTGAAGGTAAGGTGGGCCGTCGACGAATTACACCTCCTAGCCCAGGTTTTCTTCCTTCCGTTCATGGTTTACTTAATCAAAACCCGGTGTTACGCAATCGTATGTCTGGCGGCTTGTTCAGCTAGGCCAGAGATATCTTCAGAAGGAACCAGGTAGGCTTTTCTCGCAAATTGTCGTCGCCGCTTTGAAGAGGCGCAACGAATGCTTCCTTTATAGGAAACGGTGCTCCGCAGGAACCAGTACTGAAGGTAAGGTGGGCCGCTGATGAATTACACCTCCTAGCCCAGGCTTTCTTCCTTCCGTTCATGGTTTACTTAATCAAAACCCGGTGTTACGCCCTCGTTTGTCTGGCGGCTTGTTCAGCAAGGCAAAAGATATCTTCAGAAGGAACCAGGTAGGCTTTTCTTGCAAGTTGTCGTCGCTGCTTTGAAGAGGCGCAACGAATGCTTCATTTATAGGAAACGGTGCTCCGCAGGAACCAGTACTGAAGATAATGTGGGCCGCTGACGAATTACACCTCCTAGCCCAGGCTTTCTTCCTTCCGTTCATGGTTTACTTAATCAAAACCCGGTGTTACGCCCTCGTATGTCTGGCGGCTTGTTCAGCAAGGCAAAAGATATCTTCAGAAGGAACCAGGTAGGCTTTTCTTGCAAGTTGTCGTCGCTGCTTTGAAGAGGCGCAACGAATGCTTCCTATATAGGGAACGGTGCTCCGCATAAACCAGTACTGAAGGTAAGGTGGGCCGTTGACGAATTACACCTCCTAGCCCAGGTTTTCTTCCTTCCGTTCATGGTTTACTTAATCAAAACCCGGTGATACGCCCTCGTATGTCTTACGGCTTGCTCAGCTAGGCAAAAGATATCTTCAGAAGGAACCAGGTAGGCTTTTCTCGCAAGTTGTCGTCGCTGCTTTGAAGAGGCGCAACGAATGCTTCATTTATAGGAAACGGTGCTCCGCAGGAACCAGTACTGAAGGTAAGGTGGGCCGCTGACGAATTACACCTCCTAGCCCAGGTTTTCTTCCTTCCGTTCATGGTTTACTTAATCAAAACCCGGTGTTACGCCCTCGCATGTCTGGCGGCTTGTTTAGCTAGGCAAAAGTTATCTTCAGTTGCAACCAGGGAGGCTTTTCTCGCAAGTTGTCGTCACTGCTTTGAAGAGGCGCAACGAATGCTTCCTATATAGGGAACGATGCTCCGCAATAACCAGTACTGAAGGTAAGGTGGGCCGCTGACGAATTACACCTCCTAGCCCAGGTTTTCTTCCTTCCGTTCATGGTTTACTTAATCAAAACCCGGTGTTACGCCCTCGTATATCTGGCGGCTTGTTCAGCTAGGCAAAAGATATCTTCAGAAGGAACCAGGTAGGCTTTTCTCGCAAGTTGTCGTCGCTGCTTTGAAGAGGCGCAAAGAATGCTTCCTCTATAGGGAACGGTGCTCCGCAGGAACCAGTACTGAAGGTAAGGTGGGCCGCTGACGAATTACACCTCCTAGCCCAGGTTTTCTTCCTTCCGTTCATTGTTTACTTAATCAAAACCCGGTGTTACGCAATCGTATGTCTGGCGGCTTGTTCAGCTAGGCAAAAGTTATCTTCAGAAGGAACCAGGTAGGCTTTTCTTGCAAGTTGTCGTCGCTGCTTTGAAGAGGCGCAACGAATGCTTCCTATATAGGGAACGGTGCTCCGCAGGAACCAGTACTGAAGGTAAGGTGGGCCGCTGACGAATTACACCTCCTAGCCCAGGTTTTCTTCCGTTGATGGTCTTACTTATTCAAAACCAGGTGTTACGCCCTCGTATATCTGGCGGCTTGTTCAGCTTGGCAAAAGATATCTTCAGAAGGAACCAGGTAGGCTTTTCTCGCAAGTTGTCGTCGCTGCTTCGAAGAGGCGCAACGAATGCTTCCTCTATAGGGAACGGTGCTCCGCAGGAACCAGTACTGAAGGTAAGGTGGGCCGCTGACGAATTACACCTCCTAGCCCAGGTTTTCTTCCTTCCGTTCATTGTTTACTTAATCAAAACCCGGTGTTACGCAATCGTATGTCTGGCGGCTTGTTCAGCTAGGCAAAAGTTATCTTCAGAAGGAACCAGGTAGGCTTTTCTCGCAAGTGGTCGTCGCTGCTTTGAAGAGGCGCAACGAATGCTTCCTTTATAGGAAACGGTGCTCCGCAGGAACCAGTACTGAAGGTAAGGTGGGCCGCTGACGAATTACACCTCCTAGCCCAGGTTTTGTTCCTTCCGTTCATGGTATACTTAATCAAAACCCGGTGTTACGCCCTCGTATGTCTTACGGCTTGTTCAACTAGGCAAAAGTTATCTTAGGAAGGAACCAGGTAGGCTTTTCTCGCAAGTTGTCGTCGCTGCTTTGAAGAGGCGCAACGAATGCTTCCTTTATAGGAAACGGTGCTCCGCAGGAACCAGTACTGAAGGTAACGTGGGCCGCTGAAGAATTGCACCTCCTAGCCCAGGCTTTCTTCCTTCCGTTCATGGTTTACTCAATCAAAACCCGGTGTTACGCCCTCGTATGTCTGGCGGCTTGTTCAGCAAGGCAAAAGATATCTTCAGAAGGAACCAGGTAGGCTTTTCTTGCAAGTTGTCGTCGCTGCTTTGAAGAGGCGCAACGAATGCTTCCTATATAGGGAACGGTGCTCCGCATAAACCGGTACTGAAGGTAAGGTGGGCCGTCGACGAATTACACCTCCTAGCCCAGGTTTTCTTCCTTCCGTTCATGGTTTACTTAATCAAAACCCGGTGTTACGCAATCGTATGTCTGGCGGCTTGTTCAGCTAGGCCAGAGATATCTTCAGAAGGAACCAGGTAGGCTTTTCTCGCAAATTGTCGTCGCCGCTTTGAAGAGGCGCAACGAATGCTTCCTTTATAGGAAACGGTGCTCCGCAGGAACCAGTACTGAAGGTAAGGTGGGCCGCTGATGAATTACACCTCCTAGCCCAGGCTTTCTTCCTTCCGTTCATGGTTTACTTAATCAAAACCCGGTGTTACGCCCTCGTTTGTCTGGCGGCTTGTTCAGCAAGGCAAAAGATATCTTCAGAAGGAACCAGGTAGGCTTTTCTTGCAAGTTGTCGTCGCTGCTTTGAAGAGGCGCAACGAATGCTTCATTTATAGGAAACGGTGCTCCGCAGGAACCAGTACTGAAGATAATGTGGGCCGCTGACGAATTACACCTCCTAGCCCAGGCTTTCTTCCTTCCGTTCATGGTTTACTTAATCAAAACCCGGTGTTACGCCCTCGTATGTCTGGCGGCTTGTTCAGCAAGGCAAAAGATATCTTCAGAAGGAACCAGGTAGGCTTTTCTTGCAAGTTGTCGTCGCTGCTTTGAAGAGGCGCAACGAATGCTTCCTATATAGGGAACGGTGCTCCGCATAAACCAGTACTGAAGGTAAGGTGGGCCGTTGACGAATTACACCTCCTAGCCCAGGTTTTCTTCCTTCCGTTCATGGTTTACTTAATCAAAACCCGGTGATACGCCCTCGTATGTCTTACGGCTTGCTCAGCTAGGCAAAAGTTATCTTCAGAAGGAACCAGGTAGGCTTTTCTCGCAAATTGTCGTCGCCGCTTTGAAGAGGCGCAACGAATGCTTCCTTTATAGGAAACGGTGCTCCGCAGGAACCAGTACTGAAGGTAAGGTGGGCCGCTGAAGAATTACATCTCCTAGTCCAGGCTTTCTTCCTTCCGTTCATGGTTTACTTAATCAAAACCCGGTGTTACGCCCTCGTTTGTCTGGCGGCTTGTTCAGCAAGGCAAAAGATATCTTCAGAAGGAACCAGGTAGGCTTTTCTTGCAAGTTGTCGCTGCTTTGAAGAGGCGCAACGAATGCTTCATTTAAAGGAAACGGTGCTCCGCAGGAACCAGTACTGAAGGTAATGTGGGCCGCTGACGAATTACACCTCCTAGCCCAGGTTTTCTTCCTTCCGTTCATGGTTTACTTAATCAAAACCCGGTGTTACGCCCTCGTATGTCTGGCGGCTTGTTCAGCAAGGCAAAAGATATCTTCAGAAGGAACCAGGTAGGCTTTTCTTGCAAGTTGTCGTCGCTGCTTTGAAGAGGCGCAACGAATGCTTCCTTTATAGGAAACGGTGCTCCGCAGGAACCAGTACTGAAGGTAAGGTGGGCCGCTGACGAATTACACCTCCTAGCCCAGGTTTTGCTCCTTCCGTTCATGGTATACTTAATCAAAACCCGGTGTTACGCCCTCGTATGTCTTACGGCTTGTTCAGCTAGGCAAAAGTTATCTTAGGAAGGAACCAGGTAGGCTTTTCTCGCAAGTTGTCGTCGCTGCTTTGAAGAGGCGCAACGAATGCTTCCTATATAGGGAACGGTGCTCCGCATAAACCAGTACTGAAGGTAAGGTGGGCCGTCGACGAATTACACCTCCTAGCCCAGGTTTTCTTCCTTCCGTTCATGGTTTACTTAATCAAAACCCGGTGTTACGCAATCGTATGTCTGGCTGCTTGTTCAGCTAGGCCAGAGATATCTTCAGAAGGAACCAGGTAGGCTTTTCTCGCAAATTGTCGTCGCCGCTTTGAAGAGGCGCAACGAATGCTTCCTTTATAGGAAACGGTGCTCCGCAGGAACCAGTACTGAAGGTAAGGTGGGCCGCTGATGAATTACACCTCCTAGCCCAGGCTTTCTTCCTTCCGTTCATGGTTTACTTAATCAAAACCCGGTGTTACGCCCTCGTTTGTCTGGCGGCTTGTTCAGCAAGGCAAAAGATATCTTCAGAAGGAACCAGGTAGGCTTTTCTTGCAAGTTGTCGTCGCTGCTTTGAAGAGGCGCAACGAATGCTTCATTTATAGGAAACGGTGCTCCGCAGGAACCAGTACTGAAGATAATGTGGGCCGCTGACGAATTACACCTCCTAGCCCAGGCTTTCTTCCTTCCGTTCATGGTTTACTTTATCAAAACCCGGTGTTACGCCCTCGTATGTCTGGCGGCTTGTTCAGCAAGGCAAAAGATATCTTCAGAAGGAACCAGGTAGGCTTTTCTTGCAAGTTGTCGTCGCTGCTTTGAAGAGGCGCAACGAATGCTTCCTATATAGGGAACGGTGCTCCGCATAAACCAGTACTGAAGGTAAGGTGGGCCGTTGACGAATTACACCTCCTAGCCCAGGTTTTCTTCCTTCCGTTCATGGTTTACTTAATCAAAACCCGGTGTTACGCCCTCGTATATCTGGCGGCTTGTTCAGCTAGGCAAAAGATATCTTCAGAAGGAACCAGGTAGGCTTTTCTCGCAAATTGTCGTCGCCGCTTTGAAGAGGCGCAACGAATGCTTCCTTTATAGGAAACGGTGCTCCGCAGGAACCAGTACTGAAGGTAAGGTGGGCCGCTGAAGAATTACATCTCCTAGCCCAGGCTTTCTTCCTTCCGTTCATGGTTTACTTAATCAAAACCCGGTGTTACGCCCTCGTTTGTCTGGCGGCTTGTTCAGCAAGGCAAAAGATATCTTCAGAAGGAACCAGGTAGGCTTTTCTTGCAAGTTGTCGTCGCTGCTTTGAAGAGGCGCAACGAATGCTTCATTTAAAGGAAACGGTGCTCCGCAGGAACCAGTACTGAAGGTAATGTGGGCCGCTGACGAATTACACCTCCTAGCCCAGGTTTTCTTCCTTCCGTTCATGGTTTACCTAATCAAAACCCGGTGTTACGCCCTCGTATGTCTGGCGGCTTGTTCAGCAAGGCAAAAGATATCTTCAGAAGGAACCAGGTAGGCTTTTCTTGCAAGTTGTCGTCGCTGCTTTGAAGAGGCGCAACGAATGCTTCATTTATAGGAAACGGTGCTCCGCAGGAACCAGTACTGAAGGTAAGGTGGGCCGCTGACGAATTACACCTCCTAGCCCAGGTTTTCTTCCTTCCGTTCATGGTTTACTTAATCAAAACACGGTGTTACGCCCTCGTATGTCTGGCGGATTGTTCAGCAAGGCAAAAGATATCTTCAGAAGGAACCAGGTAGGCTTTTCTTGCAAGTTGTCGTCGCTGCTTGGAAGAGGCGCAACGAATGCTTCCTATATAGGGAACGATGCTCCGCAGGAACCAGTACTGAAGGTAAGGTGGGCCGCTGACGAATTACACCTCCTAGCCCAGGCTTTCTTCCTTCCGTTCATGGTTTACTCAATCAAAACCCGGTGTTACGCCCTCGTATGTCTGGCGGCTTGTTCAGCAAGGCAAAAGATATCTTCAGAAGGAACCAGGTAGGCTTTTCTTGCAAGTTGTCGTCGCTGCTTTGAAGAGGCGCAACGAATGCTTCCTATATAGGGAACGGTGCTCCGCATAAACCAGTACTGAAGGTAAGGTGGGCCGTTGACGAATTACACCTCCTAGCCCAGGTTTTCTTCCTTCCGTTCATGGTTTACTTAATCAAAACCCGGTGTTACGCAATCGTATGTCTGGCGGCTTGTTCAGCTAGGCCAGAGATATCTTCAGAAGGAACCAGGTAGGCTTTTCTCGCAAATTGTCGTCGCCGCTTTGAAGAGGCGCAACGAATGCTTCCTTTATAGGAAACGGTGCTCCGCAGGAACCAGTTCTGAAGGTAAGGTGGGCCGCTGATGAATTACACCTCCTAGCCCAGGCTTTCTTCCTTCCGTTCATGGTTTACTTAATCAAAACCCGGTGTTATGCCCTCGTTTGTCTGGCGGCTTGTTCAGCAAGGCAAAAGATATCTTCAGAAGGAACCAGGTAGGCTTTTCTTGCAAGTTGTCGTCGCTGCTTTGAAGAGGCGCAACGAATGCTTCATTTATAGGAAACGGTGCTCCGCAGGAACCAGTACTGAAGGTAATGTGGGCCGCTGACGAATTACACCTCCTAGCCCAGGTTTTCTTCCTTCCGTTCATGGTTTACTTAATCAAAACCCGGTGTTACGCCCTCGTATGTCTGGCGGCTTGTTCAGCAAGGCAAAAGATATCTTCAGAAGGAACCAGGTAGGCTTTTCTTGCAAGTTGTCGTCGCTGCTTTGAAGAGGCGCAACGAATGCTTCATTTATAGGAAACGGTGCTCCGCAGGAACCAGTACTGAAGGTAAGGTGGGCCGCTGACGAATTACACCTCCTAGCCCAGGTTTTCTTCCTTCCGTTCATGGTTTACTTAATCAAAACCCGGTGTTACGCCCTCGTATGTCTGGCGGATTGTTCAGCAAGGCAAAAGATATCTTCAGAAGGAACCAGGTAGGCTTTTCTTGCAAGTTGTCGTCGCTGCTTTGAAGAGGCGCAACGAATGCTTCATTTATAGGAAACGGTGCTCCGCAGGAACCAGTACTGAAGGTAAGGTGGGCCGCTGACGAATTACACCTCCTAGCCCAGGTTTTCTTCCTTCCGTTCATGGTTTACTTAATCAAAACCCGGTGTTACGCCCTCGCATGTCTGGCGGCTTGTTTAGCTAGGCAAAAGTTATCTTCAGTTGCAACCAGGGAGGCTTTTCTCGCAAGTTGTCGTCGCTGCTTTGAAGAGGCGCAACGAATGCTTCCTATATAGGGAACGATGCTGCGCAGGAACCAGTACTGAAGGTAAGGTGGGCCGCTGACGAATTACACCTCCTAGCCCAGGCTTTCTTCCTTCCGTTCATGGTTTACTTAATCAAAACCCGGTGTTACACCCTCGTATGTCTGGCGGCTTGTTCAGCAAGGCAAAAGATATCTTCAGAAGGAACCAGGTAGGCTTTTCTTGCAAGTTGTCGTCGCTGCTTGGAAGAGGCGCAACGAATGCTTCCTATATAGGGAACGATGCTCCGCAATAACCAGTACTGAAGGTAAGGTGGGCCGCTGACGAATTACACCTCCTAGCCCAGGCTTTCTTCCTTCCGTTCATGGTTTACTTAATCAAAACCCGGTGTTACGCCCTCGTATATCTGGCGGCTTGTTCAGCAAGGCAAAAGATATCTTCAGGAGGAACCAGGTAGGCCTTTCTCGCAAGTTGTCGTCGCTGCTTTGAAGAGGCGCAACGAATGCTTCCTATATAGGGAACGGTGCTCCGCAGGAACCAGTACTGAAGGTAAGGTGGGCCGCTGACGAATTACACCTCCTAGCCCAGGCTTTCCTCCTTCCGTTCATGGTTTACTTAATCAAAACCCGGTGTTACGCCCTCGTATGTCTGGCGGCTTGTTCAGCAAGGCAAAAGATATCTTCAGAAGGAACCAGGTAGGCTTTTCTCGCAAGTTGTCGTCGCTGCTTTGAAGAGGCGCAAAGAATGCTTCCTATATAGGGAACGGTGCTCCGCAGGAACCAGTACTGAAGGTAAGGTGGGCCGCTGACGAATTACACCTCCTAGCCCAGGTTTTCTTCCGTTGAGGGTCTTACTTATTCAAAACCAGGTGTTACGCCCTCGTATATCTGGCGGCTTGTTCAGCTTGGCAAAAGATATCTTCAGAAGGAACCAGGTAGGCTTTTCTCGCAAGTTGTCGTCGCTGCTTCGAAGAGGCGCAACGAATGCTTCCTCTATAGGGAACGGTGCTCCGCAGGAACCAGCACTGAAGGTAAGGTGGGCCGCTGACGAATTACACCTCCTAGCCCAGGTTTTCTTCCTTCCGTTCATTGTTTACTTAATCAAAACCCGGTGTTACGCAATCGTATGTCTGGCGGCTTGTTCAGCTAGGCAAAAGTTATCTTCAGAAGGAACCAGGTAGGCTTTTCTCGCAAGTGGTCGTCGCTGCTTTGAAGAGGCGCAACGAATGCTTCCTTTATAGGAAACGGTGCTCCGCAGGAACCAGTACTGAAGGTAAGGTGGGCCGCTGACGAATTACACCTCCTAGCCCAGGTTTTGTTCCTTCCGTTCATGGTATACTTAATCAAAACCCGGTGTTACGCCCTCGTATGTCTTACGGCTTGTTCAGCTAGGCAAAAGTTATCTTAGGCAGGAACCAGGTAGGCTTTTCTCGCAAGTTGTCGTCGCTGCTTTGAAGAGGCGCAACGAATGCTTCCTTTATAGGAAACGGTGCTCCGCAGGAACCAGTACTGAAGGTAGCGTGGGCCGCTGACGAATTGCACCTCCTAGCCCAGGTTTTCTTCCTTCCGTTCATGGTTTACTTAATCAAAACCCGGTGTTACGCCCTCGTGTATCTGGCGGCTTGTTCAGCTAGGCAAAAGATATCTTCAGAAGGAACCAGGTAGGCTTTTCTCGCAAATTGTCGTCGCCGCTTTGAAGATGCGCAACGAATGCTTCCTTTATAGGAAACGGTGCTCCGCAGGAACCAGTACTGAAGGTAAGGTGGGCCGCTGACGAATTACACCTCCTAGCCCAGGCTTTCTTCCTTCCGTTCATGGTTTACTTAATCAAAACCCGGTGTTACGCCCTCGTATATCTGGCGGCTTGTTCAGCAAGGCAAAAGATATCTTCAGAAGGAACCAGGTAGGCCTTTCTCGCAAGTTGTCGTCGCTGCTTTGAAGAGGCGCAACGAATGCTTCCTATATAGGGAACGGTGCTCCGCAGGAACCAGTACTGAAGGTAAGGTGGGCCGCTGACGAATTACACCACCTAGCCCAGGCTTTCCTCCTTCCGTTCATGGTTTACTTAATCAAAACCCGGTTTTACGCCCTCGTATGTCTGGCGGCTTGTTCAGCAAGGCAAAAGATATCTTCAGAAGGAACCAGGTAGGCTTTTCTCGCAAGTTGTCGTCGCTGCTTTGAAGAGGCGCAAAGAATGCTTCCTATATAGGGAACGGTGCTCCGCAGGAACCAGTACTGAAGGTAAGGTGGGCCGCTGACGAATTACACCTCCTACCCCAGGTTTTCTTCCGTTGATGGTCTTACTTATTCAAAACCAGGTGTTACGCCCTCGTATATCTGGCGGCTTGTTCAGCTTGGCAAAAGATATCTTCAGAAGGAACCAGGTAGGCTTTTCTCGCAAGTTGTCGTCGCTGCTTCGAAGAGGCGCAACGAATGCTTCCTCTATAGGGAACGGTGCTCCGCAGGAACCAGTACTGAAGGTAAGGTGGGCCGCTGACGAATTACACCTAGCCCAGGTTTTCTTCCTTCCGTTCATGGTTTACTTAATCAAAACCCGGTGTTACGCCCTCGTGTCTGGCGGCTTGTTCAGCAAGGCAAAAGATATCTTCAGAAGGAACCAGGTAGGCTTTTCTTGCAAGTTGTCGTCGCTGCTTTGAAGAGGCGCAACGAATGCTTCCTTTATAGGGAACGGTGCTCCGCATAAACCAGTACTGAAGGTAAGGTGGGCCGCTGACGAATTACACCTCCTAGCCCAGGTTTTCTTCCTTCCGTTCATGATTTACTTAATCAAAACCCGGAGTTACGCCCTCGTATGTCTGGCGGCTTGTTCAGCTAGGCAAACGTTATCTTCAGAAGGAACCAGGTAGGCTTTTCTCGCAAGTTGTCGTCGCTGCTTTGAAGAGGCGCAAAGAATGCTTCCTATATAGGGAACGGTGCTCCGCAGAAAACAGTACTGAAGGTAAGGTGGGCCGCTGACGAATTACACCTCCTAGCCCAGGTTTTCTTCCTTCCGTTCATGATTTACTTAATCAAAACCCGGAGTTACGCCCTCGTATGTCTGGCGGCTTGTTCAGCTAGGCAAACGTTATCTTCAGAAGGAACCAGGTAGGCCTTTCTCGCAAGTTGTCGCGTCTTTGAAGAGGCGCAACGAATGCTTCCTCTATAGGGAACGGTGCTCCGCAGGAACCAGTACTGAAGGTAAGGTGGGCCGCTGACGAATTACACCTCCTAGCCCAGGTTTTCTTCCTTCCGTTCATTGTTTACTTAATCAAAACCCGGTGTTACGCAATCGTATGTCTGGCGGCTTGTTCAGCTAGGCAAAAGTTATCTTCAGAAGGAACCAGGTAGGCTTTTCTCGCAAGTGGTCGTCGCTGCTTTGAAGAGGCGCAACGAATGCTTCCTTTATAGGAAACGGTGCTCCGCAGGAACCAGTACAGAAGGTAAGGTGGGCCGCTGACGAATTACACCTTCTAGCCCAGGTTTTCTTCCTTCCGTTCATGGTTTACTTAATCAAAACCCGGTGTTACGCCCTCGTATGTCTTACGGCTTGTTCAGCTAGGCAAAAGTTATCTTAGGAAGGAACCAGGTAGGCTTTTCTCGCAAGTTGTCGTCGCTGCTTTGAAGAGGCGCAACGAATGCTTCCTTTATAGGAAACGGTGCTCCGCACGAACCAGTACTGAAGGTAAGGTGGGCCGCTGACGAATTGCACCTCCTAGCCCAGGTTTTCTTCCTTCCGTTCATGGTTTACTTAATCAATACCCGGTGTTACGCCCTCGTATGTCTGGCGGCTTGTTCAGCAAGGCAAAAGATATCTTCAGAAGGAACCAGGTAGGCTTTTCTTGCAAGTTGTCGTCGCTGCTTTGAAGAGGCCCAACGAATGCTTCATTTATAGGAAACGGTGCTCCGCAGGAACCAGTACTGAAGGTAAGGTGGGCCGCGGACGAATTACACCTCCTAGCCCAGGATTTCTTCCTTCCGTTCATGGTTTACTTAATCAAAACCCGGTGTTACGAGCTCGCATGTCTGGCGGCTTGTTTACCTAGGCAAAAGTTATCTTCAGAAGCAACCAGGGAGGCTTTTCTCGCAAGCTGTCGTCGCTGCTATGAAGAGGCGCCACGAATGCTTCCTATATAGGGAACGGTGCTCCGCAGGAACCAGTCCTGAGGGTAAGGTGGGCCGCTGACGAATTACACCTCCTAGCCCAGGTTTTCTTCCTTCCATTCATTGTTTACTTAATCAAAACCCGGTGTTGCGCCCTCGTATGTCTGGCGGCTTGTTCAGCTAGGCAAACGTTATCTTCAGAAGGAACCAGGTAGGTTTTTTTCGCAAGTTGTCGTAGCTGCTTTGAAGAGGCGCAAGGAATGCTTCATTTATAGGAAACGGTGCTCCGCAGGAACCAGTACAGAAGGTAAGGTGGGCCGCTGACGAATTACACCTCCTAGCCCAGGTTTTCTTCCTTCCGTTCATGATTTACTTAATCAAAACCCGGAGTTACGCCCTCGTATGTCTGGCGGCTTGTTCAGCTAGGCAAACGTTATCTTCAGAAGGAACCAGGTAGGCCTTTCTCGCAAGTTGTCGCGTCTTTGAAGAGGCGCAACGAATGCTTCCTCTATAGGGAACGGTGCTCCGCAGGAACCAGTACTGAAGGTAAGGTGGGCCGCTGACGAATTACACCTCCTAGCCCAGGTTTTCTTCCTTCCGTTCATTGTTTACTTAATCAAAACCCGGTGTTACGCAATCGTATGTCTGGCGGCTTGTTCAGCTAGGCAAAAGTTATCTTCAGAAGGAACCAGGTAGGCTTTTCTCGCAAGTGGTCGTCGCTGCTTTGAAGAGGCGCAACGAATGCTTCCTTTATAGGAAACGGTGCTCCGCAGGAACCAGTACAGAAGGTAAGGTGGGCCGCTGACGAATTACACCTTCTAGCCCAGGTTTTCTTCCTTCCGTTCATGGTTTACTTAATCAAAACCCGGTGTTACGCCCTCGTATGTCTTACGGCTTGTTCAGCTAGGCAAAAGTTATCTTAGGAAGGAACCAGGTAGGCTTTTCTCGCAAGTTGTCGTCGCTGCTTTGAAGAGGCGCAACGAATGCTTCCTTTATAGGAAACGGTGCTCCGCACGAACCAGTACTGAAGGTAAGGTGGGCCGCTGACGAATTGCACCTCCTAGCCCAGGTTTTCTTCCTTCCGTTCATGGTTTACTTAATCAATACCCGGTGTTACGCCCTCGTATGTCTGGCGGCTTGTTCAGCAAGGCAAAAGATATCTTCAGAAGGAACCAGGTAGGCTTTTCTTGCAAGTTGTCGTCGCTGCTTTGAAGAGGCCCAACGAATGCTTCATTTATAGGAAACGGTGCTCCGCAGGAACCAGTACTGAAGGTAAGGTGGGCCGCGGACGAATTACACCTCCTAGCCCAGGATTTCTTCCTTCCGTTCATGGTTTACTTAATCAAAACCCGGTGTTACGAGCTCGCATGTCTGGCGGCTTGTTTACCTAGGCAAAAGTTATCTTCAGAAGCAACCAGGGAGGCTTTTCTCGCAAGCTGTCGTCGCTGCTATGAAGAGGCGCCACGAATGCTTCCTATATAGGGAACGGTGCTCCGCAGGAACCAGTCCTGAGGGTAAGGTGGGCCGCTGACGAATTACACCTCCTAGCCCAGGTTTTCTTCCTTCCATTCATTGTTTACTTAATCAAAACCCGGTGTTGCGCCCTCGTATGTCTGGCGGCTTGTTCAGCTAGGCAAACGTTATCTTCAGAAGGAACCAGGTAGGTTTTTTTCGCAAGTTGTCGTAGCTGCTTTGAAGAGGCGCAAGGAATGCTTCATTTATAGGAAACGGTGCTCCGCAGGAACCAGTACAGAAGGTAAGGTGGGCCGCTGACGAATTACACCTCCTAGCCCAGGCTTTCTTCCTTCCGTTCATGGTTTACTTAATCAAAACCCGGTGTTACGCCCTCGTATATCTGGCGGCTTGTTCAGCTTGGCAAAAGATATCTTCAGAAGGAACCAGGTAGGCTTTTCTCGCAAGTTGTCGTCGCTGCTTCGAAGAGGCGCAACGAATGCTTCCTCTATAGGGAACGGTGCTCCGCAGGAACCAGTACTGAAGGTAAGGTGGGCCGCTGACGAATTACACCTCCTAGCCCAGGTTTTCTTCCTTCCGTTCATGGTTTACTTAATCAAAACCCGGTGTTACGCCCTCGTATGTCTGGCGGCTTGTTCAGCAAGGCAAAAGATATCTTCAGAAGGAACCAGGTAGGCTTTTCTTGCAAGTTGTCGTCGCTGCTTTGAAGAGGCGCAACGAATGCTTCATTTATAGGAAACGGTGCTCCGCAGGAACCAGTACTGATGGTAAGGTGGGCCGCTGACGAATTACACCTAGCCCAGGTTTTCTTCCTTCCGTTCATGGTTTACTTAATCAAAACCCGGTGTTACGAGCTCGCATTTCTGGCGGCTTGTTTACCTAGGCAAAAGTTATCTTCAAAAGCAACCAGGGAGGCTTTTCTCGCAAGTTGTCGTCGCTGCTTTGAAGAGGCGCCACGAATGCTTCCTATATAGGGAACGGTGCTCCGCAGGAACCAGTACTGAAGGTAAGGTGGGCCGCTGACGAATTACACCTCCTAGCCCAGGTTTTCTTCCTTCCGTTCATTGTTTACTTAATCAAAACCCGGTGTTGCGCCCTCGTATGTCTGGCGGCTTGTTCAGCTAGGCAAACGTTATCTTCAGAAGGAACCAGGTAGGTTTTTTTCGCAAGTTGTCGTCGCTGCTTTGAAGAGGCGCAAGGAATGCTTCATTTATAGGAAACAGTGCTCCGCAGGAACCAGTGCTGAAGGTAAGGTGGGCCGCTGACGAATTACACCTCCTAGCCCAAGTTTTCTTCCTTTCGTTCACTGTTTACTTAATCAAAATCCGGTGTTGCGCCCTCGTATGTCTGGCCGCTTGCTCAGCTAGGCAAAAGATATCTTCAGAAGGAACCAGGTAGGCTTTTCTTGCAAGTTGTCGCTGCTTGGAAGAGGCGCAACGAATTCTTCCTATATAGGGAACGATGCTCCGCAGGAACCAGTACTGAAGGTAAGGTGGGCCGCTGACGAATTACACCTCCTAGCCCAGCTTTCTTCCTTCCGTTCATGGTTTACTTAATCAAAACCCGGTGTTACGCCCTCGTATGTCTGGCGGCTTGTTCAGCAAAGCAAAAGATATCTTCAGAAGGAACCAGGTAGGCTTTTCTTGCAAGTTGTCGTCGCTGCTTGGAAGAGGCGCAACGAATGCTTCCTATATAGGGAACGATGCTCCGCAATAACCAGTACTGAAGGTAAGGTGGGCCGCTGACGAATTACACCTCCTAGCCCAGGCTTTCTTCCTTCCGTTCATGGTTTACTTAATCAAAACCCGGTGTTACGCCCTCGTATATCTGGCGGCTTGTTCAGCAAGGCAAAATATATCTTCAGAAGGAACCAGGTAGGCCTTTCTCGCAAGTTGTCGTCGCTGCTTTGAAGAGGCGCAACGAATGCTTCCTATATAGGGAACGGTGCTCCGCAGGAACCAGTACTGAAGGTAAGGTGGGCCGCTGACGAATTACACCTCCTAGCCCAGGTTTTCTTCCGTTGATGGTCTTACTTATTCAAAACCAGGTGTTACGCCCTCATATATCTGGCGGCTTGTTCAGCTTGGCAAAAGATATCTTCAGAAGGAACCAGGTAGGCTTTTCTCGCAAGTTGTCGTCGCTGCTTCGAAGAGGCGCAACGAATGCTTCCTCTATAGGGAACGGTGCTCCGCAGGAACCAGTACTGAAGGTAAGGTGGGCCGCTGACGAATTACACCTCCTAGCCTAGGTTTTCTTCCTTCCGTTCATTGTTTACTTAATCAAAACCCGGTGTTACGCAATCGTATGTCTGGCGGCTTGTTCAGCAAGGCAAAAGATATCTTCAGAAGGAACCAGGTAGGCTTTTCTTGCAAGTTGTCGTCGCTGCTTTGAAGGGGCGCAACGAATGCTTCATTTATAGGAAACGGTGCTCCGCAGGAACCAGTACTGAAGGTAAGGTGGGCCGCTGACGAATTACACCTCCTAGCCCAGGTTTTCTTCCTTCCGTTCATGGTTTACTTAATCAAAACCCGGTGTTACGCCCTCGTATGTCTGGCGGATTGTTCAGCAAGGCAAAAGATATCTTCAGAAGGAACCAGGTAGGCTTTTCTTGCAAGTTGTCGTCGCTGCTTTGAAGAGGCGCAACGAATGCTTCATTTATAGGAAACGGTGCTCCGCAGGAACCAGTACTGAAGGTAAGGTGGGCCGCTGACGAATTACACCTCCTAGCCCAGGTTTTCTTCCTTCCGTTCATGGTTTACTTAATCAAAACCCGGTGTTACGCCCTCGTATATCTGGCGGCTTGTTCAGCTTGGCAAAAGATATCTTCAGAAGGAACCAGGTAGGCTTTTCTCGCAAGTTGTCGTCGCTGCTTCGAAGAGGCGCAACGAATGCTTCCTCTATAGGGAACGGTGCTCCGCAGGAACCAGTACTGAAGGTAAGGTGGGCCGCTGACGAATTACACCTCCTAGCCCAGGTTTTCTTCCGTTCATGGTTTACTTAATCAAAACCCGGTGTTACGCCCTCGTATGTCTGGCGGCATGTTCAGCAAGGCAAAAGTTATCTTCAAAAGCAACCAGGGAGGCTTTTCTCGCAAGTTGCCGTCGCTGCTTTGAAGAGGCGCCACGAATGCTTCCTATATAGGGAACGGTGCTCCGCAGGAACCAGTACTGAAGGTAAGGTGGGCCGCTGACGAATTACACCTCCTAGCCCAGGTTTTCTTCCTTCCGTTCATTGTTTACTTAATCAAAACCCGGTGTTGCGCCCTCGTATGTCTGGCGGCTTGTTCAGCTAGGCAAACGTTATCTTCAGAAGGAACCAGGTAGGTTTTTTTCGCAAGTTGTCGTCGCTGCTTTGAAGAGGCGCAAGGAATGCTTCATTTATAGGAAACAGTGCTCCGCAGGAACCAGTGCTGAAGGTAAGGTGGGCCGCTGACGAATTACACCTCCTAGCCCAAGTTTTCTTCCTTCCGTTCACTGTTTACTTAATCAAAATCCGGTGTTGCGCCCTCGTATGTCTGGCCGCTTGTTCAGCTAGGCAAAAGATATCTTCAGAAGGAACCAGGTAGGCTTTTCTTGCAAGTTGTCGTCGCTGCTTGGAAGAGGCGCAACGAATTCTTCCTATATAGGGAACGATGCTCCGCAGGAACCAGTACTGAAGGTAAGGTGGGCCGCTGACGAATTACACCTCCTAGCCCAGCTTTCTTCCTTCCGTTTATGGTTTACTTAATCAAAACCCGGTGTTACGCCCTCGTATGTCTGGCGGCTTGTTCAGCAAGGCAAAAGATATCTTCAGAAGGAACCAGGTAGGCTTTTCTTGCAAGTTGTCGTCGCTGCTTGGAAGAGGCGCAACGAATTCTTCCTATATAGGGAACGATGCTCCGCAGGAACCAGTACTGAAGGTAAGGTGGGCCGCTGACGAATTACACCTCCTAGCCTAGGTTTTCTTCCTTCCGTTCATTGTTTACTTAATCAAAACCCGGTGTTACGCAATCGTATGTCTGGCGGCTTGTTCAGCAAGGCAAAAGATATCTTCAGAAGGAACCAGGTAGGCTTTTCTTGCAAGTTGTCGTCGCTGCTTTGAAGAGGCGCAACGAATGCTTCCTATATAGGGAACGGTGCTCCGCATAAACCAGTACTGAAGGTAAGGTGGGCCGCTGACGAATTACACCTCCTAGCCCAGGTTTTCTTCCTTCCGTTCATGATTTACTTAATCAAAACCCGGAGTTACGCCCTCGTATGTCTGGCGGCTTGTTCAGCTAGGCAAACGTTATCTTCAGAAGGAACCAGGTAGGCTTTTCTCGCAAGTTGTCGTCGCTGCTTTGAAGAGGCGCAAAGAATGCTTCCTCTATAGGGAACGGTGCTCCGCAGGAACCAGTACTGAAGGTAAGGTGGGCCGCTGACGAATTACACCTCCTAGCCCAGGTTTTCTTCCGTTGATGGTCTTACTTATTCAAAACCAGGTGTTACGCCCTCGTATATCTGGCGGCTTGTTCAGCTTGGCAAAAGATATCTTCAGAAGGAACCAGGTAGGCTTTTCTCGCAAGTTGTCGTCGCTGCTTTGAAGAGGCGCAACGAATGCTTCCTCTATAGGGAACGGTGCTCCGCAGGAACCAGTACTGAAGGTAAGGTGGGCCGCTGACGAATTACACCTCCTAGCCCAGGTTTTCTTCCTTCCGTTCATTGTTTACTTAATCAAAACCCGGTGTTACGCAATCGTATGTCTGGCGGCTTGTTCAGCTAGGCAAAAGTTATCTTCAGAAGGAACCAGGTAGGCTTTTCTCGCAAGTGGTCGTCGCTGCTTTGAAGCGCAACGAATGCTTCCTTTATAGGAAACGGTGCTCCGCAGGAACCAGTACAGAAGGTAAGGTGGGCCGCTGACGAATTACACCTCCTAGCCCAGGTTTTCTTCCTTCCGTTCATGGTTTACTTAATCAAAACCCGGTGTTACGCCCTCGTATGTCTTACGGCTTGTTCAGCTAGGCAAGAGTTATCTTAGGAAGGAACCAGGTAGGCTTTTCTCGCAAGTTGTCGTCGCTGCTTTGAAGAGGCGCAACGAATGCTTCCTTTATAGGAAACGGTGCTCCGCACGAACCAGTACTGAAGGTAAGGTGGGCCGCTGACGAATTGCACCTCCTAGCCCAGGTTTTCTTCCTTCCGTTCATGGTTTACTTAATCAAAACCCGGTGTTACGCCCTCGTATGTCTGGCGGCTTGTTCAGCAAGGCAAAAGATATCTTCAGAAGGAACCAGGTAGGCTTTTCTTGCAAGTTGTCGTCGCTGCTTGGAAGAGGCGCAACGAATGCTTCCTATATAGGGAACGATGCTCCGCAATAACCAGTACTGAAGGTATGGTGGGCCGCTGACGAATTACACCTCCTAGCCCAGGCTTTCTTCCTTCCGTTCATGGTTTACTTAATCAAAACCCGGTGTTACGCCCTCGTATATCTGGCGGCTTGTTCAGCAAGGCAAAAGATATCTTCAGGAGGAACCAGGTAGGCCTTTCTCGCAAGTTGTCGTCGCTGCTTTGAAGAGGCGCAACGAATGCTTCCTATATAGGGAACGGTGCTCCGCAGGAACCAGTACTGAAGGTAAGGTGGGCCGCTGACGAATTACACCTCCTAGCCCAGGCTTTCCTCCTTCCGTTCATGGTTTACTTAATCAAAACCCGGTGTTACGCCCTCGTATGTCTGGCGGCTTGTTCAGCAAGGCAAAAGATATCTTCAGAAGGAACCAGGTAGGCTTTTCTCGCAAGTTGTCGTCGCTGCTTTGAAGAGGCGCAACGAATGCTTCCTATATAGGGAACGGTGCTCCGCAGGAACCAGTACTGAAGGTAAGGTGGGCCGCTGACGAATTACACCTCCTAGCCCAGGCTTTCCTCCTTCCGTTCATGGTTTACTTAATCAAAACCCGGTGTTACGCCCTCGTATGTCTGGCGGCTTGTTCAGCTTGGCAAAAGATATCTTCAGAAGGAACCAGGTAGGCTTTTCTCGCAAGTTGTCGTCGCTGCTTCGAAGAGGCGCAACGAATGCTTCCTCTATAGGGAACGGTGCTCCGCAGGAACCAGTACTGAAGGTAAGGTGGGCCGCTGACGAATTACACCTCCTAGCCCAGGTTTTCTTCCTTCCGTTCATTGTTTACTTAATCAAAACCCGGTGTTACGCAATCGTATGTCTGGCGGCTTGTTCAGCTAGGCAAAAGTTATCTTCAGAAGGAACCAGGTAGGCTTTTCTCGCAAGTGGTCGTCGCTGCTTTGAAGAGGCGCAACGAATGCTTCCTTTATAGGAAACGGTGCTCCGCAGGAACCAGTACTGAAGGTAAGGAGGGCCGCTGACGAATTACACCTCCTAGCCCAGGTTTTGTTCCTTCCGTTCATGGTATACTTAATCAAAACCCGGTGTTACGCCCTCGTATGTCTTACGGCTTGTTCAGCTAGGCAAAAGTTATCTTAGGCAGGAACCAGGTAGGCTTTTCTCGCAAGTTGTCGTCGCTGCTTTGAAGAGGCGCAACGAATGCTTCCTTTATAGGAAACGGTGCTCCGCATAAACCAGTACTGAAGGTAAGGTGGGCCGTTGACGAATTACACCTCCTAGCCCAGGTTTTCTTCCTTACGTTCATGATTTACTTAATCAAAACCCGGAGTTACGCCCTCGTATGTCTGGCGGCTTGTTCAGCTAGGCAAACGTTATCTTCAGAAGGAACCAGGTAGGCTTTTCTCGCAAGTTGTCGTCGCTGCTTTGAAGAGGCGCAAAGAATGCTTCCTCTATAGGGAACGGTGCTCCGCAGGAACCAGTACTGAAGGTAAGGTGGGCCGCTGACGAATTACACCTCCTAGCCCAGGTTTTCTTCCGTTGATGGTCTTACTTATTCAAAACCAGGTGTTACGCCCTCGTATATCTGGCGGCTTGTTCAGCTTGGCAAAAGATATCTTCAGAAGGAACCAGGTAGGCTTTTCTCGCAAGTTGTCGTCGCTGCTTTGAAGAGGCGCAACGAATGCTTCCTCTATAGGGAACGGTGCTCCGCAGGAACCAGTACTGAAGGTAAGGTGGGCCGCTGACGAATTACACCTCCTAGCCCAGGTTTTCTTCCTTCCGTTCATTGTTTACTTAATCAAAACCCGGTGTTACGCAATCGTATGTCTGGCGGCTTGTTCAGCTAGGCAAAAGTTATCTTCAGAAGGAACCAGGTAGGCTTTTCTCGCAAGTGGTCGTCGCTGCTTTGAAGCGCAACGAATGCTTCCTTTATAGGAAACGGTGCTCCGCAGGAACCAGTACAGAAGGTAAGGTGGGCCGCTGACGAATTACACCTCCTAGCCCAGGTTTTCTTCCTTCCGTTCATGGTTTACTTAATCAAAACCCGGTGTTACGCCCTCGTATGTCTTACGGCTTGTTCAGCTAGGCAAGAGTTATCTTAGGAAGGAACCAGGTAGGCTTTTCTCGCAAGTTGTCGTCGCTGCTTTGAAGAGGCGCAACGAATGCTTCCTTTATAGGAAACGGTGCTCCGCACGAACCAGTACTGAAGGTAAGGTGGGCCGCTGACGAATTGCACCTCCTAGCCCAGGTTTTCTTCCTTCCGTTCATGGTTTACTTAATCAAAACCCGGTGTTACGCCCTCGTATGTCTGGCGGCTTGTTCAGCAAGGCAAAAGATATCTTCAGAAGGAACCAGGTAGGCTTTTCTTGCAAGTTGTCGTCGCTGCTTGGAAGAGGCGCAACGAATGCTTCCTATATAGGGAACGATGCTCCGCAATAACCAGTACTGAAGGTATGGTGGGCCGCTGACGAATTACACCTCCTAGCCCAGGCTTTCTTCCTTCCGTTCATGGTTTACTTAATCAAAACCCGGTGTTACGCCCTCGTATATCTGGCGGCTTGTTCAGCAAGGCAAAAGATATCTTCAGGAGGAACCAGGTAGGCCTTTCTCGCAAGTTGTCTTCGCTGCTTTGAAGAGGCGCAACGAATGCTTCCTATATAGGGAACGGTGCTCCGCAGGAACCAGTACTGAAGGTAAGGTGGGCCGCTGACGAATTACACCTCCTAGCCCAGGCTTTCCTCCTTCCGTTCATGGTTTACTTAATCAAAACCCGGTGTTACGCCCTCGTATGTCTGGCGGCTTGTTCAGCAAGGCAAAAGATATCTTCAGAAGGAACCAGGTAGGCTTTTCTCGCAAGTTGTCGTCGCTGCTTTGAAGAGGCGCAAAGAATGCTTCCTATATAGGGAACGGTGCTCCGCAGGAACCAGTACTGAAGGTAAGGTGGGCCGCTGACGAATTACACCTCCTAGCCCAGGTTTTCTTCCGTTGATGGTCTTACTTATTCAAAACCAGGTGTTACGCCCTCGTATATCTGGCGGCTTGTTCAGCTTGGCAAAAGATATCTTCAGAAGGAACCAGGTAGGCTTTTCTCGCAAGTTGTCGTCGCTGCTTCGAAGAGGCGCAACGAATGCTTCCTCTATAGGGAACGGTGCTCCGCAGGAACCAGTACTGAAGGTAAGGTGGGCCGCTGACGAATTACACCTCCTAGCCCAGGTTTTCTTCCTTCCGTTCATTGTTTACTTAATCAAAACCCGGTGTTACGCAATCGTATGTCTGGCGGCTTGTTCAGCTAGGCAAAAGTTATCTTCAGAAGGAACCAGGTAGGCTTTTCTCGCAAGTGGTCGTCGCTGCTTTGAAGAGGCGCAACGAATGCTTCCTTTATAGGAAACGGTGCTCCGCAGGAACCAGTACTGAAGGTAAGGAGGGCCGCTGACGAATTACACCTCCTAGCCCAGGTTTTGTTCCTTCCGTTCATGGTATACTTAATCAAAACCCGGTGTTACGCCCTCGTATGTCTTACGGCTTGTTCAGCTAGGCAAAAGTTATCTTAGGCAGGAACCAGGTAGGCTTTTCTCGCAAGTTGTCGTCGCTGCTTTGAAGAGGCGCAACGAATGCTTCCTTTATAGGAAACGGTGCTCCGCATAAACCAGTACTGAAGGTAAGGTGGGCCGTTGACGAATTACACCTCCTAGCCCAGGTTTTCTTCCTTCCGTTCATGGTTTACTTAATCAAAACCCGGTGTTACGCAATCGTATGTCTGGCGGCTTGTTCAGCAAGGCAAAAGATATCTTCAGAAGGAACCAGGTAGGCTTTTCTTGCAAGTTGTCGTCGCTGCTTTGAAGAGGCGCAACGAATGCTTCATTTATAGGAAACGGTGCTCCGCAGGAACCAGTACCAGGAACCAGGTAAGGTGGGCCGCTGACGAATTACACCTCCTAGCCCAGGTTTTCTTCCTTCCGTTCATGGTTTACTTAATCAAAACCCGGTGTTACGCCCTCGTGTCTGGCGGCTTGTTCAGCAAGGCAAAAGATATCTTCAGAAGGAACCAGGTAGGCTTTTCTTGCAAGTTGTCGTCGCTGCTTTGAAGAGGCGCAACGAATGCTTCCTATATAGGGAACGGTGCTCCGCATCAACCAGTACTGAAGGTAAGGTGGGCCGCTGACGAATTACACCTCCTAGCCCAGGTTTTCTTCCGTTGATGGTCTTACTTATTCAAAACCAGGTGTTACGCCCTCGTATATCTGGCGGCTTGTTCAGCTTGGCAAAAGATATCTTCAGAAGGAACCAGGTAGGCCTTTCTCGCAAGTTGTCGCTGCTTTGAAGAGGTGCAACGAATGCTTCCTCTATAGGGAACGGTGCTCCGCAGGAACCAGTACTGAAGGTAAGGTGGGCCGCTGACGAATTACACCTCCTAGCCCAGGTTTTCTTCCTTCCGTTCATTGTTTACTTAATCAAAACCCGGTGTTACGCAATCGTATGTCTGGCGGCTTGTTCAGCTAGGCAAAAGTTATCTTCAGAAGGAACCAGGTAGGCTTTTCTCGCAAGTGGTCGTCGCTGCTTTGAAGAGGCGCAACGAATGCTTCCTTTATAGGAAACGGTGCTCCGCAGGAACCAGTACAGAAGGTAAGGTGGGCCGCTGACGAATTACACCTCCTAGCCCAGGTTTTCTTCCTTTCGTTCATGGTTTACTTAATCAAAACCCGGTGTTACGCCCTCGTATGTCTGGCGGATTGTTCAGCAAGGCAAAAGATATCTTCAGAAGGAACCAGGTAGGCTTTTCTTGCAAGTTGTCGTCGCTGCTTTGAAGAGGCGCAACGAATGCTTCATTTATAGGAAACGGTGCTCCGCAGGAACCAGTACTGAAGGTAAGGTGGGCCGCTGACGAATTACACCTCCTAGCCCAGGTTTTCTTCCTTCCGTTCATGGTTTACTTAATCAAAACCCGGTGTTACGAGCTCGCATGCCTGGCGGCTTGTTTACCTAGGCAAAAGCTATCTTCAGAAGCAACCAGGGAGGCTTTTCTCGCAAGTTGTCGTCGCTGCTATGAAGAGGCGCCACGAATGCTTCCTATATAGGGAACGGTGCTCCGCAGGAACCAGTACTGAAGGTAAGGTGGGCCGCTGACGAATTACACCTCCTAGCCCAGGTTTTCTTCCTTCCGTTCATTGTTTACTTAATCAAAACCCGGTGTTGCGCCCTCGTATGTCTGGCGGCTTGTTCAGCTAGGCAAACGTTATCTTCAGAAGGAACCAGGTAGGTTTTTTTCGCAAGTTGTCGTAGCTGCTTTGAAGAGGCGCAAGGAATGCTTCATTTATAGGAAACGGTGCTCCGCAGGAACCAGTACAGAAGGTAAGGTGGGCCGCTGACGAATTACACCTCCTAGCCCAGGCTTTCTTCCTTCCGTTCATGGTTTACTTAATCAAAACCCGGTGTTACGCCCTCGTATATCTGGCGGCTTGTTCAGCTTGGCAAAAGATATCTTCAGAAGGAACCAGGTAGGCTTTTCTCGCAAGTTGTCGTCGCTGCTTCGAAGAGGCCCAACGAATGCTTCCTCTATAGGGAACGGTGCTCCGCAGGAACCAGTACTGAAGGTAAGGTGGGCCGCTGACGAATTACACCTCCTAGCCCAGGTTTTCTTCCTTCCGTTCATGGTTTACTTAATCAAAACCCGGTGTTACGCCCTCGTATGTCTGGCGGCTTGTTCAGCAAGGCAAAAGATATCTTCAGAAGGAACCAGGTAGGCTTTTCTTGCAAGTTGTCGTCGCTGCTTTGAAGAGGCGCAACGAATGCTTCATTTATAGGAAACGGTGCTCCGCAGGAACCAGTACTGAAGGTAAGGTGGGCCGCTGACGAATTACACCTCCTAGCCCAGGTTTTCTTCCTTCCGTTCATGGTTTACTTAATCAAAACCCGGTGTTACGCCCTCGTATGTCTGGCGGATTGTTCAGCAAGGCAAAAGATATCTTCAGAAGGAACCAGGTAGGCTTTTCTTGCAAGTTGTCGTCGCTGCTTTGAAGAGGCGCAACGAATGCTTCATTTATAGGAAACGGTGCTCCGCAGGAACCAGTACTGAAGGTAAGGTGGGCCGCTGACGAAATACACCTAGCCCAGGTTTTCTTCCTTCCGTTCATGGTTTACTTAATCAAAACCCGGTGTTACGAGCTCGCATTTCTGGCGGCTTGTTTACCTAGGCAAAAGTTATCTTCAAAAGCAACCAGGGAGGCTTTTCTCGCAAGTTGTCGTCGCTGCTTTGAAGAGGCGCCACGAATGCTTCCTATATAGGGAACGGTGCTCCGCAGGAACCAGTACTGAAGGTAAGGTGGGCCGCTGACGAATTACACCTCCTAGCCCAGGTTTTCTTCCTTCCGTTCATTGTTTACTTAATCAAAACCCGGTGTTGCGCCCTCGTATGTCTGGCGGCTTGTTCAGCTAGGCAAACGTTATCTTCAGAAGGAACCAGGTAGGTTTTTTTCGCAAGTTGTCGTCGCTGCTTTGAAGAGGCGCAAGGAATGCTTCATTTATAGGAAACAGTGCTCCGCAGGAACCAGTGCTGAAGGTAAGGTGGGCCGCTGACGAATTACACCTCCTAGCCCAAGTTTTCTTCCTTCCGTTCACTGTTTACTTAATCAAAATCCGGTGTTGCGCCCTCGTATGTCTGGCCGCTTGTTCAGCTAGGCAAAAGATATCTTCAGAAGGAACCAGGTAGGCTTTTCTTGCAAGTTGTCGTCGCTGCTTGGAAGAGGCGCAACGAATGCTTCCTATATAGGGAACGATGCTCCGCAGGAACCAGTACTGAAGGTAAGGTGGGCCGCTGACGAATTACACCTCCTAGCCCAGGCTTTCTTCCTTCCGTTCATGGTTTACTCAATCAAAACCCGGTGTTACGCCCTCGTATGTCTGGCGGCTTGTTCAGCAAGGCAAAAGATATCTTCAGAAGGAACCAGGTAGGCTTTTCTTGCAAGTTGTCGTCGCTGCTTTGAAGAGGCGCAACGAATGCTTCCTATATAGGGAACGGTGCTCCGCATAAACCAGTACTGAAGGTAAGGTGGGCCGTTGACGAATTACACCTCCTAGCCCAGGTTTTCTTCCTTCCGTTCATGGTTTACTTAATCAAAACCCGGTGTTACGCAATCGTATGTCTGGCGGCTTGTTCAGCTAGGCCAGAGATATCTTCAGAAGGAACCAGGTAGGCTTTTCTCGCAAATTGTCGTCACCGCTTTGAAGAGGCGCAACGAATGCTTCCTTTATAGGAAACGGTGCTCCGCAGGAACCAGTTCTGAAGGTAAGGTGGGCCGCTGATGAATTACACCTCCTAGCCCAGGCTTTCTTCCTTCCGTTCATGGTTTACTTAATCAAAACCCGGTGTTACGCCCTCGTTTGTCTGGCGGCTTGTTCAGCAAGGCAAAAGATATCTTCAGAAGGAACCAGGTAGGCTTTTCTTGCAAGTTGTCGTCGCTGCTTTGAAGAGGCGCAACGAATGCTTCATTTATAGGAAACGGTGCTCCGCAGGAACCAGTACTGAAGGTAATGTGGGCCGCTGACGAATTACACCTCCTAGCCCAGGTTTTCTTCCTTCCGTTCATGGTTTACTTAATCAAAACCCGGTGTTACGCCCTCGTATGTCTGGCGGCTTGTTCAGCAAGGCAAAAGATATCTTCAGAAGGAACCAGGTAGGCTTTTCTTGCAAGTTGTCGTCGCTGCTTTGAAGAGGCGCAACGAATGCTTCATTTATAGGAAACGGTGCTCCGCAGGAACCAGTACTGAAGGTAAGGTGGGCCGCTGACGAATTACACCTCCTAGCCCAGGTTTTCTTCCTTCCGTTCATGGTTTACTTAATCAAAACCCGGTGTTACGCCCTCGTTTGTCTGGCGGCTTGTTCAGCAAGGCAAAAGATATCTTCAGAAGGAACCAGGTAGGCTTTTCTTGCAAGTTGTCGTCGCTGCTTTGAAGAGGCGCAACGAATGCTTCATTTAAAGGAAAAGGTGCTCCGCAGGAACCAGTACTGAAGGTAATGTGGGCCGCTGACGAATTACACCTCCTAGCCCAGGTTTTCTTCCTTCCGTTCATGGTTTACCTAATCAAAACCCGGTGTTACGCCCTCGTATGTCTGGCGGCTTGTTCAGCAAGGCAAAAGATATCTTCAGAAGGAACCAGGTAGGCTTTTCTTGCAAGTTGTCGTCGCTGCTTTGAAGAGGCGCAACGAATGCTTCATTTATAGGAAACGGTGCTCCGCAGGAACCAGTACTGAAGGTAAGGTGGGCCGCTGACGAATTACACCTCCTAGCCCAGGTTTTCTTCCTTCCGTTCATGGTTTACTTAATCAAAACACGGTGTTACGCCCTCGTATGTCTGGCGGATTGTTCAGCAAGGCAAAAGATATCTTCAGAAGGAACCAGGTAGGCTTTTCTTGCAAGTTGTCGTCGCTGCTTGGAAGAGGCGCAACGAATGCTTCCTATATAGGGAACGATGCTCCGCAGGAACCAGTACTGAAGGTAAGGTGGGCCGCTGACGAATTACACCTCCTAGCCCAGGTTTTCTTCCTTCCGTTCATGGTTTACTTAATCAAAACCCGGTGTTACGCAATCGTATGTCTGGCGGCTTGTTCAGCTAGGCCAGAGATATCTTCAGAAGGAACCAGGTAGGCTTTTCTCGCAAATTGTCGTCGCCGCTTTGAAGAGGCGCAACGAATGCTTCCTTTATAGGAAACGGTGCTCCGCAGGAACCAGTTCTGAAGGTAAGGTGGGCCGCTGATGAATTACACCTCCTAGCCCAGGCTTTCTTCCTTCCGTTCATGGTTTACTTAATCAAAACCCGGTGTTATGCCCTCGTTTGTCTGGCGGCTTGTTCAGCAAGGCAAAAGATATCTTCAGAAGGAACCAGGTAGGCTTTTCTTGCAAGTTGTCGTCGCTGCTTTGAAGAGGCGCAACGAATGCTTCATTTATAGGAAACGGTGCTCCGCAGGAACCAGTACTGAAGGTAATGTGGGCCGCTGACGAATTACACCTCCTAGCCCAGGTTTTCTTCCTTCCGTTCATGGTTTACTTAATCAAAACCCGGTGTTACGCCCTCGTATGTCTGGCGGCTTGTTCAGCAAGGCAAAAGATATCTTCAGAAGGAACCAGGTAGGCTTTTCTTGCAAGTTGTCGTCGCTGCTTTGAAGAGGCGCAACGAATGCTTCATTTATAGGAAACGGTGCTCCGCAGGAACCAGTACTGAAGGTAAGGTGGGCCGCTGACGAATTACACCTCCTAGCCCAGGCTTTCTTCCTTCCGTTCATGGTTTACTCAATCAAAACCCGGTGTTACGCCCTCGTATGTCTGGCGGCTTGTTCAGCAAGGCAAAAGATATCTTCTGAAGGAACCAGGTAGGCTTTTCTTGCAAGTTGTCGTCGCTGCTTTGAAGAGGCGCAACGAATGCTTCCTATATAGGGAACGGTGCTCCGCATAAACCAGTACTGAAGGTAAGGTGGGCCGTTGACGAATTACACCTCCTAGCCCAGGTTTTCTTCCTTCCGTTCATGGTTTACTTAATCAAAACCCGGTGTTACGCAATCGTATGTCTGGCGGCTTGTTCAGCTAGGCCAGAGATATCTTCAGAAGGAACCAGGTAGGCTTTTCTCGCAAATTGTCGTCACCGCTTTGAAGAGGCGCAACGAATGCTTCCTTTATAGGAAACGGTGCTCCGCAGGAACCAGTTCTGAAGGTAAGGTGGGCCGCTGATGAATTACACCTCCTAGCCCAGGCTTTCTTCCTTCCGTTCATGGTTTACTTAATCAAAACCCGGTGTTACGCCCTCGTTTGTCTGGCGGCTTGTTCAGCAAGGCAAAAGATATCTTCAGAAGGAACCAGGTAGGCTTTTCTTGCAAGTTGTCGTCGCTGCTTTGAAGAGGCGCAACGAATGCTTCATTTATAGGAAACGGTGCTCCGCAGGAACCAGTACTGAAGGTAATGTGGGCCGCTGACGAATTACACCTCCTAGCCCAGGTTTTCTTCCTTCCGTTCATGGTTTACTTAATCAAAACCTGGTGTTACGCCCTCGTATGTCTGGCGGCTTGTTCAGCAAGGCAAAAGATATCTTCAGAAGGAACCAGGTAGGCTTTTCTTGCAAGTTGTCGTCGCTGCTTTGAAGAGGCGCAACGAATGCTTCATTTATAGGAAACGGTGCTCCGCAGGAACCAGTACTGAAGGTAAGGTGGGCCGCTGACGAATTACACCTCCTAGCCCAGGTTTTCTTCCTTCCGTTCATGGTTTACTTAATCAAAACCCGGTGTTACGCCCTCGTTTGTCTGGCGGCTTGTTCAGCAAGGCAAAAGATATCTTCAGAAGGAACCAGGTAGGCTTTTCTTGCAAGTTGTCGTCGCTGCTTTGAAGAGGCGCAACGAATGCTTCATTTAAAGGAAAAGGTGCTCCGCAGGAACCAGTACTGAAGGTAATGTGGGCCGCTGACGAATTACACCTCCTAGCCCAGGTTTTCTTCCTTCCGTTCATGGTTTACCTAATCAAAACCCGGTGTTACGCCCTCGTATGTCTGGCGGCTTGTTCAGCAAGGCAAAAGATATCTTCAGAAGGAACCAGGTAGGCTTTTCTTGCAAGTTGTCGTCGCTGCTTTGAAGAGGCGCAACGAATGCTTCATTTATAGGAAACGGTGCTCCGCAGGAACCAGTACTGAAGGTAAGGTGGGCCGCTGACGAATTACACCTCCTAGCCCAGGTTTTCTTCCTTCCGTTCATGGTTTACTTAATCAAAACACGGTGTTACGCCCTCGTATGTCTGGCGGATTGTTCAGCAAGGCAAAAGATATCTTCAGAAGGAACCAGGTAGGCTTTTCTTGCAAGTTGTCGTCGCTGCTTGGAAGAGGCGCAACGAATGCTTCCTATATAGGGAACGATGCTCCGCAGGAACCAGTACTGAAGGTAAGGTGGGCCGCTGACGAATTACACCTCCTAGCCCAGGTTTTCTTCCTTCCGTTCATGGTTTACTTAATCAAAACCCGGTGTTACGCAATCGTATGTCTGGCGGCTTGTTCAGCTAGGCCAGAGATATCTTCAGAAGGAACCAGGTAGGCTTTTCTCGCAAATTGTCGTCGCCGCTTTGAAGAGGCGCAACGAATGCTTCCTTTATAGGAAACGGTGCTCCGCAGGAACCAGTTCTGAAGGTAAGGTGGGCCGCTGATGAATTACACCTCCTAGCCCAGGCTTTCTTCCTTCCGTTCATGGTTTACTTAATCAAAACCCGGTGTTATGCCCTCGTTTGTCTGGCGGCTTGTTCAGCAAGGCAAAAGATATCTTCAGAAGGAACCAGGTAGGCTTTTCTTGCAAGTTGTCGTCGCTGCTTTGAAGAGGCGCAACGAATGCTTCATTTATAGGAAACGGTGCTCCGCAGGAACCAGTACTGAAGGTAATGTGGGCCGCTGACGAATTACACCTCCTAGCCCAGGTTTTCTTCCTTCCGTTCATGGTTTACTTAATCAAAACCCGGTGTTACGCCCTCGTATGTCTGGCGGCTTGTTCAGCAAGGCAAAAGATATCTTCAGAAGGAACCAGGTAGGCTTTTCTTGCAAGTTGTCGTCGCTGCTTTGAAGAGGCGCAACGAATGCTTCATTTATAGGAAACGGTGCTCCGCAGGAACCAGTACTGAAGGTAAGGTGGGCCGCTGACGAATTACACCTCCTAGCCCAGGTTTTCTTCCTTCCGTTCATGGTTTACTTAATCAAAACCCGGTGTTACGCCCTCGTATGTCTGGCGGATTGTTCAGCAAGGCAAAAGATATCTTCAGAAGGAACCAGGTAGGCTTTTCTTGCAAGTTGTCGTCGCTGCTTTGAAGAGGCGCAACGAATGCTTCATTTATAGGAAACGGTGCTCCGCAGGAACCAGTACTGAAGGTAAGGTGGGCCGCTGACGAATTACACCTCCTAGCCCAGGTTTTCTTCCTTCCGTTCATGGTTTACTTAATCAAAACCCGGTGTTACGCCCTCGCATGTCTGGCGGCTTGTTTAGCTAGGCAAAAGTTATCTTCAGTTGCAACCAGGGAGGCTTTTCTCGCAAGTTGTCGTCGCTGCTTTGAAGAGGCGCAACGAATGCTTCCTATATAGGGAACGATGCTGCGCAGGAACCAGTACTGAAGGTAAGGTGGGCCGCTGACGAATTACACCTCCTAGCCCAGGCTTTCTTCCTTCCGTTCATGGTTTACTTAATCAAAACCCGGTGTTACGCCCTCGTATGTCTGGCGGCTTGTTCAGCAAGGCAAAAGATATCTTCAGAAGGAACCAGGTAGGCTTTTCTTGCAAGTTGTCGTCGCTGCTTGGAAGAGGCGCAACGAATGCTTCCTATATAGGGAACGATGCTCCGCAATAACCAGTACTGAAGGTAAGGTGGGCCGCTGACGAATTACACCTCCTAGCCCAGGCTTTCTTCCTTCCGTTCATGGTTTACTTAATCAAAACCCGGTGTTACGCCCTCGTTTGTCTGGCGGCTTGTTCAGCAAGGCAAAAGATATCTTCAGAAGGAACCAGGTAGGCTTTTCTTGCAAGTTGTCGTCGCTGCTTTGAAGAGGCGCAACGAATGCTTCATTTATAGGAAACGGTGCTCCGCAGGAACCAGTACTGAAGGTAATGTGGGCTGCTGACGAATTACACCTCCTAGCCCAGGTTTTCTTCCTTCCGTTCATGGTTTACTTAATCAAAACCCGGTGTTACGCCCTCGTATGTCTGGCGGCTTGTTCAGCAAGGCAAAAGATATCTTCAGAAGGAACCAGGTAGGCTTTTCTTGCAAGTTGTCGTCGCTGCTTTGAAGAGGCGCAACGAATGCTTCATTTATAGGAAACGGTGCTCCGCAGGAACCAGTACTGAAGGTAAGGTGGGCCGCTGACGAATTACACCTCCTAGCCCAGGTTTTCTTCCTTCCGTTCATGGTTTACTTAATCAAAACCCGGTGTTACGCCCTCGTATGTCTGGCGGATTGTTCAGCAAGGCAAAAGATATCTTCAGAAGGAACCAGGTAGGCTTTTCTCGCAAGTTGTCGTCGCTGCTTTGAAGAGGCGCAACGAATGCTTCATTTATAGGAAACGGTGCTCCGCAGGAACCAGTACTGAAGGTAAGGTGGGCCGCTGACGAATTACACCTCCTAGCCCAGGTTTTCTTCCTTCCGTTCATGGTTTACTTAATCAAAACCCGGTGTTACGCCCTCGCATGTCTGGCGGCTTGTTTAGCTAGGCAAAAGTTATCTTCAGTTGCAACCAGGGAGGCTTTTCTCGCAAGTTGTCGTCACTGCTTTGAAGAGGCGCAACGAATGCTTCCCATATAGGGAACGATGCTCCGCAATAACCAGTACTGAAGGTAAGGTGGGCCGCTGACGAATTACACCTCCTAGCCCAGGCTTTCTTCCTTCCGTTCATGGTTTACTTAATCAAAACCCGGTGTTACGCCCTCGTATATCTGGCGGCTTGTTCAGCAAGGCAAAAGATATCTTCAGGAGGAACCAGGTAGGCCTTTCTCGCAAGTTGTCGTCGCTGCTTTGAAGAGGCGCAACGAATGCTTCCTATATAGGGAACGGTGCTCCGAAGGAACCAGTACTGAAGGTAAGGTGGGCCGCTGACGAATTACACCTCCTAGCCCAGGTTTTCTTCCTTCCGTTCATTGTTTACTTAATCAAAACCCGGTGTTACGCAATCGTATGTCTGGCGGCTTGTTCAGCTAGGCAAAAGTTATCTTCAGAAGGAACCAGGTAGGCTTTTCTCGCAAGTGGTCGTCGCTGCTTTGAAGAGGCGCAACGAATGCTTCCTTTATAGGAAACGGTGCTCCGCAGGAACCAGTACTGAAGGTAAGGTGGGCCGCTGACGAATTACACCTCCTAGCCCAGGTTTTGTTCCTTCCGTTCATGGTATACTTAATCAAAACGCGGTGTTACGCCCTCGTATGTCTTACGGCTTGTTCAGCAAGGCAAAAGATATCTTCAGAAGGAACCAGGTAGGCTTTTCTTGCAAGTTGTCGTCGCTGCTTTGAAGAGGCGCAACGAATGCTTCCTATATAGGGAACGGTGCTCCGCATAAACCAGTACTGAAGGTAAGGTGGGCCGTTGACGAATTACACCTCCTAGCCCAGGTTTTCTTCCTTCCGTTCATGGTTTACTTAATCAAAACCCGGTGTTACGCCCTCGTATATCTGGCGGCTTGTTCAGCTAGGCAAAAGATATCTTCAGAAGGAACCAGGTAGGCTTTTCTCGCAAGTTGTCGTCGCTGCTTTGAAGAGGCGCAAAGAATGCTTCCTCTATAGGGAACGGTGCTCCGCAGGAACCAGTACTGAAGGTAAGGTGGGCCGCTGACGAATTACACCTCCTAGCCCAGGTTTTCTTCCTTCCGTTCATTGTTTACTTAATCAAAACCCGGTGTTACGCAATCGTATGTCTGGCGGCTTGTTCAGCTAGGCAAAAGTTATCTTCAGAAGGAACCAGGTAGGCTTTTCTTGCAAGTTGTCGTCGCTGCTTTGAAGAGGCGCAACGAATGCTTCCTATATAGGGAACGGTGCTCCGCAGGAACCAGTACTGAAGGTAAGGTGGGTCGCTGACGAATTACACCTCCTAGCCCAGGTTTTCTTCCGTTGATGGTCTTACTTATTCAAAACCAGGTGTTACGCCCTCGTATATCTGGCGGCTTGTTCAGCTTGGCAAAAGATATCTTCAGAAGGAACCAGGTAGGCTTTTCTCGCAAGTTGTCGTCGCTGCTTCGAAGAGGCGCAACGAATGCTTCCTCTATAGGGAACGGTGCTCCGCAGGAACCAGTACTGAAGGTAAGGTGGGCCGCTGACGAATTACACCTCCTAGCCCAGGTTTTCTTCCTTCCGTTCATTGTTTACTTAATCAAAACCCGGTGTTACGCAATCGTATGTCTGGCGGCTTGTTCAGCTAGGCAAAAGTTATCTTCAGAAGGAACCAGGTAGGCTTTTCTCGCAAGTGGTCGTCGCTGCTTTGAAGAGGCGCAACGAATGCTTCCTTTATAGGAAACGGTGCTCCGCAGGAACCAGTACTGAAGGTAAGGTGGGCCGCTGACGAATTACACCTCCTAGCCCAGGTTTTGTTCCTTCCGTTCATGGTATACTTAATCAAAACCCGGTGTTACGCCCTCGTATGTCTTACGGCTTGTTCAGCTAGGCAAAAGTTATCTTAGGAAGGAACCAGGTAGGCTTTTCTCGCAAGTTGTCGTCGCTGCTTTGAAGAGGCGCAACGAATGCTTCCTTTATAGGAAACGGTGCTCCGCAGGAACCAGTACTGAAGGTAACGTGGGCCGCTGAAGAATTGCACCTCCTAGCCCAGGCTTTCTTCCTTCCGTTCATGGTTTACTCAATCAAAACCCGGTGTTACGCCCTCGTATGTCTGGCGGCTTGTTCAGCAAGGCAAAAGATATCTTCAGAAGGAACCAGGTAGGCTTTTCTTGCAAGTTGTCGTCGCTGCTTTGAAGAGGCGCAACGAATGCTTCCTATATAGGGAACGGTGCTCCGCATAAACCAGTACTGAAGGTAAGGTGGGCCGTCGACGAATTACACCTCCTAGCCCAGGTTTTCTTCCTTCCGTTCATGGTTTACTTAATCAAAACCCGGTGTTACGCAATCGTATGTCTGGCGGCTTGTTCAGCTAGGCCAGAGATATCTTCAGAAGGAACCAGGTAGGCTTTTCTCGCAAATTGTCGTCGCCGCTTTGAAGAGGCGCAACGAATGCTTCCTTTATAGGAAACGGTGCTCCGCAGGAACCAGTACTGAAGGTAAGGTGGGCCGCTGATGAATTACACCTCCTAGCCCAGGCTTTCTTCCTTCCGTTCATGGTTTACTTAATCAAAACCCGGTAATACGCCCTCGTTTGTCTGGCGGCTTGTTCAGCAAGGCAAAAGATATCTTCAGAAGGAACCAGGTAGGCTTTTCTTGCAAGTTGTCGTCGCTGCTTTGAAGAGGCGCAACGAATGCTTCATTTATAGGAAACGGTGCTCCGCAGGAACCAGTACTGAAGATAATGTGGGCCGCTGACGAATTACACCTCCTAGCCCAGGCTTTCTTCCTTCCGTTCATGGTTTACTTAATCAAAACCCGGTGTTACGCCCTCGTATGTCTGGCGGCTTGTTCAGCAAGGCAAAAGATATCTTCAGAAGGAACCAGGTAGGCTTTTCTTGCAAGTTGTCGTCGCTGCTTTGAAGAGGCGCAACGAATGCTTCCTATATAGGGAACGGTGCTCCGCATAAACCAGTACTGAAGGTAAGGTGGGCCGTTGACGAATTACACCTCCTAGCCCAGGTTTTCTTCCTTCCGTTCATGGTTTACTTAATCAAAACCCGGTGATACGCCCTCGTATGTCTTACGGCTTGCTCAGCTAGGCAAAAGATATCTTCAGAAGGAACCAGGTAGGCTTTTCTCGCAAGTTGTCGTCGCTGCTTTGAAGAGGCGCAACGAATGCTTCATTTATAGGAAACGGTGCTCCGCAGGAACCAGTACTGAAGGTAAGGTGGGCCGCTGACGAATTACACCTCCTAGCCCAGGTTTTCTTCCTTCCGTTCATGGTTTACTTAATCAAAACCCGGTGTTACGCCCTCGCATGTCTGGCGGCTTGTTTAGCTAGGCAAAAGTTATCTTCAGTTGCAACCAGGGAGGCTTTTCTCGCAAGTTGTCGTCACTGCTTTGAAGAGGCGCAACGAATGCTTCCTATATAGGGAACGATGCTCCGCAATAACCAGTACTGAAGGTAAGGTGGGCCGCTGACGAATTACACCTCCTAGCCCAGGCTTTCTTCCTTCCGTTCATGGTTTACTTAATCAAAACCCGGTGTTACGCCCTCGTATGTCTTACGGCTTGTTCAGCAAGGCAAAAGATATCTTCAGAAGGAACCAGGTAGGCTTTTCTTGCAAGTTGTCGTCGCTGCTTTGAAGAGGCGCAACGAATGCTTCCTATATAGGGAACGGTGCTCCGCATAAACCAGTACTGAAGGTAAGGTGGGCCGTTGACGAATTACACCTCCTAGCCCAGGTTTTCTTCCTTCCGTTCATGGTTTACTTAATCAAAACCCGGTGTTACGCCCTCGTATATCTGGCGGCTTGTTCAGCTAGGCAAAAGATATCTTCAGAAGGAACCAGGTAGGCTTTTCTCGCAAGTTGTCGTCGCTGCTTTGAAGAGGCGCAAAGAATGCTTCCTCTATAGGGAACGGTGCTCCGCAGGAACCAGTACTGAAGGTAAGGTGGGCCGCTGACGAATTACACCTCCTAGCCCAGGTTTTCTTCCTTCCGTTCATTGTTTACTTAATCAAAACCCGGTGTTACGCAATCGTATGTCTGGCGGCTTGTTCAGCTAGGCAAAAGTTATCTTCAGAAGGAACCAGGTAGGCTTTTCTTGCAAGTTGTCGTCGCTGCTTTGAAGAGGCGCAACGAATGCTTCCTATATAGGGAACGGTGCTCCGCAGGAACCAGTACTGAAGGTAAGGTGGGCCGCTGACGAATTACACCTCCTAGCCCAGGTTTTCTTCCGTTGATGGTCTTACTTATTCAAAACCAGGTGTTACGCCCTCGTATATCTGGCGGCTTGTTCAGCTTGGCAAAAGATATCTTCAGAAGGAACCAGGTAGGCTTTTCTCGCAAGTTGTCGTCGCTGCTTCGAAGAGGCGCAACGAATGCTTCCTCTATAGGGAACGGTGCTCCGCAGGAACCAGTACTGAAGGTAAGGTGGGCCGCTGACGAATTACACCTCCTAGCCCAGGTTTTCTTCCTTCCGTTCATTGTTTACTTAATCAAAACCCGGTGTTACGCAATCGTATGTCTGGCGGCTTGTTCAGCTAGGCAAAAGTTATCTTCAGAAGGAACCAGGTAGGCTTTTCTCGCAAGTGGTCGTCGCTGCTTTGAAGAGGCGCAACGAATGCTTCCTTTATAGGAAACGGTGGTCCGCAGGAACCAGTACTGAAGGTAAGGTGGGCCGCTGACGAATTACACCTCCTAGCCCAGGTTTTGTTCCTTCCGTTCATGGTATACTTAATCAAAACCCGGTGTTACGCCCTCGTATGTCTTACGGCTTGTTCAGCTAGGCAAAAGTTATCTTAGGAAGGAACCAGGTAGGCTTTTCTCGCAAGTTGTCGTCGCTGCTTTGAAGAGGCGCAACGAATGCTTCCTTTATAGGAAACGGTGCTCCGCAGGAACCAGTACTGAAGGTAACGTGGGCCGCTGAAGAATTGCACCTCCTAGCCCAGGCTTTCTTCCTTCCGTTCATGGTTTACTCAATCAAAACCCGGTGTTACGCCCTCGTATGTCTGGCGGCTTGTTCAGCAAGGCAAAAGATATCTTCAGAAGGAACCAGGTAGGCTTTTCTTGCAAGTTGTCGTCGCTGCTTTGAAGAGGCGCAACGAATGCTTCCTATATAGGGAACGGTGCTCCGCATAAACCAGTACTGAAGGTAAGGTGGGCCGTCGACGAATTACACCTCCTAGCCCAGGTTTTCTTCCTTCCGTTCATGGTTTACTTAATCAAAACCCGGTGTTACGCAATCGTATGTCTGGCGGCTTGTTCAGCTAGGCCAGAGATATCTTCAGAAGGAACCAGGTAGGCTTTTCTCGCAAATTGTCGTCGCCGCTTTGAAGAGGCGCAACGAATGCTTCCTTTATAGGAAACGGTGCTCCGCAGGAACCAGTACTGAAGGTAAGGTGGGCCGCTGATGAATTACACCTCCTAGCCCAGGCTTTCTTCCTTCCGTTCATGGTTTACTTAATCAAAACCCGGTGTTACGCCCTCGTTTGTCTGGCGGCTTGTTCAGCAAGGCAAAAGATATCTTCAGAAGGAACCAGGTAGGCTTTTCTTGCAAGTTGTCGTCGCTGCTTTGAAGAGGCGCAACGAATGCTTCATTTATAGGAAACGGTGCTCCGCAGGAACCAGTACTGAAGATAATGTGGGCCGCTGACGAATTACACCTCCTAGCCCAGGCTTTCTTCCTTCCGTTCATGGTTTACTTAATCAAAACCCGGTGTTACGCCCTCGTATGTCTGGCGGCTTGTTCAGCAAGGCAAAAGATATCTTCAGAAGGAACCAGGTAGGCTTTTCTTGCAAGTTGTCGTCGCTGCTTTGAAGAGGCGCAACGAATGCTTCCTATATAGGGAACGGTGCTCCGCATAAACCAGTACTGAAGGTAAGGTGGGCCGTTGACGAATTACACCTCCTAGCCCAGGTTTTCTTCCTTCCGTTCATGGTTTACTTAATCAAAACCCGGTGATACGCCCTCGTATGTCTTACGGCTTGCTCAGCTAGGCAAAAGATATCTTCAGAAGGAACCAGGTAGGCTTTTCTCGCAAGTTGTCGTCGCTGCTTTGAAGAGGCGCAACGAATGCTTCATTTATAGGAAACGGTGCTCCGCAGGAACCAGTACTGAAGGTAAGGTGGGCCGCTGACGAATTACACCTCCTAGCCCAGGTTTTCTTCCTTCCGTTCATGGTTTACTTAATCAAAACCCGGTGTTACGCCCTCGCATGTCTGGCGGCTTGTTTAGCTAGGCAAAAGTTATCTTCAGTTGCAACCAGGGAGGCTTTTCTCGCAAGTTGTCGTCACTGCTTTGAAGAGGCGCAACGAATGCTTCCTATATAGGGAACGATGCTCCGCAATAACCAGTACTGAAGGTAAGGTGGGCCGCTGACGAATTACACCTCCTAGCCCAGGCTTTCTTCCTTCCGTTCATGGTTTACTTAATCAAAACCCGGTGTTACGCCCTCGTATGTCTTACGGCTTGTTCAGCAAGGCAAAAGATATCTTCAGAAGGAACCAGGTAGGCTTTTCTTGCAAGTTGTCGTCGCTGCTTTGAAGAGGCGCAACGAATGCTTCCTATATAGGGAACGGTGCTCCGCATAAACCAGTACTGAAGGTAAGGTGGGCCGTTGACGAATTACACCTCCTAGCCCAGGTTTTCTTCCTTCCGTTCATGGTTTACTTAATCAAAACCCGGTGTTACGCCCTCGTATATCTGGCGGCTTGTTCAGCTAGGCAAAAGATATCTTCAGAAGGAACCAGGTAGGCTTTTCTCGCAAGTTGTCGTCGCTGCTTTGAAGAGGCGCAAAGAATGCTTCCTCTATAGGGAACGGTGCTCCGCAGGAACCAGTACTGAAGGTAAGGTGGGCCGCTGACGAATTACACCTCCTAGCCCAGGTTTTCTTCCTTCCGTTCATTGTTTACTTAATCAAAACCCGGTGTTACGCAATCGTATGTCTGGCGGCTTGTTCAGCTAGGCAAAAGTTATCTTCAGAAGGAACCAGGTAGGCTTTTCTTGCAAGTTGTCGTCGCTGCTTTGAAGAGGCGCAACGAATGCTTCCTATATAGGGAACGGTGCTCCGCAGGAACCAGTACTGAAGGTAAGGTGGGCCGCTGACGAATTACACCTCCTAGCCCAGGTTTTCTTCCGTTGATGGTCTTACTTATTCAAAACCAGGTGTTACGCCCTCGTATATCTGGCGGCTTGTTCAGCTTGGCAAAAGATATCTTCAGAAGGAACCAGGTAGGCTTTTCTCGCAAGTTGTCGTCGCTGCTTCGAAGAGGCGCAACGAATGCTTCCTCTATAGGGAACGGTGCTCCGCAGGAACCAGTACTGAAGGTAAGGTGGGCCGCTGACGAATTACACCTCCTAGCCCAGGTTTTCTTCCTTCCGTTCATTGTTTACTTAATCAAAACCCGGTGTTACGCAATCGTATGTCTGGCGGCTTGTTCAGCTAGGCAAAAGTTATCTTCAGAAGGAACCAGGTAGGCTTTTCTCGCAAGTGGTCGTCGCTGCTTTGAAGAGGCGCAACGAATGCTTCCTTTATAGGAAACGGTGCTCCGCAGGAACCAGTACTGAAGGTAAGGTGGGCCGCTGACGAATTACACCTCCTAGCCCAGGTTTTGTTCCTTCCGTTCATGGTATACTTAATCAAAACCCGGTGTTACGCCCTCGTATGTCTTACGGCTTGTTCAACTAGGCAAAAGTTATCTTAGGAAGGAACCAGGTAGGCTTTTCTCGCAAGTTGTCGTCGCTGCTTTGAAGAGGCGCAACGAATGCTTCCTTTATAGGAAACGGTGCTCCGCAGGAACCAGTACTGAAGGTAACGTGGGCCGCTGAAGAATTGCACCTCCTAGCCCAGGCTTTCTTCCTTCCGTTCATGGTTTACTCAATCAAAACCCGGTGTTACGCCCTCGTATGTCTGGCGGCTTGTTCAGCAAGGCAAAAGATATCTTCAGAAGGAACCAGGTAGGCTTTTCTTGCAAGTTGTCGTCGCTGCTTTGAAGAGGCGCAACGAATGCTTCCTATATAGGGAACGGTGCTCCGCATAAACCGGTACTGAAGGTAAGGTGGGCCGTCGACGAATTACACCTCCTAGCCCAGGTTTTCTTCCTTCCGTTCATGGTTTACTTAATCAAAACCCGGTGTTACGCAATCGTATGTCTGGCGGCTTGTTCAGCTAGGCCAGAGATATCTTCAGAAGGAACCAGGTAGGCTTTTCTCGCAAATTGTCGTCGCCGCTTTGAAGAGGCGCAACGAATGCTTCCTTTATAGGAAACGGTGCTCCGCAGGAACCAGTACTGAAGGTAAGGTGGGCCGCTGATGAATTACACCTCCTAGCCCAGGCTTTCTTCCTTCCGTTCATGGTTTACTTAATCAAAACCCGGTGTTACGCCCTCGTTTGTCTGGCGGCTTGTTCAGCAAGGCAAAAGATATCTTCAGAAGGAACCAGGTAGGCTTTTCTTGCAAGTTGTCGTCGCTGCTTTGAAGAGGCGCAACGAATGCTTCATTTATAGGAAACGGTGCTCCGCAGGAACCAGTACTGAAGATAATGTGGGCCGCTGACGAATTACACCTCCTAGCCCAGGCTTTCTTCCTTCCGTTCATGGTTTACTTAATCAAAACCCGGTGTTACGCCCTCGTATGTCTGGCGGCTTGTTCAGCAAGGCAAAAGATATCTTCAGAAGGAACCAGGTAGGCTTTTCTTGCAAGTTGTCGTCGCTGCTTTGAAGAGGCGCAACGAATGCTTCCTATATAGGGAACGGTGCTCCGCATAAACCAGTACTGAAGGTAAGGTGGGCCGTTGACGAATTACACCTCCTAGCCCAGGTTTTCTTCCTTCCGTTCATGGTTTACTTAATCAAAACCCGGTGATACGCCCTCGTATGTCTTACGGCTTGCTCAGCTAGGCAAAAGTTATCTTCAGAAGGAACCAGGTAGGCTTTTCTCGCAAATTGTCGTCGCCGCTTTGAAGAGGCGCAACGAATGCTTCCTTTATAGGAAACGGTGCTCCGCAGGAACCAGTACTGAAGGTAAGGTGGGCCGCTGAAGAATTACATCTCCTAGTCCAGGCTTTCTTCCTTCCGTTCATGGTTTACTTAATCAAAACCCGGTGTTACGCCCTCGTTTGTCTGGCGGCTTGTTCAGCAAGGCAAAAGATATCTTCAGAAGGAACCAGGTAGGCTTTTCTTGCAAGTTGTCGCTGCTTTGAAGAGGCGCAACGAATGCTTCATTTAAAGGAAACGGTGCTCCGCAGGAACCAGTACTGAAGGTAATGTGGGCCGCTGACGAATTACACCTCCTAGCCCAGGTTTTCTTCCTTCCGTTCATGGTTTACTTAATCAAAACCCGGTGTTACGCCCTCGTATGTCTGGCGGCTTGTTCAGCAAGGCAAAAGATATCTTCAGAAGGAACCAGGTAGGCTTTTCTTGCAAGTTGTCGTCGCTGCTTTGAAGAGGCGCAACGAATGCTTCCTTTATAGGAAACGGTGCTCCGCAGGAACCAGTACTGAAGGTAAGGTGGGCCGCTGACGAATTACACCTCCTAGCCCAGGTTTTGCTCCTTCCGTTCATGGTATACTTAATCAAAACCCGGTGTTACGCCCTCGTATGTCTTACGGCTTGTTCAGCTAGGCAAAAGTTATCTTAGGAAGGAACCAGGTAGGCTTTTCTCGCAAGTTGTCGTCGCTGCTTTGAAGAGGCGCAACGAATGCTTCCTATATAGGGAACGGTGCTCCGCATAAACCAGTACTGAAGGTAAGGTGGGCCGTCGACGAATTACACCTCCTAGCCCAGGTTTTCTTCCTTCCGTTCATGGTTTACTTAATCAAAACCCGGTGTTACGCAATCGTATGTCTGGCTGCTTGTTCAGCTAGGCCAGAGATATCTTCAGAAGGAACCAGGTAGGCTTTTCTCGCAAATTGTCGTCGCCGCTTTGAAGAGGCGCAACGAATGCTTCCTTTATAGGAAACGGTGCTCCGCAGGAACCAGTACTGAAGGTAAGGTGGGCCGCTGATGAATTACACCTCCTAGCCCAGGCTTTCTTCCTTCCGTTCATGGTTTACTTAATCAAAACCCGGTGTTACGCCCTCGTTTGTCTGGCGGCTTGTTCAGCAAGGCAAAAGATATCTTCAGAAGGAACCAGGTAGGCTTTTCTTGCAAGTTGTCGTCGCTGCTTTGAAGAGGCGCAACGAATGCTTCATTTATAGGAAACGGTGCTCCGCAGGAACCAGTACTGAAGATAATGTGGGCCGCTGACGAATTACACCTCCTAGCCCAGGCTTTCTTCCTTCCGTTCATGGTTTACTTTATCAAAACCCGGTGTTACGCCCTCGTATGTCTGGCGGCTTGTTCAGCAAGGCAAAAGATATCTTCAGAAGGAACCAGGTAGGCTTTTCTTGCAAGTTGTCGTCGCTGCTTTGAAGAGGCGCAACGAATGCTTCCTATATAGGGAACGGTGCTCCGCATAAACCAGTACTGAAGGTAAGGTGGGCCGTTGACGAATTACACCTCCTAGCCCAGGTTTTCTTCCTTCCGTTCATGGTTTACTTAATCAAAACCCGGTGTTACGCCCTCGTATATCTGGCGGCTTGTTCAGCTAGGCAAAAGATATCTTCAGAAGGAACCAGGTAGGCTTTTCTCGCAAATTGTCGTCGCCGCTTTGAAGAGGCGCAACGAATGCTTCCTTTATAGGAAACGGTGCTCCGCAGGAACCAGTACTGAAGGTAAGGTGGGCCGCTGAAGAATTACATCTCCTAGCCCAGGCTTTCTTCCTTCCGTTCATGGTTTACTTAATCAAAACCCGGTGTTACGCCCTCGTTTGTCTGGCGGCTTGTTCAGCAAGGCAAAAGATATCTTCAGAAGGAACCAGGTAGGCTTTTCTTGCAAGTTGTCGTCGCTGCTTTGAAGAGGCGCAACGAATGCTTCATTTAAAGGAAACGGTGCTCCGCAGGAACCAGTACTGAAGGTAATGTGGGCCGCTGACGAATTACACCTCCTAGCCCAGGTTTTCTTCCTTCCGTTCATGGTTTACCTAATCAAAACCCGGTGTTACGCCCTCGTATGTCTGGCGGCTTGTTCAGCAAGGCAAAAGATATCTTCAGAAGGAACCAGGTAGGCTTTTCTTGCAAGTTGTCGTCGCTGCTTTGAAGAGGCGCAACGAATGCTTCATTTATAGGAAACGGTGCTCCGCAGGAACCAGTACTGAAGGTAAGGTGGGCCGCTGACGAATTACACCTCCTAGCCCAGGTTTTCTTCCTTCCGTTCATGGTTTACTTAATCAAAACACGGTGTTACGCCCTCGTATGTCTGGCGGATTGTTCAGCAAGGCAAAAGATATCTTCAGAAGGAACCAGGTAGGCTTTTCTTGCAAGTTGTCGTCGCTGCTTGGAAGAGGCGCAACGAATGCTTCCTATATAGGGAACGATGCTCCGCAGGAACCAGTACTGAAGGTAAGGTGGGCCGCTGACGAATTACACCTCCTAGCCCAGGCTTTCTTCCTTCCGTTCATGGTTTACTCAATCAAAACCCGGTGTTACGCCCTCGTATGTCTGGCGGCTTGTTCAGCAAGGCAAAAGATATCTTCAGAAGGAACCAGGTAGGCTTTTCTTGCAAGTTGTCGTCGCTGCTTTGAAGAGGCGCAACGAATGCTTCCTATATAGGGAACGGTGCTCCGCATAAACCAGTACTGAAGGTAAGGTGGGCCGTTGACGAATTACACCTCCTAGCCCAGGTTTTCTTCCTTCCGTTCATGGTTTACTTAATCAAAACCCGGTGTTACGCAATCGTATGTCTGGCGGCTTGTTCAGCTAGGCCAGAGATATCTTCAGAAGGAACCAGGTAGGCTTTTCTCGCAAATTGTCGTCGCCGCTTTGAAGAGGCGCAACGAATGCTTCCTTTATAGGAAACGGTGCTCCGCAGGAACCAGTTCTGAAGGTAAGGTGGGCCGCTGATGAATTACACCTCCTAGCCCAGGCTTTCTTCCTTCCGTTCATGGTTTACTTAATCAAAACCCGGTGTTATGCCCTCGTTTGTCTGGCGGCTTGTTCAGCAAGGCAAAAGATATCTTCAGAAGGAACCAGGTAGGCTTTTCTTGCAAGTTGTCGTCGCTGCTTTGAAGAGGCGCAACGAATGCTTCATTTATAGGAAACGGTGCTCCGCAGGAACCAGTACTGAAGGTAATGTGGGCCGCTGACGAATTACACCTCCTAGCCCAGGTTTTCTTCCTTCCGTTCATGGTTTACTTAATCAAAACCCGGTGTTACGCCCTCGTATGTCTGGCGGCTTGTTCAGCAAGGCAAAAGATATCTTCAGAAGGAACCAGGTAGGCTTTTCTTGCAAGTTGTCGTCGCTGCTTTGAAGAGGCGCAACGAATGCTTCATTTATAGGAAACGGTGCTCCGCAGGAACCAGTACTGAAGGTAAGGTGGGCCGCTGACGAATTACACCTCCTAGCCCAGGTTTTCTTCCTTCCGTTCATGGTTTACTTAATCAAAACCCGGTGTTACGCCCTCGTATGTCTGGCGGATTGTTCAGCAAGGCAAAAGATATCTTCAGAAGGAACCAGGTAGGCTTTTCTTGCAAGTTGTCGTCGCTGCTTTGAAGAGGCGCAACGAATGCTTCATTTATAGGAAACGGTGCTCCGCAGGAACCAGTACTGAAGGTAAGGTGGGCCGCTGACGAATTACACCTCCTAGCCCAGGTTTTCTTCCTTCCGTTCATGGTTTACTTAATCAAAACCCGGTGTTACGCCCTCGCATGTCTGGCGGCTTGTTTAGCTAGGCAAAAGTTATCTTCAGTTGCAACCAGGGAGGCTTTTCTCGCAAGTTGTCGTCGCTGCTTTGAAGAGGCGCAACGAATGCTTCCTATATAGGGAACGATGCTGCGCAGGAACCAGTACTGAAGGTAAGGTGGGCCGCTGACGAATTACACCTCCTAGCCCAGGCTTTCTTCCTTCCGTTCATGGTTTACTTAATCAAAACCCGGTGTTACGCCCTCGTATGTCTGGCGGCTTGTTCAGCAAGGCAAAAGATATCTTCAGAAGGAACCAGGTAGGCTTTTCTTGCAAGTTGTCGTCGCTGCTTGGAAGAGGCGCAACGAATGCTTCCTATATAGGGAACGATGCTCCGCAATAACCAGTACTGAAGGTAAGGTGGGCCGCTGACGAATTACACCTCCTAGCCCAGGCTTTCTTCCTTCCGTTCATGGTTTACTTAATCAAAACCCGGTGTTACGCCCTCGTATATCTGGCGGCTTGTTCAGCAAGGCAAAAGATATCTTCAGGAGGAACCAGGTAGGCCTTTCTCGCAAGTTGTCGTCGCTGCTTTGAAGAGGCGCAACGAATGCTTCCTATATAGGGAACGGTGCTCCGCAGGAACCAGTACTGAAGGTAAGGTGGGCCGCTGACGAATTACACCTCCTAGCCCAGGTTTTCTTCCTTCCGTTCATTGTTTACTTAATCAAAACCCGGTGTTACGCAATCGTATGTCTGGCGGCTTGTTCAGCTAGGCAAAAGTTATCTTCAGAAGGAACCAGGTAGGCTTTTCTTGCAAGTTGTCGTCGCTGCTTTGAAGAGGCGCAACGAATGCTTCCTATATAGGGAACGGTGCTCCGCAGGAACCAGTACTGAAGGTAAGGTGGGCCGCTGACGAATTACACCTCCTAGCCCAGGTTTTCTTCCGTTGATGGTCTTACTTATTCAAAACCAGGTGTTACGCCCTCGTATATCTGGCGGCTTGTTCAGCTTGGCAAAAGATATCTTCAGAAGGAACCAGGTAGGCTTTTCTCGCAAGTTGTCGTCGCTGCTTCGAAGAGGCGCAACGAATGCTTCCTCTATAGGGAACGGTGCTCCGCAGGAACCAGTACTGAAGGTAAGGTGGGCCGCTGACGAATTACACCTCCTAGCCCAGGTTTTCTTCCTTCCGTTCATTGTTTACTTAATCAAAACCCGGTGTTACGCAATCGTATGTCTGGCGGCTTGTTCAGCTAGGCAAAAGTTATCTTCAGAAGGAACCAGGTAGGCTTTTCTCGCAAGTGGTCGTCGCTGCTTTGAAGAGGCGCAACGAATGCTTCCTTTATAGGAAACGGTGCTCCGCAGGAACCAGTACTGAAGGTAAGGTGGGCCGCTGACGAATTACACCTCCTAGCCCAGGTTTTGTTCCTTCCGTTCATGGTATACTTAATCAAAACCCGGTGTTACGCCCTCGTATGTCTTACGGCTTGTTCAGCTAGGCAAAAGTTATCTTAGGAAGGAACCAGGTAGGCTTTTCTCGCAAGTTGTCGTCGCTGCTTTGAAGAGGCGCAACGAATGCTTCCTTTATAGGAAACGGTGCTCCGCAGGAACCAGTACTGAAGGTAACGTGGGCCGCTGAAGAATTGCACCTCCTAGCCCAGGCTTTCTTCCTTCCGTTCATGGTTTACTCAATCAAAACCCGGTGTTACGCCCTCGTATGTCTGGCGGCTTGTTCAGCAAGGCAAAAGATATCTTCAGAAGGAACCAGGTAGGCTTTTCTTGCAAGTTGTCGTCGCTGCTTTGAAGAGGCGCAACGAATGCTTCCTATATAGGGAACGGTGCTCCGCATAAACCGGTACTGAAGGTAAGGTGGGCCGTCGACGAATTACACCTCCTAGCCCAGGTTTTCTTCCTTCCGTTCATGGTTTACTTAATCAAAACCCGGTGTTACGCAATCGTATGTCTGGCGGCTTGTTCAGCTAGGCCAGAGATATCTTCAGAAGGAACCAGGTAGGCTTTTCTCGCAAATTGTCGTCGCCGCTTTGAAGAGGCGCAACGAATGCTTCCTTTATAGGAAACGGTGCTCCGCAGGAACCAGTACTGAAGGTAAGGTGGGCCGCTGATGAATTACACCTCCTAGCCCAGGCTTTCTTCCTTCCGTTCATGGTTTACTTAATCAAAACCCGGTGTTACGCCCTCGTTTGTCTGGCGGCTTGTTCAGCAAGGCAAAAGATATCTTCAGAAGGAACCAGGTAGGCTTTTCTTGCAAGTTGTCGTCGCTGCTTTGAAGAGGCGCAACGAATGCTTCATTTATAGGAAACGGTGCTCCGCAGGAACCAGTACTGAAGATAATGTGGGCCGCTGACGAATTACACCTCCTAGCCCAGGCTTTCTTCCTTCCGTTCATGGTTTACTTAATCAAAACCCGGTGTTACGCCCTCGTATGTCTGGCGGCTTGTTCAGCAAGGCAAAAGATATCTTCAGAAGGAACCAGGTAGGCTTTTCTTGCAAGTTGTCGTCGCTGCTTTGAAGAGGCGCAACGAATGCTTCCTATATAGGGAACGGTGCTCCGCATAAACCAGTACTGAAGGTAAGGTGGGCCGTTGACGAATTACACCTCCTAGCCCAGGTTTTCTTCCTTCCGTTCATGGTTTACTTAATCAAAACCCGGTGATACGCCCTCGTATGTCTTACGGCTTGCTCAGCTAGGCAAAAGTTATCTTCAGAAGGAACAAGGTAGGCTTTTCTCGCAAATTGTCGTCGCCGCTTTGAAGAGGCGCAACGAATGCTTCCTTTATAGGAAACGGTGCTCCGCAGGAACCAGTACTGAAGGTAAGGTGGGCCGCTGAAGAATTACATCTCCTAGTCCAGGCTTTCTTCCTTCCGTTCATGGTTTACTTAATCAAAACCCGGTGTTACGCCCTCGTTTGTCTGGCGGCTTGTTCAGCAAGGCAAAAGATATCTTCAGAAGGAACCAGGTAGGCTTTTCTTGCAAGTTGTCGCTGCTTTGAAGAGGCGCAACGAATGCTTCATTTAAAGGAAACGGTGCTCCGCAGGAACCAGTACTGAAGGTAATGTGGGCCGCTGACGAATTACACCTCCTAGCCCAGGTTTTCTTCCTTCCGTTCATGGTTTACTTAATCAAAACCCGGTGTTACGCCCTCGTATGTCTGGCGGCTTGTTCAGCAAGGCAAAAGATATCTTCAGAAGGAACCAGGTAGGCTTTTCTTGCAAGTTGTCGTCGCTGCTTTGAAGAGGCGCAACGAATGCTTCCTTTATAGGAAACGGTGCTCCGCAGGAACCAGTACTGAAGGTAAGGTGGGCCGCTGACGAATTACACCTCCTAGCCCAGGTTTTGCTCCTTCCGTTCATGGTATACTTAATCAAAACCCGGTGTTACGCCCTCGTATGTCTTACGGCTTGTTCAGCTAGGCAAAAGTTATCTTAGGAAGGAACCAGGTAGGCTTTTCTCGCAAGTTGTCGTCGCTGCTTTGAAGAGGCGCAACGAATGCTTCCTATATAGGGAACGGTGCTCCGCATAAACCAGTACTGAAGGTAAGGTGGGCCGTCGACGAATTACACCTCCTAGCCCAGGTTTTCTTCCTTCCGTTCATGGTTTACTTAATCAAAACCCGGTGTTACGCAATCGTATGTCTGGCTGCTTGTTCAGCTAGGCCAGAGATATCTTCAGAAGGAACCAGGTAGGCTTTTCTCGCAAATTGTCGTCGCCGCTTTGAAGAGGCGCAACGAATGCTTCCTTTATAGGAAACGGTGCTCCGCAGGAACCAGTACTGAAGGTAAGGTGGGCCGCTGATGAATTACACCTCCTAGCCCAGGCTTTCTTCCTTCCGTTCATGGTTTACTTAATCAAAACCCGGTGTTACGCCCTCGTTTGTCTGGCGGCTTGTTCAGCAAGGCAAAAGATATCTTCAGAAGGAACCAGGTAGGCTTTTCTTGCAAGTTGTCGTCGCTGCTTTGAAGAGGCGCAACGAATGCTTCATTTATAGGAAACGGTGCTCCGCAGGAACCAGTACTGAAGATAATGTGGGCCGCTGACGAATTACACCTCCTAGCCCAGGCTTTCTTCCTTCCGTTCATGGTTTACTTTATCAAAACCCGGTGTTACGCCCTCGTATGTCTGGCGGCTTGTTCAGCAAGGCAAAAGATATCTTCAGAAGGAACCAGGTAGGCTTTTCTTGCAAGTTGTCGTCGCTGCTTTGAAGAGGCGCAACGAATGCTTCCTATATAGGGAACGGTGCTCCGCATAAACCAGTACTGAAGGTAAGGTGGGCCGTTGACGAATTACACCTCCTAGCCCAGGTTTTCTTCCTTCCGTTCATGGTTTACTTAATCAAAACCCGGTGTTACGCCCTCGTATATCTGGCGGCTTGTTCAGCTAGGCAAAAGATATCTTCAGAAGGAACCAGGTAGGCTTTTCTCGCAAATTGTCGTCGCCGCTTTGAAGAGGCGCAACGAATGCTTCCTTTATAGGAAACGGTGCTCCGCAGGAACCAGTACTGAAGGTAAGGTGGGCCGCTGAAGAATTACATCTCCTAGCCCAGGCTTTCTTCCTTCCGTTCATGGTTTACTTAATCAAAACCCGGTGTTACGCCCTCGTTTGTCTGGCGGCTTGTTCAGCAAGGCAAAAGATATCTTCAGAAGGAACCAGGTAGGCTTTTCTTGCAAGTTGTCGTCGCTGCTTTGAAGAGGCGCAACGAATGCTTCATTTAAAGGAAACGGTGCTCCGCAGGAACCAGTACTGAAGGTAATGTGGGCCGCTGACGAATTACACCTCCTAGCCCAGGTTTTCTTCCTTCCGTTCATGGTTTACCTAATCAAAACCCGGTGTTACGCCCTCGTATGTCTGGCGGCTTGTTCAGCAAGGCAAAAGATATCTTCAGAAGGAACCAGGTAGGCTTTTCTTGCAAGTTGTCGTCGCTGCTTTGAAGAGGCGCAACGAATGCTTCATTTATAGGAAACGGTGCTCCGCAGGAACCAGTACTGAAGGTAAGGTGGGCCGCTGACGAATTACACCTCCTAGCCCAGGTTTTCTTCCTTCCGTTCATGGTTTACTTAATCAAAACACGGTGTTACGCCCTCGTATGTCTGGCGGATTGTTCAGCAAGGCAAAAGATATCTTCAGAAGGAACCAGGTAGGCTTTTCTTGCAAGTTGTCGTCGCTGCTTGGAAGAGGCGCAACGAATGCTTCCTATATAGGGAACGATGCTCCGCAGGAACCAGTACTGAAGGTAAGGTGGGCCGCTGACGAATTACACCTCCTAGCCCAGGCTTTCTTCCTTCCGTTCATGGTTTACTCAATCAAAACCCGGTGTTACGCCCTCGTATGTCTGGCGGCTTGTTCAGCAAGGCAAAAGATATCTTCAGAAGGAACCAGGTAGGCTTTTCTTGCAAGTTGTCGTCGCTGCTTTGAAGAGGCGCAACGAATGCTTCCTATATAGGGAACGGTGCTCCGCATAAACCAGTACTGAAGGTAAGGTGGGCCGTTGACGAATTACACCTCCTAGCCCAGGTTTTCTTCCTTCCGTTCATGGTTTACTTAATCAAAACCCGGTGTTACGCAATCGTATGTCTGGCGGCTTGTTCAGCTAGGCCAGAGATATCTTCAGAAGGAACCAGGTAGGCTTTTCTCGCAAATTGTCGTCGCCGCTTTGAAGAGGCGCAACGAATGCTTCCTTTATAGGAAACGGTGCTCCGCAGGAACCAGTTCTGAAGGTAAGGTGGGCCGCTGATGAATTACACCTCCTAGCCCAGGCTTTCTTCCTTCCGTTCATGGTTTACTTAATCAAAACCCGGTGTTATGCCCTCGTTTGTCTGGCGGCTTGTTCAGCAAGGCAAAAGATATCTTCAGAAGGAACCAGGTAGGCTTTTCTTGCAAGTTGTCGTCGCTGCTTTGAAGAGGCGCAACGAATGCTTCATTTATAGGAAACGGTGCTCCGCAGGAACCAGTACTGAAGGTAATGTGGGCCGCTGACGAATTACACCTCCTAGCCCAGGTTTTCTTCCTTCCGTTCATGGTTTACTTAATCAAAACCCGGTGTTACGCCCTCGTATGTCTGGCGGCTTGTTCAGCAAGGCAAAAGATATCTTCAGAAGGAACCAGGTAGGCTTTTCTTGCAAGTTGTCGTCGCTGCTTTGAAGAGGCGCAACGAATGCTTCATTTATAGGAAACGGTGCTCCGCAGGAACCAGTACTGAAGGTAAGGTGGGCCGCTGACGAATTACACCTCCTAGCCCAGGTTTTCTTCCTTCCGTTCATGGTTTACTTAATCAAAACCCGGTGTTACGCCCTCGTATGTCTGGCGGATTGTTCAGCAAGGCAAAAGATATCTTCAGAAGGAACCAGGTAGGCTTTTCTTGCAAGTTGTCGTCGCTGCTTTGAAGAGGCGCAACGAATGCTTCATTTATAGGAAACGGTGCTCCGCAGGAACCAGTACTGAAGGTAAGGTGGGCCGCTGACGAATTACACCTCCTAGCCCAGGTTTTCTTCCTTCCGTTCATGGTTTACTTAATCAAAACCCGGTGTTACGCCCTCGCATGTCTGGCGGCTTGTTTAGCTAGGCAAAAGTTATCTTCAGTTGCAACCAGGGAGGCTTTTCTCGCAAGTTGTCGTCGCTGCTTTGAAGAGGCGCAACGAATGCTTCCTATATAGGGAACGATGCTGCGCAGGAACCAGTACTGAAGGTAAGGTGGGCCGCTGACGAATTACACCTCCTAGCCCAGGCTTTCTTCCTTCCGTTCATGGTTTACTTAATCAAAACCCGGTGTTACGCCCTCGTATGTCTGGCGGCTTGTTCAGCAAGGCAAAAGATATCTTCAGAAGGAACCAGGTAGGCTTTTCTTGCAAGTTGTCGTCGCTGCTTGGAAGAGGCGCAACGAATGCTTCCTATATAGGGAACGATGCTCCGCAATAACCAGTACTGAAGGTAAGGTGGGCCGCTGACGAATTACACCTCCTAGCCCAGGCTTTCTTCCTTCCGTTCATGGTTTACTTAATCAAAACCCGGTGTTACGCCCTCGTATATCTGGCGGCTTGTTCAGCAAGGCAAAAGATATCTTCAGGAGGAACCAGGTAGGCCTTTCTCGCAAGTTGTCGTCGCTGCTTTGAAGAGGCGCAACGAATGCTTCCTATATAGGGAACGGTGCTCCGCAGGAACCAGTACTGAAGGTAAGGTGGGCCGCTGACGAATTACACCTCCTAGCCCAGGCTTTCCTCCTTCCGTTCATGGTTTACTTAATCAAAACCCGGTGTTACGCCCTCGTATGTCTGGCGGCTTGTTCAGCAAGGCAAAAGATATCTTCAGAAGGAACCAGGTAGGCTTTTCTCGCAAGTTGTCGTCGCTGCTTTGAAGAGGCGCAAAGAATGCTTCCTATATAGGGAACGGTGCTCCGCAGGAACCAGTACTGAAGGTAAGGTGGGCCGCTGACGAATTACACCTCCTAGCCCAGGTTTTCTTCCGTTGAGGGTCTTACTTATTCAAAACCAGGTGTTACGCCCTCGTATATCTGGCGGCTTGTTCAGCTTGGCAAAAGATATCTTCAGAAGGAACCAGGTAGGCTTTTCTCGCAAGTTGTCGTCGCTGCTTCGAAGAGGCGCAACGAATGCTTCCTCTATAGGGAACGGTGCTCCGCAGGAACCAGTACTGAAGGTAAGGTGGGCCGCTGACGAATTACACCTCCTAGCCCAGGTTTTCTTCCTTCCGTTCATTGTTTACTTAATCAAAACCCGGTGTTACGCAATCGTATGTCTGGCGGCTTGTTCAGCTAGGCAAAAGTTATCTTCAGAAGGAACCAGGTAGGCTTTTCTCGCAAGTGGTCGTCGCTGCTTTGAAGAGGCGCAACGAATGCTTCCTTTATAGGAAACGGTGCTCCGCAGGAACCAGTACTGAAGGTAAGGTGGGCCGCTGACGAATTACACCTCCTAGCCCAGGTTTTGTTCCTTCCGTTCATGGTATACTTAATCAAAACCCGGTGTTACGCCCTCGTATGTCTTACGGCTTGTTCAGCTAGGCAAAAGTTATCTTAGGCAGGAACCAGGTAGGCTTTTCTCGCAAGTTGTCGTCGCTGCTTTGAAGAGGCGCAACGAATGCTTCCTTTATAGGAAACGGTGCTCCGCAGGAACCAGTACTGAAGGTAACGTGGGCCGCTGACGAATTGCACCTCCTAGCCCAGGTTTTCTTCCTTCCGTTCATGGTTTACTTAATCAAAACCCGGTGTTACGCCCTCGTGTATCTGGCGGCTTGTTCAGCTAGGCAAAAGATATCTTCAGAAGGAACCAGGTAGGCTTTTCTCGCAAATTGTCGTCGCCGCTTTGAAGATGCGCAACGAATGCTTCCTTTATAGGAAACGGTGCTCCGCAGGAACCAGTACTGAAGGTAAGGTGGGCCGCTGACGAATTACACCTCCTAGCCCAGGCTTTCTTCCTTCCGTTCATGGTTTACTTAATCAAAACCCGGTGTTACGCCCTCGTATATCTGGCGGCTTGTTCAGCAAGGCAAAAGATATCTTCAGAAGGAACCAGGTAGGCCTTTCTCGCAAGTTGTCGTCGCTGCTTTGAAGAGGCGCAACGAATGCTTCCTATATAGGGAACGGTGCTCCGCAGGAACCAGTACTGAAGGTAAGGTGGGCCGCTGACGAATTACACCTCCTAGCCCAGGCTTTCCTCCTTCCGTTCATGGTTTACTTAATCAAAACCCGGTTTTACGCCCTCGTATGTCTGGCGGCTTGTTCAGCAAGGCAAAAGATATCTTCAGAAGGAACCAGGTAGGCTTTTCTCGCAAGTTGTCGTCGCTGCTTTGAAGAGGCGCAAAGAATGCTTCCTATATAGGGAACGGTGCTCCGCAGGAACCAGTACTGAAGGTAAGGTGGGCCGCTGAAGAATTACATCTCCTAGTCCAGGCTTTCTTCCTTCCGTTCATGGTTTACTTAATCAAAACCCGGTGTTACGCCCTCGTTTGTCTGGCGGCTTGTTCAGCAAGGCAAAAGATATCTTCAGAAGGAACCAGGTAGGCTTTTCTTGCAAGTTGTCGCTGCTTTGAAGAGGCGCAACGAATGCTTCATTTAAAGGAAACGGTGCTCCGCAGGAACCAGTACTGAAGGTAATGTGGGCCGCTGACGAATTACACCTCCTAGCCCAGGTTTTCTTCCTTCCGTTCATGGTTTACTTAATCAAAACCCGGTGTTACGCCCTCGTATGTCTGGCGGCTTGTTCAGCAAGGCAAAAGATATCTTCAGAAGGAACCAGGTAGGCTTTTCTTGCAAGTTGTCGTCGCTGCTTTGAAGAGGCGCAACGAATGCTTCCTTTATAGGAAACGGTGCTCCGCAGGAACCAGTACTGAAGGTAAGGTGGGCCGCTGACGAATTACACCTCCTAGCCCAGGTTTTGCTCCTTCCGTTCATGGTATACTTAATCAAAACCCGGTGTTACGCCCTCGTATGTCTTACGGCTTGTTCAGCTAGGCAAAAGTTATCTTAGGAAGGAACCAGGTAGGCTTTTCTCGCAAGTTGTCGTCGCTGCTTTGAAGAGGCGCAACGAATGCTTCCTATATAGGGAACGGTGCTCCGCATAAACCAGTACTGAAGGTAAGGTGGGCCATCGACGAATTACACCTCCTAGCCCAGGTTTTCTTCCTTCCGTTCATGGTTTACTTAATCAAAACCCGGTGTTACGCAATCGTATGTCTGGCGGCTTGTTCAGCTAGGCCAGAGATATCTTCAGAAGGAACCAGGTAGGCTTTTCTCGCAAATTGTCGTCGCCGCTTTGAAGAGGCGCAACGAATGCTTCCTTTATAGGAAACGGTGCTCCGCAGGAACCAGTACTGAAGGTAAGGTGGGCCGCTGATGAATTACACCTCCTAGCCCAGGCTTTCTTCCTTCCGTTCATGGTTTACTTAATCAAAACCCGGTGTTACGCCCTCGTTTGTCTGGCGGCTTGTTCAGCAAGGCAAAAGATATCTTCAGAAGGAACCAGGTAGGCTTTTCTTGCAAGTTGTCGTCGCTGCTTTGAAGAGGCGCAACGAATGCTTCATTTATAGGAAACGGTGCTCCGCAGGAACCAGTACTGAAGATAATGTGGGCCGCTGACGAATTACACCTCCTAGCCCAGGCTTTCTTCCTTCCGTTCATGGTTTACTTTATCAAAACCCGGTGTTACGCCCTCGTATGTGTGGCGGCTTGTTCAGCAAGGCAAAAGATATCTTCAGAAGGAACCAGGTAGGCTTTTCTTGCAAGTTGTCGTCGCTGCTTTGAAGAGGCGCAACGAATGCTTCCTATATAGGGAACGGTGCTCCGCATAAACCAGTACTGAAGGTAAGGTGGGCCGTTGACGAATTACACCTCCTAGCCCAGGTTTTCTTCCTTCCGTTCATGGTTTACTTAATCAAAACCCGGTGTTACGCCCTCGTATATCTGGCGGCTTGTTCAGCTAGGCAAAAGATATCTTCAGAAGGAACCAGGTAGGCTTTTCTCGCAAATTGTCGTCGCCGCTTTGAAGAGGCGCAACGAATGCTTCCTTTATAGGAAACGGTGCTCCGCAGGAACCAGTACTGAAGGTAAGGTGGGCCGCTGAAGAATTACATCTCCTAGCCCAGGCTTTCTTCCTTCCGTTCATGGTTTACTTAATCAAAACCCGGTGTTACGCCCTCGTTTGTCTGGCGGCTTGTTCAGCAAGGCAAAAGATATCTTCAGAAGGAACCAGGTAGGCTTTTCTTGCAAGTTGTCGTCGCTGCTTTGAAGAGGCGCAACGAATGCTTCATTTAAAGGAAACGGTGCTCCGCAGGAACCAGTACTGAAGGTAATGTGGGCCGCTGACGAATTACACCTCCTAGCCCAGGTTTTCTTCCTTCCGTTCATGGTTTACCTAATCAAAACCCGGTGTTACGCCCTCGTATGTCTGGCGGCTTGTTCAGCAAGGCAAAAGATATCTTCAGAAGGAACCAGGTAGGCTTTTCTTGCAAGTTGTCGTCGCTGCTTTGAAGAGGCGCAACGAATGCTTCATTTATAGGAAACGGTGCTCCGCAGGAACCAGTACTGAAGGTAAGGTGGGCCGCTGACGAATTACACCTCCTAGCCCAGGTTTTCTTCCTTCCGTTCATGGTTTACTTAATCAAAACACGGTGTTACGCCCTCGTATGTCTGGCGGATTGTTCAGCAAGGCAAAAGATATCTTCAGAAGGAACCAGGTAGGCTTTTCTTGCAAGTTGTCGTCGCTGCTTGGAAGAGGCGCAACGAATGCTTCCTATATAGGGAACGATGCTCCGCAGGAACCAGTACTGAAGGTAAGGTGGGCCGCTGACGAATTACACCTCCTAGCCCAGGCTTTCTTCCTTCCGTTCATGGTTTACTCAATCAAAACCCGGTGTTACGCCCTCGTATGTCTGGCGGCTTGTTCAGCAAGGCAAAAGATATCTTCAGAAGGAACCAGGTAGGCTTTTCTTGCAAGTTGTCGTCGCTGCTTTGAAGAGGCGCAACGAATGCTTCCTATATAGGGAACGGTGCTCCGCATAAACCAGTACTGAAGGTAAGGTGGGCCGTTGACGAATTACACCTCCTAGCCCAGGTTTTCTTCCTTCCGTTCATGGTTTACTTAATCAAAACCCGGTGTTACGCAATCGTATGTCTGGCGGCTTGTTCAGCTAGGCCAGAGATATCTTCAGAAGGAACCAGGTAGGCTTTTCTCGCAAATTGTCGTCGCCGCTTTGAAGAGGCGCAACGAATGCTTCCTTTATAGGAAACGGTGCTCCGCAGGAACCAGTTCTGAAGGTAAGGTGGGCCGCTGATGAATTACACCTCCTAGCCCAGGCTTTCTTCCTTCCGTTCATGGTTTACTTAATCAAAACCCGGTGTTATGCCCTCGTTTGTCTGGCGGCTTGTTCAGCAAGGCAAAAGATATCTTCAGAAGGAACCAGGTAGGCTTTTCTTGCAAGTTGTCGTCGCTGCTTTGAAGAGGCGCAACGAATGCTTCATTTATAGGAAACGGTGCTCCGCAGGAACCAGTACTGAAGGTAATGTGGGCCGCTGACGAATTACACCTCCTAGCCCAGGTTTTCTTCCTTCCGTTCATGGTTTACTTAATCAAAACCCGGTGTTACGCCCTCGTATGTCTGGCGGCTTGTTCAGCAAGGCAAAAGATATCTTCAGAAGGAACCAGGTAGGCATTTCTTGCAAGTTGTCGTCGCTGCTTTGAAGAGGCGCAACGAATGCTTCATTTATAGGAAACGGTGCTCCGCAGGAACCAGTACTGAAGGTAAGGTGGGCCGCTGACGAATTACACCTCCTAGCCCAGGTTTTCTTCCTTCCGTTCATGGTTTACTTAATCAAAACCCGGTGTTACGCCCTCGCATGTCTGGCGGCTTGTTTAGCTAGGCAAAAGTTATCTTCAGTTGCAACCAGGGAGGCTTTTCTCGCAAGTTGTCGTCGCTGCTTTGAAGAGGCGCAACGAATGCTTCCTATATAGGGAACGATGCTGCGCAGGAACCAGTACTGAAGGTAAGGTGGGCCGCTGACGAATTACACCTCCTAGCCCAGGCTTTCTTCCTTCCGTTCATGGTTTACTTAATCAAAACCCGGTGTTACGCCCTCGTATGTCTGGCGGCTTGTTCAGCAAGGCAAAAGATATCTTCAGAAGGAACCAGGTAGGCTTTTCTTGCAAGTTGTCGTCGCTGCTTGGAAGAGGCGCAACGAATGCTTCCTATATAGGGAACGATGCTCCGCAATAACCAGTACTGAAGGTAAGGTGGGCCGCTGACGAATTACACCTCCTAGCCCAGGCTTTCTTCCTTCCGTTCATGGTTTACTTAATCAAAACCCGGTGTTACGCCCTCGTATATCTGGCGGCTTGTTCAGCAAGGCAAAAGATATCTTCAGGAGGAACCAGGTAGGCCTTTCTCGCAAGTTGTCGTCGCTGCTTTGAAGAGGCGCAACGAATGCTTCCTATATAGGGAAAGGTGCTCCGCAGGAACCAGTACTGAAGGTAAGGTGGGCCGCTGACGAATTACACCTCCTAGCCCAGGCTTTCCTCCTTCCGTTCATGGTTTACTTAATCAAAACCCGGTGTTACGCCCTCGTATGTCTGGCGGCTTGTTCAGCAAGGCAAAAGATATCTTCAGAAGGAACCAGGTAGGCTTTTCTCGCAAGTTGTCGTCGCTGCTTTGAAGAGGCGCAAAGAATGCTTCCTATATAGGGAACGGTGCTCCGCAGGAACCAGTACTGAAGGTAAGGTGGGCCGCTGACGAATTACACCTCCTAGCCCAGGTTTTCTTCCGTTGAGGGTCTTACTTATTCAAAACCAGGTGTTACGCCCTCGTATATCTGGCGGCTTGTTCAGCTTGGCAAAAGATATCTTCAGAAGGAACCAGGTAGGCTTTTCTCGCAAGTTGTCGTCGCTGCTTCGAAGAGGCGCAACGAATGCTTCCTCTATAGGGAACGGTGCTCCGCAGGAACCAGTACTGAAGGTAAGGTGGGCCGCTGACGAATTACACCTCCTAGCCCAGGTTTTCTTCCTTCCGTTCATTGTTTACTTAATCAAAACCCGGTGTTACGCAATCGTATGTCTGGCGGCTTGTTCAGCTAGGCAAAAGTTATCTTCAGAAGGAACCAGGTAGGCTTTTCTCGCAAGTGGTCGTCGCTGCTTTGAAGAGGCGCAACGAATGCTTCCTTTATAGGAAACGGTGCTCCGCAGGAACCAGTACTGAAGGTAAGGTGGGCCGCTGACGAATTACACCTCCTAGCCCAGGTTTTGTTCCTTCCGTTCATGGTATACTTAATCAAAACCCGGTGTTACGCCCTCGTATGTCTTACGGCTTGTTCAGCTAGGCAAAAGTTATCTTAGGCAGGAACCAGGTAGGCTTTTCTCGCAAGTTGTCGTCGCTGCTTTGAAGAGGCGCAACGAATGCTTCCTTTATAGGAAACGGTGCTCCGCAGGAACCAGTACTGAAGGTAACGTGGGCCGCTGACGAATTGCACCTCCTAGCCCAGGTTTTCTTCCTTCCGTTCATGGTTTACTTAATCAAAACCCGGTGTTACGCCCTCGTGTATCTGGCGGCTTGTTCAGCTAGGCAAAAGATATCTTCAGAAGGAACCAGGTAGGCTTTTCTCGCAAATTGTCGTCGCCGCTTTGAAGATGCGCAACGAATGCTTCCTTTATAGGAAACGGTGCTCCGCAGGAACCAGTACTGAAGGTAAGGTGGGCCGCTGACGAATTACACCTCCTAGCCCAGGCTTTCTTCCTTCCGTTCATGGTTTACTTAATCAAAACCCGGTGTTACGCCCTCGTATATCTGGCGGCTTGTTCAGCAAGGCAAAAGATATCTTCAGAAGGAACCAGGTAGGCCTTTCTCGCAAGTTGTCGTCGCTGCTTTGAAGAGGCGCAACGAATGCTTCCTATATAGGGAACGGTGCTCCGCAGGAACCAGTACTGAAGGTAAGGTGGGCCGCTGACGAATTACACCTCCTAGCCAAGGCTTTCCTCCTTCCGTTCATGGTTTACTTAATCAAAACCCGGTTTTACGCCCTCGTATGTCTGGCGGCTTGTTCAGCAAGGCAAAAGATATCTTCAGAAGGAACCAGGTAGGCTTTTCTCGCAAGTTGTCGTCGCTGCTTTGAAGAGGCGCAAAGAATGCTTCCTATATAGGGAACGGTGCTCCGCAGGAACCAGTACTGAAGGTAAGGTGGGCCGCTGAAGAATTACATCTCCTAGTCCAGGCTTTCTTCCTTCCGTTCATGGTTTACTTAATCAAAACCCGGTGTTACGCCCTCGTTTGTCTGGCGGCTTGTTCAGCAAGGCAAAAGATATCTTCAGAAGGAACCAGGTAGGCTTTTCTTGCAAGTTGTCGCTGCTTTGAAGAGGCGCAACGAATGCTTCATTTAAAGGAAACGGTGCTCCGCAGGAACCAGTACTGAAGGTAATGTGGGCCGCTGACGAATTACACCTCCTAGCCCAGGTTTTCTTCCTTCCGTTCATGGTTTACTTAATCAAAACCCGGTGTTACGCCCTCGTATGTCTGGCGGCTTGTTCAGCAAGGCAAAAGATATCTTCAGAAGGAACCAGGTAGGCTTTTCTTGCAAGTTGTCGTCGCTGCTTTGAAGAGGCGCAACGAATGCTTCCTTTATAGGAAACGGTGCTCCGCAGGAACCAGTACTGAAGGTAAGGTGGGCCGCTGACGAATTACACCTCCTAGCCCAGGTTTTGCTCCTTCCGTTCATGGTATACTTAATCAAAACCCGGTGTTACGCCCTCGTATGTCTTACGGCTTGTTCAGCTAGGCAAAAGTTATCTTAGGAAGGAACCAGGTAGGCTTTTCTCGCAAGTTGTCGTCGCTGCTTTGAAGAGGCGCAACGAATGCTTCCTATATAGGGAACGGTGCTCCGCATAAACCAGTACTGAAGGTAAGGTGGGCCATCGACGAATTACACCTCCTAGCCCAGGTTTTCTTCCTTCCGTTCATGGTTTACTTAATCAAAACCCGGTGTTACGCAATCGTATGTCTGGCTGCTTGTTCAGCTAGGCCAGAGATATCTTCAGAAGGAACCAGGTAGGCTTTTCTCGCAAATTGTCGTCGCCGCTTTGAAGAGGCGCAACGAATGCTTCCTTTATAGGAAACGGTGCTCCGCAGGAACCAGTACTGAAGGTAAGGTGGGCCGCTGATGAATTACACCTCCTAGCCCAGGCTTTCTTCCTTCCGTTCATGGTTTACTTAATCAAAACCCGGTGTTACGCCCTCGTTTGTCTGGCGGCTTGTTCAGCAAGGCAAAAGATATCTTCAGAAGGAACCAGGTAGGCTTTTCTTGCAAGTTGTCGTCGCTGCTTTGAAGAGGCGCAACGAATGCTTCATTTATAGGAAACGGTGCTCCGCAGGAACCAGTACTGAAGATAATGTGGGCCGCTGACGAATTACACCTCCTAGCCCAGGCTTTCTTCCTTCCGTTCATGGTTTACTTTATCAAAACCCGGTGTTACGCCCTCGTATGTCTGGCGGCTTGTTCAGCAAGGCAAAAGATATCTTCAGAAGGAACCAGGTAGGCTTTTCTTGCAAGTTGTCGTCGCTGCTTTGAAGAGGCGCAACGAATGCTTCCTATATAGGGAACGGTGCTCCGCATAAACCAGTACTGAAGGTAAGGTGGGCCGTTGACGAATTACACCTCCTAGCCCAGGTTTTCTTCCTTCCGTTCATGGTTTACTTAATCAAAACCCGGTGTTACGCCCTCGTATATCTGGCGGCTTGTTCAGCTAGGCAAAAGATATCTTCAGAAGGAACCAGGTAGGCTTTTCTCGCAAATTGTCGTCGCCGCTTTGAAGAGGCGCAACGAATGCTTCCTTTATAGGAAACGGTGCTCCGCAGGAACCAGTACTGAAGGTAAGGTGGGCCGCTGAAGAATTACATCTCCTAGCCCAGGCTTTCTTCCTTCCGTTCATGGTTTACTTAATCAAAACCCGGTGTTACGCCCTCGTTTGTCTGGCGGCTTGTTCAGCAAGGCAAAAGATATCTTCAGAAGGAACCAGGTAGGCTTTTCTTGCAAGTTGTCGTCGCTGCTTTGAAGAGGCGCAACGAATGCTTCATTTATAGGAAACGGTGCTCCGCAGGAACCAGTACTGAAGGTAAGGTGGGCCGCTGACGAATTACACCTCCTAGCCCAGGTTTTCTTCCTTCCGTTCATGGTTTACTTAATCAAAACCCGGTGTTACGCCCTCGCATGTCTGGCGGCTTGTTTAGCTAGGCAAAAGTTATCTTCAGTTGCAACCAGGGAGGCTTTTCTCGCAAGTTGTCGTCGCTGCTTTGAAGAGGCGCAACGAATGCTTCCTATATAGGGAACGATGCTGCGCAGGAACCAGTACTGAAGGTAAGGTGGGCCGCTGACGAATTACACCTCCTAGCCCAGGCTTTCTTCCTTCCGTTCATGGTTTACTTAATCAAAACCCGGTGTTACGCCCTCGTATGTCTGGCGGCTTGTTCAGCAAGGCAAAAGATATCTTCAGAAGGAACCAGGTAGGCTTTTCTTGCAAGTTGTCGTCGCTGCTTGGAAGAGGCGCAACGAATGCTTCCTATATAGGGAACGATGCTCCGCAATAACCAGTACTGAAGGTAAGGTGGGCCGCTGACGAATTACACCTCCTAGCCCAGGCTTTCTTCCTTCCGTTCATGGTTTACTTAATCAAAACCCGGTGTTACGCCCTCGTATATCTGGCGGCTTGTTCAGCAAGGCAAAAGATATCTTCAGGAGGAACCAGGTAGGCCTTTCTCGCAAGTTGTCGTCGCTGCTTTGAAGAGGCGCAACGAATGCTTCCTATATAGGGAACGGTGCTCCGCAGGAACCAGTACTGAAGGTAAGGTGGGCCGCTGACGAATTACACCTCCTAGCCCAGGCTTTCCTCCTTCCGTTCATGGTTTACTTAATCAAAACCCGGTGTTACGCCCTCGTATGTCTGGCGGCTTGTTCAGCAAGGCAAAAGATATCTTCAGAAGGAACCAGGTAGGCTTTTCTCGCAAGTTGTCGTCGCTGCTTTGAAGAGGCGCAAAGAATGCTTCCTATATAGGGAACGGTGCTCCGCAGGAACCAGTACTGAAGGTAAGGTGGGCCGCTGACGAATTACACCTCCTAGCCCAGGTTTTCTTCCGTTGAGGGTCTTATTCAAAACCAGGTGTTACGCCCTCGTATATCTGGCGGCTTGTTCAGCTTGGCAAAAGATATCTTCAGAAGGAACCAGGTAGGCTTTTCTCGCAAGTTGTCGTCGCTGCTTCGAAGAGGCGCAACGAATGCTTCCTCTATAGGGAACGGTGCTCCGCAGGAACCAGTACTGAAGGTAAGGTGGGCCGCTGACGAATTACACCTCCTAGCCCAGGTTTTCTTCCTTCCGTTCATTGTTTACTTAATCAAAACCCGGTGTTACGCAATCGTATGTCTGGCGGCTTGTTCAGCTAGGCAAAAGTTATCTTCAGAAGGAACCAGGTAGGCTTTTCTCGCAAGTGGTCGTCGCTGCTTTGAAGAGGCGCAACGAATGCTTCCTTTATAGGAAACGGTGCTCCGCAGGAACCAGTACTGAAGGTAAGGTGGGCCGCTGACGAATTACACCTCCTAGCCCAGGTTTTGTTCCTTCCGTTCATGGTATACTTAATCAAAACCCGGTGTTACGCCCTCGTATGTCTTACGGCTTGTTCAGCTAGGCAAAAGTTATCTTAGGCAGGAACCAGGTAGGCTTTTCTCGCAAGTTGTCGTCGCTGCTTTGAAGAGGCGCAACGAATGCTTCCTTTATAGGAAACGGTGCTCCGCAGGAACCAGTACTGAAGGTAACGTGGGCCGCTGACGAATTGCACCTCCTAGCCCAGGTTTTCTTCCTTCCGTTCATGGTTTACTTAATCAAAACCCGGTGTTACGCCCTCGTGTATCTGGCGGCTTGTTCAGCTAGGCAAAAGATATCTTCAGAAGGAACCAGGTAGGCTTTTCTCGCAAATTGTCGTCGCCGCTTTGAAGATGCGCAACGAATGCTTCCTTTATAGGAAACGGTGCTCCGCAGGAACCAGTACTGAAGGTAAGGTGGGCCGCTGACGAATTACACCTCCTAGCCCAGGCTTTCTTCCTTCCGTTCATGGTTTACTTAATCAAAACCCGGTGTTACGCCCTCGTATATCTGGCGGCTTGTTCAGCAAGGCAAAAGATATCTTCAGAAGGAACCAGGTAGGCCTTTCTCGCAAGTTGTCGTCGCTGCTTTGAAGAGGCGCAACGAATGCTTCCTATATAGGGAACGGTGCTCCGCAGGAACCAGTACTGAAGGTAAGGTGGGCCGCTGACGAATTACACCTCCTAGCCCAGGCTTTCCTCCTTCCGTTCATGGTTTACTTAATCAAAACCCGGTTTTACGCCCTCGTATGTCTGGCGGCTTGTTCAGCAAGGCAAAAGATATCTTCAGAAGGAACCAGGTAGGCTTTTCTCGCAAGTTGTCGTCGCTGCTTTGAAGAGGCGCAAAGAATGCTTCCTATATAGGGAACGGTGCTCCGCAGGAACCAGTACTGAAGGTAAGGTGGGCCGCTGAAGAATTACATCTCCTAGTCCAGGCTTTCTTCCTTCCGTTCATGGTTTACTTAATCAAAACCCGGTGTTACGCCCTCGTTTGTCTGGCGGCTTGTTCAGCAAGGCAAAAGATATCTTCAGAAGGAACCAGGTAGGCTTTTCTTGCAAGTTGTCGCTGCTTTGAAGAGGCGCAACGAATGCTTCATTTAAAGGAAACGGTGCTCCGCAGGAACCAGTACTGAAGGTAATGTGGGCCGCTGACGAATTACACCTCCTAGCCCAGGTTTTCTTCCTTCCGTTCATGGTTTACTTAATCAAAACCCGGTGTTACGCCCTCGTATGTCTGGCGGCTTGTTCAGCAAGGCAAAAGATATCTTCAGAAGGAACCAGGTAGGCTTTTCTTGCAAGTTGTCGTCGCTGCTTTGAAGAGGCGCAACGAATGCTTCCTTTATAGGAAACGGTGCTCCGCAGGAACCAGTACTGAAGGTAAGGTGGGCCGCTGACGAATTACACCTCCTAGCCCAGGTTTTGCTCCTTCCGTTCATGGTATACTTAATCAAAACCCGGTGTTACGCCCTCGTATGTCTTACGGCTTGTTCAGCTAGGCAAAAGTTATCTTAGGAAGGAACCAGGTAGGCTTTTCTCGCAAGTTGTCGTCGCTGCTTTGAAGAGGCGCAACGAATGCTTCCTATATAGGGAACGGTGCTCCGCATAAACCAGTACTGAAGGTAAGGTGGGCCATCGACGAATTACACCTCCTAGCCCAGGTTTTCTTCCTTCCGTTCATGGTTTACTTAATCAAAACCCGGTGTTACGCAATCGTATGTCTGGCTGCTTGTTCAGCTAGGCCAGAGATATCTTCAGAAGGAACCAGGTAGGCTTTTCTCGCAAATTGTCGTCGCCGCTTTGAAGAGGCGCAACGAATGCTTCCTTTATAGGAAACGGTGCTCCGCAGGAACCAGTACTGAAGGTAAGGTGGGCCGCTGATGAATTACACCTCCTAGCCCAGGCTTTCTTCCTTCCGTTCATGGTTTACTTAATCAAAACCCGGTGTTACGCCCTCGTTTGTCTGGCGGCTTGTTCAGCAAGGCAAAAGATATCTTCAGAAGGAACCAGGTAGGCTTTTCTTGCAAGTTGTCGTCGCTGCTTTGAAGAGGCGCAACGAATGCTTCATTTATAGGAAACGGTGCTCCGCAGGAACCAGTACTGAAGATAATGTGGGCCGCTGACGAATTACACCTCCTAGCCCAGGCTTTCTTCCTTCCGTTCATGGTTTACTTTATCAAAACCCGGTGTTACGCCCTCGTATGTCTGGCGGCTTGTTCAGCAAGGCAAAAGATATCTTCAGAAGGAACCAGGTAGGCTTTTCTTGCAAGTTGTCGTCGCTGCTTTGAAGAGGCGCAACGAATGCTTCCTATATAGGGAACGGTGCTCCGCATAAACCAGTACTGAAGGTAAGGTGGGCCGTTGACGAATTACACCTCCTAGCCCAGGTTTTCTTCCTTCCGTTCATGGTTTACTTAATCAAAACCCGGTGTTACGCCCTCGTATATCTGGCGGCTTGTTCAGCTAGGCAAAAGATATCTTCAGAAGGAACCAGGTAGGCTTTTCTCGCAAATTGTCGTCGCCGCTTTGAAGAGGCGCAACGAATGCTTCCTTTATAGGAAACGGTGCTCCGCAGGAACCAGTACTGAAGGTAAGGTGGGCCGCTGAAGAATTACATCTCCTAGCCCAGGCTTTCTTCCTTCCGTTCATGGTTTACTTAATCAAAACCCGGTGTTACGCCCTCGTTTGTCTGGCGGCTTGTTCAGCAAGGCAAAAGATATCTTCAGAAGGAACCAGGTAGGCTTTTCTTGCAAGTTGTCGTCGCTGCTTTGAAGAGGCGCAACGAATGCTTCATTTAAAGGAAACGGTGCTCCGCAGGAACCAGTACTGAAGGTAATGTGGGCCGCTGACGAATTACACCTCCTAGCCCAGGTTTTCTTCCTTCCGTTCATGGTTTACCTAATCAAAACCCGGTGTTACGCCCTCGTATGTCTGGCGGCTTGTTCAGCAAGGCAAAAGATATCTTCAGAAGGAACCAGGTAGGCTTTTCTTGCAAGTTGTCGTCGCTGCTTTGAAGAGGCGCAACGAATGCTTCATTTATAGGAAACGGTGCTCCGCAGGAACCAGTACTGAAGGTAAGGTGGGCCGCTGACGAATTACACCTCCTAGCCCAGGTTTTCTTCCTTCCGTTCATGGTTTACTTAATCAAAACACGGTGTTACGCCCTCGTATGTCTGGCGGATTGTTCAGCAAGGCAAAAGATATCTTCAGAAGGAACCAGGTAGGCTTTTCTTGCAAGTTGTCGTCGCTGCTTGGAAGAGGCGCAACGAATGCTTCCTATATAGGGAACGATGCTCCGCAGGAACCAGTACTGAAGGTAAGGTGGGCCGCTGACGAATTACACCTCCTAGCCCAGGCTTTCTTCCTTCCGTTCATGGTTTACTCAATCAAAACCCGGTGTTACGCCCTCGTATGTCTGGCGGCTTGTTCAGCAAGGCAAAAGATATCTTCAGAAGGAACCAGGTAGGCTTTTCTTGCAAGTTGTCGTCGCTGCTTTGAAGAGGCGCAACGAATGCTTCCTATATAGGGAACGGTGCTCCGCATAAACCAGTACTGAAGGTAAGGTGGGCCGTTGACGAATTACACCTCCTAGCCCAGGTTTTCTTCCTTCCGTTCATGGTTTACTTAATCAAAACCCGGTGTTACGCAATCGTATGTCTGGCGGCTTGTTCAGCTAGGCCAGAGATATCTTCAGAAGGAACCAGGTAGGCTTTTCTCGCAAATTGTCGTCGCCGCTTTGAAGAGGCGCAACGAATGCTTCCTTTATAGGAAACGGTGCTCCGCAGGAACCAGTTCTGAAGGTAAGGTGGGCCGCTGATGAATTACACCTCCTAGCCCAGGCTTTCTTCCTTCCGTTCATGGTTTACTTAATCAAAACCCGGTGTTATGCCCTCGTTTGTCTGGCGGCTTGTTCAGCAAGGCAAAAGATATCTTCAGAAGGAACCAGGTAGGCTTTTCTTGCAAGTTGTCGTCGCTGCTTTGAAGAGGCGCAACGAATGCTTCATTTATAGGAAACGGTGCTCCGCAGGAACCAGTACTGAAGGTAATGTGGGCCGCATACGAATTACACCTCCTAGCCCAGGTTTTCTTCCTTCCGTTCATGGTTTACTTAATCAAAACCCGGTGTTACGCCCTCGTATGTCTGGCGGCTTGTTCAGCAAGGCAAAAGATATCTTCAGAAGGAACCAGGTAGGCTTTTCTTGCAAGTTGTCGTCGCTGCTTTGAAGAGGCGCAACGAATGCTTCATTTATAGGAAACGGTGCTCCGCAGGAACCAGTACTGAAGGTAAGGTGGGCCGCTGACGAATTACACCTCCTAGCCCAGGTTTTCTTCCTTCCGTTCATGGTTTACTTAATCAAAACCCGGTGTTACGCCCTCGTATGTCTGGCGGATTGTTCAGCAAGGCAAAAGATATCTTCAGAAGGAACCAGGTAGGCTTTTCTTGCAAGTTGTCGTCGCTGCTTTGAAGAGGCGCAACGAATGCTTCATTTATAGGAAACGGTGCTCCGCAGGAACCAGTACTGAAGGTAAGGTGGGCCGCTGACGAATTACACCTCCTAGCCCAGGTTTTCTTCCTTCCGTTCATGGTTTACTTAATCAAAACCCGGTGTTACGCCCTCGCATGTCTGGCGGCTTGTTTAGCTAGGCAAAAGTTATCTTCAGTTGCAACCAGGGAGGCTTTTCTCGCAAGTTGTCGTCGCTGCTTTGAAGAGGCGCAACGAATGCTTCCTATATAGGGAACGATGCTGCGCAGGAACCAGTACTGAAGGTAAGGTGGGCCGCTGACGAATTACACCTCCTAGCCCAGGCTTTCTTCCTTCCGTTCATGGTTTACTTAATCAAAACCCGCTGTTACGCCCTCGTATGTCTGGCGGCTTGTTCAGCAAGGCAAAAGATGTCTTCAGAAGGAACCAGGTAGGCCTTTCTCGCAAGTTGTCGTCGCTGCTTTGAAGAGGCGCAACGAATGCTTCCTATATAGGGAACGGTGCTCCACAGGAACCAGTACTGAAGGTAAGGTGGGCCGCTGACGAATTACACCTCCTAGCCCAGGCTTTCCTCCTTCCGTTCATGGTTTACTTAATCAAAACCCGGTGTTACGCCCTCGTATGTCTGGCGGCTTGTTCAGCAAGGCAAAAGATATCTTCAGAAGGAACCAGGTAGGCTTTTCTCGCAAGTTGTCGTCGCTGCTTTGAAGAGGCGCAAAGAATGCTTCCTATATAGGGAACGGTGCTCCGCAGGAACCAGTACTGAAGGTAAGGTGGGCCGCTGACGAATTACACCTCCTAGCCCAGGTTTTCTTCCGTTGAGGGTCTTACTTATTCAAAACCAGGTGTTACGCCCTCGTATATCTGGCGGCTTGTTCAGCTTGGCAAAAGATATCTTCAGAAGGAACCAGGTAGGCTTTTCTCGCAAGTTGTCGTCGCTGCTTCGAAGAGGCGCAACGAATGCTTCCTCTATAGGGAACGGTGCTCCGCAGGAACCAGTACTGAAGGTAAGGTGGGCCGCTGACGAATTACACCTCCTAGCCCAGGTTTTCTTCCTTCCGTTCATTGTTTACTTAATCAAAACCCGGTGTTACGCAATCGTATGTCTGGCGGCTTGTTCAGCTAGGCAAAAGTTATCTTCAGAAGGAACCAGGTAGGCTTTTCTCGCAAGTGGTCGTCGCTGCTTTGAAGAGGCGCAACGAATGCTTCCTTTATAGGAAACGGTGCTCCGCAGGAACCAGTACTGAAGGTAAGGTGGGCCGCTGACGAATTACACCTCCTAGCCCAGGTTTTGTTCCTTCCGTTCATGGTATACTTAATCAAAACCCGGTGTTACGCCCTCGTATGTCTTACGGCTTGTTCAGCTAGGCAAAAGTTATCTTAGGCAGGAACCAGGTAGGCTTTTCTCGCAAGTTGTCGTCGCTGCTTTGAAGAGGCGCAACGAATGCTTCCTTTATAGGAAACGGTGCTCCGCAGGAACCAGTACTGAAGGTAACGTGGGCCGCTGACGAATTGCACCTCCTAGCCCAGGTTTTCTTCCTTCCGTTCATGGTTTACTTAATCAAAACCCGGTGTTACGCCCTCGTGTATCTGGCGGCTTGTTCAGCTAGGCAAAAGATATCTTCAGAAGGAACCAGGTAGGCTTTTCTCGCAAATTGTCGTCGCCGCTTTGAAGATGCGCAACGAATGCTTCCTTTATAGGAAACGGTGCTCCGCAGGAACCAGTACTGAAGGTAAGGTGGGCCGCTGACGAATTACACCTCCTAGCCCAGGCTTTCTTCCTTCCGTTCATGGTTTACTTAATCAAAACCCGGTGTTACGCCCTCGTATATCTGGCGGCTTGTTCAGCAAGGCAAAAGATATCTTCAGAAGGAACCAGGTAGGCCTTTCTCGCAAGTTGTCGTCGCTGCTTTGAAGAGGCGCAACGAATGCTTCCTATATAGGGAACGGTGCTCCGCAGGAACCAGTACTGAAGGTAAGGTGGGCCGCTGACGAATTACACCACCTAGCCCAGGCTTTCCTCCTTCCGTTCATGGTTTACTTAATCAAAACCCGGTTTTACGCCCTCGTATGTCTGGCGGCTTGTTCAGCAAGGCAAAAGATATCTTCAGAAGGAACCAGGTAGGCTTTTCTCGCAAGTTGTCGTCGCTGCTTTGAAGAGGCGCAAAGAATGCTTCCTATATAGGGAACGGTGCTCCGCAGGAACCAGTACTGAAGGTAAGGTGGGCCGCTGACGAATTACACCTCCTACCCCAGGTTTTCTTCCGTTGATGGTCTTACTTATTCAAAACCAGGTGTTACGCCCTCGTATATCTGGCGGCTTGTTCAGCTTGGCAAAAGATATCTTCAGAAGGAACCAGGTAGGCTTTTCTCGCAAGTTGTCGTCGCTGCTTCGAAGAGGCGCAACGAATGCTTCCTCTATAGGGAACGGTGCTCCGCAGGAACCAGTACTGAAGGTAAGGTGGGCCGCTGACGAATTACACCTCCTAGCCCAGGTTTTCTTCCTTCCGTTCATGGTTTACTTAATCAAAACCCGGTGTTACGCCCTCGTATGTCTGGCGGATTGTTCAGCAAGGCAAAAGATATCTTCAGAAGGAACCAGGTAGGCTTTTCTTGCAAGTTGTCGTCGCTGCTTTGAAGAGGCGCAACGAATGCTTCATTTATAGGAAACGGTGCTCCGCAGGAACCAGTACCAGGAACCAGGTAAGGTGGGCCGCTGACGAATTACACCTCCTAGCCCAGGTTTTCTTCCTTCCGTTCATGGTTTACTTAATCAAAACCCGCTGTTACGCCCTCGTGTCTGGCGGCTTGTTCAGCAAGGCAAAAGATATCTTCAGAAGGAACCAGGTAGGCTTTTCTTGCAAGTTGTCGTCGCTGCTTTGAAGAGGCGCAACGAATGCTTCCTATATAGGGAACGGTGCTCCGCATAAACCAGTACTGAAGGTAAGGTGGGCCGCTGACGAATTACACCTCCTAGCCCAGGTTTTCTTCCTTCCGTTCATGATTTACTTAATCAAAACCCGGAGTTACGCCCTCGTATGTCTGGCGGCTTGTTCAGCTAGGCAAACGTTATCTTCAGAAGGAACCAGGTAGGCTTTTCTCGCAAGTTGTCGTCGCTGCTTTGAAGAGGCGCAAAGAATGCTTCCTATATAGGGAACGGTGCTCCGCAGAAAACAGTACTGAAGGTAAGGTGGGCCGCTGACGAATTACACCTCATAGCCCAGGTTTTCTTCCGTTGATGGTCTTACTTATTCAAAACCAGGTGTTACGCCCTCGTATATCTGGCGGCTTGTTCAGCTTGGCAAAAGATATCTTCAGAAGGAACCAGGTAGGCCTTTCTAGCAAGTTGTCGCGTCTTTGAAGAGGCGCAACGAATGCTTCCTCTATAGGGAACGGTGCTCCGCAGGAACCAGTACTGAAGGTAAGGTGGGCCGCTGACGAATTGCACCTCCTAGCCCAGGTTTTCTTCCTTCCGTTCATTGTTTACTTAATCAAAACCCGGTGTTACGCAATCGTATGTCTGGCGGCTTGTTCAGCTAGGCAAAAGTTATCTTCAGAAGGAACCAGGTAGGCTTTTCTCGCAAGTGGTCGTCGCTGCTTTGAAGAGGCGCAACGAATGCTTCCTTTATAGGAAACGGTGCTCCGCAGGAACCAGTACAGAAGGTAAGGTGGGCCGCTGACGAATTACACCTTCTAGCCCAGGTTTTCTTCCTTCCGTTCATGGTTTACTTAATCAAAACCCGGTGTTACGCCCTCGTATGTCTTACGGCTTGTTCAGCTAGGCAAAAGTTATCTTAGGAAGGAACCAGGTAGGCTTTTCTCGCAAGTTGTCGTCGCTGCTTTGAAGAGGCGCAACGAATGCTTCCTATATAGGGAACGATGCTGCGCAGGAACCAGTACTGAAGGTAAGGTGGGCCGCTGACGAATTACACCTCCTAGCCCAGGCTTTCTTCCTTCCGTTCATGGTTTACTTAATCAAAACCCGGTGTTACGCCCTCGTATGTCTGGCGGCTTGTTCAGCAAGGCAAAAGATATCTTCAGAAGGAACCAGGTAGGCTTTTCTTGCAAGTTGTCGTCGCTGCTTGGAAGAGGCGCAACGAATGCTTCCTATATAGGGAACGATGCTCCGCAATAACCAGTACTGAAGGTAAGGTGGGCCGCTGACGAATTACACCTCCTAGCCCAGGCTTTCTTCCTTCCGTTCATGGTTTACTTAATCAAAACCCGGTGTTACGCCCTCGTATATCTGGCGGCTTGTTCAGCAAGGCAAAAGATATCTTCAGGAGGAACCAGGTAGGCCTTTCTCGCAAGTTGTCGTCGCTGCTTTGAAGAGGCGCAACGAATGCTTCCTATATAGGGAAAGGTGCTCCGCAGGAACCAGTACTGAAGGTAAGGTGGGCCGCTGACGAATTACACCTCCTAGCCCAGGCTTTCCTCCTTCCGTTCATGGTTTACTTAATCAAAACCCGGTGTTACGCCCTCGTATGTCTGGCGGCTTGTTCAGCAAGGCAAAAGATATCTTCAGAAGGAACCAGGTAGGCTTTTCTCGCAAGTTGTCGTCGCTGCTTTGAAGAGGCGCAAAGAATGCTTCCTATATAGGGAACGGTGCTCCGCAGGAACCAGTACTGAAGGTAAGGTGGGCCGCTGACGAATTACACCTCCTAGCCCAGGTTTTCTTCCGTTGAGGGTCTTACTTATTCAAAACCAGGTGTTACGCCCTCGTATATCTGGCGGCTTGTTCAGCTTGGCAAAAGATATCTTCAGAAGGAACCAGGTAGGCTTTTCTCGCAAGTTGTCGTCGCTGCTTCGAAGAGGCGCAACGAATGCTTCCTCTATAGGGAACGGTGCTCCGCAGGAACCAGTACTGAAGGTAAGGTGGGCCGCTGACGAATTACACCTCCTAGCCCAGGTTTTCTTCCTTCCGTTCATTGTTTACTTAATCAAAACCCGGTGTTACGCAATCGTATGTCTGGCGGCTTGTTCAGCTAGGCAAAAGTTATCTTCAGAAGGAACCAGGTAGGCTTTTCTCGCAAGTGGTCGTCGCTGCTTTGAAGAGGCGCAACGAATGCTTCCTTTATAGGAAACGGTGCTCCGCAGGAACCAGTACTGAAGGTAAGGTGGGCCGCTGACGAATTACACCTCCTAGCCCAGGTTTTGTTCCTTCCGTTCATGGTATACTTAATCAAAACCCGGTGTTACGCCCTCGTATGTCTTACGGCTTGTTCAGCTAGGCAAAAGTTATCTTAGGCAGGAACCAGGTAGGCTTTTCTCGCAAGTTGTCGTCGCTGCTTTGAAGAGGCGCAACGAATGCTTCCTTTATAGGAAACGGTGCTCCGCAGGAACCAGTACTGAAGGTAACGTGGGCCGCTGACGAATTGCACCTCCTAGCCCAGGTTTTCTTCCTTCCGTTCATGGTTTACTTAATCAAAACCCGGTGTTACGCCCTCGTGTATCTGGCGGCTTGTTCAGCTAGGCAAAAGATATCTTCAGAAGGAACCAGGTAGGCTTTTCTCGCAAATTGTCGTCGCCGCTTTGAAGATGCGCAACGAATGCTTCCTTTATAGGAAACGGTGCTCCGCAGGAACCAGTACTGAAGGTAAGGTGGGCCGCTGACGAATTACACCTCCTAGCCCAGGCTTTCTTCCTTCCGTTCATGGTTTACTTAATCAAAACCCGGTGTTACGCCCTCGTATATCTGGCGGCTTGTTCAGCAAGGCAAAAGATATCTTCAGAAGGAACCAGGTAGGCCTTTCTCGCAAGTTGTCGTCGCTGCTTTGAAGAGGCGCAACGAATGCTTCCTATATAGGGAACGGTGCTCCGCAGGAACCAGTACTGAAGGTAAGGTGGGCCGCTGACGAATTACACCTCCTAGCCAAGGCTTTCCTCCTTCCGTTCATGGTTTACTTAATCAAAACCCGGTTTTACGCCCTCGTATGTCTGGCGGCTTGTTCAGCAAGGCAAAAGATATCTTCAGAAGGAACCAGGTAGGCTTTTCTCGCAAGTTGTCGTCGCTGCTTTGAAGAGGCGCAAAGAATGCTTCCTATATAGGGAACGGTGCTCCGCAGGAACCAGTACTGAAGGTAAGGTGGGCCGCTGAAGAATTACATCTCCTAGTCCAGGCTTTCTTCCTTCCGTTCATGGTTTACTTAATCAAAACCCGGTGTTACGCCCTCGTTTGTCTGGCGGCTTGTTCAGCAAGGCAAAAGATATCTTCAGAAGGAACCAGGTAGGCTTTTCTTGCAAGTTGTCGCTGCTTTGAAGAGGCGCAACGAATGCTTCCTTTATAGGAAACGGTGCTCCGCAGGAACCAGTACTGAAGGTAAGGTGGGCCGCTGACGAATTACACCTCCTAGCCCAGGTTTTGCTCCTTCCGTTCATGGTATACTTAATCAAAACCCGGTGTTACGCCCTCGTATGTCTTACGGCTTGTTCAGCTAGGCAAAAGTTATCTTAGGAAGGAACCAGGTAGGCTTTTCTCGCAAGTTGTCGTCGCTGCTTTGAAGAGGCGCAACGAATGCTTCCTATATAGGGAACGGTGCTCCGCATAAACCAGTACTGAAGGTAAGGTGGGCCATCGACGAATTACACCTCCTAGCCCAGGTTTTCTTCCTTCCGTTCATGGTTTACTTAATCAAAACCCGGTGTTACGCAATCGTATGTCTGGCTGCTTGTTCAGCTAGGCCAGAGATATCTTCAGAAGGAACCAGGTAGGCTTTTCTCGCAAATTGTCGTCGCCGCTTTGAAGAGGCGCAACGAATGCTTCCTTTATAGGAAACGGTGCTCCGCAGGAACCAGTACTGAAGGTAAGGTGGGCCGCTGATGAATTACACCTCCTAGCCCAGGCTTTCTTCCTTCCGTTCATGGTTTACTTAATCAAAACCCGGTGTTACGCCCTCGTTTGTCTGGCGGCTTGTTCAGCAAGGCAAAAGATATCTTCAGAAGGAACCAGGTAGGCTTTTCTTGCAAGTTGTCGTCGCTGCTTTGAAGAGGCGCAACGAATGCTTCATTTATAGGAAACGGTGCTCCGCAGGAACCAGTACTGAAGATAATGTGGGCCGCTGACGAATTACACCTCCTAGCCCAGGCTTTCTTCCTTCCGTTCATGGTTTACTTTATCAAAACCCGGTGTTACGCCCTCGTATGTCTGGCGGCTTGTTCAGCAAGGCAAAAGATATCTTCAGAAGGAACCAGGTAGGCTTTTCTTGCAAGTTGTCGTCGCTGCTTTGAAGAGGCGCAACGAATGCTTCCTATATAGGGAACGGTGCTCCGCATAAACCAGTACTGAAGGTAAGGTGGGCCGTTGACGAATTACACCTCCTAGCCCAGGTTTTCTTCCTTCCGTTCATGGTTTACTTAATCAAAACCCGGTGTTACGCCCTCGTATATCTGGCGGCTTGTTCAGCTAGGCAAAAGATATCTTCAGAAGGAACCAGGTAGGCTTTTCTCGCAAATTGTCGTCGCCGCTTTGAAGAGGCGCAACGAATGCTTCCTTTATAGGAAACGGTGCTCCGCAGGAACCAGTACTGAAGGTAAGGTGGGCCGCTGAAGAATTACATCTCCTAGCCCAGGCTTTCTTCCTTCCGTTCATGGTTTACTTAATCAAAACCCGGTGTTACGCCCTCGTTTGTCTGGCGGCTTGTTCAGCAAGGCAAAAGATATCTTCAGAAGGAACCAGGTAGGCTTTTCTTGCAAGTTGTCGTCGCTGCTTTGAAGAGGCGCAACGAATGCTTCATTTATAGGAAACGGTGCTCCGCAGGAACCAGTACTGAAGGTAAGGTGGGCCGCTGACGAATTACACCTCCTAGCCCAGGTTTTCTTCCTTCCGTTCATGGTTTACTTAATCAAAACCCGGTGTTACGCCCTCGCATGTCTGGCGGCTTGTTTAGCTAGGCAAAAGTTATCTTCAGTTGCAACCAGGGAGGCTTTTCTCGCAAGTTGTCGTCGCTGCTTTGAAGAGGCGCAACGAATGCTTCCTATATAGGGAACGATGCTGCGCAGGAACCAGTACTGAAGGTAAGGTGGGCCGCTGACGAATTACACCTCCTAGCCCAGGCTTTCTTCCTTCCGTTCATGGTTTACTTAATCAAAACCCGGTGTTACGCCCTCGTATGTCTGGCGGCTTGTTCAGCAAGGCAAAAGATATCTTCAGAAGGAACCAGGTAGGCTTTTCTTGCAAGTTGTCGTCGCTGCTTGGAAGAGGCGCAACGAATGCTTCCTATATAGGGAACGATGCTCCGCAATAACCAGTACTGAAGGTAAGGTGGGCCGCTGACGAATTACACCTCCTAGCCCAGGCTTTCTTCCTTCCGTTCATGGTTTACTTAATCAAAACCCGGTGTTACGCCCTCGTATATCTGGCGGCTTGTTCAGCAAGGCAAAAGATATCTTCAGGAGGAACCAGGTAGGCCTTTCTCGCAAGTTGTCGTCGCTGCTTTGAAGAGGCGCAACGAATGCTTCCTATATAGGGAACGGTGCTCCGCAGGAACCAGTACTGAAGGTAAGGTGGGCCGCTGACGAATTACACCTCCTAGCCCAGGCTTTCCTCCTTCCGTTCATGGTTTACTTAATCAAAACCCGGTGTTACGCCCTCGTATGTCTGGCGGCTTGTTCAGCAAGGCAAAAGATATCTTCAGAAGGAACCAGGTAGGCTTTTCTCGCAAGTTGTCGTCGCTGCTTTGAAGAGGCGCAAAGAATGCTTCCTATATAGGGAACGGTGCTCCGCAGGAACCAGTACTGAAGGTAAGGTGGGCCGCTGACGAATTACACCTCCTAGCCCAGGTTTTCTTCCGTTGAGGGTCTTACTTATTCAAAACCAGGTGTTACGCCCTCGTATATCTGGCGGCTTGTTCAGCTTGGCAAAAGATATCTTCAGAAGGAACCAGGTAGGCTTTTCTCGCAAGTTGTCGTCGCTGCTTCGAAGAGGCGCAACGAATGCTTCCTCTATAGGGAACGGTGCTCCGCAGGAACCAGTACTGAAGGTAAGGTGGGCCGCTGACGAATTACACCTCCTAGCCCAGGTTTTCTTCCTTCCGTTCATTGTTTACTTAATCAAAACCCGGTGTTACGCAATCGTATGTCTGGCGGCTTGTTCAGCTAGGCAAAAGTTATCTTCAGAAGGAACCAGGTAGGCTTTTCTCGCAAGTGGTCGTCGCTGCTTTGAAGAGGCGCAACGAATGCTTCCTTTATAGGAAACGGTGCTCCGCAGGAACCAGTACTGAAGGTAAGGTGGGCCGCTGACGAATTACACCTCCTAGCCCAGGTTTTGTTCCTTCCGTTCATGGTATACTTAATCAAAACCCGGTGTTACGCCCTCGTATGTCTTACGGCTTGTTCAGCTAGGCAAAAGTTATCTTAGGCAGGAACCAGGTAGGCTTTTCTCGCAAGTTGTCGTCGCTGCTTTGAAGAGGCGCAACGAATGCTTCCTTTATAGGAAACGGTGCTCCGCAGGAACCAGTACTGAAGGTAACGTGGGCCGCTGAGGAATTGCACCTCCTAGCCCAGGTTTTCTTCCTTCCGTTCATGGTTTACTTAATCAAAACCCGGTGTTACGCCCTCGTGTATCTGGCGGCTTGTTCAGCTAGGCAAAAGATATCTTCAGAAGGAACCAGGTAGGCTTTTCTCGCAAATTGTCGTCGCCGCTTTGAAGATGCGCAACGAATGCTTCCTTTATAGGAAACGGTGCTCCGCAGGAACCAGTACTGAAGGTAAGGTGGGCCGCTGACGAATTACACCTCCTAGCCCAGGCTTTCTTCCTTCCGTTCATGGTTTACTTAATCAAAACCCGGTGTTACGCCCTCGTATATCTGGCGGCTTGTTCAGCAAGGCAAAAGATATCTTCAGAAGGAACCAGGTAGGCCTTTCTCGCAAGTTGTCGTCGCTGCTTTGAAGAGGCGCAACGAATGCTTCCTATATAGGGAACGGTGCTCCGCAGGAACCAGTACTGAAGGTAAGGTGGGCCGCTGACGAATTACACCTCCTAGCCCAGGCTTTCCTCCTTCCGTTCATGGTTTACTTAATCAAAACCCGGTTTTACGCCCTCGTATGTCTGGCGGCTTGTTCAGCAAGGCAAAAGATATCTTCAGAAGGAACCAGGTAGGCTTTTCTCGCAAGTTGTCGTCGCTGCTTTGAAGAGGCGCAAAGAATGCTTCCTATATAGGGAACGGTGCTCCGCAGGAACCAGTACTGAAGGTAAGGTGGGCCGCTGAAGAATTACATCTCCTAGTCCAGGCTTTCTTCCTTCCGTTCATGGTTTACTTAATCAAAACCCGGTGTTACGCCCTCGTTTGTCTGGCGGCTTGTTCAGCAAGGCAAAAGATATCTTCAGAAGGAACCAGGTAGGCTTTTCTTGCAAGTTGTCGCTGCTTTGAAGAGGCGCAACGAATGCTTCATTTAAAGGAAACGGTGCTCCGCAGGAACCAGTACTGAAGGTAATGTGGGCCGCTGACGAATTACACCTCCTAGCCCAGGTTTTCTTCCTTCCGTTCATGGTTTACTTAATCAAAACCCGGTGTTACGCCCTCGTATGTCTGGCGGCTTGTTCAGCAAGGCAAAAGATATCTTCAGAAGGAACCAGGTAGGCTTTTCTTGCAAGTTGTCGTCGCTGCTTTGAAGAGGCGCAACGAATGCTTCCTTTATAGGAAACGGTGCTCCGCAGGAACCAGTACTGAAGGTAAGGTGGGCCGCTGACGAATTACACCTCCTAGCCCAGGTTTTGCTCCTTCCGTTCATGGTATACTTAATCAAAACCCGGTGTTACGCCCTCGTATGTCTTACGGCTTGTTCAGCTAGGCAAAAGTTATCTTAGGAAGGAACCAGGTAGGCTTTTCTCGCAAGTTGTCGTCGCTGCTTTGAAGAGGCGCAACGAATGCTTCCTATATAGGGAACGGTGCTCCGCATAAACCAGTACTGAAGGTAAGGTGGGCCATCGACGAATTACACCTCCTAGCCCAGGTTTTCTTCCTTCCGTTCATGGTTTACTTAATCAAAACCCGGTGTTACGCAATCGTATGTCTGGCTGCTTGTTCAGCTAGGCCAGAGATATCTTCAGAAGGAACCAGGTAGGCTTTTCTCGCAAATTGTCGTCGCCGCTTTGAAGAGGCGCAACGAATGCTTCCTTTATAGGAAACGGTGCTCCGCAGGAACCAGTACTGAAGGTAAGGTGGGCCGCTGATGAATTACACCTCCTAGCCCAGGCTTTCTTCCTTCCGTTCATGGTTTACTTAATCAAAACCCGGTGTTACGCCCTCGTTTGTCTGGCGGCTTGTTCAGCAAGGCAAAAGATATCTTCAGAAGGAACCAGGTAGGCTTTTCTTGCAAGTTGTCGTCGCTGCTTTGAAGAGGCGCAACGAATGCTTCATTTATAGGAAACGGTGCTCCGCAGGAACCAGTACTGAAGATAATGTGGGCCGCTGACGAATTACACCTCCTAGCCCAGGCTTTCTTCCTTCCGTTCATGGTTTACTTTATCAAAACCCGGTGTTACGCCCTCGTATGTCTGGCGGCTTGTTCAGCAAGGCAAAAGATATCTTCAGAAGGAACCAGGTAGGCTTTTCTTGCAAGTTGTCGTCGCTGCTTTGAAGAGGCGCAACGAATGCTTCCTATATAGGGAACGGTGCTCCGCATAAACCAGTACTGAAGGTAAGGTGGGCCGTTGACGAATTACACCTCCTAGCCCAGGTTTTCTTCCTTCCGTTCATGGTTTACTTAATCAAAACCCGGTGTTACGCCCTCGTATATCTGGCGGCTTGTTCAGCTAGGCAAAAGATATCTTCAGAAGGAACCAGGTAGGCTTTTCTCGCAAATTGTCGTCGCCGCTTTGAAGAGGCGCAACGAATGCTTCCTTTATAGGAAACGGTGCTCCGCAGGAACCAGTACTGAAGGTAAGGTGGGCCGCTGAAGAATTACATCTCCTAGCCCAGGCTTTCTTCCTTCCGTTCATGGTTTACTTAATCAAAACCCGGTGTTACGCCCTCGTTTGTCTGGCGGCTTGTTCAGCAAGGCAAAAGATATCTTCAGAAGGAACCAGGTAGGCTTTTCTTGCAAGTTGTCGTCGCTGCTTTGAAGAGGCGCAACGAATGCTTCATTTAAAGGAAACGGTGCTCCGCAGGAACCAGTACTGAAGGTAATGTGGGCCGCTGACGAATTACACCTCCTAGCCCAGGTTTTCTTCCTTCCGTTCATGGTTTACCTAATCAAAACCCGGTGTTACGCCCTCGTATGTCTGGCGGCTTGTTCAGCAAGGCAAAAGATATCTTCAGAAGGAACCAGGTAGGCTTTTCTTGCAAGTTGTCGTCGCTGCTTTGAAGAGGCGCAACGAATGCTTCATTTATAGGAAACGGTGCTCCGCAGGAACCAGTACTGAAGGTAAGGTGGGCCGCTGACGAATTACACCTCCTAGCCCAGGTTTTCTTCCTTCCGTTCATGGTTTACTTAATCAAAACACGGTGTTACGCCCTCGTATGTCTGGCGGATTGTTCAGCAAGGCAAAAGATATCTTCAGAAGGAACCAGGTAGGCTTTTCTTGCAAGTTGTCGTCGCTGCTTGGAAGAGGCGCAACGAATGCTTCCTATATAGGGAACGATGCTCCGCAGGAACCAGTACTGAAGGTAAGGTGGGCCGCTGACGAATTACACCTCCTAGCCCAGGCTTTCTTCCTTCCGTTCATGGTTTACTCAATCAAAACCCGGTGTTACGCCCTCGTATGTCTGGCGGCTTGTTCAGCAAGGCAAAAGATATCTTCAGAAGGAACCAGGTAGGCTTTTCTTGCAAGTTGTCGTCGCTGCTTTGAAGAGGCGCAACGAATGCTTCCTATATAGGGAACGGTGCTCCGCATAAACCAGTACTGAAGGTAAGGTGGGCCGTTGACGAATTACACCTCCTAGCCCAGGTTTTCTTCCTTCCGTTCATGGTTTACTTAATCAAAACCCGGTGTTACGCAATCGTATGTCTGGCGGCTTGTTCAGCTAGGCCAGAGATATCTTCAGAAGGAACCAGGTAGGCTTTTCTCGCAAATTGTCGTCGCCGCTTTGAAGAGGCGCAACGAATGCTTCCTTTATAGGAAACGGTGCTCCGCAGGAACCAGTTCTGAAGGTAAGGTGGGCCGCTGATGAATTACACCTCCTAGCCCAGGCTTTCTTCCTTCCGTTCATGGTTTACTTAATCAAAACCCGGTGTTATGCCCTCGTTTGTCTGGCGGCTTGTTCAGCAAGGCAAAAGATATCTTCAGAAGGAACCAGGTAGGCTTTTCTTGCAAGTTGTCGTCGCTGCTTTGAAGAGGCGCAACGAATGCTTCATTTATAGGAAACGGTGCTCCGCAGGAACCAGTACTGAAGGTAATGTGGGCCGCATACGAATTACACCTCCTAGCCCAGGTTTTCTTCCTTCCGTTCATGGTTTACTTAATCAAAACCCGGTGTTACGCCCTCGTATGTCTGGCGGCTTGTTCAGCAAGGCAAAAGATATCTTCAGAAGGAACCAGGTAGGCTTTTCTTGCAAGTTGTCGTCGCTGCTTTGAAGAGGCGCAACGAATGCTTCATTTATAGGAAACGGTGCTCCGCAGGAACCAGTACTGAAGGTAAGGTGGGCCGCTGACGAATTACACCTCCTAGCCCAGGTTTTCTTCCTTCCGTTCATGGTTTACTTAATCAAAACCCGGTGTTACGCCCTCGTATGTCTGGCGGATTGTTCAGCAAGGCAAAAGATATCTTCAGAAGGAACCAGGTAGGCTTTTCTTGCAAGTTGTCGTCGCTGCTTTGAAGAGGCGCAACGAATGCTTCATTTATAGGAAACGGTGCTCCGCAGGAACCAGTACTGAAGGTAAGGTGGGCCGCTGACGAATTACACCTCCTAGCCCAGGTTTTCTTCCTTCCGTTCATGGTTTACTTAATCAAAACCCGGTGTTACGCCCTCGCATGTCTGGCGGCTTGTTTAGCTAGGCAAAAGTTATCTTCAGTTGCAACCAGGGAGGCTTTTCTCGCAAGTTGTCGTCGCTGCTTTGAAGAGGCGCAACGAATGCTTCCTATATAGGGAACGATGCTGCGCAGGAACCAGTACTGAAGGTAAGGTGGGCCGCTGACGAATTACACCTCCTAGCCCAGGCTTTCTTCCTTCCGTTCATGGTTTACTTAATCAAAACCCGCTGTTACGCCCTCGTATGTCTGGCGGCTTGTTCAGCAAGGCAAAAGATGTCTTCAGAAGGAACCAGGTAGGCCTTTCTCGCAAGTTGTCGTCGCTGCTTTGAAGAGGCGCAACGAATGCTTCCTATATAGGGAACGGTGCTCCGCAGGAACCAGTACTGAAGGTAAGGTGGGCCGCTGACGAATTACACCTCCTAGCCCAGGCTTTCCTCCTTCCGTTCATGGTTTACTTAATCAAAACCCGGTGTTACGCCCTCGTATGTCTGGCGGCTTGTTCAGCAAGGCAAAAGATATCTTCAGAAGGAACCAGGTAGGCTTTTCTCGCAAGTTGTCGTCGCTGCTTTGAAGAGGCGCAAAGAATGCTTCCTATATAGGGAACGGTGCTCCGCAGGAACCAGTACTGAAGGTAAGGTGGGCCGCTGACGAATTACACCTCCTAGCCCAGGTTTTCTTCCGTTGAGGGTCTTACTTATTCAAAACCAGGTGTTACGCCCTCGTATATCTGGCGGCTTGTTCAGCTTGGCAAAAGATATCTTCAGAAGGAACCAGGTAGGCTTTTCTCGCAAGTTGTCGTCGCTGCTTCGAAGAGGCGCAACGAATGCTTCCTCTATAGGGAACGGTGCTCCGCAGGAACCAGTACTGAAGGTAAGGTGGGCCGCTGACGAATTACTCCTCCTAGCCCAGGTTTTCTTCCTTCCGTTCATTGTTTACTTAATCAAAACCCGGTGTTACGCAATCGTATGTCTGGCGGCTTGTTCAGCTAGGCAAAAGTTATCTTCAGAAGGAACCAGGTAGGCTTTTCTCGCAAGTGGTCGTCGCTGCTTTGAAGAGGCGCAACGAATGCTTCCTTTATAGGAAACGGTGCTCCGCAGGAACCAGTACTGAAGGTAAGGTGGGCCGCTGACGAATTACACCTCCTAGCCCAGGTTTTGTTCCTTCCGTTCATGGTATACTTAATCAAAACCCGGTGTTACGCCCTCGTATGTCTTACGGCTTGTTCAGCTAGGCAAAAGTTATCTTAGGCAGGAACCAGGTAGGCTTTTCTCGCAAGTTGTCGTCGCTGCTTTGAAGAGGCGCAACGAATGCTTCCTTTATAGGAAACGGTGCTCCGCAGGAACCAGTACTGAAGGTAACGTGGGCCGCTGACGAATTGCACCTCCTAGCCCAGGTTTTCTTCCTTCCGTTCATGGTTTACTTAATCAAAACCCGGTGTTACGCCCTCGTGTATCTGGCGGCTTGTTCAGCTAGGCAAAAGATATCTTCAGAAGGAACCAGGTAGGCTTTTCTCGCAAATTGTCGTCGCCGCTTTGAAGATGCGCAACGAATGCTTCCTTTATAGGAAACGGTGCTCCGCAGGAACCAGTACTGAAGGTAAGGTGGGCCGCTGACGAATTACACCTCCTAGCCCAGGCTTTCTTCCTTCCGTTCATGGTTTACTTAATCAAAACCCGGTGTTACGCCCTCGTATATCTGGCGGCTTGTTCAGCAAGGCAAAAGATATCTTCAGAAGGAACCAGGTAGGCCTTTCTCGCAAGTTGTCGTCGCTGCTTTGAAGAGGCGCAACGAATGCTTCCTATATAGGGAACGGTGCTCCGCAGGAACCAGTACTGAAGGTAAGGTGGGCCGCTGACGAATTACACCACCTAGCCCAGGCTTTCCTCCTTCCGTTCATGGTTTACTTAATCAAAACCCGGTTTTACGCCCTCGTATGTCTGGCGGCTTGTTCAGCAAGGCAAAAGATATCTTCAGAAGGAACCAGGTAGGCTTTTCTCGCAAGTTGTCGTCGCTGCTTTGAAGAGGCGCAAAGAATGCTTCCTATATAGGGAACGGTGCTCCGCAGGAACCAGTACTGAAGGTAAGGTGGGCCGCTGACGAATTACACCTCCTACCCCAGGTTTTCTTCCGTTGATGGTCTTACTTATTCAAAACCAGGTGTTACGCCCTCGTATATCTGGCGGCTTGTTCAGCTTGGCAAAAGATATCTTCAGAAGGAACCAGGTAGGCTTTTCTCGCAAGTTGTCGTCGCTGCTTCGAAGAGGCGCAACGAATGCTTCCTCTATAGGGAACGGTGCTCCGCAGGAACCAGTACTGAAGGTAAGGTGGGCCGCTGACGAATTACACCTCCTAGCCCAGGTTTTCTTCCTTCCGTTCATGGTTTACTTAATCAAAACCCGGTGTTACGCCCTCGTATGTCTGGCGGATTGTTCAGCAAGGCAAAAGATATCTTCAGAAGGAACCAGGTAGGCTTTTCTTGCAAGTTGTCGTCGCTGCTTTGAAGAGGCGCAACGAATGCTTCATTTATAGGAAACGGTGCTCCGCAGGAACCAGTACCAGGAACCAGGTAAGGTGGGCCGCTGACGAATTACACCTCCTAGCCCAGGTTTTCTTCCTTCCGTTCATGGTTTACTTAATCAAAACCCGGTGTTACGCCCTCGTGTCTGGCGGCTTGTTCAGCAAGGCAAAAGATATCTTCAGAAGGAACCAGGTAGGCTTTTCTTGCAAGTTGTCGTCGCTGCTTTGAAGAGGCGCAACGAATGCTTCCTATATAGGGAACGGTGCTCCGCATAAACCAGTACTGAAGGTAAGGTGGGCCGCTGACGAATTACACCTCCTAGCCCAGGTTTTCTTCCTTCCGTTCATGATTTACTTAATCAAAACCCGGAGTTACGCCCTCGTATGTCTGGCGGCTTGTTCAGCTAGGCAAACGTTATCTTCAGAAGGAACCAGGTAGGCTTTTCTCGCAAGTTGTCGTCGCTGCTTTGAAGAGGCGCAAAGAATGCTTCCTATATAGGGAACGGTGCTCCGCAGAAAACAGTACTGAAGGTAAGGTGGGCCGCTGACGAATTACACCTCATAGCCCAGGTTTTCTTCCGTTGATGGTCTTACTTATTCAAAACCAGGTGTTACGCCCTCGTATATCTGGCGGCTTGTTCAGCTTGGCAAAAGATATCTTCAGAAGGAACCAGGTAGGCCTTTCTAGCAAGTTGTCGCGTCTTTGAAGAGGCGCAACGAATGCTTCCTCTATAGGGAACGGTGCTCCGCAGGAACCAGTACTGAAGGTAAGGTGGGCCGCTGACGAATTACACCTCCTAGCCCAGGTTTTCTTCCTTCCGTTCATTGTTTACTTAATCAAAACCCGGTGTTACGCAATCGTATGTCTGGCGGCTTGTTCAGCTAGGCAAAAGTTATCTTCAGAAGGAACCAGGTAGGCTTTTCTCGCAAGTGGTCGTCGCTGCTTTGAAGAGGCGCAACGAATGCTTCCTTTATAGGAAACGGTGCTCCGCAGGAACCAGTACAGAAGGTAAGGTGGGCCGCTGACGAATTACACCTTCTAGCCCAGGTTTTCTTCCTTCCGTTCATGGTTTACTTAATCAAAACCCGGTGTTACGCCCTCGTATGTCTTACGGCTTGTTCAGCTAGGCAAAAGTTATCTTAGGAAGGAACCAGGTAGGCTTTTCTCGCAAGTTGTCGTCGCTGCTTTGAAGAGGCGCAACGAATGCTTCCTTTATAGGAAACGGTGCTCCGCACGAACCAGTACTGAAGGTAAGGTGGGCCGCTGACGAATTGCACCTCCTAGCCCAGGTTTTCTTCCTTCCGTTCATGGTTTACTTAATCAATACCCGGTGTTACGCCCTCGTATGTCTGGCGGCTTGTTCAGCAAGGCAAAAGATATCTTCAGAAGGAACCAGGTAGGCTTTTCTTGCAAGTTGTCGTCGCTGCTTTGAAGAGGCCCAACGAATGCTTCATTTATAGGAAACGGTGCTCCGCAGGAACCAGTACTGAAGGTAAGGTGGGCCGCTGACGAATTACACCTCCTAGCCCAGGTTTTCTTCCTTCCGTTCATGGTTTACTTAATCAAAACCCGGTGTTACGCCCTCGTATGTCTGGCGGATTGTTCAGCAAGGCAAAAGATATCTTCAGAAGGAACCAGGTAGGCTTTTCTTGCAAGTTGTCGTCGCTGCTTTGAAGAGGCGCAACGAATGCTTCATTTATAGGAAACGGTGCTCCGCAGGAACCAGTACTGAAGGTAAGGTGGGCCGCGGACGAATTACACCTCCTAGCCCAGGTTTTCTTCCTTCCGTTCATGGTTTACTTAATCAAAACCCGGTGTTACGAGCTCGCATGTCTGGCGGCTTGTTTACCTAGGCAAAAGTTATCTTCAGAAGCAACCAGGGAGGCTTTTCTCGCAAGCTGTCGTCGCTGCTATGAAGAGGCGCCACGAATGCTTCCTATATAGGGAACGGTGCTCCGCAGGAACCAGTCCTGAGGGTAAGGTGGGCCGCTGACGAATTACACCTCCTAGCCCAGGTTTTCTTCCTTCCATTCATTGTTTACTTAATCAAAACCCGGTGTTGCGCCCTCGTATGTCTGGCGGCTTGTTCAGCTAGGCAAAAGATATCTTCAGAAGGAACCAGGTAGGCTTTTCTCGCAAATTGTCGTCGCCGCTTTGAAGAGGCGCAACGAATGCTTCCTTTATAGGAAACGGTGCTCCGCAGGAACCAGTACTGAAGGTAAGGTGGGCCGCTGAAGAATTACATCTCCTAGCCCAGGCTTTCTTCCTTCCGTTCATGGTTTACTTAATCAAAACCCGGTGTTACGCCCTCGTTTGTCTGGCGGCTTGTTCAGCAAGGCAAAAGATATCTTCAGAAGGAACCAGGTAGGCTTTTCTTGCAAGTTGTCGTCGCTGCTTTGAAGAGGCGCAACGAATGCTTCATTTAAAGGAAACGGTGCTCCGCAGGAACCAGTACTGAAGGTAATGTGGGCCGCTGACGAATTACACCTCCTAGCCCAGGTTTTCTTCCTTCCGTTCATGGTTTACCTAATCAAAACCCGGTGTTACGCCCTCGTATGTCTGGCGGCTTGTTCAGCAAGGCAAAAGATATCTTCAGAAGGAACCAGGTAGGCTTTTCTTGCAAGTTGTCGTCGCTGCTTTGAAGAGGCGCAACGAATGCTTCATTTATAGGAAACGGTGCTCCGCAGGAACCAGTACTGAAGGTAAGGTGGGCCGCTGACGAATTACACCTCCTAGCCCAGGTTTTCTTCCTTCCGTTCATGGTTTACTTAATCAAAACACGGTGTTACGCCCTCGTATGTCTGGCGGATTGTTCAGCAAGGCAAAAGATATCTTCAGAAGGAACCAGGTAGGCTTTTCTTGCAAGTTGTCGTCGCTGCTTGGAAGAGGCGCAACGAATGCTTCCTATATAGGGAACGATGCTCCGCAGGAACCAGTACTGAAGGTAAGGTGGGCCGCTGACGAATTACACCTCCTAGCCCAGGCTTTCTTCCTTCCGTTCATGGTTTACTCAATCAAAACCCGGTGTTACGCCCTCGTATGTCTGGCGGCTTGTTCAGCAAGGCAAAAGATATCTTCAGAAGGAACCAGGTAGGCTTTTCTTGCAAGTTGTCGTCGCTGCTTTGAAGAGGCGCAACGAATGCTTCCTATATAGGGAACGGTGCTCCGCATAAACCAGTACTGAAGGTAAGGTGGGCCGTTGACGAATTACACCTCCTAGCCCAGGTTTTCTTCCTTCCGTTCATGGTTTACTTAATCAAAACCCGGTGTTACGCAATCGTATGTCTGGCGGCTTGTTCAGCTAGGCCAGAGATATCTTCAGAAGGAACCAGGTAGGCTTTTCTCGCAAATTGTCGTCGCCGCTTTGAAGAGGCGCAACGAATGCTTCCTTTATAGGAAACGGTGCTCCGCAGGAACCAGTTCTGAAGGTAAGGTGGGCCGCTGATGAATTACACCTCCTAGCCCAGGCTTTCTTCCTTCCGTTCATGGTTTACTTAATCAAAACCCGGTGTTATGCCCTCGTTTGTCTGGCGGCTTGTTCAGCAAGGCAAAAGATATCTTCAGAAGGAACCAGGTAGGCTTTTCTTGCAAGTTGTCGTCGCTGCTTTGAAGAGGCGCAACGAATGCTTCATTTATAGGAAACGGTGCTCCGCAGGAACCAGTACTGAAGGTAATGTGGGCCGCATACGAATTACACCTCCTAGCCCAGGTTTTCTTCCTTCCGTTCATGGTTTACTTAATCAAAACCCGGTGTTACGCCCTCGTATGTCTGGCGGCTTGTTCAGCAAGGCAAAAGATATCTTCAGAAGGAACCAGGTAGGCTTTTCTTGCAAGTTGTCGTCGCTGCTTTGAAGAGGCGCAACGAATGCTTCATTTATAGGAAACGGTGCTCCGCAGGAACCAGTACTGAAGGTAAGGTGGGCCGCTGACGAATTACACCTCCTAGCCCAGGTTTTCTTCCTTCCGTTCATGGTTTACTTAATCAAAACCCGGTGTTACGCCCTCGTATGTCTGGCGGATTGTTCAGCAAGGCAAAAGATATCTTCAGAAGGAACCAGGTAGGCTTTTCTTGCAAGTTGTCGTCGCTGCTTTGAAGAGGCGCAACGAATGCTTCATTTATAGGAAACGGTGCTCCGCAGGAACCAGTACTGAAGGTAAGGTGGGCCGCTGACGAATTACACCTCCTAGCCCAGGTTTTCTTCCTTCCGTTCATGGTTTACTTAATCAAAACCCGGTGTTACGCCCTCGCATGTCTGGCGGCTTGTTTAGCTAGGCAAAAGTTATCTTCAGTTGCAACCAGGGAGGCTTTTCTCGCAAGTTGTCGTCGCTGCTTTGAAGAGGCGCAACGAATGCTTCCTATATAGGGAACGATGCTGCGCAGGAACCAGTACTGAAGGTAAGGTGGGCCGCTGACGAATTACACCTCCTAGCCCAGGCTTTCTTCCTTCCGTTCATGGTTTACTTAATCAAAACCCGCTGTTACGCCCTCGTATGTCTGGCGGCTTGTTCAGCAAGGCAAAAGATGTCTTCAGAAGGAACCAGGTAGGCCTTTCTCGCAAGTTGTCGTCGCTGCTTTGAAGAGGCGCAACGAATGCTTCCTATATAGGGAACGGTGCTCCGCAGGAACCAGTACTGAAGGTAAGGTGGGCCGCTGACGAATTACACCTCCTAGCCCAGGCTTTCCTCCTTCCGTTCATGGTTTACTTAATCAAAACCCGGTGTTACGCCCTCGTATGTCTGGCGGCTTGTTCAGCAAGGCAAAAGATATCTTCAGAAGGAACCAGGTAGGCTTTTCTCGCAAGTTGTCGTCGCTGCTTTGAAGAGGCGCAAAGAATGCTTCCTATATAGGGAACGGTGCTCCGCAGGAACCAGTACTGAAGGTAAGGTGGGCCGCTGACGAATTACACCTCCTAGCCCAGGTTTTCTTCCGTTGAGGGTCTTACTTATTCAAAACCAGGTGTTACGCCCTCGTATATCTGGCGGCTTGTTCAGCTTGGCAAAAGATATCTTCAGAAGGAACCAGGTAGGCTTTTCTCGCAAGTTGTCGTCGCTGCTTCGAAGAGGCGCAACGAATGCTTCCTCTATAGGGAACGGTGCTCCGCAGGAACCAGTACTGAAGGTAAGGTGGGCCGCTGACGAATTACTCCTCCTAGCCCAGGTTTTCTTCCTTCCGTTCATTGTTTACTTAATCAAAACCCGGTGTTACGCAATCGTATGTCTGGCGGCTTGTTCAGCTAGGCAAAAGTTATCTTCAGAAGGAACCAGGTAGGCTTTTCTCGCAAGTGGTCGTCGCTGCTTTGAAGAGGCGCAACGAATGCTTCCTTTATAGGAAACGGTGCTCCGCAGGAACCAGTACTGAAGGTAAGGTGGGCCGCTGACGAATTACACCTCCTAGCCCAGGTTTTGTTCCTTCCGTTCATGGTATACTTAATCAAAACCCGGTGTTACGCCCTCGTATGTCTTACGGCTTGTTCAGCTAGGCAAAAGTTATCTTAGGCAGGAACCAGGTAGGCTTTTCTCGCAAGTTGTCGTCGCTGCTTTGAAGAGGCGCAACGAATGCTTCCTTTATAGGAAACGGTGCTCCGCAGGAACCAGTACTGAAGGTAACGTGGGCCGCTGACGAATTGCACCTCCTAGCCCAGGTTTTCTTCCTTCCGTTCATGGTTTACTTAATCAAAACCCGGTGTTACGCCCTCGTGTATCTGGCGGCTTGTTCAGCTAGGCAAAAGATATCTTCAGAAGGAACCAGGTAGGCTTTTCTCGCAAATTGTCGTCGCCGCTTTGAAGATGCGCAACGAATGCTTCCTTTATAGGAAACGGTGCTCCGCAGGAACCAGTACTGAAGGTAAGGTGGGCCGCTGACGAATTACACCTCCTAGCCCAGGCTTTCTTCCTTCCGTTCATGGTTTACTTAATCAAAACCCGGTGTTACGCCCTCGTATATCTGGCGGCTTGTTCAGCAAGGCAAAAGATATCTTCAGAAGGAACCAGGTAGGCCTTTCTCGCAAGTTGTCGTCGCTGCTTTGAAGAGGCGCAACGAATGCTTCCTATATAGGGAACGGTGCTCCGCAGGAACCAGTACTGAAGGTAAGGTGGGCCGCTGACGAATTACACCACCTAGCCCAGGCTTTCCTCCTTCCGTTCATGGTTTACTTAATCAAAACCCGGTTTTACGCCCTCGTATGTCTGGCGGCTTGTTCAGCAAGGCAAAAGATATCTTCAGAAGGAACCAGGTAGGCTTTTCTCGCAAGTTGTCGTCGCTGCTTTGAAGAGGCGCAAAGAATGCTTCCTATATAGGGAACGGTGCTCCGCAGGAACCAGTACTGAAGGTAAGGTGGGCCGCTGACGAATTACACCTCCTACCCCAGGTTTTCTTCCGTTGATGGTCTTACTTATTCAAAACCAGGTGTTACGCCCTCGTATATCTGGCGGCTTGTTCAGCTTGGCAAAAGATATCTTCAGAAGGAACCAGGTAGGCTTTTCTCGCAAGTTGTCGTCGCTGCTTCGAAGAGGCGCAACGAATGCTTCCTCTATAGGGAACGGTGCTCCGCAGGAACCAGTACTGAAGGTAAGGTGGGCCGCTGACGAATTACACCTCCTAGCCCAGGTTTTCTTCCTTCCGTTCATGGTTTACTTAATCAAAACCCGGTGTTACGCCCTCGTATGTCTGGCGGATTGTTCAGCAAGGCAAAAGATATCTTCAGAAGGAACCAGGTAGGCTTTTCTTGCAAGTTGTCGTCGCTGCTTTGAAGAGGCGCAACGAATGCTTCATTTATAGGAAACGGTGCTCCGCAGGAACCAGTACCAGGAACCAGGTAAGGTGGGCCGCTGACGAATTACACCTCCTAGCCCAGGTTTTCTTCCTTCCGTTCATGGTTTACTTAATCAAAACCCGGTGTTACGCCCTCGTGTCTGGCGGCTTGTTCAGCAAGGCAAAAGATATCTTCAGAAGGAACCAGGTAGGCTTTTCTTGCAAGTTGTCGTCGCTGCTTTGAAGAGGCGCAACGAATGCTTCCTATATAGGGAACGGTGCTCCGCATAAACCAGTACTGAAGGTAAGGTGGGCCGCTGACGAATTACACCTCCTAGCCCAGGTTTTCTTCCTTCCGTTCATGATTTACTTAATCAAAACCCGGAGTTACGCCCTCGTATGTCTGGCGGCTTGTTCAGCTAGGCAAACGTTATCTTCAGAAGGAACCAGGTAGGCTTTTCTCGCAAGTTGTCGTCGCTGCTTTGAAGAGGCGCAAAGAATGCTTCCTATATAGGGAACGGTGCTCCGCAGAAAACAGTACTGAAGGTAAGGTGGGCCGCTGACGAATTACACCTCATAGCCCAGGTTTTCTTCCGTTGATGGTCTTACTTATTCAAAACCAGGTGTTACGCCCTCGTATATCTGGCGGCTTGTTCAGCTAGGCAAAAGTTATCTTCAGAAGGAACCAGGTAGGCTTTTCTCGCAAGTGGTCGTCGCTGCTTTGAAGAGGCGCAACGAATGCTTCCTTTATAGGAAACGGTGCTCCGCAGGAACCAGTACAGAAGGTAAGGTGGGCCGCTGACGAATTACACCTTCTAGCCCAGGTTTTCTTCCTTCCGTTCATGGTTTACTTAATCAAAACCCGGTGTTACGCCCTCGTATGTCTTACGGCTTGTTCAGCTAGGCAAAAGTTATCTTAGGAAGGAACCAGGTAGGCTTTTCTCGCAAGTTGTCGTCGCTGCTTTGAAGAGGCGCAACGAATGCTTCCTTTATAGGAAACGGTGCTCCGCACGAACCAGTACTGAAGGTAAGGTGGGCCGCTGACCAATTGCACCTCCTAGCCCAGGTTTTCTTCCTTCCGTTCATGGTTTACTTAATCAATACCCGGTGTTACGCCCTCGTATGTCTGGCGGCTTGTTCAGCAAGGCAAAAGATATCTTCAGAAGGAACCAGGTAGGCTTTTCTTGCAAGTTGTCGTCGCTGCTTTGAAGAGGCCCAACGAATGCTTCATTTATAGGAAACGGTGCTCCGCAGGAACCAGTACTGAAGGTAAGGTGGGCCGCTGACGAATTACACCTCCTAGCCCAGGTTTTCTTCCTTCCGTTCATGGTTTACTTAATCAAAACCCGGTGTTACGCCCTCGTATGTCTGGCGGATTGTTCAGCAAGGCAAAAGATATCTTCAGAAGGAACCAGGTAGGCTTTTCTTGCAAGTTGTCGTCGCTGCTTTGAAGAGGCGCAACGAATGCTTCATTTATAGGAAACGGTGCTCCGCAGGAACCAGTACTGAAGGTAAGGTGGGCCGCGGACGAATTACACCTCCTAGCCCAGGTTTTCTTCCTTCCGTTCATGGTTTACTTAATCAAAACCCGGTGTTACGAGCTCGCATGTCTGGCGGCTTGTTTACCTAGGCAAAAGTTATCTTCAGAAGCAACCAGGGAGGCTTTTCTCGCAAGCTGTCGTCGCTGCTATGAAGAGGCGCCACGAATGCTTCCTATATAGGGAACGGTGCTCCGCAGGAACCAGTCCTGAGGGTAAGGTGGGCCGCTGACGAATTACACCTCCTAGCCCAGGTTTTCTTCCTTCCATTCATTGTTTACTTAATCAAAACCCGGTGTTGCGCCCTCGTATGTCTGGCGGCTTGTTCAGCTAGGCAAACGTTATCTTCAGAAGGAACCAGGTAGGTTTTTTTCGCAAGTTGTCGTAGCTGCTTTGAAGAGGCGCAAGGAATGCTTCATTTATAGGAAACGGTGCTCCGCAGGAACCAGTACAGAAGGTAAGGTGGGCCGCTGACGAATTACACCTCCTAGCCCAGGCTTTCTTCCTTCCGTTCATGGTTTACTTAATCAAAACCCGGTGTTACGCCCTCGTATATCTGGCGGCTTGTTCAGCTTGGCAAAAGATATCTTCAGAAGGAACCAGGTAGGCTTTTCTCGCAAGTTGTCGTCGCTGCTTCGAAGAGGCGCAACGAATGCTTCCTCTATAGGGAACGGTGCTCCGCAGGAACCAGTACTGAAGGTAAGGTGGGCCGCTGACGAATTACACCTCCTAGCCCAGGTTTTCTTCCTTCCGTTCATGGTTTACTTAATCAAAACCCGGTGTTACGCCCTCGTATGTCTGGCGGCTTGTTCAGCAAGGCAAAAGATATCTTCAGAAGGAACCAGGTAGGCTTTTCTTGCAAGTTGTCGTCGCTGCTTTGAAGAGGCGCAACGAATGCTTCATTTATAGGAAACGGTGCTCCGCAGGAACCAGTACTGAAGGTAAGGTGGGCCGCTGACGAATTACACCTAGCCCAGGTTTTCTTCCTTCCGTTCATGGTTTACTTAATCAAAACCCGGTGTTACGAGCTCGCATTTCTGGCGGCTTGTTTACCTAGGCAAAAGTTATCTTCAAAAGCAACCAGGGAGGCTTTTCTCGCAAGTTGTCGTCGCTGCTTTGAAGAGGCGCCACGAATGCTTCCTATATAGGGAACGGTGCTCCGCAGGAACCAGTACTGAAGGTAAGGTGGGCCGCTGACGAATTACACCTCCTAGCCCAGGTTGTCTTCCTTCCGTTCATTGTTTACTTAATCAAAACCTGGTGTTGCGCCCTCGTATGTCTGGCGGCTTGTTCAGCTAGGCAAACGTTATCTTCAGAAGGAACCAGGTAGGTTTTTTTCGCAAGTTGTCGTCGCTGCTTTGAAGAGGCGCAAGGAATGCTTCATTTATAGGAAACAGTGCTCCGCAGGAACCAGTGCTGAAGGTAAGGTGGGCCGCTGACGAATTACACCTCCTAGCCCAAGTTTTCTTCCTTCCGTTCACTGTTTACTTAATCAAAATCCGGTGTTGCGCCCTCGTATGTCTGGCCGCTTGTTCAGCTAGGCAAAAGATATCTTCAGAAGGAACCAGGTAGGCTTTTCTTGCAAGTTGTCGTCGCTGCTTGGAAGAGGCGCAACGAATTCTTCCTATATAGGGAACGATGCTCCGCAGGAACCAGTACTGAAGGTAAGGTGGGCCGCTGACGAATTACACCTCCTAGCCCAGCTTTCTTCCTTCCGTTCATGGTTTACTTAATCAAAACCCGGTGTTACGCCCTCGTATGTCTGGCGGCTTGTTCAGCAAGGCAAAAGATATCTTCAGAAGGAACCAGGTAGGCTTTTCTTGCAAGTTGTCGTCGCTGCTTGGAAGAGGCGCAACGAATGCTTCCTATATAGGGAACGATGCTCCGCAATAACCAGTACTGAAGGTAAGGTGGGCCGCTGACGAATTACACCTCCTAGCCCAGGCTTTCTTCCTTCCGTTCATGGTTTACTTAATCAAAACCCGGTGTTACGCCCTCGTATATCTGGCGGCTTGTTCAGCAAGGCAAAATATATCTTCAGAAGGAACCAGGTAGGCCTTTCTCGCAAGTTGTCGTCGCTGCTTTGAAGAGGCGCAACGAATGCTTCCTATATAGGGAACGGTGCTCCGCAGGAACCAGTACTGAAGGTAAGGTGGGCCGCTGACGAATTACACCTCCTAGCCCAGGTTTTCTTCCGTTGATGGTCTTACTTATTCAAAACCAGGTGTTACGCCCTCATATATCTGGCGGCTTGTTCAGCTTGGCAAAAGATATCTTCAGAAGGAACCAGGTAGGCTTTTCTCGCAAGTTGTCGTCGCTGCTTCGAAGAGGCGCAACGAATGCTTCCTCTATAGGGAACGGTGCTCCGCAGGAACCAGTACTGAAGGTAAGGTGGGCCGCTGACGAATTACACCTCCTAGCCTAGGTTTTCTTCCTTCCGTTCATTGTTTACTTAATCAAAACCCGGTGTTACGCAATCGTATGTCTGGCGGCTTGTTCAGCAAGGCAAAAGATATCTTCAGAAGGAACCAGGTAGGCTTTTCTTGCAAGTTGTCGTCGCTGCTTTGAAGGGGCGCAACGAATGCTTCATTTATAGGAAACGGTGCTCCGCAGGAACCAGTACTGAAGGTAAGGTGGGCCGCTGACGAATTACACCTCCTAGCCCAGGTTTTCTTCCTTCCGTTCATGGTTTACTTAATCAAAACCCGGTGTTACGCCCTCGTATGTCTGGCGGATTGTTCAGCAAGGCAAAAGATATCTTCAGAAGGAACCAGGTAGGCTTTTCTTGCAAGTTGTCGTCGCTGCTTTGAAGAGGCGCAACGAATGCTTCATTTATAGGAAACGGTGCTCCGCAGGAACCAGTACTGAAGGTAAGGTGGGCCGCTGACGAATTACACCTCCTAGCCCAGGTTTTCTTCCTTCCGTTCATGGTTTACTTAATCAAAACCCGGTGTTACGCCCTCGTATATCTGGCGGCTTGTTCAGCTTGGCAAAAGATATCTTCAGAAGGAACCAGGTAGGCTTTTCTCGCAAGTTGTCGTCGCTGCTTCGAAGAGGCGCAACGAATGCTTCCTCTATAGGGAACGGTGCTCCGCAGGAACCAGTACTGAAGGTAAGGTGGGCCGCTGACGAATTACACCTCCTAGCCCAGGTTTTCTTCCTTCCGTTCATGGTTTACTTAATCAAAACCCGGTGTTACGCCCTCGTATGTCTGGCGGCATGTTCAGCAAGGCAAAAGTTATCTTCAAAAGCAACCAGGGAGGCTTTTCTCGCAAGTTGCCGTCGCTGCTTTGAAGAGGCGCCACGAATGCTTCCTATATAGGGAACGGTGCTCCGCAGGAACCAGTACTGAAGGTAAGGTGGGCCGCTGACGAATTACACCTCCTAGCCCAGGTTTTCTTCCTTCCGTTCATTGTTTACTTAATCAAAACCCGGTGTTGCGCCCTCGTATGTCTGGCGGCTTGTTCAGCTAGGCAAACGTTATCTTCAGAAGGAACCAGGTAGGTTTTTTTCGCAAGTTGTCGTCGCTGCTTTGAAGAGGCGCAAGGAATGCTTCATTTATAGGAAACAGTGCTCCGCAGGAACCAGTGCTGAAGGTAAGGTGGGCCGCTGACGAATTACACCTCCTAGCCCAGGCTTTCTTCCTTCCGTTCATGGTTTACTTAATCAAAACCCGGTGTTACGCCCTCGTATATCTGGCGGCTTGTTCAGCAAGGCAAAAGATATCTTCAGAAGGAACCAGGTAGGCCTTTCTCGCAAGTTGTCGTCGCTGCTTTGAAGAGGCGCAACGAATGCTTCCTATATAGGGAACGGTGCTCCGCAGGAACCAGTACTGAAGGTAAGGTGGGCCGCTGACGAATTACACCTCCTAGCCCAGGCTTTCCTCCTTCCGTTCATGGTTTACTTAATCAAAACCCGGTTTTACGCCCTCGTATGTCTGGCGGCTTGTTCAGCAAGGCAAAAGATATCTTCAGAAGGAACCAGGTAGGCTTTTCTCGCAAGTTGTCGTCGCTGCTTTGAAGAGGCGCAAAGAATGCTTCCTATATAGGGAACGGTGCTCCGCAGGAACCAGTACTGAAGGTAAGGTGGGCCGCTGAAGAATTACATCTCCTAGTCCAGGCTTTCTTCCTTCCGTTCATGGTTTACTTAATCAAAACCCGGTGTTACGCCCTCGTTTGTCTGGCGGCTTGTTCAGCAAGGCAAAAGATATCTTCAGAAGGAACCAGGTAGGCTTTTCTTGCAAGTTGTCGCTGCTTTGAAGAGGCGCAACGAATGCTTCATTTAAAGGAAACGGTGCTCCGCAGGAACCAGTACTGAAGGTAATGTGGGCCGCTGACGAATTACACCTCCTAGCCCAGGTTTTCTTCCTTCCGTTCATGGTTTACTTAATCAAAACCCGGTGTTACGCCCTCGTATGTCTGGCGGCTTGTTCAGCAAGGCAAAAGATATCTTCAGAAGGAACCAGGTAGGCTTTTCTTGCAAGTTGTCGTCGCTGCTTTGAAGAGGCGCAACGAATGCTTCCTTTATAGGAAACGGTGCTCCGCAGGAACCAGTACTGAAGGTAAGGTGGGCCGCTGACGAATTACACCTCCTAGCCCAGGTTTTGCTCCTTCCGTTCATGGTATACTTAATCAAAACCCGGTGTTACGCCCTCGTATGTCTTACGGCTTGTTCAGCTAGGCAAAAGTTATCTTAGGAAGGAACCAGGTAGGCTTTTCTCGCAAGTTGTCGTCGCTGCTTTGAAGAGGCGCAACGAATGCTTCCTATATAGGGAACGGTGCTCCGCATAAACCAGTACTGAAGGTAAGGTGGGCCATCGACGAATTACACCTCCTAGCCCAGGTTTTCTTCCTTCCGTTCATGGTTTACTTAATCAAAACCCGGTGTTACGCAATCGTATGTCTGGCTGCTTGTTCAGCTAGGCCAGAGATATCTTCAGAAGGAACCAGGTAGGCTTTTCTCGCAAATTGTCGTCGCCGCTTTGAAGAGGCGCAACGAATGCTTCCTTTATAGGAAACGGTGCTCCGCAGGAACCAGTACTGAAGGTAAGGTGGGCCGCTGATGAATTACACCTCCTAGCCCAGGCTTTCTTCCTTCCGTTCATGGTTTACTTAATCAAAACCCGGTGTTACGCCCTCGTTTGTCTGGCGGCTTGTTCAGCAAGGCAAAAGATATCTTCAGAAGGAACCAGGTAGGCTTTTCTTGCAAGTTGTCGTCGCTGCTTTGAAGAGGCGCAACGAATGCTTCATTTATAGGAAACGGTGCTCCGCAGGAACCAGTACTGAAGATAATGTGGGCCGCTGACGAATTACACCTCCTAGCCCAGGCTTTCTTCCTTCCGTTCATGGTTTACTTTATCAAAACCCGGTGTTACGCCCTCGTATGTCTGGCGGCTTGTTCAGCAAGGCAAAAGATATCTTCAGAAGGAACCAGGTAGGCTTTTCTTGCAAGTTGTCGTCGCTGCTTTGAAGAGGCGCAACGAATGCTTCCTATATAGGGAACGGTGCTCCGCATAAACCAGTACTGAAGGTAAGGTGGGCCGTTGACGAATTACACCTCCTAGCCCAGGTTTTCTTCCTTCCGTTCATGGTTTACTTAATCAAAACCCGGTGTTACGCCCTCGTATATCTGGCGGCTTGTTCAGCTAGGCAAAAGATATCTTCAGAAGGAACCAGGTAGGCTTTTCTCGCAAATTGTCGTCGCCGCTTTGAAGAGGCGCAACGAATGCTTCCTTTATAGGAAACGGTGCTCCGCAGGAACCAGTACTGAAGGTAAGGTGGGCCGCTGAAGAATTACATCTCCTAGCCCAGGCTTTCTTCCTTCCGTTCATGGTTTACTTAATCAAAACCCGGTGTTACGCCCTCGTTTGTCTGGCGGCTTGTTCAGCAAGGCAAAAGATATCTTCAGAAGGAACCAGGTAGGCTTTTCTTGCAAGTTGTCGTCGCTGCTTTGAAGAGGCGCAACGAATGCTTCATTTAAAGGAAACGGTGCTCCGCAGGAACCAGTACTGAAGGTAATGTGGGCCGCTGACGAATTACACCTCCTAGCCCAGGTTTTCTTCCTTCCGTTCATGGTTTACCTAATCAAAACCCGGTGTTACGCCCTCGTATGTCTGGCGGCTTGTTCAGCAAGGCAAAAGATATCTTCAGAAGGAACCAGGTAGGCTTTTCTTGCAAGTTGTCGTCGCTGCTTTGAAGAGGCGCAACGAATGCTTCATTTATAGGAAACGGTGCTCCGCAGGAACCAGTACTGAAGGTAAGGTGGGCCGCTGACGAATTACACCTCCTAGCCCAGGTTTTCTTCCTTCCGTTCATGGTTTACTTAATCAAAACACGGTGTTACGCCCTCGTATGTCTGGCGGATTGTTCAGCAAGGCAAAAGATATCTTCAGAAGGAACCAGGTAGGCTTTTCTTGCAAGTTGTCGTCGCTGCTTGGAAGAGGCGCAACGAATGCTTCCTATATAGGGAACGATGCTCCGCAGGAACCAGTACTGAAGGTAAGGTGGGCCGCTGACGAATTACACCTCCTAGCCCAGGCTTTCTTCCTTCCGTTCATGGTTTACTCAATCAAAACCCGGTGTTACGCCCTCGTATGTCTGGCGGCTTGTTCAGCAAGGCAAAAGATATCTTCAGAAGGAACCAGGTAGGCTTTTCTTGCAAGTTGTCGTCGCTGCTTTGAAGAGGCGCAACGAATGCTTCCTATATAGGGAACGGTGCTCCGCATAAACCAGTACTGAAGGTAAGGTGGGCCGTTGACGAATTACACCTCCTAGCCCAGGTTTTCTTCCTTCCGTTCATGGTTTACTTAATCAAAACCCGGTGTTACGCAATCGTATGTCTGGCGGCTTGTTCAGCTAGGCCAGAGATATCTTCAGAAGGAACCAGGTAGGCTTTTCTCGCAAATTGTCGTCGCCGCTTTGAAGAGGCGCAACGAATGCTTCCTTTATAGGAAACGGTGCTCCGCAGGAACCAGTTCTGAAGGTAAGGTGGGCCGCTGATGAATTACACCTCCTAGCCCAGGCTTTCTTCCTTCCGTTCATGGTTTACTTAATCAAAACCCGGTGTTATGCCCTCGTTTGTCTGGCGGCTTGTTCAGCAAGGCAAAAGATATCTTCAGAAGGAACCAGGTAGGCTTTTCTTGCAAGTTGTCGTCGCTGCTTTGAAGAGGCGCAACGAATGCTTCATTTATAGGAAACGGTGCTCCGCAGGAACCAGTACTGAAGGTAATGTGGGCCGCATACGAATTACACCTCCTAGCCCAGGTTTTCTTCCTTCCGTTCATGGTTTACTTAATCAAAACCCGGTGTTACGCCCTCGTATGTCTGGCGGCTTGTTCAGCAAGGCAAAAGATATCTTCAGAAGGAACCAGGTAGGCTTTTCTTGCAAGTTGTCGTCGCTGCTTTGAAGAGGCGCAACGAATGCTTCATTTATAGGAAACGGTGCTCCGCAGGAACCAGTACTGAAGGTAAGGTGGGCCGCTGACGAATTACACCTCCTAGCCCAGGTTTTCTTCCTTCCGTTCATGGTTTACTTAATCAAAACCCGGTGTTACGCCCTCGTATGTCTGGCGGATTGTTCAGCAAGGCAAAAGATATCTTCAGAAGGAACCAGGTAGGCTTTTCTTGCAAGTTGTCGTCGCTGCTTTGAAGAGGCGCAACGAATGCTTCATTTATAGGAAACGGTGCTCCGCAGGAACCAGTACTGAAGGTAAGGTGGGCCGCTGACGAATTACACCTCCTAGCCCAGGTTTTCTTCCTTCCGTTCATGGTTTACTTAATCAAAACCCGGTGTTACGCCCTCGCATGTCTGGCGGCTTGTTTAGCTAGGCAAAAGTTATCTTCAGTTGCAACCAGGGAGGCTTTTCTCGCAAGTTGTCGTCGCTGCTTTGAAGAGGCGCAACGAATGCTTCCTATATAGGGAACGATGCTGCGCAGGAACCAGTACTGAAGGTAAGGTGGGCCGCTGACGAATTACACCTCCTAGCCCAGGCTTTCTTCCTTCCGTTCATGGTTTACTTAATCAAAACCCGCTGTTACGCCCTCGTATGTCTGGCGGCTTGTTCAGCAAGGCAAAAGATGTCTTCAGAAGGAACCAGGTAGGCCTTTCTCGCAAGTTGTCGTCGCTGCTTTGAAGAGGCGCAACGAATGCTTCCTATATAGGGAACGGTGCTCCGCAGGAACCAGTACTGAAGGTAAGGTGGGCCGCTGACGAATTACACCTCCTAGCCCAGGCTTTCCTCCTTCCGTTCATGGTTTACTTAATCAAAACCCGGTGTTACGCCCTCGTATGTCTGGCGGCTTGTTCAGCAAGGCAAAAGATATCTTCAGAAGGAACCAGGTAGGCTTTTCTCGCAAGTTGTCGTCGCTGCTTTGAAGAGGCGCAAAGAATGCTTCCTATATAGGGAACGGTGCTCCGCAGGAACCAGTACTGAAGGTAAGGTGGGCCGCTGACGAATTACACCTCCTAGCCCAGGTTTTCTTCCGTTGAGGGTCTTACTTATTCAAAACCAGGTGTTACGCCCTCGTATATCTGGCGGCTTGTTCAGCTTGGCAAAAGATATCTTCAGAAGGAACCAGGTAGGCTTTTCTCGCAAGTTGTCGTCGCTGCTTCGAAGAGGCGCAACGAATGCTTCCTCTATAGGGAACGGTGCTCCGCAGGAACCAGTACTGAAGGTAAGGTGGGCCGCTGACGAATTACACCTCCTAGCCCAGGTTTTCTTCCTTCCGTTCATTGTTTACTTAATCAAAACCCGGTGTTACGCAATCGTATGTCTGGCGGCTTGTTCAGCTAGGCAAAAGTTATCTTCAGAAGGAACCAGGTAGGCTTTTCTCGCAAGTGGTCGTCGCTGCTTTGAAGAGGCGCAACGAATGCTTCCTTTATAGGAAACGGTGCTCCGCAGGAACCAGTACTGAAGGTAAGGTGGGCCGCTGACGAATTACACCTCCTAGCCCAGGTTTTGTTCCTTCCGTTCATGGTATACTTAATCAAAACCCGGTGTTACGCCCTCGTATGTCTTACGGCTTGTTCAGCTAGGCAAAAGTTATCTTAGGCAGGAACCAGGTAGGCTTTTCTCGCAAGTTGTCGTCGCTGCTTTGAAGAGGCGCAACGAATGCTTCCTTTATAGGAAACGGTGCTCCGCAGGAACCAGTACTGAAGGTAACGTGGGCCGCTGACGAATTGCACCTCCTAGCCCAGGTTTTCTTCCTTCCGTTCATGGTTTACTTAATCAAAACCCGGTGTTACGCCCTCGTGTATCTGGCGGCTTGTTCAGCTAGGCAAAAGATATCTTCAGAAGGAACCAGGTAGGCTTTTCTCGCAAATTGTCGTCGCCGCTTTGAAGATGCGCAACGAATGCTTCCTTTATAGGAAACGGTGCTCCGCAGGAACCAGTACTGAAGGTAAGGTGGGCCGCTGACGAATTACACCTCCTAGCCCAGGCTTTCTTCCTTCCGTTCATGGTTTACTTAATCAAAACCCGGTGTTACGCCCTCGTATATCTGGCGGCTTGTTCAGCAAGGCAAAAGATATCTTCAGAAGGAACCAGGTAGGCCTTTCTCGCAAGTTGTCGTCGCTGCTTTGAAGAGGCGCAACGAATGCTTCCTATATAGGGAACGGTGCTCCGCAGGAACCAGTACTGAAGGTAAGGTGGGCCGCTGACGAATTACACCACCTAGCCCAGGCTTTCCTCCTTCCGTTCATGGTTTACTTAATCAAAACCCGGTTTTACGCCCTCGTATGTCTGGCGGCTTGTTCAGCAAGGCAAAAGATATCTTCAGAAGGAACCAGGTAGGCTTTTCTCGCAAGTTGTCGTCGCTGCTTTGAAGAGGCGCAAAGAATGCTTCCTATATAGGGAACGGTGCTCCGCAGGAACCAGTACTGAAGGTAAGGTGGGCCGCTGACGAATTACACCTCCTACCCCAGGTTTTCTTCCGTTGATGGTCTTACTTATTCAAAACCAGGTGTTACGCCCTCGTATATCTGGCGGCTTGTTCAGCTTGGCAAAAGATATCTTCAGAAGGAACCAGGTAGGCTTTTCTCGCAAGTTGTCGTCGCTGCTTCGAAGAGGCGCAACGAATGCTTCCTCTATAGGGAACGGTGCTCCGCAGGAACCAGTACTGAAGGTAAGGTGGGCCGCTGACGAATTACACCTCCTAGCCCAGGTTTTCTTCCTTCCGTTCATGGTTTACTTAATCAAAACCCGGTGTTACGCCCTCGTATGTCTGGCGGATTGTTCAGCAAGGCAAAAGATATCTTCAGAAGGAACCAGGTAGGCTTTTCTTGCAAGTTGTCGTCGCTGCTTTGAAGAGGCGCAACGAATGCTTCATTTATAGGAAACGGTGCTCCGCAGGAACCAGTACCAGGAACCAGGTAAGGTGGGCCGCTGACGAATTACACCTCCTAGCCCAGGTTTTCTTCCTTCCGTTCATGGTTTACTTAATCAAAACCCGGTGTTACGCCCTCGTGTCTGGCGGCTTGTTCAGCAAGGCAAAAGATATCTTCAGAAGGAACCAGGTAGGCTTTTCTTGCAAGTTGTCGTCGCTGCTTTGAAGAGGCGCAACGAATGCTTCCTATATAGGGAACGGTGCTCCGCATAAACCAGTACTGAAGGTAAGGTGGGCCGCTGACGAATTACACCTCCTAGCCCAGGTTTTCTTCCTTCCGTTCATGATTTACTTAATCAAAACCCGGAGTTACGCCCTCGTATGTCTGGCGGCTTGTTCAGCTAGGCAAACGTTATCTTCAGAAGGAACCAGGTAGGCTTTTCTCGCAAGTTGTCGTCGCTGCTTTGAAGAGGCGCAAAGAATGCTTCCTATATAGGGAACGGTGCTCCGCAGAAAACAGTACTGAAGGTAAGGTGGGCCGCTGACGAATTACACCTCATAGCCCAGGTTTTCTTCCGTTGATGGTCTTACTTATTCAAAACCAGGTGTTACGCCCTCGTATATCTGGCGGCTTGTTCAGCTTGGCAAAAGATATCTTCAGAAGGAACCAGGTAGGCCTTTCTAGCAAGTTGTCGCGTCTTTGAAGAGGCGCAACGAATGCTTCCTCTATAGGGAACGGTGCTCCGCAGGAACCAGTACTGAAGGTAAGGTGGGCCGCTGACGAATTACACCTCCTAGCCCAGGTTTTCTTCCTTCCGTTCATTGTTTACTTAATCAAAACCCGGTGTTACGCAATCGTATGTCTGGCGGCTTGTTCAGCTAGGCAAAAGTTATCTTCAGAAGGAACCAGGTAGGCTTTTCTCGCAAGTGGTCGTCGCTGCTTTGAAGAGGCGCAACGAATGCTTCCTTTATAGGAAACGGTGCTCCGCAGGAACCAGTACAGAAGGTAAGGTGGGCCGCTGACGAATTACACCTTCTAGCCCAGGTTTTCTTCCTTCCGTTCATGGTTTACTTAATCAAAACCCGGTGTTACGCCCTCGTATGTCTTACGGCTTGTTCAGCTAGGCAAAAGTTATCTTAGGAAGGAACCAGGTAGGCTTTTCTCGCAAGTTGTCGTCGCTGCTTTGAAGAGGCGCAACGAATGCTTCCTTTATAGGAAACGGTGCTCCGCACGAACCAGTACTGAAGGTAAGGTGGGCCGCTGACGAATTGCACCTCCTAGCCCAGGTTTTCTTCCTTCCGTTCATGGTTTACTTAATCAATACCCGGTGTTACGCCCTCGTATGTCTGGCGGCTTGTTCAGCAAGGCAAAAGATATCTTCAGAAGGAACCAGGTAGGCTTTTCTTGCAAGTTGTCGTCGCTGCTTTGAAGAGGCCCAACGAATGCTTCATTTATAGGAAACGGTGCTCCGCAGGAACCAGTACTGAAGGTAAGGTGGGCCGCTGACGAATTACACCTCCTAGCCCAGGTTTTCTTCCTTCCGTTCATGGTTTACTTAATCAAAACCCGGTGTTACGCCCTCGTATGTCTGGCGGATTGTTCAGCAAGGCAAAAGATATCTTCAGAAGGAACCAGGTAGGCTTTTCTTGCAAGTTGTCGTCGCTGCTTTGAAGAGGCGCAACGAATGCTTCATTTATAGGAAACGGTGCTCCGCAGGAACCAGTACTGAAGGTAAGGTGGGCCGCGGACGAATTACACCTCCTAGCCCAGGTTTTCTTCCTTCCGTTCATGGTTTACTTAATCAAAACCCGGTGTTACGAGCTCGCATGTCTGGCGGCTTGTTTACCTAGGCAAAAGTTATCTTCAGAAGCAACCAGGGAGGCTTTTCTCGCAAGCTGTCGTCGCTGCTATGAAGAGGCGCCACGAATGCTTCCTATATAGGGAACGGTGCTCCGCAGGAACCAGTCCTGAGGGTAAGGTGGGCCGCTGACGAATTACACCTCCTAGCCCAGGTTTTCTTCCTTCCATTCATTGTTTACTTAATCAAAACCCGGTGTTGCGCCCTCGTATGTCTGGCGGCTTGTTCAGCTAGGCAAACGTTATCTTCAGAAGGAACCAGGTAGGTTTTTTTCGCAAGTTGTCGTAGCTGCTTTGAAGAGGCGCAAGGAATGCTTCATTTATAGGAAACGGTGCTCCGCAGGAACCAGTACAGAAGGTAAGGTGGGCCGCTGACGAATTACACCTCCTAGCCCAGGCTTTCTTCCTTCCGTTCATGGTTTACTTAATCAAAACCCGGTGTTACGCCCTCGTATATCTGGCGGCTTGTTCAGCTTGGCAAAAGATATCTTCAGAAGGAACCAGGTAGGCTTTTCTCGCAAGTTGTCGTCGCTGCTTCGAAGAGGCGCAACGAATGCTTCCTCTATAGGGAACGGTGCTCCGCAGGAACCAGTACTGAAGGTAAGGTGGGCCGCTGACGAATTACACCTCCTAGCCCAGGTTTTCTTCCTTCCGTTCATGGTTTACTTAATCAAAACCCGGTGTTACGCCCTCGTATGTCTGGCGGCTTGTTCAGCAAGGCAAAAGATATCTTCAGAAGGAACCAGGTAGGCTTTTCTTGCAAGTTGTCGTCGCTGCTTTGAAGAGGCGCAACGAATGCTTCATTTATAGGAAACGGTGCTCCGCAGGAACCAGTACTGAAGGTAAGGTGGGCCGCTGACGAATTACACCTAGCCCAGGTTTTCTTCCTTCCGTTCATGGTTTACTTAATCAAAACCCGGTGTTACGAGCTCGCATTTCTGGCGGCTTGTTTACCTAGGCAAAAGTTATCTTCAAAAGCAACCAGGGAGGCTTTTCTCGCAAGTTGTCGTCGCTGCTTTGAAGAGGCGCCACGAATGCTTCCTATATAGGGAACGGTGCTCCGCAGGAACCAGTACTGAAGGTAAGGTGGGCCGCTGACGAATTACACCTCCTAGCCCAGGTTGTCTTCCTTCCGTTCATTGTTTACTTAATCAAAACCTGGTGTTGCGCCCTCGTATGTCTGGCGGCTTGTTCAGCTAGGCAAACGTTATCTTCAGAAGGAACCAGGTAGGTTTTTTTCGCAAGTTGTCGTCGCTGCTTTGAAGAGGCGCAAGGAATGCTTCATTTATAGGAAACAGTGCTCCGCAGGAACCAGTGCTGAAGGTAAGGTGGGCCGCTGACGAATTACACCTCCTAGCCCAAGTTTTCTTCCTTCCGTTCACTGTTTACTTAATCAAAATCCGGTGTTGCGCCCTCGTATGTCTGGCCGCTTGTTCAGCTAGGCAAAAGATATCTTCAGAAGGAACCAGGTAGGCTTTTCTTGCAAGTTGTCGTCGCTGCTTGGAAGAGGCGCAACGAATTCTTCCTATATAGGGAACGATGCTCCGCAGGAACCAGTACTGAAGGTAAGGTGGGCCGCTGACGAATTACACCTCCTAGCCCAGCTTTCTTCCTTCCGTTCATGGTTTACTTAATCAAAACCCGGTGTTACGCCCTCGTATGTCTGGCGGCTTGTTCAGCAAGGCAAAAGATATCTTCAGAAGGAACCAGGTAGGCTTTTCTTGCAAGTTGTCGTCGCTGCTTGGAAGAGGCGCAACGAATGCTTCCTATATAGGGAACGATGCTCCGCAATAACCAGTACTGAAGGTAAGGTGGGCCGCTGACGAATTACACCTCCTAGCCCAGGCTTTCTTCCTTCCGTTCATGGTTTACTTAATCAAAACCCGGTGTTACGCCCTCGTATATCTGGCGGCTTGTTCAGCAAGGCAAAATATATCTTCAGAAGGAACCAGGTAGGCCTTTCTCGCAAGTTGTCGTCGCTGCTTTGAAGAGGCGCAACGAATGCTTCCTATATAGGGAACGGTGCTCCGCAGGAACCAGTACTGAAGGTAAGGTGGGCCGCTGACGAATTACACCTCCTAGCCCAGGTTTTCTTCCGTTGATGGTCTTACTTATTCAAAACCAGGTGTTACGCCCTCATATATCTGGCGGCTTGTTCAGCTTGGCAAAAGATATCTTCAGAAGGAACCAGGTAGGCTTTTCTCGCAAGTTGTCGTCGCTGCTTCGAAGAGGCGCAACGAATGCTTCCTCTATAGGGAACGGTGCTCCGCAGGAACCAGTACTGAAGGTAAGGTGGGCCGCTGACGAATTACACCTCCTAGCCTAGGTTTTCTTCCTTCCGTTCATTGTTTACTTAATCAAAACCCGGTGTTACGCAATCGTATGTCTGGCGGCTTGTTCAGCAAGGCAAAAGATATCTTCAGAAGGAACCAGGTAGGCTTTTCTTGCAAGTTGTCGTCGCTGCTTTGAAGGGGCGCAACGAATGCTTCATTTATAGGAAACGGTGCTCCGCAGGAACCAGTACTGAAGGTAAGGTGGGCCGCTGACGAATTACACCTCCTAGCCCAGGTTTTCTTCCTTCCGTTCATGGTTTACTTAATCAAAACCCGGTGTTACGCCCTCGTATGTCTGGCGGATTGTTCAGCAAGGCAAAAGATATCTTCAGAAGGAACCAGGTAGGCTTTTCTTGCAAGTTGTCGTCGCTGCTTTGAAGAGGCGCAACGAATGCTTCATTTATAGGAAACGGTGCTCCGCAGGAACCAGTACTGAAGGTAAGGTGGGCCGCTGACGAATTACACCTCCTAGCCCAGGTTTTCTTCCTTCCGTTCATGGTTTACTTAATCAAAACCCGGTGTTACGCCCTCGTATATCTGGCGGCTTGTTCAGCTTGGCAAAAGATATCTTCAGAAGGAACCAGGTAGGCTTTTCTCGCAAGTTGTCGTCGCTGCTTCGAAGAGGCGCAACGAATGCTTCCTCTATAGGGAACGGTGCTCCGCAGGAACCAGTACTGAAGGTAAGGTGGGCCGCTGACGAATTACACCTCCTAGCCCAGGTTTTCTTCCTTCCGTTCATGGTTTACTTAATCAAAACCCGGTGTTACGCCCTCGTATGTCTGGCGGCATGTTCAGCAAGGCAAAAGTTATCTTCAAAAGCAACCAGGGAGGCTTTTCTCGCAAGTTGCCGTCGCTGCTTTGAAGAGGCGCCACGAATGCTTCCTATATAGGGAACGGTGCTCCGCAGGAACCAGTACTGAAGGTAAGGTGGGCCGCTGACGAATTACACCTCCTAGCCCAGGTTTTCTTCCTTCCGTTCATTGTTTACTTAATCAAAACCCGGTGTTGCGCCCTCGTATGTCTGGCGGCTTGTTCAGCTAGGCAAACGTTATCTTCAGAAGGAACCAGGTAGGTTTTTTTCGCAAGTTGTCGTCGCTGCTTTGAAGAGGCGCAAGGAATGCTTCATTTATAGGAAACAGTGCTCCGCAGGAACCAGTGCTGAAGGTAAGGTGGGCCGCTGACGAATTACACCTCCTAGCCCAAGTTTTCTTCCTTCCGTTCACTGTTTACTTAATCAAAATCCGGTGTTGCGCCCTCGTATGTCTGGCCGCTTGTTCAGCTAGGCAAAAGATATCTTCAGAAGGAACCAGGTAGGCTTTTCTTGCAAGTTGTCGTCGCTGCTTGGAAGAGGCGCAACGAATTCTTCCTATATAGGGAACGATGCTCCGCAGGAACCAGTACTGAAGGTAAGGTGGGCCGCTGACGAATTACACCTCCTAGCCCAGCTTTCTTCCTTCCGTTTATGGTTTACTTAATCAAAACACGGTGTTACGCCCTCGTATGTCTGGCGGCTTGTTCAGCAAGGCAAAAGATATCTTCAGAAGGAACCAGGTAGGCTTTTCTTGCAAGTTGTCGTCGCTGCTTGGAAGAGGCGCAACGAATTCTTCCTATATAGGGAACGATGCTCCGCAGGAACCAGTACTGAAGGTAAGGTGGGCCGCTGACGAATTACACCTCCTAGCCTAGGTTTTCTTCCTTCCGTTCATTGTTTACTTAATCAAAACCCGGTGTTACGCAATCGTATGTCTGGCGGCTTGTTCAGCAAGGCAAAAGATATCTTCAGAAGGAACCAGGTAGGCTTTTCTTGCAAGTTGTCGTCGCTGCTTTGAAGAGGCGCAACGAATGCTTCCTATATAGGGAACGGTGCTCCGCATAAACCAGTACGGAAGGTAAGGTGGGCCGCTGACGAATTACACCTCCTAGCCCAGGTTTTCTTCCTTCCGTTCATGATTTACTTAATCAAAACCCGGAGTTACGCCCTCGTATGTCTGGCGGCTTGTTCAGCTAGGCAAACGTTATCTTCAGAAGGAACCAGGTAGGCTTTTCTCGCAAGTTGTCGTCGCTGCTTTGAAGAGGCGCAAAGAATGCTTCCTCTATAGGGAACGGTGCTCCGCAGGAACCAGTACTGAAGGTAAGGTGGGCCGCTGACGAATTACACCTCCTAGCCCAGGTTTTCTTCCGTTGATGGTCTTACTTATTCAAAACCAGGTGTTACGCCCTCGTATATCTGGCGGCTTGTTCAGCTTGGCAAAAGATATCTTCAGAAGGAACCAGGTAGGCTTTTCTCGCAAGTTGTCGTCGCTGCTTTGAAGAGGCGCAACGAATGCTTCCTCTATAGGGAACGGTGCTCCGCAGGAACCAGTACTGAAGGTAAGGTGGGCCGCTGACGAATTACACCTCCTAGCCCAGGTTTTCTTCCTTCCGTTCATTGTTTACTTAATCAAAACCCGGTGTTACGCAATCGTATGTCTGGCGGCTTGTTCAGCTAGGCAAAAGTTATCTTCAGAAGGAACCAGGTAGGCTTTTCTCGCAAGTGGTCGTCGCTGCTTTGAAGCGCAACGAATGCTTCCTTTATAGGAAACGGTGCTCCGCAGGAACCAGTACAGAAGGTAAGGTGGGCCGCTGACGAATTACACCTCCTAGCCCAGGTTTTCTTCCTTCCGTTCATGGTTTACTTAATCAAAACCCGGTGTTACGCCCTCGTATGTCTTACGGCTTGTTCAGCTAGGCAAGAGTTATCTTAGGAAGGAACCAGGTAGGCTTTTCTCGCAAGTTGTCGTCGCTGCTTTGAAGAGGCGCAACGAATGCTTCCTTTATAGGAAACGGTGCTCCGCACGAACCAGTACTGAAGGTAAGGTGGGCCGCTGACGAATTGCACCTCCTAGCCCAGGTTTTCTTCCTTCCGTTCATGGTTTACTTAATCAAAACCCGGTGTTACGCCCTCGTATGTCTGGCGGCTTGTTCAGCAAGGCAAAAGATATCTTCAGAAGGAACCAGGTAGGCTTTTCTTGCAAGTTGTCGTCGCTGCTTGGAAGAGGCGCAACGAATGCTTCCTATATAGGGAACGATGCTCCGCAATAACCAGTACTGAAGGTATGGTGGGCCGCTGACGAATTACACCTCCTAGCCCAGGCTTTCTTCCTTCCGTTCATGGTTTACTTAATCAAAACCCGGTGTTACGCCCTCGTATATCTGGCGGCTTGTTCAGCAAGGCAAAAGATATCTTCAGGAGGAACCAGGTAGGCCTTTCTCGCAAGTTGTCGTCGCTGCTTTGAAGAGGCGCAACGAATGCTTCCTATATAGGGAACGGTGCTCCGCAGGAACCAGTACTGAAGGTAAGGTGGGCCGCTGACGAATTACACCTCCTAGCCCAGGCTTTCCTCCTTCCGTTCATGGTTTACTTAATCAAAACCCGGTGTTCCGCCCTCGTATGTCTGGCGGCTTGTTCAGCAAGGCAAAAGATATCTTCAGAAGGAACCAGGTAGGCTTTTCTCGCAAGTTGTCGTCGCTGCTTTGAAGAGGCGCAAAGAATGCTTCCTATATAGCGAACGGTGCTCCGCAGGAACCAGTACTGAAGGTAAGGTGGGCCGCTGACGAATTACACCTCCTAGCCCAGGTTTTCTTCCGTTGATGGTCTTACTTATTCAAAACCAGGTGTTACGCCCTCGTATATCTGGCGGCTTGTTCAGCTTGGCAAAAGATATCTTCAGAAGGAACCAGGTAGGCTTTTCTCGCAAGTTGTCGTCGCTGCTTCGAAGAGGCGCAACGAATGCTTCCTCTATAGGGAACGGTGCTCCGCAGGAACCAGTACTGAAGGTAAGGTGGGCCGCTGACGAATTACACCTCCTAGCCCAGGTTTTCTTCCTTCCGTTCATTGTTTACTTAATCAAAACCCGGTGTTACGCAATCGTATGTCTGGCGGCTTGTTCAGCTAGGCAAAAGTTATCTTCAGAAGGAACCAGGTAGGCTTTTCTCGCAAGTGGTCGTCGCTGCTTTGAAGAGGCGCAACGAATGCTTCCTTTATAGGAAACGGTGCTCCGCAGGAACCAGTACAGAAGGTAAGGTGGGCCGCTGACGAATTACACCTCCTAGCCCAGGTTTTCTTCCTTTCGTTCATGGTTTACTTAATCAAAACCCGGTGTTACGCCCTCGTATGTCTGGCGGATTGTTCAGCAAGGCAAAAGATATCTTCAGAAGGAACCAGGTAGGCTTTTCTTGCAAGTTGTCGTCGCTGCTTTGAAGAGGCGCAACGAATGCTTCATTTATAGGAAACGGTGCTCCGCAGGAACCAGTACTGAAGGTAAGGTGGGCCGCTGACGAATTACACCTCCTAGCCCAGGTTTTCTTCCTTCCGTTCATGGTTTACTTAATCAAAACCCGGTGTTACGAGCTCGCATGTCTGGCGGCTTGTTTACCTAGGCAAAAGCTATCTTCAGAAGCAACCAGGGAGGCTTTTCTCGCAAGTTGTCGTCGCTGCTATGAAGAGGCGCCACGAATGCTTCCTATATAGGGAACGGTGCTCCGCAGGAACCAGTACTGAAGGTAAGGTGGGCCGCTGACGAATTACACCTCCTAGCCCAGGTTTTCTTCCTTCCGTTCATTGTTTACTTAATCAAAACCCGGTGTTGCGCCCTCGTATGTCTGGCGGCTTGTTCAGCTAGGCAAACGTTATCTTCAGAAGGAACCAGGTAGGTTTTTTTCGCAAGTTGTCGTAGCTGCTTTGAAGAGGCGCAAGGAATGCTTCATTTATAGGAAACGGTGCTCCGCAGGAACCAGTACAGAAGGTAAGGTGGGCCGCTGACGAATTACACCTCCTAGCCCAGGCTTTCTTCCTTCCGTTCATGGTTTACTTAATCAAAACCCGGTGTTACGCCCTCGTATATCTGGCGGCTTGTTCAGCTTGGCAAAAGATATCTTCAGAAGGAACCAGGTAGGCTTTTCTCGCAAGTTGTCGTCGCTGCTTCGAAGAGGCCCAACGAATGCTTCCTCTATAGGGAACGGTGCTCCGCAGGAACCAGTACTGAAGGTAAGGTGGGCCGCTGACGAATTACACCTCCTAGCCCAGGTTTTCTTCCTTCCGTTCATGGTTTACTTAATCAAAACCCGGTGTTACGCCCTCGTATGTCTGGCGGCTTGTTCAGCAAGGCAAAAGATATCTTCAGAAGGAACCAGGTAGGCTTTTCTTGCAAGTTGTCGTCGCTGCTTTGAAGAGGCGCAACGAATGCTTCATTTATAGGAAACGGTGCTCCGCAGGAACCAGTACTGAAGGTAAGGTGGGCCGCTGACGAATTACACCTCCTAGCCCAGGTTTTCTTCCTTCCGTTCATGGTTTACTTAATCAAAACCCGGTGTTACGCCCTCGTATGTCTGGCGGATTGTTCAGCAAGGCAAAAGATATCTTCAGAAGGAACCAGGTAGGCTTTTCTTGCAAGTTGTCGTCGCTGCTTTGAAGAGGCGCAACGAATGCTTCATTTATAGGAAACGGTGCTCCGCAGGAACCAGTACTGAAGGTAAGGTGGGCCGCTGACGAAATACACCTAGCCCAGGTTTTCTTCCTTCCGTTCATGGTTTACTTAATCAAAACCCGGTGTTACGAGCTCGCATTTCTGGCGGCTTGTTTACCTAGGCAAAAGTTATCTTCAAAAGCAACCAGGGAGGCTTTTCTCGCAAGTTGTCGTCGCTGCTTTGAAGAGGCGCCACGAATGCTTCCTATATAGGGAACGGTGCTCCGCAGGAACCAGTACTGAAGGTAAGGTGGGCCGCTGACGAATTACACCTCCTAGCCCAGGTTTTCTTCCTTCCGTTCATTGTTTACTTAATCAAAACCCGGTGTTGCGCCCTCGTATGTCTGGCGGCTTGTTCAGCTAGGCAAACGTTATCTTCAGAAGGAACCAGGTAGGTTTTTTTCGCAAGTTGTCGTCGCTGCTTTGAAGAGGCGCAAGGAATGCTTCATTTATAGGAAACAGTGCTCCGCAGGAACCAGTGCTGAAGGTAAGGTGGGCCGCTGACGAATTACACCTCCTAGCCCAAGTTTTCTTCCTTCCGTTCACTGTTTACTTAATCAAAATCCGGTGTTGCGCCCTCGTATGTCTGGCCGCTTGTTCAGCTAGGCAAAAGATATCTTCAGAAGGAACCAGGTAGGCTTTTCTTGCAAGTTGTCGTCGCTGCTTGGAAGAGGCGCAACGAATGCTTCCTATATAGGGAACGATGCTCCGCAGGAACCAGTACTGAAGGTAAGGTGGGCCGCTGACGAATTACACCTCCTAGCCCAGGCTTTCTTCCTTCCGTTCATGGTTTACTCAATCAAAACCCGGTGTTACGCCCTCGTATGTCTGGCGGCTTGTTCAGCAAGGCAAAAGATATCTTCAGAAGGAACCAGGTAGGCTTTTCTTGCAAGTTGTCGTCGCTGCTTTGAAGAGGCGCAACGAATGCTTCCTATATAGGGAACGGTGCTCCGCATAAACCAGTACTGAAGGTAAGGTGGGCCGTTGACGAATTACACCTCCTAGCCCAGGTTTTCTTCCTTCCGTTCATGGTTTACTTAATCAAAACCCGGTGTTACGCAATCGTATGTCTGGCGGCTTGTTCAGCTAGGCCAGAGATATCTTCAGAAGGAACCAGGTAGGCTTTTCTCGCAAATTGTCGTCGCCGCTTTGAAGAGGCGCAACGAATGCTTCCTTTATAGGAAACGGTGCTCCGCAGGAACCAGTTCTGAAGGTAAGGTGGGCCGCTGATGAATTACACCTCCTAGCCCAGGCTTTCTTCCTTCCGTTCATGGTTTACTTAATCAAAACCCGGTGTTACGCCCTCGTTTGTCTGGCGGCTTGTTCAGCAAGGCAAAAGATATCTTCAGAAGGAACCAGGTAGGCTTTTCTTGCAAGTTGTCGTCGCTGCTTTGAAGAGGCGCAACGAATGCTTCATTTATAGGAAACGGTGCTCCGCAGGAACCAGTACTGAAGGTAATGTGGGCCGCTGACGAATTACACCTCCTAGCCCAGGTTTTCTTCCTTCCGTTCATGGTTTACTTAATCAAAACCCGGTGTTACGCCCTCGTATGTCTGGCGGCTTGTTCAGCAAGGCAAAAGATATCTTCAGAAGGAACCAGGTAGGCTTTTCTTGCAAGTTGTCGTCGCTGCTTTGAAGAGGCGCAACGAATGCTTCATTTATAGGAAACGGTGCTCCGCAGGAACCAGTACTGAAGGTAAGGTGGGCCGCTGACGAATTACACCTCCTAGCCCAGGTTTTCTTCCTTCCGTTCATGGTTTACTTAATCAAAACCCGGTGTTACGCCCTCGTATGTCTGGCGGATTGTTCAGCAAGGCAAAAGATATCTTCAGAAGGAACCAGGTAGGCTTTTCTTGCAAGTTGTCGTCGCTGCTTGGAAGAGGCGCAACGAATGCTTCCTATATAGGGAACGATGCTCCGCAATAACCAGTACTGAAGGTAAGGTGGGCCGCTGACGAATTACACCTCCTAGCCCAGGCTTTCTTCCTTCCGTTCATGGTTTACTTAATCAAAACCCGGTGTTACGCCCTCGTATATCTGGCGGCTTGTTCAGCAAGGCAAAAGATATCTTCAGGAGGAACCAGGTAGGCCTTTCTCGCAAGTTGTCGTCGCTGCTTTGAAGAGGCGCAACGAATGCTTCCTATATAGGGAACGGTGCTCCGCAGGAACCAGTACTGAAGGTAAGGTGGGCCGCTGGCGAATTACACCTCCTAGCCCAGGCTTTCCTCCTTCCGTTCATGGTTTACTTAATCAAAACCCGGTGTTACGCCCTCGTATGTCTGGTGGCTTGTTCAGCAAGGCAAAAGATATCTTCAGAAGGAACCAGGTAGGCTTTTCTCGCAAGTTGTCGTCGCTGCTTTGAAGAGGCGCAAAGAATGCTTCCTATATAGGGAACGGTGCTCCGCAGGAACCAGTACTGAAGGTAAGGTGGGCCGCTGACGAATTACACCTCCTAGCCCAGGTTTTCTTCCGTTGATGGTCTTACTTATTCAAAACCAGGTGTTACGCCCTCGTATATCTGGCGGCTTGTTCAGCTTGGCAAAAGATATCTTCAGAAGGAACCAGGTAGGCTTTTCTCGCAAGTTGTCGTCGCTGCTTCGAAGAGGCGCAACGAATGCTTCCTCTATAGGGAACGGTGCTCCGCAGGAACCAGTACTGAAGGTAAGGTGGGCCGCTGACGAATTACACCTCCTAGCCCAGGTTTTCTTCCTTCCGTTCATTGTTTACTTAATCAAAACCCGGTGTTACGCAATCGTATGTCTGGCGGCTTGTTCAGCTAGGCAAAAGTTATCTTCAGAAGGAACCAGGTAGGCTTTTCTCGCAAGTGGTCGTCGCTGCTTTGAAGAGGCGCAACGAATGCTTCCTTTATAGGAAACGGTGCTCCGCAGGAACCAGTACTGAAGGTAAGGTGGGCCGCTGACGAATTACACCTCCTAGCCCAGGTTTTGTTCCTTCCGTTCATGGTATACTTAATCAAAACCCGGTGTTACGCCCTCGTATGTCTTACGGCTTGTTCAGCTAGGCAAAAGTTATCTTAGGCAGGAACCAGGTAGGCTTTTCTCGCAAGTTGTCGTCGCTGCTTTGAAGAGGCGCAACGAATGCTTCCTTTATAGGAAACGGTGCTCCGCAGGAACCAGTACTGAAGGTAACGTGGGCCGCTGACGAATTGCACCTCCTAGCCCAGGTTTTCTTCCTTCCGTTCATGGTTTACTTAATCAAAACCCGGTGTTACGCCCTCGTGTATCTGGCGGCTTGTTCAGCTAGGCAAAAGATATCTTCAGAAGGAACCAGGTAGGCTTTTCTCGCAAATTGTCGTCGCCGCTTTGAAGATGCGCAACGAATGCTTCCTTTATAGGAAACGGTGCTCCGCAGGAACCAGTACTGAAGGTAAGGTGGGCCGCTGACGAATTACACCTCCTAGCCCAGGCTTTCTTCCTTCCGTTCATGGTTTACTTAATCAAAACCCGGTGTTACGCCCTCGTATATCTGGCGGCTTGTTCAGCAAGGCAAAAGATATCTTCAGAAGGAACCAGGTAGGCCTTTCTCGCAAGTTGTCGTCGCTGCTTTGAAGAGGCGCAACGAATGCTTCCTATATAGGGAACGGTGCTCCGCAGGAACCAGTACTGAAGGTAAGGTGGGCCGCTGACGAATTACACCTCCTAGCCCAGGCTTTCCTCCTTCCGTTCATGGTTTACTTAATCAAAACCCGGTTTTACGCCCTCGTATGTCTGGCGGCTTGTTCAGCAAGGCAAAAGATATCTTCAGAAGGAACCAGGTAGGCTTTTCTCGCAAGTTGTCGTCGCTGCTTTGAAGAGGCGCAAAGAATGCTTCCTATATAGGGAACGGTGCTCCGCAGGAACCAGTACTGAAGGTAAGGTGGGCCGCTGACGAATTACACCTCCTAGCCCAGGTTTTCTTCCGTTGATGGTCTTACTTATTCAAAACCAGGTGTTACGCCCCCGTATATCTGGCGGCTTGTTCAGCTTGGCAAAAGATATCTTCAGAAGGAACCAGGTAGGCCTTTCTCGCAAGTTGTCGCTGCTTTGAAGAGGCGCAACGAATGCTTCCTCTATAGGGAACGGTGCTCCGCAGGAACCAGTACTGAAGGTAAGGTGGGCCGCTGACGAATTACACCTCCTAGCCCAGGTTTTCTTCCTTCCGTTCATTGTTTACTTAATCAAAACCCGGTGTTACGCAATCGTATGTCTGGCGGCTTGTTCAGCTAGGCAAAAGTTATCTTCAGAAGGAACCAGGTAGGCTTTTCTCGCAAGTGGTCGTCGCTGCTTTGAAGAGGCGCAACGAATGCTTCCTTTATAGGAAACGGTGCTCCGCAGGAACCAGTACAGAAGGTAAGGTGGGCCGCTGACGAATTACACCTTCTAGCCCAGGTTTTCTTCCTTCCGTTCATGGTTTACTTAATCAAAACCCGGTGTTACGCCCTCGTATGTCTTACGGCTTGTTCAGCTAGGCAAAAGTTATCTTAGGAAGGAACCAGGTAGGCTTTTCTCGCAAGTTGTCGTCGCTGCTTTCAAGAGGCGCAACGAATGCTTCCTTTATAGGAAACGGTGCTCCGCACGAACCAGTACTGAAGGTAAGGTGGGCCGCTGACGAATTGCACCTCCTAGCCCAGGTTTTCTTCCTTCCGTTCATGGTTTACCTAATCAATACCCGGTGTTACGCCCTCGTATGTCTGGCGGCTTGTTCAGCAAGGCAAAAGATATCTTCAGAAGGAACCAGGTAGGCTTTTCTTGCAAGTTGTCGTCGCTGCTTTGAAGAGGCGCAACGAATGCTTCATTTATAGGAAACGGTGCTCCGCAGGAACCAGTACTGAAGGTAAGGTGGGCCGCTGACGAATTACACCTCCTAGCCCAGGTTTTCTTCCTTCCGTTCATGGTTTACTTAATCAAAACCCGGTGTTACGCCCTCGTATGTCTGGCGGATTGTTCAGCAAGGCAAAAGATATCTTCAGAAGGAACCAGGTAGGCTTTTCTTGCAAGTTGTCGTCGCTGCTTTGAAGAGGCGCAACGAATGCTTCATTTATAGGAAACGGTGCTCCGCAGGAACCAGTACTGAAGGTAAGGTGGGCCGCGGACGAATTACACCTCCTAGCCCAGGTTTTCTTCCTTCCGTTCATGGTTTACTTAATCAAAACCCGGTGTTACGAGCTCGCATGTCTGGCGGCTTGTTTACCTAGGCAAAAGTTATCTTCAGAAGCAACCAGGGAGGCTTTTCTCGCAAGCTGTCGTCGCTGCTATGAAGAGGCGCCACGAATGCTTCCTATATAGGGAACGGTGCTCCGCAGGAACCAGTCCTGAGGGTAAGGTGGGCCGCTGACGAATTACACCTCCTAGCCCAGGTTTTCTTCCTTCCATTCATTGTTTACTTAATCAAAACCCGGTGTTGCGCCCTCGTATGTCTGGCGGCTTGTTCAGCTAGGCAAACGTTATCTTCAGAAGGAACCAGGTAGGTTTTTTTCGCAAGTTGTCGTAGCTGCTTTGAAGAGGCGCAAGGAATGCTTCATTTATAGGAAACGGTGCTCCGCAGGAACCAGTACAGAAGGTAAGGTGGGCCGCTGACGAATTACACCTCCTAGCCCAGGCTTTCTTCCTTCCGTTCATGGTTTACTTAATCAAAACCCGGTGTTACGAGCTCGCATTTCTGGCGGCTTGTTTACCTAGGCAAAAGTTATCTTCAAAAGCAACCAGGGAGGCTTTTCTCGCAAGTTGTCGTCGCTGCTTTGAAGAGGCGCCACGAATGCTTCCTATATAGGGAACGGTGCTCCGCAGGAACCAGTACTGAAGGTAAGGTGGGCCGCTGACGAATTACACCTCCTAGCCCAGGTTTTCTTCCTTCCGTTCATTGTTTACTTAATCAAAACCCGGTGTTGCGCCCTCGTATGTCTGGCGGCTTGTTCAGCTAGGCAAACGTTATCTTCAGAAGGAACCAGGTAGGTTTTTTTCGCAAGTTGTCGTCGCTGCTTTGAAGAGGCGCAAGGAATGCTTCATTTATAGGAAACAGTGCTCCGCAGGAACCAGTGCTGAAGGTAAGGTGGGCCGCTGACGAATTACACCTCCTAGCCCAAGTTTTCTTCCTTCCGTTCACTGTTTACTTAATCAAAATCCGGTGTTGCGCCCTCGTATGTCTGGCCGCTTGTTCAGCTAGGCAAAAGATATCTTCAGAAGGAACCAGGTAGGCTTTTCTTGCAAGTTGTCGTCGCTGCTTGGAAGAGGCGCAACGAATTCTTCCTATATAGGGAACGATGCTCCGCAGGAACCAGTACTGAAGGTAAGGTGGGCCGCTGACGAATTACACCTCCTAGCCCAGGTTTTCTTCCGTTGATGGTCTTACTTATTCAAAACCAGGTGTTACGCCCTCATATATCTGGCGGCTTGTTCAGCTTGGCAAAAGATATCTTCAGAAGGAACCAGGTAGGCTTTTCTCGCAAGTTGTCGTCGCTGCTTCGAAGAGGCGCAACGAATGCTTCCTCTATAGGGAACGGTGCTCCGCAGGAACCAGTACTGAAGGTAAGGTGGGCCGCTGACGAATTACACCTCCTAGCCTAGGTTTTCTTCCTTCCGTTCATTGTTTACTTAATCAAAACCCGGTGTTACGCAATCGTATGTCTGGCGGCTTGTTCAGCAAGGCAAAAGATATCTTCAGAAGGAACCAGGTAGGCTTTTCTTGCAAGTTGTCGTCGCTGCTTTGAAGAGGCGCAACGAATGCTTCATTTATAGGAAACGGTGCTCCGCAGGAACCAGTACTGAAGGTAAGGTGGGCCGCTGACGAATTACACCTCCTAGCCCAGGTTTTCTTCCTTCCGTTCATGGTTTACTTAATCAAAACCCGGTGTTACGCCCTCGTATGTCTGGCGGATTGTTCAGCAAGGCAAAAGATATCTTCAGAAGGAACCAGGTAGGCTTTTCTTGCAAGTTGTCGTCGCTGCTTTGAAGAGGCGCCACGAATGCTTCCTATATAGGGAACGGTGCTCCGCAGGAACCAGTACTGAAGGTAAGGTGGGCCGCTGACGAATTACACCTCCTAGCCCAGGTTTTCTTCCTTCCGTTCATTGTTTACTTAATCAAAACCCGGTGTTGCGCCCTCGTATGTCTGGCGGCTTGTTCAGCTAGGCAAACGTTATCTTCAGAAGGAACCAGGTAGGTTTTTTTCGCAAGTTGTCGTCGCTGCTTTGAAGAGGCGCAAGGAATGCTTCATTTATAGGAAACAGTGCTCCGCAGGAACCAGTGCTGAAGGTAAGGTGGGCCGCTGACGAATTACACCTCCTAGCCCAAGTTTTCTTCCTTCCGTTCACTGTTTACTTAATCAAAATCCGGTGTTGCGCCCTCGTATGTCTGGCCGCTTGTTCAGCTAGGCAAAAGATATCTTCAGAAGGAACCAGGTAGGCTTTTCTTGCAAGTTGTCGTCGCTGCTTGGAAGAGGCGCAACGAATTCTTCCTATATAGGGAACGATGCTCCGCAGGAACCAGTACTGAAGGTAAGGTGGGCCGCTGACGAATTACACCTCCTAGCCCAGCTTTCTTCCTTCCGTTTATGGTTTACTTAATCAAAACCCGGTGTTACGCCCTCGTATGTCTGGCGGCTTGTTCAGCAAGGCAAAAGATATCTTCAGAAGGAACCAGGTAGGCTTTTCTTGCAAGTTGTCGTCGCTGCTTGGAAGAGGCGCAACGAATGCTTCCTATATAGGGAACGATGCTCCGCAATAACCAGTAGTGAAGGTAAGGTGGGCCGCTGACGAATTACACCTCCTAGCCCAGGCTTTCTTCCTTCCGTTCATGGTTTACTTAATCAAAACCCGGTGTTACGCCCTCGTATATCTGGCGGCTTGTTCAGCAAGGCAAAAGATATCTTCAGAAGGAACCAGGTAGGCCTTTCTCGCAAGTTGTCGTCGCTGCTTTGAAGAGGCGCAACGAATGCTTCCTATATAGGGAACGGTGCTCCGCAGGAACCAGTACTGAAGGTAAGGTGGGCCGCTGACGAATTACACCTCCTAGCCCAGGTTTTCTTCCGTTGATGGTCTTACTTATTCAAAACCAGGTGTTACGCCCTCGTATATCTGGCGGCTTGTTCAGCTTGGCAAAATATATCTTCAGAAGGAACCAGGTAGGCTTTTCTCGCAAGTTGTCGTCGCTGCTTCGAAGAGGCGCAACGAATGCTTCCTCTATAGGGAAAGGTGCTCCGCAGGAACCAGTACTGAAGGTAAGGTGGGCCGCTGACGAATTACACCTCCTAGCCTAGGTTTTCTTCCTTCCGTTCATTGTTTACTTAATCAAAACCCGGTGTTACGCAATCGTATGTCTGGCGGCTTGTTCAGCAAGGCAAAAGATATCTTCAGAAGGAACCAGGTAGGCTTTTCTTGCAAGTTGTCGTCGCTGCTTTGAAGAGGCGCAACGAATGCTTCCTATATAGGGAACGGTGCTCCGCATAAACCAGTACTGAAGGTAAGGTGGGCCGCTGACGAATTACACCTCCTAGCCCAGGTTTTGTTCCTTCCGTTCATGATTTACTTAATCAAAACCCGGAGTTACGCCCTCGTATGTCTGGCGGCTTGTTCAGCTAGGCAAACGTTATCTTCAGAAGGAACCAGGTAGGCTTTTCTCGCAAGTTGTCGTCGCTGCTTTGAAGAGGCGCAACGAATGCTTCCTCTATAGGGAACGGTGCTCCGCAGGAACCAGTACTGAAGGTAAGGTGGGCCGCTGACGAATTACACCTCCTAGCCCAGGTTTTCTTCCTTCCGTTCATTGTTTACTTAATCAAAACCCGGTGTTACGCAATCGTATGTCTGGCGGCTTGTTCAGCTAGGCAAAAGTTATCTTCAGAAGGAACCAGGTAGGCTTTTCTCGCAAGTGGTCGTCGCTGCTTTGAAGAGGCGCAACGAATGCTTCCTTTATAGGAAACGGTGCTCCGCAGGAACCAGTACAGAAGGTAAGGTGGGCCGCTGACGAATTACACCTCCTAGCCCAGGTTTTCTTCCTTCCGTTCATGGTTTACTTAATCAAAACCCGGTGTTACGCCCTCGTATGTCTTACGGCTTGTTCAGCTAGGCAAGAGTTATCTTAGGAAGGAACCAGGTAGGCTTTTCTCGCAAGTTGTCGTCGCTGCTTTGAAGAGGCGCAACGAATGCTTCCTTTATAGGAAACGGTGCTCCGCACGAACCAGTACTGAAGGTAAGGTGGGCCGCTGACGAATTGCACCTCCTAGCCCAGGTTTTCTTCCTTCCGTTCATGGTTTACTTAATCAAAACCCGGTGTTACGCCCTCGTATGTCTGGCGGCTTGTTCAGCAAGGCAAAAGATATCTTCAGAAGGAACCAGGTAGGCTTTTCTTGCAAGTTGTCGTCGCTGCTTGGAAGAGGCGCAACGAATGCTTCCTATATAGGGAACGATGCTCCGCAATAACCAGTACTGAAGTTATGGTGGGCCGCTGACGAATTACACCTCCTAGCCCAGGCTTTCTTCCTTCCGTTCATGGTTTACTTAATCAAAACCCGGTGTTACGCCCTCGTATATCTGGCGGCTTGTTCAGCAAGGCAAAAGATATCTTCAGGAGGAACCAGGTAGGCCTTTCTCGCAAGTTGTCGTCGCTGCTTTGAAGAGGCGCAACGAATGCTTCCTATATAGGGAACGGTGCTCCGCAGGAACCAGTACTGAAGGTAAGGTGGGCCGCTGACGAATTACACCTCCTAGCCCAGGCTTTCCTCCTTCCGTTCATGGTTTACTTAATCAAAACCCGGTGTTACGCCCTCGTATGTCTGGCGGCTTGTTCAGCAAGGCAAAAGATATCTTCAGAAGGAACCAGGTAGGCTTTTCTCGCAAGTTGTCGTCGCTGCTTTGAAGAGGCGCAAAGAATGCTTCCTATATAGGGAACGGTGCTCCGCAGGAACCAGTACTGAAGGTAAGGTGGGCCGCTGACGAATTACACCTCCTAGCCCAGGTTTTCTTCCGTTGATGGTCTTACTTATTCAAAACCAGGTGTTACGCCCTCGTACATCTGGCGGCTTGTTCAGCTTGGCAAAAGATATCTTCAGAAGGAACCAGGTAGGCTTTTCTCGCAAGTTGTCGTCGCTGCTTCGAAGAGGCGCAACGAATGCTTCCTCTATAGGGAACGGTGCTCCGCAGGAACCAGTACTGAAGGTAAGGTGGGCCGCTGACGAATTACACCTCCTAGCCCAGGTTTTCTTCCTTCCGTTCATTGTTTACTTAATCAAAACCCGGTGTTACGCAATCGTATGTCTGGCGGCTTGTTCAGCTAGGCAAAAGTTATCTTCAGAAGGAACCAGGTAGGCTTTTCTCGCAAGTGGTCGTCGCTGCTTTGAAGAGGCGCAACGAATGCTTCCTTTATAGGAAACGGTGCTCCGCAGGAACCAGTACTGAAGGTAAGGCGGGCCGCTGACGAATTACACCTCCTAGCCCAGGTTTTGTTCCTTCCGTTCATGGTATACTTAATCAAAACCCGGTGTTAGGCCCTCGTATGTCTTACGGCTTGTTCAGCTAGGCAAAAGTTATCTTAGGAAGGAACCAGGTAGGCTTTTCTCGCAAGTTGTCGTCGCTGCTTTGAAGAGGCGCAACGAATGCTTCCTTTATAGGAAACGGTGCTCCGCAGGAACCAGTACTGAAGGTAACGTGGGCCGCTGACGAATTGCACCTCCTAGCCCAGGTTTTCTTCCTTCCGTTCATGGTTTACTTAATCAAAACCCGGTGTTACGCCCTCGTGTATCTGGCGGCTTGTTCAGCTAGGCAAAAGATATCTTCAGAAGGATTCAGGTAGGCTTTTCTCGCAAATTGTCGTCGCCGCTTTGAAGATGCCCAACGAATGCTTCCTTTATAGGAAACGGTGCTCCGCAGGAACCAGTACTGAAGGTAAGGTGGGCCGCTGACGAATTACACCTCCTAGCCCAGGCTTTCTTCCTTCCGTTCATGGTTTACTTAATCAAAACCCGGTGTTACGCCCTCGTATATCTGGCGGCTTGTTCAGCAAGGCAAAAGATATCTTCAGAAGGAACCAGGTAGGCCTTTCTCGCAAGTTGTCGTCGCTGCTTTGAAGAGGCGCAACGAATGCTTCCTATATAGGGAACGGTGCTCCGCAGGAACCAGTACTGAAGGTAAGGTGGGCCGCTGACGAATTACACCTCCTCCTTCCGTTCATGGTTTACTTAATCAAAACCCGGTTTTACGCCCTCGTATGTCTGGCGGCTTGTTCAGCAAGGCAAAAGATATCTTCAGAAGGAACCAGGTAGGCTTTTCTCGCAAGTTGTCGTCGCTGCTTTGAAGAGGCGCAAAGAATGCTTCCTATATAGGGAACGGTGCTCCGCAGGAACCAGTACTGAAGGTAAGGTGGGCCGCTGACGAATTACACCTCCTACCCCAGGTTTTCTTCCGTTGATGGTCTTACTTATTCAAAACCAGGTGTTACGCCCTCGTATATCTGGCGGCTTGTTCAGCTTGGCAAAAGATATCTTCAGAAGGAACCAGGTAGGCTTTTCTCTCAAGTTGTCGTCGCTGCTTCGAAGAGGCGCAACGAATGCTTCCTCTATAGGGAACGGTGCTCCGCAGGAACCAGTACTGAAGGTAAGGTGGGCCGCTGACGAATTACACCTCCTAGCCCAGGTTTTCTTCCTTCCGTTCATGGTTTACTTAATCAAAACCCGGTGTTACGCCCTCGTATGTCTGGCGGATTGTTCAGCAAGGCAAAAGATATCTTCAGAAGGAACCAGGTAGGCTTTTCTTGCAAGTTGTCGTCGCTGCTTTGAAGAGGCGCAACGAATGCTTCATTTATAGGAAACGGTGCTCCGCAGGAACCAGTACCAGGAACCAGGTAAGGTGGGCCGCTGACGAATTACACCTCCTAGCCCAGGTTTTCTTCCTTCCGTTCATGGTTTACTTAATCAAAACCCGGTGTTACGCCCTCGTGTCTGGCGGCTTGTTCAGCAAGGCAAAAGATATCTTCAGAAGGAACCAGGTAGGCTTTTCTTGCAAGTTGTCGTCGCTGCTTTGAAGAGGCGCAACGAATGCTTCCTATATAGGGAACGGTGCTCCGCATCAACCAGTACTGAAGGTAAGGTGGGCCGCTGACGAATTACACCTCCTAGCCCAGGTTTTCTTCCGTTGATGGTCTTACTTATTCAAAACCAGGTGTTACGCCCTCGTATATCTGGCGGCTTGTTCAGCTTGGCAAAAGATATCTTCAGAAGGAACCAGGTAGGCCTTTCTCGCAAGTTGTCGCTGCTTTGAAGAGGTGCAACGAATGCTTCCTCTATAGGGAACGGTGCTCCGCAGGAACCAGTACTGAAGGTAAGGTGGGCCGCTGACGAATTACACCTCCTAGCCCAGGTTTTCTTCCTTCCGTTCATTGTTTACTTAATCAAAACCCGGTGTTACGCAATCGTATGTCTGGCGGCTTGTTCAGCTAGGCAAAAGTTATCTTCAGAAGGAACCAGGTAGGCTTTTCTCGCAAGTGGTCGTCGCTGCTTTGAAGAGGCGCAACGAATGCTTCCTTTATAGGAAACGGTGCTCCGCAGGAACCAGTACTGAAGGTAAGGTGGGCCGCTGACGAATTACACCTCCTAGCCCAGGTTTTCTTCCTTCCGTTCATTGTTTACTTAATCAAAACCCGGTGTTACGCAATCGTATGTCTGGCGGCTTGTTCAGCTAGGCAAAAGTTATCTTCAGAAGGAACCAGGTAGGCTTTTCTTGCAAGTTGTCGTCGCTGCTTTGAAGAGGCGCAACGAATGCTTCATTTATAGGAAACGGTGCTCCGCAGGAACCAGTACTGAAGGTAAGGTGGGCCGCTGACGAATTACACCTCCTAGCCCAGGTTTTCTTCCTTCCGTTCATGGTTTACTTAATCAAAACCCGGTGTTACGAGCTCGCATGTCTGGCGGCTTGTTTACCTAGGCAAAAGCTATCTTCAGAAGCAACCAGGGAGGCTTTTCTCGCAAGTTGTCGTCGCTGCTATGAAGAGGCGCCACGAATGCTTCCTATATAGGGAACGGTGCTCCGCAGGAACCAGTACTGAAGGTAAGGTGGGCCGCTGACGAATTACACCTCCTAGCCCAGGTTTTCTTCCTTCCGTTCATTGTTTACTTAATCAAAACCCGGTGTTGCGCCCTCGTATGTCTGGCGGCTTGTTCAGCTAGGCAAACGTTATCTTCAGAAGGAACCAGGTAGGTTTTTTTCGCAATTTGTAGCTGCTTTGAAGAGGCGCAAGGAATGCTTCATTTATAGGAAACGGTGCTCCGCAGGAACCAGTACAGAAGGTAAGGTGGGCCGCTGACGAATTACACCTCCTAGCCCAGGCTTTCTTCCTTCCGTTCATGGTTTACTTAATCAAAACCCGGTGTTACGCCCTCGTATATCTGGCGGCTTGTTCAGCTTGGCAAAAGATATCTTCAGAAGGAACCAGGTAGGCTTTTCTCGCAAGTTGTCGTCGCTGCTTCGAAGAGGCGCAACGAATGCTTCCTCTATTGGGAACGGTGCTCCGCAGGAACCAGTACTGAAGGTAAGGTGGGCCGCTGACGAATTACACCTCCTAGCCCAGGTTTTCTTCCATCCGTTCATGGTTTACTTAATCAAAACCCGGTGTTACGCCCTCGTATGTCTGGCGGCTTGTTCAGCAAGGCAAAAGATATCTTCAGAAGGAACCAGGTAGGCTTTTCTTGCAAGTTGTCGTCGCTGCTTTGAAGAGGCGCAACGAATGCTTCATTTATAGGAAACGGTGCTCCGCAGGAACCAGTACTGAAGGTAAGGTGGGCCGCTGACGAATTACACCTCCTAGCCCAGGTTTTCTTCCGTTGATGGTCTTACTTATTCAAAACCAGGTGTTACGCCCTCGTATATCTGGCGGCTTGTTCAGCTTGGCAAAAGATATCTTCAGAAGGAACCAGGTAGGCTTTTCTCGCAAGTTGTCGTCGCTGCTTTGAAGAGGCGCAACGAATGCTTCCTCTATAGGGAACGGTGCTCCGCAGGAACCAGTACTGAAGGTAAGGTGGGCCGCTGACGAATTACACCTCCTAGCCCAGGTTTTCTTCCTTCCGTTCATTGTTTACTTAATCAAAACCCGGTGTTACGCAATCGTATGTCTGGCGGCTTGTTCAGCTAGGCAAAAGTTATCTTCAGAAGGAACCAGGTAGGCTTTTCTCGCAAGTGGTCGTCGCTGCTTTGAAGAGGCGCAACGAATGCTTCCTTTATAGGAAACGGTGCTCCGCAGGAACCAGTACAGAAGGTAAGGTGGGCCGCTGACGAATTACACCTCCTAGCCCAGGTTTTCTTCCTTCCGTTCATGGTTTACTTAATCAAAACCCGGTGTTACGCCCTCGTATGTCTTACGGCTTGTTCAGCTAGGCAAGAGTTATCTTAGGAAGGAACCAGGTAGGCTTTTCTCGCAAGTTGTCGTCGCTGCTTTGAAGAGGCGCAACGAATGCTTCCTTTATAGGAAACGGTGCTCCGCACGAACCAGTACTGAAGGTAAGGTGGGCCGCTGAGGAATTGCACCTCCTAGCCCAGGTTTTCTTCCTTCCGTTCATGGTTTACTTAATCAAAACCCGGTGTTACGCCCTCGTATGTCTGGCGGCTTGTTCAGCAAGGCAAAAGATATCTTCAGAAGGAACCAGGTAGGCTTTTCTTGCAAGTTGTCGTCGCTGCTTGGAAGAGGCGCAACGAATGCTTCCTATATAGGGAACGATGCTCCGCAATAACCAGTACTGAAGGTATGGTGGGCCGCTGACGAATTACACCTCCTAGCCCAGGCTTTCTTCCTTCCGTTCATGGTTTACTTAATCAAAACCCGGTGTTACGCCCTCGTATATCTGGCGGCTTGTTCAGCAAGGCAAAAGATATCTTCAGGAGGAACCAGGTAGGCCTTTCTCGCAAGTTGTCGTCGCTGCTTTGAAGAGGCGCAACGAATGCTTCCTATATAGGGAACGGTGCTCCGCAGGAACCAGTACTGAAGGTAAGGTGGGCCGCTGACGAATTACACCTCCTAGCCCAGGTTTTCTTCCTTCCGTTCATTGTTTACTTAATCAAAACCCGGTGTTACGCAATCGTATGTCTGGCGGCTTGTTCAGCTAGGCAAAAGTTATCTTCAGAAGGAACCAGGTAGGCTTTTCTCGCAAGTGGTCGTCGCTGCTTTGAAGAGGCGCAACGAATGCTTCCTTTATAGGAAACGGTGCTCCGCAGGAACCAGTACTGAAGGTAAGGCGGGCCGCTGACGAATTACACCTCCTAGCCCAGGTTTTGTTCCTTCCGTTCATGGTATACTTAATCAAAACCCGGTGTTACGCCCTCGTATGTCTTACGGCTTGTTCAGCTAGGCAAAAGTTATCTTAGGAAGGAACCAGGTAGGCTTTTCTCGCAAGTTGTCGTCGCTGCTTTGAAGAGGCGCAACGAATGCTTCCTTTATAGGAAACGGTGCTCCGCAGGAACCAGTACTGAAGGTAAGGTGGGCCGCTGACGAATTACACCTCCTAGCCCAGGTTTTCTTCCTTCCGTTCATTGTTTACTTAATCAAAACCCGGTGTTGCGCCCTCGTATGTCTGGCGGCTTGTTCAGCTAGGCAAACGTTATCTTCAGAAGGAACCAGGTAGGTTTTTTTCGCAAGTTGTCGTCGCTGCTTTGAAGAGGCGCAAGGAATGCTTCATTTATAGGAAACAGTGCTCCGCAGGAACCAGTGCTGAAGGTAAGGTGGGCCGCTGACGAATTACACCTCCTAGCCCAAGTTTTCTTCCTTCCGTTCACTGTTTACTTAATCAAAATCCGGTGTTGCGCCCTCGTATGTCTGGCCGCTTGTTCAGCTAGGCAAAAGATATCTTCAGAAGGAACCAGGTAGGCTTTTCTTGCAAGTTGTCGTCGCTGCTTGGAAGAGGCGCAACGAATTCTTCCTATATAGGGAACGATGCTCCGCAGGAACCAGTACTGAAGGTAAGGTGGGCCGCTGACGAATTACACCTCCTAGCCCAGCTTTCTTCCTTCCGTTTATGGTTTACTTAATCAAAACCCGGTGTTACGCCCTCGTATGTCTGGCGGCTTGTTCAGCAAGGCAAAAGATATCTTCAGAAGGAACCAGGTAGGCTTTTCTTGCAAGTTGTCGTCGCTGCTTGGAAGAGGCGCAACGAATGCTTCCTATATAGGGAACGATGCTCCGCAATAACCAGTAGTGAAGGTAAGGTGGGCCGCTGACGAATTACACCTCCTAGCCCAGGCTTTCTTCCTTCCGTTCATGGTTTACTTAATCAAAACCCGGTGTTACGCCCTCGTATATCTGGCGGCTTGTTCAGCAAGGCAAAAGATATCTTCAGAAGGAACCAGGTAGGCCTTTCTCGCAAGTTGTCGTCGCTGCTTTGAAGAGGCGCAACGAATGCTTCCTATATAGGGAACGGTGCTCCGCAGGAACCAGTACTGAAGGTAAGGTGGGCCGCTGACGAATTACACCTCCTAGCCCAGGTTTTCTTCCGTTGATGGTCTTACTTATTCAAAACCAGGTGTTACGCCCTCGTATATCTGGCGGCTTGTTCAGCTTGGCAAAATATATCTTCAGAAGGAACCAGGTAGGCTTTTCTCGCAAGTTGTCGTCGCTGCTTCGAAGAGGCGCAACGAATGCTTCCTCTATAGGGAAAGGTGCTCCGCAGGAACCAGTACTGAAGGTAAGGTGGGCCGCTGACGAATTACACCTCCTAGCCTAGGTTTTCTTCCTTCCGTTCATTGTTTACTTAATCAAAACCCGGTGTTACGCAATCGTATGTCTGGCGGCTTGTTCAGCAAGGCAAAAGATATCTTCAGAAGGAACCAGGTAGGCTTTTCTTGCAAGTTGTCGTCGCTGCTTTGAAGAGGCGCAACGAATGCTTCCTATATAGGGAACGGTGCTCCGCATAAACCAGTACTGAAGGTAAGGTGGGCCGCTGACGAATTACACCTCCTAGCCCAGGTTTTGTTCCTTCCGTTCATGATTTACTTAATCAAAACCCGGAGTTACGCCCTCGTATGTCTGGCGGCTTGTTCAGCTAGGCAAACGTTATCTTCAGAAGGAACCAGGTAGGCTTTTCTCGCAAGTTGTCGTCGCTGCTTTGAAGAGGCGCAACGAATGCTTCCTCTATAGGGAACGGTGCTCCGCAGGAACCAGTACTGAAGGTAAGGTGGGCCGCTGACGAATTACACCTCCTAGCCCAGGTTTTCTTCCTTCCGTTCATTGTTTACTTAATCAAAACCCGGTGTTACGCAATCGTATGTCTGGCGGCTTGTTCAGCTAGGCAAAAGTTATCTTCAGAAGGAACCAGGTAGGCTTTTCTCGCAAGTGGTCGTCGCTGCTTTGAAGAGGCGCAACGAATGCTTCCTTTATAGGAAACGGTGCTCCGCAGGAACCAGTACAGAAGGTAAGGTGGGCCGCTGACGAATTACACCTCCTAGCCCAGGTTTTCTTCCTTCCGTTCATGGTTTACTTAATCAAAACCCGGTGTTACGCCCTCGTATGTCTTACGGCTTGTTCAGCTAGGCAAGAGTTATCTTAGGAAGGAACCAGGTAGGCTTTTCTCGCAAGTTGTCGTCGCTGCTTTGAAGAGGCGCAACGAATGCTTCCTTTATAGGAAACGGTGCTCCGCACGAACCAGTACTGAAGGTAAGGTGGGCCGCTGACGAATTGCACCTCCTAGCCCAGGTTTTCTTCCTTCCGTTCATGGTTTACTTAATCAAAACCCGGTGTTACGCCCTCGTATGTCTGGCGGCTTGTTCAGCAAGGCAAAAGATATCTTCAGAAGGAACCAGGTAGGCTTTTCTTGCAAGTTGTCGTCGCTGCTTGGAAGAGGCGCAACGAATGCTTCCTATATAGGGAACGATGCTCCGCAATAACCAGTACTGAAGTTATGGTGGGCCGCTGACGAATTACACCTCCTAGCCCAGGCTTTCTTCCTTCCGTTCATGGTTTACTTAATCAAAACCCGGTGTTACGCCCTCGTATATCTGGCGGCTTGTTCAGCAAGGCAAAAGATATCTTCAGGAGGAACCAGGTAGGCCTTTCTCGCAAGTTGTCGTCGCTGCTTTGAAGAGGCGCAACGAATGCTTCCTATATAGGGAACGGTGCTCCGCAGGAACCAGTACTGAAGGTAAGGTGGGCCGCTGACGAATTACACCTCCTAGCCCAGGCTTTCCTCCTTCCGTTCATGGTTTACTTAATCAAAACCCGGTGTTACGCCCTCGTATGTCTGGCGGCTTGTTCAGCAAGGCAAAAGATATCTTCAGAAGGAACCAGGTAGGCTTTTCTCGCAAGTTGTCGTCGCTGCTTTGAAGAGGCGCAAAGAATGCTTCCTATATAGGGAACGGTGCTCCGCAGGAACCAGTACTGAAGGTAAGGTGGGCCGCTGACGAATTACACCTCCTAGCCCAGGTTTTCTTCCGTTGATGGTCTTACTTATTCAAAACCAGGTGTTACGCCCTCGTACATCTGGCGGCTTGTTCAGCTTGGCAAAAGATATCTTCAGAAGGAACCAGGTAGGCTTTTCTCGCAAGTTGTCGTCGCTGCTTCGAAGAGGCGCAACGAATGCTTCCTCTATAGGGAACGGTGCTCCGCAGGAACCAGTACTGAAGGTAAGGTGGGCCGCTGACGAATTACACCTCCTAGCCCAGGTTTTCTTCCTTCCGTTCATTGTTTACTTAATCAAAACCCGGTGTTACGCAATCGTATGTCTGGCGGCTTGTTCAGCTAGGCAAAAGTTATCTTCAGAAGGAACCAGGTAGGCTTTTCTCGCAAGTGGTCGTCGCTGCTTTGAAGAGGCGCAACGAATGCTTCCTTTATAGGAAACGGTGCTCCGCAGGAACCAGTACTGAAGGTAAGGCGGGCCGCTGACGAATTACACCTCCTAGCCCAGGTTTTGTTCCTTCCGTTCATGGTATACTTAATCAAAACCCGGTGTTAGGCCCTCGTATGTCTTACGGCTTGTTCAGCTAGGCAAAAGTTATCTTAGGAAGGAACCAGGTAGGCTTTTCTCGCAAGTTGTCGTCGCTGCTTTGAAGAGGCGCAACGAATGCTTCCTTTATAGGAAACGGTGCTCCGCAGGAACCAGTACTGAAGGTAACGTGGGCCGCTGACGAATTGCACCTCCTAGCCCAGGTTTTCTTCCTTCCGTTCATGGTTTACTTAATCAAAACCCGGTGTTACGCCCTCGTGTATCTGGCGGCTTGTTCAGCTAGGCAAAAGATATCTTCAGAAGGATTCAGGTAGGCTTTTCTCGCAAATTGTCGTCGCCGCTTTGAAGATGCCCAACGAATGCTTCCTTTATAGGAAACGGTGCTCCGCAGGAACCAGTACTGAAGGTAAGGTGGGCCGCTGACGAATTACACCTCCTAGCCCAGGCTTTCTTCCTTCCGTTCATGGTTTACTTAATCAAAACCCGGTGTTACGCCCTCGTATATCTGGCGGCTTGTTCAGCAAGGCAAAAGATATCTTCAGAAGGAACCAGGTAGGCCTTTCTCGCAAGTTGTCGTCGCTGCTTTGAAGAGGCGCAACGAATGCTTCCTATATAGGGAACGGTGCTCCGCAGGAACCAGTACTGAAGGTAAGGTGGGCCGCTGACGAATTACACCTCCTCCTTCCGTTCATGGTTTACTTAATCAAAACCCGGTTTTACGCCCTCGTATGTCTGGCGGCTTGTTCAGCAAGGCAAAAGATATCTTCAGAAGGAACCAGGTAGGCTTTTCTCGCAAGTTGTCGTCGCTGCTTTGAAGAGGCGCAAAGAATGCTTCCTATATAGGGAACGGTGCTCCGCAGGAACCAGTACTGAAGGTAAGGTGGGCCGCTGACGAATTACACCTCCTACCCCAGGTTTTCTTCCGTTGATGGTCTTACTTATTCAAAACCAGGTGTTACGCCCTCGTATATCTGGCGGCTTGTTCAGCTTGGCAAAAGATATCTTCAGAAGGAACCAGGTAGGCTTTTCTCTCAAGTTGTCGTCGCTGCTTCGAAGAGGCGCAACGAATGCTTCCTCTATAGGGAACGGTGCTCCGCAGGAACCAGTACTGAAGGTAAGGTGGGCCGCTGACGAATTACACCTCCTAGCCCAGGTTTTCTTCCTTCCGTTCATGGTTTACTTAATCAAAACCCGGTGTTACGCCCTCGTATGTCTGGCGGATTGTTCAGCAAGGCAAAAGATATCTTCAGAAGGAACCAGGTAGGCTTTTCTTGCAAGTTGTCGTCGCTGCTTTGAAGAGGCGCAACGAATGCTTCATTTATAGGAAACGGTGCTCCGCAGGAACCAGTACCAGGAACCAGGTAAGGTGGGCCGCTGACGAATTACACCTCCTAGCCCAGGTTTTCTTCCTTCCGTTCATGGTTTACTTAATCAAAACCCGGTGTTACGCCCTCGTGTCTGGCGGCTTGTTCAGCAAGGCAAAAGATATCTTCAGAAGGAACCAGGTAGGCTTTTCTTGCAAGTTGTCGTCGCTGCTTTGAAGAGGCGCAACGAATGCTTCCTATATAGGGAACGGTGCTCCGCATCAACCAGTACTGAAGGTAAGGTGGGCCGCTGACGAATTACACCTCCTAGCCCAGGTTTTCTTCCGTTGATGGTCTTACTTATTCAAAACCAGGTGTTACGCCCTCGTATATCTGGCGGCTTGTTCAGCTTGGCAAAAGATATCTTCAGAAGGAACCAGGTAGGCCTTTCTCGCAAGTTGTCGCTGCTTTGAAGAGGTGCAACGAATGCTTCCTCTATAGGGAACGGTGCTCCGCAGGAACCAGTACTGAAGGTAAGGTGGGCCGCTGACGAATTACACCTCCTAGCCCAGGTTTTCTTCCTTCCGTTCATTGTTTACTTAATCAAAACCCGGTGTTACGCAATCGTATGTCTGGCGGCTTGTTCAGCTAGGCAAAAGTTATCTTCAGAAGGAACCAGGTAGGCTTTTCTCGCAAGTGGTCGTCGCTGCTTTGAAGAGGCGCAACGAATGCTTCCTTTATAGGAAACGGTGCTCCGCAGGAACCAGTACTGAAGGTAAGGTGGGCCGCTGACGAATTACACCTCCTAGCCCAGGTTTTCTTCCTTCCGTTCATTGTTTACTTAATCAAAACCCGGTGTTACGCAATCGTATGTCTGGCGGCTTGTTCAGCTAGGCAAAAGTTATCTTCAGAAGGAACCAGGTAGGCTTTTCTTGCAAGTTGTCGTCGCTGCTTTGAAGAGGCGCAACGAATGCTTCATTTATAGGAAACGGTGCTCCGCAGGAACCAGTACTGAAGGTAAGGTGGGCCGCTGACGAATTACACCTCCTAGCCCAGGTTTTCTTCCTTCCGTTCATGGTTTACTTAATCAAAACCCGGTGTTACGAGCTCGCATGTCTGGCGGCTTGTTTACCTAGGCAAAAGCTATCTTCAGAAGCAACCAGGGAGGCTTTTCTCGCAAGTTGTCGTCGCTGCTATGAAGAGGCGCCACGAATGCTTCCTATATAGGGAACGGTGCTCCGCAGGAACCAGTACTGAAGGTAAGGTGGGCCGCTGACGAATTACACCTCCTAGCCCAGGTTTTCTTCCTTCCGTTCATTGTTTACTTAATCAAAACCCGGTGTTGCGCCCTCGTATGTCTGGCGGCTTGTTCAGCTAGGCAAACGTTATCTTCAGAAGGAACCAGGTAGGTTTTTTTCGCAAGTTGTAGCTGCTTTGAAGAGGCGCAAGGAATGCTTCATTTATAGGAAACGGTGCTCCGCAGGAACCAGTACAGAAGGTAAGGTGGGCCGCTGACGAATTACACCTCCTAGCCCAGGCTTTCTTCCTTCCGTTCATGGTTTACTTAATCAAAACCCGGTGTTACGCCCTCGTATATCTGGCGGCTTGTTCAGCTTGGCAAAAGATATCTTCAGAAGGAACCAGGTAGGCTTTTCTCGCAAGTTGTCGTCGCTGCTTCGAAGAGGCGCAACGAATGCTTCCTCTATTGGGAACGGTGCTCCGCAGGAACCAGTACTGAAGGTAAGGTGGGCCGCTGACGAATTACACCTCCTAGCCCAGGTTTTCTTCCATCCGTTCATGGTTTACTTAATCAAAACCCGGTGTTACGCCCTCGTATGTCTGGCGGCTTGTTCAGCAAGGCAAAAGATATCTTCAGAAGGAACCAGGTAGGCTTTTCTTGCAAGTTGTCGTCGCTGCTTTGAAGAGGCGCAACGAATGCTTCATTTATAGGAAACGGTGCTCCGCAGGAACCAGTACTGAAGGTAAGGTGGGCCGCTGACGAATTACACCTCCTAGCCCAGGTTTTCTTCCGTTGATGGTCTTACTTATTCAAAACCAGGTGTTACGCCCTCGTATATCTGGCGGCTTGTTCAGCTTGGCAAAAGATATCTTCAGAAGGAACCAGGTAGGCTTTTCTCGCAAGTTGTCGTCGCTGCTTTGAAGAGGCGCAACGAATGCTTCCTCTATAGGGAACGGTGCTCCGCAGGAACCAGTACTGAAGGTAAGGTGGGCCGCTGACGAATTACACCTCCTAGCCCAGGTTTTCTTCCTTCCGTTCATTGTTTACTTAATCAAAACCCGGTGTTACGCAATCGTATGTCTGGCGGCTTGTTCAGCTAGGCAAAAGTTATCTTCAGAAGGAACCAGGTAGGCTTTTCTCGCAAGTGGTCGTCGCTGCTTTGAAGAGGCGCAACGAATGCTTCCTTTATAGGAAACGGTGCTCCGCAGGAACCAGTACAGAAGGTAAGGTGGGCCGCTGACGAATTACACCTCCTAGCCCAGGTTTTCTTCCTTCCGTTCATGGTTTACTTAATCAAAACCCGGTGTTACGCCCTCGTATGTCTTACGGCTTGTTCAGCTAGGCAAGAGTTATCTTAGGAAGGAACCAGGTAGGCTTTTCTCGCAAGTTGTCGTCGCTGCTTTGAAGAGGCGCAACGAATGCTTCCTTTATAGGAAACGGTGCTCCGCACGAACCAGTACTGAAGGTAAGGTGGGCCGCTGAGGAATTGCACCTCCTAGCCCAGGTTTTCTTCCTTCCGTTCATGGTTTACTTAATCAAAACCCGGTGTTACGCCCTCGTATGTCTGGCGGCTTGTTCAGCAAGGCAAAAGATATCTTCAGAAGGAACCAGGTAGGCTTTTCTTGCAAGTTGTCGTCGCTGCTTGGAAGAGGCGCAACGAATGCTTCCTATATAGGGAACGATGCTCCGCAATAACCAGTACTGAAGGTATGGTGGGCCGCTGACGAATTACACCTCCTAGCCCAGGCTTTCTTCCTTCCGTTCATGGTTTACTTAATCAAAACCCGGTGTTACGCCCTCGTATATCTGGCGGCTTGTTCAGCAAGGCAAAAGATATCTTCAGGAGGAACCAGGTAGGCCTTTCTCGCAAGTTGTCGTCGCTGCTTTGAAGAGGCGCAACGAATGCTTCCTATATAGGGAACGGTGCTCCGCAGGAACCAGTACTGAAGGTAAGGTGGGCCGCTGACGAATTACACCTCCTAGCCCAGGCTTTCCTCCTTCCGTTCATGGTTTACTTAATCAAAACCCGGTGTTACGCCCTCGTATGTCTGGCGGCTTGTTCAGCAAGGCAAAAGATATCTTCAGAAGGAACCAGGTAGGCTTTTCTCGCAAGTTGTCGTCGCTGCTTTGAAGAGGCGCAAAGAATGCTTCCTATATAGGGAACGGTGCTCCGCAGGAACCAGTACTGAAGGTAAGGTGGGCCGCTGACGAATTACACCTCCTAGCCCAGGTTTTCTTCCGTTGATGGTCTTACTTATTCAAAACCAGGTGTTACGCCCTCGTATATCTGGCGGCTTGTTCAGCTTGGCAAAAGATATCTTCAGAAGGAACCAGGTAGGCTTTTCTCGCAAGTTGTCGTCGCTGCTTCGAAGAGGCGCAACGAATGCTTCCTCTATAGGGAACGGTGCTCCGCAGGAACCAGTACTGAAGGTAAGGTGGGCCGCTGACGAATTACACCTCCTAGCCCAGGTTTTCTTCCTTCCGTTCATTGTTTACTTAATCAAAACCCGGTGTTACGCAATCGTATGTCTGGCGGCTTGTTCAGCTAGGCAAAAGTTATCTTCAGAAGGAACCAGGTAGGCTTTTCTCGCAAGTGGTCGTCGCTGCTTTGAAGAGGCGCAACGAATGCTTCCTTTATAGGAAACGGTGCTCCGCAGGAACCAGTACTGAAGGTAAGGCGGGCCGCTGACGAATTACACCTCCTAGCCCAGGTTTTGTTCCTTCCGTTCATGGTATACTTAATCAAAACCCGGTGTTACGCCCTCGTATGTCTTACGGCTTGTTCAGCTAGGCAAAAGTTATCTTAGGAAGGAACCAGGTAGGCTTTTCTCGCAAGTTGTCGTCGCTGCTTTGAAGAGGCGCAACGAATGCTTCCTTTATAGGAAACGGTGCTCCGCAGGAACCAGTACTGAAGGTAACGTGGGCCGCTGACGAATTGCACCTCCTAGCCCAGGTTTTCTTCCTTCCGTTCATGGTTTACTTAATCAAAACCCGGTGTTACGCCCTCGTGTATCTGGCGGCTTGTTCAGCTAGGCAAAAGATATCTTCAGAAGGAACCAGGTAGGCTTTTCTCGCAAATTGTCGTCGCCGCTTTGAAGATGCGCAACGAATGCTTCCTTTATAGGAAACGGTGCTCCGCAGGAACCAGTACTGAAGGTAAGGTGGGCCGCTGACGAATTACACCTCCTAGCCCAGGCTTTCTTCCTTCCGTTCATGGTTTACTTAATCAAAACCCGGTGTTACGCCCTCGTATATCTGGCGGCTTGTTCAGCAAGGCAAAAGATATCTTCAGAAGGAACCAGGTAGGCCTTTCTCGCAAGTTGTCGTCGATGCTTTGAAGAGGCGCAACGAATGCTTCCTATATAGGGAACGGTGCTCCGCAGGAACCAGTACTGAAGGTAAGGTGGGCCGCTGACGAATTACACCTCCTAGCCCAGGCTTTCCTCCTTCCTTTCATGGTTTACTTAATCAAAACCCGGTTTTACGCCCTCGTATGTCTGGCGGCTTGTTCAGCAAGGCAAAAGATATCTTCAGAAGGAACCAGGTAGGCTTTTCTCGCAAGTTGTCGTCGCTGCTTTGAAGAGGCGCAAAGAATGCTTCCTATATAGGGAACGGTGCTCCGCAGGAACCAGTACTGAAGGTAAGGTGGGCCGCTGACGAATTACACCTCCTACCCCAGGTTTTCTTCCGTTGATGGTCTTACTTATTCAAAACCAGGTGTTACGCCCTCGTATATCTGGCGGCTTGTTCAGCTTGGCAAAAGATATCTTCAGAAGGAACCAGGTAGGCTTTTCTCTCAAGTTGTCGTCGCTGCTTCGAAGAGGCGCAACGAATGCTTCCTCTATAGGGAACGGTGCTCCGCAGGAACCAGTACTGAAGGTAAGGTGGGCCGCTGACGAATTACACCTCCTAGCCCAGGTTTTCTTCCTTCCGTTCATGGTTTACTTAATCAAAACCCGTTGTTACGCCCTCGTATGTCTGGCGGATTGTTCAGCAAGGCAAAAGATATCTTCAGAAGGAACCAGGTAGGCTTTTCTTGCAAGTTGTCGTCGCTGCTTTGAAGAGGCGCAACGAATGCTTCATTTATAGGAAACGGTGCTCCGCAGGAACCAGTACCAGGAACCAGGTAAGGTGGGCCGCTGCCGAATTACACCTCCTAGCCCAGGTTTTCTTCCTTCCGTTCATGGTTTACTTAATCAAAACCCGGTGTTACGCCCTCGTGTCTGGCGGCTTGTTCAGCAAGGCAAAAGATATCTTCAGAAGGAACCAGGTAGGCTTTTCTTGCAAGTTGTCGTCGCTGCTTTGAAGAGGCGCAACGAATGCTTCCTATATAGGGAACGGTGCTCCGCATCAACCAGTACTGAAGGTAAGGTGGGCCGCTGACGAATTACACCTCCTAGCCCAGGTTTTCTTCCGTTGATGGTCTTACTTATTCAAAACCAGGTGTTACGCCCTCGTATATCTGGCGGCTTGTTCAGCTTGGCAAAAGATATCTTCAGAAGGAACCAGGTAGGCCTTTCTCGCAAGTTGTCGCTGCTTTGAAAAGGTGCAACGAATGCTTCCTCTATAGGGAACGGTGCTCCGCAGGAACCAGTACTGAAGGTAAGGTGGGCCGCTGACGAATTACACCTCCTAGCCCAGGTTTTCTTCCTTCCGTTCATTGTTTACTTAATCAAAACCCGGTGTTACGCAATCGTATGTCTGGCGGCTTGTTCAGCTAGGCAAAAGTTATCTTCAGAAGGAACCAGGTAGGCTTTTCTCGCAAGTGGTCGTCGCTGCTTTGAAGAGGCGCAACGAATGCTTCCTTTATAGGAAACGGTGCTCCGCAGGAACCAGTACAGAAGGTAAGGTGGGCCGCTGACGAATTACACCTCCTAGCCCAGGTTTTCTTCCTTCCGTTCATTGTTTACTTAATCAAAACCCGGTGTTACGCAATCGTATGTCTGGCGGCTTGTTCAGCTAGGCAAAAGTTATCTTCAGAAGGAACCAGGTAGGCTTTTCTTGCAAGTTGTCGTCGCTGCTTTGAAGAGGCGCAACGAATGCTTCATTTATAGGAAACGGTGCTCCGCAGGAACCAGTACTGAAGGTAAGGTGGGCCGCTGACGAATTACACCTCCTAGCCCAGGTTTTCTTCCTTCCGTTCATTGTTTACTTAATCAAAACCCGGTGTTACGCAATCGTATGTCTGGCGGCTTGTTCAGCTAGGCAAAAGTTATCTTCAGAAGGAACCAGGTAGGCTTTTCTCGCAAGTGGTCGTCGCTGCTTTGAAGAGGCGCAACGAATGCTTCCTTTATAGGAAACGGTGCTCCGCAGGAACCAGTACTGAAGGTAAGGTGGGCCGCTGACGAATTACACCTCCTAGCCCAGGTTTTCTTCCTTCCGTTCATTGTTTACTTAATCAAAACCCGGTGTTACGCAATCGTATGTCTGGCGGCTTGTTCAGCTAGGCAAAAGTTATCTTCAGAAGGAACCAGGTAGGCTTTTCTTGCAAGTTGTCGTCGCTGCTTTGAAGAGGCGCAACGAATGCTTCATTTATAGGAAACGGTGCTCCGCAGGAACCAGTACTCAAGGTAAGGTGGGCCGCTGACGAATTACACCTCCTAGCCCAGGTTTTCTTCCTTCCGTTCATGGTTTACTTAATCAAAACCCGGTGTTACGAGCTCGCATGTCTGGCGGCTTGTTTACCTAGGCAAAAGCTATCTTCAGAAGCAACCAGGGAGGCTTTTCTCGCAAGTTGTCGTCGCTGCTATGAAGAGGCGCCACGAATGCTTCCTATATAGGGAACGGTGCTCCGCAGGAACCAGTACTGAAGGTAAGGTGGGCCGCTGACGAATTACACCTCCTAGCCCAGGTTTTCTTCCTTCCGTTCATTGTTTACTTAATCAAAACCCGGTGTTGCGCCCTCGTATGTCTGGCGGCTTGTTCAGCTAGGCAAACGTTATCTTCAGAAGGAACCAGGTAGGTTTTTTTCGCAAGTTGTAGCTGCTTTGAAGAGGCGCAAGGAATGCTTCATTTATAGGAAACGGTGCTCCGCAGGAACCAGTACAGAAGGTAAGGTGGGCCGCTGACGAATTACACCTCCTAGCCCAGGCTTTCTTCCTTCCGTTCATGGTTTACTTAATCAAAACCCGGTGTTACGCCCTCGTATATCTGGCGGCTTGTTCAGCAAGGCAAAAGATATCTTCAGAAGGAACCAGGTAGGCTTTTCTCGCAAGTTGTCGTCGCTGCTTCGAAGAGGCGCAACGAATGCTTCCTCTATAGGGAACGGTGCTCCGCAGGAACCAGTACTGAAGGTAAGGTGGGCCGCTGACGAATTACACCTCCTAGCCCAGGTTTTCTTCCTTCCGTTCATGGTTTACTTAATCAAAACCCGGTGTTACGCCCTCGTATGTCTGGCGGCTTGTTCAGCAAGGCAAAAGATATCTTCAGAAGGAACCAGGTAGGCTTTTCTTGCAAGTTGTCGTCGCTGCTTTGAAGAGGCGCAACGAATGCTTCATTTATAGGAAACGGTGCTCCGCAGGAACCAGTACTGAAGGTAAGGTGGGCCGCTGACGAATTACACCTCCTAGCCCAGGTTTTCTTCCTTCCGTTCATGGTTTACTTAATCAAAACCCGGTGTTACGCCCTCGTATGTCTGGCGGATTGTTCAGCAAGGCAAAAGATATCTTCAGAAGGAACCAGGTAGGCTTTTCTTGCAAGTTGTCGTCGCTGCTTTGAAGAGGCGCAACGAATGCTTCATTTATAGGAAACGGTGCTCCGCAGGAACCAGTACTGAAGGTAAGGTGGGCCGCTGACGAAATACACCTAGCCCAGGTTTTCTTCCTTCCGTTCATGGTTTACTTAATCAAAACCCGGTGTTACGAGCTCGCATTTCTGGCGGCTTGTTTACCTAGGCAAAAGTTATCTTCAAAAGCAACCAGGGAGGCTTTTCTCGCAAGTTGTCGTCGCTGCTTTGAAGAGGCGCCACGAATGCTTCCTATATAGGGAACGGTGCTCCGCAGGAACCAGTACTGAAGGTAAGGTGGGCCGCTGACGAATTACACCTCCTAGCCCAGGTTTTCTTCCTTCCGTTCATTGTTTACTTAATCAAAACCCGGTGTTGCGCCCTCGTATGTCTGGCGGCTTGTTCAGCTAGGCAAACGTTATCTTCAGAAGGAACCAGGTAGGTTTTTTTCGCAAGTTGTCGTCGCTGCTTTGAAGAGGCGCAAGGAATGCTTCATTTATAGGAAACAGTGCTCCGCAGGAACCAGTGCTGAAGGTAAGGTGGGCCGCTGACGAATTACACCTCCTAGCCCAAGTTTTCTTCCTTCCGTTCACTGTTTACTTAATCAAAATCCGGTGTTGCGCCCTCGTATGTCTGGCCGCTTGTTCAGCTATGCAAAAGATATCTTCAGAAGGAACCAGGTAGGCTTTTCTTGCAAGTTGTCGTCGCTGCTTGGAAGAGGCGCAACGAATTCTTCCTATATAGGGAACGATGCTCCGCAGGAACCAGTACTGAAGGTAAGGTGGGCCGCTGACGAATTACACCTCCTAGCCCAGCTTTCTTCCTTCCGTTCATGGTTTACTTAATCAAAACCCGGTGTTACGCCCTCGTATGTCTGGCGGCTTGTTCAGCAAGGCAAAAGATATCTTCAGAAGCAACCAGGTAGGCTTTTCTTGCAAGTTGTCGTCGCTGCTTGGAAGAGGCGCAACGAATGCTTCCTATATAGGGAACGATGCTCCGCAATAACCAGTACTGAAGGTAAGGTGGGCCGCTGACGAATTACACCTCCTAGCCCAGGCTTTCTTCCTTCCGTTCATGGTTTACTTAATCAAAACCCGGTGTTACGCCCTCGTATATCTGGCGGCTTGTTCAGCAAGGCAAAAGATATCTTCAGAAGGAACCAGGTAGGCCTTTCTCGCAAGTTGTCGTCGCTGCTTTGAAGAGGCGCAACGAATGCTTCCTATATAGGGAACGGTGCTCCGCAGGAACCAGTACTGAAGGTAAGGTGGGCCGCTGACGAATTACACCTCCTAGCCCAGGCTTTCCTCCTTCCGTTCATGGTTTACTTAATCAAAACCCGGTGTTACGCCCTCGTATGTCTGGCGGCTTGTTCAGCAAGGCAAAAGATATCTTCAGAAGGAACCAGGTAGGCTTTTCTCGCAAGTTGTCGTCGCTGCTTTGAAGAGGCGCAAAGAATGCTTCCTATATAGGGAACGGTGCTCCGCAGGAACTAGTACTGAAGGTAAGGTGGGCCGCTGACGAATTACACCTCCTAGCCCAGGTTTTCTTCCGTTGATGGTCTTACTTATTCAAAACCAGGTGTTACGCCCTCGTATATCTGGCGGCTTGTTCAGCTTGGCAAAAGATATCTTCAGAAGGAACCAGGTAGGCTTTTCTCGCAAGTTGTCGTCTCTGCTTCGAAGAGGCGCAACGAATGCTTCCTCTATAGGGAACGGTGCTCCGCAGGAACCAGTACTGAAGGTAAGGTGGGCCGCTGACGAATTACACCTCCTAGCCTAGGTTTTCTTCCTTCCGTTCATGGTTTACTTAATCAAAACCCGGTGTTACGCCCTCGTATATCTGGCGGCTTGTTCAGCAAGGCAAAAGATATCTTCAGAAGGAACCAGGTAGGCCTTTCTCGCAAGTTGTCGTCGCTGCTTTGAAGAGGCGCAACGAATGCTTCCTATATAGGGAACGGTGCTCCGCAGGAACCAGTACTGAAGGTAAGGTGGGCCGCTGACGAATTACACCTCCTAGCCCAGGCTTTCCTCCTTCCGTTCATGGTTTACTTAATCAAAACCCGGTGTTACGCCCTCGTATGTCTGGCGGCTTGTTCAGCAAGGCAAAAGATATCTTCAGAAGGAACCAGGTAGGCTTTTCTCGCAAGTTGTCGTCGCTGCTTTGAAGAGGCGCAAAGAATGCTTCCTATATAGGGAACGGTGCTCCGCAGGAACTAGTACTGAAGGTAAGGTGGGCCGCTGACGAATTACACCTCCTAGCCCAGGTTTTCTTCCGTTGATGGTCTTACTTATTCAAAACCAGGTGTTACGCCCTCGTATATCTGGCGGCTTGTTCAGCTTGGCAAAAGATATCTTCAGAAGGAACCAGGTAGGCTTTTCTCGCAAGTTGTCGTCTCTGCTTCGAAGAGGCGCAACGAATGCTTCCTCTATAGGGAACGGTGCTCCGCAGGAACCAGTACTGAAGGTAAGGTGGGCCGCTGACGAATTACACCTCCTGGCCTAGGTTTTCTTCCTTCCGTTCATTGTTTACTTAATCAAAACCCGGTGTTACGCAATCGTATGTCTGGCGGCTTGTTCAGCAAGGCAAAAGATATCTTCAGAAGGAACCAGGTAGGCTTTTCTTGCAAGTTGTCGTCGCTGCTTTGAAGAGGCGCAACGAATGCTTCCTATATAGGGAACGGTGCTCCGCATAAACCAGTACTGAAGGTAAGGTGGGCCGCTGACGAATTACACCTAGCCCAGGCTTTCCTCCTTCCGTTCATGATTTACTTAATCAAAACCCGGAGTTACGCCCTCGTATGTCTGGCGGCTTGTTCAGCTAGGCAAACGTTATCTTCAGAAGGAACCAGGTAGGCTTTTCTCGCAAGTTGTCGTCGCTGCTTTGAAGAGGCGCAAAGAATGCTTCCTATATAGGGAACGGTGCTCCGCAGGAAACAGTACTGAAGGTAAGGTGGGCCGGTGACGAATTACACCTCCTAGCCCAGGTTTTCTTCCGTTGATGGTCTTACTTATTCAAAACCAGTTGTTACGCCCTCGTATATCTGGCGGCTTGTTCAGCTTGGCAAAAGATATCTTCAGAAGGAACCAGGTAGGCTTTTCTCGCAAGTTGTCGTCGCTGCTTGGAAGAGGCGCAACGAATGCTTCCTCTATAGGGAACGGTGCTCCGCAGGAACCAGTACTGAAGGTAAGGTGGGCCGCTGACGAATTACACCTCCTAGCCCAGGTTTTCTTCCTTCCGTTCATTGTTTACTTAATCAAAACCCGGTGTTACGCAATCGTATGTCTGGCGGCTTGTTCAGCTAGGCAAAAGTTATCTTCAGAAGGAACCAGGTAGGCTTTTCTCGCAAGTGGTCGTCGCTGCTTTGAAGAGGCGCAACGAATGCTTCCTTTATAGGAAACGGTGCTCCGCAGGAACCAGTACAGAAGGTAAGGTGGGCCGCTGACGAATTACACCTCCTAGCCCAGGTTTTCTTCCTTCCGTTCATGGTTTACTTAATCAAAACCCGGTGTTACGCCCTCGTATGTCTTACGGCTTGTTCAGCTAGGCAAGAGTTATCTTAGGAAGGAACCAGGTAGGCTTTTCTCGCAAGTTGTCGTCGCTGCTTTGAAGAGGCGCAACGAATGCTTCCTTTATAGGAAACGGTGCTCCGCACGAACCAGTACTGAAGGTAAGGTGGGCCGCTGACGAATTGCACCTCCTAGCCCAGGTTTTCTTCCTTCCGTTCATGGTTTACTTAATCAAAACCCGGTGTTACGCCCTCGTATGTCTGGCGGCTTGTTCAGCAAGGCAAAAGATATCTTCAGAAGGAACCAGGTAGGCTTTTCTTGCAAGTTGTCGTCGCTGCTTTGAAGAGGCGCAACGAATGCTTCATTTATAGGAAACGGTGCTCCGCAGGAACCAGTACTGAAGGTAAGGTGGGCCGCTGACGAATTACACCTCCTAGCCCAGGTTTTCTTCCTTCCGTTCATGGTTTACTTAATCAAAACCCGGTGTTACGCCCTCGTATGTCTGGCGGATTGTTCAGCAAGGCAAAAGATATCTTCAGAAGGAACCAGGTAGGCTTTTCTTGCAAGTTGTCGTCGCTGCTTTGAAGAGGCGCAACGAATGCTTCATTTATAGGAAACGGTGCTCCGCAGGAACCAGTACTGAAGGTAAGGTGGGCCGCTGACGAATTACACCTAGCCCAGGTTTTCTTCCTTCCGTTCATGGTTTACTTAATCAAAACCCGGTGTTACGAGCTCGCATGTCTGGCGGCTTGTTTACCTAGGCAAAAGTTATCTTCAGAAGCAACCAGGGAGGCTTTTCTCGCAAGTTGTCGTCGCTGCTTTGAAGAGGCGCCACGAATGCTTCCTATATAGGGAACGGTGCTCCGCAGGAACCAGTACTGAAGGTAAGGTGGGCCGCTGACGAATTACACCTCCTAGCCCAGGTTTTCTTCCTTCCGTTCATTGTTTACTTAATCAAAACCCGGTGTTGCGCCCTCGTATGTCTGGCGGCTTGTTCAGCTAGGCAAACGTTATCTTCAGAAGGAACCAGGTAGGTTTTTTTCGCAAGTTGTCGTCGCTGCTTTGAAGAGGCGCAAGGAATGCTTCATTTATAGGAAACAGTGCTCCGCAGGAACCAGTACTGAAGGTAAGGTGGGCCGCTGACGAATTACACCTCCTAGCCCAAGTTTTCTTCCTTCCGTTCATTGTTTACTTAATCAAAATCCGGTGTTGCGCCCTCGTATGTCTGGCGGCTTGTTCGGCTAGGCAAAAGATATCTTCAGAAGGAACCAGGTAGCCTTTTCTTGCAAGTTGTCGTCGCTGCTTGGAAGAGGCGCAACGAATTCTTCCTATATAGGGAACGATGCTCCGCAGGAACCAGTACTGAAGGTAAGGTGGGCCGCTGACGAATTACACCTCCTAGCCCAGGCTTTCTTCCTTCCGTTCATGGTTTACTTAATCAAAACCCGGTGTTACGCCCTCGTATATCTGGCGGCTTGTTCAGCAAGGCAAAAGATATCTTCAGAAGGAACCAGGTAGGCCTTTCTCGCAAGTTGTCGTCGCTGCTTTGAAGAGGCGCAACGAATGCTTCCTATATAGGGAACGGTGCTCCGCAGGAACCAGTACTGAAGGTAAGGTGGGCCGCTGACGAATTACACCTCCTAGCCCAGGCTTTCCTCCTTCCGTTCATGGTTTACTTAATCAAAACCCGGTGTTACGCCCTCGTATGTCTGGCGGCTTGTTCAGCAAGGCAAACGATATCTTCAGAAGGAACCAGGTAGGCTTTTCTCGCAAGTTGTCGTCGCTGCTTTGAAGAGGCGCAAAGAATGCTTCCTATATAGGGAACGGTGCTCCGCAGGAACCAGTACTGAAGGTAAGGTGGGCCACTGACGAATTACACCTCCTAGCCCAGGTTTTCTTCCGTTGATGGTCTTACTTATTCAAAACCAGGTGTTACGCCCTCGTATATCTGGCGGCTTGTTCAGCTTGGCAAAAGATATCTTCAGAAGGAACCAGGTAGGCTTTTCTCGCAAGTTGTCGTCGCTGCTTCGAAGAGGCGCAACGAATGCTTCCTCTATAGGGAACGGTGCTCAGCAGGAACCAGTACTGAAGGTAAGGTGGGCCGCTGACGAATTACACCTCCTAGCCCAGGTTTTCTTCCTTCCGTTCATTGTTTACTTAATCAAAACCCGGTGTTACGCAATCGTATGTCTGGCGGCTTGTTCAGCTAGGCAAAAGTTATCTTCAGAAGGAACCAGGTAGGCTTTTCTCGCAAGTGGTCGTCGCTGCTTTGAAGAGGCGCAACGAATGCTTCCTTTATAGGAAACGGTGCTCCGCAGGAACCAGTACTGAAGGTAAGGTGGGCCGCTGACGAATTACACCTCCTAGCCCAGGTTTTGTTCCTTCCGTTCATGGTTTACTTAATCAAAACCCGGTGTTACGCCCTCGTATGTCTTACGGCTTGTTCAGCTAGGCAAAAGTTATCTTAGGAAGGAACCAGGTAGGCTTTTCTCGCAAGTTGTCGTCGCTGCTTTGAAGAGGCGCAACGAATGCTTCCTTTATAGGAAACGGTGCTCCGCAGGAACCAGTACTGAAGGTAAGGTGGGCCGCTGACGAATTGCACCTCCTAGCCCAGGTTTTCTTCCTTCCGTTAATGGTTTACTTAATCAAAACCCGGTGTTACGCCCTCGTATATCTGGCGGCTTGTTCAGCTAGGCAAAAGATATCTTCAGAACGAACCAGGTAGGCTTTTCTCGCAAATTGTCGTCGCCGCTTTGAAGATGCGCAACGAATGCTTCCTTTATAGGAAACGGTGCTCCGCAGGAACCAGTACTGAAGGTAAGGTGGGCCGCTGACGAATTACACCTCCTAGCCCAGGCTTTCTTCCTTCCGTTCATGGTTTACTTAATCAAAACCCGGTGTTACGCCCTCGTATGTCTGGCGGCTTGTTCAGCAAGGCAAAATATATCTTCAGAAGGAACCAGGTAGGCTTTTCTTGCAAGTTGTCGTCGCTGCTTTGAAGAGGCGCAACGAATGCTTCCTATATAGGGAACGGTGCTCCGCATAAACCAGTACTGAAGGTAAGGTGGGGCGCTGACGAATTACACCTCCTAGCCCAGGCTTTCTTCCTTCCGTTCATGGTTTACTTAATCAAAACCCGGTGTTACGCCCTCGTATGTCTGGCGGCTTGTTCAGCAAGGCAAAATATATCTTCAGAAGGAACCAGGTAGGCTTTTCTTGCAAGTTGTCGTCGCTGCTTTGAAGAGGCGCAACGAATGCTTCCTATATAGGGAACGGTGCTCCGCATAAACCAGTACTGAAGGTAAGGTGAGCCGCTGACGAATTACACCTCCTAGCCCAGGTTTTCTTCCTTCCGTTCATGGTTTACTTAATCAAAACCCGGTGCTACGCCCTCGTATGTCTGGTGGCTTGTTCAGCTAGGCAAACGTTATCTTCAGAAGGAACCAGGTAGGCCTTTCTCGCAAGTTGTCGTCGCTGCTTTGAAGAGGCGCAACGAATGCTTCCTATATAGGGAACGGTGCTCCGCAGGAACCATACTGAAGGTAAGGTGGCCCGCTGACGAATTACACCTCCTAGCCCAGGCTTTCTTCCTTCCGTTCATGGTTTACTTAATCAAAACCCGGTGTTACGCCCTCGTATGTCTGGCGGCTTGTTCAGTAAGGCAAAAGATATCTTCAGAAGGAACCAGGTAGGCTTTTCTTGCAAGTTGTCGTCGCTGCTTTGAAGAGGCGCAACGAATGCTTCATTTATAGGAAACGGTGCTCCGCAGGAACCAGTACTGAAGGTAATGTGGGCCGCTGACGAATTACACCTCCAAGCCCAGGTTTTCTTCCTTCCGTTCATGGTTTACTTAATCAAAACCCGGTGTTACGCAATCGTATGTCTGGCGGCTTGTTCAACTAGGCAAAAGTTATCTTCAGATGGAACCAGGTAGGCTTTTCTCGCAAGTTGTCGTTGCTGCCATGAAGTTGCGCAACGAATGCTTCCTATATAGGGAACGGTGCTCCGCAGGAACCAGTACTGAGGGCAAGATAGGCGGCTGATAAATTACACCTCCTAGCCCAGGGTTTCTTTCTTCCATTGATGGTCTTACGTAATCAAAACCCGGTGTTACGCCCTCGTATGCCGGGCGGCTTGTTCAGCTAGGCAAAAGTTATCTTCAGAAGGAACCAGGTAGGCTTTTCTCGCAAGTTGTCGCTGCTTTGAAGAGGCGCAACGAATGCTTCCTCTATAGGGAACGGTGCTCCGCAGGAACCAGTACTGAAATTAAGGTGGGCCGCTGACGAATTACACCTCCTAGCCCAGGTTTTCTTCCTTCCGTTCATGGTTTACTTAATCAAAACCCGGTGTTACGCAATCGTATGTCTGGCGGCTTGTTCAGCTAGGCAAAAGTTATCTTCAGAAGGAACCAGGTAGGCTTTTCTCGCAAGTGGTCGTCGCTGCTTTGAAGAGGCGCAACGAATGCTTCCTTTATAGGAAACGGTGCTCCGCAGGAACCAGTACTGAAGGTAAGGTGGGCCGCTGACGAATTACACCTCCTAGCCCAGGTTTTCTTCCTTCCGTTCATGGTTTACTTAATCAAAACCCGGTGTTACGCCCTCGTATGTCTTACGGCTTGTTCAGCTAGGCAAAAGTTATCTTCAGAAGGAACCAGGTAGGCTTTTCTCGCAAGTGGTCGTCGCTGCTTTGAAGAGGCGCAACGAATGCTTCCTTTATAGGAAACGGTGCTCCGCAGGAACCAGTACTGAATGTAAGGTGGGCCGCTGACGAATTACACCTCCTAGCCCAGGTTTTCTTCCTTCCGTTCATGGTTTACTTAATCAAAACCCGGTGTTACGCAATCGTATGTCTGGCGGCTTGTTCAGCTAGGCAAAAGTTATCTTCAGAAGGAACCAGGTAGGCTTTTCTCGCAAGTGGTCGTCGCTGCTTTGAAGAGGCGCAACGAATGCTTCCTTTATAGGAAACGGTGCTCCGCAGGAACCAGTACTGAAGGTAAGGTGGGCCGCTGACGAATTGCACCTCCTAGCCCAGGTTTTCTTCCTTCCGTTCATGGTTTACTTAATCAAAACCCGGTGTTACGCCCTCGTATGTCTTACGGCTTGTTCAGCTAGGCAAAAGTTATCTTAGGAAGGAACCAGGTAGGCTTTTCTCGCAAGTTGTCGTCGCTGCTTTGAAGAGGCGCAACGAATGCTTCCTTTATAGGAAACGGTGCTCCGCAGGAACCAGTACTGAAGGTAAGGTGGGCCGCTGACGAATTGCACCTCCTAGCCCAGGTTTTCTTCCTTCCGTTCATGGTTTACTTAATCAAAACCCGGTGTTACGCCCTCGTATATCTCGCGGTTGTTCAGCTAGGCAAAAGATATCTTCAGAAGGAAACAGGTAGGCTTTTCTCGCAAATTGTCGTCGCCGCTTTGAAGATGCGCAACGAATGCTTCCTTTATAGGAAACGGTGCTCCGCAGGAACCAGTACTGAAGGTAAGGTGGGCCGCTGACGAATTACACCTCCTAGCCCAGGTTTTCTTCCTTCCGTTCATGGTTTACTTAATCAAAACCCGGTGTTACGCAATCGTATGTCTGGCGGCTTGTTCAGCAAGGCAAAATATATCTTCAGAAGGAACCAGGTAGGCTTTTCTTGCAAGTTGTCGTCGCTGCTTTGAAGAGGCGCAACGAATGCTTCCTAGGGAACGGTGCTCCGCATAAACCAGTACTGAAGGTAAGGTGGGCCGCTGACGAATTACACCTCCTAACCCAGGTTTTCTTCCTTCCGTTCATGGTTTACTTAATCAAAACCCGGTGTTACGCCCTCGTATGTCTGGCGGCTTGTTCAGCAAGGCAAAATATATCTTCAGAAGGAACCAGGTAGGCTTTTCTTGCAAGTTGTCGTCGCTGCTTTGAAGAGGCGCAACGAATGCTTCCTCTATAGGGAACGGTGCTCCGCAGGAACCAGTACTGAAATTAAGGTGGGCCGCTGACGAATTACACCTCCTAGCCCAGGTTTTCTTCCTTCCGTTCATGGTTTACTTAATCAAAACCCGGTGTTACGCAATCGTATGTGTGGCGGCTTGTTCAGCTAGGCAAAAGTTATCTTCAGAAGGAACCAGGTAGGCTTTTCTCGCAAGTGGTCGTCGCTGCTTTGAAGAGGCGCAACGAATGCTTCCTTTATAGGAAACGGTGCTCCGCAGGAACCAGTACTGAAGGTAAGGTGGGCCGCTGAGGAATTACACCTCCTAGCCCAGGTTTTCTTCCTTCCGTTCATGGTTTACTTAATCAAAACCCGGTGTTACGCCCTCGTATGTCTTACGGCTTGTTCAGCTAGGCAAAAGTTATCTTCAGAAGGAACCAGGTAGGCTTTTCTTGCAAGTTGTCGTCGCTGTTTTGAAGAGGCGCAACGAATGCTTCCTTTATAGGAAACGGTGCTCCGCAGGAACCAGTACTGAAGGTAATGTGGGCCGCTGACGAATTACACCTCCTAGCCCAGGTTTTCTTCCTTCCGTTCATGGTTTACTTAATCAAAACCCGGTGTTACGCCCTCGTATGTCTGGCGGCTTGTTCAGCAAGGCAAAAGATATCTTCAGAAGGAACCAGGTAGGCTTTTCTTGCAAGTTGTCGTCGCTGCTTTGAAGAGGCGCAACGAATGCTTCGTTTATAGGAAACGGTGCTCCGCAGGAACCAGTACTGAAAGTAAGGTGGGCCGCTGACGAATTACACCTCCTAGCCCAGGTTTTCTTCCTTCCGTTCATGGTTTACTTAATCAAAACCCGGTGTTACGCCCTCGTATGTCTGGCGGATTGTTCAGCAAGCCAAAAGATATCTTCAGAAGGAACCAGGTAGGCTTTTCTTGCAAGTTGTCGTCGCTGCTTTGAAGAGGCGCAACGAATGCTTCACTTATAGGAAACGGTGCTCCGCAGGAACCAGTACTGAAGGTAAGGTGGGCCGCTGACGAATTACACCTCCTAGCCCAGGTTTTCTTCCTTGCGTTCATGGTTTACTTAATCAAAACCCGGTGTTACGCCCTCGCATGTCTGGCGGCTTGTTTAGCTAGGCAAAAGTTATCTTCAGAAGCAACCAGGGAGGCTTTTCTTGAAAGTTGTCGTCGCTGCTTTGAAGAGGCGCAATGAATGCTTCCTATATAGGGAACGGTGCTCCGCATAAACCAGTACTGAAGGTAAGGTGGGCCGTTGACGAATTACACCTCCTAGCCCAGGTTTTCTTCCTTCCGTTCATGGTTTACTTAATCAAAACCCGGTGTTACGCAATCGTATGTCTGGCGGCTTGTTCAGCTAGGCAAAAGTTATCTTCAGAAGGAACCAGGTAGGCTTTTCTCGCAAGTGGTCGTCGCTGCTTTGAAGAGGCGCAACGAATGCTTCCTTTATAGGAAACGGTGCTCCGCAGGAGCCAGTACTGAAGGTAAGGTGGGCCGCTGACGAATTACACCTCCTAGCCCAGGCTTTCTTCCTTCCGTTCATGGTTTACTTAATCAAAACCCGGTGATACGCCCTCGTATGTCTTACGGCTTGCTCAGCTAGGCAAAAGTTATCTTCAGAAGGAACCAGGTAGGCTTTTCTCGCAAGTTGTCGTCGCTGCTTTGAAGAGGCGCAACGAATACTTCCTTTATAGGAAACGGTGCTCCGCAGGAACCAGTACTGAAGGTAAGGTGGGCCGCTGACGAATTACACCTCCTGGCCTAGGTTTTCTTCCTTCCGTTCATGGTTTACTTAATCAAAACCCGGTGTTACGCAATCGTATGTCTGGCGGCTTGTTCAGCAAGGCAAAAGATATCTTCAGAAGGAACCAGGTAGGCTTTTCTTGCAAGTTGTCGTCGCTGCTTTGAAGAGGCGCAACGAATGCTTCCTATATAGGGAACGGTGCTCCGCATAAACCAGTACTGAAGGTAAGGTGGGCCGCTGACGAATTACACCTAGCCCAGGCTTTCCTCCTTCCGTTCATGATTTACTTAATCAAAACCCGGAGTTACGCCCTCGTATGTCTGGCGGCTTGTTCAGCTAGGCAAACGTTATCTTCAGAAGGAACCAGGTAGGCTTTTCTCGCAAGTTGTCGTCGCTGCTTTGAAGAGGCGCAAAGAATGCTTCCTATATAGGGAACGGTGCTCCGCAGGAAACAGTACTGAAGGTAAGGTGGGCCGCTGACGAATTACACCTCCTAGCCCAGGTTTTCTTCCGTTGATGGTCTTACTTATTCAAAACCAGTTGTTACGCCCTCGTATATCTGGCGGCTTGTTCAGCTTGGCAAAAGATATCTTCAGAAGGAACCAGGTAGGCTTTTCTCGCAAGTTGTCGTCGCTGCTTTGAAGAGGCGCAACGAATGCTTCCTCTATAGGGAACGGTGCTCCGCAGGAACCAGTACTGAAGGTAAGGTGGGCCGCTGACGAATTACACCTCCTAGCCCAGGTTTTCTTCCTTCCGTTCATTGTTTACTTAATCAAAACCCGGTGTTACGCAATCGTATGTCTGGCGGCTTGTTCAGCTAGGCAAAAGTTATCTTCAGAAGGAACCAGGTAGGCTTTTCTCGCAAGTGGTCGTCGCTGCTTTGAAGAGGCGCAACGAATGCTTCCTTTATAGGAAACGGTGCTCCGCAGGAACCAGTACAGAAGTTAAGGTGGGCCGCTGACGAATTACACCTCCTAGCCCAGGTTTTCTTCCTTCCGTTCATGGTTTACTTAATCAAAACCCGGTGTTACGCCCTCGTATGTCTTACGGCTTGTTCAGCTAGGCAAGAGTTATCTTAGGAAGGAACCAGGTAGGCTTTTCTCGCAAGTTGTCGTCGCTGCTTTGAAGAGGCGCAACGAATGCTTCCTTTATAGGAAACGGTGCTCCGCACGAACCAGTACTGAAGGTAAGGTGGGCCGCTGACGAATTGCACCTCCTAGCCCAGGTTTTCTTCCTTCCGTTCATGGTTTACTTAATCAAAACCCGGTGTTACGCCCTCGTATGTCTGGCGGCTTGTTCAGCAAGGCAAAAGATATCTTCAGAAGGAACCAGGTAGGCTTTTCTTGCAAGTTGTCGTCGCTGCTTTGAAGAGGCGCAACGAATGCTTCATTTATAGGAAACGGTGCTCCGCAGGAACCAGTACTGAAGGTAAGGTGGGCCGCTGACGAATTACACCTCCTAGCCCAGGTTTTCTTCCTTCCGTTCATGGTTTACTTAATCAAAACCCGGTGTTACGCCCTCGTATGTCTGGCGGATTGTTCAGCAAGGCAAAAGATATCTTCAGAAGGAACCAGGTAGGCTTTTCTTGCAAGTTGTCGTCGCTGCTTTGAAGAGGCGCAACGAATGCTTCATTTATAGGAAACGGTGCTCCGCAGGAACCAGTACTGAAGGTAAGGTGGGCCGCTGACGAATTACACCTAGCCCAGGTTTTCTTCCTTCCGTTCATGGTTTACTTAATCAAAACCCGGTGTTACGAGCTCGCATGTCTGGCGGCTTGTTTACCTAGGCAAAAGTTATCTTCAGAAGCAACCAGGGAGGCTTTTCTCGCAAGTTGTCGTCGCTGCTTTGAAGAGGCGCCACGAATGCTTCCTATATAGGGAACGGTGCTCCGCAGGAACCAGTACTGAAGGTAAGGTGGGCCGCTGACGAATTACACCTCCTAGCCCAGGTTTTCTTCCTTCCGTTCATTGTTTACTTAATCAAAACCCGGTGTTGCGCCCTCGTATGTCTGGCGGCTTGTTCAGCTAGGCAAACGTTATCTTCAGAAGGAACCAGGTAGGTTTTTTTCGCAAGTTGTCGTCGCTGCTTTGAAGAGGCGCAAGGAATGCTTCATTTATAGGAAACAGTGCTCCGCAGGAACCAGTACTGAAGGTAAGGTGGGCCGCTGACGAATTACACCTCCTAGCCCAAGTTTTCTTCCTTCCGTTCATTGTTTACTTAATCAAAATCCGGTGTTGCGCCCTCGTATGTCTGGCGGCTTGTTCGGCTAGGCAAAAGATATCTTCAGAAGGAACCAGGTAGCCTTTTCTTGCAAGTTGTCGTCGCTGCTTGGAAGAGGCGCAACGAATTCTTCCTATATAGGGAACGATGCTCCGCAGGAACCAGTACTGAAGGTAAGGTGGGCCGCTGACGAATTACACCTCCTAGCCCAGGCTTTCTTCCTTCCGTTCATGGTTTACTTAATCAAAACCCGGTGTTACGCCCTCGTATATCTGGCGGCTTGTTCAGCAAGGCAAAAGATATCTTCAGAAGGAACCAGGTAGGCCTTTCTCGCAAGTTGTCGTCGCTGCTTTGAAGAGGCGCAACGAATGCTTCCTATATAGGGAACGGTGCTCCGCAGGAACCAGTACTGAAGGTAAGGTGGGCCGCTGACGAATTACACCTCCTAGCCCAGGCTTTCCTCCTTCCGTTCATGGTTTACTTAATCAAAACCCGGTGTTACGCCCTCGTATGTCTGGCGGCTTGTTCAGCAAGGCAAACGATATCTTCAGAAGGAACCAGGTAGGCTTTTCTCGCAAGTTGTCGTCGCTGCTTTGAAGAGGCGCAAAGAATGCTTCCTATATAGGGAACGGTGCTCCGCAGGAACCAGTACTGAAGGTAAGGTGGGCCACTGACGAATTACACCTCCTAGCCCAGGTTTTCTTCCGTTGATGGTCTTACTTATTCAAAACCAGGTGTTACGCCCTCGTATATCTGGCGGCTTGTTCAGCTTGGCAAAAGATATCTTCAGAAGGAACCAGGTAGGCTTTTCTCGCAAGTTGTCGTCGCTGCTTCGAAGAGGCGCAACGAATGCTTCCTCTATAGGGAACGGTGCTCAGCAGGAACCAGTACTGAAGGTAAGGTGGGCCGCTGACGAATTACACCTCCTAGCCCAGGTTTTGTTCCTTCCGTTCATGGTTTACTTAATCAAAACCCGGTGTTACGCCCTCGTATGTCTTACGGCTTGTTCAGCTAGGCAAAAGTTATCTTAGGAAGGAACCAGGTAGGCTTTTCTCGCAAGTTGTTGTCGCTGCTTTGAAGAGGCGCAACGAATGCTTCCTTTATAGGAAACGGTGCTCCGCAGGAACCAGTACTGAAGGTAAGGTGGGCCGCTGACGAATTGCACCTCCTAGCCCAGGTTTTCTTCCTTCCGTTCATGGTTTACTTAATCAAAACCCGGTGTTACGCCCTCGTATATCTGGCGGGTTGTTCAGCTAGGCAAAAGATATCTTCAGAACGAACCAAGTAGGCTTTTCTCGCAAATTGTCGTCGCCGCTTTGAAGATGCGCAACGAATGCTTCCTTTATAGGAAACGGTGCTCCGCAGGAACCAGTACTGAAGGTAAGGTGGGCCGCTGACGAATTACACCTCCTAGCCCAGGCTTTCTTCCTTCCGTTCATGGTTTACTTAATCAAAACCCGGTGTTACGCCCTCGTATGTCTGGCGGCTTGTTCAGCAAGGCAAAATATATCTTCAGAAGGAACCAGGTAGGCTTTTCTTGCAAGTTGTCGTCGCTGCTTTGAAGAGGCGCAACGAATGCTTCCTATATAGGGAACGGTGCTCCGCATAAACCAGTACTGAAGGTAAGGTGGGGCGCTGACGAATTACACCTCCTAGCCCAGGCTTTCTTCCTTCCGTTCATGGTTTACTTAATCAAAACCCGGTGTTACGCCCTCGTATGTCTGGCGGCTTGTTCAGCAAGGCAAAATATATCTTCAGAAGGAACCAGGTAGGCTTTTCTTGCAAGTTGTCGTCGCTGCTTTGAAGAGGCGCAACGAATGCTTCCTATATAGGGAACGGTGCTCCGCATAAACCAGTACTGAAGGTAAGGTGAGCCGCTGACGAATTACACCTCCTAGCCCAGGTTTTCTTCCTTCCGTTCATGGTTTACTTAATCAAAACCCGGTGCTACGCCCTCGTATGTCTGGTGGCTTGTTCAGCTAGGCAAACGTTATCTTCAGAAGGAACCAGGTAGGCCTTTCTCGCAAGTTGTCGTCGCTGCTTTGAAGAGGCGCAACGAATGCTTCCTATATAGGGAACGGTGCTCCGCAGGAACCATACTGAAGGTAAGGTGGCCCGCTGACGAATTACACCTCCTAGCCCAGGCTTTCTTCCTTCCGTTCATGGTTTACTTAATCAAAACCCGGTGTTACGCCCTCGTATGTCTGGCGGCTTGTTCAGTAAGGCAAAAGATATCTTCAGAAGGAACCAGGTAGGCTTTTCTTGCAAGTTGTCGTCGCTGCTTTGAAGAGGCGCAACGAATGCTTCATTTATAGGAAACGGTGCTCCGCAGGAACCAGTACTGAAGGTAATGTGGGCCGCTGACGAATTACACCTCCAAGCCCAGGTTTTCTTCCTTCCGTTCATGGTTTACTTAATCAAAACCCGGTGTTACGCAATCGTATGTCTGGCGGCTTGTTCAACTAGGCAAAAGTTATCTTCAGATGGAACCAGGTAGGCTTTTCTCGCAAGTTGTCGTTGCTGCCATGAAGTTGCGCAACGAATGCTTCCTATATAGGGAACGGTGCTCCGCAGGAACCAGTACTGAGGGCAAGATAGGCGGCTGATAAATTACACCTCCTAGCCCAGGGTTTCTTTCTTCCGTTGATGGTCTTACGTAATCAAAACCCGGTGTTACGCCCTCGTATGCCGGGCGGCTTGTTCAGCTAGGCAAAAGTTATCTTCAGAAGGAACCAGGTAGGCTTTTCTCGCAAGTTGTCGCTGCTTTGAAGAGGCGCAACGAATGCTTCCTCTATAGGGAACGGTGCTCCGCAGGAACCAGTACTGAAATTAAGGTGGGCCGCTGACGAATTACACCTCCTAGCCCAGGTTTTCTTCCTTCCGTTCATGGTTTACTTAATCAAAACCCGGTGTTACGCAATCGTATGTCTGGCGGCTTGTTCAGCTAGGCAAAAGTTATCTTCAGAAGGAACCAGGTAGGCTTTTCTCGCAAGTGGTCGTCGCTGCTTTGAAGAGGCGCAACGAATGCTTCCTTTATAGGAAACGGTGCTCCGCAGGAACCAGTACTGAAGGTAAGGTGGGCCGCTGACGAATTACACCTCCTAGCCCAGGTTTTCTTCCTTCCGTTCATGGTTTACTTAATCAAAACCCGGTGTTACGCCCTCGTATGTCTTACGGCTTGTTCAGCTAGGCAAAAGTTATCTTCAGAAGGAACCAGGTAGGCTTTTCTCGCAAGTGGTCGTCGCTGCTTTGAAGAGGCGCAACGAATGCTTCCTTTATAGGAAACGGTGCTCCGCAGGAACCAGTACTGAATGTAAGGTGGGCCGCTGACGAATTACACCTCCTAGCCCAGGTTTTCTTCCTTCCGTTCATGGTTTACTTAATCAAAACCCGGTGTTACGCAATCGTATGTCTGGCGGCTTGTTCAGCTAGGCAAAAGTTATCTTCAGAAGGAACCAGGTAGGCTTTTCTCGCAAGTGGTCGTCGCTGCTTTGAAGAGGCGCAACGAATGCTTCCTTTATAGGAAACGGTGCTCAGCAGGAACCAGTACTGAAGGTAAGGTGGGCCGCTGACGAATTACACCTCCTAGCCCAGGCTTTCTTCCTTCCGTTCATGGTTTACTTAATCAAAACCCGGTGTTACGCCCTCGTATGTCTGGCGGCTTGTTCAGCAAGGCAAAATATATCTTCAGAAGGAACCAGGTAGGCTTTTCTTGCAAGTTGTCGTCGCTGCTTTGAAGAGGCGCAACGAATGCTTCCTATATAGGGAACGGTGCTCCGCATAAACCAGTACTGAAGGTAAGGTGGGGCGCTGACGAATTACACCTCCTAGCCCAGGCTTTCTTCCTTCCGTTCATGGTTTACTTAATCAAAACCCGGTGTTACGCCCTCGTATGTCTGGCGGCTTGTTCAGCAAGGCAAAATATATCTTCAGAAGGAACCAGGTAGGCTTTTCTTGCAAGTTGTCGTCGCTGCTTTGAAGAGGCGCAACGAATGCTTCCTTTATAGGAAACGGTGCTCCGCAGGAACCAGTACTGAAGGTAAGGTGGGCCGCTGACGAATTACACCTCCTAGCCCAGGTTTTCTTCCTTCCGTTCATGGTTTACTTAATCAAAACCCGGTGTTACGCAATCGTATGTCTGGCGGCTTGTTCAGCAAGGCAAAATATATCTTCAGAAGGAACCAGGTAGGCTTTTCTTGCAAGTTGTCGTCGCTGCTTTGAAGAGGCGCAACGAATGCTTCCTAGGGAACGGTGCTCCGCATAAACCAGTACTGAAGGTAAGGTGGGCCGCTGACGAATTACACCTCCTAACCCAGGTTTTCTTCCTTCCGTTCATGGTTTACTTAATCAAAACCCGGTGTTACGCCCTCGTATGTCTGGCGGCTTGTTCAGCAAGGCAAAATATATCTTCAGAAGGAACCAGGTAGGCTTTTCTTGCAAGTTGTCGTCGCTGCTTTGAAGAGGCGCAACGAATGCTTCCTCTATAGGGAACGGTGCTCCGCAGGAACCAGTACTGAAATTAAGGTGGGCCGCTGACGAATTACACCTCCTAGCCCAGGTTTTCTTCCTTCCGTTCATGGTTTACTTAATCAAAACCCGGTGTTACGCAATCGTATGTGTGGCGGCTTGTTCAGCTAGGCAAAAGTTATCTTCAGAAGGAACCAGGTAGGCTTTTCTCGCAAGTGGTCGTCGCTGCTTTGAAGAGGCGCAACGAATGCTTCCTTTATAGGAAACGGTGCTCCGCAGGAACCAGTACTGAAGGTAAGGTGGGCCGCTGAGGAATTACACCTCCTAGCCCAGGTTTTCTTCCTTCCGTTCATGGTTTACTTAATCAAAACCCGGTGTTACGCCCTCGTATGTCTTACGGCTTGTTCAGCTAGGCAAAAGTTATCTTCAGAAGGAACCAGGTAGGCTTTTCTTGCAAGTTGTCGTCGCTGTTTTGAAGAGGCGCAACGAATGCTTCCTTTATAGGAAACGGTGCTCCGCAGGAACCAGTACTGAAGGTAATGTGGGCCGCTGACGAATTACACCTCCTAGCCCAGGTTTTCTTCCTTCCGTTCATGGTTTACTTAATCAAAACCCGGTGTTACGCCCTCGTATGTCTGGCGGCTTGTTCAGCAAGGCAAAAGATATCTTCAGAAGGAACCAGGTAGGCTTTTCTTGCAAGTTGTCGTCGCTGCTTTGAAGAGGCGCAACGAATGCTTCGTTTATAGGAAACGGTGCTCCGCAGGAACCAGTACTGAAAGTAAGGTGGGCCGCTGACGAATTACACCTCCTAGCCCAGGTTTTCTTCCTTCCGTTCATGGTTTACTTAATCAAAACCCGGTGTTACGCCCTCGTATGTCTGGCGGATTGTTCAGCAAGCCAAAAGATATCTTCAGAAGGAACCAGGTAGGCTTTTCTTGCAAGTTGTCGTCGCTGCTTTGAAGAGGCGCAACGAATGCTTCACTTATAGGAAACGGTGCTCCGCAGGAACCAGTACTGAAGGTAAGGTGGGCCGCTGACGAATTACACCTCCTAGCCCAGGTTTTCTTCCTTGCGTTCATGGTTTACTTAATCAAAACCCGGTGTTACGCCCTCGCATGTCTGGCGGCTTGTTTAGCTAGGCAAAAGTTATCTTCAGAAGCAACCAGGGAGGCTTTTCTTGAAAGTTGTCGTCGCTGCTTTGAAGAGGCGCAATGAATGCTTCCTATATAGGGAACGGTGCTCCGCATAAACCAGTACTGAAGGTAAGGTGGGCCGTTGACGAATTACACCTCCTAGCCCAGGTTTTCTTCCTTCCGTTCATGGTTTACTTAATCAAAACCCGGTGTTACGCAATCGTATGTCTGGCGGCTTGTTCAGCTAGGCAAAAGTTATCTTCAGAAGGAACCAGGTAGGCTTTTCTCGCAAGTGGTCGTCGCTGCTTTGAAGAGGCGCAACGAATGCTTCCTTTATAGGAAACGGTGCTCCGCAGGAGCCAGTACTGAAGGTAAGGTGGGCCGCTGACGAATTACACCTCCTAGCCCAGGCTTTCTTCCTTCCGTTCATGGTTTACTTAATCAAAACCCGGTGATACGCCCTCGTATGTCTTACGGCTTGCTCAGCTAGGCAAAAGTTATCTTCAGAAGGAACCAGGTAGGCTTTTCTCGCAAGTTGTCGTCGCTGCTTTGAAGAGGCGCAACGAATACTTCCTTTATAGGAAACGGTGCTCCGCAGGAACCAGTACTGAAGGTAAGGTGGGCCGCTGAAGAATTACACCTCCTAGCCCAGGTTTTCTTCCTTCCGTTCATGGTTTACTTAATCAAAACCCGGTGTTACGCCCTCGTATATCTGGCGGCTTGTTCAGCTAGGCAAAAGATATCTTCAGAAGGAACCAGGTAGGCTTTTCTCGCAAATTTTCGTCGCCGCTTTGAAGAGGCGCAACGAATGCTTCCTTTATAGGAAACGGTGCTCCGCAGGAACCAGTACTGAAGGTAAGGTGGGCCGCTGACGAATTACACCTCCTAGCCCAGGCTTTCTTCCTTCCGTTCATGGTTTACTTAATCAAAACCCGGTGTTACGCCCTCGTTTGTCTGGCGGCTTGTTCAGCAAGGCAAAAGATATCTTCAGAAGGAACCAGGTAGGCTTTTCTTGCAAGTTGTCGTCGCTGCTTTGAAGAGGCGCAACGAATGCTTCATTTATAGGAAACGGTGCTCCGCAGGAACCAGTACTGAAGGTAATTTGGGCCGCTGACGAATTACACCTCCTAGCCCAGGTTTTCTTCCTTCCGTTCATGGTTTACTTAATCAAAACCCGGTGTTACGCCCTCGTATGTCTGGCGGCTTGTTCAGCAAGGCAAAAGATATCTTCAGAAGGAACCAGGTAGGCTTTTCTTGCAAGTTGTCGTCGCTGCTTTGAAGAGGCGCAACGAATGCTTCATTTATAGGAAACGGTGCTCCGCAGGAACCAGTACTGAAGGTAAGGTGGGCCGCTGACGAATTACACCTCCTAGCCCAGGTTTTCTTCCTTCCGTTCATGGTTTACTTAATCAAAACCCGGTGTTACGCCCTCGTATGTCTGGCGGATTGTTCAGCAAGGCAAAAGATATCTTCAGAAGGAACCAGGTAGGCTTTTCTTGCAAGTTGTCGTCGCTGCTTGGAAGAGGCGCAACGAATGCTTCCTATATAGGGAACGATGCTCCGCAGGAACCAGTACTGAAGAAAAGGTGGGCCGCTGACGAATTACACCTCCTAGCCCAGGCTTTCTTCCTTCCGTTCATGGTTTACTCAATCAAAACCCGGTGTTACGCCCTCGTATGTCTGGCGGCTTGTTCAGCAAGGCAAAAGATATCTTCAGAAGGAACCAGGTAGGCTTTTCTTGCAAGTTGTCGTCGCTGCTTTGAAGAGGCGCAACGAATGCTTCCTATATAGGGAACGGTGCTCCGCATAAACCAGTACTGAAGGTAAGGTGGGCCGTTGACGAATTACACCTCCTAGCCCAGGTTTTCTTCCTTCCGTTCATGGTTTACTTAATCAAAACCCGGTGTTACGCCCTCGTATGTCTGGCGGCTTGTTCAGCAAGGCAAAAGATATCTTCAGAAGGAACCAGGTAGGCTTTTCTTGCAAGTTGTCGTCGCTGCTTTGAAGAGGCGCAACGAATGCTTCATTTATAGGAAACGGTGCTCCGCAGGAACCAGTACTGAAGGTAAGGTGGGCCGCTGACGAATTACACCTCCTAGCCCAGGTTTTCTTCCTTCCGTTCATGGTTTACTTAATCAAAACCCGGTGTTACGCCCTCGTATGTCTGGCGGATTGTTCAGCAAGGCAAAAAATATCTTCAGAAGGAACCAGGTAGGCTTTTCTTGCAAGTTGTCGTCGCTGCTTTGAAGAGGCGCAACGAATGCTTCATTTATAGGAAACGGTGCTCCGCAGGAACCAGTACTGAAGGTAAGGTGGGCCGCTGACGAATTACACCTAGCCCAGGTTTTCTTCCTTCCGTTCATGGTTTACTTAATCAAAACCCGGTGTTACGAGCTCGCATGTCTGGCGGCTTGTTTACCTAGGCAAAAGTTATCTTCAGAAGCAACCAGGGAGGCTTTTCTCGCAAGTTGTCGTCGCTGCTTTGAAGAGGCGCCACGAATGCTTCCTATATAGGGAACGGTGCTCCGCAGGAACCAGTACTGAAGGTAAGGTGGGCCGCTGACGAATTACACCTCCTAGCCCAGGTTTTCTTCCTTCCGTTCATTGTTTACTTAATCAAAACCCGGTGTTGCGCCCTCGTATGTCTGGCGGCTTGTTCAGCTAGGCAAACGTTATCTTCAGAAGGAACCAGGTAGGTTTTTTTCGCAAGTTGTCGTCGCTGCTTTGAAGAGGCGCAAGGAATGCTTCATTTATAGGAAACAGTGCTCCGCAGGAACCAGTACTGAAGGTAAGGTGGGCCGCTGACGAATTACACCTCCTAGCCCAAGTTTTCTTCCTTCCGTTCATTGTTTACTTAATCAAAATCCGGTGTTGCGCCCTCGTATGTCTGGCGGCTTGTTCGGCTAGGCAAAAGATATCTTCAGAAGGAACCAGGTAGCCTTTTCTTGCAAGTTGTCGTCGCTGCTTGGAAGAGGCGCAACGAATTCTTCCTATATAGGGAACGATGCTCCGCAGGAACCAGTACTGAAGGTAAGGTGGGCCGCTGACGAATTACACCTCCTAGCCCAGGCTTTCTTCCTTCCGTTCATGGTTTACTTAATCAAAACCCGGTGTTACGCCCTCGTATATCTGGCGGCTTGTTCAGCAAGGCAAAAGATATCTTCAGAAGGAACCAGGTAGGCCTTTCTCGCAAGTTGTCGTCGCTGCTTTGAAGAGGCGCAACGAATGCTTCCTATATAGGGAACGGTGCTCCGCAGGAACCAGTACTGAAGGTAAGGTGGGCCGCTGACGAATTACACCTCCTAGCCCAGGCTTTCCTCCTTCCGTTCATGGTTTACTTAATCAAAACCCGGTGTTACGCCCTCGTATGTCTGGCGGCTTGTTCAGCAAGGCAAACGATATCTTCAGAAGGAACCAGGTAGGCTTTTCTCGCAAGTTGTCGTCGCTGCTTTGAAGAGGCGCAAAGAATGCTTCCTATATAGGGAACGGTGCTCCGCAGGAACCAGTACTGAAGGTAAGGTGGGCCACTGACGAATTACACCTCCTAGCCCAGGTTTTCTTCCGTTGATGGTCTTACTTATTCAAAACCAGGTGTTACGCCCTCGTATATCTGGCGGCTTGTTCAGCTTGGCAAAAGATATCTTCAGAAGGAACCAGGTAGGCTTTTCTCGCAAGTTGTCGTCGCTGCTTCGAAGAGGCGCAACGAATGCTTCCTCTATAGGGAACGGTGCTCAGCAGGAACCAGTACTGAAGGTAAGGTGGGCCGCTGACGAATTACACCTCCTAGCCCAGGTTTTCTTCCTTCCGTTCATTGTTTACTTAATCAAAACCCGGTGTTACGCAATCGTATGTCTGGCGGCTTGTTCAGCTAGGCAAAAGTTATCTTCAGAAGGAACCAGGTAGGCTTTTCTCGCAAGTGGTCGTCGCTGCTTTGAAGAGGCGCAACGAATGCTTCCTTTATAGGAAACGGTGCTCCGCAGGAACCAGTACTGAAGGTAAGGTGGGCCGCTGACGAATTACACCTCCTAGCCCAGGTTTTGTTCCTTCCGTTCATGGTTTACTTAATCAAAACCCGGTGTTACGCCCTCGTATGTCTTACGGCTTGTTCAGCTAGGCAAAAGTTATCTTAGGAAGGAACCAGGTAGGCTTTTCTCGCAAGTTGTCGTCGCTGCTTTGAAGAGGCGCAACGAATGCTTCCTTTATAGGAAACGGTGCTCCGCAGGAACCAGTACTGAAGGTAAGGTGGGCCGCTGACGAATTGCACCTCCTAGCCCAGGTTTTCTTCCTTCCGTTCATGGTTTACTTAATCAAAACCCGGTGTTACGCCCTCGTATATCTGGCGGCTTGTTCAGCTAGGCAAAAGATATCTTCAGAACGAACCAGGTAGGCTTTTCTCGCAAATTGTCGTCGCCGCTTTGAAGATGCGCAACGAATGCTTCCTTTATAGGAAACGGTGCTCCGCAGGAACCAGTACTGAAGGTAAGGTGGGCCGCTGACGAATTACACCTCCTAGCCCAGGCTTTCTTCCTTCCGTTCATGGTTTACTTAATCAAAACCCGGTGTTACGCCCTCGTATGTCTGGCGGCTTGTTCAGCAAGGCAAAATATATCTTCAGAAGGAACCAGGTAGGCTTTTCTTGCAAGTTGTCGTCGCTGCTTTGAAGAGGCGCAACGAATGCTTCCTATATAGGGAACGGTGCTCCGCATAAACCAGTACTGAAGGTAAGGTGGGGCGCTGACGAATTACACCTCCTAGCCCAGGCTTTCTTCCTTCCGTTCATGGTTTACTTAATCAAAACCCGGTGTTACGCCCTCGTATGTCTGGCGGCTTGTTCAGCAAGGCAAAATATATCTTCAGAAGGAACCAGGTAGGCTTTTCTTGCAAGTTGTCGTCGCTGCTTTGAAGAGGCGCAACGAATGCTTCCTATATAGGGAACGGTGCTCCGCATAAACCAGTACTGAAGGTAAGGTGAGCCGCTGACGAATTACACCTCCTAGCCCAGGTTTTCTTCCTTCCGTTCATGGTTTACTTAATCAAAACCCGGTGCTACGCCCTCGTATGTCTGGTGGCTTGTTCAGCTAGGCAAACGTTATCTTCAGAAGGAACCAGGTAGGCCTTTCTCGCAAGTTGTCGTCGCTGCTTTGAAGAGGCGCAACGAATGCTTCCTATATAGGGAACGGTGCTCCGCAGGAACCATACTGAAGGTAAGGTGGCCCGCTGACGAATTACACCTCCTAGCCCAGGCTTTCTTCCTTCCGTTCATGGTTTACTTAATCAAAACCCGGTGTTACGCCCTCGTATGTCTGGCGGCTTGTTCAGTAAGGCAAAAGATATCTTCAGAAGGAACCAGGTAGGCTTTTCTTGCAAGTTGTCGTCGCTGCTTTGAAGAGGCGCAACGAATGCTTCATTTATAGGAAACGGTGCTCCGCAGGAACCAGTACTGAAGGTAATGTGGGCCGCTGACGAATTACACCTCCAAGCCCAGGTTTTCTTCCTTCCGTTCATGGTTTACTTAATCAAAACCCGGTGTTACGCAATCGTATGTCTGGCGGCTTGTTCAACTAGGCAAAAGTTATCTTCAGATGGAACCAGGTAGGCTTTTCTCGCAAGTTGTCGTTGCTGCCATGAAGTTGCGCAACGAATGCTTCCTATATAGGGAACGGTGCTCCGCAGGAACCAGTAGTGAGGGCAAGATAGGCGGCTGATAAATTACACCTCCTAGCCCAGGGTTTCTTTCTTCCGTTGATGGTCTTACGTAATCAAAACCCGGTGTTACGCCCTCGTATGCCGGGCGGCTTGTTCAGCTAGGCAAAAGTTATCTTCAGAAGGAACCAGGTAGGCTTTTCTCGCAAGTTGTCGCTGCTTTGAAGAGGCGCAACGAATGCTTCCTCTATAGGGAACGGTGCTCCACAGGAACCAGTACTGAAATTAAGGTGGGCCGCTGACGAATTACACCTCCTAGCCCAGGTTTTCTTCCTTCCGTTCATGGTTTACTTAATCAAAACCCGGTGTTACGCAATCGTATGTCTGGCGGCTTGTTCAGCTAGGCAAAAGTTATCTTCAGAAGGAACCAGGTAGGCTTTTCTCGCAAGTGGTCGTCGCTGCTTTGAAGAGGCGCAACGAATGCTTCCTTTATAGGAAACGGTGCTCCGCAGGAACCAGTACTGAAGGTAAGGTGGGCCGCTGACGAATTACACCTCCTAGCCCAGGTTTTCTTCCTTCCGTTCATGGTTTACTTAATCAAAACCCGGTGTTACGCCCTCGTATGTCTTACGGCTTGTTCAGCTAGGCAAAAGTTATCTTCAGAAGGAACCAGGTAGGCTTTTCTCGCAAGTGGTCGTCGCTGCTTTGAAGAGGCGCAACGAATGCTTCCTTTATAGGAAACGGTGCTCCGCAGGAACCAGTACTGAAGGTAAGGTGGGCCGCTGACGAATTGCACCTCCTAGCCCAGGTTTTCTTCCTTCCGTTCATGGTTTACTTAATCAAAACCCGGTGTTACGCCCTCGTATGTCTTACGGCTTGTTCAGCTAGGCAAAAGTTATCTTAGGAAGGAACCAGGTAGGCTTTTCTCGCAAGTTGTCGTCGCTGCTTTGAAGAGGCGCAACGAATGCTTCCTTTATAGGAAACGGTGCTCCGCAGGAACCAGTACTGAAGGTAAGGTGGGCCGCTGACGAATTGCACCTCCTAGCCCAGGTTTTCTTCCTTCCGTTCATGGTTTACTTAATCAAAACCCGGTGTTACGCCCTCGTATATCTCGCGGTTGTTCAGCTAGGCAAAAGATATCTTCAGAAGGAACCAGGTAGGCTTTTCTCGCAAATTGTCGTCGCCGCTTTGAAGATGCGCAACGAATGCTTCCTTTATAGGAAACGGTGCTCCGCAGGAACCAGTACTGAAGGTAAGGTGGGCCGCTGACGAATTACACCTCCTAGCCCAGGTTTTCTTCCTTCCGTTCATGGTTTACTTAATCAAAACCCGGTGTTACGCAATCGTATGTCTGGCGGCTTGTTCAGCAAGGCAAAATATATCTTCAGAAGGAACCAGGTAGGCTTTTCTTGCAAGTTGTCGTCGCTGCTTTGAAGAGGCGCAACGAATGCTTCCTCTATAGGGAACGGTGCTCCGCAGGAACCAGTACTGAAATTAAGGTGGGCCGCTGACGAATTACACCTCCTAGCCCAGGTTTTCTTCCTTCCGTTCATGGTTTACTTAATCAAAACCCGGTGTTACGCAATCGTATGTGTGGCGGCTTGTTCAGCTAGGCAAAAGTTATCTTCAGAAGGAACCAGGTAGGCTTTTCTCGCAAGTGGTCGTCGCTGCTTTGAAGAGGCGCAACGAATGCTTCCTTTATAGGAAACGGTGCTCCGCAGGAACCAGTACTGAAGGTAAGGTGGGCCGCTGAGGAATTACACCTCCTAGCCCAGGTTTTCTTCCTTCCGTTCATGGTTTACTTAATCAAAACCCGGTGTTACGCCCTCGTATGTCTTACGGCTTGTTCAGCTAGGCAAAAGTTATCTTCAGAAGGAACCAGGTAGGCTTTTCTTGCAAGTTGTCGTCGCTGTTTTGAAGAGGCGCAACGAATGCTTCCTTTATAGGAAACGGTGCTCCGCAGGAACCAGTACTGAAGGTAATGTGGGCCGCTGACGAATTACACCTCCTAGCCCAGGTTTTCTTCCTTCCGTTCATGGTTTACTTAATCAAAACCCGGTGTTACGCCCTCGTATGTCTGGCGGCTTGTTCAGCAAGGCAAAAGATATCTTCAGAAGGAACCAGGTAGGCTTTTCTTGCAAGTTGTCGTCGCTGCTTTGAAGAGGCGCAACGAATGCTTCGTTTATAGGAAACGGTGCTCCGCAGGAACCAGTACTGAAAGTAAGGTGGGCCGCTGACGAATTACACCTCCTAGCCCAGGTTTTCTTCCTTCCGTTCATGGTTTACTTAATCAAAACCCGGTGTTACGCCCTCGTATGTCTGGCGGATTGTTCAGCAAGGCAAAAGATATCTTCAGAAGGAACCAGGTAGGCTTTTCTTGCAAGTTGTCGTCGCTGCTTTGAAGAGGCGCAACGAATGCTTCACTTATAGGAAACGGTGCTCCGCAGGAACCAGTACTGAAGGTAAGGTGGGCCGCTGACGAATTACACCTCCTAGCCCAGGTTTTCTTCCTTGCGTTCATGGTTTACTTAATCAAAACCCGGTGTTACGCCCTCGCATGTCTGGCGGCTTGTTTAGCTAGGCAAAAGTTATCTTCAGAAGCAACCAGGGAGGCTTTTCTCGCAAGTTGTCGTCGCTGCTTTGAAGAGGCGCAAGGAATGCTTCATTTATAGGAAACAGTGCTCCGCAGGAACCAGTACTGAAGGTAAGGTGGGCCGCTGACGAATTACACCTCCTAGCCAAAGTTTTCTTCCTTCCGTTCATTGTTTACTTAATCAAAATCCGGTGTTGCGCCCTCGTATGTCTGGCGGCTTGTTCAGCTAGGCAAAAGATATCTTCAGAAGGAACCAGGTAGGCTTTTCTTGCAAGTTGTCGTCGCTGCTTGGAAGAGGCGCAACGAATGCTTCCTATATAGGGAACGATGCTCCGCAGGAACCAGTACTGAAGGTAAGGTAGGCCGCTGACGAATTACACCTCCTAGCCCAGGCTTTCTTCCTTCCGTTCATGGTTTACTTAATCAAAACCCGGTGTTACGCCCTCGTATGTCTGGCGGCTTGTTCAGCAAGGCAAAAGATATCTTCAGAAGGAACCAGGTAGGCTTTTCTTGAAAGTTGTCGTCGCTGCTTTGAAGAGGCGCAACGAATGCTTCCTATATAGGGAACGGTGCTCCGCATAAACCAGTACTGAAGGTAAGGTGGGCCATTGACGAATTACACCTCCTAGCCCAGGTTTTCTTCCTTCCGTTCATGGTTTACTTAATCAAAACCCGGTGTTACGCAATCGTATGTCTGGCGGCTTGTTCAACTAGGCAAAAGTTATCTTCAGATGGAACCAGGTAGGCTTTTCTCGCAAGTTGTCGTTGCTGCCATGAAGTTGCGCAACGAATGCTTCCTATATAGGGAACGGTGCTCCGCAGGAACCAGTACTGAGGGCAAGATAGGCGGCTGATAAATTACACCTCCTAGCCCAGGGTTTCTTTCTTCCGTTGATGGTCTTACGTAATCAAAACCCGGTGTTACGCCCTCGTATGCCGGGCGGCTTGTTCAGCTAGGCAAAAGTTATCTTCAGAAGGAACCAGGTAGGCTTTTCTCGCAAGTTGTCGCTGCTTTGAAGAGGCGCAACGAATGCTTCCTCTATAGGGAACGGTGCTCCGCAGGAACCAGTACTGAAATTAAGGTGGGCCGCTGACGAATTACACCTCCTAGCCCAGGTTTTCTTCCTTCCGTTCATGGTTTACTTAATCAAAACCCGGTGTTACGCAATCGTATGTCTGGCGGCTTGTTCAGCTAGGCAAAAGTTATCTTCAGAAGGAACCAGGTAGGCTTTTCTCGCAAGTGGTCGTCGCTGCTTTGAAGAGGCGCAACGAATGCTTCCTTTATAGGAAACGGTGCTCCGCAGGAACCAGTACTGAAGGTAAGGTGGGCCGCTGACGAATTACACCTCCTAGCCCAGGTTTTCTTCCTTCCGTTCATGGTTTACTTAATCAAAACCCGGTGTTACGCCCTCGTATGTCTTACGGCTTGTTCAGCTAGGCAAAAGTTATCTTCAGAAGGAACCAGGTAGGCTTTTCTCGCAAGTGGTCGTCGCTGCTTTGAAGAGGCGCAACGAATGCTTCCTTTATAGGAAACGGTGCTCCGCAGGAACCAGTACTGAATGTAAGGTGGGCCGCTGACGAATTACACCTCCTAGCCCAGGTTTTCTTCCTTCCGTTCATGGTTTACTTAATCAAAACCCGGTGTTACGCAATCGTATGTCTGGCGGCTTGTTCAGCTAGGCAAAAGTTATCTTCAGAAGGAACCAGGTAGGCTTTTCTCGCAAGTGGTCGTCGCTGCTTTGAAGAGGCGCAACGAATGCTTCCTTTATAGGAAACGGTGCTCCGCAGGAACCAGTACTGAAGGTAAGGTGGGCCGCTGACGAATTGCACCTCCTAGCCCAGGTTTTCTTCCTTCCGTTCATGGTTTACTTAATCAAAACCCGGTGTTACGCCCTCGTATGTCTTACGGCTTGTTCAGCTAGGCAAAAGTTATCTTAGGAAGGAGCCAGGTAGGCTTTTCTCGCAAGTTGTCGTCGCTGCTTTGAAGAGGCGCAACGAATGCTTCCTTTATAGGAAACGGTGCTCCGCAGGAACCAGTACTGAAGGTAAGGTGGGCCGCTGACGAATTGCACCTCCTAGCCCAGGTTTTCTTCCTTCCGTTCATGGTTTACTTAATCAAAACCCGGTGTTACGCCCTCGTATATCTCGCGGTTGTTCAGCTAGGCAAAAGATATCTTCAGAAGGAACCAGGTAGGCTTTTCTCGCAAATTGTCGTCGCCGCTTTGAAGATGCGCAACGAATGCTTCCTTTATAGGAAACGGTGCTCCGCAGGAACCAGTACTGAAGGTAAGGTGGGCCGCTGACGAATTACACCTCCTAGCCCAGGTTTTCTTCCTTCCGTTCATGGTTTACTTAATCAAAACCCGGTGTTACGCAATCGTATGTCTGGCGGCTTGTTCAGCAAGGCAAAATATATCTTCAGAAGGAACCAGGTAGGCTTTTCTTGCAAGTTGTCGTCGCTGCTTTGAAGAGGCGCAACGAATGCTTCCTAGGGAACGGTGCTCCGCATAAACCAGTACTGAAGGTAAGGTGGGCCGCTGACGAATTACACCTCCTAACCCAGGTTTTCTTCCTTCCGTTCATGGTTTACTTAATCAAAACCCGGTGTTACGCCCTCGTATGTCTGGCGGCTTGTTCAGCAAGGCAAAATATATCTTCAGAAGGAACCAGGTAGGCTTTTCTTGCAAGTTGTCGTCGCTGCTTTGAAGAGGCGCAACGAATGCTTCCTCTATAGGGAACGGTGCTCCGCAGGAACCAGTACTGAAATTAAGGTGGGCCGCTGACGAATTACACCTCCTAGCCCAGGTTTTCTTCCTTCCGTTCATGGTTTACTTAATCAAAACCCGGTGTTACGCAATCGTATGTGTGGCGGCTTGTTCAGCTAGGCAAAAGTTATCTTCAGAAGGAACCAGGTAGGCTTTTCTCGCAAGTGGTCGTCGCTGCTTTGAAGAGGCGCAACGAATGCTTCCTTTATAGGAAACGGTGCTCCGCAGGAACCAGTACTGAAGGTAAGGTGGGCCGCTGAGGAATTACACCTCCTAGCCCAGGTTTTCTTCCTTCCGTTCATGGTTTACTTAATCAAAACCCGGTGTTACGCCCTCGTATGTCTTACGGCTTGTTCAGCCAGGCAAAAGTTATCTTCAGAAGGAACCAGGTAGGCTTTTCTTGCAAGTTGTCGTCGCTGTTTTGAAGAGGCGCAACGAATGCTTCCTTGATAGGAAACGGTGCTCCGCAGGAACCAGTACTGAAGGTAATGTGGGCCGCTGACGAATTACACCTCCTAGCCCAGGTTTTCTTCCTTCCGTTCATGGTTTACTTAATCAAAACCCGGTGTTACGCCCTCGTATGTCTGGCGGATTGTTCAGCAAGGCAAAAGTTATCTTCAGAAGCAACCAGGGAGGCTTTTCTCGCAAGTTGTCGTCGCTGCTTTGAAGAGGCGCAAGGAATGCTTCATTTATAGGAAACAGTGCTCCGCAGGAACCAGTACTGAAGGTAAGGTGGGCCGCTGACGAATTACACCTCCTAGCCAGTTTTCTTCCTTCCGTTCATTGTTTACTTAATCAAAATCCGGTGTTGCGCCCTCGTATGTCTGGCGGCTTGTTCAGCTAGGCAAAAGATATCTTCAGAAGGAACCAGGTAGGCTTTTCTTGCAAGCTGTCGTCGCTGCTTGGAAGAGGCGCAACGAATGCTTCCTATATAGGGAACGATGCTCCGCAGGAACCAGTACTGAAGGTAAGGTAGGCCGCTGACGAATTACACCTCCTAGCCCAGGCTTTCTTCCTTCCGTTCATGGTTTACCTAATCAAAACCCGGTGTTACGCCCTCGTATGTCTGGCGGCTTGTTCAGCAAGGCAAAAGATATCTTCAGAAGGAACCAGGTAGGCTTTTCTTGAAAGTTGTCGTCGCTGCTTTGAAGAGGCGCAATGAATGCTTCCTATATAGGGAACGGTGCTCCGCATAAACCAGTACTGAAGGTAAGGTGGGCCGTTGACGAATTACACCTCCTAGCCCAGGTTTTCTTCCTTCCGTTCATGGTTTACTTAATCAAAACCCGGTGTTACGCAATCGTATGTCTGGCGGCTTGTTCAGCTAGGCAAAAGTTATCTTCAGAAGGAACCAGGTAGGCTTTTCTCGCAAGTGGTCGTCGCTGCTTTGAAGAGGCGCAACGAATGCTTCCTTTATAGGAAACGGTGCTCCGCAGGAGCCAGTACTGAAGGTAAGGTGGGCCGCTGACGAATTACACCTCCTAGCCCAGGCTTTCTTCCTTCCGTTCATGGTTTACTTAATCAAAACCCGGTGATACGCCCTCGTATGTCTTACGGCTTGCTCAGCTAGGCAAAAGTTATCTTCAGAAGGAACCAGGTAGGCTTTTCTCGCAAGTTGTCGTCGCTGCTTTGAAGAGGCGCAACGAATACTTCCTTTATAGGAAACGGTGCTCCGCAGGAACCAGTACTGAAGGTAAGGTGGGCCGCTGAAGAATTACACCTCCTAGCCCAGGTTTTCTTCCTTCCGTTCATGGTTTACTTAATCAAAACCCGGTGTTACGCCCTCGTATATCTGGCGGCTTGTTCAGCTAGGCAAAAGATATCTTCAGAAGGAACCAGGTAGGCTTTTCTCGCAAATTTTCGTCGCCGCTTTGAAGAGGCGCAACGAATGCTTCCTTTATAGGAAACGGTGCTCCGCAGGAACCAGTACTGAAGGTAAGGTGGGCCGCTGACGAATTACACCTCCTAGCCCAGGCTTTCTTCCTTCCGTTCATGGTTTACTTAATCAAAACCCGGTGTTACGCCCTCGTTTGTCTGGCGGCTTGTTCAGCAAGGCAAAAGATATCTTCAGAAGGAACCAGGTAGGCTTTTCTTGCAAGTTGTCGTCGCTGCTTTGAAGAGGCGCAACGAATGCTTCATTTATAGGAAACGGTGCTCCGCAGGAACCAGTACTGAAGGTAATTTGGGCCGCTGACGAATTACACCTCCTAGCCCAGGTTTTCTTCCTTCCGTTCATGGTTTACTTAATCAAAACCCGGTGTTACGCCCTCGTATGTCTGGCGGCTTGTTCAGCAAGGCAAAAGATATCTTCAGAAGGAACCAGGTAGGCTTTTCTTGCAAGTTGTCGTCGCTGCTTTGAAGAGGCGCAACGAATGCTTCATTTATAGGAAACGGTGCTCCGCAGGAACCAGTACTGAAGGTAAGGTGGGCCGCTGACGAATTACACCTCCTAGCCCAGGTTTTCTTCCTTCCGTTCATGGTTTACTTAATCAAAACCCGGTGTTACGCCCTCGTATGTCTGGCGGATTGTTCAGCAAGGCAAAAGATATCTTCAGAAGGAACCAGGTAGGCTTTTCTTGCAAGTTGTCGTCGCTGCTTGGAAGAGGCGCAACGAATGCTTCCTATATAGGGAACGATGCTCCGCAGGAACCAGTACTGAAGAAAAGGTGGGCCGCTGACGAATTACACCTCCTAGCCCAGGCTTTCTTCCTTCCGTTCATGGTTTACTCAATCAAAACCCGGTGTTACGCCCTCGTATGTCTGGCGGCTTGTTCAGCAAGGCAAAAGATATCTTCAGAAGGAACCAGGTAGGCTTTTCTTGCAAGTTGTCGTCGCTGCTTTGAAGAGGCGCAACGAATGCTTCCTATATAGGGAACGGTGCTCCGCATAAACCAGTACTGAAGGTAAGGTGGGCCGTTGACGAATTACACCTCCTAGCCCAGGTTTTCTTCCTTCCGTTCATGGTTTACTTAATCAAAACCCGGTGTTACGCAATCGTATGTCTGGCGGCTTGTTCAGCTAGGCCAGAGATATCTTCAGAAGGAACCAGGTAGGCTTTTCTTGCAAGTTGTCGTCGCTGGTTTGAAGAGGCGCAACGAATGCTTCCTATATAGGGAACGGTGCTCCGCATAAACCAGTACTGAAGGTAAGGTGGGCCGTTGACGAATTACACCTCCTAGCCCAGGTTTTCTTCCTTCCGTTCATGGTTTACTTAATCAAAACCCGGTGTTACGCCCTCGTATGTCTGGCGGATTGTTCAGCAAGGCAAAAGATATCTTCAGAAGGAACCAGGTAGGCTTTTCTTGCAAGTTGTCGTCGCTGCTTGGAAGAGGCGCAACGAATGCTTCCTATATAGGGAACGATGCTCCGCAGGAACCAGTACTGAAGGTAAGGTGGGCCGCTGACGAATTACACCTCCTAGCCCAGGCTTTCTTCCTTCCGTTCATGGTTTACTCAATCAAAACCCGGTGTTACGCCCTCGTATGTCTGGCGGCTTGTTCAGCAAGGCAAAAGATATCTTCAGAAGGAACCAGGTAGGCTTTTCTTGCAAGTTTCGTCGCTGCTTTGAAGAGGCGCAACGAATGCTTCCTATATAGGGAACGGTGCTCCGCATAAACCAGTACTGAAGGTAAGGTGGGCAGTTGACGAATTACACCTCCTAGCCCAGGTTTTCTTCCTTCGTTCATGGTTTACTTAATCAAAACCCGGTGTTACGCAATCGTATGTCTGGCGGCTTGTTCAGCTAGGCCAGAGATATCTTCAGAAGGAACCAGGTAGGCTTTTCTCGCAAATTGTCGTTGCCGCTTTGAAGAGGCGCAACGAATGCTTCCTTTATAGGAAACGGTGCTCCGCAGGAACCAGTACTGAAGGTAAGGTGGGCCGCTGATGAATTACACCTCCTAGCCCAGGCTTTCTTCCTTCCGTTCATGGTTTACTTAATCAAAACCCGGTGTTACGCCCTCGTTTGTCTGGCGGCTTGTTCAGCAAGGCAAAAGATATCTTCAGAAGGAACCAGGTAGGCTTTTCTTGCAAGTTGTCGTCGCTGCTTTGAAGAGGCGCAACGAATGCTTCATTTATAGGAAACGGTGCTCCGCAGGAACCAGTACTGAAGGTAATGTGGGCCGCTGACGAATTACACCTCCTAGCCCAGGTTTTCTTCCTTCCGTTCATGGTTTACTTAATCAAAACCCGGTGTTACGCCCTCGTATGTCTGGCGGCTTGTTCAGCAAGGCAAAAGATATCTTCAGAAGGAACCAGGTAGGCTTTTCTTGCAAGTTGTCGTCGCTGCGTTGAAGAGGCGCAACGAATGCTTCATTTATAGGAAACGGTGCTCCGCAGGAACCAGTACTGAAGGTAAGGTGGGCCGCTGACGAATTACACCTCCTAGCCCAGGTTTTCTTCCTTCCGTTCATGGTTTACTTAATCAAAACCCGGTGTTACGCCCTCGTATGTCTGGCGGATTGTTCAGCAAGGCAAAAGATATCTTCAGAAGGAACCAGGTAGGCTTTTCTTGCAAGTTGTCGTCGCTGCTTTGAAGAGGCGAAACGAATGCTTCATTTATAGGAAACGGTGCTCCGCAGGAACCAGTACTGAAGGTAAGGTGGGCCGCTGAAGAATTACACCTCCTAGCCCAGGTTTTCTTCCTTCCGTTCATGGTTTACTTAATCAAAACCCGGTGTTACGCCCTCGTATATCTGGCGGCTTGTTCAGCTAGGCAAAAGATATCTTCAGAAGGAACCAGGTAGGCTTTTCTCGCAAATTTTCGTCGCCGCTTTGAAGAGGCGCAACGAATGCTTCCTTTATAGGAAACGGTGCTCCGCAGGAACCAGTACTGAAGGTAAGGTGGGCCGCTGACGAATTACACCTCCTAGCACAGGCTTTCTTCCTTCCGTTCATGGTTTACTTAATCAAAACCCGGTGTTACGCCCTCGTTTGTCTGGCGGCTTGTTCAGCAAGGCAAAAGATATCTTCAGAAGGAACCAGGTAGGCTTTTCTTGCAAGTTGTCGTCGCTGCTTTGAAGAGGCGCAACGAATGCTTCATTTATAGGAAACGGTGCTCCGCAGGAACCAGTACTGAAGGTAATTTGGGCCGCTGACGAATTACACCTCCTAGCCCAGGTTTTCTTCCTTCCGTTCATGGTTTACTTAATCAAAACCCGGTGTTACGCCCTCGTATGTCTGGCGGCTTGTTCAGCAAGGCAAAAGATATCTTCAGAAGGAACCAGGTAGGCTTTTCTTGCAAGTTGTCGTCGCTGCTTTGAAGAGGCGCAACGAATGCTTCATTTATAGGAAACGGTGCTCCGCAGGAACCAGTACTGAAGGTAAGGTGGGCCGCTGACGAATTACACCTCCTAGCCCAGGTTTTCTTCCTTCCGTTCATGGTTTACTTAATCAAAACCCGGTGTTACGCCCTCGTATGTCTGGCGGATTGTTCAGCAAGGCAAAAGATATCTTCAGAAGGAACCAGGTAGGCTTTTCTTGCAAGTTGTCGTCGCTGCTTGGAAGAGGCGCAACGAATGCTTCCTATATAGGGAACGATGCTCCGCAGGAACCAGTACTGAAGGTAAGGTGGGCCGCTGACGAATTACACCTCCTAGCCCAGGCTTTCTTCCTTCCGTTCATGGTTTACTCAATCAAAACCCGGTGTTACGCCCTCGTATGTCTGGCGGCTTGTTCAGCAAGGCAAAAGATATCTTCAGAAGGAACCAGGTAGGCTTTTCTTGCAAGTTGTCGTCGCTGCTTTGAAGAGGCGCAACGAATGCTTCCTATATAGGGAACGGTGCTCCGCATAAACCAGTACTGAAGGTAAGGTGGGCCGTTGACGAATTACACCTCCTAGCCCAGGTTTTCTTCCTTCCGTTCATGGTTTACTTAATCAAAACCCGGTGTTACGCAATCGTATGTCTGGCGGCTTGTTCAGCTAGGCCAGAGATATCTTCAGAAGGAACCAGGTAGGCTTTTCTTGCAAGTTGTCGTCGCTGGTTTGAAGAGGCGCAACGAATGCTTCCTATATAGGGAACGGTGCTCCGCATAAACCAGTACTGAAGGTAAGGTGGGCCGTTGACGAATTACACCTCCTAGCCCAGGTTTTCTTCCTTCCGTTCATGGTTTACTTAATCAAAACCCGGTGTTACGCCCTCGTATGTCTGGCGGATTGTTCAGCAAGGCAAAAGATATCTTCAGAAGGAACCAGGTAGGCTTTTCTTGCAAGTTGTCGTCGCTGCTTTGAAGAGGCGCAACGAATGCTTCCTTTATAGGAAACGGTGCTCCGCAGGAACCAGTACTGAAGGTAAGGTGGGCCGCTGACGAATTACACCTCCTAGCCCAGGTTTTCTTCCTTCCGTTCATGGTTTACTTAATCAAAACCCGGTGTTACGCAATCGTATGTGTGGCGGCTTGTTCAGCTAGGCAAAAGTTATCTTCAGAAGGAACCAGGTAGGCTTTTCTCGCAAGTGGTCGTCGCTGCTTTGAAGAGGCGCAACGAATGCTTCCTTTATAGGAAACGGTGCTCCGCAGGAACCAGTACTGAAGGTAAGGTGGGCCGCTGAGGAATTACACCTCCTAGCCCAGGTTTTCTTCCTTCCGTTCATGGTTTACTTAATCAAAACCCGGTGTTACGCCCTCGTATGTCTTACGGCTTGTTCAGCCAGGCAAAAGTTATCTTCAGAAGGAACCAGGTAGGCTTTTCTTGCAAGTTGTCGTCGCTGTTTTGAAGAGGCGCAACGAATGCTTCCTTGATAGGAAACGGTGCTCCGCAGGAACCAGTACTGAAGGTAATGTGGGCCGCTGACGAATTACACCTCCTAGCCCAGGTTTTCTTCCTTCCGTTCATGGTTTACTTAATCAAAACCCGGTGTTACGCCCTCGTATGTCTGGCGGATTGTTCAGCAAGGCAAAAGATATCTTCAGAAGGAACCAGGTAGGCTTTTCTTGCAAGTTGTCGTCGCTGCTTTGAAGAGGCGCAACGAATGCTTCACTTATAGGAAACGGTGCTCCGCAGGAACCAGTACTGAAGGTAAGGTGGGCCGCTGACGAATTACACCTCCTAGCCCAGGTTTTCTTCCTTGCGTTCATGGTTTACTTAATCAAAACCCGGTGTTACGCCCTCGCATGTCTGGCGGCTTGTTTAGCTAGGCAAAAGTTATCTTCAGAAGCAACCAGGGAGGCTTTTCTCGCAAGTTGTCGTCGCTGCTTTGAAGAGGCGCAAGGAATGCTTCATTTATAGGAAACAGTGCTCCGCAGGAACCAGTACTGAAGGTAAGGTGGGCCGCTGACGAATTACACCTCCTAGCCAGTTTTCTTCCTTCCGTTCATTGTTTACTTAATCAAAATCCGGTGTTGCGCCCTCGTATGTCTGGCGGCTTGTTCAGCTAGGCAAAAGATATCTTCAGAAGGAACCAGGTAGGCTTTTCTTGCAAGTTGTCGTCGCTGCTTGGAAGAGGCGCAACGAATGCTTCCTATATAGGGAACGATGCTCCGCAGGAACCAGTACTGAAGGTAAGGTAGGCCGCTGACGAATTACACCTCCTAGCCCAGGCTTTCTTCCTTCCGTTCATGGTTTACCTAATCAAAACCCGGTGTTACGCCCTCGTATGTCTGGCGGCTTGTTCAGCAAGGCAAAAGATATCTTCAGAAGGAACCAGGTAGGCTTTTCTTGAAAGTTGTCGTCGCTGCTTTGAAGAGGCGCAATGAATGCTTCCTATATAGGGAACGGTGCTCCGCATAAACCAGTACTGAAGGTAAGGTGGGCCGTTGACGAATTACACCTCCTAGCCCAGGTTTTCTTCCTTCCGTTCATGGTTTACTTAATCAAAACCCGGTGTTACGCAATCGTATGTCTGGCGGCTTGTTCAGCTAGGCAAAAGTTATCTTCAGAAGGAACCAGGTAGGCTTTTCTCGCAAGTGGTCGTCGCTGCTTTGAAGAGGCGCAACGAATGCTTCCTTTATAGGAAACGGTGCTCCGCAGGAGCCAGTACTGAAGGTAAGGTGGGCCGCTGACGAATTACACCTCCTAGCCCAGGCTTTCTTCCTTCCGTTCATGGTTTACTTAATCAAAACCCGGTGATACGCCCTCGTATGTCTTACGGCTTGCTCAGCTAGGCAAAAGTTATCTTCAGAAGGAACCAGGTAGGCTTTTCTCGCAAGTTGTCGTCGCTGCTTTGAAGAGGCGCAACGAATACTTCCTTTATAGGAAACGGTGCTCCGCAGGAACCAGTACTGAAGGTAAGGTGGGCCGCTGAAGAATTACACCTCCTAGCCCAGGTTTTCTTCCTTCCGTTCATGGTTTACTTAATCAAAACCCGGTGTTACGCCCTCGTATATCTGGCGGCTTGTTCAGCTAGGCAAAAGATATCTTCAGAAGGAACCAGGTAGGCTTTTCTCGCAAATTTTCGTCGCCGCTTTGAAGAGGCGCAACGAATGCTTCCTTTATAGGAAACGGTGCTCCGCAGGAACCAGTACTGAAGGTAAGGTGGGCCGCTGACGAATTACACCTCCTAGCCCAGGCTTTCTTCCTTCCGTTCATGGTTTACTTAATCAAAACCCGGTGTTACGCCCTCGTTTGTCTGGCGGCTTGTTCAGCAAGGCAAAAGATATCTTCAGAAGGAACCAGGTAGGCTTTTCTTGCAAGTTGTCGTCGCTGCTTTGAAGAGGCGCAACGAATGCTTCATTTATAGGAAACGGTGCTCCGCAGGAACCAGTACTGAAGGTAATTTGGGCCGCTGACGAATTACACCTCCTAGCCCAGGTTTTCTTCCTTCCGTTCATGGTTTACTTAATCAAAACCCGGTGTTACGCCCTCGTATGTCTGGCGGCTTGTTCAGCAAGGCAAAAGATATCTTCAGAAGGAACCAGGTAGGCTTTTCTTGCAAGTTGTCGTCGCTGCTTTGAAGAGGCGCAACGAATGCTTCATTTATAGGAAACGGTGCTCCGCAGGAACCAGTACTGAAGGTAAGGTGGGCCGCTGACGAATTACACCTCCTAGCCCAGGTTTTCTTCCTTCCGTTCATGGTTTACTTAATCAAAACCCGGTGTTACGCCCTCGTATGTCTGGCGGATTGTTCAGCAAGGCAAAAGATATCTTCAGAAGGAACCAGGTAGGCTTTTCTTGCAAGTTGTCGTCGCTGCTTGGAAGAGGCGCAACGAATGCTTCCTATATAGGGAACGATGCTCCGCAGGAACCAGTACTGAAGAAAAGGTGGGCCGCTGACGAATTACACCTCCTAGCCCAGGCTTTCTTCCTTCCGTTCATGGTTTACTCAATCAAAACCCGGTGTTACGCCCTCGTATGTCTGGCGGCTTGTTCAGCAAGGCAAAAGATATCTTCAGAAGGAACCAGGTAGGCTTTTCTTGCAAGTTGTCGTCGCTGCTTTGAAGAGGCGCAACGAATGCTTCCTATATAGGGAACGGTGCTCCGCATAAACCAGTACTGAAGGTAAGGTGGGCCGTTGACGAATTACACCTCCTAGCCCAGGTTTTCTTCCTTCCGTTCATGGTTTACTTAATCAAAACCCGGTGTTACGCAATCGTATGTCTGGCGGCTTGTTCAGCTAGGCCAGAGATATCTTCAGAAGGAACCAGGTAGGCTTTTCTTGCAAGTTGTCGTCGCTGGTTTGAAGAGGCGCAACGAATGCTTCCTATATAGGGAACGGTGCTCCGCATAAACCAGTACTGAAGGTAAGGTGGGCCGTTGACGAATTACACCTCCTAGCCCAGGTTTTCTTCCTTCCGTTCATGGTTTACTTAATCAAAACCCGGTGTTACGCCCTCGTATGTCTGGCGGATTGTTCAGCAAGGCAAAAGATATCTTCAGAAGGAACCAGGTAGGCTTTTCTTGCAAGTTGTCGTCGCTGCTTGGAAGAGGCGCAACGAATGCTTCCTATATAGGGAACGATGCTCCGCAGGAACCAGTACTGAAGGTAAGGTGGGCCGCTGACGAATTACACCTCCTAGCCCAGGCTTTCTTCCTTCCGTTCATGGTTTACTCAATCAAAACCCGGTGTTACGCCCTCGTATGTCTGGCGGCTTGTTCAGCAAGGCAAAAGATATCTTCAGAAGGAACCAGGTAGGCTTTTCTTGCAAGTTTCGTCGCTGCTTTGAAGAGGCGCAACGAATGCTTCCTATATAGGGAACCGTGCTCCGCATAAACCAGTACTGAAGGTAAGGTGGGCAGTTGACGAATTACACCTCCTAGCCCAGGTTTTCTTCCTTCCGTTCATGGTTTACTTAATCAAAACCCGGTGTTACGCAATCGTATGTCTGGCGGCTTGTTCAGCTAGGCCAGAGATATCTTCAGAAGGAACCAGGTAGGCTTTTCTCGCAAATTGTCGTTGCCGCTTTGAAGAGGCGCAACGAATGCTTCCTTTATAGGAAACGGTGCTCCGCAGGAACCAGTACTGAAGGTAAGGTGGGCCGCTGATGAATTACACCTCCTAGCCCAGGCTTTCTTCCTTCCGTTCATGGTTTACTTAATCAAAACCCGGTGTTACGCCCTCGTTTGTCTGGCGGCTTGTTCAGCAAGGCAAAAGATATCTTCAGAAGGAACCAGGTAGGCTTTTCTTGCAAGTTGTCGTCGCTGCTTTGAAGAGGCGCAACGAATGCTTCATTTATAGGAAACGGTGCTCCGCAGGAACCAGTACTGAAGGTAATGTGGGCCGCTGACGAATTACACCTCCTAGCCCAGGTTTTCTTCCTTCCGTTCATGGTTTACTTAATCAAAACCCGGTGTTACGCCCTCGTATGTCTGGCGGCTTGTTCAGCAAGGCAAAAGATATCTTCAGAAGGAACCAGGTAGGCTTTTCTTGCAAGTTGTCGTCGCTGCGTTGAAGAGGCGCAACGAATGCTTCATTTATAGGAAACGGTGCTCCGCAGGAACCAGTACTGAAGGTAAGGTGGGCCGCTGACGAATTACACCTCCTAGCCCAGGTTTTCTTCCTTCCGTTCATGGTTTACTTAATCAAAACCCGGTGTTACGCCCTCGTATGTCTGGCGGATTGTTCAGCAAGGCAAAAGATATCTTCAGAAGGAACCAGGTAGGCTTTTCTTGCAAGTTGTCGTCGCTGCTTTGAAGAGGCGAAACGAATGCTTCATTTATAGGAAACGGTGCTCCGCAGGAACCAGTACTGAAGGTAAGGTGGGCCGCTGAAGAATTACACCTCCTAGCCCAGGTTTTCTTCCTTCCGTTCATGGTTTACTTAATCAAAACCCGGTGTTACGCCCTCGTATATCTGGCGGCTTGTTCAGCTAGGCAAAAGATATCTTCAGAAGGAACCAGGTAGGCTTTTCTCGCAAATTTTCGTCGCCGCTTTGAAGAGGCGCAACGAATGCTTCCTTTATAGGAAACGGTGCTCCGCAGGAACCAGTACTGAAGGTAAGGTGGGCCGCTGACGAATTACACCTCCTAGCACAGGCTTTCTTCCTTCCGTTCATGGTTTACTTAATCAAAACCCGGTGTTACGCCCTCGTTTGTCTGGCGGCTTGTTCAGCAAGGCAAAAGATATCTTCAGAAGGAACCAGGTAGGCTTTTCTTGCAAGTTGTCGTCGCTGCTTTGAAGAGGCGCAACGAATGCTTCATTTATAGGAAACGGTGCTCCGCAGGAACCAGTACTGAAGGTAATTTGGGCCGCTGACGAATTACACCTCCTAGCCCAGGTTTTCTTCCTTCCGTTCATGGTTTACTTAATCAAAACCCGGTGTTACGCCCTCGTATGTCTGGCGGCTTGTTCAGCAAGGCAAAAGATATCTTCAGAAGGAACCAGGTAGGCTTTTCTTGCAAGTTGTCGTCGCTGCTTTGAAGAGGCGCAACGAATGCTTCATTTATAGGAAACGGTGCTCCGCAGGAACCAGTACTGAAGGTAAGGTGGGCCGCTGACGAATTACACCTCCTAGCCCAGGTTTTCTTCCTTCCGTTCATGGTTTACTTAATCAAAACCCGGTGTTACGCCCTCGTATGTCTGGCGGATTGTTCAGCAAGGCAAAAGATATCTTCAGAAGGAACCAGGTAGGCTTTTCTTGCAAGTTGTCGTCGCTGCTTGGAAGAGGCGCAACGAATGCTTCCTATATAGGGAACGATGCTCCGCAGGAACCAGTACTGAAGGTAAGGTGGGCCGCTGACGAATTACACCTCCTAGCCCAGGCTTTCTTCCTTCCGTTCATGGTTTACTCAATCAAAACCCGGTGTTACGCCCTCGTATGTCTGGCGGCTTGTTCAGCAAGGCAAAAGATATCTTCAGAAGGAACCAGGTAGGCTTTTCTTGCAAGTTGTCGTCGCTGCTTTGAAGAGGCGCAACGAATGCTTCCTATATAGGGAACGGTGCTCCGCATAAACCAGTACTGAAGGTAAGGTGGGCCGTTGACGAATTACACCTCCTAGCCCAGGTTTTCTTCCTTCCGTTCATGGTTTACTTAATCAAAACCCGGTGTTACGCAATCGTATGTCTGGCGGCTTGTTCAGCTAGGCCAGAGATATCTTCAGAAGGAACCAGGTAGGCTTTTCTTGCAAGTTGTCGTCGCTGGTTTGAAGAGGCGCAACGAATGCTTCCTATATAGGGAACGGTGCTCCGCATAAACCAGTACTGAAGGTAAGGTGGGCCGTTGACGAATTACACCTCCTAGCCCAGGTTTTCTTCCTTCCGTTCATGGTTTACTTAATCAAAACCCGGTGTTACGCCCTCGTATGTCTGGCGGATTGTTCAGCAAGGCAAAAGATATCTTCAGAAGGAACCAGGTAGGCTTTTCTTGCAAGTTGTCGTCGCTGCTTGGAAGAGGCGCAACGAATGCTTCCTATATAGGGAACGATGCTCCGCAGGAACCAGTACTGAAGGTAAGGTGGGCCGCTGACGAATTACACCTCCTAGCCCAGGCTTTCTTCCTTCCGTTCATGGTTTACTCAATCAAAACCCGGTGTTACGCCCTCGTATGTCTGGCGGCTTGTTCAGCAAGGCAAAAGATATCTTCAGAAGGAACCAGGTAGGCTTTTCTTGCAAGTTTCGTCGCTGCTTTGAAGAGGCGCAACGAATGCTTCCTATATAGGGAACGGTGCTCCGCATAAACCAGTACTGAAGGTAAGGTGGGCCGTTGACGAATTACACCTCCTAGCCCAGGTTTTCTTCCTTCCGTTCATGGTTTACTTAATCAAAACCCGGTGTTACGCAATCGTATGTCTGGCGGCTTGTTCAGCTAGGCCAGAGATATCTTCAGAAGGAACCAGGTAGGCTTTTCTCGCAAATTGTCGTTGCCGCTTTGAAGAGGCGCAACGAATGCTTCCTTTATAGGAAACGGTGCTCCGCAGGAACCAGTACTGAAGGTAAGGTGGGCCGCTGATGAATTACACCTCCTAGCCCAGGCTTTCTTCCTTCCGTTCATGGTTTACTTAATCAAAACCCGGTGTTACGCCCTCGTTTGTCTGGCGGCTTGTTCAGCAAGGCAAAAGATATCTTCAGAAGGAACCAGGTAGGCTTTTCTTGCAAGTTGTCGTCGCTGCTTTGAAGAGGCGCAACGAATGCTTCATTTATAGGAAACGGTGCTCCGCAGGAACCAGTACTGAAGGTAATGTGGGCCGCTGACGAATTACACCTCCTAGCCCAGGTTTTCTTCCTTCCGTTCATGGTTTACTTAATCAAAACCCGGTGTTACGCCCTCGTATGTCTGGCGGCTTGTTCAGCAAGGCAAAAGATATCTTCAGAAGGAACCAGGTAGGCTTTTCTTGCAAGTTGTCGTCGCTGCGTTGAAGAGGCGCAACGAATGCTTCATTTATAGGAAACGGTGCTCCGCAGGAACCAGTACTGAAGGTAAGGTGGGCCGCTGACGAATTACACCTCCTAGCCCAGGTTTTCTTCCTTCCGTTCATGGTTTACTTAATCAAAACCCGGTGTTACGCCCTCGTATGTCTGGCGGATTGTTCAGCAAGGCAAAAGATATCTTCAGAAGGAACCAGGTAGGCTTTTCTTGCAAGTTGTCGTCGCTGCTTTGAAGAGGCGCAACGAATGCTTCATTTATAGGAAACGGTGCTCCGCAGGAACCAGTACTGAAGGTAAGGTGGGCCGCTGACGAATTACACCTCCTAGCCCAGGTTTTCTTCCTTCCGTTCATGGTTTACTTAATCAAAACCCGGTGTTACGCCCTCGCATGTCTGGCGGCTTGTTTAGCTAGGCAAAAGTTATCTTCAGAAGCAACCAGGGAGGCTTTTCTCGCAAGTTGTCGTCGCTGCTTTGAAGAGGCGCAACGAATGCTTCCTATATAGGGAACGATGCTGCGCAGGAACCAGTACTGAAGGTAAGGTGGGCCGCTGACGAATTACACCTCCTAGCCCAGGCTTTCTTCCTTCCGTTCATGGTTTACTTAATCAAAACCCGGTGTTACGCCCTCGTATGTCTGGCGGCTTGTTCAGCAAGGCAAAAGATATCTTCAGAAGGAACCAGGTAGGCTTTTCTTGCAAGTTGTCGTCGCTGCTTTGAAGAGGCGCAACGAATGCTTCCTATATAGGGAACGGTGTTCCGCATAAACCAGTACTGAAGGTAAGGTGGGCCGCTGACGAATTACACCTCCTAGCCCAGGTTTTCTTCCTTCCGTTCATGATTTACTTAATCAAAACCCGGAGTTACGCCCTCGTATGTCTGGCGGCTTGTTCAGCTAGGCAAACGTTATCTTCAGAAGGAACCAGGTAGGCTTTTCTCGCAAGTTGTCGTCGCTGCGTTGAAGAGGCGCAAAGAATGCTTCCTATATAGGGAACGGTGCTCCGCAGGAAACAGTACTGAAGGTAAGGTGGGCCGCTGACGAATTACACCTCCTAGCCCAGGTTTTCTTCCGTTGATGGTCTTACTTATTCAAAACCAGGTGTTACGCCCTCGTATATCTGGCGGCTTGTTCAGCTTGGCAAAAGATATCTTCAGAAGGAACCAGGTAGGCTTTTCTCGCAAGTTGTCGTCGCTGCTTTGAAGAGGCGCAACGAATGCTTCCTCTATAGGGAACGGTGCTCCGCAGGCACCAGTACTGAAGGTAAGGTGGGCCGCAGACGAATTACACCTCCTAGCCCAGGTTTTCTTCCTTCCGTTCATTGTTTACTTAATCAAAACCCGGTGTTACGCAATCGTATGTCTGGCGGCTTGTTCAGCTAGGCAAAAGTTATCTTCAGAAGGAACCAGGTAGGCTTTTCTCGCAAGTGGTCGCCGCTGCTTGGAAGAGGCGCAACGAATTCTTCCTATATAGGGAACGATGCTCCGCAGGAACCAGTACTGAAGGTAAGGTGGGCCGCTGACGAATTACACCTCCTAGCCCAGGCTTTCTTCCTTCCGTTCATGGTTTACTTAATCAAAACCCGGTGTTACGCCCTCGTATATCTGGCGGCTTGTTCAGCAAGGCAAAAGATATCTTCAGAAGGAACCAGGTAGGCCTTTCTCGCAAGTTGTCGTCGCTGCTTTGAAGAGGCGCAACGAATGCTTCCTATATAGGGAACGGTGCTCCGCAGGAACCAGTACTGAAGGTAAGGTGGGCCGCTGACGAATTACACCTCCTAGCCCAGGCTTTCCTCCTTCCGTTCATGGTTTACTTAATCAAAACCCGGTGTTACGCCCTCGTATATCTGGCGGCTTGTTCAGCAAGGCAAAAGATATCTTCAGAAGGAACCAGGAAGGCTTTTCTCGCAAGTTGTCGTCGCTGCTTTGAAGAGGCGCAAAGAATGCTTACTATATAGGGAACGGTGCTCCGCAGGAACCAGTACTGAAGGTAAGGTGGGCCGCTGACGAATTACACCTCCTAGCCCAGGTTTTCTTCCGTTGATGGTCTTACTTATTCAAAACCAGGTGTTACGCCCTCGTATATCTGGCGGCTTGTTCAGCTTGGCAAAAGATATCTTCAGAAGGAACCAGGTAGGCTTTTCTCGCAAGTTGTCGTCGCTGCTTCGAAGAGGCGCAACGAATGCTTCCTCTATAGGGAACGGTGCTCCGCAGGAACCAGTACTGAAGGTAAGGTGGGCCGCTGACGAATTACACCTCCTAGCCCAGGTTTTCTCTTCCGTTCATTGTTTACTTAATCAAAAACCGGTGTTACGCAATCGTATGTCTGGCGGCTTGTTCAGCTAGGCAAAAGTTATCTTCAGAAGGAACCAGGTAGGCTTTTCTCGCAAGTGGTCGTCGCTGCTTTGAAGAGGCGCAACGAATGCTTCCTTTATAGGAAACGGTGCTCCGCAGGAACCAGTACTGAAGGTAAGGTGGGCCGCTGACGAATTGCACCTCCTAGCCCAGGTTTTCTTCCTTCCGTTCATGGTTTACTTAATCAAAACCCGGTGTTACGCCCTCGTATATCTGGCGGCTTGTTCAGCTAGGCAAAAGATATCTTCAGAAGGAACCAGGTAGGCTTTTCTCGCAAATTGTCGTCGCCGCTTTGAAGATGCGCAACGAATGCTTCCTTTATAGGAAACGGTGCTCCGCAGGAACCAGTACTGAAGGTAAGGTGGGCCGCTGACGAATTACACCTCCTAGCACAGGCTTTCTTCCTTCCGTTCATGGTTCACTTAATCAAAACTTGGTGTTACGCCCTCGTTTGTCTGGCGGCTTGTTCAGCAAGGCAAAAGTTATCTTCAGAAGGAACCAGGTAGGCTTTTCTTGCAAGTTGTCGTCGCTGCTTTGAAGAGGCGCAACGAATGCTTCATTTATAGGAAACGGTGCTCCGCAGGAACCAGTACTGAAGGTAAGGTGGGCCGCTGACGAATTACACCTCCTAGCCCAGGCTTTCTTCCTTCCGTTCATGGTTTACTTAATCAAAACCCGGTGTTACGCCCTCGTATGTCTGGCGGCTTGTTCAGCAAGGCAAAATATATCTTCAGAAGGAACCAGGTAGGCTTTTCTTGCAAGTTGTCGTCGCTGCTTTGAAGAGGCGCAACGAATGCTTCCTATATAGGGAACGGTGCTCCGCATAAACCAGTACTGAAGGTAAGGTGGGGCGCTGACGAATTACACCTCCTAGCCCAGGCTTTCTTCCTTCCGTTCATGGTTTACTTAATCAAAACCCGGTGTTACGCCCTCGTATGTCTGGCGGCTTGTTCAGCAAGGCAAAAGATATCTTCAGAAGGAACCAGGTAGGCTTTTCTCGCAAGTTGTCGTCGCTGCTTTGAAGAGGCGCAACGAATGCTTCCTTTATAGGAAACGGTGCTCCGCATGAACCAGTACTGAAGGTAATGTGGGCCGCTGACGAATTACACCTCCTAGCCCAGGTTTTCTTCCTTCCGTTCATGGTTTACTTAATCAAAACCCGGTGTTCCGCCCTCGTATGTCTGGCGGCTTGTTCAGCAAGGCAAAAGATATCTTCAGAAGGAACCAGGTAGGCTTTTCTTGCAAGTTGTCGTCGCTGCTTTGAAGAGGCGCAACGAATGCTTCATTTATAGGAAACGGTGCTCCGCAGGAACCAGTACTGAAGGTAAGGTGGGCCGCTGACGAATTACACCTCCTAGCCCAGGTTTTCTTCCTTCCGTTCATGGTTTACTTAATCAAAACCCGGTGTTACGCCCTCGTATGCCTGGCGGATTGTTCAGCAAGGCAAAAGATATCTTCAGAAGGAACCAGGTAGGCTTTTCTTGCAAGTTGTCGTCGCTGCTTTGAAGAGGCGCAACGAATGCTTCACTTATAGGAAACGGTGCTCCGCAGGAACCAGTACTGAAGGTAAGGTGGGCCGCTGACGAATTACACCTCCTAGCCCAGGTTTTCTTCCTTGCGTTCATGGTTTACTTAATCAAAACCCGGTGTTACGCCCTCGCATGTCTGGCGGCTTGTTTAGCTAGGCAAAAGTTATCTTCAGAAGCAACCAGGGAGGCTTTTCTCGCAAGTTGTCGTCGCTGCTTTGAAGAGGCGCAAGGAATGCTTCATTTATAGGAAACAGTGCTCCGCAGGAACCAGTACTGAAGGTAAGGTGGGCCGCTGACGAATTACACCTCCTAGCCAAAGTTTTCTTCCTTCCGTTCATTGTTTACTTAATCAAAATCCGGTGTTGCGCCCTCGTATGTCTGGCGGCTTGTTCAGCTAGGCAAAAGATATCTTCAGAAGGAACCAGGTAGGCTTTTCTTGCAAGTTGTCGTCGCTGCTTGGAAGAGGCGCAACGAATGCTTCCTATATAGGGAACGATGCTCCGCAGGAACCAGTACTGAAGGTAAGGTAGGCCTCTGACGAATTACACCTCCTAGCCCAGGCTTTCTTCCTTCCGTTCATGGTTTACTTAATCAAAACCCGGTGTTACGCCCTCGTATGTCTGGCGGCTTGTTCAGCAAGGCAAAAGATATCTTCAGAAGGAACCAGGTAGGCTTTTCTTGAAAGTTGTCGTCGCTGCTTTGAAGAGGCGCAATGAATGCTTCCTATATAGGGAACGGTGCTCCGCATAAACCAGTACTGAAGGTAAGGTGGGCCGTTGACGAATTACACCTCCTAGCCCAGGTTTTCTTCCTTCCGTTCATGGTTTACTTAATCAAAACCCGGTGTTACGCAATCGTATGTCTGGCGGCTTGTTCAGCTAGGCAAAAGTTATCTTCAGAAGGAACCAGGTAGGCTTTTCTCGCAAGTGGTCGTCGCTGCTTTGAAGAGGCGCAACGAATGCTTCCTTTATAGGAAACGGTGCTCCGCAGGAGCCAGTACTGAAGGTAAGGTGGGCCGCTGACGAATTACACCTCCTAGTCCAGGCTTTCTTCCTTCCGTTCATGGTTTACTTAATCAAAACCCGGTGATACGCCCTCGTATGTCTTACGGCTTGCTCAGCTAGGCAAAAGTTATCTTCAGAAGGAACCAGGTAGGCTTTTCTCGCAAGTTGTCGTCGCTGCTTTGAAGAGGCGCAACGAATACTTCCTTTATAGGAAACGGTGCTCCGCAGGAACCAGTACTGAAGGTAAGGTGGGCCGCTGAAGAATTACACCTCCTAGCCCAGGTTTTCTTCCTTCCGTTCATGGTTTACTTAATCAAAACCCGGTGTTACGCCCTCGTATGTCTGGCGGCTTGTTCAGCAAGGCAAAAGATATCTTCAGAAGGAACCAGGTAGGCTTTTCTTGCAAGTTGTCGTCGCTGCTTTGAAGAGGCGCAACGAATGCTTCATTTATAGGAAACGGTGCTCCGCAGGAACCAGTACTGAAGGTAATGTGGGCCGCTGACGAATTACACCTCCTAGCCCAGGTTTTCTTCCTTCCGTTCATGGTTTACTTAATCAAAACCCGGTGTTACGCCCTCGTATGTCTGGCGGCTTGTTCAGCAAGGCAAAAGATATCTTCAGAAGGAACCAGGTAGGCTTTTCTTGCAAGTTGTCGTCGCTGCGTTGAAGAGGCGCAACGAATGCTTCATTTATAGGAAACGGTGCTCCGCAGGAACCAGTACTGAAGGTAAGGTGGGCCGCTGACGAATTACACCTCCTAGCCCAGGTTTTCTTCCTTCCGTTCATGGTTTACTTAATCAAAACCCGGTGTTACGCCCTCGTATGTCTGGCGGATTGTTCAGCAAGGCAAAAGATATCTTCAGAAGGAACCAGGTAGGCTTTTCTTGCAAGTTGTCGTCGCTGCTTTGAAGAGGCGCAACGAATGCTTCATTTATAGGAAACGGTGCTCCGCAGGAACCAGTACTGAAGGTAAGGTGGGCCGCTGACGAATTACACCTCCTAGCCCAGGTTTTCTTCCTTCCGTTCATGGTTTACTTAATCAAAACCCGGTGTTACGCCCTCGCATGTCTGGCGGCTTGTTTAGCTAGGCAAAAGTTATCTTCAGAAGCAACCAGGGAGGCTTTTCTCGCAAGTTGTCGTCGCTGCTTTGAAGAGGCGCAACGAATGCTTCCTATATAGGGAACGATGCTGCGCAGGAACCAGTACTGAAGGTAAGGTGGGCCGCTGACGAATTACACCTCCTAGCCCAGGCTTTCTTCCTTCCGTTCATGGTTTACTTAATCAAAACCCGGTGTTACGCCCTCGTATGTCTGGCGGCTTGTTCAGCAAGGCAAAAGATATCTTCAGAAGGAACCAGGTAGGCTTTTCTTGCAAGTTGTCGTCGCTGCTTTGAAGAGGCGCAACGAATGCTTCCTATATAGGGAACGGTGTTCCGCATAAACCAGTACTGAAGGTAAGGTGGGCCGCTGACGAATTACACCTCCTAGCCCAGGTTTTCTTCCTTCCGTTCATGATTTACTTAATCAAAACCCGGAGTTACGCCCTCGTATGTCTGGCGGCTTGTTCAGCTAGGCAAACGTTATCTTCAGAAGGAACCAGGTAGGCTTTTCTCGCAAGTTGTCGTCGCTGCTTTGAAGAGGCGCAAAGAATGCTTCCTATATAGGGAACGGTGCTCCGCAGGAAACAGTACTGAAGGTAAGGTGGGCCGCTGACGAATTACACCTCCTAGCCCAGGTTTTCTTCCGTTGATGGTCTTACTTATTCAAAACCAGGTGTTACGCCCTCGTATATCTGGCGGCTTGTTCAGCTTGGCAAAAGATATCTTCAGAAGGAACCAGGTAGGCTTTTCTCGCAAGTTGTCGTCGCTGCTTTGAAGAGGCGCAACGAATGCTTCCTCTATAGGGAACGGTGCTCCGCAGGAACCAGTACTGAAGGTAAGGTGGGCCGCAGACGAATTACACCTCCTAGCCCAGGTTTTCTTCCTTCCGTTCATTGTTTACTTAATCAAAACCCGGTGTTACGCAATCTTATGTCTGGCGGCTTGTTCAGCTAGGCAAAAGTTATCTTCAGAAGGAACCAGGTAGGCTTTTCTCGCAAGTGGTCGTCGCTGCTTTGAAGAGGCGCAACGAATGCTTCCTTTATAGGAAACGGTGCTCCGCAGGAACCAGTACAGAAGGTAAGGTGGGCCGCTGACGAATTACACCTCCTAGCCCAGGTTTTATTCCTTCCGTTCATGGTTTACTTAATCAAAACCCGGTGTTACGCCCTCGTATGTCTTACGGCTTGTTCAGCTAGGCAAGAGTTATCTTAGGAAGGAACCAGGTAGGCTTTTCTCGCAAGTTGTCGTCGCTGCTTTGAAGAGGCGCAACGAATGCTTCCTTTATAGGAAACGGTGCTCCGCACGAACCAGTACTGAAGGTAAGGTGGGCCGCTGACGAATTGCACCTCCTAGCCCAGGTTTTCTTCCTTCCGTTCATGGTTTACTTAATCAAAACCCGGTGTTACGCCCTCGTATGTCTGGCGGCTTGTTCAGCAAGGCAAAAGATATCTTCAGAAGGAACCAGGTAGGCTTTTCTTGCAAGTTGTCGTCGCTGCTTTGAAGAGGCGCAACGAATGCTTCATTTATAGGAAAAGGTGCTCCGCAGGAACCAGTACTGAAGGTAAGGTGGGCCGCTGACGAATTACACCTCCTAGCCCAGGTTTTCTTCCTTCCGTTCATGGTTTACTTAATCAAAACCCGGTGTTACGCCCTCGTATGTCTGGCGGATTGTTCAGCAAGGCAAAAGATATCTTCAGAAGGAACCAGGTAGGCTTTTCTTGCAAGTTGTCGTCGCTGCTTTGAAGAGGCGCAACGAATGCTTCATTTATAGGAAACGGTGCTCCGCAGGAACCAGTACTGAAGGTAAGGTGGGCCGCTGACGAATTACACCTAGCCCAGGTTTTCTTCCTTCCGTTCATGGTTTACTTAATCAAAACCCGGTGTTACGAGCTCGCATGTCTGGCGGCTTGTTTACCTAGGCAAAAGTTATCTTCAGAAGCAACCAGGGAGGCTTTTCTCGCAAGTTGTCGTCGCTGCTTTGAAGAGGCGCCACGAATGCTTTCTATATAGGGAACGGTGCTCCGCAGGAACCAGTACTGAAGGTAAGGTGGGCCGCTGACGAATTACACCTCCTAGCCCAGGTTTTCTTCCTTCCGTTCATTGTTTACTTAATCAAAACCCGGTGTTGCGCCCTCGTATGTCTGGCGGCTTGTTCAGCTAGGCAAACGTTATCTTCAGAAGGAACCAGGTAGGTTTTTTTCGCAAGTTGTCGTCGCTGATTTGAAGAGGCGCAAGGAATGCTTCATTTATAGGAAACAGTGCTCCGCAGGAACCAGTACTGAAGGTAAGGTGGGCCGCTGACGAATTACACCTCCTAGCCCAAGTTTTCTTCCTTCCGTTCATTGTTTACTTAATCAAAATCCGGTGTTGCGCCCTCGTATGTCTGGCGGCTTGTTCAGCTAGGCAAAAGATATCTTCAGAAGGAACCAGGTAGGCTTTTCTTGCAAGTTGTCGTCGCTGCTTGGAAGAGGCGCAACGAATTCTTCCTATATAGGGAACGATGCTCCGCAGGAACCAGTACTGAAGGTAAGGTGGGCCGCTGACGAATTACACCTCCTAGCCCAGGCTTTCTTCCTTCCGTTCATGGTTTACTTAATCAAAACCCGGTGTTACGCCCTCGTATATCTGGCGGCTTGTTCAGCAAGGCAAAAGATATCTTCAGAAGGAACCAGGTAGGCCTTTCTCGCAAGTTGTCGTCGCTGCTTTGAAGAGGCGCAACGAATGCTTCCTATATAGGGAACGGTGCTCCGCAGGAACCAGTACTGAAGGTAAGGTGGGCCGCTGACGAATTACACCTCCTAGCCCAGGCTTTCCTCCTTCCGTTCATGGTTTACTTAATCAAAACCCGGTGTTACGCCCTCGTATGTCTGGCGGCTTGTTCAGCAAGGCAAAAGATATCTTCAGAAGGAACCAGGAAGGCTTTTCTCGCAAGTTGTCGTCGCTGCTTTGAAGAGGCGCAAAGAATGCTTACTATATAGGGAACGGTGCTCCGCAGGAACCAGTACTGAAGGTAAGGTGGGCCGCTGACGAATTACACCTCCTAGCCCAGGTTTTCTTCCGTTGATGGTCTTACTTATTCAAAACCAGGTGTTACGCCCTCGTATATCTGGCGGCTTGTTCAGCTTGGCAAAAGATATCTTCAGAAGGAACCAGGTAGGCTTTTCTCGCAAGTTGTCGTCGCTGCTTAGAAGAGGCGCAACGAATGCTTCCTCTATAGGGAACGGTGCTCCGCAGGAACCAGTACTGAAGGTAAGGTGGGCCGCTGACGAATTACACCTCCTAGCCCAGGTTTTCTCTTCCGTTCATTGTTTACTTAATCAAAACCCGGTGTTACGCAATCGTATGTCTGGCGGCTTGTTCAGCTAGGCAAAAGTTATCTTCAGAAGGAACCAGGTAGGCTTTTCTCGCAAGTGGTCGTCGCTGCTTTGAAGAGGCGCAACGAATGCTTCCTTTATAGGAAACGGTGCTCCGCAGGAACCAGTACTGAAGGTAAGGTGGGCCGCTGACGAATTGCACCTCCTAGCCCAGGTTTTCTTCCTTCCGTTCATGGTTTACTTAATCAAAACCCGGTGTTACGCCCTCGTATATCTGGCGGCTTGTTCAGCTAGGCAAAAGATATCTTCAGAAGGAACCAGGTAGGCTTTTCTCGCAAATTGTCGTCGCCGCTTTGAAGATGCGCAACGAATGCTTCCTTTATAGGAAACGGTGCTCCGCAGGAACCAGTACTGAAGGTAAGGTGGGCCGCTGACGAATTACACCTCCTAGCACAGGCTTTCTTCCTTCCGTTCATGGTTCACTTAATCAAAACTTGGTGTTACGCCCTCGTTTGTCTGGCGGCTTGTTCAGCAAGGCAAAAGTTATCTTCAGAAGGAACCAGGTAGGCTTTTCTTGCAAGTTGTCGTCGCTGCTTTGAAGAGGCGCAACGAATGCTTCCTTTATAGGAAACGGTGCTCCGCAGGAACCAGTACTGAAGGTAAGGTGGGCCGCTGACGAATTACACCTCCTAGCCCAGGCTTTCTTCCTTCCGTTCATGGTTTACTTAATCAAAACCCGGTGTTACGCCCTCGTATGTCTGGCGGCTTGTTCAGCAAGGCAAAATATATCTTCAGAAGGAACCAGGTAGGCTTTTCTTGCAAGTTGTCGTCGCTGCTTTGAAGAGGCGCAACGAATGCTTCCTATATAGGGAACGGTGCTCCGCATAAACCAGTACTGAAGGTAAGGTGGGGCGCTGACGAATTACACCTCCTAGCCCAGGCTTTCTTCCTTCCGTTCATGGTTTACTTAATCAAAACCCGGTGTTACGCCCTCGTATGTCTGGCGGCTTGTTCAGCAAGGCAAAAGATATCTTCAGAAGGAACCAGGTAGGCTTTTCTCGCAAGTTGTCGTCGCTGCTTTGAAGAGGCGCAACGAATGCTTCCTTTATAGGAAACGGTGCTCCGCAGGAACCAGTACTGAAGGTAAGGTGGGCCGCTGAGGAATTACACCTCCTAGCCCAGGTTTTCTTCCTTCCGTTCATGGTTTACTTAATCAAAACCCGGTGTTACGCCCTCGTATGTCTTACGGCTTGTTCAGCTAGGCAAAAGTTATCTTCAGAAGGAACCAGGTAGGCTTTTCTTGCAAGTTGTCGTCGCTGTTTTGAAGAGGCGCAACGAATGCTTCCTTTATAGGAAACGGTGCTCCGCAGGAACCAGTACTGAAGGTAATGTGGGCCGCTGACGAATTACACCTCCTAGCCCAGGTTTTCTTCCTTCCGTTCATGGTTTACTTAATCAAAACCCGGTGTTACGCCCTCGTATGTCTGGCGGCTTGTTCAGCAAGGCAAAAGATATCTTCAGAAGGAACCAGGTAGGCTTTTCTTGCAAGTGGTCGTCGCTGCTTTGAAGAGGCGCAACGAATGCTTCATTTATAGGAAACGGTGCTCCGCAGGAACCAGTACTGAAGGTAAGGTGGGCCGCTGACGAATTAAACCTCCTAGCCCAGGTTTTCTTCCTTCCGTTCATGGTTTACTTAATCAAAACCCGGTGTTACGCCCTCGTATGTCTGGCGGATTGTTCAGCAAGGCAAAAGATATCTTCAGAAGGAACCAGGTAGGCTTTTCTTGCAAGTTGTCGTCGCTGCTTTGAAGAGGCGCAACGAATGCTTCACTTATAGGAAACGGTGCTCCGCAGGAACCAGTACTGAAGGTAAGGTGGGCCGCTGACGAATTACACCTCCTAGCCCAGGTTTTCTTCCTTGCGTTCATGGTTTACTTAATCAAAACCCGGTGTTACGCCCTCGCATGTCTGGCGGCTTGTTTAGCTAGGCAAAAGTTATCTTCAGAAGCAACCAGGGAGGCTTTTCTCGCAAGTTGTCGTCGCTGCTTTGAAGAGGCGCAAGGAATGCTTCATTTTAGGAAACAGTGCTCCGCAGGAACCAGTACTGAAGGTAAGGTGGGCCGCTGACGAATTACACCTCCTAGCCAAAGTTTTCTTCCTTCCGTTCATTGTTTACTTAATCAAAATCCGGTGTTGCGCCCTCGTATGTCTGGCGGCTTGTTCAGCTAGGCAAAAGATATCTTCAGAAGGAACCAGGTAGGCTTTTCTTGCAAGTTGTCGTCGCTGCTTGGAAGAGGCGCAACGAATGCTTCCTATATAGGGAACGATGCTCCGCAGGAACCAGTACTGAAGGTAAGGTAGGCCGCTGACGAATTACACCTCCTAGCCCAGGCTTTCTTCCTTCCGTTCATGGTTTACTTAATCAAAACCCGGTGTTACGCCCTCGTATGTCTGGCGGCTTGTTCAGCAAGGCAAAAGATATCTTCAGAAGGAACCAGGTAGGCTTTTCTTGAAAGTTGTCGTCGCTGCTTTCAAGAGGCGCAATGAATGCTTCCTATATAGGGAACGGTGCTCCGCATAAACCAGTACTGAAGGTAAGGTGGGCCGTTGACGAATTACACCTCCTAGCCCAGGTTTTCTTCCTTCCGTTCATGGTTTACTTAATCAAAACCCGGTGTTACGCAATCGTATGTCTGGCGGCTTGTTCAGCTAGGCAAAAGTTATCTTCAGAAGGAACCAGGTAGGCTTTTCTCGCAAGTGGTCGTCGCTGCTTTGAAGAGGCGCAACGAATGCTTCCTTTATAGGAAACGGTGCTCCGCAGGAGCCAGTACTGAAGGTAAGGTGGGCCGCTGACGAATTACACCTCCTAGCCCAGGCTTTCTTCCTTCCGTTCATGGTTTACTTAATCAAAACCCGGTGATACGCCCTCGTATGTCTTACGGCTTGCTCAGCTAGGCAAAAGTTATCTTCAGAAGGAACCAGGTAGGCTTTTCTCGCAAGTTGTCGTCGCTGCTTTGAAGAGGCGCAACGAATACTTCCTTTATAGGAAACGGTGCTCCGCAGGAACCAGTACTGAAGGTAAGGTGGGCCGCTGAAGAATTACACCTCCTAGCCCAGGTTTTCTTCCTTCCGTTCATGGTTTACTTAATCAAAACCCGGTGTTACGCCCTCGTATGTCTGGCGGCTTGTTCAGCAAGGCAAAAGATATCTTCAGAAGGAACCAGGTAGGCTTTTCTTGCAAGTTGTCGTCGCTGCTTTGAAGAGGCGCAACGAATGCTTCCTATATAGGGAACGGTGCTCCGCAGGAACCAGTACTGAAGGTAAGGTGGGCCGCTGACGAATTACACCTCCTAGCCCAGGTTTTCTTCCTTCCGTTCATGGTTTACTTAATCAAAACCCGGTGTTACGCAATCGTATGTCTGGCGGCTTGTTCAGCTAGGCCAGAGATATCTTCAGAAGGAACCAGGTAGGCTTTTCTCGCAAATTGTCGCCGCTTTGAAGAGGCGCAACGAATGCTTCCTTTATAGGAAACGGTGCTCCGCAGGAACCAGTACTGAAGGTAAGGTGGGCCGCTGACGAATTACACCTCCTAGCCCAGGCTTTCTTCCTTCCGTTCATGGTTTACTCAATCAAAACCCGGTGTTGCGCCCTCGTATGTCTGGCGGCTTGTTCAGCAAGGCAAAAGATATCTTCAGAAGGAACCAGGTAGGCTTTTCTTGCAAGTTGTCGTCGCTGCTTTGAAGAGGCGCAACGAATGCTTCCTATATAGGGAACGGTGCTCCGCATAAACCAGTACTGAAGGTAAGGTGGGCCGTTGACGAATTACACCTCCTAGCCCAGGTTTTCTTCCTTCCGTTCATGGTTTACTTAATCAAAACCCGGTGTTACGCCCTCGTATGTCTGGCGGATTGTTCAGCAAGGCAAAAGATATCTTCAGAAGGAACCAGGTAGGCTTTTCTTGCAAGTTGTCGTCGCTGCTTTGAAGAGGCGCAACGAATGCTTCCTATGTAGGGAACGGTGCTCCGCATAAACCAGTACTGAAGGTAAGGTGGGCCGTTGACGAATTACACCTCCTAGCCCAGGTTTTCTTCCTTCCGTTCATGGTTTACTTAATCAAAACCCGGTGTTACGCAATCGTATGTCTGGCGGCTTGTTCAGCTAGGCCAGAGATATCTTCAGAAGGAACCAGGTAGCCTTTTCTCGCAAATTGTCGTCGCCGCTTTGAAGAGGCGCAACGAATGCTTATTTTATAGGAAACGGTGCTCCGCAGGAACCAGTACTGAAGGTAAGGTGGGCCGCTGATGAATTACACCTCCTAGCCCAGGCTTTCTTCCTTCCGTTCATGGTTTACTTAATCAAAACCTGGTGTTACGCCCTCGTTTGTCTGGCGGCTTGTTCAGCAAGGCAAAAGATATCTTCAGAAGGAACCAGGTAGGCTTTTCTTGCAAGTTGTCGTCGCTGCTTTGAAGAGGCGCAACGAATGCTTCATTTATTGGAAACGGTGCTCCGCAGGAACCAGTACTGAAGGTAAGGTGGGCCGCTGACGAATTACACCTCCTAGCCCAGGTTTTCTTCCTTCCGTTCATGGTTTACTTAATCAAAACCCGGTGTTACGCCCTCGTATGTCTGGCGGATTGTTCAGCAAGGCAAAAGATATCTTCAGAAGGAACCAGGTAGGCTTTTCTTGCAAGTTGTCGTCGCTGCTTTGAAGAGGCGCAACGAATGCTTCATTTATAGGAAACGGTGCTCCGCAGGAACCAGTACTGAAGGTAAGGTGGGCCGCTGACGAATTACACCTCCTAGCCCAGGTTTTCTTCCTTCCGTTCATGGTTTACTTAATCAAAACCCGGTGTTACGCCCTCGCATGTCTGGCGGCTTGTTTAGCTAGGCAAAAGTTATCTTCAGAAGCAACCAGGGAGGCTTTTCTCGCAAGTTGTCGTCGCTGCTTTGAAGAGGCGCAACGAATGCTTCCTATATAGGGAACGATGCTGCGCAGGAACCAGTACTGAAGGTAAGGTGGGCCGCTGACGAATTACACCTCCTAGCCCAGGTTTTCTTCCGTTCATGATTTACTTAATCAAAACCCGGAGTTACGCCCTCGTATGTCTGGCGGCTTGTTCAGCTAGGCAAACGTTATCTTCAGAAGGAACCAGGTAGGCTTTTCTCGCAAGTTGTCGTCGCTGCTTTGAAGAGGCGCAAAGAATGCTTCCTATATAGGGAACGGTGCTCCGCAGGAAACAGTACTGAAGGTAAGGTGGGCCGCTGACGAATTACACCTCCTAGCCCAGGTTTTCTTCCGTTGATGGTCTTACTTATTCAAAACCAGGTGTTACGCCCTCGTATATCTGGCGGCTTGTTCAGCTTGGCAAAAGATATCTTCAGAAGGAACCAGGTAGGCTTTTCTCGCAAGTTGTCGTCGCTGCTTTGAAGAGGCGCAACGAATGCTTCCTCTATAGGGAACGGTGCTCCGCAGGAACCAGTACTGAAGGTAAGGTGGGCCGCAGACGAATTACACCTCCTAGCCCAGGTTTTCTTCCTTCCGTTCATTGTTTACTTAATCAAAACCCGGTGTTACGCAATCGTATGTCTGGCGGCTTGTTCAGCTAGGCAAAAGTTATCTTCAGAAGGAACCAGGTAGGCTTTTCTCGCAAGTGGTCGTCGCTGCTTTGAAGAGGCGCAACGAATGCTTCCTTTATAGGAAACGGTGCTCCGCAGGAACCAGTACAGAAGGTAAGGTGGGCCGCTGACGAATTACACCTCCTAGCCCAGGTTTTCTTCCTTCCGTTCATGGTTTACTTAATCAAAACCCGGTGTTACGCCCTCGTATGTCTTACGGCTTGTTCAGCTAGGCAAGAGTTATCTTAGGAAGGAACCAGGTAGGCTTTTCTCGCAAGTGGTCGTCGCTGCTTTGAAGAGGCGCAACGAATGCTTCCTTTATAGGAAACGGTGCTCCGCACGAACCAGTACTGAAGGTAAGGTGGGCCGCTGACGAATTGCACCTCCTAGCCCAGGTTTTCTTCCTTCCGTTCATGGTTTACTTAATCAAAACCCGGTGTTACGCCCTCGTATGTCTGGCGGCTTGTTCAGCAAGGCAAAAGATATCTTCAGAAGGAACCAGGTAGGCTTTTCTTGCAAGTTGTCGTCGCTGCTTTGAAGAGGCGCAACGAATGCTTCCTATATAGGGAACGGTGCTCCGCATAAACCAGTACTGAAGGTAAGGTGGGCCGCTGACGAATTACACCTCCTAGCCCAGGTTTTCTTCCTTCCGTTCATGATTTACTTAATCAAAACCCGGAGTTACGCCCTCGTATGTCTGGCGGCTTGTTCAGCTAGGCAAACGTTATCTTCAGAAGGAACCAGGTAGGCTTTTCTCGCAAGTTGTCGTCGCTGCTTTGAAGAGGCGCAAATAATGCTTCCTATATAGGGAACGGTGCTCCGCAGGAAACAGTACTGAAGGTAAGGTGGGCCGCTGACGAATTACACCTCCTAGCCCAGGTTTTCTTCCGTTGATGGTCTTACTTATTCAAAACCAGGTGTTACGCCCTCGTATATCTGGCGGCTTGTTCAGCTTGGCAAAAGATATCTTCAGAAGGAACCAGGTAGGCTTTTCTCGCAAGTTGTCGTCGCTGCTTTGAAGAGGCGCAACGAATGCTTCCTCTATAGGGAACGGTGCTCCGCAGGAACCAGTACTGAAGGTAAGGTGGGCCGCAGACGAATTACACCTCCTAGCCCAGGTTTTCTTCCTTCCGTTCATTGTTTACTTAATCAAAACCCGGTGTTACGCAATCGTATGTCTGGCGGCTTGTTCAGCTAGGCAAAAGTTATCTTCAGAAGGAACCAGGTAGGCTTTTCTCGCAAGTGGTCGTCGCTGCTTTGAAGAGGCGCAACGAATGCTTCCTTTATAGGAAACGGTGCTCCGCAGGAACCAGTACAGAAGGTAAGGTGGGCCGCTGACGAATTACACCTCCTAGCCCAGGTTTTCTTCCTTCCGTTCATGGTTTACTTAATCAAAACCCGGTGTTACGCCCTCGTATGTCTGGCGGATTGTTCAGCAAGGCAAAAGATATCTTCAGAAGGAACCAGGTAGGCTTTTCTTGCAAGTTGTCGTCGCTGCTTTGAAGAGGCGCAACGAATGCTTCATTTATAGGAAACGGTGCTCCGCAGGAACCAGTACTGAAGGTAAGGTGGGCCGCTGACGAATTACACCTAGCCCAGGTTTTCTTCCTTCCGTTCATGGTTTACTTAATCAAAACCCGGTGTTACGAGCTCGCATGTCTGGCGGCTTGTTTACCTAGGCAAAAGTTATCTTCAGAAGCAACCAGGGAGGCTTTTCTCGCAAGTTGTCGTCGCTGCTTTGAAGAGGCGCCACGAATGCTTTCTATATAGGGAACGGTGCTCCGCAGGAACCAGTACTGAAGGTAAGGTGGGCCGCTGACGAATTACACCTCCTAGCCCAGGTTTTCTTCCTTCCGTTCATTGTTTACTTAATCAAAACCCGGTGTTGCGCCCTCGTATGTCTGGCGGCTTGTTCAGCTAGGCAAACGTTATCTTCAGAAGGAACCAGGTAGGTTTTTTTCGCAAGTTGTCGTCGCTGAATTGAAGAGGCGCAAGGAATGCTTCATTTATAGGAAACAGTGCTCCGCAGGAACCAGTACTGAAGGTAAGGTGGGCCGCTGACGAATTACACCTCCTAGCCCAAGTTTTCTTCCTTCCGTTCATTGTTTACTTAATCAAAATCCGGTGTTGCGCCCTCGTATGTCTGGCGGCTTGTTCAGCTAGGCAAAAGATATCTTCAGAAGGAACCAGGTAGGCTTTTCTTGCAAGTTGTCGTCGCTGCTTGGAAGAGGCGCAACGAATTCTTCCTATATAGGGAACGATGCTCCGCAGGAACCAGTACTGAAGGTAAGGTGGGCCGCTGACGAATTACACCTCCTAGCCCAGGCTTTCTTCCTTCCGTTCATGGTTTACTTAATCAAAACCCGGTGTTACGCCCTCGTATATCTGGCGGCTTGTTCAGCAAGGCAAAAGATATCTTCAGAAGGAACCAGGTAGGCCTTTCTCGCAAGTTGTCGTCGCTGCTTTGAAGAGGCGCAACGAATGCTTCCTATATAGGGAACGGTGCTCCGCAGGAACCAGTACTGAAGGTAAGGTGGGCCGCTGACGAATTACACCTCCTAGCCCAGGCTTTCCTCCTTCCGTTCATGGTTTACTTAATCAAAACCCGGTGTTACGCCCTCGTATGTCTGGCGGCTTGTTCAGCAAGGCAAAAGATATCTTCAGAAGGAACCAGGAAGGCTTTTCTCGCAAGTTGTCGTCGCTGCTTTGAAGAGGCGCAAAGAATGCTTACTATATAGGGAACGGTGCTCCGCAGGAACCAGTACTGAAGGTAAGGTGGGCCGCTGACGAATTACACCTCCTAGCCCAGGTTTTCTTCCGTTGATGGTCTTACTTATTCAAAACCAGGTGTTACGCCCTCGTATATCTGGCGGCTTGTTGAGCTTGGCAAAAGATATCTTCAGAAGGAACCAGGTAGGCTTTTCTCGCAAGTTGTCGCTGCTTAGAAGAGGCGCAACGAATGCTTCCTCTATAGGGAACGGTGCTCCGCAGGAACCAGTACTGAAGGTAAGGTGGGCCGCTGACGAATTACACCTCCTAGCCCAGGTTTTCTCTTCCGTTCATTGTTTACTTAATCAAAACCCGGTGTTACGCAATCGTATGTCTGGCGGCTTGTTCAGCTAGGCAAAAGTTATCTTCAGAAGGAACCAGGTAGGCTTTTCTCGCAAGTGGTCGTCGCTGCTTTGAAGAGGCGCAACGAATGCTTCCTTTATAGGAAACGGTGCTCCGCAGGAACCAGTACTGAAGGTAAGGTGGGCCGCTGACGAATTGCACCTCCTAGCCCAGGTTTTCTTCCTTCCGTTCATGGTTTACTTAATCAAAACCCGGTGTTACGCCCTCGTATATCTGGCGGCTTGTTCAGCTAGGCAAAAGATATCTTCAGAAGGAACCAGGTAGGCTTTTCTCGCAAATTGTCGTCGCCGCTTTGAAGATGCGCAACGAATGCTTCCTTTATAGGAAACGGTGCTCCGCAGGAACCAGTACTGAAGGTAAGGTGGGCCGCTGACGAATTACACCTCCTAGCACAGGCTTTCTTCCTTCCGTTCATGGTTCACTTAATCAAAACTTGGTGTTACGCCCTCGTTTGTCTGGCGGCTTGTTCAGCAAGGCAAAAGTTATCTTCAGAAGGAACCAGGTAGGCTTTTCTTGCAAGTTGTCGTCGCTGCTTTGAAGAGGCGCAACGAATGCTTCATTTATAGGAAACGGTGCTCCGCAGGAACCAGTACTGAAGGTAAGGTGGGCCGCTGACGAATTACACCTCCTAGCCCAGGCTTTCTTCCTTCCGTTCATGGTTTACTTAATCAAAACCCGGTGTTACGCCCTCGTATGTCTGGCGGCTTGTTCAGCAAGGCAAAATATATCTTCAGAAGGAACCAGGTAGGCTTTTCTCGCAAGTTGTCGTCGCTGCTTTGAAGAGGCGCAAAGAATGCTTACTATATAGGGAACGGTGCTCCGCAGGAACCAGTACTGAAGGTAAGGTGGGCCGCTGACGAATTACACCTCCTAGCCCAGGTTTTCTTCCGTTGATGGTCTTACTTATTCAAAACCAGGTGTTACGCCCTCGTATATCTGGCGGCTTGTTCAGCTTGGCAAAAGATATCTTCAGAAGGAACCAGGTAGGCTTTTCTCGCAAGTTGTCGTCGCTGCTTCGAAGAGGCGCAACGAATGCTTCCTCTATAGGGAACGGTGCTCCGCAGGAACCAGTACTGAAGGTAAGGTGGGCCGCTGACGAATTACACCTCCTAGCCCAGGTTTTCTCTTCCGTTCATTGTTTACTTAATCAAAACCCGGTGTTACGCAATCGTATGTCTGGCGGCTTGTTCAGCTAGGCAAAAGTTATCTTCAGAAGGAACCAGGTAGGCTTTTCTCGCAAGTGGTCGTCGCTGCTTTGAAGAGGCGCAACGAATGCTTCCTTTATAGGAAACGGTGCTCCGCAGGAACCAGTACTGAAGGTAAGGTGGGCCGCTGACGAATTGCACCTCCTAGCCCAGGTTTTCTTCCTTCCGTTCATGGTTTACTTAATCAAAACCCGGTGTTACGCCCTCGTATATCTGGCGGCTTGTTCAGCTAGGCAAAAGATATCTTCAGAAGGAACCAGGTAGGCTTTTCTCGCAAATTGTCGTCGCCGCTTTGAAGATGCGCAACGAATGCTTCCTTTATAGGAAACGGTGCTCCGCAGGAACCAGTACTGAAGGTAAGGTGGGCCGCTGACGAATTACACCTCCTAGCACAGGCTTTCTTCCTTCCGTTCATGGTTCACTTAATCAAAACTTGGTGTTACGCCCTCGTTTGTCTGGCGGCTTGTTCAGCAAGGCAAAAGTTATCTTCAGAAGGAACCAGGTAGGCTTTTCTTGCAAGTTGTCGTCGCTGCTTTGAAGAGGCGCAACGAATGCTTCATTTATAGGAAACGGTGCTCCGCAGGAACCAGTACTGAAGGTAAGGTGGGCCGCTGACGAATTACACCTCCTAGCCCAGGCTTTCTTCCTTCCGTTCATGGTTTACTTAATCAAAACCCGGTGTTACGCCCTCGTATGTCTGGCGGCTTGTTCAGCAAGGCAAAATATATCTTCAGAAGGAACCAGGTAGGCTTTTCTTGCAAGTTGTCGTCGCTGCTTTGAAGAGGCGCAACGAATGCTTCCTATATAGGGAACGGTGCTCCGCATAAACCAGTACTGAAGGTAAGGTGGGGCGCTGACGAATTACACCTCCTAGCCCAGGCTTTCTTCCTTCCGTTCATGGTTTACTTAATCAAAACCCGGTGTTACGCCCTCGTATGTCTGGCGGCTTGTTCAGCAAGGCAAAAGATATCTTCAGAAGGAACCAGGTAGGCTTTTCTCGCAAGTTGTCGTCGCTGCTTTGAAGAGGCGCAACGAATGCTTCCTTTATAGGAAACGGTGCTCCGCAGGAACCAGTACTGAAGTTAAGGTGGGCCGCTGAGGAATTACACCTCCTAGCCCAGGTTTTCTTCCTTCCGTTCATGGTTTACTTAATCAAAACCCGGTGTTACGCCCTCGTATGTCTTACGGCTTGTTCAGCTAGGCAAAAGTTATCTTCAGAAGGAACCAGGTAGGCTTTTCTTGCAAGTTGTCGTCGCTGTTTTGAAGAGGCGCAACGAATGCTTCCTTTATAGGAAACGGTGCTCCGCATGAACCAGTACTGAAGGTAATGTGGGCCGCTGACGAATTACACCTCCTAGCCCAGGTTTTCTTCCTTCCGTTCATGGTTTACTTAATCAAAACCCGGTGTTACGCCCTCGTATGTCTGGCGGCTTGTTCAGCAAGGCAAAAGATATCTTCAGAAGGAACCAGGTAGGCTTTTCTTGCAAGTTGTCGTCGCTGCTTTGAAGAGGCGCAACGAATGCTTCATTTATAGGAAACGGTGCTCCGCAGGAACCAGTACTGAAGGTAAGGTGGGCCGCTGACGAATTACACCTCCTAGCCCAGGTTTTCTTCCTTCCGTTCATGGTTTACTTAATCAAAACCCGGTGTTACGCCCTCGTATGCCTGGCGGATTGTTCAGCAAGGCAAAAGATATCTTCAGAAGGAACCAGGTAGGCTTTTCTTGCAAGTTGTCGTCGCTGCTTTGAAGAGGCGCAACGAATGCTTCACTTATAGGAAACGGTGCTCCGCAGGAACCAGTACTGAAGGTAAGGTGGGCCGCTGACGAATTACACCTCCTAGCCCAGGTTTTCTTCCTTGCGTTCATGGTTTACTTAATCAAAACCCGGTGTTACGCCCTCGCATGTCTGGCGGCTTGTTTAGCTAGGCAAAAGTTATCTTCAGAAGCAACCAGGGAGGCTTTTCTCGCAAGTTGTCGTCGCTGCTTTGAAGAGGCGCAAGGAATGCTTCATTTATAGGAAACAGTGCTCCGCAGGAACCAGTACTGAAGGTAAGGTGGGCCGCTGACGAATTACACCTCCTAGCCAAAGTTTTCTTCCTTCCGTTCATTGTTTACTTAATCAAAATCCGGTGTTGCGCCCTCGTATGTCTGGCGGCTTGTTCAGCTAGGCAAAAGATATCTTCAGAAGGAACCAGGTAGGCTTTTCTTGCAAGTTGTCGTCGCTGCTTGGAAGAGGCGCAACGAATGCTTCCTATATAGGGAACGATGCTCCGCAGGAACCAGTACTGAAGGTAAGGTATGCCTCTGACGAATTACACCTCCTAGCCCAGGCTTTCTTCCTTCCGTTCATGGTTTACTTAATCAAAACCCGGTGTTACGCCCTCGTATGTCTGGCGGCTTGTTCAGCAAGGCAAAAGATATCTTCAGAAGGAACCAGGTAGGCTTTTCTTGAAAGTTGTCGTCGCTGCTTTGAAGAGGCGCAATGAATGCTTCCTATATAGGGAACGGTGCTCCGCATAAACCAGTACTGAAGGTAAGGTGGGCCGTTGACGAATTACACCTCCTAGCCCAGGTTTTCTTCCTTCCGTTCATGGTTTACTTAATCAAAACCCGGTGTTACGCAATCGTATGTCTGGCGGCTTGTTCAGCTAGGCAAAAGTTATCTTCAGAAGGAACCAGGTAGGCTTTTCTCGCAAGTGGTCGTCGCTGCTTTGAAGAGGCGCAACGAATGCTTCCTTTATAGGAAACGGTGCTCCGCAGGAGCCAGTACTGAAGGTAAGGTGGGCCGCTGACGAATTACACCTCCTAGCCCAGGCTTTCTTCCTTCCGTTCATGGTTTACTTAATCAAAACCCGGTGATACGCCCTCGTATGTCTTACGGCTTGCTCAGCTAGGCAAAAGTTATCTTCAGAAGGAACCAGGTAGGCTTTTCTCGCAAGTTGTCGTCGCTGCTTTGAAGAGGCGCAACGAATACTTCCTTTATAGGAAACGGTGCTCCGCAGGAACCAGTACTGAAGGTAAGGTGGGCCGCTGAAGAATTACACCTCCTAGCCCAGGTTTTCTTCCTTCCGTTCATGGTTTACTTAATCAAAACCCGGTGTTACGCCCTCGTATGTCTGGCGGCTTGTTCAGCAAGGCAAAAGATATCTTCAGAAGGAACCAGGTAGGCTTTTCTTGCAAGTTGTCGTCGCTGCTTTGAAGAGGCGCAACGAATGCTTCATTTATAGGAAACGGTGCTCCGCAGGAACCAGTACTGAAGGTAATGTGGGCCGCTGACGAATTACACCTCCTAGCCCAGGTTTTCTTCCTTCCGTTCATGGTTTACTTAATCAAAACCCGGTGTTACGCCATCGTATGTCTGGCGGCTTGTTCAGCAAGGCAAAAGATATCTTCAGAAGGAACCAGGTAGGCTTTTCTTGCAAGTTGTCGTCGCTGCGTTGAAGAGGCGCAACGAATGCTTCATTTATAGGAAACGGTGCTCCGCAGGAACCAGTACTGAAGGTAAGGTGGGCCGCTGAGGAATTACACCTCCTAGCCCAGGTTTTCTTCCTTCCGTTCATGGTTTACTTAATCAAAACCCGGTGTTACGCCCTCGTATGTCTGGCGGCTTGTTCAGCAAGGCAAAAGATATCTTCAGAAGGAACCAGGTAGGCTTTTCTTGCAAGTTGTCGTCGCTGCGTTGAAGAGGCGCAACGAATGCTTCATTTATAGGAAACGGTGCTCCGCAGGAACCAGTACTGAAGGTAAGGTGGGCCGCTGAGGAATTACACCTCCTAGCCCAGGTTTTCTTCCTTCCGTTCATGGTTTACTTAATCAAAACCCGGTGTTACGCCCTCGTATGTCTGGCGGATTGTTCAGCAAGGCAAAAGATATCTTCAGAAGGAACCAGGTAGGCTTTTCTTGCAAGTTGTCGTCGCTGCTTTGAAGAGGCGCAACGAATGCTTCATTTATAGGAAACGGTGCTCCGCAGGAACCAGTACTGAAGGTAAGGTGGGCCGCTGACGAATTACACCTAGCCCAGGTTTTCTTCCTTCCGTTCATGGTTTACTTAATCAAAACCCGGTGTTACGCCCTCGCATGTCTGGCGGCTTGTTTAGCTAGGCAAAAGTTATCTTCAGAAGCAACCAGGGAGGCTTTTCTCGCAAGTTGTCGTCGCTGCTTTGAAGAGGCGCAACGAATGCTTCCTATATAGGGAACGATGCTGCGCAGGAACCAGTACTGAAGGTAAGGTGGGCCGCTGACGAATTACACCTCCTAGCCCAGGCTTTCTTCCTTCCGTTCATGGTTTACTTAATCAAAACCCGGTGTTACGCCCTCGTATGTCTGGCGGCTTGTTCAGCAAGGCAAAAGATATCTTCAGAAGGAACCAGGTAGGCTTTTCTTGCAAGTTGTCGTCGCTGCTTTGAAGAGGCGCAACGAATGCTTCCTATATAGGGAACGGTGTTCCGCATAAACCAGTACTGAAGGTAAGGTGGGCCGCTGACGAATTACACCTCCTAGCCCAGGTTTTCTTCCTTCCGTTCATGATTTACTTAATCAAAACCCGGAGTTACTCCCTCGTATGTCTGGCGGCTTGTTCAGCTAGGCAAACGTTATCTTCAGAAGGAACCAGGTAGGCTTTTCTCGCAAGTTGTCGTCGCTGCTTTGAAGAGGCGCAAAGAATGCTTCCTATATAGGGAACGGTGCTCCGCAGGAAACAGTACTGAAGGTAAGGTGGGCCGCTGACGAATTACACCTCCTAGCCCAGGTTTTCTTCCGTTGATGGTCTTACTTATTCAAAACCAGGTGTTACGCCCTCGTATATCTGGCGGCTTGTTCAGCTTGGCAAAAGATATCTTCAGAAGGAACCAGGTAGGCTTTTCTCGCAAGTTGTCGTCGCTGCTTTGAAGAGGCGCAACGAATGCTTCCTCTATAGGGAACGGTGCTCCGCAGGAACCAGTACTGAAGGTAAGGTGGGCCGCAGACGAATTACACCTCCTAGCCCAGGTTTTCTTCCTTCCGTTCATTGTTTACTTAATCAAAACCCGGTGTTACGCAATCGTATGTCTGGCGGCTTGTTCAGCTAGGCAAAAGTTATCTTCAGAAGGAACCAGGTAGGCTTTTCTCGCAAGTGGTCGTCGCTGCTTTGAAGAGGCGCAACGAATGCTTCCTTTATAGGAAACGGTGCTCCGCAGGAACCAGTACAGAAGGTAAGGTGGGCCGCTGACGAATTACACCTCCTAGCCCAGGTTTTCTTCCTTCCGTTCATGGTTTACTTAATCAAAACCCGGTGTTACGCCCTCGTATGTCTTACGGCTTGTTCAGCTAGGCAAGAGTTATCTTAGGAAGGAACCAGGTAGGCTTTTCTCGCAAGTTGTCGTCGCTGCTTTGAAGAGGCGCAACGAATGCTTCCTTTATAGGAAACGGTGCTCCGCACGAACCAGTACTGAAGGTAAGGTGGGCCGCTGACGAATTGCACCTCCTAGCCCAGGTTTTCTTCCTTCCGTTCATGGTTTACTTAATCAAAACCCGGTGTTACGCCCTCGTATGTCTGGCGGCTTGTTCAGCAAGGCAAAAGATATCTTCAGAAGGAACCAGGTAGGCTTTTCTTGCAAGTTGTCGTCGCTGCTTTGAAGAGGCGCAACGAATGCTTCATTTATAGGAAAAGGTGCTCCGCAGGAACCAGTACTGAAGGTAAGGTGGGCCGCTGACGAATTACACCTCCTAGCCCAGGTTTTCTTCCTTCCGTTCATGGTTTACTTAATCAAAACCCGGTGTTACGCCCTCGTATGTCTGGCGGATTGTTCAGCAAGGCAAAAGATATCTTCAGAAGGAACCAGGTAGGCTTTTCTTGCAAGTTGTCGTCGCTGCTTTGAAGAGGCGCAACGAATGCTTCATTTATAGGAAACGGTGCTCCGCAGGAACCAGTACTGAAGGTAAGGTGGGCCGCTGACGAATTACACCTAGCCCAGGTTTTCTTCCTTCCGTTCATGGTTTACTTAATCAAAACCCGGTGTTACGAGCTCGCATGTCTGGCGGCTTGTTTACCTAGGCAAAAGTTATCTTCAGAAGCAACCAGGGAGGCTTTTCTCGCAAGTTGTCGTCGCTGCTTTGAAGAGGCGCCACGAATGCTTTCTATATAGGGAACGGTGCTCCGCAGGAACCAGTACTGAAGGTAAGGTGGGCCGCTGACGAATTACACCTCCTAGCCCAGGTTTTCTTCCTTCCGTTCATTGTTTACTTAATCAAAACCCGGTGTTGCGCCCTCGTATGTCTGGCGGCTTGTTCAGCTAGGCAAACGTTATCTTCAGAAGGAACCAGGTAGGTTTTTTTCGCAAGTTGTCGTCGCTGATTTGAAGAGGCGCAAGGAATGCTTCATTTATAGGAAACAGTGCTCCGCAGGAACCAGTACTGAAGGTAAGGTGGGCCGCTGACGAATTACACCTCCTAGCCCAAGTTTTCTTCCTTCCGTTCATTGTTTACTTAATCAAAATCCGGTGTTGCGCCCTCGTATGTCTGGCGGCTTGTTCAGCTAGGCAAAAGATATCTTCAGAAGGAACCAGGTAGGCTTTTCTTGCAAGTTGTCGTCGCTGCTTGGAAGAGGCGCAACGAATTCTTCCTATATAGGGAACGATGCTCCGCAGGAACCAGTACTGAAGGTAAGGTGGGCCGCTGACGAATTACACCTCCTAGCCCAGGCTTTCTTCCTTCCGTTCATGGTTTACTTAATCAAAACCCGGTGTTACGCCCTCGTATATCTGGCGGCTTGTTCAGCAAGGCAAAAGATATCTTCAGAAGGAACCAGGTAGGCCTTTCTCGCAAGTTGTCGTCGCTGCTTTGAAGAGGCGCAACGAATGCTTCCTATATAGGGAACGGTGCTCCGCAGGAACCAGTACTGAAGGTAAGGTGGGCCGCTGACGAATTACACCTCCTAGCCCAGGCTTTCCTCCTTCCGTTCATGGTTTACTTAATCAAAACCCGGTGTTACGCCCTCGTATGTCTGGCGGCTTGTTCAGCAAGGCAAAAGATATCTTCAGAAGGAACCAGGAAGGCTTTTCTCGCAAGTTGTCGTCGCTGCTTTGAAGAGGCGCAAAGAATGCTTACTATATAGGGAACGGTGCTCCGCAGGAACCAGTACTGAAGGTAAGGTGGGCCGCTGACGAATTACACCTCCTAGCCCAGGTTTTCTTCCGTTGATGGTCTTACTTATTCAAAACCAGGTGTTACGCCCTCGTATATCTGGCGGCTTGTTCAGCTTGGCAAAAGATATCTTCAGAAGGAACCAGGTAGGCTTTTCTCGCAAGTTGTCGTCGCTGCTTAGAAGAGGCGCAACGAATGCTTCCTCTATAGGGAACGGTGCTCCGCAGGAACCAGTACTGAAGGTAAGGTGGGCCGCTGACGAATTACACCTCCTAGCCCAGGTTTTCTCTTCCGTTCATTGTTTACTTAATCAAAACCCGGTGTTACGCAATCGTATGTCTGGCGGCTTGTTCAGCTAGGCAAAAGTTATCTTCAGAAGGAACCAGGTAGGCTTTTCTCGCAAGTGGTCGTCGCTGCTTTGAAGAGGCGCAACGAATGCTTCCTTTATAGGAAACGGTGCTCCGCAGGAACCAGTACTGAAGGTAAGGTGGGCCGCTGACGAATTGCACCTCCTAGCCCAGGTTTTCTTCCTTCCGTTCATGGTTTACTTAATCAAAACCCGGTGTTACGCCCTCGTATATCTGGCGGCTTGTTCAGCTAGGCAAAAGATATCTTCAGAAGGAACCAGGTAGGCTTTTCTCGCAAATTGTCGTCGCCGCTTTGAAGATGCGCAACGAATGCTTCCTTTATAGGAAACGGTGCTCCGCAGGAACCAGTACTGAAGGTAAGGTGGGCCGCTGACGAATTACACCTCCTAGCACAGGCTTTCTTCCTTCCGTTCATGGTTCACTTAATCAAAACTTGGTGTTACGCCCTCGTTTGTCTGGCGGCTTGTTCAGCAAGGCAAAAGTTATCTTCAGAAGGAACCAGGTAGGCTTTTCTTGCAAGTTGTCGTCGCTGCTTTGAAGAGGCGCAACGAATGCTTCATTTATAGGAAACGGTGCTCCGCAGGAACCAGTACTGAAGGTAAGGTGGGCCACTGACGAATTACACCTCCTAGCCCAGGCTTTCTTCCTTCCGTTCATGGTTTACTTAATCAAAACCCGGTGTTACGCCCTCGTATGTCTGGCGGCTTGTTCAGCAAGGCAAAATATATCTTCAGAAGGAACCAGGTAGGCTTTTCTTGCAAGTTGTCGTCGCTGCTTTGAAGAGGCGCAACGAATGCTTCCTATATAGGGAACGGTGCTCCGCATAAACCAGTACTGAAGGTAAGGTGGGGCGCTGACGAATTACACCTCCTAGCCCAGGCTTTCTTCCTTCCGTTCATGGTTTACTTAATCAAAACCCGGTGTTACGCCCTCGTATGTCTGGCGGCTTGTTCAGCAAGGCAAAAGATATCTTCAGAAGGAACCAGGTAGGCTTTTCTCGCAAGTTGTCGTCGCTGCTTTGAAGAGGCGCAACGAATGCTTCCTTTATAGGAAACGGTGCTCCGCAGGAACCAGTACTGAAGGTAAGGTGGGCCGCTGAGGAATTACACCTCCTAGCCCAGGTTTTCTTCCTTCCGTTCATGGTTTACTTAATCAAAACCCGGTGTTACGCCCTCGTATGTCTTACGGCTTGTTCAGCTAGGCAAAAGTTATCTTCAGAAGGAACCAGGTAGGCTTTTCTTGCAAGTTGTCGTCGCTGTTTTGAAGAGGCGCAACGAATGCTTCCTTTATAGGAAACGGTGCTCCGCAGGAACCAGTACTGAAGGTAATGTGGGCCGCTGACGAATTACACCTCCTAGCCCAGGTTTTCTTCCTTCCGTTCATGGTTTACTTAATCAAAACCCGGTGTTACGCCCTCGTATGTCTGGCGGCTTGTTCAGCAAGGCAAAAGATATCTTCAGAAGGAACCAGGTAGGCTTTTCTTGCAAGTTGTCGTCGCTGCTTTGAAGAGGCGCAACGAATGCTTCATTTATAGGAAACGGTGCTCCGCAGGAACCAGTACTGAAGGTAAGGTGGGCCGCTGACGAATTACACCTCCTAGCCCAGGTTTTCTTCCTTCCGTTCATGGTTTACTTAATCAAAACCCGGTGTTACGCCCTCGTATGTCTGGCGGATTGTTCAGCAAGGCAAAAGATATCTTCAGAAGGAACCAGGTAGGCTTTTCTTGCAAGTTGTCGTCGCTGCTTTGAAGAGGCGCAACGAATGCTTCACTTATAGGAAACGGTGCTCCGCAGGAACCAGTACTGAAGGTAAGGTGGGCCGCTGACGAATTACACCTCCTAGCCCAGGTTTTCTTCCTTGCGTTCATGGTTTACTTAATCAAAACCCGGTGTTACGCCCTCGCATGTCTGGCGGCTTGTTTAGCTAGGCAAAAGTTATCTTCAGAAGCAACCAGGGAGGCTTTTCTCGCAAGTTGTCGTCGCTGCTTTGAAGAGGCGCAAGGAATGCTTCATTTATAGGAAACAGTGCTCCGCAGGAACCAGTACTGAAGGTAAGGTGGGCCGCTGACGAATTACACCTCCTAGCCAAAGTTTTCTTCCTTCCGTTCATTGTTTACTTAATCAAAATCCGGTGTTGCGCCCTCGTATGTCTGGCGGCTTGTTCAGCTAGGCAAAAGATATCTTCAGAAGGAACCAGGTAGGCTTTTCTTGCAAGTTGTCGTCGCTGCTTGGAAGAGGCGCAACGAATGCTTCCTATATAGGGAACGATGCTCCGCAGGAACCAGTACTGAAGGTAAGGTAGGCCGCTGACGAATTACACCTCCTAGCCCAGGCTTTCTTCCTTCCGTTCATGGTTTACTTAATCAAAACCCGGTGTTACGCCCTCGTATGTCTGGCGGCTTGTTCAGCAAGGCAAAAGATATCTTCAGAAGGAACCAGGTAGGCTTTTCTTGAAAGTTGTCGTCGCTGCTTTCAAGAGGCGCAATGAATGCTTCCTATATAGGGAACGGTGCTCCGCATAAACCAGTACTGAAGGTAAGGTGGGCCGTTGACGAATTACACCTCCTAGCCCAGGTTTTCTTCCTTCCGTTCATGGTTTACTTAATCAAAACCCGGTGTTACGCAATCGTATGTCTGGCGGCTTGTTCAGCTAGGCAAAAGTTATCTTCAGAAGGAACCAGGTAGGCTTTTCTCGCAAGTGGTCGTCGCTGCTTTGAAGAGGCGCAACGAATGCTTCCTTTATAGGAAACGGTGCTCCGCAGGAGCCAGTACTGAAGGTAAGGTGGGCCGCTGACGAATTACACCTCCTAGCCCAGGCTTTCTTCCTTCCGTTCATGGTTTACTTAATCAAAACCCGGTGATACGCCCTCGTATGTCTTACGGCTTGCTCAGCTAGGCAAAAGTTATCTTCAGAAGGAACCAGGTAGGCTTTTCTCGCAAGTTGTCGTCGCTGCTTTGAAGAGGCGCAACGAATACTTCCTTTATAGGAAACGGTGCTCCGCAGGAACCAGTACTGAAGGTAAGGTGGGCCGCTGAAGAATTACACCTCCTAGCCCAGGTTTTCTTCCTTCCGTTCATGGTTTACTTAATCAAAACCCGGTGTTACGCCCTCGTATGTCTGGCGGCTTGTTCAGCAAGGCAAAAGATATCTTCAGAAGGAACCAGGTAGGCTTTTCTTGCAAGTTGTCGTCGCTGCTTTGAAGAGGCGCAACGAATGCTTCCTATATAGGGAACGGTGCTCCGCAGGAACCAGTACTGAAGGTAAGGTGGGCCGCTGACGAATTACACCTCCTAGCCCAGGTTTTCTTCCTTCCGTTCATGGTTTACTTAATCAAAACCCGGTGTTACGCAATCGTATGTCTGGCGGCTTGTTCAGCTAGGCCAGAGATACCTTCAGAAGGAACCAGGTAGGCTTTTCTCGCAAATTGTCGCCGCTTTGAAGAGGCGCAACGAATGCTTCCTTTATAGGAAACGGTGCTCCGCAGGAACCAGTACTGAAGGTAAGGTGGGCCGCTGACGAATTACACCTCCTAGCCCAGGCTTTCTTCCTTCCGTTCATGGTTTACTCAATCAAAACCCGGTGTTGCGCCCTCGTATGTCTGGCGGCTTGTTCAGCAAGGCAAAAGATATCTTCAGAAGGAACCAGGTAGGCTTTTCTTGCAAGTTGTCGTCGCTGCTTTGAAGAGGCGCAACGAATGCTTCCTATATAGGGAACGGTGCTCCGCATAAACCAGTACTGAAGGTAAGGTGGGCCGTTGACGAATTACACCTCCTAGCCCAGGTTTTCTTCCTTCCGTTCATGGTTTACTTAATCAAAACCCGGTGTTACGCCCTCGTATGTCTGGCGGATTGTTCAGCAAGGCAAAAGATATCTTCAGAAGGAACCAGGTAGGCTTTTCTTGCAAGTTGTCGTCGCTGCTTGGAAGAGGCGCAACGAATGCTTCCTATATAGGGAACGATGCTCCGCAGGAACCAGTACTGAAGGTAAGGTGGGCCGCTGACGAATTACACCTCCTAGCCCAGGCTTTCTTCCTTCCGTTCATGGTTTACTCAATCAAAACCCGGTGTTACGCCCTCGTATGTCTGGCGGCTTGTTCAGCAAGGCAAAAGATATCTTCAGAAGGAACCAGGTAGGCTTTTCTTGCAAGTTGTCGTCGCTGCTTTGAAGAGGCGCAACGAATGCTTCCTATGTAGGGAACGGTGCTCCGCATAAACCAGTACTGAAGGTAAGGTGGGCCGTTGACGAATTACACCTCCTAGCCCAGGTTTTCTTCCTTCCGTTCATGGTTTACTTAATCAAAACCCGGTGTTACGCAATCGTATGTCTGGCTGCTTGTTCAGCTAGGCCAGAGATATCTTCAGAAGGAACCAGGTAGGCTTTTCTCGCAAATTGTCGTCGCCGCTTTGAAGAGGCGCAACGAATGCTTATTTTATAGGAAACGGTGCTCCGCAGGAACCAGTACTGAAGGTAAGGTGGGCCGCTGATGAATTACACCTCCTAGCCCAGGCTTTCTTCCTTCCGTTCATGGTTTACTTAATCAAAACCCGGTGTTACGCCCTCGTTTGTCTGGCGGCTTGTTCAGCAAGGCAAAAGATATCTTCAGAAGGAACCAGGTAGGCTTTTCTTGCAAGTTGTCGTCGCTGCTTTGAAGAGGCGCAACGAATGCTTCATTTATTGGAAACGGTGCTCCGCAGGAACCAGTACTGAAGGTAAGGTGGGCCGCTGACGAATTACACCTCCTAGCCCAGGTTTTCTTCCTTCCGTTCATGGTTTACTTAATCAAAACCCGGTGTTACGCCCTCGTATGTCTGGCGGATTGTTCAGCAAGGCAAAAGATATCTTCAGAAGGAACCAGGTAGGCTTTTCTTGCAAGTTGTCGTCGCTGCTTTGAAGAGGCGCAACGAATGCTTCATTTATAGGAAACGGTGCTCCGCAGGAACCAGTACTGAAGGTAAGGTGGGCCGCTGACGAATTACACCTCCTAGCCCAGGTTTTCTTCCTTCCGTTCATGGTTTACTTAATCAAAACCCGGTGTTACGCCCTCGCATGTCTGGCGGCTTGTTTAGCTAGGCAAAAGTTATCTTCAGAAGCAACCAGGGAGGCTTTTCTCGCAAGTTGTCGTCGCTGCTTTGAAGAGGCGCAACGAATGCTTCCTATATAGGGAACGATGCTGCGCAGGAACCAGTACTGAAGGTAAGGTGGGCCGCTGACGAATTACACCTCCTAGCCCAGGTTTTCTTCCGTTCATGATTTACTTAATCAAAACCCGGAGTTACGCCCTCGTATGTCTGGCGGCTTGTTCAGCTAGGCAAACGTTATCTTCAGAAGGAACCAGGTAGGCTTTTCTCGCAAGTTGTCGTCGCTGCTTTGAAGAGGCGCAAAGAATGCTTCCTATATAGGGAACGGTGCTCCGCAGGAAACAGTACTGAAGGTAAGGTGGGCCGCTGACGAATTACACCTCCTAGCCCAGGTTTTCTTCCGTTGATGGTCTTACTTATTCAAAACCAGGTGTTACGCCCTCGTATATCTGGCGGCTTGTTCAGCTTGGCAAAAGATATCTTCAGAAGGAACCAGGTAGGCTTTTCTCGCAAGTTGTCGTCGCTGCTTTGAAGAGGCGCAACGAATGCTTCCTCTATAGGGAACGGTGCTCCGCAGGAACCAGTACTGAAGGTAAGGTGGGCCGCAGACGAATTACACCTCCTAGCCCAGGTTTTCTTCCTTCCGTTCATTGTTTACTTAATCAAAACCCGGTGTTACGCAATCGTATGTCTGGCGGCTTGTTCAGCTAGGCAAAAGTTATCTTCAGAAGGAACCAGGTAGGCTTTTCTCGCAAGTGGTCGTCGCTGCTTTGAAGAGGCGCAACGAATGCTTCCTTTATAGGAAACGGTGCTCCGCAGGAACCAGTACAGAAGGTAAGGTGGGCCGCTGACGAATTACACCTCCTAGCCCAGGTTTTCTTCCTTCCGTTCATGGTTTACTTAATCAAAACCCGGTGTTACGCCCTCGTATGTCTTACGGCTTGTTCAGCTAGGCAAGAGTTATCTTAGGAAGGAACCAGGTAGGCTTTTCTCGCAAGTTGTCGTCGCTGCTTTGAAGAGGCGCAACGAATGCTTCCTTTATAGGAAACGGTGCTCCGCACGAACCAGTACTGAAGGTAAGGTGGGCCGCTGACGAATTGCACCTCCTAGCCCAGGTTTTCTTCCTTCCGTTCATGGTTTACTTAATCAAAACCCGGTGTTACGCCCTCGTATGTCTGGCGGCTTGTTCAGCAAGGCAAAAGATATCTTCAGAAGGAACCAGGTAGGCTTTTCTTGCAAGTTGTCGTCGCTGCTTTGAAGAGGCGCAACGAATGCTTCCTATATAGGGAACGGTGCTCCGCATAAACCAGTACTGAAGGTAAGGTGGGCCGCTGACGAATTACACCTCCTAGCCCAGGTTTTCTTCCTTCCGTTCATGATTTACTTAATCAAAACCCGGAGTTACGCCCTCGTATGTCTGGCGGCTTGTTCAGCTAGGCAAACGTTATCTTCAGAAGGAACCAGGTAGGCTTTTCTCGCAAGTTGTCGTCGCTGCTTTGAAGAGGCGCAAAGAATGCTTCCTATATAGGGAACGGTGCTCCGCAGGAAACAGTACTGAAGGTAAGGTGGGCCGCTGACGAATTACACCTCCTAGCCCAGGTTTTCTTCCGTTGATGGTCTTACTTATTCAAAACCAGGTGTTACGCCCTCGTATATCTGGCGGCTTGTTCAGCTTGGCAAAAGATATCTTCAGAAGGAACCAGGTAGGCTTTTCTCGCAAGTTGTCGTCGCTGCTTTGAAGAGGCGCAACGAATGCTTCCTCTATAGGGAACGGTGCTCCGCAGGAACCAGTACTGAAGGTAAGGTGGGCCGCAGACGAATTACACCTCCTAGCCCAGGTTTTCTTCCTTCCGTTCATTGTTTACTTAATCAAAACCCGGTGTTACGCAATCGTATGTCTGGCGGCTTGTTCAGCTAGGCAAAAGTTATCTTCAGAAGGAACCAGGTAGGCTTTTCTCGCAAGTGGTCGTCGCTGCTTTGAAGAGGCGCAACGAATGCTTCCTTTATAGGAAACGGTGCTCCGCAGGAACCAGTACAGAAGGTAAGGTGGGCCGCTGACGAATTACACCTCCTAGCCCAGGTTTTCTTCCTTCCGTTCATGGTTTACTTAATCAAAACCCGGTGTTACGCCCTCGTATGTCTTACGGCTTGTTCAGCTAGGCAAGAGTTATTTAAGGAAGGAACCAGGTAGGCTTTTCTCGCAAGTTGTCGTCGCTGCTTTGAAGAGGCGCAACGAATGCTTCCTTTATAGGAAACGGTGCTCCGCACGAACCAGTACTGAAGGTAAAGTGGGCCGCTGACGAATTGCACCTCCTAGCCCAGGTTTTCTTCCTTCCGTTCATGGTTTACTTAATCAAAACCCGGTGTTAGGCCCTCGTATGTCTGGCGGCTTGTTCAGCAAGGTAAAAGATATCTTCAGAAGGAACCAGGTAGGCTTTTCTTGCAAGTTGTCGTCGCTGCTTTGAAGAGGCGCAACGAATGCTTCATTTATAGGAAACGGTGCTCCGCAGGAACCAGTACTGAAGGTAAGGTGGGCCGCTGACGAATTACACCTAGCCCAGGTTTTCTTCCTTCCGTTCATGGTTTACTTAATCAAAACCCGGTGTTACGAGCTCGCATGTCTGGCGGCTTGTTTACCTAGGCAAAAGTTATCTTCAGAAGCAACCAGGGAGGCTTTTCTCGCAAGTTGTCGTCGCTGCTTTGAAGAGGCGCCACGAATGCTTTCTATATAGGGAACGGTGCTCCGCAGGAACCAGTACTGAAGGTAAGGTGGGCCGCTGACGAATTACACCTCCTAGCCCAGGTTTTCTTCCTTCCGTTCATTGTTTACTTAATCAAAACCCGGTGTTGCGCCCTCGTATGTCTGGCGGCTTGTTCAGCTAGGCAAACGTTATCTTCAGAAGGAACCAGGTAGGTTTTTTTCGCAAGTTGTCGTCGCTGATTTGAAGAGGCGCAAGGAATGCTTCATTTATAGGAAACAGTGCTCCGCAGGAACCAGTACTGAAGGTAAGGTGGGCCGCTGACGAATTACACCTCCTAGCCCAAGTTTTCTTCCTTCCGTTCATTGTTTACTTAATCAAAATCCGGTGTTGCGCCCTCGTATGTCTGGCGGCTTGTTCAGCTAGGCAAAAGATATCTTCAGAAGGAACCAGGTAGGCTTTTCTTGCAAGTTGTCGTCGCTGCTTGGAAGAGGCGCAACGAATTCTTCCTATATAGGGAACGATGCTCCGCAGGAACCAGTACTGAAGGTAAGGTGGGCCGCTGACGAATTACACCTCCTAGCCCAGGCTTTCTTCCTTCCGTTCATGGTTTACTTAATCAAAACCCGGTGTTACGCCCTCGTATATCTGGCGGCTTGTTCAGCAAGGCAAAAGATATCTTCAGAAGGAACCAGGTAGGCCTTTCTCGCAAGTTGTCGTCGCTGCTTTGAAGAGGCGCAACGAATGCTTCCTATATAGGGAACGGTGCTCCGCAGGAACCAGTACTGAAGGTAAGGTGGGCCGCTGACGAATTACACCTCCTAGCCCAGGCTTTCCTCCTTCCGTTCATGGTTTACTTAATCAAAACCCGGTGTTACGCCCTCGTATGTCTGGCGGCTTGTTCAGCAAGGCAAAAGATATCTTCAGAAGGAACCAGGAAGGCTTTTCTCGCAAGTTGTCGTCGCTGCTTTGAAGAGGCGCAAAGAATGCTTACTATATAGGGAACGGTGCTCCGCAGGAACCAGTACTGAAGGTAAGGTGGGCCGCTGACGAATTACACCTCCTAGCCCAGGTTTTCTTCCGTTGATGGTCTTACTTATTCAAAACCAGGTGTTACGCCCTCGTATATCTGGCGGCTTGTTGAGCTTGGCAAAAGATATCTTCAGAAGGAACCAGGTAGGCTTTTCTCGCAAGTTGTCGTCGCTGCTTAGAAGAGGCGCAACGAATGCTTCCTCTATAGGGAACGGTGCTCCGCAGGAACCAGTACTGAAGGTAAGGTGGGCCGCTGACGAATTACACCTCCTAGCCCAGGTTTTCTCTTCCGTTCATTGTTTACTTAATCAAAACCCGGTGTTACGCAATCGTATGTCTGGCGGCTTGTTCAGCTAGGCAAAAGTTATCTTCAGAAGGAACCAGGTAGGCTTTTCTCGCAAGTGGTCGTCGCTGCTTTGAAGAGGCGCAACGAATGCTTCCTTTATAGGAAACGGTGCTCCGCAGGAACCAGTACTGAAGGTAAGGTGGGCCGCTGACGAATTGCACCTCCTAGCCCAGGTTTTCTTCCTTCCGTTCATGGTTTACTTAATCAAAACCCGGTGTTACGCCCTCGTATATCTGGCGGCTTGTTCAGCTAGGCAAAAGATATCTTCAGAAGGAACCAGGTAGGCTTTTCTCGCAAATTGTCGTCGCCGCTTTGAAGATGCGCAACGAATGCTTCCTTTATAGGAAACGGTGCTCCGCAGGAACCAGTACTGAAGGTAAGGTGGGCCGCTGACGAATTACACCTCCTAGCACAGGCTTTCTTCCTTCCGTTCATGGTTCACTTAATCAAAACTTGGTGTTACGCCCTCGTTTGTCTGGCGGCTTGTTCAGCAAGGCAAAAGTTATCTTCAGAAGGAACCAGGTAGGCTTTTCTTGCAAGTTGTCGTCGCTGCTTTGAAGAGGCGCAACGAATGCTTCATTTATAGGAAACGGTGCTCCGCAGGAACCAGTACTGAAGGTAAGGTGGGCCGCTGACGAATTACACCTCCTAGCCCAGGCTTTCTTCCTTCCGTTCATGGTTTACTTAATCAAAACCCGGTGTTACGCCCTCGTATGTCTGGCGGCTTGTTCAGCAAGGCAAAATATATCTTCAGAAGGAACCAGGTAGGCTTTTCTCGCAAGTTGTCGTCGCTGCTTTGAAGAGGCGCAACGAATGCTTCCTTTATAGGAAACGGTGCTCCGCAGGAACCAGTACTGAAGGTAAGGTGGGCCGCTGAGGAATTACACCTCCTAGCCCAGGTTTTCTTCCTTCCGTTCATGGTTTACTTAATCAAAACCCGGTGTTACGCCCTCGTATGTCTTACGGCTTGTTCAGCTAGGCAAAAGTTATCTTCAGAAGGAACCAGGTAGGCTTTTCTTGCAAGTTGTCGTCGCTGTTTTGAAGAGGCGCAACGAATGCTTCCTTTATAGGAAACGGTGCTCCGCAGGAACCAGTACTGAAGGTAATGTGGGCCGCTGACGAATTACACCTCCTAGCCCAGGTTTTCTTCCTTCCGTTCATGGTTTACTTAATCAAAACCCGGTGTTACGCCCTCGTATGTCTGGCGGCTTGTTCAGCAAGGCAAAAGATATCTTCAGAAGGAACCAGGTAGGCTTTTCTTGCAAGTTGTCGTCGCTGCTTTGAAGAGGCGCAACGAATGCTTCATTTATAGGAAACGGTGCTCCGCAGGAACCAGTACTGAAGGTAAGGTGGGCCGCTGACGAATTACACCTCCTAGCCCAGGTTTTCTTCCTTCCGTTCATGGTTTACTTAATCAAAACCCGGTGTTACGCCCTCGTATGTCTGGCGGATTGTTCAGCAAGGCAAAAGATATCTTCAGAAGGAACCAGGTAGGCTTTTCTTGCAAGTTGTCGTCGCTGCTTTGAAGAGGCGCAACGAATGCTTCACTTATAGGAAACGGTGCTCCGCAGGAACCAGTACTGAAGGTAAGGTGGGCCGCTGACGAATTACACCTCCTAGCCCAGGTTTTCTTCCTTGCGTTCATGGTTTACTTAATCAAAACCCGGTGTTACGCCCTCGCATGTCTGGCGGCTTGTTTAGCTAGGCAAAAGTTATCTTCAGAAGCAACCAGGGAGGCTTTTCTCGCAAGTTGTCGTCGCTCCTTTGAAGAGGCGCAAGGAATGCTTCATTTATAGGAAACAGTGCTCCGCAGGAACCAGTACTGAAGGTAAGGTGGGCCGCTGACGAATTACACCTCCTAGCCAAAGTTTTCTTCCTTCCGTTCATTGTTTACTTAATCAAAATCCGGTGTTGCGCCCTCGTATGTCTGGCGGCTTGTTCAGCTAGGCAAAAGATATCTTCAGAAGGAACCAGGTAGGCTTTTCTTGCAAGTTGTCGTCGCTGCTTGGAAGAGGCGCAACGAATGCTTCCTATATAGGGAACGATGCTCCGCAGGAACCAGTACTGAAGGTAAGGTAGGCCGCTGACGAATTACACCTCCTAGCCCAGGCTTTCTTCCTTCCGTTCATGGTTTACTTAATCAAAACCCGGTGTTACGCCCTCGTATGTCTGGCGGCTTGTTCAGCAAGGCAAAAGATATCTTCAGAAGGAACCAGGTAGGCTTTTCTTGAAAGTTGTCGTCGCTGCTTTCAAGAGGCGCAATGAATGCTTCCTATATAGGGAACGGTGCTCCGCATAAACCAGTACTGAAGGTAAGGTGGGCCGTTGACGAATTACACCTCCTAGCCCAGGTTTTCTTCCTTCCGTTCATGGTTTACTTAATCAAAACCCGGTGTTACGCAATCGTATGTCTGGCGGCTTGTTCAGCTAGGCAAAAGTTATCTTCAGAAGGAACCAGGTAGGCTTTTCTCGCAAGTGGTCGTCGCTGCTTTGAAGAGGCGCAACGAATGCTTCCTTTATAGGAAACGGTGCTCCGCAGGAGCCAGTACTGAAGGTAAGGTGGGCCGCTGACGAATTACACCTCCTAGCCCAGGCTTTCTTCCTTCCGTTCATGGTTTACTTAATCAAAACCCGGTGATACGCCCTCGTATGTCTTACGGCTTGCTCAGCTAGGCAAAAGTTATCTTCAGAAGGAACCAGGTAGGCTTTTCTCGCAAGTTGTCGTCGCTGCTTTGAAGAGGCGCAACGAATACTTCCTTTATAGGAAACGGTGCTCCGCAGGAACCAGTACTGAAGGTAAGGTGGGCCGCTGAAGAATTACACCTCCTAGCCCAGGTTTTCTTCCTTCCGTTCATGGTTTACTTAATCAAAACCCGGTGTTACGCCCTCGTATGTCTGGCGGCTTGTTCAGCAAGGCAAAAGATATCTTCAGAAGGAACCAGGTAGGCTTTTCTTGCAAGTTGTCGTCGCTGCTTTGAAGAGGCGCAACGAATGCTTCCTATATAGGGAACGGTGCTCCGCAGGAACCAGTACTGAAGGTAAGGTGGGCCGCTGACAAATTACACCTCCTAGCCCAGGTTTTCTTCCTTCCGTTCATGGTTTACTTAATCAAAACCCGGTGTTACGCAATCGTATGTCTGGCGGCTTGTTCAGCTAGGCCAGAGATATCTTCAGAAGGAACCAGGTAGGCTTTTCTCGCAAATTGTCGCCGCTTTGAAGAGGCGCAACGAATGCTTCCTTTATAGGAAACGGTGCTCCGCAGGAACCAGTACTGAAGGTAAGGTGGGCCGCTGACGAATTACACCTCCTAGCCCAGGCTTTCTTCCTTCCGTTCATGGTTTACTCAATCAAAACCCGGTGTTGCGCCCTCGTATGTCTGGCGGCTTGTTCAGCAAGGCAAAAGATATCTTCAGAAGGAACCAGGTAGGCTTTTCTTGCAAGTTGTCGTCGCTGCTTTGAAGAGGCGCAACGAATGCTTCCTATATAGGGAACGGTGCTCCGCATAAACCAGTACTGAAGGTAAGGTGGGCCGTTGACGAATTACACCTCCTAGCCCAGGTTTTCTTCCTTCCGTTCATGGTTTACTTAATCAAAACCCGGTGTTACGCCCTCGTATGTCTGGCGGATTGTTCAGCAAGGCAAAAGATATCTTCAGAAGGAACCAGGTAGGCTTTTCTTGCAAGTTGTCGTCGCTGCTTGGAAGAGGCGCAACGAATGCTTCCTATATAGGGAACGATGCTCCGCAGGAACCAGTACTGAAGGTAAGGTGGGCCGCTGACGAATTACACCTCCTAGCCCAGGCTTTCTTCCTTCCGTTCATGGTTTACTCAATCAAAACCCGGTGTTACGCCCTCGTATGTCTGGCGGCTTGTTCAGCAAGGCAAAAGATATCTTCAGAAGGAACCAGGTAGGCTTTTCTTGCAAGTTGTCGTCGCTGCTTTGAAGAGGCGCAACGAATGCTTCCTATATAGGGAACGGTGCTCCGCATAAACCAGTACTGAAGGTAAGGTGGGCCGTTGACGAATTACACCTCCTAGCCCAGGTTTTCTTCCTTCCGTTCATGGTTTACTTAATCAAAACCCGGTGTTACGCAATCGTATGTCTGGCGGCTTGTTCAGCTAGGCCAGAGATATCTTCAGAAGGAACCAGGTAGGCTTTTCTCGCAAATTGTCGTCGCCGCTTTGAAGAGGCGCAACGAATGCTTATTTTATAGGAAACGGTGCTCCGCAGGAACCAGTACTGAAGGTAAGGTGGGCCGCTGATGAATTACACCTCCTAGCCCAGGCTTTCTTCCTTCCGTTCATGGTTTACTTAATCAAAACCCGGTGTTACGCCCTCGTTTGTCTGGCGGCTTGTTCAGCAAGGCAAAAGATATCTTCAGAAGGAACCAGGTAGGCTTTTCTTGCAAGTTGTCGTCGCTGCTTTGAAGAGGCGCAACGAATGCTTCATTTATAGGAAACGGTGCTCCGCAGGAACCAGTACTGAAGGTAAGGTGAGCCGCTGACGAATTACACCTCCTAGCCCAGGTTTTCTTCCTTCCGTTCATGGTTTACTTAATCAAAACCCGGTGTTACGCCCTCGTATGTCTGGCGGATTGTTCAGCAAGGCAAAAGATATCTTCAGAAGGAACCAGGTAGGCTTTTCTTGCAAGTTGTCGTCGCTGCTTTGAAGAGGCGCAACGAATGCTTCATTTATAGGAAACGGTGCTCCGCAGGAACCAGTACTGAAGGTAAGGTGGGCCGCTGACGAATTACACCTCCTAGCCCAGGTTTTCTTCCTTCCGTTCATGGTTTACTTAATCAAAACCCGGTGTTACGCCCTCGCATGTCTGGCGGCTTGTTTAGCTAGGCAAAAGTTATCTTCAGAAGCAACCAGGGAGGCTTTTCTCGCAAGTTGTCGTCGCTGCTTTGAAGAGGCGCAACGAATGCTTCCTATATAGGGAACGATGCAGCGCAGGAACCAGTACTGAAGGTAAGGTGGGCCGCTGACGAATTACACCTCCTAGCCCAGGCTTTCTTCCTTCCGTTCATGGTTTACTTAATCAAAACCCGGTGTTACGCCCTCGTATGTCTGGCGGCTTGTTCAGCAAGGCAAAAGATATCTTCAGAAGGAACCAGGTAGGCTTTTCTTGCAAGTTGTCGTCGCTGCTTTGAAGAGGCGCAACGAATGCTTCCTATATAGGGAACGGTGCTCCGCATAAACCAGTACTGAAGGTAAGGTGGGCCGCTGACGAATTACACCTCCTAGCCCAGGTTTTCTTCCGTTCATGATTTACTTAATCAAAACCCGGAGTTACGCCCTCGTATGTCTGGCGGCTTGTTCAGCTAGGCAAACGTTATCTTCAGAAGGAACCAGGTAGGCTTTTCTCGCAAGTTGTCGTCGCTGCTTTGAAGAGGCGCAAAGAATGCTTCCTATATAGGGAACGGTGCTCCGCAGGAAACAGTACTGAAGGTAAGGTGGGCCGCTGACGAATTACACCTCCTAGCCCAGGTTTTCTTCCGTTGATGGTCTTACTTATTCAAAACCAGGTGTTACGCCCTCGTATATCTGGCGGCTTGTTCAGCTTGGCAAAAGATATCTTCAGAAGGAACCAGGTAGGCTTTTCTCGCAAGTTGTCGTCGCTGCTTTGAAGAGGCGCAACGAATGCTTCCTCTATAGGGAACGGTGCTCCGCAGGAACCAGTACTGAAGGTAAGGTGGGCCGCAGACGAATTACACCTCCTAGCCCAGGTTTTCTTCCTTCCGTTCATTGTTTACTTAATCAAAACCCGGTGTTACGCAATCGTATGTCTGGCGGCTTGTTCAGCAAGGCAAAAGTTATCTTCAGAAGGAACCAGGTAGGCTTTTCTCGCAAGTGGTCGTCGCTGCTTTGAAGAGGCGCAACGAATGCTTCCTTTATAGGAAACGGTGCTCCGCAGGAACCAGTACAGAAGGTAAGGTGGGCCGCTGACGAATTACACCTCCTAGCCCAGGTTTTCTTCCTTCCGTTCATGGTTTACTTAATCAAAACCCGGTGTTACGCCCTCGTATGTCTTACGGCTTGTTCAGCTAGGCAAGAGTTATCTTAGGAAGGAACCAGGTAGGCTTTTCTCGCAAGTTGTCGTCGCTGCTTTGAAGAGGCGCAACGAATGCTTCCTTTATAGGAAACGGTGCTCCGCACGAACCAGTACTGAAGGTAAGGTGGGCCGCTGACGAATTGCACCTCCTAGCCCAGGTTTTCTTCCTTCCGTTCATGGTTTACTTAATCAAAACCCGGTGTTACGCCCTCGTATGTCTGGCGGCTTGTTCAGCAAGGCAAAAGATATCTTCAGAAGGAACCAGGTAGGCTTTTCTTGCAAGTTGTCGTCGCTGCTTTGAAGAGGCGCAACGAATGCTTCCTATATAGGGAACGGTGCTCCGCATAAACCAGTACTGAAGGTAAGGTGGGCCGCTGACGAATTACACCTCCTAGCCCAGGTTTTCTTCCTTCCGTTCATGATTTACTTAATCAAAACCCGGAGTTACGCCCTCGTATGTCTGGCGGCTTGTTCAGCTAGGCAAACGTTATCTTCAGAAGGAACCAGGTAGGCTTTTCTCGCAAGTTGTCGTCGCTGCTTTGAAGAGGCGCAAAGAATGCTTCCTATATAGGGAACGGTGCTCCGCAGGAAACAGTACTGAAGGTAAGGTGGGCCGCTGACGAATTACACCTCCTAGCCCAGGTTTTCTTCCGTTGATGGTCTTACTTATTCAAAACCAGGTGTTACGCCCTCGTATATCTGGCGGCTTGTTCAGCTTGGCAAAAGATATCTTCAGAAGGAACCAGGTAGGCTTTTCTCGCAAGTTGTCGTCGCTGCTTTGAAGAGGCGCAACGAATGCTTCCTCTATAGGGAACGGTGCTCCGCAGGAACCAGTACTGAAGGTAAGGTGGGCCGCAGACGAATTACACCTCCTAGCCCAGGTTTTCTTCCTTCCGTTCATTGTTTACTTAATCAAAACCCGGTGTTACGCAATCGTATGTCTGGCGGCTTGTTCAGCTAGGCAAAAGTTATCTTCAGAAGGAACCAGGTAGGCTTTTCTCGCAAGTGGTCGTCGCTGCTTTGAAGAGGCGCAACGAATGCTTCCTTTATAGGAAACGGTGCTCCGCAGGAACCAGTACAGAAGGTAAGGTGGGCCGCTGACGAATTACACCTCCTAGCCCAGGTTTTCTTCCTTCCGTTCATGGTTTACTTAATCAAAACCCGGTGTTACGCCCTCGTATGTCTTACGGCTTGTTCAGCTAGGCAAGAGTTATCTTAGGAAGGAACCAGGTAGGCTTTTCTCGCAAGTTGTCGTCGCTGCTTTGAAGAGGCGCAACGAATGCTTCCTTTATAGGAAACGGTGCTCCGCACGAACCAGTACTGAAGGTAAAGTGGGCCGCTGACGAATTGCACCTCCTAGCCCAGGTTTTCTTCCTTCCGTTCATGGTTTACTTAATCAAAACCCGGTGTTACGCCCTCGTATGTCTGGCGGCTTGTTCAGCAAGGCAAAAGATATCTTCAGAAGGAACCAGGTAGGCTTTTCTTGCAAGTTGTCGTCGCTGCTTTGAAGAGGCGCAACGAATGCTTCATTTATAGGAAACGGTGCTCCGCAGGAACCAGTACTGAAGGTAAGGTGGGCCGCTGACGAATTACACCTAGCCCAGGTTTTCTTCCTTCCGTTCATGGTTTACTTAATCAAAACCCGGTGTTACGAGCTCGCATGTCTGGCGGCTTGTTTACCTAGGCAAAAGTTATCTTCAGAAGCAACCAGGGAGGCTTTTCTCGCAAGTTGTCGTCGCTGCTTTGAAGAGGCGCCACGAATGCTTTCTATATAGGGAACGGTGCTCCGCAGGAACCAGTACTGAAGGTAAGGTGGGCCGCTGAAGAATTACACCTCCTAGCCCAGGTTTTCTTCCTTCCGTTCATTGTTTACTTAATCAAAACCCGGTGTTGCGCCCTCGTATGTCTGGCGGCTTGTTCAGCTAGGCAAACGTTATCTTCAGAAGGAACCAGGTAGGTTTTTTTCGCAAGTTGTCGTCGCTGCTTTGAAGAGGCGCAAAGAATGCTTCCTATATAGGGAACGGTGCTCCGCAGGAAACAGTACTGAAGGTAAGGTGGGCCGCTGACGAATTACACCTCCTAGCCCAGGTTTTCTTCCGTTGATGGTCTTACTTATTCAAAACCAGGTGTTACGCACTCGTATATCTGGCGGCTTGTTCAGCTTGGCAAAAGATATCTTCAGAAGGAACCAGGTAGGCTTTTCTCGCAAGTTGTCGTCGCTGCTTTGAAGAGGCGCAACGAATGCTTCCTCTATAGGGAACGGTGCTCCGCAGGAACCAGTACTGAAGGTAAGGTGGGCCGCAGACGAATTACACCTCCTAGCCCAGGTTTTCTTCCTTCCGTTCATTGTTTACTTAATCAAAATCCGGTGTTGCGCCCTCGTATGTCTGGCGGCTTGTTCAGCTAGGCAAAAGATATCTTCAGAAGGAACCAGGTAGGCTTTTCTTGCAAGTTGTCGTCGCTGCTTGGAAGAGGCGCAACGAATTCTTCCTATATAGGGAACGATGCTCCGCAGGAACCAGTACTGAAGGTAAGGTGGGCCGCTGACGAATTACACCTCCTAGCCCAGGCTTTCTTCCTTCCGTTCATGGTTTACTTAATCAAAACCCGGTGTTACGCCCTCGTATATCTGGCGGCTTGTTCAGCAAGGCAAAAGATATCTTCAGAAGGAACCAGGTATGCCTTTCTCGCAAGTTGTCGTCGCTGCTTTGAAGAGGCGCAACGAATGCTTCCTATATAGGGAACGGTGCTCCGCAGGAACCAGTACTGAAGGTAAGGTGGGCCGCTGACGAATTACACCTCCTAGCCCAGGCTTTCCTCCTTCCGTTCATGGTTTACTTAATCAAAACCCGGTGTTACGCCCTCGTATGTCTGGCGGCTTGTTCAGCAAGGCAAAAGATATCTTCAGAAGGAACCAGGAAGGCTTTTCTCGCAAGTTGTCGTCGCTGCTTTGAAGAGGCGCAAAGAATGCTTACTATATAGGGAACGGTGCTCCGCAGGAACCAGTACTGAAGGTAAGGTGGGCCGCTGACGAATTACACCTCCTAGCCCAGGTTTTCTTCCGTTGATGGTCTTACTTATTCAAAACCAGGTGTTACGCCCTCGTATATCTGGCGGCTTGTTCAGCTTGGCAAAAGATATCTTCAGAAGGAACCAGGTAGGCTTTTCTCGCAAGTTGTCGTCGCTGCTTCGAAGAGGCGCAACGAATGCTTCCTCTATAGGGAACGGTGCTCCGCAGGAACCAGTACTGAAGGTAAGGTGGGCCGCTGACGAATTACACCTCCTAGCCCAGGTTTTCTTCCTTCCGTTCATTGTTTACTTAATCAAAACCCGGTGTTACGCAATCGTATGTCTGGCGGCTTGTTCAGCTAGGCAAAAGTTATCTTCAGAAGGAACCAGGTAGGCTTTTCTCGCAAGTGGTCGTCGCTGCTTTGAAGAGGCGCAACGAATGCTTCCTTTATAGGAAACGGTGCTCCGCAGGAACCAGTACTGAAGGTAAGGTGGGCCGCTGACGAATTGCACCTCCTAGCCCAGGTTTTCTTCCTTCCGTTCATGGTTTACTTAATCAAAACCCGGTGTTACGCCCTCGTATATCTGGCGGCTTGTTCAGCTAGGCAAAAGATATCTTCAGAAGGAACCAGGTAGGCTTTTCTCGCAAATTGTCGTCGCCGCTTTGAAGATGCGCAACGAATGCTTCCTTTATAGGAAACGGTGCTCCGCAGGAACCAGTACTGAAGGTAAGGTGGGCCGCTGACGAATTACACCTCCTAGCACAGGCTTTCTTCCTTCCGTTCATGGTTCACTTAATCAAACTTGGTGTTACGCCCTCGTTTGTCTGGCGGCTTGTTCAGCAAGGCAAAAGTTATCTTCAGAAGGAACCAGGTAGGCTTTTCTTGCAAGTTGTCGTCGCTGCTTTGAAGAGGCGCAACGAATGCTTCATTTATAGGAAACGGTGCTCCGCAGAAACCAGTACTGAAGGTAAGGTGGGCCGCTGACGAATTACACCTCCTAGCCCAGGCTTTCTTCCTTCCGTTCATGGTTTACTTAATCAAAACCCGGTGTTACGCCCTCGTATGTCTGGCGGCTTGTTCAGCAAGGCAAAATATATCTTCAGAAGGAACCAGGTAGGCTTTTCTTGCAAGTTGTCGTCGCTGCTTTGAAGAGGCGCAACGAATGCTTCCTATATAGGGAACGGTGCTCCGCATAAACCAGTACTGAAAGTAAGGTGGGGCGCTGACGAATTACACCTCCTAGCCCAGGCTTTCTTCCTTCCGTTCATGGTTTACTTAATCAAAACCCGGTGTTACGCCCTCGTATGTCTGGCGGCTTGTTCAGCAAGGCAAAAGATATCTTCAGAAGGAACCAGGTAGGCTTTTCTCGCAAGTTGTCGTCGCTGCTTTGAAGAGGCGCAAAGAATGCTTCCTATATAGGGAACGGTGCTCCGCAGGAACCAGTACTAAAGGTAAGGTAGGCCGCTGACGATTTACACCTCCTAGCCCAGGTTTTCTTCCTTCCGTTCATTGTTTACTTAACCAAAACCCGGTGTTACGCACTCGTATGTCGCGCAGCTTGTTCAGCTAGGAAAAAGTATCTTCAGAAGAAACCAGGTAGGCTTTTATTGCAAATTATCGTCGCTGCTTTGAACTTGCGCAATGAATGCTTCCTATATAATGGGAACAGTGCTACGTGCTCCGCAGGAGCCAGTACTGAAATCAAGTTGGGCCGCTGACGAATTACACCTCCTAGGCCAGGTTTTCTTCCTTCCGTTCATGGTTTACTTAATCAAAACCCGGTGTTACGCCCTCGTATGTCTGGCGGCTTGTTTACGCAATCGTATGTCTGGCGGCTTGTTCAACTAGGCAAAAGTTATCTTCAGATGGAACCAGGTAGGCTTTTCTCGCAAGTTGCGTTGCTGCCATGAAGTTGCGCAACGAATGCTTCCTATATAGGGAACGGTGCTCCGCAGGAACCAGTACTGAGGGCAAGATAGGCGGCTGATAAATTACACCTCCTAGCCCAGGGTTTCTTTCTTCCGTTCATGGTCTTACGTAATCAAAACCCGGTGTTACGCCCTCGTATGCCGGGCGGCTTGTTCAGCTAGGCAAAAGCTATCTTCAGAAGGAACCAGGTAGGCTTTTCTCGCAAGTTGTCGCTGCTTTGAAGAGGCGCAACGAATGCTTCCTCTATAGGGAACGGTGCTCCGCAGGAACCAGTACTGAAATTAAGGTGGGCCGCTGACGAATTACACCTCCTAGCCCAGGTTTTCTTTCTTCCGTTCATGGTTTACTTAATCAAAACCCGGTGTTACGCAATCGTATGTCTGGCGGCTTGTTCAGCTAGGCAAAAGTTATCTTCAGAAGGAACCAGGTAGGCTTTTCTCGCAAGTGGTCGTCGCTGCTTTGAAGAGGCGCAACGAATGCTTCCTTTATAGGAAACGGTGCTCCGCAGGAACCAGTACTGAAGGTAAGGTGGGCCGCTGACGAATTACACCTCCTAGCCCAGGTTTTCTTCCTTCCGTTCATGGTTTACTTAATCAAAACCCGGTGTTACGCCCTCGTATGTCTTACGGCTTGTTCAGCTAGGCAAAAGTTATCTTCAGAAGGAACCAGGTAGGCTTTTCTCGCAAGTGGTCGTCGCTGCTTTGAAGAGGCGCAACGAATGCTTCCTTTATAGGAAACGGTGCTCCGCAGGAACCAGTACTGAAGGTAAGGTGGGCCGCTGACGAATTACACCTCCTAGCCCAGGTTTTCTTCCTTCCGTTCATGGTTTACTTAATCAAAACCCGGTGTTACGCAATCGTATGTCTGGCGGCTTGTTCAGCTAGGCAAAAGTTATCTTCAGAAGGAACCAGGTAGGCTTTTCTCGCAAGTGGTCGTCGCTGCTTTGAAGAGGCGCAACGAATGCTTCCTTTATAGGAAACGGTGCTCCGCAGGAACCAGTACTGAAGGTAAGGTGGGCCGCTGACGAATTACACCTCCTAGCCGAGGTTTTCTTCCTTCCGTTCATGGTTTACTTAATCAAAACCCGGTGTTACGCCCTCGTATGTCTTACGGCTTGTTCAGCTAGGCAAAAGTTATCTTAGGAAGGAACCAGGTAGGCTTTTCTCGCAAGTTGTCGTCGCTGCTTTGAAGAGGCGCAACGAATGCTTCCTTTATAGGAAACGGTGCTCCGCAGGAACCAGTACTGAAGGTAAGGTGGGCCGCTGACGAATTGCACCTCCTAGCCCAGGTTTTCTTCCTTCCGTTCATGGTTTACTTAATCAAAACCCGGTGTTACGCCCTCGTATATCTGGCGGTTGTTCAGCTAGGCAAAAGATATCTTCAGAAGGAACCAGGTAGGCTTTTCTTCCAAGTTGTCGTCGCTGCTTTGAAGATGCGCAACGAATGCTTCATTTATAGGAAACGGTGCTCTGCAGGAACCAGTACTGAAGGTAAGGTGGGCCGCTGACGAATTACACCTCCTAGCCCAGGCTTTCTTCCTTCCGTTCATGGTTTACTTAATCAAAACCCGGTGTTAAGCCCTCGTATGTCTGGCGGCTTGTTCAGCAAGGCAAAATATATCTTCAGAAGGAACCAGGTAGGCTTTTCTTGCAAGTTGTCGTCGCTGCTTTGAAGAGGCGCAACGAATGCTTCCTATATAGGGAACGGTGCTCCGCATAAACCAGTACTGAAGGTAAGGTGGGCCGCTGACGAATTACACCTCCTAACCCAGGTTTTCTTCCTTCCGTTCATGGTTTACTTAATCAAAACCCGGTGCTACGCCCTCGTATGTCTGGTGGCTTGTTCAGCTAGGCAAACGTTATCTTCAGAAGGAACCAGGTAGGCCTTCCTCGCAAGTTGTCGTCGCTGCTTTGAAGTGGCGCAACGAATGCTTCCTATATAGGGAACGGTGCTCCGCAGGAACCAGTACTGAAGGTAAGGTGGGCCGCTGACGAATTACACCTCCTAGCCCAGGCTTTCTTCCTTCCGTTCATGGTTTACTTAATCAAAACCCGGTGTTACGCCCTCGTATGTCTGGCGGCTTGTTCAGCAAGGCAAAAGATATCTTCAGAAGGTACGCTTTTCTCGCAAGTTGTCGTCGCTGCTTTGAAGAGGCGCAAAGAATGCTTCCTATATAGGGAACGGTGCTCCGCAGGAACCAGTACTAAAGGTAAGGTAGGCCGCTGACGATTTACACCTCCTAGCCCAGGTTTTCTTCCTTCCGTTCATGGTTTACTTAATCAAAACCCGGTGTTACGCCCTCGTATGTCTTACGGCTTGTTCAGCTAGGCAAAAGTTATCTTCAGAAGGAACCAGGTAGGCTTTTCTTGCAAGTGGTCGTCGCTGCTTTGAAGAGGCGCAACGAATGCTTCCTTTATAGGAAACGGTGCTCCGCAGGAACCAGTACTGAAGGTAAGGTGGGCGCTGACGAATTACACCTCCTAGGCCAGGTTTTCTTCCTTCCGTTCATGGTTTACTTAATCAAAACCCGGTGTTACGCAATCGTATGTCTGGCGGCTTGTTCAACTAGGCAAAAGTTATCTTCAGATGGAACCAGGTAGGCTTTTCTCGCAAGTTGTCGTTGCTGCCATGAAGTTGCGCAACGAATGCTTCCTATATAGGGAACGGTGCTCCGCAGGAACCAGTACTGAGGGCAAGATAGGCGGCTGATAAATTACACCTCCTAGCCCAGGGTTTCTTTCTTCCGTTGATGGTCTTACGTAATCAAAACCCGGTGTTACGCCCTCGTATGCCGGGCGGCTTGTTCAGCTAGGCAAGTTATCTTCAGAAGGAACCAGGTAGGCTTTTCTCGCAAGTTGTCGCTGCTTTGAAGAGGCGCAACGAATGCTTCCTCTATAGGGAACGGTGCTCCGCAGGAACCAGTACTGAAATTAAGGTGGGCCGCTGACGAATTACACCTCCTAGCCCAGGTTTTCTTCCTTCCGTTCATGGTTTACTTAATCAAAACCCGGTGTTACGCAATCGTATGTGTGGCGGCTTGTTCAGCTAGGCAAAAGTTATCTTCAGAAGGAACCAGGTAGGCTTTTCTCGCAAGTGGTCGTCGCTGCTTTGAAGAGGCGCAACGAATGCTTCCTTTATAGGAAACGGTGCTCCGCAGGAACCAGTACTGAAGGTAAGGTGGGCCGCTGAGGAATTACACCTCCTAGCCCAGGTTTTCTTCCTTCCGTTCATGGTTTACTTAATCAAAACCCGTTGTTACGCCCTCGTATGTCTTACGGCTTGTTCAGCTAGGCAAAAGTTATCTTCAGAAGGAACCAGGTAGGCTTTTCTTGCAAGTTGTCGTCGCTGTTTTGAAGAGGCGCAACGAATGCTTCCTTTATAGGAAACGGTGCTCCGCAGGAACCAGTACTGAAGGTAAGGTGGGCCGCTGACGAATTACACCTAGCCCAGGTTTTCTTCCTTCCGTTCATGGTTTACTTAATCAAAACCCGGTATTACGAGCTCGCATGTCTGGCGGCTTGTTTACCTAGGCAAAAGTTATCTTCAGAAGCAACCAGGGAGGCTTTTCTCGCAAGTTGTCGTCGCTGCTTTGAAGAGGCGCCACGAATGCTTCCTATATAGGGAACGGTGCTCCGCAGGAACCAGTACTGAAGGTAAGGTGGGCCGCTGACGAATTACACCTCCTAGCCCAGGTTTTCTTCCTTCCGTTCATTGTTTACTTAAACAAAACCCGGTGTTGCGCCCTCGTATGTCTGGCGGCTTGTTCAGCTAGGCAAACGTTATCTTCAGAAGGAACCAGGTAGGTTTTTTTCGCAAGTTGTCGTCGCTGCTTTGAAGAGGCGCAAGGAATGCTTCATTTATAGGAAACAGTGCTCCGCAGGAACCAGTACTGAAGGTAAGGTGGGCCGCTGACGAATTACACCTCCTAGCCCAAGTTTTCTTCCTTCCGTTCATTGTTTACTTAATCAAAATCCGGTGTTGCGCCCTCGTATGTCTGGCGGCTTGTTCAGCTAGGCAAAAGATATCTTCAGAAGGAACCAGGTAGGCTTTTCTTGCAAGTTGTCGTCGCTGCTTGGAAGAGGCGCAACGAATTCTTCCTATATAGGGAACGATGCTCCGCAGGAACCAGTACTGAAGGTAAGGTGGGCCGCTGACGAATTACACCTCCTAGCCCAGGCTTTCTTCCTTCCGTTCATGGTTTACTTAATCAAAACCCGGTGTTACGCCCTCGTATGTCTTACGGCTTGTTCAGCTAGGCAAAAGTTATCTTCAGAAGGAACCAGGTAGGCTTTTCTTGCAAGTTGTCGTCGCTGCTTTGAAGAGGCGCAACGAATGCTTCATTTATAGGAAACGGTGCTCCGCAGGAACCAGTACTGAAGGTAAGGTGGGCCGCTGACGAATTACACCTCCTAGCCCAGGCTTTCTTCCTTCCGTTCATGGTTTACTTAATCAAAACCCGGTGTTACGCCCTCGTATGTCTTACGGCTTGTTCAGCAAGGCAAAAGATATCTTCAGAAGGAACCAGGTAGGCTTTTCTCGCAAGTTGTCTTCGCTGCTTTGAAGAGGCGCAAAGAATGCTTCCTATATAGGGAACGGTGCTCCGCAGGAACCAGTACTGAAGGTAAGGTGGGCCGCTGACGAATTACACCTCCTAGCCCAGGTTTTCTTCCGTTGATGGTCTTATTCAAAACCAGGTGTTACGCCCTCGTATATCTGGCGGCTTGTTCAGCTTGGCAAAAGATATCTTCAGAAGGAACCAGGAAAGCTTTTCTCGCAAGTTGTCGTCGCTGCTTCGAAGAGGCGCAACGAATGCTTCCTCTTTAGGGAACGGTGCTCCGCAGGAACCAGTACTGAAGGTAAGGTGGGCCGCCGACGAATTACACCTCCTAGCCCAGGTTTTCTTCCTTCCGTTCATTGTTTACTTAATCAAAACCCGGTGTTACGCAATCGTATGTCTGGCGGCTTGTTCAGCTAGGCAAAAGTTATCTTCAGAAGGAACCAGGTAGGCTTTTCTCGCAAGTTGTCGTCGCTGCTTTGAAGAGGCGCAACGAATGCTTCCTTTATAGGAAACGGTGCTCCGCAGGAACCAGTACTGAAGGTAAGGTGGGCCGCTGACGAATTGCACCTCCTAGCCCAGGTTTTCTTCCTTCCGTTCATGGTTTACTTAATCAAAACCCGGTGTTACGCCCTCGTATATCTGGCGGCTTGTTCAGCTAGGCAAAAGATATCTTCAGAAGGAACCAGGTAGGCTTTTCTCGCAAATTGTCGTCGCCGCTTTGAAGATGCGCAACGAATGCTTCCTTTATAGGAAACGGTGCTCCGCAGGAACCAGTACTGAAGGTAAGGTGGGCCGCTGACGAATTACACCTCCTAGCACAGGCTTTCTTCCTTCCGTTCATGGTTCACTTAAGCAAAACCCGGTGTTACGCCCTCGTTTGTCTGGCGGCTTGTTCAGCAAGGCAAAAGATATCTTCAGAAGGAACCAGGTAGGCTTTTCTTGCAAGTTGTCGTCGCTGCTTTGAAGAGGCGCAACGAATGCTTCATTTATAGGAAACGGTGCTCCGCAGGAACCAGTACTGAAGGTAAGGTGGGGCGCTGACGAATTACACCTCCTAGCCCAGGCTTTCTTCCTTCCGTTCATGGTTTACTTAATCAAAACCCGGTGTTACGCCCTCGTATGTCTGGCGGCTTGTTCAGCAAGGCAAAATATATCTTCAGAAGGAACCAGGTAGGCTTTTCTTCCAAGTTGTCGTCGCTGCTTTGAAGATGCGCAACGAATGCTTCATTTATAGGAAACGGTGCTCCGCAGGAACCAGTACTCAAGGTAAGGTGGGCCGCTGACGAATTACACCTCCTAGCCCAGGCTTTCTTCCTTCCGTTCATGGTTTACTTAATCAAAACCCGGTGTTAAGCCCTCGTATGTCTGGCGGCTTGTTCAGCAAGGCAAAATATATCTTCAGAAGGAACCAGGTAGGCTTTTCTTGCAAGTTGTCGTCGCTGCTTTGAAGAGGCGCAACGAATGCTTCCTATATAGGGAACGGTGCTCCGCATAAACCAGTACTGAAGGTAAGGTGGGCCGCTGACGAATTACACCTCCTAGCCCAGGTTTTCTTCCTTCCGTTCATTGTTTACTTAATCAAAACCCGGTGTTACGCAATCGTATGTCTGGCGGCTTGTTCAGCTAGGCAAAAGTTATCTTCAGAAGGAACCAGGTAGGCTTTTCTCGCAAGTTGTCGTCGCTGCTTGGAAGAGGCGCAACGAATTCTTCCTATATAGGGAACGATGCTCCGCAGGAACCAGTACTGAAGGTAAGGTGGGCCGCTGACGAATTACACCTCCTAGCCCAGGCTTTCTTCCTTCCGTTCATGGTTTACTTAATCAAAACCCGGTGTTACGCCCTCGTATGTCTGGCGGCTTGTTCAGCAAGGCAAAAGATATCTTCAGAAGGAACCAGGAAGGCTTTTCTCGCAAGTTGTCGTCGCTGCTTTGAAGAGGCGCAAAGAATGCTTCCTTTATAGGAAACGGTGCTCCGCAGGAACCAGTACTGAAGGTAAGGTGGGCCGCTGACGAATTACACCTCCTAGCCCAGGTTTTCTTCCTTCCGTTCATGGTTTACTTAATCAAAACCCGGTGTTACGCCCTCGTATGTCTTACGGCTTGTTCAGCTAGGCAAAAGTTATCTTCAGAAGGAACCAGGTAGGCTTTTCTCGCAAGTGGTCGTCGCTGCTTTGAAGAGGCGCAACGAATGCTTCCTTTATAGGAAACGGTGCTCCGCAGGAACCAGTACTGAAGGTAAGGTGGGCCGCTGACGAATTACACCTCCTAGCCCAGGTTTTCTTCCTTCCGTTCATGGTTTACTTAATCAAAACCCGGTGTTACGCCCTCGTATGTCTTACGGCTTGTTCAGCTAGGCAAAAGTTATCTTAGGAAGGAACCAGGTAGGCTTTTCTCGCAAGTTGTCGTCGCTGCTTTGAAGAGGCGCAACGAATGCTTCCTTTATAGGAAACGGTGCTCCGCAGGAACCAGTACTGAAGGTAAGGTGGGCCGCTGACGAATTGCACCTCCTAGCCCAGGTTTTCTTCCTTCCGTTCATGGTTTACTTAATCAAAACCCGGTGTTACGCCCTCGTATATCTGGCGGTTGTTCAGCTAGGCAAAAGATATCTTCAGAAGGAACCAGGTAGGCTTTTCTCGCAAATTGTCGTCGCCGCTTTGAAGATGCGCAACGAATGCTTCCTTTATAGGAAACGGTGCTCCGCAGGAACCAGTACTGAAGGTAAGGTGGGCCGCTGACGAATTACACCTCCTAGCACAGGCTTTCTTCCTTCCGTTCACGGTTCACTTAATCAAAACTTGGTGTTACGCCCTCGTTTGTCTGGCGGCTTGTTCAGCAAGGCAAAAGTTATCTTCAGAAGGAACCAGGTAGGCTTTTCTTGCAAGTTGTCGTCGCTGCTTTGAAGAGGCGCAACGAATGCTTCATTTATAGGAAACGGTGCTCCGCAGGAACCAGTACTGAAGGTAAGGTGGGCCGCTGACGAATTACACCTCCTAGCCCAGGCTTTCTTCCTTCCGTTCATGGTTTACTTAATCAAAACCCGGTGTTACGCCCTCGTATGTCTGGCGGCTTGTTCAGCAAGGCAAAATATATCTTCAGAAGGAACCAGGTAGGCTTTTCTTGCAAGTTGTCGTCGCTGCTTTGAAGAGGCGCAACGAATGCTTCCTATATAGGGAACGGTGCTCCGCATAAACCAGTACTGAAGGTAAGGTGGGGCGCTGACGAATTACACCTCCTAGCCCAGGCTTTCTTCCTTCCGTTCATGGTTTACTTAATCAAAACCCGGTGTTACGCCCTCGTATGTCTGGCGGCTTGTTCAGCAAGGCAAAAGATATCTTCAGAAGGAACCAGGTAGGCTTTTCTCGCAAGTTGTCGTCGCTGCTTTGAAGAGGCGCAAAGAATGCTTCCTATATAGGGAACGGTGCTCCGCAGGAACCAGTACTAAAGGTAAGGTAGGCCGCTGACGATTTACACCTCCTAGCCCAGGTTTTCTTCCTTCCGTTCATTGTTTACTTAACCAAAACCCGGTGTTACGCACTCGTATGTCGCGCAGCTTGTTCAGCTAGGAAAAAGTATCTTCAGAAGAAACCAGGTAGGCTTTTATTGCAAATTATCGTCGCTGCTTTGAACTTGCGCAATGAATGCTTCCTATATAATGGGAACAGTGCTACGTGCTCCGCAGGAGCCAGTACTGAAATTAAGTTGGGCCGCTGACGAATTACACCTCCTAGGCCAGGTTTTCTTCCTTCCGTTCATGGTTTACTTAATCAAAACCCGGTGTTACGCCCTCGTATGTCTGGCGGCTTGTTTACGCAATCGTATGTCTGGCGGCTTGTTCAACTAGGCAAAAGTTATCTTCAGATGGAACCAGGTAGGCTTTTCTCGCAAGTTGTCGTTGCTGCCATGAAGTTGCGCAACGAATGCTTCCTATATAGGGAACGGTGCTCCGCAGGAACCAGTACTGAGGGCAAGATGGCTGATAAATTACACCTCCTAGCCCAGGGTTTCTTTCTTCCGTTGATGGTCTTACGTAATCAAAACCCGGTGTTACGCCCTCGTATGCCGGGCGGCTTGTTCAGCTAGGCAAAAGCTATCTTCAGAAGGAACCAGGTAGGCTTTTCTCGCAAGTTGTCGCTGCTTTGAAGAGGCGCAACGAATGCTTCCTCTATAGGGAACGGTGCTCCGCAGGAACCAGTACTGAAATTAAGGTGGGCCGCTGACGAATTACACCTCCTAGCCCAGGTTTTCTTCCTTCCGTTCATGGTTTACTTAATCAAAACCCGGTGTTACGCAATCGTATGTCTGGCGGCTTGTTCAGCTAGGCAAAAGTTATCTTCAGAAGGAACCAGGTAGGCTTTTCTCGCAAGTGGTCGTCGCTGCTTTGAAGAGGCGCAACGAATGCTTCCTTTATAGGAAACGGTGCTCCGCAGGAACCAGTACTGAAGGTAAGGTGGGCCGCTGACGAATTACACCTCCTAGCCCAGGTTTTCTTCCTTCCGTTCATGGTTTACTTAATCAAAACCCGGTGTTACGCCCTCGTATGTCTTACGGCTTGTTCAGCTAGGCAAAAGTTATCTTCAGAAGGAACCAGGTAGGCTTTTCTCGCAAGTGGTCGTCGCTGCTTTGAAGAGGCGCAACGAATGCTTCCTTTATAGGAAACGGTGCTCCGCAGGAACCAGTACTGAAGGTAAGGTGGGCCGCTGACGAATTGCACCTCCTAGCCCAGGTTTTCTTCCTTCCGTTCATGGTTTACTTAATCAAAACCCGGTGTTACGCCCTCGTATATCTGGCGGTTGTTCAGCTAGGCAAAAGATATCTTCAGAAGGAACCAGGTAGGCTTTTCTCGCAAATTGTCGTCGCCGCTTTGAAGATGCGCAACGAATGCTTCCTTTATAGGAAACGGTGCTCCGCAGGAACCAGTACTGAAGGTAAGGTGGGCCGCTGACGAATTACACCTCCTAGCACAGGCTTTCTTCCTTCCGTTCATGGTTTACTTAATCAAAACCCGGTGTTACGCCCTCGTTTGTCTGGCGGCTTGTTCAGCAAGGCAAAAGATATCTTCAGAAGGAACCAGGTAGGCTTTTCTTGCAAGTTGTCGTCGCTGCTTTGAAGAGGCGCAACGAATGCTTCATTTATAGGAAACGGTGCTCCGCAGGAACCAGTACTGAAGGTAAGGTGGGCCGCTGACGAATTACACCTCCTAGCCCAGGTTTTCTTCCTTCCGTTCATGGTTTACTTAATCAAAACCCGGTGTTAAGCCCTCGTATGTCTGGCGGCTTGTTCAGCAAGGCAAAATATATCTTCAGAAGGAACCAGGTAGGCTTTTCTTGCAAGTTGTCGTCGCTGCTTTGAAGAGGCGCAACGAATGCTTCCTATATAGGGAACGGTGCTCCGCATAAACCAGTACTGAAGGTAAGGTGGGCCGCTGACGAATTACACCTCCTAACCCAGGTTTTCTTCCTTCCGTTCATGGTTTACTTAATCAAAACCCGGTGCTATGCCCTCGTATGTCTGGTGGCTTGTTCAGCTAGGCAAACGTTATCTTCAGAAGGAACCAGGTAGGCCTTTCTCGCAAGTTGTCGTCGCTGCTTTGAAGTGGCGCAAAGAATGCTTCCTATATAGGGAACGGTGCTCCGCAGGAACCAGTACTGAAGGTAAGGTGGGCCGCAAACGAATTACACCTCCTAGCCCAGGCTTTCTTCCTTCCGTTCATTGTTTACTTAACCAAAACCCGGTGTTACGCACTCGTATGTCGCGCAGCTTGTTCAGCTAGGAAAAAGTATCTTCAGAAGAAACCAGGTAGGCTTTTATTGCAAATTATCGTCGCTGCTTTGAACTTGCGCAATGAATGCTTCCTATATAATGGGAACAGTGCTACGTGCTCCGCAGGAGCCAGTACTGAAATTAAGTTGGGCCGCTGACGAATTACACCTCCTAGGCCAGGTTTTCTTCCTTCCGTTCATGGTTTACTTAATCAAAACCCGGTGCTACGCCCTCGTATGTCTGGTGGCTTGTTCAGCTAGGCAAACGTTATCTTCAGAAGGAACCAGGTAGGCTTTTCTCGCAAGTTGTCACTGCTTTGAAGAGGCGCAACGAATGCTTCCTCTATAGGGAACGGTGCTCCGCAGGAACCAGTACTGAAATTAAGGTGGGCCGCTGACGAATTACACCTCCTAGCCCAGGTTTTCTTCCTTCCGTTCATGGTTTACTTAATCAAAACCCGGTGTTACGCAATCGTATGTGTGGCGGCTTGTTCAGCTAGGCAAAAGTTATCTTCAGAAGGAACCAGGTAGGCTTTTCTCGCAAGTGGTCGTCGCTGCTTTGAAGAGGCGCAACGAATGCTTCCTTTATAGGAAACGGTGCTCCGCAGGAACCAGTACTGAAGGTAAGGTGGGCCGCTGAGGAATTACACCTCCTAGCCCAGGTTTTCTTCCTTCCGTTCATGGTTTACTTAATCAAAACCCGTTGTTACGCCCTCGTATGTCTTACGGCTTGTTCAGCTAGGCAAAAGTTATCTTCAGAAGGAACCAGGTAGGCTTTTCTTTCAAGTTGTCGTCGCTGTTTTGAAGAGGCGCAACGAATGCTTCCTTTATAGGAAACGGTGCTCCGCAGGAACCAGTACTGAAGGTAAGGTGGGCCGCTGACGAATTACACCTAGCCCAGGTTTTCTTGCTTCCGTTCATGGTTTACTTAATCAAAACCCGGTGTTACGAGCTCGCATGTCTGGCGGCTTGTTTACCTAGGCAAAAGTTATCATCAGAAGCAACCAGGGAGGCTTTTCTCGCAAGTTGTCGTCGCTGCTTTGAAGAGGCGCCACGAATGCTTCCTATATAGGGAACGGTGCTCCGCAGGAACCAGTACTGAAGGTAAGGTGGGCCGCTGACGAATTACACCTCCTAGCCCAGGTTTTCTTCCTTCCGTTCATTGTTTACTTAATCAAAACCCGGTGTTGCGCCCTCGTATGTCTGGCGGCTTGTTCAGCTAGGCAAACGTTATCTTCAGAAGGAACCAGGTAGGTTTTTTTCGCAAGTTGTCGTCGCTGCTTTGAAGAGGCGCAAGGAATGCTTCATTTATAGGAAACAGTGCTCCGCAGGAACCAGTACTGAAGGTAAGGTGGGCCGCTGACGAATTACACCTCCTAGCCCAAGTTTTCTTCCTTCCGTTCATTGTTTACTTAATCAAAATCCGGTGTTGCGCCCTCGTATGTCTGGCGGCTTGTTCAGCTAGGCAAAAGATATCTTCAGAAGGAACCAGGTAGGCTTTTCTTGCAAGTTGTCGTCGCTGCTTGGAAGAGGCGCAACGAATTCTTCCTATATAGGGAACGATGCTCCGGAGGAACCAGTACTGAAGGTAAGGTGGGCCGCTGACGAATTACACCTCCTAGCCCAGGCTTTCTTCCTTCCGTTCATGGTTTACTTAATCAAAACCCGGTGTTACGCCCTCGTATGTCTTACGGCTTGTTCAGCTAGGCAAAAGTTATCTTCAGAAGGAACCAGGTAGGCTTTTCTTGCAAGTGGTCGTCGCTGCTTTGAAGAGGCGCAACGAATGCTTCCTTTATAGGAAACGGTGCTCCGCAGGAACCAGTACTGAAGGTAAGGTGGGCGCTGACGAATTACACCTCCTAGCCCAGGCTTTCTTCCTTCCGTTCATGGTTTACTTAATCAAAACCCGGTGTTACGCCCTCGTATGTCTTACGGCTTGTTCAGCAAGGCAAAAGATATCTTCAGAAGGAACCAGGTAGGCTTTTCTCGCAAGTTGTCTTCGCTGCTTTGAAGAGGCGCAAAGAATGCTTCCTATATAGGGAACGGTGCTCCGCAGGAACCAGTACTGAAGGTAACGTGGGCCGCTGACGAATTACACCTCCTAGCCCAGGTTTTCTTCCGTTGATGGTCTTACTTATTCAAAACCAGGTGTTACGCCCTCGTATATCTGGCGGCTTGTTCAGCTTGGCAAAAGATATCTTCAGAAGGAACCAGGAAAGCTTTTCTCGCAAGTTGTCGTCGCTGCTTCGAAGAGGCGCAACGAATGCTTCCTCTATAGGGAACGGTGCTCCGCAGGAACCAGTACTGAAGGTAAGGTGGGCCGCCGACGAATTACACCTCCTAGCCCAAGTTTTCTTCCTTCCGTTCATTGTTTACTTAATCAAAACCCGGTGTTACGCAATCGTATGTCTGGCGGCTTGTTCAGCTAGGCAAAAGTTATCTTCAGAAAGAACCAGGTAGGCTTTTCTCGCAAGTTGTCGTCGCTGCTTTGAAGAGGCGCAACGAATGCTTCCTTTATAGGAAACGGTGCTCCGCAGGAACCAGTACTGAAGGTAAGGTGGGCCGCTGACGAATTACACCTCCTAGCAGAGGCTTTCTTCCTTCCGTTCATGGTTCACTTAATCAAAACCCGGTGTTACGCCCTCGTTTGTCTGGCGGCTTGTTCAGCAAGGCAAAAGATATCTTCAGAAGGAACCAGGTAGGCTTTTCTTGCAAGTTGTCGTCGCTGCTTTGAAGAGGCGCAACGAATGCTTCATTTATAGGAAACGGTGCTCCGCAGGAACCAGTACTGAAGGTAAGGTGGGGCGCTGACGAATTACACCTCCTAGCCCAGGCTTTCTTCCTTCCGTTCATGGTTTACTTAATCAAAACCCGGTGTTACGCCCTCGTATGTCTGGCGGCTTGTTCAGCAAGGCAAAATATATCTTCAGAAGGAACCAGGTAGGCTTTTCTTGCAAGTTGTCGTCGCTGCTTTGAAGAGGCGCAACGAATGCTTCCTATATAGGGAACGGTGCTCCGCAGGAACCATACTGAAGGTAAGGTGGGCCGCTGACGAATTACACCTCATAGCCCAGGCTTTCTTCCTTCCGTTCATGGTTTACTTAATCAAAACCCGGTGTTACGCCCTCGTATGTCTGGCGGCTTGTTCAGCAAGGCAAAAGATATCTTCAGAAGGAACCAGGTAGGCTTTTCTCGCAAGTTGTCGTCGCTGCTTTGAAGAGGCGCAAAGAATGCTTCCTATATAGGGAACGGTGCTCCGCAGGAACCAGTACTAAAGGTAAGGTAGGCCGCTGACGATTTACACCTCCTAGCCCAGGTTTTCTTCCTTCCGTTAATTGTTTACTTAACCAAAACCCGGTGTTACGCACTCGTATGTCGCGCAGCTTGTTCAGCTAGGAAAAAGTATCTTCAGAAGAAACCAGGTAGGCTTTTATTGCAAATTATCGTCGCTGCTTTGAACTTGCGCAATGAATGCTTCCTATATAATGGGAACAGTGCTACGTGCTCCGCAGGAGCCAGTACTGAAATTAAGTTGGGCCGCTGACGAATTACACCTCCTAGGCCAGGTTTTCTTCCTTCCGTTCATGGTTTACTTAATCAAAACCCGGTGTTACGCAATCGTATGTCTGGCGGCTTGTTCAGCTTGGCAAAAGATATCTTCAGAAGGAACCAGGTAGGCTTTTCTCGCAAGTTGTCGTCGCTGCTTCGAAGAGGCGCAACGAATGCTTCCTCTATAGGGAACGGTGCTCCGCAGGAACCAGTACTGAAGGTAAGGTGGGCCGCTGACGAATTACACCTCCTAGCCCAGGTTTTCTTCCTTCCGTTCATTGTTTACTTAATCAAAACCCGGTGTTACGCAATCGTATGTCTGGCGGCTTGTTCAGCTAGGCAAAAGTTATCTTCAGAAGGAACCAGGTAGGCTTTTCTCGCAAGTGGTCGTCGCTGCTTTGAAGAGGCGCAACGAATGCTTCCTTTATAGGAAACGGTGCTCCGCAGGAACCAGTACTGAAGGTAAGGTGGGCCGCTGACGAATTGCACCTCCTAGCCCAGGTTTTCTTCCTTCTGTTCATGGTTTACTTAATCAAAACCCGGTGTTACGCCCTCGTATATCTGGCGGCTTGTTCAGCTCGGCAAAAGATATCTTCAGAAGGAACCAGGTAGGCTTTTCTCGCAAATTGTCGTCGCCGCTTTGAAGATGCGCAACGAATGCTTCCTTTACAGGAAACGGTGCTCCGCAGGAACCAGTACTGAAGGTAAGGTGGGCCGCTGACGAATTACACCTCCTAGCACAGGCTTTCTTCCTTCCGTTCATGGTTCACTTAATCAAAACCCGGTGTTATGCCCTCGTTTGTCTGGCGGCTTGTTCAGCAAGGCAAAAGTTATCTTCAGAAGGAACCAGGTAGGCTTTTCTTGCAAGTTGTCGTCGCTGCTTTGAAGAGGCGCAACGAATGCTTCATTTATAGGAAACGGTGCTCCGCAGGAACCAGTACTGAAGGTAAGGTGGGCCGCTGACGAATTACACCTCCTAGCCCAGGCTTTCTTCCTTCCGTTCATGGTTTACTTAATCAAAACCCGGTGTTACGCCCTCGTATGTCTGGCGGCTTGTTCAGCAAGGCAAAATATATCTTCAGAAGGAACCAGGTAGGCTTTTCTTGCAAGTTGTCGTCGCTGCTTTGAAGAGGCGCAACGAATGCTTCCTATATAGGGAACGGTGCTCCGCATAAACCAGTACTGAAGGTAAGGTGCGGCGCTGACGAATTACACCTCCTAGCCCAGGCTTTCTTCCTTCCGTTCATGGTTTACTTAATCAAAACCCGGTGTTACGCCCTCGTATGTCTGGCGGCTTGTTCAGCAAGGCAAAAGATATCTTCAGAAGGAACCAGGTAGGCTTTTCTCGCAAGTTGTCGTCGCTGCTTTGAAGAGGCGCAAAGAATGCTTCCTATATAGGGAACGGTGCTCCGCAGGAACCAGTACTAAAGGTAAGGTAGGCCGCTGACGATTTACACCTCCTAGCCCAGGTTTTCTTCCTTCCGTTCATTGTTTACTTAACCAAAACCCGGTGTTACGCACTCGTATGTCGCGCAGCTTGTTCAGCTAGGAAAAAGTATCTTCAGAAGAATTCAGGTAGGCTTTTATTGCAAATTATCGTCGCTGCTTTGAACTTGCGCAATGAATGCTTCCTATATAATGGGAACAGTGCTACGTGCTCCGCAGGAGCCAGTACTGAAATTAAGTTGGGCCGCTGACGAATTACACCTCCTAGGCCAGGTTTTCTTCCTTCCGTTCATGGTTTACATAATCAAAACCCGGTGTTACGCAATCGTATGTCTGGCGGCTTGTTCAACTAGGCAAAAGTTATCTTCAGATGGAACCAGGTAGGCTTTTCTCGCAAGTTGTCGTTGCTGCCATGAAGTTGCGCAACGAATGCTTCCTATATAGGGAACGGTGCTCCGCAGGAACCAGTACTGAGGGCAAGATAGGCGGCTGATAAATTACACCTTCTAGCCCAGGGTTTCTTTCTTCCGTTGATGGTCTTACGTAATCAAAACCCGGTGTTACGCCCTCGTATGCCGGGCGGCTTGTTCAGCTAGGCAAAAGCTATCTTCAGAAGGAACCAGGTAGGCTTTTCTCGCAAGTTGTCGCTGCTTTGAAGAGGCGCAACGAATGCTTCCTCTATAGGGAACGGTGCTCCGCAGGAACCAGTACTGAAATTAAGGTGGGCCGCTGACGAATTACACCTCCTAGCCCAGGTTTTCTTCCTTCCGTTCATGGTTTACTTAATCAAAACCCGGTGTTACGCAATCGTATGTCTGGCGGCTTGTTCAGCTAGGCAAAAGTTATCTTCAGAAGGAACCAGGTAGGCTTTTCTCGCAAGTGGTCGTCGCTGCTTTGAAGAGGCGCAACGAATGCTTCCTTTATAGGAAACGGTGCTCCGCAGGAACCAGTACTGAAGGTAAGGTGGGCCGCTGACGAATTACACCTCCTAGCCCAGGTTTTCTTCCTTCCGTTCATGGTTTACTTAATCAAAACCCGGTGTTACGCCCTCGTATGTCTTACGGCTTGTTCAGCTAGGCAAAAGTTATCTTCAGAAGGAACCAGGTAGGCTTTTCTCGCAAGTGGTCGTCGCTGCTTTGAAGAGGCGCAACGAATGCTTCCTTTATAGGAAACGGTGCTCCGCAGGAACCAGTACTGAAGGTAAGGTGGGCCGCTGACGAATTACACCTCCTAGCCCAGGTTTTCTTCCTTCCGTTCATGGTTTACTTAATCAAAACCCGGCGTTACGCAATCGTATGTCTGGCGGCTTGTTCAGCTAGGCAAAAGTTATCTTCAGAAGGAACCAGGTAGGCTTTTCTCGCAAGTGGTCGTCTCTGCTTTGAAGAGGCGCAACGAATGCTTCCTTTATAGGAAACGGTGCTCCGCAGGAACCAGTACTGAAGGTAAGGTGGGCCGCTGACGAATTACACCTCCTAGCCCAGGTTTTCTTCCTTCCGTTCATGGTTTACTTAATCAAAACCCGGTGTTACGCCCTCGTATGTCTTACGGCTTGTTCAGCTAGGCAAAAGTTATCTTAGGAAGGAACCAGGTAGGCTTTTCTCGCAAATTGTCGTCGCCGCTTTGAAGATGCGCAACGAATGCTTCCTTTAGAGGAAACGGTGCTCCGCAGGAACCAGTACTGAAGGTAAGGTGAGCCGCTGACGAATTACACCTCCTAGCACAGGCTTTCTTCCTTCCGTTCATGGTTTACTTAATCAAAACCCGGTGTTACGCCCTCGTTTGTCTGGCGGCTTGTTCAGCAAGGCAAAAGATATCTTCAGAAGGAACCAGGTAGGCTTTTCTTGCAAGTTGTCGTCGCTGCTTTGAAGAGGCGCAACGAATGCTTCATTTATAGGAAACGGTGCTCCGCAGGAACCAGTACTGAAGGTAAGGTGGGCCGCTGACGAATTACACCTCCTAGCCCAGGTTTTCTTCCTTCCGTTCATGGTTTACTTAATCAAAACCCGGTGTTACGCCCTAGTATGTCTGGCGGCTTGTTCAGCAAGGCAAAATATATCTAAAGAAGGAACCAGGTAGGCTTTTCTTCCAAGTTGTCGTCGCTGCTTTGAAGATGCGCAACGAATGCTTCATTTATAGGAAACGGTGCTCCGCAGGAACCAGTACTGAAGGTAAGGTGGGCTGCTGACGAATTACACCTCCTAGCCCAGGCTTTCTTCCTTCCGTTCATGGTTTACTTAATCAAAACCCGGTGTTACGCCCTCGTATGTCTGGCGGCTTGTTCAGCAAGGCAAAATATATCTTCAGAAGGAACCAGGTAGGCTTTTCTTGCAAGTTGTCGTCGCTGCTTTGAAGAGGCGCAACGAATGCTTCCTATATAGGGAACGGTGCTCCGCATAAACCAGTACTGAAGGTAAGGTGGGCCCTGACGAATTACACCTCCTAACCCAGGTTTTCTTCCTTCCGTTCATGGTTTACTTAATCAAAACCCGGTGCTACGCCCTCGTATGTCTGGTGGCTTGTTCAGCTAGGCAAACGTTATCTTCAGAAGGAACCAGGTAGGCCTTTCTCGCAAGTTGTCGTCGCTGCTTTGAAGTGGCGCAACGAATGCTTCCTATATAGGGAACGGTGCTCCGCAGGAACCAGTACTGAAGGTAAGGTGGGCCGCTGACGAATTACACCTCCTAGCCCAGGCTTTCTTCCTTCCGTTCATGGTTTACTTAATAAAAACCCGGTGTTACGCCCTCGTATGTCTGGCGGCTTGTTCAGCAAGGCAAAAGATATCTTCAGAAGGAACCAGGTACGCTTTTCTCGCAAGTTGTCGTCGCTGCTTTGAAGAGGCGCAAAGAATGCTTCCTATATAGGGAACGGTGCTCCGCAGGAACCAGTACTAAAGGTAAGGTAGGCCGCTGACGATTTACACCTCCTAGCCCAGGTTTTCTTCCTTCCCTTCATTGTTTACTTAACCAAAACCCGGTGTTACGCACTCGTATGTCGCGCAGCTTGTTCAGCTAGGAAAAAGTATCTTCAGAAGAAACCAGGTAGGCTTTTATTGCAAATTATCGTCGCTGCTTTGAACTTGCGCAATGAATGCTTCCTATATAATGGGAACAGTGCTACGTGCTCCGCAGGAGCCAGTACTGAAATTAAGTTGGGCCGCTGACGAATTACACCTCCTAGGCCAGGTTTTCTTCCTTCCGTTCATGGTTTACTTAATCAAAACCCGGTGTTACGCAATCGTATGTCTGGCGGCTTGTTCAACTAGGCAAAAGTTATCTTCAGATGGAACCAGGTAGGCTTTTCTCGCAAGTTGTCGTTGCTGCCATGAAGTTGCGCAACGAATGCTTCCTATATAGGGAACGGTGCTCCGCAGGAACCAGTACTGAGGGCAAGATAGGCGGCTGATAAATTACACCTCCTAGCCCAGGGTTTCTTTCTTCCGTTGATGGTCTTACGTAATCAAAACCCGGCGTTACGCCCTCGTATGCCGGGCGGCTTGTTCAGCTAGGCAAAAGTTATCTTCAGAAGGAACCAGGTAGGCTTTTCTCGCAAGTTGTCGCTGCTTTGAAGAGGCGCAACGAATGCTTCCTCTATAGGGAACGGTGCTCCGCAGGAACCAGTACTGAAATTAAGGTGGGCCGCTGACGAATTACACCTCCTAGCCCAGGTTTTCTTCCTTCCGTTCATGGTTTACTTAATCAAAACCCGGTGTTACGCAATCGTATGTGTGGCGGCTTGTTCAGCTAGGCAAAAGTTATCTTCAGAAGGAACCAGGTAGGCTTTTCTCGGAAGTGGTCGTCGCTGCTTTGAAGAGGCGCAACGAATGCTTCCTTTATAGGAAACGGTGCTCCGCAGGAACCAGTACTGAAGGTAAGGTGGGCCGCTGAGGAATTACACCTCCTAGCCCAGGTTTTCTTCCTTCCGTTCATGGTTTACTTAATCAAAACCCGTTGTTACGCCCTCGTATGTCTTACGGCTTGTTCAGGTAGGCAAAAGTTATCTTCAGAAGCAACCAGGGAGGCTTTTCTCGCAAGTTGTCGTCGCTGCTTTGAAGAGGCGCCACGAATGCTTCCTATATAGGGAACGGTGCTCCGCAAGAACCAGTACTGAAGGTAAGGTGGGCCGCTGACGAATTACACCTCCTAGCCCAGGTTTTCTTCCTTCCGTTCATTGTTTACTTAATCAAAACCCGGTGTTGCGCCCTCGTATGTCTGGCGGCTTGTTCAGCTAGGCAAACGTTATCTTCAGAAGGAACCAGGTAGGTTTTTTTCGCAAGTTGTCGTCGCTGCTTTGAAGAGGCGCATGGAATGCTTCATTTATAGGAAACAGTGCTCCGCAGGAACCAGTACTGAAGGTAAGGTGGGCCGCTGACGAATTACACCTCCTAGCCCAAGTTTTCTTCCTTCCGTTCATTGTTTACTTAATCAAAATCCGGTGTTGCGCCCTCGTATGTCTGGCGGCTTGTTCAGCTAGGCAAAAGATATCTTCAGAAGGAACCAGGTAGGCTTTTCTTGCAAGTTGTCGTCGCTGCTTGGAAGAGGCGCAACGAATTCTTCCTATATAGGGAACGATGCTCCGCAGGAACCAGTACTGAAGGTATGGTGGGCCGCTGACGAATTACACCTCCTAGCCCAGGCTTTCTTCCTTCCGTTCATGGTTTACTTAATCAAAACCCGGTGTTACGCCCTCGTATATCTGGCGGCTTGTTCAGCAAGGCAAAAGATATCTTCAGAAGGAACCAGGTAGGCCTTTCTCGCAAGTTGTCGTCGCTGCTTTGAAGAGGCGCAACGAATGCTTCCTATATAGGGAACGGTGCTCCGCAGGAACCAGTACTGAAGGTAAGGTGGGCCGCTGACGAATTACACCTCCTAGCCCAGGCTTTCCTCCTTCCGTTCATGGTTTACTTAATCAAAACCCGGTGTTACGCCCTCGTATGTCTGGCGGCTTGTTCAGCAAGGCAAAAGATATCTTCAGAAGGAACCAGGTAGGCTTTTCTCGCAAGTTGTCGTCGCTGCTTTGAAGAGGCGCAAAGAATGCTTCCTATATAGGGAACGGTGCTCCGCAGGAACCAGTACTGAAGGTAAGGTGGGCCGCTGACGAATTACACCTCCTAGCCCAGGTTTTCTTCCGTTGATGGTCTTACTTATTCAAAACCAGGTGTTACGCCCTCGTATATCTGGCGGCTTGTTCAGCTTGGCAAAAGATATCTTCAGAAGGAACCAGGTAGGCTTTTCTCGCAAGTTGTCGTCGCTGCTTCGAAGAGGCGCAACGAATGCTTCCTCTATAGGGAACGGTGCTCCGCAGGAACCAGTACTGAAGGTAAGGTGGGCCGCTGACAAATTACACCTCCTAGCCCAGGTTTTCTTCCTTCCGTTCATTGTTTACTTAATCAAAACCCGGTGTTACGCAATCGTATGTCTGGCGGCTTGTTCAGCTAGGCAAAAGTTATCTTCAGAAGGAACCAGGTAGGCTTTTCTCGCAAGTGGTCGTCGCTGCTTTGAAGAGGCGCAACGAATGCTTCCTTTATAGGAAACGGTGCTCCGCAGGAACCAGTACTGAAGGTAAGGTGGGCCGCTGACGAATTACACCTCCTAGCCCAGGTTTTGTTCCTTCCGTTCATGGTTTACTTAATCAAAACCCGGCGTTACGCCCTCGTATGTCTTACGGCTTGTTCAGCTAGGCAAAAGTTATCTTAGGAAGGAACCAGGTAGGCTTTTCTCGCAAGTTGTCGTCGCTGCTTTGAAGAGGCGCAACGAATGCTTCATTTATAGGAAACGGTGCTCCGCAGGAACCAGTACTGAAGGTAAGGTGGGCCGCTGACGAATTGCACCTCCTAGCCCAGGTTTTCTTCCTTCCGTTCATGGTTTACTTAATCAAAACCCGGTGTTACGCCCTCGTATATCTGGCGGCTTGTTCAGCTAGGCAAAAGATATCTTCAGAAGGAACCAGGTAGGCTTTTCTTGCAAGTTGTCGTCGCTGCTTTGAAGAGGCGCAACGAATGCTTCCTATATAGGGAACGGTTCTCCGCAGGAACCATACTGAAGGTAAGGTGGGCCGCTGACGAATTACACCTCATAGCCCAGGCTTTCTTCCTTCCGTTCATGGTTTACTTAATCAAAACCCGGTGTTACGCCCTCGTATGTCTGGCGGCTTGTTCAGCAAGGCAAAAGATATCTTCAGAAGGAACCAGGTAGGCTTTTCTCGCAAGTTGTCGTCGCTGCTTTGAAGAGGCGCAACGAATGCTTCCTTTATAGGAAACGGTGCTCCGCAGGAACCAGTACTGAAGGTAAGGTGGGCCGCTGAGGAATTACACCTCCTAGCCCAGGTTTTCTTCCTTCCGTTCATGGTTTACTTAATCAAAACCCGTTGTTACGCCCTCGTATGTCTTACGGCTTGTTCAGCTAGGCAAAAGTTATCTTCAGAAGGAACCAGGTAGGCTTTTCTCGCAAGTTGTCGTCGCTGCTTTGAAGAGGCGCAACGAATGCTTCCTTTATAGGAAACGGTGCTCCGCAGGAACCAGTACTGAAGGTAAGGTGGGCCGCTGAGGAATTACACCTCGTAGCCCAGGTTTTCTTCCTTCCGTTCATGGTTTACTTAATCAAAACCCGTTGTTACGCCCTCGTATGTCTTACGGCTTGTTCAGCTAGGCAAAAGTTATCTTCAGAAGGAACCAGGTAGGCTTTTCTTGCAAGTTGTCGTCGCTGTTTTGAAGAGGCGCAACGAATGCTTCCTTTATAGGAAATGGTGCTCCGCAGGAACCAGTACTGAAGGTAAGGAGGGCCGCTGACGAATTACACCTAGCCCAGGTTTTCTTCCTTCCGTTCATGGTTTACTTAATCAAAACCCGGTGTTACGAGCTCGCATGTCTGGCGGCTTGTTTACCTAGGCAAAAGTTATCTTCAGAAGCAACCAGGGAGGCTTTTCTCGCAAGTTGTCGTCGCTGCTTTGAAGAGGCGCCACGAATGCTTCCTATATAGGGAACGGTGCTCCGCAGGAACCAGTACTGAAGGTAAGGTGGGCCGCTGACGAATTACACCTCCTAGCCCAGGTTTCTTCCTTCCGTTCATTGTTTACTTAATCAAAACCCGGTGTTGCGCCCTCGTATGTCTGGCGGCTTGTTCAGCTAGGCAAACGTTATCTTCAGAAGGAACCAGGTAGGTTTTTTTCGCAAGTTGTCGTCGCTGCTTTGAAGAGGCGCATGGAATGCTTCATTTATAGGAAACAGTGCTCCGCAGGAACCAGTACTGAAGGTAAGGTGGGCCGCTGACGAATTACACCTCCTAGCCCAAGTTTTCTTCCTTCCGTTCATTGTTTACTTAATCAAAATCCGGTGTTGCGCCCTCGTATGTCTGGCGGCTTGTTCAGCTAGGCAAAAGATATCTTCAGAAGGAACCAGGTAGGCTTTTCTTGCAAGTTGTCGTCGCTGCTTGGAAGAGGCGCAACGAATTCTTCCTATATAGGGAACGATGCTCCGCAGGAACCAGTACTGAAGGTAAGGTGGGCCGCTGACGAATTACACCTCCTAGCCCAGGCTTTCTTCCTTCCGTTCATGGTTTACTTAATCAAAACCCGGTGTTACGCCCTCGTATATCTGGCGGCTTGTTCAGCAAGGCAAAAGATATCTTCAGAAGGAACCAGGTAGGCCTTTCTCGCAAGTTGTCGTCGCTGCTTTGAAGAGGCGCAACGAATGCTTCCTATATAGGGAACGGTGCTCCGCAGGAACCAGTACTGAAGGTAAGGTGGGCCGCTGACGAATTACACCTCCTAGCCCAGGCTTTCCTCCTTCCGTTCATGGTTTACTTAATCAAAACCCGGTGTTATGCCCTCGTATGTCTGGCGGCTTGTTCAGCAAGGCAAAAGTTATCTTAGGAAGGAACCAGGTAGGCTTTTCTCGCAAGTTGTCGTCGCTGCTTTGAAGAGGCGCAACGAATGCTTCCTTTATAGGAAACGGTGCTCCGCAGGAACCAGTACTGAAGGTAAGGTGGGCCGCTGACGAATTGCACCTCCTAGCCCAGGCTTTCTTCCTTCCGTTCATGGTTTACTTAATCAAAACCCGGTGTTACGCCCTCGTATGTCTGGCGGCTTGTTCAGCAAGGCAAAAGATATCTTCAGAAGGAACCAGGTAGGCTTTTCTCGCAAGTTGTCGTCGCTGCTTTGAAGAGGCGCAACGAATGCTTCCTTTATAGGAAACGGTGCTCCGCAGGAACCAGTACTGAAGGTAAGGTGGGCCGCTGAGGAATTACACCTCCTAGCCCAGGTTTTCTTCCTTCCGTTCATGGTTTACTTAATCAAAACCCGTTGTTACGCCCTCGTATGTCTTACGGCTTGTTCAGCTAGGCAAAAGTTATCTTCAGAAGGAACCAGGTAGGCTTTTCTCGCAAGTTGTCGTCGCTGCTTTGAAGAGGCGCAACGAATGCTTCCTTTATAGGAAACGGTGCTCCGCAGGAACCAGTACTGAAGGTAAGGTGGGCCGCTGAGGAATTACACCTCCTAGCCCAGGTTTTCTTCCTTCCGTTCATGGTTTACTTAATCAAAACCCGTTGTTACGCCCTCGTATGTCTTACGGCTTGTTCAGCTAGGCAAAAGTTATCTTCAGAAGGAACCAGGTAGGCTTTTCTTGCAAGTTGTCGTCGCTGTTTTGAAGAGGCGCAACGAATGCTTCCTTTATAGGAAACGGTGCTCCGCAGGAACCAGTACTGAAGGTAAGGTGGGCCGCTGACGAATTACACCTAGCCCAGGTTTTCTTCCTTCCGTTCATGGTTTACTTAATCAAAACCCGGTGTTACGAGCTCGCATGTCTGGCGGCTTGTTTACCCAGGCAAAAGTTATCTTCAGAAGCAACCAGGGAGGCTTTTCTCGCAAGTTGTCGTCGCTGCTTTGAAGAGGCGCCACGAATGCTTCCTATATAGGGAACGGTGCTCCGCAGGAACCAGTACTGAAGGTAAGGTGGGCCGCTGACGAATTACACCTCCTAGCCCAGGTTTTCTTCCTTCCGTTCATTGTTTACTTAATCAAAACCCGGTGTTGCGCCCTCGTATGTCTGGCGGCTTGTTCAGCTAGGCAAACGTTATCTTCAGAAGGAACCAGGTAGGTTTTTTTCGCAAGTTGTCGTCGCTGCTTTGAAGAGGCGCATGGAATGCTTCATTTATAGGAAACAGTGCTCCGCAGGAACCAGTACTGAAGGTAAGGTGGGCCGCTGACGAATTACACCTCCTAGCCCAAGTTTTCTTCCTTCCGTTCATTGTTTACTTAATCAAAATCCGGTGTTGCGCCCTCGTATGTCTGGCGGCTTGTTCAGCTAGGCAAAAGATATCTTCAGAAGGAACCAGGTAGGCTTTTCTTGCAAGTTGTCGTCGCTGCTTGGAAGAGGCGCAACGAATTCTTCCTATATAGGGAACGATGCTCCGCAGGAACCAGTACTGAAGGTAAGGTGGGCCGCTGACGAATTACACCTCCTAGCCCAGGCTTTCTTCCTTCCGTTCATGGTTTACTTAATCAAAACCCGGTGTTACGCCCTCGTATATCTGGCGGCTTGTTCAGCAAGGCAAAAGATATCTTCAGAAGGAACCAGGTAGGCCTTTCTCGCAAGTTGTCGTCGCTGCTTTGAAGAGGCGCAACGAATGCTTCCTATATAGGGAACGGTGCTCCGCAGGAACCAGTACTGAAGGTAAGGTGGGCCGCTGACGAATTACACCTCCTAGCCCAGGCTTTCCTCCTTCCGTTCATGGTTTACTTAATCAAAACCCGGTGTTACGCCCTCGTATGTCTGGCGGCTTGTTCAGCAAGGCAAAAGATATCTTCAGAAGGAACCAGGTAGGCTTTTCTCGCAAGTTGTCGTCGCTGCTTTGAAGAGGCGCAAAGAATGCTTCCTATATAGGGAACGGTGCTCCGCAGGAACCAGTACTGAAGGTAAGGTGGGCCGCTGACGAATTACACCTCCTAGCCCAGGTTTTCTTCCGTTGATGGTCTTACTTATTCAAAACCAGGTGTTACGCCCTCGTATATCTGGCGGCTTGTTCAGCTTGGCAAAAGATATCTTCAGAAGGAACCAGGTAGGCTTTTCTCGCAAGTTGTCGTCGCTGCTTCGAAGAGGCGCAACGAATGCTTCCTCTATAGGGAACGGTGCTCCGCAGGAACCAGTACTGAAGGTAAGGTGGGCCGCTGACGAATTACACCTCCTAGCCCAGGTTTTCTTCCTTCCGTTCATTGTTTACTTAATCAAAACCCGGTGTTACGCCCTCGTATGTCTGGCGGCTTGTTCAGCAAGGCAAAAGATATCTTCAGAAGGAACCAGGTAGGCTTTTCTCGCAAGTTGTCGTCGCTGCTTTGAAGAGGCGCAACGAATGCTTCCTTTATAGGAAACGGTGCTCCGCAGGAACCAGTACTGAAGGTAAGGTGGGCCGCTGAGGAATTACACCTCCTAGCCCAGGTTTTCTTCCTTCCGTTCATGGTTTACTTAATCAAAACCCGTTGTTACGCCCTCGTATGTCTTACGGCTTGTTCAGCTAGGCAAAAGTTATCTTCAGAAGGAACCAGGTAGGCTTTTCTTGCAAGTTGTCGTCGCTGTTTTGAAGAGGCGCAACGAATGCTTCCTTTATAGGAAACGGTGCTCCGCAGGAACCAGTACTGAAGGTAAGGTGGGCCGCTGACGAATTACACCTAGCCCAGGTTTTCTTCCTTCCGTTCATGGTTTACTTAATCAAAACCCGGTGTTACGAGCTCGCATGTCTGGCGGCTTGTTTACCTAGGCAAAAGTTATCTTCAGAAGCAACCAGGGAGGCTTTTCTCGCAAGTTGTCGTCGCTGCTTTGAAGAGGCGCCACGAATGCTTCCTATATAGGGAACGGTGCTCCGCAGGAACCAGTACTGAAGGTAAGGTGGGCCGCTGACGAATTACACCTCCTAGCCCAGGTTTTCTTCCTTCCGTTCATTGTTTACTTAATCAAAACCCGGTGTTGCGCCCTCGTATGTCTGGCGGCTTGTTCAGCTAGGCAAACGTTATCTTCAGAAGGAACCAGGTAGGTTTTTTTCGCAAGTTGTCGTCGCTGCTTTGAAGAGGCGCATGGAATGCTTCATTTATAGGAAACAGTGCTCCGCAGGAACCAGTACTGAAGGTAAGGTGGGCCGCTGACGAATTACACCTCCTAGCCCAAGTTTTCTTCCTTCCGTTCATTGTTTACTTAATCAAAATCCGGTGTTGCGCCCTCGTATGTCTGGCGGCTTGTTCAGCTAGGCAAAAGATATCTTCAGAAGGAACCAGGTAGGCTTTTCTTGCAAGTTGTCGTCGCTGCTTGGAAGAGGCGCAACGAATTCTTCCTATATAGGGAACGATGCTCCGCAGGAACCAGTACTGAAGGTAAGGTGGGCCGCTGACGAATTACACCTCCTAGCCCAGGCTTTCTTCCTTCCGTTCATGGTTTACTTAATCAAAACCCGGTGTTACGCCCTCGTATATCTGGCGGCTTGTTCAGCAAGGCAAAAGATATCTTCAGAAGGAACCAGGTAGGCCTTTCTCGCAAGTTGTCGTCGCTGCTTTGAAGAGGCGCAACGAATGCTTCCTATATAGGGAACGGTGCTCCGCAGGAACCAGTACTGAAGGTAAGGTGGGCCGCTGACGAATTACACCTCCTAGCCCAGGCTTTCCTCCTTCCGTTCATGGTTTACTTAATCAAAACCCGGTGTTACGCCCTCGTATGTCTGGCGGCTTGTTCAGCAAGGCAAAAGATATCTTCAGAAGGAACCAGGTAGGCTTTTCTCGCAAGTTGTCGTCGCTGCTTTGAAGAGGCGCAAAGAATGCTTCCTATATAGGGAACGGTGCTCCGCAGGAACCAGTACTGAAGGTAAGGTGGGCCGCTGACGAATTACACCTCCTAGCCCAGGTTTTCTTCCGTTGATGGTCTTACTTATTCAAAACCAGGTGTTACGCCCTCGTATATCTGGCGGCTTGTTCAGCTTGGCAAAAGATATCTTCAGAAGGAACCAGGTAGGCTTTTCTCGCAAGTTGTCGTCGCTGCTTCGAAGAGGCGCAACGAATGCTTCCTCTATAGGGAACGGTGCTCCGCAGGAACCAGTACTGAAGGTAAGGTGGGCCGCTGACGAATTACACCTCCTAGCCCAGGTTTTCTTCCTTCCGTTCATTGTTTACTTAATCAAAACCCGGTGTTACGCAATCGTATGTCTGGCGGCTTGTTCAGCTAGGCAAAAGTTATCTTCAGAAGGAACCAGGTAGGCTTTTCTCGCAAGTGGTCGTCGCTGCTTTGAAGAGGCGCAACGAATGCTTCCTTTATAGGAAACGGTGCTCCGCAGGAACCAGTACTGAAGGTAAGGTGGGCCGCTGACGAATTACACCTCCTAGCCCAGGTTTTGTTCCTTCCGTTCATGGTTTACTTAATCAAAACCCGGCGTTACGCCCTCGTATGTCTTACGGCTTGTTCAGCTAGGCAAAAGTTATCTTAGGAAGGAACCAGGTAGGCTTTTCTCGCAAGTTGTCGTCGCTGCTTTGAAGAGGCGCAACGAATGCTTCCTTTATAGGAAACGGTGCTCCGCAGGAACCAGTACTGAAGGTAAGGTGGGCCGCTGACGAATTGCAACTCCTAGCCGAGGTTTTCTTCCTTCCGCTCATGGTTTACTTAATCAAAACCCGGTGTTACGCCCTCGTATATCTGGCGGCTTGTTCAGCTAGGCAAAAGATATCTTCAGAAGGAACCAGGTAGGCTTTTCTTGCAAGTTGTCGTCGCTGCTTTGAAGAGGCGCAACGAATGCTTCCTATATAGGGAACGGTTCTCCGCAGGAACCATACTGAAGGTAAGGTGGGCCGCTGACGAATTACACCTCATAGCCCAGGCTTTCTTCCTTCCGTTCATGGTTTACTTAATCAAAACCCGGTGTTACGCCCTCGTATGTCTGGCGGCTTGTTCAGCAAGGCAAAAGATATCTTCAGAAGGAACCAGGTAGGCTTTTCTCGCAAGTTGTCGTCGCTGCTTTGAAGAGGCGCAAAGAATGCTTCCTATATAGGGAACGGTGCTCCGCAGGAACCAGTACTAAAGGTAAGGTAGGCCGCTGACGATTTACACCTCCTAGCCCAGGTTTTCTTCCTTCCGTTCATTGTTTACTTAACCAAAACCCGGTGTTACGCACTCGTATATCTGGCGGCTTGTTCAGCTAGGCAAAATATATCTTCAGAAGGAACCAGGTAGGCTTTTCTCGCAAGTTGTCGTCGCTGCTTTCAAGATGCGCAACGAATGCTTCCTTTATAGGAAACGGTGCTCCGCAGGAACCAGTACTGAAGGTAAGGTGGGCCGCTGACGAATTACACCTCCTAGCACAGGCTTTCTTCCTTCCGTTCATGGTTCACTTAATCAAAACCCGGTGTTACGCCCTCGTTTGTCTGGCGGCTTGTTCAGCAAGGCAAAAGATATCTTCAGAAGGAACCAGGTAGGCTTTTCTTGCAAGTTGTCGTCGCTGCTTTGAAGAGGCGCAACGAATGCTTCATTTATAGGAAACGGTGCTCCGCAGGAACCAGTACTGAAGGTAAGGTGGGGCGCTGACGAATTACACCTCCTAGCCCAGGCTTTCTTCCTTCCGTTCATGGTTTACTTAATCAAAACCCGGTGTTATGCCCTCGTATGTCTGGCGGCTTGTTCAGCAAGGCAAAATATATCTTCAGAAGGAACCAGGTAGGCTTTTCTTGCAAGTTGTCGTCGCTGCTTTGAAGAGGCGCAACGAATGCTTCCTATATAGGGAACGGTGCTCCGCAGGAACCGTACTGAAGGTAAGGTGGGCCGCTGACGAATTACACCTCATAGCCCAGGCTTTCTTCCTTCCGTTCATGGTTTACTTAATCAAAACCCGGTGTTACGCCCTCGTATGTCTGGCGGCTTGTTCAGCAAGGCAAAAGATATCTTCAGAAGGAACCAGGTAGGCTTTTCTCGCAAGTTGTCGTCGCTGCTTTGAAGAGGCGCAAAGAATGCTTCCTATATAGGGAACGGTGCTCCGCAGGAACCAGTACTAAAGGTAAGGTAGGCCGCTGACGATTTACACCTCCTAGCCCAGGTTTTCTTCCTTCCGTTCATTGTTTACTTAACCAAAACCCGGTGTTACGCACTCGTATGTCGCGCAGCTTGTTCAGCTAGGAAAAAGTATCTTCAGAAGAAACCAGGTAGGCTTTTATTGCAAATTATCGTCGCTGCTTTGAACTTGCGCAATGAATGCTTCCTATATAATGGGAACAGTGCTACGTGCTCCGCAGGAGCCAGTACTGAAATTAAGTTGGGCCGCTGACGAATTACACCTCCTAGGCCAGGTTTTCTTCCTTCCGTTCATGGTTTACTTAATCAAAACCCGGTGTTACGCAATCGTATGTCTGGCGGCTTGTTCAACTAGGCAAAAGTTACCTTCAGATGGAACCAGGTAGGCTTTTCTCGCAAGTTGTCGTTGCTGCCATGAAGTTGCGCAACGAATGCTTCCTATATAGGGAACGGTGCTCCGCAGGAACCAGTACTGAGGGCAAGATAGGCGGCTGATAAATTACACCTCCTAGCCCAGGGTTTCTTTCTTCCGTTGATGGTCTTACGTAATCAAAACCCGGTGTTACGCCCTCGTATGCCGGGCGGCTTGTTCAGCTAGGCAAAAGTTATCTTCAGAAGGAACCAGGTAGGCTTTTCTCGCAAGTTGTCGCTGCTTTGAAGAGGCGCAACGAATGCTTCCTCTATAGGGAACGGTGCTCCGCAGGAACCAGTACTGAAATTAAGGTGGGCCGCTGACGAATTACACCTCCTAGCCCAGGTTTTCTTCCTTCCGTTCATGGTTTACTTAATCAAAACCCGGTGTTACGCAATCGTATGTCTGGCGGCTTGTTCAGCTAGGCAAAAGTTATCTTCAGAAGGAACCAGGTAGGCTTTTCTCGCAAGTGGTCGTCGCTGCTTTGAAGAGGCGCAACGAATGCTTCCTTTATAGGAAACGGTGCTCCGCAGGAACCAGTACTGAAGGTAAGGTGGGCCGCTGACGAATTACACCTCCTAGCCCAGGTTTTCTTCCTTCCGTTCATGGTTTACTTAATCAAAACCCGGTGTTACGCCCTCGTATGTCTTACGGCTTGTTCAGCTAGGCAAAAGTTATCTTAGGAAGGAACCAGGTAGGCTTTTCTCGCAAGTTGTCGTTGCTGCTTTGAAGAGGCGCAACGAATGCTTCCTTTATAGGAAACGGTGCTCCGCAGGAACCAGTACTGAAGGTAAGGTGGGCCGCTGACGAATTACACCTCCTAGCACAGGCTTTCTTCCTTCCGTTCATGGTTCACTTAATCAAAACCCGGTGTTACGCCCTCGTTTGTCTGGCGGCTTGTTCAGCAAGGCAAAAGATATCTTCAGAAGGAACCAGGTAGGCTTTTCTTGCAAGTTGTCGTCGCTGCTTTAAAGAGGCGCAACGAATGCTTCATTTATAGGAAACGGTGCTCCGCAGGAACCAGTACTGAAGGTAAGGTGGGGCGCTGACGAATTACACCTCCTAGCCCAGGCTTTCTTCCTTCCGTTCATGGTTTACTTAATCAAAACCCGGTGTTACGCCCTAGTATGTCTGGCGGCTTGTTCAGCAAGGCAAAATATATCTTCAGAAGGAACCAGGTAGGCTTTTCTTCCAAGTTGTCGTCGCTGCTTTGAAGATGCGCAACGAATGCTTCATTTATAGGAAACGGTGCTCCGCAGGAACCAGTACTGAAGGTAAGGTGGGCCGCTGAGGAATTACACCTCCTAGCCCAGGTTTTCTTCCTTCCGTTCATGGTTTACTTAATCAAAACCCGGTGTTACGCCCTCGTATGTCTTACGGCTTGTTCAGCTAGGCAAAAGTTATCTTCAGAAGGAACCAGGTAGGCTTTTCTTGCAAGTTGTCGTCGCTGTTTTGAAGAGGCGCAACGAATGCTTCCTTTATAGGAAACGGTGCTCCGCAGGAACCAGTACTGAAGGTAAGGTGGGCTGCTGACGAATTACACCTCCTAGCCCAGGTTTTCTTCCTTCCGTTCATGGTTTACTTAATCAAAACCCGGTGTTACGCCCTCGTATATCTGGCGGCTTGTTCAGCTAGGCAAAATATATCTTCAGAAGGAACCAGGTAGGCTTTTCTCGCAAGTTGTCGTCGCTGCTTTGAAGAGGCGCAACGAATGCTTCACTTATAGGAAACGGTGCTCCGCCGGAACCAGTACTGATGGTAAGGTGGGCTGCGGACGAATTACACCTCCTAGCCCAGGTTTTCTTCCTTCCGTTCATGGTTTACTTAATCAAAACCCGGTGTTACGCCCTCGTATATCTGGCGGCTTGTTCAGCTAGGCAAAAGATATCTTAAGAAGGAACCAGGTAGGCTTTTCTCGCAAGTTGTCGTCGCTGCTTTGAAGAGGCGCAACGAATGCTTCACTTATAGGAAACGGTGCTCCGCAGGAACCAGAACTGAAGGTAAGGTGGGCCGCTGACAAATTACACCTCCTAGCCCAGGTTTTCTTCCTTCCGTTCATGGTTACTTAATCAAAACCCGGTGTTACGCCCTCGCATGTCTGGCGGCTTGTTTAGCTAGGCAAAAGTTATCTTCAGAAGGAACCAGGGAGGCTTTTCTAGCAAGTTGTCGTCGCTGCTTTGAAGAGGCGCAACGAATGCTTCCTATATAGGGAACGGTGCTCCGCAGGAACCAGTACTGAAGGTAAGGTGGGCCGCTGACAAATTACACCTCCTAGCCCAGGTTTTCTTCCTTCCGTTCATTGTTTACTTAATCAAAACCCGGTGTTGCGCCCTCGTATGTCTGGCGGCTTGTTCAGATAGGCAAAAGATATCTTCAGAAGGAACCAGGTAGGCTTTTCCTGCAAGTTGTCGTCGCTGCTTGGAAGAGGCGCAACGAATGCTTCCTATATAGGGAACGATGCTCCGCAGGAACCAGTACTGAAGGTAAGGTGGGCCGCTGACGAATTACACCTCCTAGCCCAGGCTTTCTTCCTTCCGTTCATGGTTTACTTAATCAAAACCCGGTGTTACGCCCTCGTATATCTGGCGGCTTGTTCAGCTAGGCAAAAGATATCTTCAGAAGGAACCAGGTAGGCTTTTCTCGCAAGTTGTCGTCGCTGCTTTGAAGAAGCGCAACGAATGCTTCCTATATATGGAACGGTGCTCCGCAGGAACCAGTACTGAAGGTAAGGTTGGCCGCTGACGAATTACACCTCCTAGCCCAGGTTTTCTTCCTTCCGTTCATGGTTTACTTAATCAAAACCCGGTGTTACGCCCTCGTATGTCTGGCGGCTTGTTCAGCTAGGCAAAAGTTATCTTCAGAAGGAACCAGGTAGGCCTTTCTCGCAAGTTGTCGTCGCTGCTTTGAAGAGGCGCAACGAATGCTTCCTATGTAGGGAACGGTCCTCCGCAGGAACCAGTACTGAGGGTAAGGTGGGCCGCTGACGAATTACACCTCCTAGCCCAGGCTTTCTTCCTTCCGTTCATGGTTTACTTAATCAAAACCCGGTGTTACGCCCTCGTATGTCTGGCGGCTTGTTCAGCAAGGCAAAAGATATCTTCAGAAGGAACCAGGTAGGCTTTTCTCGCAAGTTGTCGTCGCTGCTTTGAAGAGGCGCAAAGAATGCTTCCTATATAGGGAACGGTGCTCCGCAGGAACCAGTACTAAAGGTAAGGTAGGCCGCTGACGATTTACACCTCCTAGCCCAGGTTTTCTTCCTTCCCTTCATTGTTTACTTAACCAAAACCCGGTGTTACGCACTCGTATGTCGCGCAGCTTGTTCAGCTAGGAAAAAGTATCTTCAGAAGAAACCAGGTAGGCTTTTATTGCAAATTATCGTCGCTGCTTTGAACTTGCGCAATGAATGCTTCCTATATAATGGGAACAGTGCTACGTGCTCCGCAGGAGCCAGTACTGAAATTAAGTTGGGCCGCTGACGAATTACACCTCCTAGGCCAGGTTTTCTTCCTTCCGTTCATGGTTTACTTAATCAAAACCCGGTGTTACGCAATCGTATGTCTGGCGGCTTCTTCAACTAGGCAAAAGTTATCTTCAGATGGAACCAGGTAGGCTTTTCTCGCAAGTTGTCGTTGCTGCCATGAAGTTGCGCAACGAATGCTTCCTATATAGGGAACGGTGCTCCGCAGGAACCAGTACTGAGGGCAAGATAGGCGGCTGATAAATTACACCTCCTAGCCCAGGGTTTCTTTCTTCCGTTGATGGTCTTACGTAATCAAAACCCGGTGTTACGCCCTCGTATGCCGGGCGGCTTGTTCAGCTAGGCAAAAGTTATCTTCAGAAGGAACCAGGTAGGCTTTTCTTGCAAGTTGTCGTCGCTGTTTTGAAGAGGCGCAACGAATGCTTCCTTTATAGGAAACGGTGCTCCGCAGGAACCAGTACTGAAGGTAAGGTGGGCAGCTGACGAATTACACCTCCTAGCCCAGGTTTTCTTCCTTCCGTTCATGGTTTACTTAATCAAAACCCGGTGTTACGCCCTCGTATATCTGGCGGCTTGTTCAGCTAGGCAAAATATATCTTCAGAAGGAACCAGGTAGGCTTTTCTCGCAAGTTGTCGTCGCTGCTTTGAAGAGGCGCAACGAATGCTTCACTTATAGGAAACGGTGCTCCGCCGGAACCAGTACTGAAGGTAAGGTGGGCTGCGGACGAATTACACCTCCTAGCCCAGGTTTTCTTCCTTCCGTTCATGGTTTACTTAATCAAAACCCGGTGTTACGCCCTCGTATATCTGGCGGCTTGTTCAGCTAGGCAAAAGATATCTTAAGAAGGAACCAGGTAGGCTTTTCTCGCAAGTTGTCGTCGCTGCTTTGAAGAGGCGCGACGAATGCTTCACTTATAGGAAACGGTGCTCCGCAGGAACCAGAACTGAAGGTAAGGTGGGCCGCTGACAAATTACACCTCCTAGCCCAGGTTTTCTTCCTTCCGTTCATGGTTACTTAATCAAAACCCGGTGTTACGCCCTCGCATGTCTGGCGGCTTGTTTAGCTAGGCAAAAGTTATCTTCAGAAGGAACCAGGGAGGCTTTTCTAGCAAGTTGTCGTCGCTGCTTTGAAGAGGCGCAACGAATGCTTCCTATATAGGGAACGGTGCTCCGCAGGAACCAGTACTGAAGGTAAGGTGGGCCGCTGACAAATTACACCTCCTAGCCCAGGTTTTCTTCCTTCCGTTCATGATTTACTTAATCAAAACCCGGTGTTACGCCCTCGTATATCTGGCGGCTTGTTCAGCTAGGCAAAAGATATCTTCAGAAGGAACCAGGTAGGCTTTTCTCGCAAGTTGTCGTCGCTGCTTTGAAGAAGCGCAACGAATGCTTCCTATATATGGAACGGTGCTCCGCAGGAACCAGTACTGAAGGTAAGGTTGGCCGCTGACGAATTACACCTCCTAGCCCAGGTTTTCTTCCTTCCGTTCATGGTTTACTTAATCAAAACCCGGTGTTACGCCCTCGTATGTCTGGCGGCTTGTTCAGCTAGGCAAAAGTTATCTTCAGAAGGAACCAGGTAGGCCTTTCTCGCAAGTTGTCGTCGCTGCTTTGAAGAGGCGCAACGAATGCTTCCTATGTAGGGAACGGTCCTCCGCAGGAACCAGTACTGAGGGTAAGGTGGGCCGCTGACGAATTACACCTCCTACCCCAGGTTTTCTTCCTTCCGTTCATTGTTTACTTAATCAAAACCCGGTGTTACGCCCTCGTATCTCTGGCGGCTTGTTCAGCTAATCAAACGTTATCTTCAGAATGAACCAGGTAGGCTTTTCTCGCAAGTTGTGGTCGCTGCTTTGAAGAGGCGCAACGAATGCTTCCTATATAGGGAACGGTGCTCCGCAAGAACCAGTACTGAAGGTAAGGTGGGCCGCTGACGAATTACACCTCCTAGCCCAGGTTTTCTTCCTTCCGTTCATTGTTTACTTAATCAAAACCCGGTGTTGCGCCCACGTATGTTTGGCGGCTTGTTCAGCTAGGCAAACGTTATCTTCAGAAGGAACCAGGTAGGTTTTTCTCGCAAGTTGTCGTCGCTGCTTTGAAGAGGCGCAAGGAATGCTTCATTTATAGGAAACAGTGCTCCGCAGGAACCAGTACTGAAGGTAAGGTGGGCCGCTGACGAATTACACCTCCAAACCCAGGTTTTCTTCCTTCCGTTCATTGTTTACTTAATCAAAACCCGGTGTTGCGCCCTCGTATGTCTGGCGGCTTGTTCAGCTAGGCAAAAGACATCTTCAGAAGGAACCAGGTAGGCTTTTCTTGCAAGTTGTCGTCGCTGCTTGGAAGAGGCGCAACGAATGCTTCCTATATAGGGAACGATGCTCCGCAGGAACCAGTACTGAAGGTAAGGTGGGCCGCTGACGAATTACACCTCCTAGCCCAGGCTTTCTTCCTTCCGTTCATGGTTTACTTAATCAAAACCCGGTGTTACGCCCTCGTATATCTGGCGGCTTGTTCAGCAAGGCAAAAGATATCTTCAGAAGGAACCAGGTAGGCTTTTCTTGCAAGTTGTCGTCGCTGCTTTGAAGAGGCGCAACGAATGCTTCCTATATAGGGAACGGTGCTCCGCATAAACCAGTACTGAAGGTAAGGTGGGCCGCTGACGAATTACACCTCCTAGCCCAGGCTTTCTTCCTTCCGTTCATGGTTTACTCAATCAAAACCCGGAGTTACGCCCTCGTATGTCTGGCGGCTTGTTCAGCTAGGCAAACGTTATCTTCAGAAGGAACCAGGTAGGCCTTTCTCGCAAGTTGTCGTCGCTGCTTTGAAGAGGCGCAAGGAATGCTTCCTATATAGGGAACGGTGCTCCGCAGGGACCAGTACTGAAGGTAAGGTGGGCCGCTGACGAATTACACCTCCTAGCCCAGGCTTTCTTCCTTCCGTTCATGGTTTACTTGATCAAAACCCGGTGTTACGCCCTCGTATGTCTGGCGGCTTGTTCAGCAAGGCAAAAGATATCTTCAGAAGGAACCAGGTAGGCTTTTCTCGCAAGTTGTCGTCGCTGCTTTGAAGAGGCGCAACGAATGCTTCCTATATATGGAACGGTGCTCCGCAGGAACCAGTACTGAAGGTAAGGTTGGCCGCTGACGAATTACACCTCCTAGCCCAGGTTTTCTTCCTTCCGTTCATGGTTTACTTAATCAAAACCCGGTGTTACGCCCTCGTATGTCTGGCGGCTTGTTCAGCTAGGCAAAAGTTATCTTCAGAAGGAACCAGGTAGGCCTTTCTCGCAAGTTGTCGTCGCTGCTTTGAAGAGGCGCAACGAATGCTTCCTATATAGGGAACGGTCCTCCGCAGGAACCAGTACTGAAGGTAAGGTGGGCCGCTGACGAATTACACCTCCTACCCCAGGTTTTCTTCCTTCCGTTCATTGTTTACTTAATCAAAACCCGGTGTTACGCCCTCGTATGTCTGGCGGCTTGTTCAGCTAGGCAAACGTTATCTTCAGAAGGAACCAGGTAGGCTTTTCTTGCAAGTTGTCGTCGCTGCTTTGAAGAGGCGCAACGAATGCTTCCTTTATAGGAAACGGTGCTCCGCAGGAACCAGTACTGAAGGTAAGGTGGGCCACTGACGAATTACACCTCCTAGCCCAGGTTTTCTTTCTTCCCTTGATGGTCTTACTTAACCAAAACCCGGTGTTACGCCCTCGTATGTCTGGCGGCTTGTTCAGCTAGGCAAAAGTTATCTTCAGAAGGAGCCAGGTAAGCTTTTCTCGCAAGTTGTCGTCGCAGCTTTGAAGTGGCGCAACGAATGCTTCCTATATAGGGAACGGTGCTCCGCAGGCACTAGTACTGAAGGTAAGGTAGGCCGATGACGAATTACACCTCCTAGCCCAGGTTTTCTTCCTTCCGTTCATGGTTTACTTAATCAAAACCCGGTGTTACGCCCTCGTATGTCTGGCGGCTTGTTCAGCTAGGCAAAAGGTATCTTCAGAAGGAACCAGGTAGGCTTTTCTCGCAAGTTGTCGTCGCTGCTTTGAAGAGGCGCAACGAATGCTTCCTATATAGGGAAGGGTGCTCCGCAGGAACCAGTAATGAAATTAAGGTGGGCCGCTGACGAATTACACCTCCTAGCCCAGGTTTTCTTCCGTTGATGGTCTTACTTAATCAAAACCAGGTGTTACGCCCTCGTTTGTCTGGCGGCTTGTTCAGCTATGCAAAAGATATCTTCAGAAGTAACCAGGTAGGCTTTTCTCGCAAGTTGTCGTCGCTGCTTTGAAGAGGCGCAACGAATGCTTCCTCTATAGGGAACGGTGCTCCGCAGGAACCAGTACCGAAGGTAAGGTGGGCCGCTGACGAATTACACATCCTACCCCAGGTTTTCTTCCTTCCGTTCATTGTCTACTTAATCAAAACCCGGTGTTACGCCCTCGTATGTCTTGCGGCTTGTTCAGCTAGGCAAACGTTATCTTCAGAAGGAACCAGGTAGGCTTTTCTCGCAAGTTGTGGTCGCTGCTTTGAAGAGGCGCAACGAATGCTTCCTATATAGGGAACGGTGCTCCGCAGGAACCAGTAATGAAATTAAGGTGGGCCGCTGACGAATTACACCTCCTAGCCCAGGGTTTCTTTCTTCCGTTGGTGGTCCTACGTAATCAAAACCCGGTGTTACGCCCTCGTATGCCGGGCGGCTTGTTCAGCTAGGCAAAAGATATCTTCAGAAGGAACCAGGTAGGCTTTTCTTGCAAGTTGTCGTCGCTGCTTTGAAGAGGCGGAACGAATGCTTCCTCTATAGGGAACGGTGCTCCGCAGGAACCAGTACTGAGGGTAAGATAGTTCGCTGATAAATTACACCTCCTAGTCCAGGGTTTCTTTCTTCCGTTGATGGTCTTACTTAATCAAGACCCGGTATTACGCCCTCCTATGTCGGGCGGCTTGTTCAGCTAGGCAAAAGATATCTTCAGAAGGAACCAGGTAGGCTTTTCTCGCAAGTTGTCGTCGCTGCTTTGAAGAGGCGCAAAGAATGCTTCCTATATAGGGAACGGTGCTCCGCAGGAACCAGTACTGAAGGTAAGGTGGGCAGCTCACGAATTACACCTCCTAGCCCAGGTTTTCTTCTTTCCGTTCATGGTTTACTTAATCAAAACCCGGTGTTACGCCCTCGTATGTCTGGCTGCTTGTTCAGCTAGGTAAAAGTTATCTGCAGAAGGAACCAGGTAGGTCTTTCTCGCAAGTTGTCGTCGCTGCTTTGAAGAGGCGCGACGAATGCTTCCTATATAGGGATCTTGAACAGAGAGCAGTTTTAGTTTTTCTTGTAACCACAGGGACACAGATTTTTGCCATGTGCCATTTTCAGATACAACAGCACGGAACGGTACATCAGTTTTATGGGTCTTTCCACTGAAGAAAACCTGTAGGACTCCTTTTACAATCTTTATTGTAAAAAGGGGTCCCCTTCCTTGTCCGTAACTTTGAGCACATGTTAGATTTTGTTAATTCACATGCAGATCAATGGCGCTTTTGCTCTCTCTGTTGATATAAAAGACTTGTACTATTCCATACCGCATGACGCTCTGCTATCCTGTATTGAAGATAGCATTTAAGAGTATGGGCCAATTGCCGTTCAAAATACTTGTGGTATATCAGTAAATGGATTTTAGAACTATTAAGATTTTACCTGACTTCGACTTTCATAATTTTGCATGGAAAACCATACCTTCAGAAACAAGGCATCTGCATTGGGTCCTGCATAGCCCCCATCCTAAGCGATTATTTTTAGCCCGGCTGGACAGGTCTTTTGCTGATACAGTAACTGATACCAATGTTATTAGGATTTTTAGATACGTTGACGACTACCTCATTGTACTTAACAGAAATGACGGTTCCTTCATGGATGACGCTTTTAATGTCCTCGCGCTGTTTCGTAACCATTTCAAACCTCTAGAATTAACATTTGAATTACCTGAAACAGGTGGTATTAAATTCCTAGATATTAACTTTATACTTTATCATGATCGGATGTGCTGGATGTTCAAACCTCGAGGCGAAAAACCATTGTTACCTTTCAATTCATCGCGCTTGTGAAACGTTCCATTGCTCGCCTTTCATTTGTTAATTCTCTGAAGAAATCTTGCCCGCACCTCATGTATGACAGTTTTTCACAACAGTGTAAGCGTCTAGAATGCGCCGGGTACCCTTCCCATCTTCTTGTGTCCGTGGCCGAAGGCGTTCTGAAGAAAGTATGCCAGAAAAAAGCGGATGCCAGTCAACAGGCCCCGTGTAAGAAAGAAAGAATTGCCGCCATCCCTTACATTCATAGGGTGTCCCATAATCTCAAAAAAGTTGCGCAGCGATCGGGAGTTAGAGTGGCTTTTTCGGCTCCGAATAAGTTGAGTCAGCTATGCACTAAAACTTCGTCAGAAGCCAAGAAGGTGATAGGCTGCACAAAGAAACATAAAGAAAAATTTGTTAATTGCATCCAAAATGTAGTCAATCAGATACCCCTATCCTGTGGCAAGCAATATATTGGTCAAACGGGCAGATGCCTCAATGATAGGCTTCGTGCGCATGGCCGAGATGTCAGTAACAGGTGTGGTAAAGGTTTGTCGGCTCATTGCCGTGTTTGCAATCGTATTCCTCTGCTCAAAAAATGTATGGCTTTAAAAGTGCACAAAAACCAGTTAACGCGTGAAATAGTTGCAGCTGAATGGATTACTCTTTTGAAAGATGATTGTATAAGTAACGCTTCTGTCGCGTTGTTGCCAAAGGAGATTGCGTATCTGGCTGACATGACTTGCTAGCGCATGTTCTTTTGGCGCATGTGATACGCGGTGGTATAATACTTTCTTCCTTGAATAAACATTAGTTGGAAGTTAGCGCTGTGTGTGTCTTCTTTCTCTGTCCTTGTCTTGGTGCGCTGCATTTTGTTCCGTTCGATCATGTACCAACAAGCCCAAGTATCTACCGTTCTGAATGCTTCCTATACAGTGCTCCGCAGGAACCAGTACTGGGAATAACGAGGGCCGTTGACGAATTACGCCTCCTAGCACAGCTGTTCTTTCTTCATTGTGTTTGGCGCTCTTTGGCCAAAGATGCCCTTGCGCCATAAAAATCATTCCGTCATCATGTTCTTTCTTCACTCGATGATCTTGCTTAATCAAACCCCGTGTCACACCTCTTATGTGAGGTCGCTTGTTCCCCTAGGCAAAAATTATCTTAAAAGCCTAATGCGCTCCCCCAGGGGAGCGCATTAGGCTTTTTTCGCAAGTTGTCGTCGCTGCTGCCAAGTGGCGGAACGAATGCTTCTTATATCGGGAACGGCCCCTTAATTTAAATTTGAACTCCCTCAAAATGAATCTTTACGGTTTTTAGATATTAGTTTATTTTGTAATGACCGTACTAAGAAGGCATTACTCCTATTTGACTCACACCAAGTTAGTAAAAAGAGCGATCTTCGTGCTGCAAACTTGCCACCATAGGACAAACCAAAGCACCCAAATGGAACGTCTTGATCCTTCTGGCTTCCCCGCCCAACTGGTAGCTGCGGTGGCTGAAACGCTGATAATGTAAATAAAAAGGCCCTTACAATGGCGCATGGAAGAACAGCACAAAAACTTTTCATGCCTTACATGTACCACGTCTCGCACAATCCAATGAAAATTGCGCCAAGATATGATGTAGACGTTGTATTCAAGGCACTTTGTAAGCTGTCGAGCCTTTGCAGGAAAAAAACATCAAGTTTTGTTCCTTGCGACGAGCGCGTTGTTTATTGCATCCCTTTGAGCTGTGGTAAGAACTAAATAGGACAAGCTGGTCGCTCCCTCATGACAGGAGAGAATGCAAGATCCTTAGTCAATGGCTCTAACCGCCCAACTCATTGCAAATGTCGCTGGGTGATCGCCGTAAAGGTAAGCGCTCTATTCGCCATCACTGCTTATGACACAAAAAGAATTCCTGATGTCGTAAAACGCCTTATTTCCTCTCCAGCTACGTTGTAAGAACTCATTAAAGGTTTGCGCATGCATTGTGCTCCCGCTGGAACCTTGAATAAATCGTTTGTTGCCAGTTAGCGCTCGTCTACTTCTCTGTCTGCGCTTTGTCTTGATCGCCTCAATCCGTGTTTGTTAGTCTGCAGCCATGTTTTCGTTCGCTGTGTCCCTTCTCCCCTGACTCTGGCCAATGACGAAGATATTCACCCATCAATGGCTGAAACTTGACTCTCGCTTCGACTCTGTCAGCAAATTCGACCCCGCCCTTATAGCAAGCCACAGAAGAAGAGGTTGGCAAAAGGCGCTTCAGCGCGTGCAGCGCATTAAAACAAACAGTTCGAAGCCGAACGCTGTCAGAGCAGGTTACTTCTTGTTTTAGCTCCGACACTCTCAAGTAAATCTAAAGTGCGCCATAAACAATTAGTGGAAATTAAATACAAAAAAAGAAGCTACGTCGCATAGCTCCTTCTCCGAGTGTTTTGAATCACCGGGGGTGAGAGAAGCGAAAGCTTATCATAAATCTTCCATGAGCTGTTAGGAAACGTATCCAGCTAAAAAACCATCCTAGTTGTTCTAATGGTTCTAATGTAAAAACAGGCGCATACTTCACCCCTGTGCTTCTTTCCTAATAACAAGCTAGTCCTGCCTTTGTCAGACCAAAGCATACTTGAAATATTATAGGGCTGATGCCACAAAGGTGCCAACACCTAGCAATGCTCTCAAGGGAAAACCCTGCAGGACATCTTGAAATTAAGCGGCGTCATTGAAATGAAAACATGAGGAGAAGTGATTGTTTCTTTTAAGCACAAGCGATTAACAAGGGTTTCGGCGACACTGACATGCGTGGGATACCTACTAAAAAGTGATTCCGTACATTCATCGCCTGAAAAAGATTGGTGAACGAAGGAACGTGAAAGTTGTTTTTCTCTCCCTGACACACTGCGGAAATTGTGCAGACTGACAACGCCCGGTGGTTTGAGAAACCCTAATTGCAAGAAGCACCGAAGCACAGTATGTTTTTCTTTTTCCTTTGTGACTTCGGCGAGTGCTGATTTTTTTTTTTCAATATCTAGAATGTACACATTCAGTGGTTTACAGCATCCCTTTGAAATGTGGGAAAAGCTATGCAGGGCAAAGCGGCAGATGCTTGAATGACCGCCTCCGAGAACATTGTAACAATATGTCTAAACAGCGAGGAGCGCTTTTGTTTGTAAACTGCAGGAAATGTAAACAAAAACCATATAGAAGAACATGGGAGCCACAACGATCCACATGAAATGTGCGTGTGCCATCCTGCGTACCAACAAGGCTCTGTTATCGCTAAAAACCGCTGTCGACTGACTCGAGAGATTATAGAAGCCGAGATGATAGATTGGCTGGGTGGGTCATGCGTGTCCAAGCCTTCTATTGCTGTTGCTCGTAAGGAGCTGGTATACTTTTTTCTTGTTATACATGCAATACACCAAAAAAATAATGATTGTTTGGACCCATAGCCAGAGGGCTAGTGTTGGGTCCAATAAAAATTACGATAAAATATAAGCAGATGAAACAACAACAATTAATAAGCAACTATAGATAACACAAAGAAAAGGGCAACAATTCGCATAGGATTTCGACTGGTCGAGGCCTGAAGTGTGGACACAAAATTACTTTTAACCTTTACATCTTTACTTACGATGAGATATGAATGTTTCGCTCATTGCGAAAGTGTGATGTTGGCTTCTTTCATCAGTATTTACGACTCCAAGGCACGAAATAAACTGTTGCAAGTCAGTGCTCGTGAGTCCTATGTCTTCATTTTGTCCTTCTTTCCGCTGTATGTTTCCATTCTTAACCTTATCAGCCCACCTAACTTTCTGCCGCCCCCTGCTGCGCTTTCCTTTCCTTGGAATCTAGTTTGTTACCCTCAGCGACCATCGGTTATCCTCTCTTCGCACTACATGTCCTTCCCATGTCCATTTCTTCTTCTTGACTTCCACTAGAATGTCGGTAACTTGAGTTATTTCTCTGACCCACTCTGCACGCTGCCTATCTCTTAACATCATCATCATCATCATCAGCCTGATTATACCCACTGCAGGGCGAAGGACTCTCTCATATTTGTCCACTTAACCCGGTTCTGTGCTAGCTGCATCCACTTGACCCCTGAGAACTTATCAACCTCATCCGCCCACCTAACTTTCTGCCGCCCCCTGCTACGCTTTCCTTCCCTTGGAATCCAGTTTGTTACCCTCAGCGACCATCGGTTATCCTCTCTTCGCACTACATGTCCTTCCCATGTCCATTTCTTCTTAATTTCTACTAGAATGTCGGTAACTTGAGTTATTTCTCTGACCCACTCTGCACGCTTCTATGTTAATGTTACCCCTACCATTTTTCGTTCCATAGCCCTCTGGGTTGTCCTCAACTTAAGTAGAGCGCTCATGGTTAGCCTCCATGTTTCAGCCCCATAGGTCAGTACAGGCAAGATGCAACTGTTGTATACTTTCCTCTTGAGCGATACCGGTAAGCTGCTAGTCATAATCTGTGAGTGCTTGCCAAATGCGCTCCATCCCAATCTTATTCTTCTTGTTATTTCCTTTTCATGGTCCGGATCTGTGGCTACTACCTGTCCTAAGTAGACATATTCGCCTACTACTTCCAGTATTTCGCTACCTAATGTAAACTGCTGTTCCTTCCCGAGGCTGTTGAACATTACCTTAGTCTTCTGCATATTGATTTTCAAGCCTACCTTTCTACTTTTTCGGTCTAGGTCATCAATCATTATTTGCAGTTCATCCCTCGAGTTGCTTAGCAAGGCAATGTCATCAGCATATCGCAGATTACTGAGGTATTCTCCATCTGCCCTTATCCTGAACTGCTCCCATTCCAAGTCTCTGAATACTTCCTCTAAACAAGCTGTGAATAGTACTGGGCAGATTGTGTCTCCTTGCCTAACACCTTTCTTTCTGGAAATTTTGTTACTTTCTTTATGCAGAACTATGGTTGCTGTGCAGCCACTATATATATCTTCCAGCACTTTCACGTACGGCTCGTCTACCCCCTGATTTCGCAACGCCTGCATCACCGCCGAGGTTTCAACTGAGTCAAATGCTTTTTCGTAATCAATGAATGCTATGTATAAGGGCTGGTTATATTCCGAGCATTTTTCTATCACCTGATTGATGGTATGGATATGATCGATAGTAGAGTACCGTTTCCGAAACCCTGCTTGATCCTTTGCTTGATTGCAGTCTAAGGTTGTCGTGATTCTATTAGCGATTACCTTAGTAAATACCTTATACGTAACAGACAGTAAGCTGATTGGTCTGTAATTTTTAAGGTCCTTAGATTCCCCTTTCTTGTGAATGAGGATAATGTTTGCATTCTTCCATGGTTCCGGTACCGTCGATGACACCAGGCACTGCGTATACAGGGTGGCCAGTTTTTCTAGCACGATATCCCCCCCGTCCTTCAGCAAATCTGTAGTTATCTGATCCTCTCCAGCTGATTTCTCCCTTTTCATAGTTTCTAGTGCTATCTTGACCTCGTCCTTCGTCACTGGTGGAACGTCTGACTGTTTTTCCCTACCGCCAATCTCATTACGGGCCTGACTACTTTGGCTACTGTAGAGATCTGTATAGAACTCCTCGGCTACTTTGACTATCTTGTCCATATTAGTGATGACGTTGCCCGCCTTGTCCCTTATCGCATACATCTGGTTTTTGCCTATGCCCAATTTCTTCTTTACCGCTTTAAGTCTTCCCCCGTTCTTTACAGCATGCTCAATTTTTTTCCATGTTATACTTCCTTATATCGGCCACCTTGCGCTTATTTATTAGCTTTGATATCTCGGCCAATTCGATCTGGTCTGTTGGATTGGAAGCTTTCATACTCTGGCGTTTCTTAATCAAATCTTTCGTCTCCTTAGACAGCTTACCGGTATCCTCTCTAACTATCCTACCGCCTACTTCTACCGCGCACTCAGTAATGATATCTCTGATGTTATTGATCCTTGCCTCTAGGGTAATGTCGCCATCCTCAGTTAGAGCTGAATACCTATTCTGTAGCGAGATCCTGAACTCTTCTGCCCTCCCCCTCACCGCTAATTCGTTGATGGGTTTCTTTCTTACTAATCTGTGGCGTTCCTTCTTCAGATTTAGGCTAATTCGGGACCTCACCATCCCGTGGTCACTGCATTGCACTTTCCCGATTACCTCTACATCCTGCACAATGGCGGGGGTTGAACACATTATGAAGTCGATTTCATTTTTAGTCTCTTCGTTAGGACTTTTCCATGTCCATTTCCGGTTCTTCCGTTTGCTGAAGAAGGTATTCATGATTCGTAAGTTATTGCGCTCTGCAAACTCAACTAGTAACTCCCCCCTGCTATTCCTAGAGCCAATGCCATAGACACCTACTGCCTTGTCTCCTGCCTGTTTTTTCCCTACCTTGGCATTGAAGTCGCCCATTATTACAGTATACTGCGTCTTTACTTTTCGCATTGCCGATTCTACATCTCCATAGAAGCTTTCAACTGCCTGGTCATCATAACTACATGTAGGTGCATAGGCCTGTACAGCCTTCAGTTTATACCGCTTATTAGGCCTAATTACAATGCCTGCAACCCTCTCATTAATACTACAGAATTCATCTATATTACCCGCTATATACTTATTGACAAGGAAACCTACTCCTAGTTGTCGCCTCTCTGGTAAACCTCGATAACACAGTACATGCCCATCATTCAGTACAGTATATGCCTCATTCGGCCTCCTAACCTCACTAAGCCCTATGACATCCCATTTCATGCCCTCTAGTTCCTCTAACAGCACTGCTAAACTAGCTTCACTAGTTAGGGTTCTAGCATTAAACGTTGCCAGGGTCAGTTTCCAATGGCGGCCTGTCCAGCGGAGCCAGGCTTTCTTAGCACCCCCTGCTGCGTCACAGGTCTGACCGCCGCCGTGGTCAGTTGTTCCGCAGCCGCTGGTGACTGAGGGCCGGGGTTTTGTGGAGCTTATCATAGGATGTATTACTGAACCAGGGTGGCCAACTCCTGTTCTGGTGAGGGAGTGCGTTGCCGGAGGTATTCACCGGCATCAGGTCGCACCCGAAACCTGTTTATGCAATTCCATCGACGCGCGGAATATTTTTTTCTTCTTTTTTTTTTTCGTCCGGTGGAGAAATGCGCGGCACCGGGATTTGAACCACGGTCCTCTTGCATGCGAGGCGGATGTTCTACCGCTACGCTACCGCTGCACCTACTTATCTCTTAACATTCCCCTAGAATCCTCCGCGCCATAGCCCTCTGCCTTGTCCTCAACTTGAGTAGAACCCTCTTCGTTAGCCTCCACGTTTCAGTCCCATAGACCTAACCAATTTATTCTTAAAACAATTCTGTAGAGCACGTTCAATACAAGATACACTGCTTACTGGTACTGTGTAAAGTGCTGGTTAGTTTTTCGCACTATTTCGGTGTCTCACTTCACATTGGGTTCCTGCTGATATCTGCTAGGCTTGTTGATAGCACAGGATGAGTAGACCTGGCTGTAAAGATCTGTAATATTTATGATCCGTCATTCGGTCTCCCACACAGAGTGTATGAAGCGAGGTAGCTGCTTCGAGACGTCAGTGTGCACCTGGCTCCGGTCGCAGGGGTTATCAAACTGGCGGAAATGCGAACGCACAACTGAGGCTCGGTGGCTGCTCTATTGTTGCCGGCGGAACCAGAGCCAGAGTGCTCCTTCCATCCCTGTCTTGCCTTCCTACCACAGATGTCTTTTAGGCGCACAGCTTCGCATAGTATTCAGTGTTTGAATGCATGCAGTCATCATTTCTGCTGCCGGTAGGCGCTTTTTGTGTCCTCTCGTTTTCCTACATGCTCGTCGTTCGCTCTGCTGAGGAGCATAGCTTATTCTGAGGAAGCAAGTATACGATGGTTGACCGGTACGCGATGCGGCGCCAAAGGGTCGTTTCAGCTTCGGGTGCTCAGAAGAGCGCCTGGTTAAGCTAGAGTTGCCACTGAGCACTTGCCACCTCAACGACAGCTTTTTTATAGACAAACTTATAGCGATTTTTTGCCCACGGCATACGTTTGTCCCTTATGCACGTGCGCGGAAGAGGAAACGTAGTGGAAGGCAAATGTTCGGAACGCCGTGACTTCAGTGCTCTTTGTTCGTTTTCTTGGGACTTCTCCTCTCCTAAGTATTTGATGAGTTGATAACCTTTTCCCAGTTTGATTAGCTGTCGGAAACCTTAATTTCTTTTCCTTAACCATCGATTGGTGAGAAGCGTTGTCTGATATCTTATTAGTTGCTGTCCTTGCCATGGGCCGAGACAGAGGATATAAACGCTCTGGGTTAATCCAGGGCTGATTTTCGTCTATTGAACGGCTCAGTCAAGTTGTAAATAAGGTATGTTGCTGTGCAGGTTGGTTATTCATTGCCAGAAAAAGAACGCTAGCAGACGACGTGTGTGTGTGCTCCTCTTCCTTGTCCGTCGTCTGCTAACGTTCTTTCTCTGACAATGTTATAAATAGTTCAGAAGAGCGTGTTGTCGGGCTAGTTGGTTCTGCATAGTATATAAGAGAAATGCGCAATAACTTAGACAGGACATAGGAATAAACACTAACAGTTCACGAGTTCACATGCGCTCGTGAACTGTTGTATGTGTTTCTTCCTGTGTCCTGTCTAAGGTATTGCGCATTTCTCTTATATACTATGTTATAAATAGTTTTCTCTTCTTTTGTTTATTCTTGTTTTATTTATGTTTTAAATAAATAGTTAACCTCCCTTTCCTGCCCTCGACTAATGAGAATGTTTGCGAGCTAAGAACCGCATTAAATCAAGAGCCGTAATAAAATGAAGAAGCGCAACGTCATCATCACATCACCACCGAAAGGAGAAATTCAACTTTTGAAGTGCAGTTCAACGTCTTTTCTGCTTTGTCCAGATGCCATGTTCTGTGATTTGTTTAACCCTTTTCCAGTGGTCTCAGATGCAGAGTATTGTAGACCCTTTGCGAAGAAGGTTGGCGAACGATTGTTCAGCTGACGAAATTTTTTTTCCTCTTGTGTGCAGATTTATTAGAGAGCATCTCATTATTGGCCTAGAGCTGCTGGGGCGTTACCGATGAGGCCTGTGGAGACACCAGAAATTGACCGGGAGGCTCCTTGGTGTACTAACTTTAGCCAGCCAAATCGTCACTTTAACTGGTTGGGTTGAAAAGAGGACCAGGCGCACTTGTTTCTGATGGCTTGCATCGTGTTAGTTTACAACCAAAAATCTTGGAAGAAATCTTTAATGTTTTACTCAGTAAGGTTTATTCTTGATGCGGAATAAAGGAAGGCTTGTTACGTTTATGCTTGTATCGTTTTTATTGCATATCCATGCACTTCACATGTGACAAACAGTTTGTGACTCTCTTGTATTTACACAGTGAAGATAAAAAGAGATTCGAACGAAGTTTAACGTTTAACTGACAGGTGGGCATATTACTTGAAAGAGATGGGAAATGAGTAAAGCATGACTGTAACGGGATGCCTCAACAAAGTTTTTTACCGTTGTTTTTTTAGAGGTTTCTGGTAGCTTTATGCAATTTTAGCACAGAATTAGGTACGATTTTTTTTTTTTTGCTTGAGCTTTGCTTTGACACACGACTGAAACAAGAACGCTGCTTCACAAATGCCACTTGTGGCATTGCGGGCTCTGAAGCGACAAAAGGAGCGTACTTTTTATTTTTGATAATAGCGAAATGTTCACCTAGTTGTACGATTTCGAGACTTGCTCTGTACACTTTCATTTTGACCATATGAATAGACGAATGGAGTTTGTAACCCCTTTTTACTGGCCAGCAAAGAAGGCCTGAAATAATTTTCGTGGTTTCTGTAAAGAAGCTACTTTCTTATATTATGAGCAGTGTCAAAGAGCAACAATAGCAGTGTGATAAAGCAAGAACTACAGGACAGCACCCAACAGCCGTTTGCTGGAGCTGAAGAAGCAATACGTGGAATGCACAAGAAGGCTAGTTTGGCTCCTACTGGGCGTCCACTACTACCTCTATAATGTGCACAGTAGGAAATTAGCGTCTGACCAAAGGGTTGCACTTGTTTGGATTTTGGAAGGAATAGTGCAGACCACTTGGGTTCTACGTGTAATCGGGCAAGACTAGAAGAGGCTAATCGATTGTTGCACCTGTCTGTAACCGTTTGATATGCTCAAACCGCGCTGCAGCGTTGACAGCAGTGTGGGGTAGCCAATTCGGTCACTGTATTTTTCGCTGCTCCCATTAACCTGAGGCATTCCGTGTTCTCGAGCCACGCTGTCGTCGCTCAGGATCCAATTTAGCGGTTCTGTAAGTGTAGCGGGGTGATGAGCGGAAGCTTTCGTTGGTGGCGGGGAAACATTGAAGCCACTGTTCCCTCTGGTCGTCAGGCTGCGCCCGCAGCGTCGTCGTCCGGCCAAGCTACTTGCCGGCTGGTGCGGCGGCAGCGGCCTGCCGGAAGGCCGGCCTGCGCACCACTCCCTGCGCCCGGTTGGGGGCGGCAGCATCGGCGTAGTCTTCCTCCTGGTCGGCCACCGGCGCCTGCTGCGGTGGAGGGCTGAACCGCCGCTGCTGGGGCACGGCCTGCAGGAACGCGTCGCAGATGAGAACAATGCGCTCTGTGATACGTTCCAGTTAAAGTCCTTAAAGATGTTGAACAGGCACAAGACAACGCTGTTTGCCCACTGAGTTGGCATGTTAGCGCCTGACCTTGTGTTTGCCTCTTCTTTGTGACCGTCTTCCGTTTGCGCTTAAATTTACCTTAGAAAAACTGCACCAATGAAATCAAATCCTTTATTTTCACCAGGTGCTTGCTGGTTGGCAATACCAACTAGCCCCAACCGAAATTTTATTGAAGTTGGCATGTATCGCGCTTTCTTGCGCAGCAATACTTTGCAGAAAAATAGTTGCGCACCGTTTGCTTTTGATTGTGCTCATTATGCTAGTTTGTTTTTTTTTTGCGAAAGTGTAGTCAGTCGACAGTTTGCAATTTATTATGCAGTTGCAGTTCCAACTGCATATTAAAGACAACCCTGGAAACCACAAATAATTCTGCATCGCTCCTATGGAATCTAGTTCTGAAGTAACATCTTTTATATGTGCTACTTACCTTACGTTTTTAAAGGACATTACATTAGTTATTTTTTGTTACTGGGAAGCAGCACCAGGACAGTTGGTGGTAGATATCAATGTAATGGGTTTATATCAAAAGGAAAAGCGCAGCTTCTGCCAGTTATTGTGGACACCTGAAACGTGCAGTAAGGGTAGGGAGGGTGGTGGAAAGAACAGGAAGAGAATTGTGGTGCTGTTGTGGAGAGCTGCGGAATAATTTAGACGAGCTGGGCATCTTTAACGTGCAACTGACATCGCACAGCACACGGACGCCACTTTATTTATTTATTTATTTATTTATTTATTTATTTATTTATTTATTTATTTATTTATTTATTTATTTATTTATTTATTTGATCATACTGCAGACCCAGTGAAGGGTCCTGGCAGGAGGGGCAACAATTCAAAAAGGAAACAGAAAAGCACAAAGTACAAAAACATGAACATAAAAAATTTGCAAATTTGCGCAAGACAGCAAATCAATGCACGGCCTTTTCTACGGAACAAAGGTCCTGAAGGGATGATAATGGCAGGTTATTCCATTCGGTTATGGGGCGCGGGAAAAAAGAAAATTTGAAAATGTTAGTTCTCGCAAAGTAAGGTGTTAGTGATTCGGTGTGCGTATTTCTTGTTGCCCTAGACGATGCCGGTTTAAGATACAAATCAGGAGCCATTGATAATTTATTTTTTAGTAGAAAGAGGAATTTTAGCCTGTGTATTCTGCGCCGAGATTCAAGGGACTGTATGTTATGATTAAGTATTAGGGTAGACGGTGAGTCAGTGCTGCGATATTTAGATAATATAAACCGAACAGCCTTGCGTTGAATTCTTTCGAGAACATTAATTTTAGTTTTAGTGTGTGGATCCCAAACAGTGCACGCGTACTCAAGTTTACATCGCGCCTACATCGAAACACAGCTGTGTTCGAACCAGGGACTTTGGTTCAGTAGCCGAAAGACCTGAGCACTGAGCCACCGCGGTGGGTGGCCGGGCAGTGGCTTGTACCTATTTGAGACAACAAAACCGAAAGGTACGCTTCCACCATCGGGAATCGGACCCACACCCTCCCGAAGCAGAGGGGGCGCACCAGCATGAGGCTACACTCTAAACACAGTAACCTATAATGTATCTTTGAGACGTCAGTAACCTATCTAGCAAAGCTTACAAGTCACCAGTTCTCATGTTTTAGTTATGTTTTATTTATTTTTGCACAGACTAAAGGTTATAGCGGCCAATATTCAAACGTTTGAAAGGTTACCATCAATTTATCGCCAAGTAGCATTTGCACAGCAATATATGAGCAGCATGGTAACCTATGTGCCGACAAGACGGGAGATATACCCATAAAACGCGCATGCGCACACGCGCGGCGCATGACCTACTTTTTCAAAAAGCGGCGCATTAGCCTAACGGTTGGCTACGTTGCACGCGGTGGTCTGGACGGCAGGAAAGTACTCGGTAAAACCAGTAGTGGTACCCTATATTCCCAAGGTTGCATATCGTGTGAAAAAAGTGGCAAGCCGACACGGCGTTCCTGTGGTGTTTTCCACACCAAAGAAACTCGCCCGACTTTGCTCACGCATTTCGTGCGCGGAAGAGAAGAGTATTAAAAGTATATCGAGGGCTTAGATAGGCCAGACCGGGCGGTGTGTCAATGAACATTTGCGGGGGAACATTTGCGGAAGTTAAGGGGTGGAGGGAGACATTTGGCAGAGCATTGTGCGAACTGCAGAGCGTGTGAGCCGCGGCTTAAGGAGATAAAGATAAAGAGGCGGTGATAAGACGGCACGTGAACTATTAGAAGCCTTTCACATCAGGAAGAGGGGGCAAGACTGTGTGAGTGACACGTCTGTTAATCTTCAGCACGCTTTGTGAACTGACGATGTGTTTCTTTACTGCGCATGTCTCCTTTTTTGTATATATTTTCCGCTCTTACCTGAGAATAAATCAGATGAAGCTAGTGCCTGTTCTGTGTGTTTTCCTTTCTTGTGAGCGTGTTTTTGTGCGCTTGAATTCATTTCAAATAAGCTATTCACCATCTAGTCCAAACAGAAGTTTTGTTAAATGATAAGAGTGTAGACAAGCTCTTTTCGAAGCAAGACTTCCTCTGAGCTTGCTTTTTTGAGTTGGTTCTGTTTGGAATGTCCACAGTAATAATGTAACATGGGCCCATATTTCAGTGCCTTGTATGCCTACATATTTTTGAAAAACGTTTGCAAAAATGGTGTCCTGAATATCGACAAAAGCATTTGTTGGGCGAGTTTCCCATGATCTACAGAGATAAAGGAGGGATGCCCATCCTCTGTCGTTTGCGCTGTAGTTATCGGCCTTGAATATACCTGCATCTGTTAAATCCTCAGTTCTTCTTTAATGTACACAATATTTGAGAAGCCTGTTAAGTATTTCCTCTAGTCTTGAAGATGTTGGGGTCCATGCACAAGTGGACTACCATACCAACGTTTGCCATTTTTCTCTTTTCTAAACCAATCTATTTTCTGGCTAATTTGTGTTCATTCAAAACGAAACCAGCAGACCTCTGTATTTCATCAACGTCAGCATGTTGAAAGAAAATTTTGACATATTTAGACCAGCCATTGTGGCGTACAAAGGTTACATATTTTGGAGCATGTCACCCATGCCCAACTAAATAATGAATACCTTTATAAAAGGTACAGTGCTAAAAAAGCTGTGTAACTTATGCATAAGAAATAGCCTCTACCATTCGTAACACTTACAAAGGTTAAAAGTGTAAAGGTTACATTGTGTACCTTTGTGTACTTCAATGTGAAAAGGTTTGCCAAATGTGTACGGCTGCGGTCACGTGAACATGTAGATTAATACAGCTCTCTTATTCAGGTGACTCGGCTATGCTGGCAACTATGGCACGAAACATCAGAAAGCTTCTGCGGTGCTTCAACACAGCTGAAACCTCGTCGGGCCACAAAGCGAATGTCTGAAGAGCGAGGGGCGGCGCTGGGGGGAGTAGAAGCCACGCAGCTGCTACTGGTCGGCGCCGACGCGGGCTTCTTCCGCGCGTCCACAACAGCCGCAGCAGCGGGTCGACATGTGTGATGTTCTGAATAAACGTACGCGTTCTTACAGCAAGTCTCCATCCCCAACGCGACAGCCGAAGCATCTCATTACGTCACTTGGTTATTACGCACCGAACGAGCTTTATGAGTGTATTCCAGCGTCTCAGTGCTGTACAAGCAGGGAATGGCAGCGGGGCTTAGGGTGCAATATGAACGGAGTCTTTGCGGCCTATTAACTTAGATTTGAAAATTCTGAGCACAACCAAACATATGAAAGTGCGACCGACGCCATTCTGGAACGTTTTTGGTGCTTTTAATTTCGACCGCGACGGTTGTGTTTTGATGCAGGCTAAACGCAAATGCTTCTGTCCGAAGATCCCCAGGTGGTAGAGCCTGCGTAGAGATCCTTTCTTTTTATTAAGCAATTTTACTTTTTCTAAGTTTTAAGCCATGCATTAGAGCATGGTGATCACCGCGCGTTTGCGCGGCTGCAGCAAACAGGGTGTATTTGCCTATGCCGTATTATTAATGCCAGTGTTCCGACAAACAGTGGAAGGGAAAGGCGCAGTACGTGAGCACTTCTGGGGACACCTCAACCGCACCGTAAGGAAAGAAGAAAAAATTGGGAGCGAAAGCGGAGAAAGAGTTGCTTTTATTAGAGTGCTCTGGAAAAATTTTTACTACCTGGGAATCTTTAATGTGCACTAACAACGCACAGCACATGGCGTTCAAATTGGTTGATAGGAAGGAAATAGTGAATACCTGTCACGTCTCAGTGGACACATGAGTCGCGCCGGCGCGTAAGGGAGGCACATGAGAAAAGAGGTGCTGTTGTTGAGGGAATAATTTCGACCACCGTCCAGTGGTTAGGGCTCTCGACTGCTGAACCCAAGAAAGCAGGTCCAAATCCCGGCGGCAGCTTTTCAATAGCGGCGAAAGGTGTGCTGTGTTATGCCAGTGTACGTAAAAGAACCCTAGGTGGCTGAAATTTCTGGAGACATCCGCTAAGCCATGTTTCAAAAGAAGCTTTGCTTTGGGGCGTTAAATTCCCACGCAATGTTGGGGAGGTGGATTAGGCTAATCCCCGCGCACTGCCGCGGACTGAAACTGAAAGACGCCGTTGGAAACGCGTGTTTCATGAACCCTGCCGAAATTCGTTGGCTGGTTGGCAATACCAACTAGCCCCAAGCGAAATTTTATTGAATTTGACATGTATCACGCTTTCTTGAGTAGCAATATTTTGCAGAAAAATAGTTACGCACCGTTTGCTTTCGAGTGTGCTCATTATGCTAGTTTTTTTTACGAAAGCGTAGTCAGTCGACAGTGTTGCAATTTATTATGCACTTGCAGTTCCAACTGCATATTCGCGTTCTTTCTCATGGCGGCATCAGAACACTGGAGAACGCGCAGTGCCGATGCGGTGAGCGCGGCAGGAATAGCAGCGCTGACTTACGGGCGTCCCGCAATTAAGAGCATTTCATTTAGATACGGCACTTGTCTGCTCTCACGGTGCGTTTGAGGTGTCGTAACACTGAAATTTGGGCTAGTTCATTCATCTTCATCACTTTTACCAGCGCTGCGACCGGAGACAGAGAACAAGAAAAAGCGTAAGGACAAGCGCTTGTCCTTTCGGCCTCTTCTTGTTCTCTATCTCCTGTCGCAGCGCTGGTAAAAGTGATGAAGTTTAAGGAGTCGCGGGCCAGATTTGACCTTCAAACTCAAAAGCCGTGGGGGTTGCTATGCGGCTCAGGTTTTCAAGAAGAAAATGAGACAGTGGTGAAAATTTTTTAATCATACATTACAAGGGTTCAAAGCTACTGAACCAAATATTGAGCGAAAGCATTAGCTGCGGGTGACCGAGCGTTCTCTTCGTCTCTTTTTCTCCTTCCTGAGCCCCCATATAACGTCCCACTTTAACCAAGCCGTATGAATGTGTCTTAGAGGCCTATAGGGATACCGTGAATGCCAGGGTCCTAGCAGACTGATTCTTACAGAACCATCCCACGTGAAACGAGAGACCCAAGTTGCAGCTCCTGCCAGCCCACTTGCTAGTGTCATGTGGGGTGTGACGTCACAGCATCCCGTGGGTAAGACGCTACGCTGAAGGCTCGAAACCTAGAGCAGTATTGCTTTCGCAATAAAAATGTTTAGAGGATTGCAGCTGTGGTTGCAGTTCTCAGTCCGGAATCCCATGGGCGTACTTTCGACGAGTTCTTTTTGACTCCTTGCTTCCCAGCTGGTCAGAGCTGCCTCTCCTGCATTGGCTGGTTATTAATAGTAACAGCCTGATTTTGTTGGCAGGCTCACAAAATGTGGTACAGATCCGCTTTCTCCCCGCAGGTTTTGCATTGTGAGTCAAATGACTCTGGGTCTGTTGTGTGTAGTCTTCGTTGGTTGTGGAATAAGTTGGTCTGTAGCTTGCGGAGGAGCTTGCCTTTGTTCAGTGTCGTTGTTGTAGCTTGCCTTTGTTCAGTGTCATAGCAGGTGGAGGGTAGACCCGGTGAGATAATTTTAAGTGCTGAAGTATTTCAGTGTAATTTAGTAACGGGGTAGGAGTTTCTACAGAGATCGGTACCGGGTGTCCTGAGGGGAAGTGCTCGGGCTGAGGCGTGTGCGCTCTCGTTCGCTGGAATGCCCTGGTGACCTGGCACCCATATTAAATGTTTATGTGTGAGGTAATAGCCACGGGTGTAACTACCTTGCAGGATTTTAGCTGCTAGCGGTGCAATCCTGCCCTTGAGGTAATTGCGATATGCTGTCTGTGAATCTGTAAGAATGTATTCTGAGGTAGTGTGTGCTGCAGCTAGGGCAATCGCCACTTCTTCCGCAGCCAGTGTATTTCGCTAGACAATATAAGTCCGTCCATTCTTTTATTTTGGTACGCTGCCACGACGACCATCCCGCCCTGCTCGGGACCAGCAGCATCGACATGAAACACGCCCTCGCACCCACCGTAGTGCTTTTTTTTTAGCTTCCGCTCGTGCTTGTTGTCTTGACTGTCGAAAATCGGGGTGCATGATCCTCGCCAATGGGGTTGCCTTAAATTGTCCTCTCCATGAAAACTCATGTCGCTTTTCGTGTCTAGCTGTCGGGGGCAATTGATGTTCAAATCGTTCAAGACTTGTCTCCCAGTTCGAGTCGTGGAGATCCGTCCTACCTACGCCGTGAGGCGTGCCTCTATCAGCTTGACTACCGTGTTGTGGACGCCCAGTCGTAGAAGCCTGTCCGTCGATGTCGTAAGAGTGAAGCCCAGGGCCTTCTTGTAGGCTGTTCTGATTATGACGTTGAGGTTCTTGATGTCAAGCTTCTTGAGGAGGAGGTAGGGGGCTGCATAGACGATGCGGCTTACGACGAAAGCCTGCACCAGTCGGAGGGTACGTTCTCGCATGTGTGATTTCCGTGTCGTTATCGTGGCGATCATCCTGGCGACTTGCTCGCTAACGAGGTGAAGTTTCCGAATGGTGAAGAGGTTGTTCCGTTGTTATTTATGTACAGACTCAGTATCTTGAGGGTCTGAAACTCCTTGATAGACGAGTTGTCAACATGGATGTCGATGGTGGCCTAATTTTTGTGCTGACGGAAGCCCAGGAGTTCACACACGCCCGGGCATAATCCTGAACTGTTGTTGCCATTGTTTGTAGCAGTTCTTCAGTAATTCTCACACTTCCCGTGGTTGTACAGATTATTATATCATAAGCGTACAGGGTGTGGCGTATGCCCTGGATCTGATTTAGGAGGAGTGGGCGACATCAGTGTGCAATGTTAAATAGAAGTGGGGATAATACTGCCCCTTGTGAAGTGCCTTGTTTTCCCATCTTCACTTGCATGGTTCGTTTTGTGCTGACGCTAATGTTGACGGTTCTGCATTTAAGGAAATCGTAGATGTACGAGTAGACTCGCTGGCTACAGTTCGTCTCTGGAGGTTATTGAGGATCGTAGAGTGCTTGATGTTGTCAAACACTGCTTTGAGGTCGAGGGTTAGAAGATCTCGGTCACTGTTTCTGCGTGCTGGATCGATGACTTCGCGTTTGAGTTGCAGAAGCAGATCATGGGTGGACAGGTGGTCTCTCAATCCAAACATCGTGTGTTGTGTGTCAATAGATCGTTGTTCTGTGGATAGTTGGATAGGCGCTCGTGGACTGCCTTTTCCTTTGGTTTGCCTGCGCACGACGTGAGGGATATGGGGCGCAAGTGTTCAATGCTGATTTTCTTGCCGGGTTTGGGGATGAGGTGTCCATCGGCTGTTTCCCATGCTTGTGAAATGGTGCCGGTGCGCCAGCATTCGTTTACGTAATCTGTAAGTTGCTACATTGCCTCCATGCCGAGGTTGGTTAAAACTGCGATCGTAATTTTGTCTTGTTCTGAGGCTGTACCTTGGCGCATATCTTCTAGTGATATGCTAGTGCTGATATGATTTCTGCGAATGTGAAGTCTCTATCAATGTCTTCTTGTCATTCTCCCCGGTATTCATGAATTAGCGGTTCTCGAACTGAATATATAGCGACGCGCGAGTTCGTCCACGAGTTTGTTATTCGTGCCTTGAAAGCTGCATAAGGCTCGATGCATAATTTATATGCTGTTCACTCTACGCTTTCGGAGAATAAATTAGGCATCGGAGAAGGTTCCACGTAGCCTTGATGTCTAGGCGACCTTTGAGGGATTCGCACCGTGTTAACCAATTGGTTCGAGTGATCGGTCCTGTACGTATTGGGCTGCTTGAGTAGTAAGCTTCGCTATTCGAATTCTGAGTTTTCGATTGTGCCTTTGTTTCTTCCACCGTTTTATGAGACTACCTCTAGCTTCCCATAGCTGTAGAGATGGTTGTCAACAGCTGGCTGGTCCTCCGTGGTGGCAAGGGTTTTTGTGAGCTTTTCTTTAAGGTCGAGAGAGGAGGCCCTCTACTCTTCGTAACTAGTTATTTGTTTCGATGTAACTGCTTTGGTGTCCTTGTCCTGTGCTTTCCTCTCCTATAGACCAATACACAATGTCAGCGTGGGCTAGCAATGAACTTTCAGAGTCAGAGGACAATGTGTAGATATAAGTATAGGGCTCCCTCCATTCCCCAAAACCTCTTGCTTCTTGAACTTCAAACTTGTGGCGTGACCTTGCCCTCATAAAATGTAGGTCTCCACCATTTTTTGATGTCCACCCGAAACTCTACTGGGCCTTCCTTCCCGAAAAACTTACTTAAAAATGGAGGCGAAAGGGAGAGGCGTCCATGTACGGTGCGATGTCAGTGCACGTTAAAGATACCAAGATGGTCGAAAATCCTCCGCAGCCCTCCACTACGGCACCTCTTTTTCCGCTTTCACTCCAACCTTCATTCATTTCCTTACAGTGCGGTTCAGGTGTCCGCAGAATACAGGTGGGAATTCGACCACAAAATCCTCGACCTCACCTCGAACTCAAAACATATTTGGCGACCTCACTCAACCTCAGCAATATAGGTTGAGATCCCTCAAGCGACCTCACCTCACTTTTCAGGTGACCGTTGGTGACCTCACTCAACCTCACCTGAAACTCAAAATGTTAGGTTAAGGTCGGGCGCTCAACCTCAAAAAAAAAGAATCAATAAATTAAACTGTAACTTTAAGCAAATATACCTTTAACTATAATCCTGGGATATATAGGCAAGCCAGAATTTTGTGGTATTAAGGTTGCATTTTACTCTCAATTTTATACAACAAATAATATCCCGGATAAAAGCAGAACTCCGGAGATTTCATGTCCAACTCTGCACTAAAGTGGCAATCCTCTCTCTTCCTGGCCTACCCGTTTTTGGGTCGGTTTCATCCTAAGGCTTGCAAGGGTACCATATTACTACGCATGGACCCATAATGCAATGCAAAAAGTTAATCTCATCCGACCCACGTGACTAATATTCGCATTAGGACTAAAACAAGCCAGTTCTTACTAAAATGCTGTTGACACTAGGGATGATGACGACAATGGTGATATGTGCTTTTTTCTTAACTCGAAAACGAAAACTCATGGTTGTCAAGTTTTCATTTTTTTTAACTATACAATCCAATAACACCGATGTTTGGGCCAGTTGGTAATGATCCATATTTAAACCCATTCGCAGCACTAATAAAACAACGACAGGAAGAAAACACACACGTCAGGACGAATGCTGCACTTCCAACTAAAGTTTATTATAAAAAAACCAAGCTTAAGTACAGAGCTACTATCACCTTCTAACAGTCAAACATGTGTGTCTAAAAAAGCCACTTCATTATCATGTAGATAGAGGGATGGGGTGCTGACACATTGATCGCCTGCTTTTCTGATGCGATATGCCTCAATTATTTCTCTTATTACCTGATCCCTTCCCCGCCCAAGAAACTTAGTTTTCCGAAAAATGGGTTTGCACTTACAGTCTCGGATTGCGAGATTGCTGCCTTTTCCTTCTTTCACCTGACCGTGGTGTTCTTTTCCTCTCTGATTAAAACCTATGTACACACGATTACAGGTCAGTGGAATGCTGTACACTATCTTAGTAGTGCACCGAGTGATCAAACAAATCGGCTTTTATTTTCTCACCATGATATTACAAATTTTTGAAAGCTTACTCGGCGCATATATCCAACATATGTGTCCTTCTAAAAATGAAATTAAGAATTTCATTTTTAGAAGGACAAATATGTTGCATGTACAATCCAAGGTCACAAAAGGCACTCCTCCCCTAGTAGCGCTCATTCTAAAATAATCAAAAGAGCAATTGCCATGAATTGCCTCAATTCCGCATTAGAAAAATCGTGTACGCATCTAATGTCCGAAAGTGTCAAAATGCAAACAGAGCGATTGCGTATGTCTGGCTTTCTCCTGATACTTTATCTGCAGTTGCAGAGAGCCTGCTTCAGAAGAAAAAGGGTATTAAAAAGAAAGATAAGCAAGATCAGAGGCAGGTCACTCAAGTAATTCCGTACCTTCATAAATTATCTCACAATCTTAAGAAAGTTGCCAAAAGATATGATGTAAACGTGGTCTTTTCTGCGCCGAGTAAGCTTTCAAAAATTTGTCCTATGATGGTGAGAAAAGAAAAGCCGATTTGTTCGATCACTCGGTGCACTACTAAGATAGTGTACAGCATTCCACTGACCTGTAATCGTGTATACATAGGTTTTAATCAGAGAGCAAAAGAACACCACGGTCAGGTGAAAGAAGGAAAAGGCAGCAATCTCGCAATCCGAGACTGTAAGTGCAAACCCATTTTTCGGAAAACTAAGTTTCTTGGGCGGGGAAGGGATCAGGTAGAAAGAGAAATAATTGAGGCATATCACATCAGAAAAGCAGGCGATCAATGTGTCAGCACCCCATCCCTCTATCTACATGATAATGAAGTGGCTTTTTTAGACACACATGTTTGACTGTTAGAAGGTGATAGTAGCTCTGTACTTAAGCTTGGTTTTTTATAATAAACTTTAGTTGGAAGTGCAGCATTCGTCCTGTCGTGTGTGTTTTCTTCCTGTCGTTGTTTTATTAGTGCTGCGAATGGGTTTTAATATACAATCCAGTGTGACCGAATACATTAAATTAAAGAAATAGGAATACCTTCAGAAAAGTTTGAAAAATGTTGTTGATGTTATGAGGTCGCAAACGACCAGTCCCTTCCCACTTATACGCGGCTTCCCTTCAAGAGGCGGTGAAGATGACTTCAATGTCCTAGATGTTTGTCGATAACTCTGTTATCCCGTGGAGTATTGCAAGAATTTGCTAAATTGCTTCTCCGAACACCACGCCTTTATAAAAAAAATGCTGGGCAAGAGGGTTAAATGTGTGCCACTTTGCTGTCCCGAAATCGGCTCGCCCGTCAAACTTCGCCTGAGAAAAAAATTCCGTCCAACTCACACCCTTGTCCAAAACAAAAAGACGATATAAATGATTGCACGCCCCAAGAGAATCCTGGATACCATTTAGCCAACATGTCTGAGAAGAGCTTCTTTGTGGTATTCGCTTGTTTTGCTTTAAAGACTAAACTAATACATTACACGGTGGTGTCTCCGAAGCTGCTTAGCCGCGTGCACCGCAAGTGCATCCAGAGAAGCTGCTCCCCCGTCAGGGTTGTATAGTTACAACACATAAACGCAAGAACGACAAAAAGGCGGCGAGCACGCAGTCCAGAGGGACCGCGCTTCCTGCTGTGCACACGCTCCTCCCTTCGCCGTCCGTCTCTAGGCATCTGGTTTTCCTCACAAGGTGAATGCCGAACTGTCACCAATACACACCAAAGGCAGTGGCGTATGTGTGTCAGCTCCACTTTCAGAGACTAGATCGCGCTTTGCAATACTTGCAACAATAAAAAAACAAAAACTGAAAGACCTTGCCGATAAGTGGAAAGGGGGATTGTGCTATGGGCCTCTGAAAAGATGCCAAAGAAAGAGCCTGTCCTTTGCTGGGCAGCGCGCGAACGTAACTGGTGACATACAAGAAATATATATAAAAAGAAACACAATGTTGACGAAAGTACTAATAAATGTTGCACACTAAAGACAGAAGAGTACAGCTGCGCTTCCCAGAGCGCATAGAAGGCCTTAGACATTGAGTTAGTACTGCATTCTTCAGTTCTAATATGTATTCGGTTTCATTCACGCATATCTCAATTAATTAAAAAAACGAATACATTACCCTGGCCTCTGAACACGAAAATTATCGTCCGATTGATTTGTCCGTCTCGAACACTCAATTTGCCACACTAAGTTTAGGCACCAAAATGTCGAGCCAGAAACAATCTCAATACTTGTAGCTCATAAAACCATGTGCGAGAACACTTTACTTTTTTTTTTCTCTGCACCAAAATAAGAGATTTCAAGAGAGACCTGATATTATAAAGTTAAGAATCCCTTACTATCCTCCTTCCTCCTGCATTGCCTGGTTTTCGAGAGATGGACAAAGGAGCAATTCATTGGGCTTTACTCTATACAAGCCCCATATAATTGTCTGCCTCTTCCATCTAAGTAAATGGTTAACATGCCCAGGCTTCTTTCCTGTATACCATCTGCGTCTTATGAGCTGTACTGTCCGTATCATCCTCTTGCACGTTTTACAGCTATATTGGTTATGTAAGGAATGCTAGTACCTTCATCCCATGCTGCAATGATTCAGCGTTGCAGCTGTTCAGGACCCCTTCTGAATATATAAGAAGGAACAAGCAGGTTATTCTGGAGAATGTAAGAATATAAATTTACAGGACCGGAATATAGAAAGAGAGCGTACTATTCGATAAAGTGCTCACATTGTCCTTGGTCGGTTTTCCTGGTTTTTTTTCGTGTTTTCCACTTTTTTATCTGTCAGTATCACGTTCTCTAACAATCTTTCTGCACCAGTTTATGCAAAGTTTCCGTGTAATGTAGAGCAGTATCCTTAGTTGAATGTAAGGCAGCAACCATGACGCCAGTGCCTGGAAACGAGCATGCACACGACAAACAGTACTGCACCGCGCCGTCTGACCACAGAAGATTTTCTTCGGTTTTTGTTTGCTTGTTTGTTTGCGGCAACCGACAAAGGCATTACGGGTCACCATGAGTTATGTGCTTTGCGTGCTTCTGGGTGTTTGAGCCGGCGGCAAGCATCTGCACAAACAGAGCCGAGGGAGCAGGGGGGACGAGTGGACACAAGAAGTTCGTGCCGTAAAAAAAATAAAAATTAAAATTAAAGAAAAAACTTCCAAGAAGACCAGAGGGAAGCCTCCTCGGGCTGCGAATATTACGGTGGAATACCGAAAGCTGGGAAGGGGCTGCGGCATCCGGTCGCCCGAACGAGGGGTAAGCGAACACCAAGGGTACGTTCCAATACCCCCTAGTAGACGTCTACTTAGACGGCTAGCCGGGCAGCCGCCATCTCAGGACGCGTTCATGCTGTCTAAACAACATGGCGGACAGTGCGCGGTTGTTCTCGCTGAGCGAGTCGTGCTTGCGGTGGTTGCAGCAACTATTTTGCTAACTCCATATGAACGACCTTTCAAATGTGTGCGCCAGCTAGAGGCAAATTTAGCTGTCTTTATGGTCGTGAGATTCATAGCGCTGCAGACTCTTGAATCGCGCTCTAAGAAAAGCATGAGGTTGAGATTTTTTCTCAAGAGTTGAATGCTGTTGGCCTTTTTTTTTAAATTTGACGACAAGTTACATCAGTCTTGACGTTATCGACGAACTGGTGCCGGGAGTCAGGACGGCACGCTTGTTTCCCTCTTTGCTGTAGTAAACGCTCTTGCGTGCATTTTAAGTTAATCTCAGAACTCGCCTGACGATGCCGGCTTGTTGCGCACTGATTTTATTGTGCCTGTATATTATTAAAACAAGCTGCTGTCTGATTTTATCGCCTAGTGGCCGCAAACGACAGGTGTAATGGCAGAGAGTTTTTGTTCTGCTCTAGCCAGTTATCACCTTTCGTGCGTAATTCTCTCAAGTTTACAGTCTATTGTATGTTTTCATACTTACAGCTGTGTGCATGGGACATCCGAGAAGCATGTACATGCACTCTAACATCAGTAAGAAAAAAGTAAAAACGCACTAACATTCTTATCCGTCAAGCCGTGAGCGGACCCATTGCAATGCCCATTGCGCGAGGCCCATTACGGTCTGCTACAAGTGATAGTCTATCTGCGTTGTGGCGATTAAACACACAATAGTATTGCTGCAAAAATAGACGATCCGTTAAAACGTGATTTTAGCCTGTATTGTCGTAAATGTTTAAAGAAAGCAACGTTATAATAGTTATTCAGACGTTTTAGTTGAAAACAAGCACATTGAGAACATCGAAATCAGGATCTAACGAAACGAAAATTTAAGGTTACTGTACTGTTGTACTGCTTGCTATCTGGGATTCATGGAATGTTTAACCTGTTTCGCTGTGGAGTTTTGTTATTGCTATTGGCGTAAGAAAGGCTCAATTGAAACGGGGGTAATCCATCAGCCTCTTCTGTTTTTGTTTATTTCTTGTTAGTTTTCCGCTGAGCCTTGCTCAGTTGTTCGCGTTGCTTCCTGGCGCATCCTAGTTGGATGCATGCTGTCTGCCTCTGGCTTCATAATCAATCCCACAATTTGTGCCTCTGATATCTCACACTATAGCAAGAAGTCAGGCCAACATAGCGCCGCTTAACAAAGCCGGACGAACGTGAGGGTACGCACAGCCATCATTGCGTTAAAATATGCCATTTTATTTTCACCTTGCGGCTCCCGGGAAGATCGTCCGAAACTATGCAAGCAAAAGTTAATGTGGAGTTTCAGTCGTATACGTTTTTATTCGTCAATTCCAGTCCCTGGGTCAGGCATCCTGCATCACCCTTTGTTGGGAACATTTCTGAGTTTGCGATATCGCGCACGTGTGTGAATACGCACCCAAACAAGCAAACAAAGAAAGAAAAAACAGAACAAATGAGGATCGATTGGCAGCCACAACCCGTCATACTCTATTGTGACAAAATTTGTACATTCTGGTACAGGCATTGCAATCTAGAAAAAAAAATAAAACATTGGAAGTGAATTATCTGCCTAATATTCTGGAGATAAGCGAGCTCTTTTTTGTTGTTGTTGAATTTAGTGGAGGTTCACAGCCTGGACATGAGAATTTCGGATGCATATATATCGGCGAATACTATAACTCTTTACCAAGGAAAAATATGCATTTACCTGCGGAGCCTGGGGTGGCCTGGCGGCCTGCTGCTGCGGGGCCGGCCGGGGCCTCTGAGGGGGCCTCTCGTCGGCCTCCTCGGGTGGCGCCGTGGTAGGTGGCGGCTCGCAGCCGGGAATGTTGTCGGCCAGCTCGCAGCGCAGCCCGGTCGGGCTGAAGGCCAGCCCGGCGGGGCACCGCTGCAAGCGCGGGTATCCTCCCACGCAGAGCCAGTAGCGGACGCAGCTCTTCTCGATGGGGATGTGTCCGTTGGGGTTGTCCTTGCAGATTGGGTGCTTCTGGCAGTCTGGCACGTTGTCGGGCCAGTCACAGGCGTGCATCACGTCGTTGTAGAGGAGCGAGAAGGGACACTGCTGGATGGTGGCCGTGCCGTTCCAGCACTGCCAGTAACGCGTGCAGCTTGTCTGGTGCGCGAACACACCGTACTGCCAGTGGCAGTTCTCGCTGCTCTGCGGCGTCTGGCCCATGATGCGGCCGTCATCGTCGGGACAGCCCACGCGGTGTGGGTAGTCGCAGTTGTTGAGCAGGCCGCGATTCTTGCCCGAGAAGGCCAGCCCGTTGGGACACAGCTGCAGCGTCGGCACGCCGTCCTCGCACTCGTAGTAGTAGTCGCAGTACTGCTCGTGCTCGAACAGGCCGTTGTCCTTGCGGCACACGTTCTGGTCCTTCCGCTGGCATCGAACTGCGAAAGCAAGTGCAGCTGTTACTGGCCACGTGGATGCTGGTGGTTAGTGGACTAACCAACCCAGAATGAGAACGACAGAAGAGCAATAAAACTTCCTGTTGGGCGAGTTGGTAGTTTACCTTGATGTAGGAATTTTAAGCTCAAACAAATGCAAGGACACAGCGCATCGCCTCTCTTGTATCTGTCTGCGCGTAAAAAAAGAGTGGTTTCGCAGAACTCGTTAAATTATACGAGGTTTAACATCCCAAAGCGACGGGCTGCTCTGGAAATTTCTGTAACGTCCGCTGATATCGCACACCTTTCACCTCCATCGAAAAGCGGGCTTCGATCCTGCAGCCCTGGACACAGCAGTCGTCGCCACTGCAACACCGCGGCGGGGATTTTGTACGCGTCACAACTGGTTTTCATAGAGAGGGTGATTAAGAATTAAACCGTATAGCTTATTTTTCGACTAGACGGTAAGAGCCGTGAGCAGGACGATAATTTTCATTGAGACAGCCGTCACATCTGGCGCCAACACCATCGGGAAGGCTCCGCAGCCGACGAAACAGGTGTTGCGCGGTAGTGAGAAAACTCCAGGTTATACTGGATATAAACGCAGCTGCACGACACGCGTGCTCCCAGTCAGCTCCCACGACCACTGGCGGTTTGCGTCCACACAGAGACAGATGCATTTCAAGCCGGAGCCCACTTTGGGGGAGGTAGAGGAAGCCCAAATACTGTAACCAACAAGATATTCTTTGTTCTCAACGCTTTTCTAATCATGATATTTTTTTTATTCTGTGGTCTTTCCCCAAAACCAAAGTTGCGTTCCGCTCGACCACATCCAAAATTGCCACTAAGCTTTATGATTTTTCGCTCACAACAGCGTCGCCGACAACGGCCTATTTTCATCCCGTCATGCAATACTTTTCAGTGCGATAACATTTTGATATAACTAGCTAGTTTCCCTCTCTTTTCGCATCATAATTCCTCAGCCGAGAAAGAGAACACTGTTTACTTGAAACCATGTGACTTGATCTCATATTGTGGGAAGCCCCCTCCGACTGAAGCCCCTTGACCACTTTGCACCGCTTCTTTGGCGCTAGGGATTTGTTCTCCACAAGATGGGGCGGTCTGACTAGCTTTGGATCCCCTCGGATCTGACCTGTTCTTTTGGCCTCGAAACCTCATTGGTTTCACCCTAACACCGTCCCACTTGATCATGCGCAGCGTAGTCATTAGGGGAGAATCCAAGGTACAGCAAGAAGAAGAAAGGGTTCGCAAGCAACGTTTCTACAAAAGGACCCGTCTGGACTCTTTCATTAGGGCAAAGTAGCAGACAAACAACAGTGCGGTTTACAGAGTGGGCATGCAGCTAAATGAGTTGGATTGATAAAGAGAACAAGGGGCGACAGACGCTTCCCTTCATCACGCTTCCAAGCACACGAGCGCAATGTCAACATTTAACGATATCGCGTCAAAGGCAGAAGATCCGGCGTTGTCGGCCTTGTGCCCGAAAAATCACAGGAATATGGCAGTCACTGATCCTTCGATGCGTTGTGTGGCGTAATGCGACTACTTGCTGTCACAGCAGGAGCTGCTCATTTGAGGGTGACAATTTCTGTGCTCGTGGAGGCCGAGTCAGCCGTGTCAAGTGGTCGGATAAAGTTGTAATGGTAAAGTGGTGATAGGGGAGCCATTAACGCGCAGCGACGTAATAACCTTAAATCATATTTTTTACTTTAAATTTCTCACTGTTTCGTATTGGGTTGCATGCTTGTGAGGTGGCGCTTCCAAGCATACGGATAATGAGTCGTTGATTCACGCAAAAAATTTAGATTGGTTGATAGGAAAGAAAAGCCGCAGTACCTGTCACAGTTCTCTGGGGACTCCTGACCACGCCTTAAGGGAAGGAAGGAAGGTGAGAGTGAAAGAGAAATCAAAGCAGTAGACTTTAATCACGTAGCACTCCATCGGTTTTAATCACTGCGCCTTCATGTTTAATGCCTCAAGGCGCTTACTCCCCCAATCGATTATCTAACACAAACACTTGTTCGCACAGAGGCATATTATTTGAAAGGCCACCTGACGTAGATATAAAATCCCGGTTAAACCGAGCATATATACAGTTTTAGAAATTGGCATTAAAACATCATCACTATCAGCCGGACTATACCAACTTTAGGGCGAAGGCCTATCCCATTTTCTTACAATTAACCCGGTCATGTGCTAGCTGCATTCAGTTGACCCCTGCGAATTTCTTAATCTCAACCATCCACCTAATTTTCTGTCACCCCTGCTACGCTTACCTTCCCTTGGAATCCAATTGGTTACTCTTAGAAACCATCGGTTATCCTCTCTTCGCAATACATATGTCCTGCCCATGCCCATTTCCTCTACTTAATTTCAACTAGAATATCAGTAACGAGTTATTTCTCTGACCCACTCTGCACGCTTCCTATTCTTAACGTTAGACCTACCATTTTCCGTTCCATGACCATCTCCATGTTTCATCCCCATAGGTAATACCGGTTCCACAGTTATTCGCTTTCCTCTTGGGTGGTACCCGTAAGCTGCTTGTCACAATGTTTGAGTACCTCCCAAATGCGCTTCATCCCAATTTTATTTTTCTTGTTATTTGCCTTTCGGGATCTGCGGACACTACCTGCCTAAGTAGACACATTCGCCTACCGCTTACAGCGCTTCGCTACCTATTTTAAATTGATGTTCCTGTCCCGGTTTGTTCAGCATTACCTTAGTCTTCTGCATATTAATCTTTAGGCCTACCTTTCCACTTCTGCTGTCTAGATAATTTCACATTAGTTGCAGTTGGTCCCCTGAGTTACTTAACAAGGCAATGTCAACAGCGAATCGAAGATTACTGCGATATTCTCCATCGACCCTAATTCCTAACTGCCTCCATTTCATGTCTTTGAATACGGTCCCTAAGGAAGCTGTAAATAGCACTGGGGAGATCGTGTCTCCTTGCCTAACACTTTTCCTAATTCAAATTTTATCACTTCCTTCATGCTGAACTATTATTGCTGTGCAGCCACTATAGATATCTGCCAGTACTTTCACATATGTCTCATCTACACCATGATCTCGCAATGCCTGCTTGACCACTGAGGTTTTGACCGAATCAAATGCTTTTTCGTAATCAATGAACGCTGTGTACAGGGGCTGGTTATATTTCGAGCACTTTTCTATCACCTGGTTTATAGTGGGGATGTGGTCGATGATAGAGTATCCTTTCTGAAATTCTGCCTGATCCTTTGGTTGATTAAAGTCTAAGTTTTTCCGGATTCTATTAGCGATTACCTTAGTAAATACCTTTAAGTAACCGACAGTAAACTAATCGGTCCGTAATTTTTCAAGTCCTTAGCGTCCCCTTTCTTATAAATTCAGATAATGTTAGCGTTCTTTCATGATTCCGGTACTTTCGATGTCATCAAGCATTGCGTATATAGGGCAGAAAGTTTTTCTACCCCGATATCCCCTCCTTCCTTCAAAAAATCTGTAGTTACCTCTCTAGCTGATTTCCCTCTTTTCATAGCTTCTAAGGCTTTCTTAACCTCGTGCTTCGTTGCTAGCGGAAAACCTCATTGCTCTTTTGAAGCCAATTTCATTCTTGTCCCGACTACTATGGCTACTCTAGAGGTCCGTATAGAACTCCTCGGCTACCTTGGTTATCTTGTCCCTATTAGTAATGACATTACCCGCCTTGTCCCTCAGTGCCTACATCTGATTTTTGCCTATGCCTAATTTCCTCTTTACTGCTTTTAGGCTACGACCGTTGCCTGGCATGCTCAATTTTCTCCATGTTATATTTTCTTATGTCGGCCAAATTCGCCTATTGATTTGCTTTGATATATCTGCCAGTTCTATCCGATCTGTTGGATTTGACATTTTCATACTTTGGCGTTTCTTAATCAAATATTTCGTTTGCTTACACCTCTCCAACAATTCTACCGCCTACTTCTACCGTGATCCCTCCATCGCTTCTGGGGTAGTCGGCTTTCTCGTTTAGCACTGAGTGTTTATTCTGCAGCGAGGCTGAATTATTCTACTTTTCACCGGGAATTCTTTCATCTTTAGTTCAGCATACTAAACTAATAAATCCCCCCTGCTGTTCCTTATTCCAATGACATAGTTGCCCACTTCGTGGTCTCCAGCTTGCTTTCTACCTACCTTGGCACAGAACTCCCCCATCAGCTCAATATAATGTATTTTTACTTCCTCATTGCCGATTCTACGTCTTAATAGAAGCTTTCTACTGCCTGCTCATCATGACTACATGTAGGTGCGTATAAGCTTGTACAACCTGAAACGTATACCGCTTATTTAGCTTAATTACGATGCCGGTTACCCTCTCTTTGATGCTATAGAATTCATAATATTACCCACTATATACTTGTTGACAAGGAAACCTACTCCTAATTCTCGCTTCTCCGGTAAACCTCTATAACATAGTACATGCCCGCCCTTCAGCGCAGTATATGCCTCATTTGGCTCCCTCCTCTCACTATGGCCTATGGTATCCTATTGCATACCCTCTAGTTCCTCTTACAGCACTGCTAAAGTAGGCTCACTAGCTAGGGTTCTAGCCTTGAAAGTTGCTAGGCTCGGCCACTTTTCCAATGGCGGCCTGTCCAGCCGAGCCAGAATTCCTTAGCATCCCCCTCTGCGTCACAGGTCTCATCCCCGCCGTGTTCAGTTCCTTTTTATTATTAATCAATTCCTTTCAATCAATACCTTTGTGTTGGCGAGTCGGTGAAGCATCGTGCAGAACAGTAGCGCAAAAAACAAGGACACAATTAACACATAGAAACAGGGCTAGCGCAGTCCTGCGCAGGACTGCGCTAGTCCTTTTTCTATGTGTTCCTTGTGTCCTAGTTTTTTGCGCTCCTGTTCTGCACGACAGTTCCTTTCGCAGCCGCTGGTGACTGAAGGCCGGGGTTTCGTAGGACTAATCATGGGTGGCTGTGGCCAATTACTGCACCAGGGTTCGCCAACTCGTATTCTGGTGAGGGAACGTGTTGCCGGAGGAGTTCACCGGCATCAGGTCGCACAGCAAACACGTTTTTATGCAATGCCATCGACACGCGGTTTTTTTTTTCTAAATCCGTTGGAGAAATGTGCGGCACCGGCATTTAACTATGGTCCTCTTGCATGCTAGGAGGAAGCTGTACCTCTACGCCTCCGCTGCGCAATGTAAACTGGTAAAAGCAGCACAATGTAAACGACAGAGCAATGGAGCTCTAGAAGGGAGGTAAAAACAGTTTTGCGGATGCACTTTGCCTTAAGAGTGGTTGCACACCGTCATTCCGCGATTTTTAAATCACCCTGGTTTTTTTTTTTTTTTGAGGTGCGCAGCGGTGGCGTAGAGGTGGTACATCCAGAATCCCGGTGACGCGCAATTCTCCATCGGGTTTAAAAAAATACCACGGGTCGATGAAATTGCCTAAACAGGTTTGGGGTGCGACCTGATGCCCGTGAACACCTCCGGCAACGCACTCCCGCACCCGAACAGTAACTGGCGATCATGAACCAACTAGCCCAGCAACAAGTTCTACTAAAGTATGAAAGCTTCCAATCCAACAGATCAGATAGAATTGCCAGAGATATCAAAGCTAATCTATAAGCGCAAAGTGGCCGATGTAAGGAAGTATAACATCGAGAGAATTGAGGATGCTGTAAAGAAGCGGGAAAGCCTTAAAGTGGTGAAGAAAAAATTGGGCATAGGCCAAAATCAGATGTATACGCTAAGGGACAAGGCGGCCAATGTCATCACGAATATGGACAAGATAGTCAAAGTATCCGAGGAGTTCTATACTGATCTCTACAGTAGCCAAAGTAGTCAGGACCGTAATGAGATTGGCGGCAGGGAAAAACAGTCAGACGTTCCACCAGTGACGATGGACGAGATCAAGAAAGTACTAGAAACTATGAAAAGGGGGAAATCAGCTGGAGAGGATCAGATAACTACAGATTTGTTGAAGAACGGGGGGGATATGGTGCTAGAAAAACTGGCCACCCTGTATACGCAGTTCCTGGCGTAATCGACGGTACGGGAACCATGGAAGAACGCAAACATTATCTTAATTCATAAGAAAGGGGACGCTAAGGACTAAAAAAATACAAACCAATCAGCTTAATGTCTGTTACGTATAAGGTATTTACCAAAGTAATCGCTAATAGAATCAAGACAACTTTAGACGCAACCAAGTAAACAATTTCTAGAAGAGGGCTTTGTCGGGCTGGTTGATTCATGTTGAATGGAAGGAAGGAACAGCTCAAACGGACGGGACGTGTAGCAAGGCGAGACAGACACATGACCTGTGTCATGTGTCTGTCTCGCCTTCCTGCACGTCCCGTCCGTGTGAGCTGTTCCTTCCTTCCATTCAAGCAAACGATCAAGCAGGTTTTCGGAAAGGATACTCTACCATCGATCATATTGCCGCGAAACCCACAAAACTGTATTTGTTGTTTTACGGCAGCCGCCGGCGCGCGGCCTTATCACTCTGATTCTGGATCGCGTATCAGTTCTGTATTCTTTGTTTGTTATGCTTGATGTCGCTGGACGCACCTTTATCAGTTTTGTTGTCGCTCAAGATGAGCCCAGATCTGTCTCCAAGATTCCGATCACTCGCGTATGTTTCTACAATGTTCCAGGTTGTGCTAGTAGCAGTTCGCGACGTTATCTAGATTGTTCTGAGCGAATTGAGCGTTGACGAGTGCGACGGGCATTCTTAGTTCGACGATCGACGAGCACGTTTGTTGCTGTCGCCGCCGCTGAGTTGCTCAGTTCTTTTGCGGTCAGCCCAATTAGAGTTTCTTCACAGCACTCCAACACTCTTCATTTGTGTCATCGACCTCACGTGACAATATACCATAAACCAGGTGATAGAATGCTCCTAATATAACCAGCCCTTATACATAGCATTCATTGATAACGAAAGATCGTTTGACTCAGTACAAACCTCGGAGGTCATGCAGGCATTGCGAAATCAGTGTGTAGACGAGCCGTTTGTGAACGTGCTGGAAGAAATATATAGAGGGTGCACAGCACTCAGTTCTGCATAAAGAAAGTAACAAAATTCATATAAAGAAAGGTGTTAGGCAAAGAGACACAATCTCCGCAGCACTATTCACTGCTTGCTTACAGGAAGTATTCAGATACTTGGAATGGGAGTAGCTAGGGATAAGAGTAGATGGAGAATACCTCAGTAATCTGCGATTTGCTGATGACATTGCCTTGCTAAGCAACTCGGGGGATGAACTGCAAATAATGATAGAAATAAAAGTAGAAAGATAGGCTTGAAAATCAATATGCAGAAGTCTAAGGTAATGTTTAACAGCCTCGGGAAGGAACAGCAGTGTACATTAGGTAGCGAAATACTGGAAGTAGTAGGCGAATATGTCTACTTAGGACAGGTAGTAACCGCAGGTCCGGGCCATGGAAAGGAAATAACAAAAAGAATAAAATTGGGATGGCGCGCATTTGGCAAGCACTCGCAGATTATGACTAGCAGCTTACCGGTATCGCTAAAGAGGAAAGTTAACAACAGTTGCATCTTGCCTGTACTCACCTATGGGGCTGAAACGTGGAGGCTAACCAAGAGAGTTCTACTTAAGTTGAGGACAACACAGAGGGCTATGGAACGAAAAATGGTAGGGGTAACATTAAGAGATAGAAAGCGTGCAGAGTGGGTCAGAGAAATAACTCAAGTTACCTACATTCTAGTAGAAATTAAGAAGAAGAAATGGACATAGGCAGGACATGTAGTGCGAAGAGAGGATAACCGATGGTCGCTGAGGGTAACAAACTGGATTCCAAGGGAAGGAAAGCGTAGCAGGGGGCGGCAGAAAGTTAGGTGGGCGGATGAGATTAAGAAGTTCGCAGGGGTCAAGTGGATGCAGCTAGCACAGAACCGGGTTAAGTGGAGAAATATGGGAGAGGCCTTCGCCCTGCAGTGGGTATAGTCGGTCTGATGATGATGATGACAGAAAAGTGACCAAGTGTGACTTAGTAGAGCGCCGAGTTTAGCCACTAGCCTTTTGCATGCTGTTTTTCTTGCACTATGCGAGCAGAACGATACAGGAAATCCAGCAGTAGATAATTCATCTGCGCGAGTGAAATTACTGAGCAAAATAAGAAGCTGCCAAAGCAGCACACTTCAAGAGCTCATTGCAGGTTTATTACAGTCGTGAGCAAAAGTAGTATACACCGGTCGCAGCGCTCCAATGGATGAATGGAATATAGGAGATCCCCTCTGAACCGGGGTGGTAGCAGTTGCTATCATGTTCATTTTTTCCCCTATATTGTTACGGAGCACAGTATCGAGATGAAGACGACGCGCTGGTGTAGTGTTGTGAAGAAGACGACGCTCAGGCTAAGCTGGGTTCGTTCTGGTGGCGAGTGCTTCTGACAGTCAATTAGCGGTAACCGCTGTGTACATTTTCCTTAACAATATCTTAAATATGGTTTTAGATCGTTTAACTATACCATCATATTATTGGTTGAACGTTTCTTTCTATATTAATAACATTATGTTACTTTTCTGCTTTAAGCCACCAATCTTCCAATCATTTTTTGCTAGCTTCCACCGCAGGTTCATTCACCCGGTCACTGGTATCTCAAACCCCAGGGCCTCAGGAAGAGTGACTGCGCCTGCATCGGCTTCCAGATGGATACCATCACATTCGAGTATAAGGTGGTTAAGTGTTTCGGTGGATTTACCACCTACTGAGCATGTGTGGTCTTCATGATTAAATTTCCTTTTGAAGCTGCGTGTTCTAGGGCAGCCTGATCTAGCTTCAAAAAGTGTGGCATTATCTCTTCGGTTATCAAAGAAAACTTCCTTCCTGATCTGCCGTTTCCACTTTCAGTATAGTTCCGCACTCTGTTTCTTTTAAAAGAACTTGTAGATGGGCTAGATGGTTTTCAGCTTCAGACGGCATTCTTAGCGCAAAAAACTAGACACGCACACGAGAGAAAAGGAACGACACGGGACAGCGCCTGTCCCGTGTCCTTCCTTTTCTCTCGTGTGCGTGTGTAGTTTTTCGCGCTAAGAATGCCGTCTGAGTCTGTTTCTTTTCCACAGATTTTATCATTTTTTCCTTCTGCGTTATTTGCCTGTTGCTTAACGCTCTTTATTTCTTCGTCCTTGAGACCAGCATACTTACTGGTTAGTTTCCTAGTTCTTATCCTGCATTCTGAGTCAACGCTTTTTATGTATAGGTATTTAAATACTTTAGCTGTCCACCGAGTAATTTCCAATTTCCTCAGGCGTTCGAGATATAATATTGCACTCTGAGCTTCCCGTACTTCGAAGGATGCCCAGCCCATATCTCCCTGTACCGACTCATTTGTGGTTTTGTCGTGGGCACCCACTGCTAATCGTCCGATGGCTATCTGATTTATTTCTAATGTCGACAGTACCTCTGATTTTAGACACAAAACCACATTTCCGAAAGTAAGTCCGGGCACCATAATTCCTTTCCAAATACCCCTCAAAATCTCATACCTGTTGTATCTCCACAATGTCCTATGCTCCATTATCCCGGCATTTCTTCGCCCTTTTGCCGCAAGTGATCGCTCATGCTTTTCAGTATGCCAATCCTTCGTTTAACCATACCCCGAGACATTTAGATTGTTACGGGATGGCATGAGAAGCGATGGAACCCGGCGACACAACAAAAAAAGAACGACGTGATGACATGACGATGTTTTAATGGCCAGCGAGCCTGGCGCGAGCGCTCCGCCCCGCACCACTGCCCGCTTCGTCAGCTTCGTAGCACTACCCGGGGCCACCGAGCGATCGTCCCGATCGATTGCTAGAAATCCATTGCACGAAGTGACGATGAACACAGACACAGGATTAGGACATGAAACGCTAGACACCACAATGAATGCGAAGATGCTATGAATGCTTGCCCCGGAGCATCAGGTCCCACCGTTTGCCGAAGGCCAAGGCTCATGGACACGCCGAACGGCTTAGGCGGGGGTGCTGTCTTCGCTCGAGTGGTCGTGAGGTCGGTCGGATCGGCTTTGGGCTCTTCCTGGTCGTCATGTGTTGTGGTCATGGCTGAGGCCGGGTCTGGGGGGAGCGGCTGGTCGGGTCTGAGCACAAAGGGCTGGGGCAAAGCTGGGCGGCGATCTCCACGGGCTCTCGGCCGATGGACCCGGCGTATGGTTGGCTTCGACGTTGCAAGGGGAGGATGGGGATGAACCGCACCTCCAACCAAATGTTACGTGATGGCATGAGAAGCGATGGAACACGGCGAGACAACAGAAACAGAACGACGTAATGACATGACGATGAAATGTATTTTAATGGCCAGCGGGCCTGACCCGAGCGCTCCGCCCCGCACCACTGCCCGCTTCGTCATCTTCGTAGCAATATTCTGCCACTCTGGGTATTTCATGGCCATTTAATATTAAGACCCTGATCAGTTGAGCCGTTGAAAATCATCAGACCCGACTTAACTGCGCTAAAATTGAAGCCTAGAGCGTCCCCTTTGTCTCCGCAATATTTAACCAGAGTTTGCAAATTCTTCCTGACTCTGCTAGCAGTACAATATCGTCTGCATACATTAATTCGGGGAGGCGCTGCGCTACAGCACTTCCTCCTAATCTATATGACAGGTTAAAACCTAGGTTACTTTCTTGTATCCTCCATTCCATATTTATCATATAAAGCATGAACAGCAGCGGTTATAGAGGAGAACCTTGTCTTAATACTTTGCATACCTTGATAGCTTCGGTACTTCTTATCCCTTCCCATGTAATTTCTACTTTGTTATCCCGGTATATTTCCTGAAGCAATTCTGTTATCTTATGACCGATAACTTCTTGTTTTAATATATTCCACAGGAGTTCCCAGTTTACGTTGTCGTACGCCCCGTTTATTTCGATGGATTGGGTGAGCACGAACAGGCTATCATCTAAGCGCCTACCATTTCTAAAGCTGTTCTGAAGTTCTCTCATTATCTGGTTACTTTTTACCCATGCTTGCATCTTTTTTTTTTCACCGCCTGCATGGCCAACCTGTATGTAACGGATGTTATGGTAATCGGCATGTAGGATTTTATGTGCACTTTCTCCTTTCTCTTTATAAATCAGATTAATTTTACTCTGCCGCGAGCTGTCCGGAATTTGCTTATTCGTTATGACTGTTTCCAAAGTGTTTAACAACGTTTCCTTACTTTTTAGACCAAGTTTATTGATCAGCTTGATCGGAATTCCATCTATTCCTGTAGATGTGCTTTTAGGAGTATTTTTTCTGCATTCTTCCAGTTTAGATTGGTCAGTTGTAAGCTGCTTTGTATTCTGCTATTTTGTGTTGCTTCCTGATTTGCGGAAATTATCCTATCATCGCTCTTAAATGACTCGGCTACAACTGATATAATGAAGTTTAGTGTCTTATCTTGAATCCGGTCCTGCTTTCTTTGAATCTTTTTTCCAAGTCAGCTTATATGGTTCCAGAATTTTCTTGCTCCGCCTCTAGATGCATTGTGCATGTCAGCCATCCAGCGATCGGTGGACTGCTTTATTTTAGTTTGGACGAGGGCCTGTATATCAGGTTTCTTTTGTCGATATGTTTCCCATTTTTGGTCTATTTCCTCCTGAAATACCTGTGCTTTCTTTGCCTCTCGGTGTTCCCTTGAAGCTGCCCGTCGTTGTTCAATGGCTTCCCTGATTTTCTTATTCCACCAGCTCCGTGGTTTCCTCTTTCCATTCCAGCGGCTTGCTACTTTAACCTCTTCATAATCCCATTCTTCCAAGGTGCTTTTCTCTGTCGCTTCCTCTATATCTGCTGCTATCTCTGCTATTTTATCGTCGTTTAATATTACATTTAGTTTTTGTTTAACTTCCCTTTCTCTTTTTATTAATGGCCCCATCCGCAGACTAATACGTTTATGATCACTTCCCAGACTACACTCCCCTTCTTCGTCTATTTCCATTTTTGTGACCTTGCTATAAATTCCCGGCGACATTAGACAACAGTGAATGGTCGTCTGCCTGTTGCGGAATTCCCACGTGATTTGTTCCTCGCATTTTGCTTCACTATTTGAAATAACTAGGTCGTGTCCCTCACAGAAATCTAGCATTAGCTTCCCGTTACAATCCGTGTATCCATCCAGATCGTCAATGTGGCCGTTCATGTTCCCCAGTAGAATAATATCGGCCCCGTCTCCAAACTGGCGGTTATCGTCACTGAGGCATTCAACAAGATCCTTCTTTTCTTGTCCGCATTGATGTCCTGTTCCTAAATAAACTACCCCTAGCCATGTCTTTATGCCGGCAATTGTTCCTGAAACCCAGATATGCTATTTACAAGATGATTTAATTCTTTCCCAATTTGTTCCCTGGTGTATCAACATACCTACCCCTCCACCCTTTTTTTTTCATTCTCGTTCTGTTGCACCCTTCCCAGACGTAGCCTTCTATAAACGGCGGATCTTCTAGATCCCTGAGATGAGTCTCGCATAGAGCGTACACACCAAAACTTCTCGAATGGCCTTCTAGCAACACGTGCTTGTGGATAAAATAAACGGATAAAATGGGGCATAGCCAAGGTAGTCTGGATCCCGCCAGACAGCTCTTGCTACATGGCGTTGCAGTGCAGTTTTACCATACCACATTTGCTCCGGATTAAACCCACGAACTCAGCGGTGTGCCACAAAACGCTCATTGCATTCACAGCGGCGCCGCGTCCTTATTCCGCGGCAGGGGAGGAGCGAGAAGCCCGGAAAACCCGTGGCCCATTTTGCAGAGATGTGTGCCGCACTTCCTGAATTCAGCGTCGAGCCTTGATAGCCATCGGCGCCTGTAATCAATCAGCAGGGGGACCGGAAATGCTTTCACTGGACAAGCGGTTTCCTGGAGGGAAAACCGGTGCATGCTGAGAACCGTGAACTTGGTATCTGGCTTGGACGCTGTTTGACCGAGTGTGTGGCTTGATTCGCGAGCACAAACGCGCGTTAATATTGTTTTCAGGAAATACCTAACGCACAGAAAACGCCTCAAAGGTTTCAAAGACACCTGCAATCCAAATGAACTGCGCAGAGAGCAAGTCAAAGTATGGGGCTTCAGTATGCTTATTTGTGCTTATTGTTTACCTTTCCAAAAAATTTTATCAAGAAAAACAAATGTCACGTCCTACAAGAACAGAGCTTTATAGAAACCCAGAGCCGATGGCAGGTAGCAACTGCTGACATCCAGTACCGCTGACAAACGCTCGTGCTGATAACTATCGACACGCCCCCTGCTACAGGGTAAGTTGGTGACACCAGAAGACGAAAAGAGCGTTCCCATGTCACCCATTGTCGCATCAGCACGGTATTTTTTCAGTTCATGGTTTGTGCCACAAAGCCTGGGAGAAAACGTAAAGAGAGGCGAGAGTACGCTTGACCGGCTCCGGGGACAAATTAATTACGTAGCCTCCAAGTGTTTTCGGTCGCATACTCTTAAAGCGACACAGGCGCTTGTATCGTCGTCCTCTCTTTTGCGTCTGTGTTATATTAAATTCAACATAACCATGCCAATGTCGCAAAAACTCAAACTTAGGGCTCGTCAACAGCTTTTCCGCAATGCAATGCGAGTCATTTCAGTTAAAAAGTGTCGTTTTCTAACCGAGGAGCACGAAAGCAATATTGAAGATTCGTGCATTTCAATGAAACCCTTATTTTTGATATTTATAACACTAACTCGCCTAATCGAGGACGCCTTACTACCACTGGACAGGTAATCTTAACCTTCCACCGGGACCTTGTGCAGGTATTACGCTCCCCTATTTTTATCGAAGAAAGGGCAAGAAGCGCGTGGTGAAAGTGTTCTCCAGAAATTCACCCTTGTGAAGTCGTTTCGTGTGGCTGACTTTCGGTAAGTTTGCATTCGGTACATCCCAAGCAGTTAATTAACTACAGTAAAAGCTCTAAAATCTAGCCAACGGCTTGGTAAGAGGTGTAAGGCAAAACGATGTTTTGTACAACGTGCTCTGGTCTCTGCAGTGATGTTTTGACCCCGCGTACCACTTTCACCAGGAACTACGTGGAACGATGCGTAATCTCTCCACTGTAACAACCACGTGGGGCCTTCTTGACAAGAAGCGTCATAACCTAAACATTCTTGTTGGCAGTAAAAACATTGCAGCCAAGTGCTCTACACCATGCGGCTCGTCCAGCTAAATTTGTGCGCTTTCGATGCCGCAGTTTAGCTTTGAGGCTGCTAAACTGTAGTCGGGCCTAAATTGCCTCACCGGAGGTTGTTTGCATCGCTAAAATAATGCGGAGAGGCATGGTCGATAAGGTTCGTTTACATGCAAGTGCCCTTAATACTTACGTGCTGTGAATAACATCTCATCCTGAGTTTTGTTGTGAGTTTCAACGACCCCGCGACATACATACGAACACACCAGCTCGTTCCCGTCTTTTGCGTGGCCTGGTCGGCAAGGGTCGTCGGTCGGAAACTTTTCTTTAAACAAAATAGACTACTTTACAAAGTTGCATCATTTGAGACATGCGCCGGCATTTACCTGACATTCTATTTACTCCCGTGCCACGCGCGACGTCACGTTTGCCGTGACGTCGTTTCGTTGCACTGATCAATATAAAGGTTTCGCGTTATTCGAGCTATCGATGAGCGATCACAGTGAGAAAGTGCGTTCAAAACGCTGTAGGGAAATTAATCAGTATTTCATTCTTTTACATAACAACTGCGTAGAACACACAAGAGCAGCAGTGATTCAGACGAAGCGTTGAATATTTTCGTTTCTTTTTTTTTTTGCGACATGTAAGTCTACTGGATCCTGGTTCTGTCATCTATATGCACGCGCAGCGGCAATATTGCGGAAGACAGCATTTAATCGACGGTTACTTTACCATTATGAAGCCTAATTTTCACCCCTTTATAAATGATTTCTCTTCGGATCAGAAATACCCAACACCCATCAACGCAGAAATGTCACTGGTAAGTTGGCGCGTAATTTTCTGCATCCATTCAGTGGCGTATGGGCGGTCTTCCGCGGGACCCTCACCGTGCGCCCACTGCGCGGGAGGCCTCTGGCGCAGCGGGCCGCGGCGGCGGGGGCCGCAGGGGATCCCGCAAGGAGAGCAGCGTCGTCGATGTATGTGGAGCGCGGGCAAAAACAAATGGCCGGAATGAGGTCAAGAACGTGCGTTCAACCCGCGGTTGCTCATCCTGGATGGTCCTCTCTTTACTTTTCTCGGCCCACGTCTGGAAAACAGGTCTCGACTGTCAAAGAAACCAGGTCTGCGATTTCGAGGACGGCCTACGAGGTCGACTCTCGGCGCAGATGCGCTCTCTCCGGGAGCTGCTCGCCGCGTCAGGTCTTAACGTTTTGGGAACCTCCTTAAATCTTGGCTCCAATGTAGCGCTGGATCGAGCTCGGCAAAGTGTCCCTTGTGGAAGTCACTCCTCACGAGTGTCCGGCCTAAAAGACCAAAAGCGCTCCACTTTCCCCGGTCGCCCAGCGACGTCGCAAGCACTGCTGCGCCGGTGGTCGCACTTTCTGAAGCGACGATGAATCTTTCCGGCCAATATTTGGTTTGGCAAATTAAAAGAGTTTTTTTTTTAAACGCGGCCCAGCAAGCACAAAGTATTGCCGGGCTTCCTTGTTGCACAACGCCCAGGCGCGCATCCTGCTGCCGCCGCCAAGTCACGCCCGTAACCAGTTTGACTGGAGCCCTTTTTCCTTCTCCTAATGGTGGTAAGAATGGAGAGACGCCGCCTAATTTGGGTCGCCGCTACTTGGGCGATATGTCGTGCACGTCTGCGGCAAACTATACCGATTCAAGGAAAGGCAGGCGTGCCACATTCCTCGCGTCCAGAGGGCAGAACCGGGCCGACAAGAAAGCCGTGTTGCGCAACCCACTGCATCGAAAGTAGGTGGGACCAAGCATCCCGCGAAAGGCGCTCTCTGGTTGGGGAAGATCTTGTCAAGCAGACTGAGACCTTGAGTGAGATGAAGCCTTCATATAGCGTCACTATCCGCACATTTCCAGAAGCGCTGGTTATGCGCTCGCAAAAACAGCCAACCGATAGCGGTGATGTCATTCGCAAACCTGACCGCGGGGAACCTGTTTGATATCTTTTGACTCGAAGGCGGTTGGCGAGATGCGGGCGGAACGTGCCGTCTTACACTGGGGGAGGGGGGAACAAGCACATTTGGCGCGAGTCTTGTTCGCCCATTACGAGTCGGGACGGCAAAGCTGTTTACCGGGAGGGTTTTACGACGATGAAAGGCCCACCACTGTGTGGAATAGCTTAAGCTGCTCGAGATGGCTATCAGTTTAGTTCTGAGAGGAAGAGGGTTGATGATGCTTTTTTACTCGCCAAATAAATTCCACTGGCCTCAACCATCCATTATTTTCTGCACGCAACTTAGCACTAAACTCTCCGAATCCCACCTGCGCAAGCTTTGCGTTGACGAATGCAGATCTGCCTGAAGTGTCTCTAAGCAGGGGAAAAGCACACAGAAGCGGTTCTTTTCCTTCAGTCGCTTTTGAGCGCTGCTGATATCTGCGTTGCATGCAATGAACGCACAAGGCCCCGTATTGAATCTCACCGCTGACACCCTGATAGGGCATTGCGAAAGCTGTCGTCACCAACCGCTTCACTCGTTACTGAGCGAATGCTTGCTCTAGCAACCGTTTTTTCGAAAGCGACCTGTTCTCAGGCTGGCTTCCCGGCGGCAGGCAGGGAATGGAGGCGGGCGAGCGCAATTCACTTAATGCTGCTAGTTGTGCTTGTATGACCAGTTAAAGTTTTACACAGCTTCACTTTCATGTTCGAGGTGGTTGAGGCAGTCTGGTGTAAAGCACGTATGGAGACCCATGCTTCGTGGAGCGCCAAAGAACGCGTGTTGACATATTGACAAGAGCCGCACACAGCAGGTAATGCGGCTGTCACCCGCGTTCCATGTGTTTGCTGAATGACCAGAAAGGGTGAGAAAACACATTACTTGATACACGCAGCCATCAGTGTATCATCAGCCACTGCATGCAAACGCAAATACGCACTTATATTACGAAGTTTGAAGGACAAAATGAGGAACGACCACCCTCGGCAGATTTGGCGCCAATAGCAGGCATGCTTCTGTACAAGGTGAGCACGTGGCGGTATTATGCGACCACAAGACATCTTTAAACAAATGAGAAGAAAGTAGAAAAGTTAAAATTTCCTTTAAAAAGCCCAGAGAGCTGCGACAATCTGGTTCCCAGGAGAGCAGGACCACACACACGACTGATGCAGAGCAGCCATCGCAACAACTCAGCCGGAACGTAAGCGAATCTGCGCTGAAAAATAAACAGCGGACGAACCAAGTAAAACAGTCTCATTTTGCGGAGATGTGATATCTCGGCAAAATGGAGAGGTTCGTGGAGAACAAAAACGGAGCCGAAACGTCGGCGCCGACCGGGCAGCGGAATGTGGGTCGCCGACTCACCGGTGTAGACGAGCGCTGCGAGGAGCAGCAGCACGAGAGGTGATCCCATGTTGGCGGCCCCACTGAGTGAAATAATCTCGCTCGTCTTCAGACTTTCCTTTTGAGCAGGCGCCATGTTGCGAGCCGCCCGTTCATTGGCTGCAGCGTGCGCATGCGCCGCCCTTCCTCTCCTCCGTCTGGCTGCCCGGGAAAGGGCCCCGCTCTTTCGAGAGGCGTTTTTGGAGCGAGCCGCCAGCGCACATTCTTCGCAGCCGGGAAGACGGTATGCGGGACGCAGCCATGCGGATACGTGACGTGAAGGTGCACGACTTGATGAACGCGAAGTCTCTTTCCCACTCTTCGTTCACAAGGCTATTTTTCTACTTCGAGTCGGTTTGCGGACAATCAAAATATGCACCACGACCTCACGGGCGGCCAACCTGTTTAGGAGCCTTCAACGTGCGTTCGGGTCACTGCGGCAGCCACAACCGTTCCGCGTTATTTTCGGCCAGTTCACGTATTACTAAGAATCGCACAAAAGGAAGGAGTTTGTCCTGTTAAGGAATGATAGGAAGTAGGTTTCGCTAAAACTGATGGACAGCCGCAGTGGGAACAACCTGAAGCTGCCTGGAGAAAGGGAGAAAACATATATGTATAGACCCGAGGTAGGTATGTAGTAGGTGAACTATTAAAACTAACGGTGACACACATCCAGCAAATAGATGGATGTTAAGTGGTCGCGGCTGCTGATATAAGGATATATTTTGATTGAAATGTTGCCTCTTGTTCAGCTCAAGCAGACGACAGTTATGCAGGAGGAATAATACAACCAAATGCCCTGAACTGCGCAAAACTGATGACATGATTAATAACTAGAACGAAGAGCAAACAGGATGGGCGCTGACTCGCAACTGAAGTTAATTGAAAACAATATACAAACCCAAGTCGCACTAAACCACACATTAGCAAAAAACAAAAAAACCAAGTCATGATGACCCAGCACACGTGCAGTGTTAAAGAAACCCATCCTTAATATCTAATAAAGCGGTATTAAAATGATTAAGTTTTATATCACCAAGATTTCAGCAAAACGTAAAAACAAAGTTTGGATTTGAAGTTATAGATTACCAGAAGTACAGCATGAAGTAAACGAGGTATAAAAACGCTACAGAGGAAACGTGTTGAGTAAACATACACGCGCAAACCAATTACGTCTCCAATTTCTAATTAAAGTTCCCTCAAGGGGAATGGAGGGCAAAATCCGAAGGAAGGGCGGGAAAATGGTGCTTTTTCTTGTGAGAAAAAGCGTCAAGGCAGCACTGGGATTTGAACCAATTACAGTCGAGCCCACATATGATGAAACGCGGATTGCGTTCACTCTATTCGAACTTCGTAGGCTTGCGCTACGAAAGAATGCAAGACCAAGTTTATGGAGCAGTTTGTTGTGCTTTTTTACCAGGTCCCTTCGAGCGCTTTCTATGCTCTCTATGGCGGAAGAGCCGCTTTACAGGTTGAATAACATTCATGTCATATGAGCCGGTCACATAATGTGTGGTAGGTCAGCAATAGCGTCTTTGATTTTGGACGAGGTTTTTAGGATGCAAGGACATACCTATCGAAGCGCACGTGCGCTCGGAACGTACAGTAATAGTCATCATTCCAGCCTATAAAATTAGATAGGCACTACCTTTTTACTTAAAGATTATCGCCTGCTGCGTGATTTTCATTGATTGGTGCGTAATGATGGACAGTTGTACACAAGCATGCCACCGACGGCTTTCGGCAGCAAAGCAGTAGGCGGTAATTCAATTCTGATGTGGGCAGAAATGCTATCTCGTGACCTTCTCTGATCGCTGCCATTGGCTGCTATGTTTCACTCTCATCGCTGCGCTAACCACGCTTCTAATAATTGTAATTTGGACGTGGCGTACGCCCTGACTGAGTTCGTCGGGAAGCGCTTAGGCGAAGGAACTACATTGAAATGCAGACTTTGTATCTTTTATTTATTGCAGGAGGGGGTGCGTCACGGGGTCTCTGCGCTGGCAACAAGCGCTTGTTCTTCGACTATAGAAGCAAGTTTGCTCCTCCGTTCGTTCCATGCGAGGGCCATGGTCACTGGTTTTATATTATACCTATTTGGACGCACCCTCTTTCGTAACAAGCGCATATCTGCGGGCGCTCAATTACAGTAAATGGTTTTGTGGACACGCCAAAATGAACGCCTAGCAAGTGGCACTGCGCGGCGCCCGTTCAGTGCTGCAGCTCGGCCACTTTTTGGCTGTGATGTCTATTTTGGTGAACCGAATTTTGTTCGCTCTTACTCGGAAATACTTTTGACTTGCGCCTTTGCGGAAGTATCTTGCCCCAGCGGTTGCGTTCCTTCGACGCACGCCAAGTATTTAAATCGCGATTCGCTGATTTCTCCCCAGAACAGCAAAGTGATACGCTTCATGCAATAGAATCGGTGCATCCGACGTGCTACAAGAAGAATACTGTGTCTTGAGGAATCTTCACATGCTCAGTTACACTTAGGACCAGAAAGTAAGACTGAAAAAAATTCACAGACCATCAACGTGATCAACGCGGCATATAGACCAGGCCATCACTTGTTCCTGTAGCACGCTAGTTTGTTTTTCCTTTCTATGTAGAGAAAGGGCCGATGCACTCGTTTCTTCATTGTATTGTAGTGGGGGGGGGGGGGGGTCCATTTTCTATTATGTGACTTAGACCACATGTGATGTCCTGTATCCCCTGGCATTTCTCGCAGGTGAAAGTTCCGAGCAACATCTGATCATTTTGGCCTTCTTTTAACAGCAGTGGGCGCTCGCATGCCAATCGAGGCCGCACAGCTTCCACACACTGTTCGAGAATGGAACGGCATGTCTTCATCCTGAGTTCACATATCTGACAATGACGTGTTTGCATCGTCTTTGTAACTTTGTAACTGTTTTTTTCTTATGCTTTGTAGAACTGTACCGCCCCCCCCCCCTCATTGTAATGCCACATGTGGCGCTGTGGGTAAAAGAATAAATAAAATAAATAAATAAAAAATAAATGGGGGTGCAAAAGTACGCCTCTCGGTTAACTACGAACTAGAGCTTGTCGTTTATTTATTTACCCATACTGCCGGTCAGTGCTTTGTCCCTAGCAGGAGGCGAATTGCAATGAAAAGACCGAAGAGCATAAAGCGACTATACAATCAAAAACAACCATTTTAACGCCGGGCACCTAAAACATTAGTGCACAGAAAATTTCAAGGCGTTTTTGCTTGGATAAAAAGAGATTCGGGTTATTTTAGGATGTCGTTCGACTCAAAAACAATTGGTGGCAGCTCGTTTTCATTACTTCACTATTTTAGGCTAAAAGCTGTCCTATAATTGTTCTTTTTTACGCAAAAATTACTGATAGCATGTGTTGTGTAGTATGGTTTGTTCGTCTGGTAGTGACTTGCTGAAAGCAGTTCGAAATGTTAAGTGGGATTTTTCCTGACCAATATTTAATTAATAGACGTCGACTTAAAAGAGTGCGTTGTTGGGCGAGTCGGTCTGACATATCTTCAAGGTATACTGCGCACAAAAAAACAAGGACGTGAAGGTACACACAAGCGCCGACTCGCGACCAAATTCATTTGAAAGGAAAGACATCTTATATGCCTTCAAGTGTTATATCTAGGACCATCCGCAGTTCAGGATTCGGCCTTCTTTTTATAAAGATTGATCGAACGGTCCCTTACACATTCTTTCCCCCGCTTACTGATGAAAAACGCCTCGGCAAGTTCACGTGCGCCCTGATCTCTACTTCTCTTTAAAATTTTGTTTTCATTAACAAATGTAGGCATGGCTTGTCCCGTGTAGCTTCTGGACAAGCAGGACTGCATAGAAAGCTGGTGTTCCCTTAAGCGGCCATTTAAACATCGGGCTGTCTGACCCTTCCACAGGTCATATACAACGCCCACCCGATACCTGAAATATGGCATCAGACGCAATCTTGCATACTTTTCCCTCAGGCGGGCATAATGAGGTCAATATGCGGAAAGCATCACCGGCACATCGTATCGCTTCGCCACATTCTTCAAACTGTGGGAGCCGCTGGTCTTCTTTGCTCTAACCGGACACCCCTTCTGGCACGGTCTGGTTTTCAGCTTCCGTAGGAGCTCCTCTGCCACAGCGGCAATGACAATAATTGGGACACCAGCTTTCACACACCTATTGGCCTGATTATTGAGGATCACGTCTACCAGGTGCACGCATGACTTATACCCATGTTACACGGACAGAGTTAACCGCGGTTAGCGTAACCGGGGTTACCGAACTGAATTGCGGTTATCTGAAATCATAGTCCGTAGTTGTTACACAGCACTTCAGAGTCTTCGGTTATAGGGAGCCTTACTCTGTTATGGCAGCTAACGCCCCAAAGACGCACTGACGCAACAGTTCGGCGGAACGAAATGCCGTACGCAAATATGTGCGTTATTTAGAAGATATTAGTTATAAAACATGATTTCGGTGAAAAGTATACTTGTGTCACAAAATTATTGATGAGAAAAGTGTCTAACGCGGGCTGCCTTCGTCCATGGACGCCGCCATCTTCTCGGTTGACAAGCAAACCGAGGTCGCCAAGCACGGTTCGCAATAACCGCGGTTAGTGACGTAACCACGGTTTGGCCCGCCGTGTAATATGCGCTAACCCTGGTTTTGCGTAACCGCGGTCACGCTAACCTTGGTTACCTCGGCCCGTGTAACAAGGGTATTAGCCATGACTGCGAACCGCAGTCATGGCTTACTGGCTTGAGCACCCGTCTCGGCTGCAGTAGGTGGTTGGTCCGAAGCTCACCACCGAACAATTACCGGTAAAAATTGATACAAGCGTCCCCCGACGGTCACAGGGGTGTGCGCTTAAAAGAAGCCCCGCAAACCGCGCTGCTCCCATTCGGGACGAAAACCAGTTTCGAACCCTGCTGCCTGCAAAGGTGCAAAACTCAGATGACGTGTTGTTTCCTTGTGGTATAGCAAGTGTTCCTGTGCAAGACATAAATGTCATTGACGCATCTGAATGCAAAAGAAAACATGATCTTCTGAGTTATGGTTGTCCGATGGCGGAACAAACCCATCGGCGCAGCTCCCAAGCATTTCACCCCAGAAGAAGGAAATTTTATAATTATCCAAATCGAGTCGAGCTCCTTCTCAGGACTCCTTAGATGGCAAGCACTGACCTTAGCCGAAATAGCAGCCCTTAGAGTCCAAAAGAATTTTCATCATCACTATACGTTCGCCGCGTTTCCAACCGTCTTAGACAGGTTCCCTAGCTAATAGGACCGCTTTTGGGGTTCGGGGTTCCCTCCACCAACCTACTAGAGGTGACTTTCGCCATCGGGAGGTGGTATAGGGTAAATGTGTAGGGTCCCAGTGACACAAAGGTTGGCTGCCTACGGTATGCGCTCCAACATAGTATGTAATATGTGTACTCCACAGGTTATTGAACCTGTCTTTGAACATTCACCCCCGGCTACTGCTGCAGCTCTCTAGAGCCACGTTTACAAAGGTACAAAAGGCTGACCTGCCTTATTAATGAAGTTATGCGATTTCGTCCGGCTTTCAGCTTTTTGAAGGAACACTTAGCACTTGAGTGCTAAGTATTCAACAACAGTTGGTTCCCAAGTTACGGGCTTATTGGCCACCGCATTGAGCTACTTTTCTGCCGTTTTTCTCTTTTTTCAGACCCAAGGTGACTTCCTCAGATTGGTCCCAGCTGCGAGGGCGAAACCCTTTCTCTTCGGCATCAGAAAACAACGCGTATGCGAATAGATTATGCTCTTTTCGCATTGAAGGGGTTTAGCCCTCTCAGTTCAATTCAGTTCAGTCGTTCAGTCGTGTCCGACTCTTCGTGACCCTATTGACCATGTCACGCCACGCTTTCCGGTCTCTCCCTATCTTCCTAACATCACATAACTTCATCTGCAGTGCCTCGAGGATGCCATCTAACCATCGCGTTCGCTGCCTACCCCTTCTCCGGCGACCCTCAACCTTTCCCAACATCAAATCTTTCTCCAGCGACTCCTCTCTACTCATCAGATGACCAAAGTAGCTGAGCTTTAACTTCAGAATTTGACCCTCCAATGAGCAGTCAGGGTTTATGGTCGACAATATTGACTGATTTGATCTTCTGGCAGTCCAAGGAACTCTCAAGAGTCTTCGCCAGCACCACAATTCAAACGCGTCAATTCTTCGGCGGTCAGCTTTTTTCACAGTCCAACTCTCGCATCCATACATCACAACTGGAAAGACCATAGCACGAGTTATACGGATCTTGGTTGGCAGACTAATGTCTCTGCTCATTAGCCCTCTAGACATTAGAATTTCTTCACTTTTTGAACCGAATCCCACGCGACCGGACCTACCCTTGCTTTGTGCATCAGGCTGCCTGGGCTGCGGCACGCGCACAATGCCGTGGGAAGCGCGTTGACAGCTCCGTAAGGATTCGCGACCCCACACTCCGGTGTATCCTGACCACTGGCTCTTGCAGCAGGACGAAGCCTAGCAGCAGGAAACTTCTCTGGCACATCATAGTTGGCGAAGGGCACGTCGTCAGATAGCTTTTACGTTCACCCCCCCCCTCCCCTCACTCAAAACAAAAAAAAAGAAAACCTTTGTCGGCTCTCATTCGTTTTGAACTCTGAAGATTTTGGTATATGCTTACAATTGGATAAAAGCAAGTACCTCAACGATGCCAATAGCTTTTTGCCCCAGTGAACGACGTTGCGAACAGCGCGCATGAGTTTGCCTTGCACAGTGAAATTTATTTCTGGTCGCCACCCAGGAGGAGGCTGCTTCTTCTGTGCTTGTATGCTATATCATCGGAGAGAGATTGAACCAAAAACATTTCCAACAGGCAAGTCGAGTTGGCAGAGACGTGTTCCCTGTAATAAAACAAGCGGCGCTTATGCTTAACTACCGAATAACAACCTGGCGCAACGCAGGAAAGACCATTTTAAACTTGAAAAATTGTACTCAAAAGTCAAGCTCTTGCCAGTGTCGTAGAGTGATGTGTTGCTGCAGTGACGAGACTACAAGCGAACATGTCATGTCGTCGCCTTCATCAGTTTATATCCGAGCGCAGTGAATCAAAACACACTGCTATCGCAATGTTCCTTTAAGGTCCTTTAATGGTAGACAGCTTGGTGTTCAGCTCCTGAACCTTATATGGTCCTGGCTCTCCTCCAAAATCTGGGTCGACAACCCGCAAATGTGACTTCCCGCGTTTCGAAAAGTGAATTGCGAAAATTAAGTTGACCCACGGAAAAATCAACCTGGCTCACCCCAAAATAATATTCGCCCATCACTGAATTAGGGTTGACCATGATCAACCAGGAGATTCTTAAATGTGGATAGACAGTCTTGATTTGGACAGTTTCGCTGGATCCTACTTTGCTTGGCTACTATCGCTTCCTCAACGCCCTATTTTATCTATAATGATTAAACTCATGTCTAACCCCAAATCCAGTCACATTGTTAAGTAGTAGGTCACTTATTATACAATGCAGTAGTGCTAGAAAAATAGCTAACTGGCAGAACTGGAAATTTTCGCTTGAAGGAAACTTATCTTCCAATTTACATTTTCTCAAAGGCGAGACGACTAAGCCACGAATCCCTAACTCGATACATGGAAAACACAGGGTCTCCTCAAAAGTGGTGCAATATGTATGAATATTACAAAGCAGTACAGTCAGAAAGGTTCAGGCCGCTGGGAACGAGGCAGGAGCGGCTCTACTCCGTTATCGGGCCGCTGCCAGTGCCGGTGCGCATTGCTGCTAGCTTGTGGCCAGTGTAAAGAGGGCGAGGGAAGAATACCATTCACGGGCGTCTCTTGATACCTTTGTGTAGCAGCGTGAACAGAATACTGAATGGTGACAAAGACAGAAAAAAGAACGCAGACTTCCAACTTTTCATTTTGCTGAAGATATCAACTTAAAACTGAAATGAAGCGCCAGTAGGAAACGGACAAATCTGAAAGGTAGGAAACCAATACAACCGGCACATTATACATGATAGATTCCGGCTCCTAATCACCAATCATGTACGAACTCTCTCTTGGTCAGTGCAAGTGACAGCACACGTTCACGTCTTCCTGCATGATCAATCTTGAGGAACCCTCCTACAATGTACCAAATGACCCAGGTTTCAACTTTCAAGCAATCTTGATCCCCTCGATTATCTATGGAAGACACTGATAGCGAGTCAAAATTGCACTTTTTTGAAGAGAGGCACGCATAGTTAGACTCATTTCCCGATGCATGGCTAAAATGGTTATCGTCCTTTACATACTTTTTATACGGCTTTGCGTTCACTGAGGCTGTAAATCAGCAGTGGCTCAGCCCATTGTGTTTGCTCTGGGGAAAGCTGTACCTTAAAGGGAACCAAAGTAGCCTAGTTTGCTTCTGGCCTAACATAATGAAAATGGCTTGTGGGTTCACCGTTCTCCTAAGAAATCGGCTTCAAAGGCTCACTCCCAATCAACTGGTCAAAGAGTCGCCCACTTCGGTGAGAAGGGGCTTTTCCCACCACTTGTTTAGGACTTCGCGCCCCCAAGACCGACAGGTCAGAAGCTGAACCATAGAAAACCGAGGGTTTACCTTAGCTAATTTCTGCACTCGTTCACTTGCTCGAGGCTTGAGAACCGCCGACAAGTGACTATTTCCGCTTAGCTAATGCAGCTCGTGTGGCGATTTGCGAGCATCAAGTCCTTGGCCTTTGTGGGGCGCTCGGCCAGGCAGGGCCCCTTCATGGATCACTGCCTTGTCGTGGCGGAGGGGCTTGCGAAACTCGATGAAGTCGTGAGCTCTGCTGTGTAGGGCCACCCAAGATAGACAGGTCACGGCAGAGAGTTCTGACAAAATTTGATTCACTGGAGAAGGTAATGGCAACCCACTCCAGTATTTCCTGCCAAGAAAACCCTATGGCCAGACACAATACCATTAATACCGCCGGAAGATGAGCCCCCCCCAGGTTGGAAGGCGTCCCACATAAGGGCGATACCTAGTAGCTCCAGGACGAATGAAGCGGCTGGGCTAAAGTCAAAAGGACGCTCAGTTGTGGATGTGTCGGGAAGTGACCGCAAAGTCCGGTGTTGCAAGGAGATATATCACATAGCAACATGGAATGTAAGATCAATGACGCAAGGTAAACTGGATGTCGTCAAGCGAGAAATGGACAGATTGAACATTGATATCTTGGGTATCAGCGAGCTCAAGCGGACTGGAATGGGAGAATTTAACTCCGGCGACCATTATGTCTTTTCTTGTGGGCATGAATCCAAGAGAAGAAATGGGGTCGCTCTCATAGTAAACAGAAGAATGGGCAAAGCAGTGCTAGGGTACAACCCCAAAAACGACCGAATGATTTCACTTCAGATCCACGGTCACCCTTTCAACATAACAGTTATCCAAGTCTATGCACCGACCACTACTGCTGAAAAAGCTGATGTTGAGAGATTTTATGCTGACCTACAATGCCTTTTAAACCGCACCCCATCATCAGACGTCGTTTTTCTCATAGGAGACTGGAATGCTAAGGTCGGGAGTGAAGAAATATCCGGAATTATAGGCAAGTTCGGTTTTGGTGAGCCAAATGAAGCTGGGCAGAGGCTAGTAGAGTTTTGTCAAGAAAACAACCTGACCATAGCGAATACTCATTTTCAACAGCACAAGAGGCGCCTGTACACATGGACTTCACCGGACGGTCTGTACAGGAATCAGATCGATTATATTCTTTGCCGGCAGAGATGGAGAAGCGCTATACAAGCAGTAAAAACAAGGCCTGGGGCCGATTGTGGCACCGATCATTTGCTTCTTGTTGCCAAAATTAAGCTTCGATTGAGGAAAACGCAGAAAACTAGAAGGCCTTTCAGGTATGATCTGGATCAGATTCCATTAGAATATGCTGTGGAAGTGAGGAATCGATTTCAAGAATTTGATCTAGAAGACAGAGAGCCCGAAGAGATGTGGACTGTTGTTCGTGATATAATACAAGAAGTTGCTAATACGGTAGTTCCAAAGCAAAAGAAATGCAAGAAAGTAAACTGATTATCTGAAGAGGCTTTGCAAATAGCTGAGGAAAGGAGGACGGCAAAAGTTATGGGGGAAAGAGAAAGATACAAGGTTCTCAATGCGGATTTTCAGAAAATAGCAAGGAGAGATAAGAATGCCTTTCTGAACATACAGTACCAAGCAGTTGAGGACAACAGCCAATTAGGGACACAAGAGCTCTGTATAAGAAAATCATAGATATCAAAGGAAGCTTCTGTGCTAAGCTGGGCGTGATAAAGGACAAACGAGGCAAGGACCTCACTGAAGCCTCAGAGATAAAGAAAAGGTGGCAGGAATACACAGAAGAACTGTACAAGAAGGACCCGAATGTGCAAACCCAACATAAGACGGTTATGATTACTGATCTCGAGCCGGGCATCCTGAAGAGTGAAGTTGAATGAGCCTTAGCCAGCCTTGCTAAGAACAAAGCTAGCGGAATTGATGGCATTCCAGCTGAGTTGCTTCAAAACCTCAACCATGACGCTGTTAACATTCTGCACACTTTATGGAAGAAGATTTGGACAACCCTGCAGTGGCCACAGGATTGGACGAGGTCAGTTTACATCCCCATTCCAAAGAAAGGCAGTGCCAAAGATTATTCCAACTACAGCACGATCGCGCTTATTTCGTAAGATAGCAAGGTGATGTTAAAAATCCTCCAAGGTAGGCTGCAGCAGTATGTGTATCGGGAGCTTCCGGACGTGCAAGCTGGGTTTTGCAAGGGCAGAGGAACTAGAGACCAAATTGCCATTCTTCCCTGGATCATGAAAAAAGCAAGAGAGTTCCAGAAACCCATCTACTTCAGCTTTATTGATTATGCGAAAGCGTTTGACTGCGTAGATCACAGCAGATTGCGGCAAGCTCTACAAGAGATGGGAGTTCCAATTCACCTCATCTGTCTCCTCAGGAACCTGTATGAAGGGCAAGAGGCCACAGTCAGAACTGGGCATGGTCTTACTGATTGGTTTCCGATTCAGAAAGGAGTGAGGCAAGGCTGCATACTGTCGCCCGGCCTATTTAACCTATATGCAGAGTGTATCATAAGGAAGGCCGGTCTGGACGAGTCTTCAGCTGGAGTGAAGATTGCTGGAAAACGTAGCAACAACCTTAGATATGCGGATGATACCACTTTAATGGTAGAAAGTGAAATGGAACTCGAGACTTCTGATGCGCGTACAAGAAGAGAGTGAGAAGTTTGGGCTTAAACTGAACATTAAAAAGACAAAGATCATGGCGTCTTGTCCTATCAAGTCCTGGAGCATCAGGGGACAAGAAGTGGAAGCTGTGACAAATTTTCTCTTCTTGGGCTCCAAGAGTACCTCGGAAGGAGACTGCAGCCATGAAATTAGGAGACACCTGCTTCTGGGAAAGAGAGGAATGGTTAGCCTTGACCGCCTAGTAAAGAGCAGAGACATTAGTCTGCCAACCAAGATCCGCATAACTCGTGCTATGGTCTTTCCAGTTGTGATGTATGGATGCGAGACTTGGACTGTGAAAAAGGCTGACCGCCGAAGAATTGACGCGTTTGAATTGTGGTGCTGGCGAAGACTCTTGAGAGTTCCTTGGACTGCCAGAAGATCAAATCAGTCGATATTGTCGACCATAAACCCTGACTGCTCATTAGAGGGTCAAATTCTAAAGTTAAAGCTCAGCTACTTTGGTCATCTGATGAGGAGGAGTCGCTGTAGAAAGATTTGATGTTGGGAAAGGAGGGTCGCCGGAGAAAGGGTAGGCAGCGAACGCGATGGTTAGATGGCATCCTCGAGGCACTGCAGATGAAGTTACGTGATGTTAGGAAGATAGTGAGAGACCGGAAAGCGTGGCGTGACATGGTCCATAGGGTCACGAAGAGTCGGACACGAATGAACGACTGAACTGAATTTCGGCACGCGTTCACTTGCTCGAGGCTTGAGAACCGCCGACAAGTGGCTATTGCCGCTTAGCTAATGCAGCTCGTGTGGCGATTTGCGAGCATCAAGTCCTTGGCCTTTGTGGCGCGCTCGGCCAGGCAGGGCGCCTTTTGTTGTACTGGCTTTCTTTGTAATATATCGTAACTATTTCCCGGCAGACATGGCTGGGGAAGATAGCGGCGTTCACACATGATTTTGTTCCAGGGATATACGCTGTTTCGAGGGACACCGACTTGGGACAGCCACAAGAATTTCGTCATTCGCGAGGCCATTATGCTGAGCAAAGCTGACGCTATTCTAACCTTCACATTAAACCGCTATTGATCTTGATTGCAATGCCTACCATCATTTCATAAATGCTAACTCGTCAATGTTACCAGATATACATTTACTGACACGGAACCCTACTCCTAGATTTCGTCGCTCCCGTAAACCTCGATAACACTAAGCCCTATCAAATCAAATTTATTACGCTCTAGTTTCGGTAACAGCACTGCTAAACTAGCCTCACTAGTCAGGGTTCTAGCATTAAATGTGTCGGTTTCCAATGGTGGCCTGTCCGGAATCAGACATCGTTAGCACCCTCCGCGTAAGTCTCACTGCCGCCAGTTGCTCTGCAGACGGCTAGGACTGAGGTTTTTTCTAGCGTATTTATAGAAGGCTGAGGCCGATTATTGCACTAGGAGGGCCAAATCCTGTTGTGGTGAGGGAGTGCTTTTCTGCGTGTTTTTACCATTGTCAGGTAGCCCCCCCCCCAATCTTATTTAAGCATTTCCATCACCAGGTATATTTGTTTTTATTCAGCGGAGAATTGTGCGCGAACGGGGTTTGAATTACAGTCACCTTGCACGTAAGGTGGATGCTCAGCACGTAAGGTGGATGCTCAGCATGTAGCCACCGCTGTACCGCCTCAAAAAATCACACAAGGTCATAAATACATAAACCCCTTTCAGTAACCATTCAGTGGAGTTCAGCAATTTTATCCTTACATGCTGTTAAATAGTAATCACCAGCTAATGTTTATTACAACAGGAATATTCACAGCAATAGGGGGGAAGGTGGGGGTTACCTCTACCACTGGGCGCTGCGCATGCAAAGGATATTCTATCCATCCATTCATGAGGAATGGCTGAGGAAATTGGTCGTAACAGATTTGCAGCTAAAGTATTTAAATACCTATGCCTAAAAAGCGTTGACTCACAAGGGCGGAAAAGAACAAGGAAACTAACCAGTAAGTATGCTGGTCACAAGGACGAAGAAATAAAGAGCATGAAGAAATAGGTAAAAAACACAAAAGGTAAAAACTTGATAAATTCTATGGAAAACAGAGTGGGGAACTATACAGAAAGTGGAAAAGGTAGATCACGAAGGAAGCTTTCTTTGATAACTCAAGAGGCATTGCCTACTTTTGCAAGCTAGGTCAGGGTGTCTTAGAACACACAGCTACAAAAAGAAATTTAACCATCAAATGACACATGTGCGGTATGTGGTAAATCCACAGAAACAATTAACCATCTTATACTCGAATGTGATGGTATCCATCCGGAAGTCGATGCAGGCGCCGCCACTCTTCCTCAAGCTCTGGGGTTTAGATATACCAGTGGCTGGATGAATGAACCTGCGGTGGCGGCTAGCAAAAAGCGATTGGAAGATTGGTGGCTTAAAAGCAGAAAAGTGACCTAATGTTAGTAAGGTAGAAACAAAAAGAGTGATGGTATAGCCAACCAATTTAAAACAATAGTTAAGATATCGGGGGAAAATGAGCATGATATCAGCTGCTACCACCCCGTTTCGAAGGGAACGCTCTTATAATCCATCCATCCATCCAGCCATCCGTTTGTTTATTCATTCATTCATTCATTCATTCATTCATTCATTCATTCATTCATTCGTTCGTTCGTTCGTTCGTTCGTTCGTCCGTCTGTCCGTCCGTCCGTCCGTCCATCCATCCATCCATCCATCCATCCATCCATCCATCCATCCATCCATCCATCCATCCATCCATCCATCCATCCATCCATCCATCCATCCAAATCAAGGTTGTCCTCGATAACCGCTGCTGTTCATGCATTATATGATAAATATGGAACGGAGAATACAAGTAACCTAGTTTTTAACCTGTCATATAGATTAGGCGTAAATTTGGTAGAGCAACACCTCCCAGGTTTAATGTATGCAGAAGAAATTGTGCTGCTGGCAGAGTCAGGAAGAATTGCAAACTCTGGTTAAATATTGCGGACACGAAGGGGACGCTCTAGGCTTCAGTTTTAGCGTGGATAATTGGGGTCTGATGATTTTCAACGGCTCAACTGATCAGGGTTTTAAAATACAAGTTCATGAAATACCCAGAGTGGCAAAATATAAATATCTCGGGGCATGGGTAAACGAAGGATTGGCATACTGAAAAGCATGAGCAATCACGGCAAAAGGGCGAAGAAATGCCGAAATAATAAAGCACAGGGCATGTGGGGATACAACAGGTATGATGTTTTGAGGGGTATTTGGAAAGGAATTATGGTGGCCTGGCTTACTTTCGGAAATGCGGTTTTGTGCCGAAAATGAGAGGTACCGTTGACATTCGAAAAAAATCAAGAGAGCCGTCGTACGATTAGCACTGGGTGCCCACGGCCAAACCACAAATGGGGTTGTACAGGAAGATGTGGGCTAGGCATCTTTTGAAGTACGGGAAGCTCAGAGTAAAAGATTATATGAGGAACGCCTGAGGAAGGTGGACGAACAGATGGGCAGCTAAATTTTTAAATACCTATACCTATAGAGAGGAGTCCCTGGAGAAAGATTTGATGTTGGGAAAGGTTGAGGGTCGCCGGAGAAGGGGTAGGCAGCGAACGCGATGGTTAGATGGCATTCTCGAGGCATTGCAGATGAAGCTATGTGATGTTAAGAAGATAGTGGGAGACCAGAAAGCGTGGCGTGACATGGTCCATAGGGTCACGAAGAGTCGGACACGACTGAACGCCTGAACTGATACCTAAAAAGCGTTGACTCACAACAAGGAAACTAACCAGTACGTATGCTGGTCACAAGGACGAAAAAATAAACAACGTTAAGCACTAGGTGGAAAACACAGAACGTAAAAATTGGATAAATTCAATGGAAAAGAAACAGAGTGTGGAACTATACCGAAAGTGGAAAAGGCAAATCAGGAAGGAAGCATTGTTTGTAACTCAAGCGGCATTGCCCTACTTTTTGAAGCTTGATCAGGGTGTCTCAAACACGCAGCTACAAAAAGAAATTAAACCATGAAGATGACACATGTACAGTATGTGGTAAACTCACAGAAACAAATAACCATATTATATTCGAAGGTAATGGTGTCCATCCGGAAGTCGATGCAGGCGCAGTCACTCTTCCTGAAGCTCTCCAGTGGCCGGGTGAATGAACCTGCCGTGGAAGCTAGCAAAAATGATTGGAAGATTGGTGCCTTAAAAGCAGAAAAGTGACATAATGTTAGTAATGTAGAAACAAAAATTCAATAAATAGAATGATTGTAAAGGTAACCAATTTAAAATAATAATTAAGATATAGAGAGGAAACTGAGCATGATAGCAACTGCTGCAACCCTGTTTCACAGGGGACGCTCCTATATTCCATCCCTCTATCCACCTAGGATGAACGGCGGCGTGAAGTCAAAGCATCGAGGCACCATACTTGCACCTAAGGCACGTCGACCCCCTTGAGGGTGATGCCACTCTGAGCAGGTCGATTTCGCCTCTTTGCATTTTAGTGCCGGCCGTCCGACTTCGCTATGCTCACTTCGGCTCTGGCCTCGGCTCTGCCAACTTACGCAGAACGGTAATGTGTCCACATGGCTGTGCTCCGCGTAAAATGCCCGGACGTTATATTGCTCAGTAATTGAGCGATTATAGAAATGTTTGAAAGATGCCTCGTGTTGTAAAACGACAAAAAAAGAAGGTGGTGTCATATTGTACCAATCCTGAAGAAGAGGAAAACACATAGAAGAAGAAAGGGAAAAGGAAGTTGAGAAAAACGAGGAGACTCTCGTGCCCGTTCCGGACTCGCAGCCGTTCACCAGCTTCGTTATCTGCCTCCTATACCTGTGCAGCGCTCCGACTTCAAACCCCCGTCGTAACAACTTGGTGGCAGGCGCTGGGTACGAATACCCTCACGACGCATCCTCAACCACTGGAACCTCGCCGGAGCCGTCGCCTCGCTGGTCTTCCTCCCATTCTTCTGAGAATGCAGCAGACTACTGAACTGTCTCGAACATCAACGCGAAGCAATCTGTCCCCGTCTGGTGATGTACCACCCACTGCCTCAAATGCGACGCTACCGATTCGAGAGCCTCGTTCTTTTGAAGGTCAATCAGGGGAAGATGAACTGTAGAAGAACGGCTGATTGGGCGAATTGGTGAACCATGATGGACAGTAATATACGCGCGCAAAAAGACGAGACAAAGAGGAGAAGTGGACAATGACGGCGCCGTCGTTGTCCACTTCTCCTCTTTGTCTCGTCTTTGTTGCGCACTTATATTACTGTCCATCAAAGGTAAATGTTGATGAGTGGCTCACTCACTTTGAACGTGTCAGCCGCTTCAACCGCTGGGATTCGGTGGCGAAACTAGCGAATGTGGTAGTTTTTTTGACGCAGACCGCCTTGATGTGGTACGAGAACCACGAAGACTCTGACCGCTTGGAAGCGTTTTGTGGAAGCTATCAAAGAATGTTTTGGCGATCTGACGGCAAATAGGAGGCAGGCTGAGCAGACACTTTCTCAGAGAGCTCAGACAGCAGGTGAGACTTGCACCACGTACAGCGAGGCAGTACTGAAATTATGCAAGACCGTCGACAGTCGGATGACAAGGTAGGCCATCTGCTCAAGGGCATTGCGGAAAACGTCTGTCACTTCCTCATTGCCAAAGACAACTTGAGTACGGTCACCGACGTTATTTGACACTGCCGGACATTCCAGGCCCTCAAGACACGCCGCATTACACTGAAGTTTGGGCGACTAGCAAATGTCACTACCATGACTACCATGGCCAGCGTCGACGAATTTCCATCCCCAAGTCTCCTGTGCACCATTCGTTAAATCGTAAGGGATGAAATTTCACGACGTGAGCTGCTTGCCCGGCCGCCCTCTGGCTTCGCGGATGAAGCATATGCCTTTCCAGCCTATGCACGTACGTGCCCACCAACGTCTAGCTATACACTAGCCAATGACACCGACTTCGCCTTCCGGGAAGACCTGGACACCTCGCGACTAAGAACCAACCAGATTTAACGGCAATTATCTCATCAGCGCAGAGACCCCCCGGTCCTATTCAAACCGTACACCGCGCCTACCGCGGGAAAGCTACGTCGACCCGGAACCTACATTTCAATATTCGTGACGTCCTACCTCGCCAGAGTCCACTGAAGCGCAGCTGTTTGATCGGCCTATTCCCGTGTGCTACCGGTGCGGTGTCGCGGGTCACATTTCCCGCTACAGCAATCAGCGCGCACAGTTCAGGAATCCTTCGACGGCATCGCACCGACGAGGGTTGTTTTCAAAATGAAGGGCTCCGCAGCCATTCTCCATCGTCTGACCGTAGTGTGACACCGCATCCATCATTTCGTGTGCGCCGTTACCCGTCACCACGGCGCCGATCTCCACCACCAACGCAGGAAAACTAGCCAGCGCGGCCAATGGAGGTGAGGTCGCTGGACAATGTGCGCTGCTACAATATATTCCTCCGTCTGTGTGCATGTTAAAGAACAAGGTTAATGTGCTTGTTGATGGTTTACCTACTATGGCGTTGGTAGACACTGGTGCTAATGTCTCAGTAATGAGTTCAGATTTTAAGAACCTTTTGAAGAACAAAGCTATGTTTGTTTGGGACAAAACTGCTGATTTTTATAAAGTAAGCGGAAAGTTATTGTGTCCGGTTGGGGTATGCAGCGTTAAGGTTTCTTTGGGGGGCACAGTATTTCCCGCGGAGTTTGCAGTACTGCCCCGATCAACACACGATGTAATCTTGGGAATTGACTTCCTGCGTATGCGCGGCGCTACAGTTGATTGTCGAAAGGGAAAGCTAAGTGTTAGTGGTTCTCTTCCTCGTGAACTTTTGGGAAGAGACGTCAAATTATGAAGACGTTTTGTGTGTGTGTGATAAAGTCGTCGTACCACCACATTCTGCAGTGTGCGTTCAGGTGTCCTGCTCCCGTCCTATTATTGGCTCTTTTGAGGTTACTGCGGCGCCTCTTAATTTACAGTGCGTAAAGAAAAATGTTTAGTGCCGCATTGTTTGATTTGCCTGAAAGAGGTCCTTACCGGACTGTTGACTATAAATTGTTGTATGGAAGGAAGGGACAGCTCAAACGGACGGGACGTGTAGGAAGGCGAGACAGACACAGCTCATGTCTCACCTTCCTACACGTCCCGTCCGTTTGAGCTGTTCCTTCCTTCCATTCAACATGAACCAACCAACCGGACAAAGCCCTCTTGAACTATAAATTGCTCGCCGGAACCGGTTGTTTTTCCAGCGGGCTCTAAACTAGCTTCATGTAGCGCAGCTCTCCAGAAATATGTCTCTTCTTCTTCCCTTGATAATCCAGCTACTAACTCACCTGCTGACGAGAAGCTTCTTCCGATGATCAGCGCATCGTTGAACACCTCACAACGACAGATGTTGAAGAACCTCTTGTCAGAGCACATGTCCGTCTTTGATTTCGCGCAATCCGACGGCTCTCAACGTTTTCCGCTGTCGCGCGCACGCCACAGGATTAACATGGGATCTGCCCATCCGATCCGGCAAAAGCCGTACCGCGTGTCGCCGTCAGAGCGCATGATCACCGAGCAAGTTAAAGACATGTTGAACAGGGGCGTAATTCAGGATTCCTCCAGTCCTTGGGCTGCTCCCGTCATATTGGTAAAAAAGGACGGAACATGGAGGTTCTGCATCGACTACCGTCGCCTCAACTTCTTTACTAAAAAGGATGTGTATCCTCTCCCGCGCATCGACGATGCCTTGGACTGCCTTTTCTCTGCATCGTATTTCTCATCGGTTGATTTGCGATCAGGGTATTGGCAGATTCCGATGGACCCCGCTGACAAAGAAAAAATTGCATTTGTTACGCCGGACGCCCTATTTGAATTCAATATGATACCCTTCGGCCTATGTAATGCGCCGGCCACTTTTGAGAGATTTATGGACATAGTACTGTGTGGCCTCAAGTGGGAAATCTGCATGTGCTATTTAGCGACGTTGTTATTTTTGGCCGGACCTTTACTGAACATAACACGCGACTCGCTATTGTTTTAGATTGCCTTCAGAACGCTAACCTTGTCCTGAATTCAAAAAAGTGCTATTTTGGCGAGCGTCACGCGCTGGTACTCGGACATCTCGTTGACCGCGATGAAGTTCGGCCAGATCCACAGAAGACTGCAGCAGTTGCAGCATTGAAAAACCCCAGAACCGAAAGGAGCTCCGCAGTTTTCAGGGGCTGTGCTCCTACTTTCAACGATTCATCCCAAGTTTTGCCGACGTCGCTTACCCTCTGACGTCCCTTCTACAAAAGGACGTCCCTTTCGACTGGCCCTCAGAATGTGACGTGTCTTTCCACCAGCTAAAGTTTCCGCTTACGCCACATCCCATGCTACGGCACATCAACCCCTCCGCTCCGACGGAGGTGCACACTGATGCAAGTGGGATTGGTGTTGGTGCTGTGCTTCTGCAACGTTCGACAACCGGAGAGCATGTAATTGCGTATGCAAGCTGTTCTCTCAGCTAACCAAGCGTAACTACACTGTTACGGAGCAAGAGTGCCTCGCTGCAGTTTTCGCTGATCAGCGGTTTCGGTGCTGCCTATATGGATGCCATTTCACGATTGTGACGGACCATCATGCCCTGTGTTGGATCGTCAACCTTCCTGATCCATCTCGTCGTCTGGCACGCTGGGCCCTTCGTCTGTAGGAATACGACTTCACTGTCTCGTACTAGAGTGGCCGCAAACACGCCGATGCAGACTGCCTATCACGTCTCCCCCTTCCCACGACTGAATGTGACTCTGCTGACTTCGATCACTACATCTCCTCCGTTGTTCCCGAGTTTCCTGACTCTTTGGCTCTGCGGACTGCGCAAGAGACTGACATAAGTCTCGAGCCACTGCTTGCGGCGGCGTGAGATTCCACAGCTCCCAGCCCATTCTGTCTCCATGATGGCCTTCTGTACAAAAAGGGTTATTCCAGCACCAGCACGAATATTCTACTTGTGGTTCCCGAGAGTCACCGCTCGTACATCCTTCGTGCAATGCACGACGACCCCACTTACGGTCACCTGGGCTCTGCACGAACTCTCCACTGTGCCCGCGACCGGTTTTATTGGCCGCAGATACGCCAGACGACTGAGTGATATGTGGCGAGCTGCACTGAGTGCCAACGGCACAAACGTCCTGCGTCCACGCAACAGGGCCTGCTGCATCCTGTGACTCCACCACATGGTGCATTTGAGAAAGTTGGAATCGACCTTATGGGTCCCTTCTCGAAATATTCCGATGGAAATCGCCGGATCGTGGTTTGTGCCGACTATCTCAACCGCTACTGCGAAACGGCCGCTCTTCCTTAGCCACCTGTTCATGTTCTTGCTCCGTTCCGTCATCCTGCGCCATGGACCTCCGCGAGTGATCATCAGTGATCGCGGTCGGCAGATTGCGGGAGATGTTTTGGAGGAGCTTCTCTGTTTGTGCTCGTCACACTTTCGACACTCCACACCATACCACCATCAAACCAACGGTTTGACGGAGCACACCACCCGCACACTCGTCAACATGCTCTCGATGTACATTGCATCAGGCTACAAGAACTGGGATACAATACTGCCGTTTATAACGCTTGCCTTCAACACTGCAACACATGGGACGGCTGGCTACCCCTAGCGAAAAAACCGTATGAGTCACAATAACCTCATACAGATTTCTCATAAAACCTCATACTAACCTCATACAAATCTCATTCAATCTCATATATTTCTCATACGTTGAATGATACTTGTATGAGATTATATGAGTCTAGTATGAGAAACCTGTATGAGGTTATTGTGACTCATAGAGTTTTTTCGCTAGGGACAGCCCGCTTTTTTTTCTCTTTTCCCGTCATCCTCGGTAATCCCTCGACACCGTTCTTCCCTATTCCGTCCATGACGAACCTTGCATCGCCGAAACTCTTTGCCGGGTCGAAGAAGCTCGCCGTCTTGCCCGTTTGCGGATTCCTGCTTCGCAACAGCGTTCCAAAGCTCGATACGACAGACAGCATCGCCGTCTGTCTTACGCACCTGGAGACTTATGTGGCTTTGGCGACCTCTCCGGAAACGTGGTTTAGCCCAGAAGATGTTGGCGCATTACGCTGGCCCTTACGTTGTCCTCGACCGCTTCAGTGACTTAAATTGCGAAATCGCACGCATGACCGCAACTGGTCGTCGCTCACCTACAACGGAACTCGCTCATATCGCCCGGATGAAGCAGTGCCTATCCCGTGGGAACGACTAACTCCCTCACCCAGGGGGGCTTCGGCTGTCCCGGGGGGAAATGTGCCAATCCTGAAGAAGAGGAAAACACATAGAAGAAGAAAGGGAAAAGGAAGTTGAGAAAGATGAGAAGACTCTCGTGCCCGTTCCGGACTCGCAGCCGTTCACCAGCTGCGTTCTCTGCCTCCTATACCTGTGCAGCGTTCCGACGTCAAACCCCCGTCGTAACAATATATCATGAGCTCGGTTTGCTTCCACTAGCCTGGAGTTTGTTAAAGCGATATGTTGCTTTCTGCTTATCACTATAAGATATTGCTTTTTCCTGGCTAAGCCGTCTTTTGTGTCGTGTCCTCCCCTGTGGTGGTTTTTTTTGCGCTGTTTTCTTACAGACTGAGATATCGTTAGTATGCGATGTACGATAATTTTGTGGCGCTTTAAAGCTCGTCTACTGAATTTCAGCAGCTGCAAAGAACACGAAATCACGACGGGACATCAACGTTCATGCAGACACAGGTGCGATCTTCAAAGTGTAGATTTTATTTGTTATTACGAAGCATATATCTACAATAAGAGATAGATTGAGCAAGAAAAACAAACTGAGGATGACTGACACATATGGAACACTAATCAGCAATCATTTCCCTGGTGATTGCTAACTATGCAACAACTATCCAAATACACAGGTTTTTTGGCACAGTATCAGCGAGGCCACGTTGATGCACCTCGCGCCTGCACGTGCAATATTCATTGTCTAGAAGTTTTCTCTAGTCCTCCGCTGGGGCATTTGTGGTCCCATTTGTTCCGTCTTGATTGCACGTTGTTCGTAGCCAATATATGTCACCTAACAAGCATCAGCACTGATTTTAATACCGCGGGACAGAGTCCCGGCTGCTGCGGCAGCGGTTCGGTGGAAGCGAAACGAAAAGAAAAACAAAGAAAATAAAACTGTGTTGTGTTGTGTGATATCACCATCAGGAGCAGCAGCCGGACTATACCCACTACAGGACAAAGGCCTCTCCCATATTCCTCCATTTAACCCGGTCCTCTGCCAGATGCATCCACTTGACTCCTGCGAACGTCTTAACCTCATCCGCCTACCTAGCTTTCTGTCGCCCCCTGCTACGCTTTCCTTCCCTTGGAATCCAGTTTGTTATTCTAAGCGACCATTGGTTATCCTCTCTTCGCAATACATGCCTGCCCATGTCCATTTCTTCTTGATTTGCACTAGAATGTCAGCAACCTGAGCTATTACTCTGACCCACTCTGCACGCTTCCGATCTCTTTAAGTCACTCCTACCATTTGATGTGGTCCTCAACTCAGGTGGAACCTTTTCGTTAGCATCCACGTTCGTTTCAGGCCCATTCGTGAGTAGAGGTAAAATGCAACTGATGTATATTTTCCTCTTGAGCGGTACCGGTAAGCTGCTAGTCATATTTTCTAGATCTAGGATCTAGGAATTTTCTAGATCGAAAGGTTGAGCAGTTGAGTAAGGTTCGCATTGATAATGACATTGTCACCGACTGCACGAAAATAGCACAAGGTTTTAACCAGTACTTTCAAAGCGTGTTTCTGACGGTGACGGCAACCACAGCTAGAGTTCGAATAGAAGACCAAGGTAACATACCAAATATTTCTGTAAATGGTGTTCTGTCTATGCTGCGTAAACTCGGCGATAAAAAATCTGCGGGCCCTGATGGGCTCTCAAATGTGTTTCTTAAACGTTTTGCGGCGCAATTATCCGAGTTTTTAGCAAAAATCTTTCAAGTTTCTTTACTTTCTGGTGAAGTGCCGGAAGACTGGAGAATGGCCCGTGTTGTTCCAATTCATAAGAAAGGCGATAAGCTAACCATTTCTAATTACCGTCCAATTTCTATCACTTCTTCTTGTTGCAAGTTATTAGAACACATAGTCTCTGGTTATCTTAACTCCTTTCTAGCTGAAAATAACATTTTATCCTCCTTGCAACACGGCTTCAGAAAGGGTATGTCCACTGTCACGCAGTTGGTAACTACAGTTAATGAGTAATATGCGTTGTGGGGCTAGCTGGTTCATACTCAGATAGGTTTTATGCGCACAAAAAGACGACACAAAATACAAGGGAGACAGGACGGAGCGCATCCTGTCCGTCCTGTCTCCCTTGTATTTTGTGTCGTCTTTTTGTGCGCATAAAACCTATCTACAGTTAATGAATTTCAAGTAGTTCTCGATAAATCTGGGCAGATTGATGTCCTCATTTTAGACTTCTGCAAGGCCTTTGACACAGTTTCCCATAGTAAACTCATTTATAAATTAGTAAGTATCGGCGTCCCTAACTACCTTGTGAATTAGATTAATGCTTATCTTACAAACAGGAAACAATACGTAGAGGTTAATGGTTTCAAATCAAACGAGCTTCCAGTCACATCAGGTGTACCCCAAGGGAGCGTGTTAGGACCACTGCTTTTCATAATTTATATTAATGATCTGTCTGTTTCTCTTCCTGATAATGTCTCTTTAAGGCTTTTTGCAGATGACTGCATACTTTTTAAGACCATAAATGAGCCCAACGATCACTACACCTTGCAAAATTCGCTGTTAGCCGTTCACCAATGGTGTCTTAAATGGGACATGAAATTAAACCTCGACAAAACAGTCCTATTGCGAATTTCACTTAAAAAACATATCAGTCATTTCTCTTACAGCCTGCTTAATCATTTAATTGAGGAGACTACACACTATAAATATTTAGGGGTAACCTTAACTCATGATTTAACTTGGTCTTCTCATATTTCCGACATTTGTTCCTCCGCATTTTCCAAGCTGTGCTACTTGAGGCGGAAACTTAATGATGCTCCAAGTAAACTCAAACTTCTTGCATACACATCATTTATTAGGTCTAAATTAGAGTATGCTTCAGTTTTATGGGATCCTTATTTAAAAAAAGACATACATAAAATAGAGATGGTGCAAAGGAAAGCGGTTAGGTTCATTTACAGTAAATACAAGAGGTCAGACTCACCTACTACACTAATGAAAGCTAACCATATTCCACTACTTGAACTACGCAGAAAAATGTCCCGTTTATTGTTTATGCACAACCTCTTAACACACAAATTAAACATACCTCGCCCTGAAATTCTTAAACAATTGTCGCGCAGGACACATCATTCAAGAAGTAACCTGCTCGAACCCATTTTTGCAAGGACTGACTCTTTCAAGCACAGCTTTTTTCCACGGACCATTTCCGACTGGAACTGTCTTCCTGAGGCCATTCTCCAGTCTTCCAATTTCATTAAAGCTCTAGAGTTACATTTTTTTTAATGATACAGCGTTGTATTTTGTTGACTTGTTCATTTACTCTAATCCCGTGTTTTGATTTTTATTTTTATTTGTTGTTTTAATGCTTTGTATATCCACTCCTGCCTGGGCCAAAATATTGGCCTGCAGTATTTTGAAATAAATAAATAAATAAATAATCTGCGAGTGCTTGGCAAATGCGTTCTATCTCAATCTTCTATATTCTCCTTTCTATTTCCCTTTCATGGTCCGGATCTGTGGTTACTACCTGTCGTAAGTAGACATAATCGCCTACTACTTCCAGTACTTCGCTACCTAATGTAAACTGCTGTTCCTTCCCGAGGCTGTTGAGCGTTGCCTTAGACATTTGCATATTGATTTTCAAGCCTACCGTTCTGCTTTTCTTGTCTAGTTCAAGCATTCTGTGCAGTTCAGGCGCTGAGTTACATAGCAAGGCAACGTCGTCAGCGAATCGCAGATTACTGAGGTATTCTCCATCTACCCTTATAACTAACTTCTCCCATTCTAAGAATCCTAATATTTCCTCTAAGCTAGCTGTGAATAGTACTGGGGAGTTCGAGGCTTCTTGCCTGACACCTTTCCTTATTGGAATTTTGTTACTTTCATTATGCAGAACTATGGTTGCTGTGCAGCCACTCTATTTATATCTTCCAGCACTTTCACGTACGGCTCATCTACACCCTGATTTCGAAATGCCTCCATGACGGCCGAGGTTTGAATCACATGCCTTCTCGTAATCAATGAATGCCATGTATAAGGGCGAGTATTTTCTGTTACTTCGTTGATGATATGGAGATGATGAGAGTAGAGTACCGTTTCCGAAAACATTCTTGATCTTTTGCTTGATTGAAGTCTAAGGTTCTCCTCATTTTATTAGCGATTACTTTCAGCTAGTTCTCGCCTCCACGGTAAACATCGATCGCACATGCCCGTCCTTCAGTACAGTTCAATATGTACTTTCTTCTAGGCGAGTTATGAATGAGTTATGAGTTAGGAATGTGGAAAGCTACAAAACTGTATTGACCCCGCCGTGGTGGCGCAGTGGGTACGGCGCTCGGCTACTGTTCCCAAGGACGCGGGATCGAATCCCGGCCTCGGTGGCCGCTTTTCGGTGGAGGCGAAAAGCAAAGCGCACGTCTGCTGTGCGTTGTCAGTGTACGTTAAAGAACCCCAGGTGGTCGAAATTTGAGTCCAACACTACGGCGTCTCTCACAGCCTGAGTTGCTTTGGGACGTTAAACCCCACAAACCAACCAACCAAAACTGTATTGCTTGTTATAAATGCAAGCCTGTGTATGAGGGCACTATTATTCTCGCACGTGGCAAATCCAAAGTGCAGAGAGAGAGAGATTACTGCGGCCTTTTTTAATTACGAAAAGCGGTGAAAAATGTATTAGCCCAACCTTTTTAACACTCCTAGATAAAAAGCTAGCCTTTTTAGGACACGTGTGATCTGCTGTTTCACTTGCTGTTACAAATCTACTTTGTTGTTGGTTTTTATGACTGACGCGGCTTTTGCATAGGAAATCAATTTTATTCACTGACGTTTTTATCCTTTTGGCTGTTTTATTGGTTTTAGTTTGCGACTGCATGTTTTACTTTGTTTTTAGGTCTGACTTGGCTTTCCCATAGAAATCCGTTGTTACGTTGCTACGTGTGCTTGTCTATTTGTGTGTTTGTGTGTATCTCTGTGTGAGTGTTGATTGTGTGCGTGTCTGTCTTTGTATTTGCTGGTATAACATTGCCTTTATCACTCGGCCTTCTTAGTACTGAAGGCAACATTTGGCCTCAGCGATAATCTGAGCAGCAGTTTTTGCCCTACTTGGGTCTTTGCTGGTGAACACGCGTTTATATTGGGTCGCTGTGATTTTTCACTTTTCTATATATGTAGGTACAGTTTCCCAAATAAAACCAGTTGGTAGTTTGCGCTCTGTCGTCACGCCTGTTTCTTCTCAGATATTACGCGTTTATTTCCTTTTGCTTCAGTACAGTATATGCCTCATTTGGCCTCCTAACCTCACTAAGCACTATGACATCCCATTTCATACCCTCTAGTTCCTCTAAAAGCACTGCTGAACTAGCTTCACTAGCTAGGGTTCTAGCATTAAACATTTGCCAGGGTCAGTTTCCAATGGCGGCCTGTCCAGCGGAGCCAGGCTTTCTTAGCACCCCCTGCTGCGTCACAGGTCTGACCGCCGCCCTGGTCAGTTGTTCCGCAGCCGCTAGTGACTGAGGGCCGGGGTTTTATGGAGCTTATCATAGGAGGTTGCGGCCAATTACTGAACCAGGGTGGCCAATTCCTGTTCTGGTGAGGGAGTGCTTTGCCGGAGGTGTTCACCGGCATCAGGTCGCACCCGAAACCTGTTCTTGCTTTAATAATGCATTAAGGGGGCTAGTTGGTTGTTCATAACTGTGTCTTCGTATAAATACCTTGGTGTGCACATAACTTCTAATCTTTCTTGGAATCTGCATGTGGAATCTATTACTAACAATGCTAACCGCATGTTGGGGTACCTGCGCCGAAACTTTAACCTTTCTTCTAGTTCAATAAAATTGCTTCTTTATAAAACCCTTGTTCATCCTAAACTGGAATATGCAGCCTCTGTCTGGGATCCTGGCCTTGCATCTCTAGAATCTGAAATCGAATCTGTTCAAAACCGCGCGTCACGTTTTATACTTTCCAACTATCACCGTAACTCCAGTGTTACCGTTATGAAAACAACTTTATCATTGCCACCGCTTTCACTACGCAGAAAAATTTCTCGCTTATGCCTATTTCACAAAATCTATTACCACAATCCTGTCCTTAAGAGCCGGCTACTAACTACCCCCACATATGTTTCAGGTCGCATTGATCATCTTCACAAAGTAGGTGTTCCGTCACGTCGTGCTAAACACGCCTCTTATTCTTTTGTTCCAAACACTTCTGTCAGTTGGAACCACCTCCCTAGGCACATTGCTTATATTACGGACCCAAATTCTTTTAAGACTGCCGTATGTAATCTATATTTATAGATGGTAGTCAATTGTTTTTGTTCGTTTTCGGTGACATTGTTGACTGTCGGAAATGTTTTTTTTTTGTCTCAACTGCTTTTCCGCTTTTTTTTTTTGCGCCAATCCTCTTTTTTTTTGTTTTGATAACTTTTCGCCGTGTTATTGTTTCTATGTTGTTGTATGCTGCACTGTACCCTGTACCAATGTATCTTTCCCACTCCCCTCTTTAATGCCTTCGGGCCCTGAGGGTATATGAATAAATAAATAAATAAATAAATAGGAGTCTGCTAACTTGACAAAAGAGAATAAAGGAGAACAGAAATAACATGGCACGATGTACAAGTACATCGCTTACTTGCACATCGCTCTATGTGCAAGGACACGATTTACAAATAACACGACACAAAGAACATGTACGCTTTGTACATCGTGTCGGGTTATTTGTGTTCCCCTTTGTTCTCTTTTGTCAAGTTAGCGCACTCCTATTATTATTACTTTTTAAGCAATCCCATAGACACGCGCATTTTTTTTATCTGGTGGAGAATTGCACGGCACTGGGATTCAAACCATGGTCCTTTCGCATGCAAGGCGGATGTTCTACTTCTATGCCACCGCTGCACTTCAATTCCTAGCAAAATGCTTTTGGAGACGATACTCCTACATTTTCTATAAATCATTTTGACTAATTTCATTACTAGTTTATCACGGCAGTTTCTGCAGCACAAGAATTTTTGTCCTTTCAGAAGTAATGACAACCATTACACGAAAGGCGGTTGGTCACAGGAAAGTTTACCCGGGGGCCAGCTGGCTGTGTGCAATTTTGAATGACTGAGTGTTTGCTCATAAGCAAAGGGACAAGTAGGGAATGACCACCATTACTATTCCCCCCGTTTTTTAGCTATTCCAAACGCTGTTAGTCGCCGATTTCGACTTGCTGCTAATGCAATTATGAATCGAAGTAAGCCACATTATTGAAAAAGCGAAACTAAAGAAAGAATGAAAAAAGTTGGCAGGATAGAGTAGACGCGATCCGGATTCGATTTTGAGTCCGAAACACACAAAAGTCCAAGTCCTAAACATAAAGGCTTCTCTAAGTTGACTTCATGGCCTATGTGCTGCGTTCCCGCCTGGAATGTTCAAATCCCAATGGTGGATAATATTGTAACGGATGAAATGGTTTTAATACAGGCGAACTTCGTATGAAGGACGGATGCACACGGCTCAGAAAAACCCGGATCAGTATGCGCGCGCCTCGCTTCCTCCGCTTCTTCTGCTTCACAGTGCGCCACTACGCGGCGTAACGATTCCCCTCGGGCAATCGATTCTCGTCATCGAGAAAATTAGGTAGATCGATGATGGCAGCGCTTCATGCGAGCCACGTGAACAACTTGTGTCTTGCGGAACCGGCGGTTATCCGTCGTGACTTTGGCTATAACGTACTTCACGTCATTCAGTTGGTCCAACACGACGGAGGGACCATCGTACTTGCAGAGAAACTTCTCATATAATCCTCGATTGCGAATAGGCGTCCAAAGCCAGATGTAGTCTCCAGGGGAGTAAGCAACTGCACGATGATGGAGACCGTAGTGTTCTTTCGAGCGGCTTTGAGAAGTTAGTGTGCGTAAGCGGGCTATACGATGGGCTTCTTCGGCACGGCATAGTATCTGGGAAACAGACGCATCGTCGTTGGGGGAAAATGGGAAGATGGTGTCTAAGAAAATGTGGGGAGTTCTTGCATAGAGTAAATAGAATAAAGAATAGCCGGTAACTTCATGATTTGCAGTGTTATAAGCGTACGTCACTATACGGTAGCACTGAATCCCAGTTGCGATGGTCAGACAAGACGTACATGGACAGCATGGTTGTCAAGGTGCGGTTGGTGCGCTCGGTGAGACCGTGGGTATGCGGATGATACGGTGCCGAGTGTCGGTAGTGTGAACCACAGAGTCGGAGCGTTTCTTCCACGACACCAGCAGTGAATTGCCGACCACGATCACATAATAACACGGGGTGCGCCATGGCGAAGAATAACGGAATGCAAAAGAAACGATGAAACATCAGCAGCCTTTGTGATAGCTAGAGCAGCGGTCTACGCGTATCTGGTAAGATCGTCAACGCAGACAATAGCCCAGCGGCAGCCCTCCACAGTCTTTGGAAAAGGACCGAGCAGGTCAATTCCAATCTTTTCAAAAGGTGAGGTAGGTGGCCTGACGGGTTGCAAAGGTCCGGCCAGCGTGGTGGTGCGTGCCTTAAGTCGTTGGCATTTTTCACATCTCGCAACGTATTGCTTGGTGGTCTTATAATTTGTGGCTAATAAAAACGCTGGCGAATTCGGTGCAGGGTACGACAGAAGCCTAGATGTCCAGAGGTAATATCATCGTGCATGGCATGCAAAACTTGTGCACGGAGACTTTTTGGGATGACCAAAAGTAGGGCAGCACCCTCAACTGAGTAGTTCTTCTGAACAAAACACCATCTTCAATAGTAAAGTGCGTTGACTCTGCTCTTCCTTCTGCCTCTTGTATAAGAGATTGTAGTGACCGGTCGTTGCGTTGTTCTCGCCTAAAGGTCGCCATACTAGGAAACATCGACGCGATTGAGGCTAAACACCCGTCGAAGCCGTCTTCATTGTTAACGGAAGTCGGCAATTGGTGCCGTGACAAGCAGTATGCATCACTGTGATGTCGTCCACTCTTGTACGCGACACCAAAGTTGTATTCTTGCAGGCGTAATGCCCAGCGCGCCAGACGACCAGATTGATCGCGAAGTCCGATGAGCCGGCATAGCGAATGGTGGTCAGTATCTATGGTGAAGTAGCGTCCATATAGGTATGATCGGAACTTGTGCACAGCAAACACAACTGCGAGGCACTCCAATTCGGGAACTGTGTAGTTCCGTTCACATTTTGTCAACGTGCGGCTGGCATATGCAACAACGTGTTCAGCCCCACTATGCAGCTGCACAAGCACCGCCCAAGATCGACGCCACTGGCGTCAGTGTGGACCTCAGTCACAGCAGAAGGGTCGAAGTGGCGCAGCAGTGGTGCTGAAGTTAGAGAAGACTTGAGCATATAGAAAAAGGATTCGCACTCTGGGGTCCACACAGATTGCGAATCCTTGTGCAGTAGAGAAGTAAGGTGTGGGCAGGTTGCGCAAAACCAGCAATGAAGCGACGAAAATAAGGAGGCCACGAAAGCTCCGAAGACTTTTCAGGGTGCGTGGAGTTTAGAAGTCGCGTACTGCAGCAATCTTCTGCGGGTCCGGCCTGATACCATCCTCGTTGGCGAGGAACTTGAGAACTAAAGTTTGTCGCTCTTATTGCTTGGTGGTCTTATAATTTGTGGCTAATAAAAACGCTGGCGAATTCGGTGCAGGGTACGACAGAAGCCTAGATGTCCAGAGGTAATATCATCGTGCATGGCATGCAAAACTTGTGCACGGAGACTTTTTGGGATGACCAAAAGTAGGGCAGCACCCTCAACTGAGTAGTTCTTCTGAACAAAACACCATCTTCAATAGTAAAGTGCGTTGACTGCTCTTCCTTCTGCCTCTTGTATAAGAGATTGTAGTGACCGGTCGTTGCGTTGTTCTCGCCTAAAGGTCGCCATACTAGGAAACATCGACGCGATTGAGGCTAAACACCCGTCGAAGCCGTCTTCATTGTTAACGGAAGTCGGCAATTGGTGCCGTGACAAGCAGTATGCATCACTGTGATGTCGTCCACTCTTGTACGCGACACCAAAGTTGTATTCTTGCAGGCGTAATGCCCAGCGCGCCAGACGACCAGATTGATCGCGAAGTCCGATGAGCCGGCATAGCGAATGGTGGTCAGTATCTATGGTGAAGTAGCGTCCATATAGGTATGATCGGAACTTGTGCACAGCAAACACAACTGCGAGGCACTCCAATTCGGGAACTGTGTAGTTCCGTTCACATTTTGTCAACGTGCGGCTGGCATATGCAACAACGTGTTCAGCCCCACTATGCAGCTGCACAAGCACCGCCCAAGATCGACGCCACTGGCGTCAGTGTGGACCTCAGTCACAGCAGAAGGGTCGAAGTGGCGCAGCAGTGGTGCTGAAGTTAGAGAAGACTTGAGCATATAGAAAAAGGATTCGCACTCTGGGGTCCACACAGATTGCGAATCCTTGTGCAGTAGAGAAGTAAGGTGTGGGCAGGTTGCGCAAAACCAGCAATGAAGCGACGAAAATAAGAAGAGAGGCCACGAAAGCTCCGAAGACTTTTCAGGGTGCGTGGAGTTTAGAAGTCGCGTACTGCAGCAATCTTCTGCGGGTCCGGCCCGATACCATCCTCGTTGGCGAGGAACTTGAGAACTAAAGTTTGTCGCTCTTTAAAATGGCACTTCTTCGAATTCAAAATGAGGCCCGCTTTGCCAATGCATTCAAGAACTTTATGGAGCCTCTCATTGTGCTCTTGGAAGGTCTTTCCAAAAATGATAACATCATCAAGGTAGCCCATGCATATTTCCCATTTGAGGCCACGAAGGATAGTGTCCATAAATCGCTCTAACGTCGCGGGAGCGTTGCATAATCCAAAGGGCATTACATTAAATTCGTAAAAACCATCTGGTGTTACAAAAGCAGCCTTCTCACGGTCGGATGGATGTAGAGGAATTTGCCAATAGCCAGATCGCAATTCAACAGAGGAGAAATATAACGCCGAATGCAGACAGTCGACAGTCTCATCAATGCGAGGTAACGGGTATACGTCTTTCTTTATTACCGCATTCAAACGACGGTAGTCTATACAAAATCGCCAAGAATTGTCTTTTCTTCGTACCACGATCACAGGTGCGGCCCACAGGCTAGAAGATTCTCGGATGATTCCTTTGCGCAGCATTTCGTCCACTTGTTCTTGAATAATCTTGTGCTCTGCCGGGGAGACTGTACGGTTTTTGGCGAATAGGGGTGCACTTCCTGTGTTAATTTTAAAAGTGCTGTAGCCGAGAAGCTGGGAAATGGCTACCCGATCCATTTGAGACAAAGTTGAGCACTTGGGCATGAGTTGTCAAAATGTCTTGCAGAATACGACGTTCACTCGATGGGAGCGATTTGTTGACCATGCCCTCAAACTCAGCACAATATTCAGACTTGTCTTTCGCGGCTCCTCTGCAATCGGAAATAATTCCAACGGTATGAGTCACATAATTCTCAAATCTCGCGGGTGTCAAACCAGAAGGAAGACGAACAGGCTCTTCTGACCCGTTCACAGCCCAGAGGTATGCGCGACCATCCTCCGCCTCCACGACGGAGCGTGGCACCAAAATATTGTTTTTCGAGACATCTGGCTTGACGACTATTGAATGTTTACCCATGAAGGATTCAGATGACATCACGGCGAGTAACGTCGCCGTCATCGCAGGCAGCAGCACATCTTCCTTCAAGGCGAGAACTCCTTGATGGCTCTGAGACATGTTATCTACTAATGCGGGGATAACGTTCGGCTGCAAACAAATTTCACCGGCACTAAAGTGTAAAGTCGCTCCACACTCGCGCAAAAAGTCAACACCCAAGACAACGTCATGCGTGGCACGTCTCAATACAACGAATTCGGTCCTATAGCACTCGTCACCAATTACAACTAAAACTCAGCACAGGCCAACCGGAACTAAAGTTTCACCCCCAACTCCACAAAACGTAGTGTTTTTGTCCCACCCTAACATAACTTTCTGTCGAAGGCGGTTCTTAAATTAAAGGCTCATAACTGACATAGCGGCACCAGTGTCAACCAAAGCATCCGTTTTAACATTGTCTACACACACTGACGCTTTGTTCTTTAGCATGACGACAGGTAGAGGTATGCGTGAAATTGACCGTCCTTCCTTACTTCCATCGGTCGCCCAGCGGTCGAGAAACAAAGCGGCGACGTGGGGATGGCGAACGGGGTTGTCGCTGCGGTGGGTTAGTGACGCTGCGATCGGACACAGGGGAGTCATTCCGTGCGTGGCGTTGAGGGGAAGAGGGCCGATACAAGGTAGCGGGTCGCTGCTGCTCCCACTGGGCACCAGTCATGAAGCGTGGTGCTCGTTGGACAGGGGGTCGGGCAATTTTACGACGCTGGCAAAAGCGGAAGATATGTCCGCTGCCCTCATAGCCGTAACATACGGGTGGCTGGCGGCTCTGGTAGTTGACTTCAGGATCCCTAGGAGGCCGAGATGGGGCGACAGAAGCGCGACGAGGAGCACCACGAGGCACTTCATCCGGATAGGCTGGACGCTGCTGGAAATAAGGGTGCGATGTTGCTTGCAAGGTCCGCTCCACTCCGTTGTTGTAAGATGGTTGGCCGTTATTTTGTGCAGCCCATGGCATGCGTTGTCCCCATGATGATACGGACCTCGATGTCGGGTGGTAGGGTACATCGAAATTTGTGCGTTGATGCTGAGTATCCAGCTCCTCGCGTGTAATCCTCCTGACCATAGAAGCGATGTCTTCAGCCTCCGGAATGTCGATACCGGCAACAGTCGTCACATTTGAAAGACGGACAAATTTGGGCGCTATGCGACGTGCCTTTAACGCCTGAAATGCCCGGCACTGCTTGATGACATCTGCAACTGTGGCAAGGGTGTCCCGCGAAATAAGTAAGTTGTACACATCCTCAGCAATCCCCTTGAGAAGGTGCCCTACCTTGTCTTCTTCTGACATCTGCCGGTTTACAATGTGACAAAGTTTCAATATTTCTTCGATATAACGTGTGCGGTCTCACCGGGCAGCTGGGCTCTCTGGGAAAGCTGATGCTCAGCACGTTCCTTCTTCGCAAGGGTATCCCCAAAGGACTTCGTAATTTCTTCAACAAATGGATCTCAGGTCGTCAGGCTTTCTTCGTGGTTATCAAACCAAGTCAGAGCCGTGCCAGCGAGGAAGAAAAAACAGCATTGTACAGACGTGCAATTGAGTTCCATCGGTTGTACTTGCTGCATCTTTCGTAATGTCGGAGCCATTCCTCAACGTACTCTTCGGGCTCAACGTGGAACGTACGCGGCTCTCGCTGGTGGGGAAAGGCCGTCGTCTCTTCAGCTCGCTGTTCATGAGTCTGCATCATGCAGGCTCATGAACAGTACCTTTCATGGTGGCCATTGAAAGGTACTGTTGAGGAGATAAAGGTGGCAAACCTGCTATACGACGGCTGCGAAGAGGTATTGGCGGATCCAGAACGTTATTACCCAGCGCCTAGCACCAAATGTAACGGATGAAATGGTTTTAATACAGGTGAACTTCGTATAAAGGACGGACGCACACGGCTCAGAAAAACCCGGATCAGTCTGCGCGCGCCTCGCTTCCTCCGCGTCTTCTTCTGCTTCTTCTGCTGCTTCTCAGTGCGCTGCTACACGACGTAACAATATGATTGAGTTGCTTCGAATTTTTTTTTTAAATAACACCATTAGAAGAACCTGCCCTACAATTTCGATGTGAACTGGACCCTCCGAAATCAGCTTTATTTAAATATTGGATGTGTGGAATTATAACGAGAGTTCCTGTGGTTTTAACGTCATGGCCGCGTCGACCAATCGGGATTTTTCCCCGATCTCGCTGGATGGCGGACACCGAACGTTAAGCAGAATGCTCCTTACACCATCGCGCAAAGAGAGTATCGTGGTCGGAGGAAGAATGCGGGGATGCCATGGATTTGGAAACCTCTACGGGCTAGGGTGGGGGAACTAAATGTCATTCCGCGGCTGTAACTTTTCGAGTTTATTGCTATTAATTAAGCGGTGCTCTGAAGGGGCAAAAAGTTTATTCCGTTGACAGCCTTAAAATAAAAAAGAGGGGAAAACCGAAAAGTCCGTTGATTTAATGTAGCAGGTATAACATTCAACTGCACCAACAACAATAAAAATTAATCCAGCAAAGCATGCGCGGGAAGAATTCACGACTGTGGGGCTGCGTAGCGCTTTGTATTCATTGACACGCATCTCGGCCACTTTTTGTTTGTGAGTTAAAACGGTGGTACAGGTGCTGGGATTATGTTATTTTATATGCGTATGATATAATCCTCATGTAGCGTGCGACAATAAACGTTCAGAAAGTACAAGAAAACAGCGATGCACGCGATTATACGCCGGTGGTCTTCACAATATGGTCTGCCCTATGGCTTCTGACTGCGTTTTCTGCCGGGAACCTTTGTTTTGCATGGGCAGGTTGTAGAAAGGGATGTCACTGGTGTCGTGGAACACTCTATTCTACTGTGCTGTGATCGTGCAAAGAATGGGTAACGCACGTCAATGTAATCTTCAATGAAGAGGAAAATCTTAAAGCAAAAACATCTGTTCGTTGCCAGCGCAGCATACGCGGTGGCAGTTTAAAATGTATTCGCCAGATGGGATGGATGTAGCGAACTAAAACACGATGCCTAAACGCTTAAAACTAGCTTGAAAAAGAAGCGCACCATGCGCAGGTCGACTGGAAGTGGCTTGCTTTCTGCCTTCAAAGCGACCTCTGTTTCAGGGCCCGCTTTTTGCTGCCTCCTTGCCACCCCGGTGAACCGGCGCACTTCGCAACGAAACCGGCCTCGGATTTGGAAAGCGCGGAGTATTGCATTCAGTACTCTGCCAGGCACACGTTTGCGGTCGTGTTTGTGTAATCGTCTGCCGTTCGTGATCGCAGCGACGGCCAGAAAACGAAAGCCTCCGCATTCATCGCAGTGGTTTTACGAATTTGCATTTCCTTTCAGCCCGGCCGGAGTGGCGCTGTGGTTAGGGCGCTCGACTACTGTGCCCAAGAATGCGGGATCGAATCCCGGCCTCGGCAACCGCTTCTCGGTGGAGGCAAAAAGCTGCGCGCCCGTGTGCTATGCGATGTCAGTGCCCGTTTAAGAACCCCGGGCGGCCGAATTTAATTTCCGGACTCCTCCACTACGGCGTCTCTTAAAGCCCGAGTCGGTTTGGAACCATAACCAAACCAATCGAACCATTTTTCTTTCAATAAGGCGAATGGCGTGATACTGGCCTCGTTTACCTCAGTGAGGTTCACACTGATCGAGAAGACATAATCGCAATGGCATCGGAGCCCGAGTTTACAAGCCGCCAGGTTCGGGGTGCGACGGCGCCACTTTAAATTCTGTTAACGTACGACTGGGATGAAAGGTTCAACAGGCTAATTTAGGCTTTGCTGTGGCATGATACATGGTACCGCCTTTGCCAGTAGTAGGCTGCGTATTCCGGTTCTCAGTCGGAGAGAATTCGTAATACTTCTGAAGCTGTCAATCTGTGAATCGTAAAGGCGAACTCTTCAGTTCTTAACAAGTTGCGATCCTCTGGGAATTCATGTTGGCTTCAAAATACAAGCGAGAAGCAAGACATGCAGCCTGGTTACTTTTGGCAAAGACGATACATGGCATTGAAAAAATATATTTTTCTTCAATGTTGCGTTTGTCGCTCTCGGATATCTTCTTTTAACGTTGCAAGAGCTATAATAACACTGTCATTTGATTTGTATACATATTTATAGGTTAAAATGATCCTGTAATCAAAGAAGGAGAACCCAAGCAGCACATGACGACGGTCCAATGTTCGACCTGAGCTGGCAAACGTCGGTCCTGTGAAGGCCCTGCGTTGCCTCTGTACTCCCAGCCTCGGCTAATCCATCTTTGTACACACATGTACACACATCTTTAGAAGGAGGGTTGAAATCTGGGTCAGTTGGTAAATAGTCAGAGAATAAAAACCAGCCAAGGGACGAGGACAAAGAAAGACGATGTACACACGGAAGCTGGAACTAACAACTGTGCTTTATTGAAATAATAACATTTCCCAAGAAACCTTGCAAGGCATGCGCAACTCGACGTCCAACACACAGCATAAAAGTGACAAACAAAAAGCAACGCTTCGGAGATAGCTAAGATACTAGGGTCTTTGAGATAAATAACTTATTTCTTTCTGCATCAACAATATGGATGCTGTGCTAATACAATTATCTCCTTGCATACTTATATGATACGCTTCAAGAACTTCGCGCTCTACCTTACCCTTGCCCCTACCAAGAAATGTGACGTTTGAAAACAGCGGATAACAACCGCAATCCCTACAATGGCGAGACAAAGTTTTAGCTCCACTGATGTGGCAAAGAGTTGTGATGCTCTCGCAGCCTATCATTAATACACCGGCCAGTTTGGCCAATGTAAACATTTTCGCATGTTAGAGGGATCTTGTAAATAACACGTGTGGCACAAGGAATATAACAATCATCATGTCGCGTCGAGCATACAGGGGCCTTAGATCTGCCATGAGCAACACGAGAACAAAGACTTGATAGCTTGCAAGGAGCAGAGAAGACAACTTTAACGCCTTGCTTCGCAGCAACTTTTCTGATATTATGGGAAAGTCCATGCACGTACGGCATCACCTCAAGTTTCCTCCATTCAGCTTCAGTAAGCTTGGGCACTTTTTCATTGCCCCTCTTAACACTTTGTAGCAGCGATTCTGCCACAGCATTCAGAAGTGCAATTGGGAATCCTGCGGCCAGCAGCCGCCCAACCTGGTTGTCAAAGCTACTCTTTATTTGGTGGTGGCAACTTTTCTCTAGAGCACTGCGAAAGCAATTCATAACAATAGCTCTCTTAACGATTTTAGAGTGAGCGGAGGAGTACGGTAACAACGCTTTCTTGCTTCTCGGTAAAAAACCCCAGCAGATGTGCCCATCGTCAAGAAAAGTTAGTTGAAGTTTTAAAAATCTTATCTTTTGGTCATTGGGTAGTTCGTACGCAAAACAAAGGGCGTTAGTGCAAGCCTTAAAGGCCTTCAAGACGTCGTTCATAACCTCATGAAAAGAGTCATTCGGTGAAAGTTTTAAAATAACCAAAAAATCATCAACATATCTAAAAATTTTGCACACGCGTTTGTCAAGAAGAGAGCCTGATAGTAAGTTGTCAAACTTTGCTAAAAAGATGTGGCACAGTACAGGAGCTACACTAGCCCCAATACAAATTCCCTTTTTCTGGATAAACAGAGCGCCCTTAAAAACTACTACGGTGGATGAAAGGTAGACTGTCAGCAGTTCCAAAAACACGTCAACCGAGACACCACATGCATTTTGGAAGTCGATCACACCGTTCTGTTCAATTAGTTCACGCACTGCAACAAAAAGTTCGTCATGAGGGATGCTATAAAACAGGTCTTCGATATCAATAGAGAAGCCGCAGTTGGCTCCAGGTAAGCCGTTGCCGAGCACCTGAACCACTTCAGCCGCGTTCACAACGTTGAAAGGATCCTGTACCGCGAGGGACTGGAGATGTCGCTGTATGTACTGGCCCAGTGACTTCTGCCAAGTATCAGCTTCTGTTACAATGGCTCGGAAAGGGCAGTCTATCTTGTGGGTTTTTGCCGAGAAAAAAATTTGCAGGTGTTTTCCTTTGCTAGCCTTCACTCTCTGAGCCAAATAATCCAACTTATTGGTTTCCAATAGTTTTACAGCTACAGTTTTCAATTTTGACGGCTTGCGGTTTGTAGGCTGGAAATTCCTATCAATAGCTGTCAAGGCCTTCTCACCAAACGTGCTAGTGGGTAAAACCACAAACCCTCCCTCCTTGTCTGCTTGAAGTAAAGTCAAGTTATTTTCAATGAAGTGGTCGACAACCCGTTGAAAAACTTTGCTGCTATTCATCCATGGCTTCCTATCTACCAAATGCAGAACGTCAATGCCTTCAGACAGACACCGCTGCTTCTCTTCTTTGTCAGCTTTCTCTGCTACACGATGCACCGTGGCTAGACGTCCTTTAGAAGTTGGCGTCATTGGACCAATGTCTCGGATGTTTTCCCAGCCTTGGCTCAGCCACTTTTAGAGGATGGCATTATTGGACCAGTTTCTCGAATGTGTTCCCAACCTTGGATTAGCCACTTTTAAAAGATGGCATTATTGGACCAGTTTCTCGAATGTGTTCCCAGCCTTGGTTTAGCCACTTTTAGAAGATGGTATTATTGGACCAATTTATCCGATGTATCCCCTATCTTAGCACTGCCATTTTTAGAAGATGGCAATAATGGACCAGTTTCTCGGACATTCTCCCTGCCTTGGATCTGCCATTCTTTGAAGTTGGCAATAACGGACAAGTTTTTCAAAATTTTTCCCTGCACTGACTGTGCCATTTTTGGACGACGGCAGTACTAGACAATTAATTTTCTACAATCGCTTTCCGAAGTAGGCCGCGCCGCGTTAAAACGTTTGCTACAGAGGAACATCGCTTGCTGCGTCGTTCGACTTTTTCTTACTCTGCGAGATCGACGCGATATTATTTTGCATGGCGTACATGAGCTCGCAGCTTGTGGGATATATACATGTATATCTTCTGCGTTAACTGCAGTAATTATCCATAAAAAAGGATACCTCGATCCGTATACCCATTCGATTCTCGGCAAAAGCAGGCGGACGTCAACACAAGGTAATGCAGCTGAAGTAACGTATGTCCATTTGTTACCTATCTAATCGCTTGCTATAGCGCGTATACCTGACGCCCAGTCTTCGAGACTCTCGTGGAGCTGCTGAAAAGAGTTGTGTACGGCGAGCATTGCTGTCACTTAACACGACAGAACATTATACTTCCGAAAAAGTTCTTTGGATTTGGGAGTTCTTTGGATTTTGGGAGTTCTTTGGATTTGGATTGGGGAGTTCTTTGGAAGGCATGCCAGCAACATTCCGTCGTGCTCTTTCTGCAATAAATGTAATTTAGATTGGCTGGTTACCCCTGTGGTACACCAAACAAAGCTACAGTATTGCGATAGTAACAGCACTAGCGTATTATATAACAAGAGTTTTTTTTTAGGAGGCAGCATGTATCTCACTCTAGCAATGGCCCCAACGGCTGATGCAACCTTAGATTGCGCACAATCTGTGTGGTCGTTCAATACATGGAACGACCACATGATGATGGTGACCTTACAAGGGCATCGTCATCGGCCTGACTATACCCACTGCAGGGCGAAGGCCTCTCCCATATTTCTCCAATTAACCCGGTTCTGTGCTAGCTGCGTTCACTTGACCCCTGCGAACTTCTTAACCTCATCCGCCCACCTAACTTTCTGCCACCCCCTGCTACGCTTTCCTTCCCTTGGAATCCAGTTTGTTACCCTAAGCGACCATCGGTTATCCTCTCTTCGCACTACACGTCCTGCCCATGCCCATTTCTTCTTCCTAATTTCCACTAGAATGTCAGTAACTTGAGTTATTTTTCTGACCCACTCTGCACGCTTCCTATCTCTTAATGTCACCCCTACCAATTTTCGTTCCATAGCCCTCTGAGTTGTCCTCAACTTAAGTAGAACTCTCTTGGTTAGCCTCCACGTTTCAGCCCCATAGGTAAGTACAGGTAAGATGCAACTGTTGTATACTTTCCCCTTGAGCGATACGGGTAAGCTGCTAGTCATTATCTGCGAGTGCTTACCAAATGCGCTCCATCCCAATCCTATTCTTCTTGTTATTTCCTTTTCATGGTCGGGATCTGCGGTTACTACCTGTCCTAAGTAGACATATTCGCCTACCGCTTCCAGTGCTTCGCTACCTAACGCACACTGCTGTTCCTTCCCGAGGCTGTTGAACATTACCTTAGTCTTCTGCATATTGATTTTTAAGCCTACCTTTCTTCTTTTCCTGTCTAGGTCATCAATCATAATTTGCAGCTCATCCCCCGAGTTACTTAGCAACCATGTAAGGTGCCTTGAAAATATTACTCCGAGTACTTTGATAGAGCGAACCATTTCAACTGCTTCTGTTCCTAAGCGTATGCTTATGTCATATGATAGTTCCCTTTAGCCGTGCATAACAACCCTTTTGTTTTCCTAGTATTTATTTTTCAGATGCTTGTTTTTATTCAATTGGAGACCCCAAACGTCGCCGCTCAACAGGCAGCGTGGGCGCCACTTGAGAGAGAGGCGAAAAGAGATCAACTGCCGCATTAAAGGAAAACCGGTTGGAGCTCTTTCAGGCAATGTCCGTTCGGAGCTATGTTTTTTTGCAGCAACAAGTTGTTGTCACGGGTGCGTCTTAGCACGTATTAAACACCCTATCATGAAATGCTGGCGGCCTGAATGTGCTGTGCAGAAGTGAAAAGCGCACTGACACCATTCAAATGCAGCCATATGACTTCAAAGCCATTATTACAAATCTACTCCACCTTGGGGGACTCCCCTAAATATCTGATCAAGCACCTGGGTGAAGAACAGAATAGGGTGGGTCATTGTCGTTGAAGCAGTGCTGCCAAACCCACTGACGGTGCGAAGAGATTCCCCGTCCGAAGAACACGCCCCCTGCGTCGATGTCCTTGTGTCTTGCGCTGGCCAGGTGAGTTCGTCAACCACCGGCAATTTGGCAGGAAAAAGCGCACGATGAGCACAGTTGTCGGACTTGTTACAAGCAAGGTTGTCTTGCTTCACCGGGAGTTCGTCGCTGGCCTGGCCTAGACCAGACCAAATCAGCAGCACCTGGGTGAAGAACAGAATAGGGTGGGTCATTGTCGTTGAACCAGTGCTGCCAAACCCACTGACGGTGCGACGAAATTCCCGGTCCGACGAACACGCCCCCTGCGTTGATGTCCTTGTCCCTTGCGCTGTCCAGGTGAGTTCGTCAACCACCGGCAATTTGGCAGGAAAAAGCGCACGATGAACACAGTTGTCGGACTTGTTACAAGCAAGGTTGTCTTGCTTCACCGGGAGTTCGTCGCTGGCCTGGCCTAGAGCAGGCCAAATCAGCAGCACCTGGGTGAAGAACAGAATAGGGTGGGTCATTGTTGAACCAGTGCTGCCAAACCCACTGACGGTGCGACGAACTTCCCGGTCCGACGAACACGCCCCCTGCGTTGATGTCCTTGCCCCTTGCGCTGCCCGGGTTAGTTCGTCAACCACCGGCAATTTGGCAGGAAAAAGCGCACGATGAACACAGTTGTCGGACTTGTTACAAGCAAGGTTGTCTTGCTTCACCGGGAGTTCGTCGCTGGCCTGGCCTAGAGCAGGCCAAATCAGCAGCACCTAGGTGAAGAACAGAATAGGGTGGGTCATTGTCATTGAACCAGTGCTGCCAAACCCACGGACGGTGCGACGAAATTCCCGGTCTGACGAACACGCCCCCTGCGTTGATGTCCTTGTCCCTTGCGCTGTCCAGGTGAGTTCGTCAACCACCGGCAATTTGGCAGGAAAAAGCGCACGATGAACACAGTTGTCGGACTTGTTACAAGCAAGGTTGGCTTGCTTCACCGGGAGTTCGTTGCTTGCCTGGCCTAGAGCAGGCCAAATCAGCAGCACCTGGGTGAAGATCAGAATAGGGTGGGTCATTGTCGTTGAACCAGTGCTGCCAAACCCACTGACGGTGCGACGAAATTCCCGGTCCGACGAACACGCCCCCTGCATTGATGTCCTTGTCCCTTGCGCTGTCCAGGTGCGTTCGTAAACCACCGGCAATTAGGCAGGAAAAAGCGCACGATGAACACAGTTGTCGGACTTGTTACAAGCAAGGTTGTCTTGCTTCACCGGGAGTTCGTCGCTGGCCTGGCCTAGAGCAGGCCAAATCAGCAGCACCTGGGTGAAGAGCAGAATAGGGTGGGTGATTGTCGTTGAACCAGTGCTGCCAAACCCACTGACGGTGCGGTGAAATTCCCGGTCCGACGAACACGCCCCCTGCGTTGATGTCCTTGTCCCTTGCGCTGTCCAGGTGAGTTCGTCAACCACCGGATATTCGGCAGGAAAAAGCGCACGATGAACACAGTTGTCGGACTTGTTACAAGCAAGGTTGTCTTGCTTCACCGGGAGTTCGTCGCTGGCCTGGCCTAGAGCAGGCCAAATCAGCAGCACCTGGGTGAAGAACAGAATAGGGTGGGTCATTGTCATTGAACCAGTGCTGCCAAACCCACTGACGGTGCGACGAAATTCCCGGTCCGACGAACACGCCCCCTGCGTTGATGTCCTTGCCCCTTGCGCTGCCCGGGTTAGTTCGTCAACCACCGGCAATTTGGCAGGAAAAAGCGCACGATGAACACAGTTGTCGGACTTGTTACAAGCAAGGTTGTCTTGCTTCACCGGGAGTTCGTCGCTGGCCTGGCCTAGAGCAGGCCAAATCAGCAGCACCTGGGTGAAGATCAGAATAGGGTGGGTCATTGTCATTGAACCAGTGCTGCCAAACCCACTGACGGTGCGTCGAAATTCCCGGTCCGACGAACACGCCCCCTGCGTTGATGTCCTTGTCCCTTGCGCTGTCCAGGTGAGTTCGTCAACCACCGGCAATTCGGCAGGAAAAAGCGCACGATGAACACAGTTGTCGGACTTGTTACAAGCAAGGTTGTCTTGCTTCACCGGGAGTTCGTCGCTGGCCTGGCCTAGAGCAGGCAAAATCAGCAGCACCTGGGTGAAGAACAGAATAGGGTGGGTCATTGTCGTTGAGCCAATGCTGCCAAACACACTGACGGTGCGAAGAAATTCCCCGTCCGAAGAACACGCCCCCTGCGTCGATGTCCTTGTGTCTTGCGCTGGCCAGGTGAGTTCGTCAACCACCGGCAATTTGGCAGGAAAAAGCGCACGATGAGCACAGTTGTCGGACTTGTTACAAGCAAGGTTGTCTTGCTTCACCGGGAGTTCGTCGCTGGCCTGGCCTAGAGCAGGCCAAATCAGCAGCACCTAGGTGAAGAACAGAATAGGGTGGGTCATTGTCATTGAACCAGTGCTGCCAAACCCACGGACGGTGCGACGAAATTCCCGGTCTGATGAACACGCCCCCTGCGTTGATGTCCTTGTCCCTTGCGCTGTCCAGGTGAGTTCGTCAACCACCGGCAATTTGGCAGGAAAAAGCGCACGATGAACACAGTTGTCGGACTTGTTACAAGCAAGGTTGGCTTGCTTCACCGGGAGTTCGTCGCTGGCCTGGCCTAGAGCAGGCCAAATCAGCAGCACCTGGGTGAAGATCAGAATAGGGTGGGTCATTGTCGTTGAACCAGTGCTGCCAAACCCACTGACGGTGCGACGAAATTCCCAGTCCGACGAACACGCCCCCTGCGTTGATGTCCTTGTCCCTTGCGCTGTCCAGGTGAGTTCGTCAACCACCGGATATTCGGCAGGAAAAATCGCACGATGAACACAGTTGTCGGATTTGTTACAAGCAAGGTTGTCTTGCTTCACCGGGAGTTCGTCGCTGGCCTGGCCTAGAGCAGGCCAAATCAGCAGCACCTGGGTGAAGAACAGAATAGGGTGGGTCATTGTCGTTGAACCAGCGCTGCCAAACCCACTGACGGTGCGACGAAATTCCCGGTCCGACGAACACGCCCCCTGCGTTGATGTCCTTGCCCCTTGCGCTGCCCGGGTTAGTTCGTCAACCACCGGCAATTTGGCAGGAAAAAGCGCACGATGAACACAGTTGTCGGACTTGTTACAAGCAAGGTTGTCTTGCTTCACCGGGAGTTCGTCGCTGGCCTGGCCTAGAGCAGGCCAAATCAGCAGCACCTAGGTGAAGAACAGAATAGGGTGGGTCATTGTCATTGAACCAGTGCTGCCAAACCCACGGACGGTGCGACGAAATTCCCGGTCTGGCGAACACGCCCCCTGCGTTGATGTCCTTGTCCCTTGCGCTGTCCAGGTGAGTTCGTCAACCCCCGGCAATTTGGCAGGAAAAAGCGCACGATGAACACAGTTGTCGGACTTGTTACAAGCAAGGTTGGCTTGCTTCACCGGGAGTTCGTTGCTGGCCAGGCCTAGAGCAGGCCAAATCAGCAGCACCTGGGTGAAGATCAGAATAGGGTGGGTCATTGTCGTTGAACCAGTGCTGCCAAACCCACTGACGGTGCGACGAAATTCCCGGTCCGACGAACACGCTCCCTGCGTTGATGTCCTTGTCCCTTGTGCTGTCCAGGTGCGTTCGTCAACCACCGGCAATTAGGCAGGAAAAAGCGCACGATGAACACAGTTGTCGGACTTGTTACAAGCAAGGTTGTCTTGCTTCACCTGGAGTTCGTCGCTGGCCTGGCCTAGAGCAGGCCAAATCAGCAGCACCTGGGTGAAGAACAGAATAGGGTGGGTCATTGTCGTTGAACCAGTGCTGCCAAACCCACTGACGGTGCGATGAAATTCCCGGTCCGACGAACACGCCCCCTGCGTTGATGTCCTTGTCCCTTGCGCTGTCCAGGTGAGTTCGTCAACCACCGGATATTCGGCAGGAAAAAGCGCACGATGAACACAGTTGTCGGATTTGTTACAAGCAAGGTTGTCTTGCTTCACCGGGAGTTCGTCGCTGGCCTGGCCTAGAGCAGGCCAAATCAGCAGCACCTGGGTGAAGAACAGAATAGGGTGGGTCATTGTCGTTGAACCAGCGCTGCCAAACCCACAGACGGTGCGACTAAATTCCCGGTCTGACGAACACGCCCCCTGCGTTGATGTCCTTGTTCCTTGCGCTGTCCAGGTGAGTTCGTCAACCACCGGCAATTTGGCAGGAAAAAGCGCACGATGAACACAGTTGTCGGATTTGTTACAAGCAAGGTTGTCTTGCTTCACCGGGAGTTCGTCGCTGGCCTGGCCTAGAGCAGGCCAAATCAGCAGCACCTGGGTGAAGAACAGAATAGGGTGGATCATTGTCGTTGAACCAGCGCTGCCAAACCCACTGACGGTGCGACTAAATTCCCGGTCTGACGAACACGCCCCCTGCGTTGATGTCCTTGTCCCTTGCGCTGTCCAGGTGAGTTCGTCAACCACCGGCAATTTGGCAGGAAAAAGCGCACGATGAACACAGTTGTCGGACTTGTTACAAGCAAGGTTGTCTTGCTTCACCGGGAGTTCGTCGCTGGCCTGGCCTAGAGCAGGCCAAATCAGCAGCACCTGGGTGAAGAACAGAATAGGGTGGGTCATTGTCGTTGAACCAGTGCTGCCAAACCCACTGACGGTGCGACTAAATTCCCGGTCTGACCAACACGCACCCTGCGTTGATGTCCTTGTCCCTTGCGCTGTCCAGGTGAGTTCGTCAACCACCGGCAATTTGGCAGGAAAAAGCGCACGATGAACACAGTTGTCGGACTTGTTACAAGCAAGGTTGTCTTGCTTCACCGGGCGTTCGTCGCTGGCCTGGCCTAGAGCAGGCCAAATCAGCAGCACCTGGGTGAAGAACAGAATAGGGTGGGTCATTGTTGAACCAGTGCTGCCAAACCCACTGACGGTGCGACGAAATTCCCGGTCCGACGAACACGCCCCCTGCGTTGATGTCCTTGCCCCTTGCGCTGCCCGGGTTAGTTCGTCAACCACCGGCAATTTGGCAGGAAAAAGCGCACGATGAACACAGTTGTCGGACTTGTTACAAGCAAGGTTGTCTTGCTTCACCGGGAGTTCGTCGCTGGCCTGGCCTAGAGCAGGCAAAATCAGCAGCACCTGGGTGAAGAACAGAATAGGGTGGGTCATTGTCGTTGAACCAATGCTGCCAAACACACTGACGGTGCGAAGAAATTCCCCGTCCGAAGAACACGCCCCCTGCGTCGATGTCCTTGTGTCTTGCGCTGGCCAGGTGAGTTCGTCAACCACCGGCAATTTGGCAGGAAAAAGCGCACGATGAGCACAGTTGTCGGACTTGTTACAAGCAAGGTTGTCTTGCTTCACCGGGAGTTCGTCGCTGGCCTGGCCTAGACCAGACCAAATCAGCAGCACCTGGGTGAAGAACAGAATAGGGTGGGTCATTGTCGTTGAACCAGTGCTGCCAAACCCACTGACGGTGCGACGAAATTCCCGGTCCGACGAACACGCCCCCTGCGTTGATGTCCTTGCCCCTTGCGCTGCCCGGATTAGTTCGTCAACCACCGGCAATTTGGCAGGAAAAAGCGCACAATGAACACAGTTGTCGGACTTGTTACAAGCAAGGTTGTCTTGCTTCACCGGGAGTTCGTTGCTTGCCTGGCCTAGAGCAGGCCAAATCAGCAGCACCTGGGTGAAGAACAGAATAGGGTGGGTCATTGTCGTTGAACCAGTGCTGCCAAACCCACTGACGGTGCGACGAAATTCCCGGTCCGACGAACACGCCCCCTGCGTTGATGTCCTTGTCCCTTGCGCTGTCCAGGTGCGTTCATAAACCACCGGCAATTAGGCAGGAAAAAGCGCACGATGAACACAGTTGTCGGACTTGTTACAAGCAAGGTTGTCTTGCTTCACCGGGAGTTCGTCGCTGGCCTGGCCTAGAGCAGGCCAAATCAGCAGCACCTGGGTGAAGAACAGAATAGGGTGGGTGATTGTCGTTGAACCAGTGCTGCCAAACCCACTGACGGTGCGATGAAATTCCCGGTCCGACGAACACGCCCCCTGCGTTGATGTCCTTGTCCCTTGCGCTGTCCAGGTGAGTTCGTCAACCACCGGATATTCGGCAGGAAAAAGCGCACGATGAACACAGTTGTCGGACTTGTTACAAGCAAGGTTGTCTTGCTTCACCGGGAGTTCGTCGCTGGCCTGGCCTAGAGCAGGCCAAATCAGCAGCACCTGGGTGAAGAACAGAATAGGGTGGGTCATTGTCATTGAACCAGTGCTGCCAAACCCACTGACGGTGCGACGAAATTCCCGGTCCGACGAACACGCCCCCTGCGTTGATGTCCTTGCCCCTTGCGCTGCCCGGGTTAGTTCGTCAACCACCGGCAATTTGGCAGGAAAAAGCGCACGATGAACACAGTTGTCGGACTTGTTACAAGCAAGGTTGTCTTGCTTCACCGGGAGTTCGTCGCTGGCCTGGCCTAGAGCAGGCCAAATCAGCAGCACCTGGGTGAAGATCAGAATAGGGTGGGTCATTGTCATTGAACCAGTGCTGCCAAACCCACTGACGGTGCGTCGAAATTCCCGGTCCGACGAACACGCCCCCTGCGCTGATGTCCTTGTCCCTTGCGCTGTCCAGGTGAGTTCGTCAACCACCGGCAATTCGGCAGGAAAAAGCGCACGATGAACACAGTTGTCGGACTTGTTACAAGCAAGGTTGTCTTGCTTCACCGGGAGTTCGTCGCTGGCCTGGCCTAGAGCAGGCAAAATCAGCAGCACCTGGGTGAAGAACAGAATAGGGTGGGTCATTGTCGTTGAACCAATGCTGCCAAACACACTGACGGTGCGAAGAAATTCCCCGTCCGAAGAACACGCCCCCTGCGTCGATGTCCTTGTGTCTTGCGCTGGCCAGGTGAGTTCGTCAACCACCGGCAATTTGGCAGGAAAAAGCGCACGATGAGCACAGTTGTCGGACTTGTTACAAGCAAGGTTGTCTTGCTTCACCGGGAGTTCGTCGCTGGCCTGGCCTAGACCAGACCAAATCAGCAGCACCTGGGTGAAGAACAGAATAGGGTGGGTCATTGTCGTTGAACCAGTGCTGCCAAACCCACTGACGGTGCGACGAAATTCCCGGTCCGACGAACACGCCCCCTGCGTTGATGTCCTTGCCCCTTGCGCTGCCCGGGTTAGTTCGTCAACCACCGGCAATTTGGCAGGAAAAAGCGCACGATGAACACAGTTGTCGGACTTGTTACAAGCAAGGTTGTCTTGCTTCACCGGGAGTTCGTCGCTGGCCTGGCCTAGAGCAGGCCAAATCAGCAGCACCTGGGTGAAGAACAGAATAGGGTGGGTCATTGTCGTTGAACCAGTGCTGCCAAACCCACTGACGGTGCGACGAAATTCCCGGTCCGATGAACACGCCCCCTGCGTTGATGTCCTTGCCCCTTGCGCTGCCCGGGTTAGTTCGTGAACCACCGGCAATTTGGCAGGAAAAAGCGCACGATGAACACAGTTGTCGGACTTGTTACAAGCAAGGTTGTCTTGCTTCACCGGGAGTTCGTCGCTGGCCTGGCCTAGAGCAGGCCAAATCAGCAGCACCTGGGTGAAGAACAGAATAGGGTGGGTCATTGTCGTTGAACCAGCGCTGCCAAACCCACTGACGGTGCGACGAAATTCCCGGTCCGACGAACACGCCCCCTGCGTTGATGTCCTTGCCCCTTGCGCTGCCCGGGTTAGTTCGTCAACCACCGGCAATTTGGCAGGAAAAAGCGCACGATGAACACAGTTGTCGGACTTGTTACAAGCAAGGTTGTCTTGCTTCACCGGGAGTTCGTCGCTGGCCTGGCCTAGAGCAGGCCAAATCAGCAGCACCTAGGTGAAGAACAGAATAGGGTGGGTCATTGTCATTGAATCAGTGCTGCCAAACCCACGGACGGTGCGACGAAATTCCCGGTCTGACGAACACGCCCCCTGCGTTGATGTCCTTGTCCCTTGCGCTGTCCAGGTGAGTTCGTCAACCCCCGGCAATTTGGCAGGAAAAAGCGCACGATGAACACAGTTGTCGGACTTGTTACAAGCAAGGTTGGCTTGCTTCACCGGGAGTTCGTTGCTGGCCAGGCCTAGAGCAGGCCAAATCAGCAGCACCTGGGTGAAGATCAGAATAGGGTGGGTCATTGTCGTTGAACCAGTGCTGCCAAACCCACTGACGGTGCGACGAAATTCCCGGTCCGACGAACACGCCCCCTGCGTTGATGTCCTTGTCCCTTGCGCTGTCCAGGTGCGTTCGTCAACCACCGGCAATTAGGCAGGAAAAAGCGCACGATGAACACAGTTGTCGGACTTGTTACAAGCAAGGTTGTCTTGCTTCACCGGGAGTTCGTCGCTGGCCTGGCCTAGAGCAGGCCAAATCAGCAGCACCTGGGTGAAGAACAGAATAGGGTGGGTCATTGTCGTTGAACCAGTGCTGCCAAACCCACTGACGGTGCGATGAAATTCCCGGTCCGACGAACACGCCCCCTGCGTTGATGTCCTTGTCCCTTGCGCTGTCCAGGTGAGTTCGTCAACCACCGGATATTCGGCAGGAAAAAGCGCACGATGAACACAGTTGTCGGATTTGTTACAAGCAAGGTTGTCTTGCTTCACCGGGAGTTCGTCGCTGGCCTGGCCTAGAGCAGGCCAAATCAGCAGCACCTGGGTGAAGAACAGAATAGGGTGGCTCATTGTCATTGAACCAGCGCTGCCAAACCCACAGACGGTGCGACTAAATTCCCGGTCTGACGAACACGCCCCCTGCGTTGATGTCCTTGTCCCTTGCGCTGTCCAGGTGAGTTCGTCAACCACCGGCAATTTGGCAGGAAAAAGCGCACGATGAACACAGTTGTCGGATTTGTTACAAGCAAGGTTGTCTTGCTTCACCGGGAGTTCGTCGCTGGCCTGGCCTAGAGCAGGCCAAATCAGCAGCACCTGGGTGAAGAACAGAATAGGGTGGGTCATTGTCGTTGAACCAGCGCTGCCAAACCCACTGACGGTGCGACTAAATTCCCGGTCTGACGAACACGCCCCCTGCGTTGATGTCCTTGTCCCTTGCGCTGTCCAGGTGAGTTCGTCAACCACCGGCAATTTGGCAGGAAAAAGCGCACGATGAACACAGTTGTCGGACTTGTTACAAGCAAGGTTGTCTTGCTTCACCGGGAGTTCGTCGCTGGCCTGGCCTAGAGCAGGCACCCCGCCGGGGTGGCGCAGTGGTTACGGCGCTCGACTACTGTTCCCAAGGACGCGGGATCGAATCCCGGCCTCGGCGGCAGCTTTTCGGTGGAGGCGAAAAGCAAGGCGCCCGTGTGCTGTGCGATGTCAGTGCACGTTAAAGAACCCCAGGTGGTCGAAATTTCCGGAGTCCTCCACTACGGCGTCTCTCATAGCCTGAGTTGCTTTGGGACGTTAAACCCCACAAACCAACCAACCAACCAACCTAGAGCAGGCCAAATCAGCAGCACCTGGGTGAAGAACAGAATAGGGTGGGTCATTGTCGTTGAACCAGTGCTGCCAAACCCACTGACGGTGCGACTAAATTCCCGGCCTGACCAACACGCACCCTGCGTTGATGTCCTTGTCCCTTGCGCTGTCCAAGTGAGTTCGTCAACCACCGGCAATTTGGCAGGAAAAAGCGCACGATGAACACAGTTGTCGGACTTGTTACAAGCAAGGTTGTCTTGCTTCACCGGGAGTTCGTCGCTGGCCTGGCCTAGAGCAGGCCAAATCAGCAGCACCTGGGTGAAGAACAGAATAGGGTGGGTCATTGTTGAACCAGTGCTGCCAAACCCACTGACGGTGCGACGAAATTCCCGGTCCGACGAACACGCCCCCTGCGTTGATGTCCTTGCCCCTTGCGCTGCCCGGGTTAGTTCGTCAACCACCGGCAATTTGGCAGGAAAAAGCGCACGATGAACACAGTTGTCGGTTTTGTTACAAGCAAGGTTGTCTTGCTTCACCGGGAGTTCGTCGCTGGCCTGGCCTAGAGCAGGCCAAATCAGCAGCACCTAGGTGAAGAACAGAATAGGGTGGGTCATTGTCATTGAACCAGTGCTGCCAAACCCACGGACGGTGCGACGAAATTCCCGGTCTGACGAACACGCCCCCTGCGTTGATGTCCTTGTCCCTTGCGCTGTCCAGGTGAGTTCGTCAACCACCGGCAATTTGGCAGGAAAAAGCGCACGATGAACACAGTTGTCGGACTTGCTACAAGCAAGGTTGTCTTGCTTCACCGGGAGTTCGCCGCTGGCCTGGCCTAGAGCAGGCCAAATCAGCAGCACCTGGGTGAAGAACAGAATAGGGTGGGTGATTGTCATTGAACCAGTGCTGCCAAACCCACTGACGGTGCGATGAAATTCCCGGTCCGACGAACACGCCCCCTGCGTTGATGTCCTTGTCCCTTGCGCTGTCCAGGTGAGTTCGTCAACCACCGGATATTCGGCAGGAAAAAGCGCACGATGAACACAGTTGTCGGATTTGTTACAAGCAAGGTTGTCTTGCTTCACCGGGAGTTCGTCGCTGGCCTGGCCTAGAGCAGGCCAAATCAGCAGCACCTGGGTGAAGAACAGAATAGGGGGGAGTCATTGTCTTTGAACCAGTGCTGCCAAACCCACTGACGGTGCGACGAAATTCCCGGTCCGACGAACACGCTCCCTGCGTTGATGTCCTTGTCCCTTGCGCTGTCCAGGTGAGTTCGTCAACCACCGGATATTCGGCAGGAAAAAGCGCACGATGAACACAGTTGTCGGATTTGTTACAAGCAAGGTTGTCTTGCTTCACCGGGAGTTCGTCGCTGGCCTGGCCTAGAGCAGGCCAAATCAGCAGCACATGGGTGAAGAACAGAATAGGGTGGGTCATTGTCGTTGAACCAGTGCTGCCAAACCCACTGACGGTGCGACTAAATTCCCGGTCTGACGAACACGCCCCCTGCGTTGATGTCCTTGTCCCTTGCGCTGTCCAGGTGAGTTCGTCAACCACCGGCAATTTGGCAGGAAAAAGCGCACGATGAACACAGTTGTCGGACTTGTTAGAAGCAAGGTTGTCTTGCTTCACCGGGAGTTCTTCGCTGGCCTGGCCTAGAGCAGGCCAAATCAGCAGCACCTGGGTGAAGAACAGAATAGGGTGGGTCATTGTCGTTGAACCAGTGCTGCCAAACCCACTGACGGTGCGACGAAATTCCCGGTCCGACGAACACGCCCCCTGCGTTTATGTCCTTGCCCCTGCGCTGCCCAGGTTAGTTCGTCAACCACCGGCAATTTGGCAGGAAAAAGCGCACGATGAACACAGTTGTCGGACTTGTTACAAGCAAGGTTGTCTTGCTTCACCGGGAGTTCGTCGCTGGCCTGGCCTAGAGCAGGCCAAATCAGCAGCACCTGGGTGAAGAACAGAATAGGGTGGGTCATTGTCATTGAACCAGTGCTGCCAAACCCACGGACGGTGCGACGAAATTCCCGGTCTGACGAACACGCCCCCTGCGTTCATGTCCTTGTCCCTTGCGCTGTCCAGGTGAGTTCGTCAACCACCGGCAATTTGGCAGGAAAAAGCGCACGATGAACACAGTTGTCGGACTTGTTACAAGCAAGGTTGGCTTGCTTCACCGGGAGTTCGTCGCTGGCCTGGCCTAGAGCAGGCCAAATCAGCAGCACCTGGGTGAAGATCAGAATAGGGTGGGTCATTGTCGTTGAACCAATGCTGCCAAACCCACTGACGGTGCGAAGAAATTCCCCGTCCGAAGAACACGCCCCCTGCGTCGATGTCCTTGTGTCTTGCGCTGTCCAGGTGAGTTCGTCAACCACCGGCAATTTGGCAGGAAAAAGCGCACGATGAGCACAGTTGCGGGACTTGTTACAAGCAAGGTTGTCTTGCTTCACCGGGAGTTAGTCGCTGGCCTGGCCTAGAGCAGGCCAAATCAGCAGCACCTGGGTGAAGAACAGAATAGGGTGGGTCATTGTCGTTGAACCAGTGCTGCCAAACCCACTGACGGTGCGACGAAATTCCCGGTCCGACGAACACGCCCCCTGCGTAGATGTCCTTGTCCCTAGCGCTGTCCAGGTGAGTTCGTCAACCACCGGCAATTCGGCAGGAAAAAGCGCACGATGAACACAGTTGTCGGATTTGTTACAAGCAAGGTTGTCTTGCTTCACCGGGAGTTCGTCGCTGGCCTGGCCTAGAGCAGGCCAAATCAGCAGCACCTGGGTGAAGAACAGAATAGGGTGGGTTATTGTCGTTGAACCAGTGCTGCCAAACCCACTGACGGTGCGACTAAATTCCCGGTCTGAAGAACACGCATCTGCGTTGATGTCCTTGTCCCTTGCGCTGTCCAGGTGAGTTCGTCAACCACCGGCAATTTGGCAGGAAAAAGCGCACGATGAACACAGTTGTCGGACTTGTTACAAGCAAGGTTGTCTTGCTTCACCGGGAGTTCGTCGCTGGCCTGGCCTAGAGCAGGCCAAATCAGCAGAACCTTTGTGAAGAACAGAATAGGGTGGGTCATTGTCATTGAACCAGTGCTGCCAAACCCACTGACGGTGCGACGAAATTCCCGGTCTGAAGAACACGCCCCCTGCGTTGATGTCCTTGTCCCTTGCGCTGTCCAGGTGAGTTCGTCAACCACCGGCAATTTGGCAGGAAAAAGCGCACGATGAACACCGTTGTCGGACTTGTTACAAGCAAGGATGTCTTGCTTCACCGGGAGTTCGTCGCTGGCCTGGCCTAGAGCAGGCCAAATCAGCAGCACCTGGGTGAAGAACAGAATAGGGTAGGTCATTGTCGTTGAACCAGTGCTGCCAAACCCACTGACGGTGCGACGAAATTCCCGGTCCGACAAACACGCCCCCTGCGTTGATGTCCTTGGCCCTTGCGCTGCCCAGGTGAGTTCGTCAACCACCGGCAATTTGGCAGGAAAAAGCGCACGATGAACACAGTTGTCGGACTTGTTACAAGCAAAGTTGTCTTGCTTCACCGGGAGTTCGTCGCTGGCCTGGCCTAGACCAGGCCAAATCAGCAGCACCTGGGTGAAGAACAGAATAGGGTGGGTCATTGTCATTGAACCAGTGCTGCCAAACCCACTGACGGTGCGACGAAATTCCCGGTCTGACGAACACGCCCCCTGCGTTGATGTCCTTGTCCCTTGCGCTGTCCAGGTGAGTTCGTCAACCACCAGCAATTTGGCAGGAAAAAGCGCACGATGAACACAGTTGTCGGACTTGTTACAAGCAAGGTTGTCTTGCTTCACCGGGAATTCGTCGCTGGCCTGGCCTAGAGCAGGCCAAATCAGCAGCACCTGGGTGAAGAACAGAATAGGGCGGGTCATTGTCGTTGAACCAGTGCTGCCAAACCCACTGACGGTGCGACGAAATTCCCGGTCCGACGAACACGCCCCCTGCGTTGATGTCCTTGCCCCTTGCGCTGCCCGGGTTAGTTCGTCAACCACCGGCAATTTGGCAGGAAAAAGCGCACGATGAACACAGTTGTCGGACTTGTTACAAGCAAGGTTGTCTTGCTTCACCGGGAGTTCGTCGCTGGCCTGGCCTAGAGCAGGCCAAATCAGCAGCACCTAGGTGAAGAACAGAATAGGGTGGGTCATTGTCATTGAACCAGTGCTGCCAAACCCACGGACGGTGCGACGAAATTCCCGGTCTGACGAACACGCCCCCTGCGTTGATGTCCTTGTCCCTTGCGCTGTCCAGGTGAGTTCGTCAACCACCGGCAATTTGGCAGGAAAAAGCGCACGATGAACACAGTTGTCGGACTTGTTACAAGCAAGGTTGGCTTGCTTCACCGGGAGTTCGTCGCTGGCCTGGCCTAGAGCAGGCCAAATCAGCAGCACCTGGGTGAAGATCAGAATAGGGTGGGTCATTGTCGTTGAACCAGTGCTGCCAAACCCACTGACGGTGCGACGAAATTCCCAGTCCGACGAACACGTCCCCTGCGTTGATGTCCTTGTCCCTTGCGCTGTCCAGGTGAGTTCGTCAACCACCGGATATTCGGCAGGAAAAAGCGCACGATGAACACAGTTGTCGGATTTGTTACAAGCAAGGTTGTCTTGCTTCACCGGGAGTTCGTCGCTGGCCTGGCCTAGAGCAGGCCAAATCAGCAGCACCTGGGTGAAGAACAGAATAGGGTGGGTCATTGTCGTTGAACCAGCGCTGCCAAACCCACTGACGGTGCGACTAAATTCCCGGTCTGACGAACACGCCCCCTGCGTTGATGTCCTTGTCCCTTGCGCTGTCCAGGTGAGTTCGTCAACCACCGGCAATTTGGCAGGAAAAAGCGCACGATGAACACAGTTGTCGGACTTGTTACAAGCTAGGTTGTCTTGCTTCACCGGGAGTTCGTCGCTGGCCTGGCCTAGAGCAGGCCAAATCAGCAGCACCTGGGTGAAGAACAGAATAGGGTGGGTCATTGTCGTTGAACCAGTGCTGCCAAACCCACTGACGGTGCGACGAAATTCCCGGTCCGACGAGCACGCCCCCTGCGTTGATGTCCTTGCCCCTTGCGCTGCCGGGGTTAGTTCGTCAATCACCGGCAATTTGGCAGGAAAAAGCGCAAGATGAACACAGTTGTCGGACTTGTTACAAGCAAGGTTGTCTTGCTTCACCGGGAGTTCGTCGCTGGCCTGGCCTAGAGGAGGCCAAATCAGCAGCACCTAGGTGAAGAACAGAATAGGGTGGGTCATTGTCATTGAACCAGTGCTGCCAAACCCACGGACGGTGCGACGAAATTCCCGGTCTGACGAACACGCCCCCTGCGTCGATGTCCTTGTCCCTTGCGCTGTCGAGGTGAGTTCGTCAACCACCGGCAATTTGGCAGGAAAAAGCGCACGATGAACACAGTTGTCGGACTTGTTACAAGCAAGGTTGTCTTGCTTCACCGGGAGTTCGTCGCTGGCCTGGCCTAGAGCAGGCCAAATCAGCAGCACCTGGGTGAAGAACAGAATAGGGTGGGTCATTGTCGTTGAACCAGTGCTGCCAAACCCACTGACGGTGCGATGAAATTCCCGGTCCGACGAACACGCCCCCTGCGTTGATGTCCTTGTCCCTTGCGCTGTCCAGGTGAGTTCGTCAACCACCGGATATTCGGCAGGAAAAAGCGCACGATGAACACAGTTGTCGGATTTGTTACAAGCAAGGTTGTCTTGCTTCACCGGGAGTTCGTCGCTGGCCTGGCCTAGAGCAGGCCAAATCAGCAGCACCTGGGTGAAGAACAGAATAGGGTGGGTCATTGTCGTTGAACCAGTGCTGCCAAACCCACTGACGGTGCGACTAAATTCCCGGTCTGACGAACACGCCCCCTGCGTTGATGTCCTTGTCCCTTGCGCTGTCCAGGTGAGTTCGTCAACCACCGGCAATTTGGCAGGAAAAAGCGCACGATGAACACAGTTGTCGGACTTGTTACAAGCAAGGTTGTCTTGCTTCACCGGGAGTTCGTCGCTGGCCTGGCCTAGAGCAGGCCAAATCAGCAGCACCTGGGTGAAGAACAGAATAGGGTGGGTCATTGTCGTTGAACCAGTGCTGCCAAACCCACTGACGGTGCGACGAAATTCCCGGTCCGACGAATACGCCCCCTGCGTTGATGTCCTTGTCCCTTGCGCTGTCCAGGTGAGTTCGTCAACCACCGGCAATTTGGCAGGAAAAAGCGCACGATGAACACAGTTGTCGGACTTGTTACAAGCAATGTTGTCTTCCTTCACCGGGAGTTCGTCGCTGGCCTGGCCTAGAGCAGGCCAAATCAGCAGCACCTGGGTGAAGAACAGAATAGGGTGGATCATTGCCGTTGAACCAGTGCTGCCAAACCCACTGACGGTGCGACGAAATTCCCGGTCCGACGAACACGCCCCCTGCGTTTATGTCCTTGCCCCTGCGCTGCCCAGGTTAGTTCGTCAACCACCGGCAATTTGGCAGGAAAAAGCGCACGATGAACACAGTTGTCGGACTTGTTACAAGCAAGGTTGTCTTGCTTCACCGGGAGTTCGTCGCTGGCCTGGCCTAGAGCAGGCCAAATCAGCAGCACCTGGGAGAAGAACAGAATAGGGTGGGTCATTGTCATTGAACCAGTGCTGCCAAACCCACGGACGGTGCGACGAAATTCCCGGTCTGACGAACACGCCCCCTGCGTTGATGTCCTTGTCCCTTGCGCTGTCCAGGTGAGTTCGTCAACCACCGGCAATTTGGCAGGAAAAAGCGCACGATGAACGAAGTTGTCGGACTTGTTACAAGCAAGGTTGGCTTGCTTCACCGGGAGTTCGTCGCTGTCCTGGCCTAGAGCAGGCCAAATCAGCAGCACCTGGGTGAAGATCAGAATAGGGTGGGTCATTGTCGTTGAACCAGTGCTGCCAAACCCACTTACGGTGCGACGAAATTCCCGGTCCGACGAACACGCCCCCTGCGTTGATGTCCTTGTCCCTTGCGCTGTCCAGGTGAGTTCGTCAACCACCGGCAATTCGGCAGGAAAAAGCGCACGATGAACACAGTTGTCGGACTTGTTACAAGCAAGGTTGTCTTGCTTCACCGGGAGTTCGTCGCTCGCCTGGCCTAGAGCAGGCAAAATCAGCAGCACCTGGGTGAAGAACAGAATAGGTTGGGTCATTGTCGTTGAACCAGTGCTGCCAAACCCACTGACGGTGCGAAGAAATTCCCAGTCCGACGAACACGTCCCCTGCGTTGATGTCCTTGTCCCTTGCGCTGTCCAGGTGAGTTCGTCAACCACCGGATATTCGGCAGGAAAAAGCGCACGATGAACACAGTTGTCGGATTTGTTACAAGCAAGGTTGTCTTGCTTCACCGGGAGTTCGTCGCTGGCCTGGCCTAGAGCAGGCCAAATCAGCAGCACCTGGGTGAAGAACAGAATAGGGTGGGTCATTGTCGTTGAACCAGCGCTGCCAAACCCACTGACGGTGCGACTAAATTCCCGGTCTGACGAACACGCCCCCTGCGTTGATGTCCTTGTCCCTTGCGCTGTCCAGGTGAGTTCGTCAACCACCGGCAATTTGGCAGGAAAAAGCGCACGATGAACACAGTTGTCGGACTTGTTACAAGCTAGGTTGTCTTGCTTCACCGGGAGTTCGTCGCTGGCCTGGCCTAGAGCAGGCCAAATCAGCAGCACCTGGGTGAAGAACAGAATAGGGTGGGTCATTGTCGTTGAACCAGTGCTGCCAAACCCACTGACGGTGCGACGAAATTCCCGGTCCGACGAGCACGCCCCCTGCGTTGATGTCCTTGCCCCTTGCGCTGCCGGGGTTAGTTCGTCAATCACCGGCAATTTGGCAGGAAAAAGCGCAAGATGAACACAGTTGTCGGACTTGTTACAAGCAAGGTTGTCTTGCTTCACCGGGAGTTCGTCGCTGGCCTGGCCTAGAGGAGGCCAAATCAGCAGCACCTAGGTGAAGAACAGAATAGGGTGGGTCATTGTCATTGAACCAGTGCTGCCAAACCCACGGACGGTGCGACGAAATTCCCGGTCTGACGAACACGCCCCCTGCGTCGATGTCCTTGTCCCTTGCGCTGTCGAGGTGAGTTCGTCAACCACCGGCAATTTGGCAGGAAAAAGCGCACGATGAACACAGTTGTCGGACTTGTTACAAGCAAGGTTGTCTTGCTTCACCGGGAGTTCGTCGCTGGCCTGGCCTAGAGCAGGCCAAATCAGCAGCACCTGGGTGAAGAACAGAATAGGGTGGGTCATTGTCGTTGAACCAGTGCTGCCAAACCCACTGACGGTGCGATGAAATTCCCGGTCCGACGAACACGCCCCCTGCGTTGATGTCCTTGTCCCTTGCGCTGTCCAGGTGAGTTCGTCAACCACCGGATATTCGGCAGGAAAAAGCGCACGATGAACACAGTTGTCGGATTTGTTACAAGCAAGGTTGTCTTGCTTCACCGGGAGTTCGTCGCTGGCCTGGCCTAGAGCAGGCCAAATCAGCAGCACCTGGGTGAAGAACAGAATAGGGTGGGTCATTGTCGTTGAACCAGTGCTGCCAAACCCACTGACGGTGCGACTAAATTCCCGGTCTGACGAACACGCCCCCTGCGTTGATGTCCTTGTCCCTTGCGCTGTCCAGGTGAGTTCGTCAACCACCGGCAATTTGGCAGGAAAAAGCGCACGATGAACACAGTTGTCGGACTTGTTACAAGCAAGGTTGTCTTGCTTCACCGGGAGTTCGTCGCTGGCCTGGCCTAGAGCAGGCCAAATCAGCAGCACCTGGGTGAAGAACAGAATAGGGTGGGTCATTGTCGTTGAACCAGTGCTGCCAAACCCACTGACGGTGCGACGAAATTCCCGGTCCGACGAATACGCCCCCTGCGTTGATGTCCTTGTCCCTTGCGCTGTCCAGGTGAGTTCGTCAACCACCGGCAATTTGGCAGGAAAAAGCGCACGATGAACACAGTTGTCGGACTTGTTACAAGCAATGTTGTCTTCCTTCACCGGGAGTTCGTCGCTGGCCTGGCCTAGAGCAGGCCAAATCAGCAGCACCTGGGTGAAGAACAGAATAGGGTGGATCATTGCCGTTGAACCAGTGCTGCCAAACCCACTGACGGTGCGACGAAATTCCCGGTCCGACGAACACGCCCCCTGCGTTTATGTCCTTGCCCCTGCGCTGCCCAGGTTAGTTCGTCAACCACCGGCAATTTGGCAGGAAAAAGCGCACGATGAACACAGTTGTCGGACTTGTTACAAGCAAGGTTGTCTTGCTTCACCGGGAGTTCGTCGCTGGCCTGGCCTAGAGCAGGCCAAATCAGCAGCACCTGGGAGAAGAACAGAATAGGGTGGGTCATTGTCATTGAACCAGTGCTGCCAAACCCACGGACGGTGCGACGAAATTCCCGGTCTGACGAACACGCCCCCTGCGTTGATGTCCTTGTCCCTTGCGCTGTCCAGGTGAGTTCGTCAACCACCGGCAATTTGGCAGGAAAAAGCGCACGATGAACGAAGTTGTCGGACTTGTTACAAGCAAGGTTGGCTTGCTTCACCGGGAGTTCGTCGCTGTCCTGGCCTAGAGCAGGCCAAATCAGCAGCACCTGGGTGAAGATCAGAATAGGGTGGGTCATTGTCGTTGAACCAGTGCTGCCAAACCCACTTACGGTGCGACGAAATTCCCGGTCCGACGAACACGCCCCCTGCGTTGATGTCCTTGTCCCTTGCGCTGTCCAGGTGAGTTCGTCAACCACCGGCAATTCGGCAGGAAAAAGCGCACGATGAACACAGTTGTCGGACTTGTTACAAGCAAGGTTGTCTTGCTTCACCGGGAGTTCGTCGCTCGCCTGGCCTAGAGCAGGCAAAATCAGCAGCACCTGGGTGAAGAACAGAATAGGTTGGGTCATTGTCGTTGAACCAGTGCTGCCAAACCCACTGACGGTGCGAAGAAATTCCCCGTCCGAAGAACACGCCCCCTGCGTCGATGTCCTTGTGTCTTGCGCTGTCCAGGTGAGTTCGTCAACCACCGGCAATTTGGCAGGAAAAAGCGCACGATGGGCACAGTTGTCGGACTTGTTACAAGCAAGGTTGTCTTGCTTCACCGGGAGTTCGTCGCTGGCCTGGCCTAGAGCAGGCCAAATCAGCAGCACCTGGGTGAAGAACAGAATAGGGTGGGTCATTGTCGTTGAACCAGTGCTGCCAAACCCACTGACGGTGCGACGAAATTCCCGGTCCGACGAACACACCCCCTGCGTAGATGTCCTTGTCCCTTGCGCTGTCCAGGTGAGTTCGTCAACCACCGGCAAATCGGCAGGAAAAAGCGCACGATGAACACAGTTGTCGGATTTGTTACAAGCAAGGTTGTCTTGCTTCACCGGGAGTTCGTCGCTGGCCTGGCCTAGAGCAGGCCAAATCAGCAGCACCTGGGTGAAGACCAGAATAGGGTGGGTTATTGTCGTTGAACCAGTGCTGCCAAACCCACTGACGGTGCGACTAAATTCCCGGTCTGAAGAACACGCCCCCTGCGTTGATGTCCTTGTCCCTTGCGCTGTCCAGATGAGTTCAACCACCGGCAATTTGGCAGGAAAAAGCGCACGATGAACACAGTTGTCGGACTTGTTACAAGCAAGGTTGTCTTGCTTCACCGGGAGTTCGTCGCTGGCCTGGCCTAGAGCAGGCCAAATCAGCAGAACCTTTGTGAAGAACAGAATAGGGTGGGTCATTGTAATTGAACCAGTGCTGCCAAACCCACTGACGGTGCGACGAAATTCCCGGTCTGACGAACACGCCCCATCCGTTGATGTCCTTGTCCCTTGCGCTGTCCAGGTGAGTTCGTCAACCACCGGCAATTTGGCAGGAAAAAGCGCACGATGAACACAGTTGTCGGAATTGTTACAAGCAAGGTTGTCGTGCTTCAACGGGAGTTCGTCGCTGGCCTGGCCTAGAGCAGGCCAAATCAGCAGCACCTGGGTGAAGAACAGAATAGGGTGGGTCATTGTCGTTGAACCAGTGCTGCCAAACCCACTGACGGTGCGACGAAATTCCCGGTCCGACGAACACGCCCCCTGCGTTGATGTCCTTGTCCCTTGCACTGCCCAGGTGAGTTCGTCAACCACCGGCAATTTGGCAGGAAAAAGCGCACGATGAACACAGTTGGACTTGTTACAAGCAAGGTTGTCTTGCTTCACCGGGAGTTCGTCGCTGGCCTGGCCTAGACCAGGCCAATCAGCAGCACCTCGGTGAAGAACAGAACAGGGTGGGTCATTGTCGTTGAACCTGTGCTGCCAAACCCACTGACGGTGCGAAGAAATTCCCCGTCCGAAGAACACGCGCCCTGCGTCGATGTCCTTGTGTCTTGCGCTGTCCAGGTGAGTTCGTCAACCACCGGCAATTCGACAGGAAAAACCGCACGATGAACACAGTTGTCGGACTTGTTACAAGCAAGGTTGTCTTGCTTCACCGCGAGTTCGTCGCTGGCCTGGCCTAGAGCAGGCCAAATCAGCAGCACCTGGGGGAAGAACAGAATAGGGTGGGTCATTGTCGTTGAACCAGTGCTGCCAAACCCACTGACGGTGCGAAGAAATTCCCCGTCCGAAGAACACGCCCCCTGCGTCTATGTCCTTGTGTCTTGCGCTGTCCAGGTGAGTTCGTCAACCACCGGCAATTTGGCAGGAAAAAGCGCACGATGAGCACAGTTGTCGGACTTGTTACAAGCAAGGTTGTCTTGCTTCACCGGGAGTTCGTCGCTGGCCTGGCCTAGACCAGGCCAAATCAGCAGCACCTGGGTGAAGAACAGAATAGGGTGGGTCATTGTCGTTGAACCAGTGCTGCCAAACCCACTGACGGTGCGACGAAATTCCCGGTCGGACGAGCACGCCCTCTGCGTCGATGTCCTTGTCCCTTGCGCTGTCCAGGTGAGTTCGTCAACCACCGGCAATTTGGCAGGAAAAAGCGCACGATGAACACAGTTGTCGGACTTGTTACAAGCAAGGTTGTCTTGCTTCACCGGGAGTTCGTCGCTGGCCTGGCCTAGAGCAGGCCAAATCAGCAGCACCTGGGTGAAGAACAGAATAGGGTGGGTCATTGTCGTTGAACCAGTGCTGCCAAACCCACTGACGGTGCGACGAAATTCCCGGTCCGACGAACACGCCCCCTGCGTTGATGTCCTTGTCCCTTGCGCTGTCCAGGTGAGTTCGTCAACCACCGGATATTCGGCAGGAAAAAGCGCACGATGAACACAGTTGTCGGATTTGTTACAAGCAAGGTTGTCTTGCTTCACCGGGAGTTCGTCGCTGGCCTGGCCTAGAGCAGGCCAAATCAGCAGCATCTGGGTGAAGAACAGAATAGGGTGGGTCATTGTCGTTGAACCAGTGCTGCCAAACCCACTGACGGTGCGACTAAATTCCCGGTCTGACGAACACGCCCCCTGCGTTGATGTCCTTGTCCCTTGCGCTGTCCAGGTGAGTTCGTCAACCACCGGCAATTTGGCAGGAAAAAGCGCACGATGAACACAGCTGTCGGACTTGTTACAAGCAAGGTTGGCTTGCTTCACCGGGAGTTCGTCGCTGGCCTGGCCTAGAGCAGGCCAAATCAGCAGCACCTGGGTGAAGATCAGAATAGGGTGGGTCATTGTCGTTGAACCAGTGCTGCCAAACCCACTGACGGTGCGACGAAATTCCCGGTCCGACGAACACGACCCCTGCGTTGATGTCCTTGTCCCTTGCGCTGTCCAGGTGAGTTCGTCAACCACCGGCAATTCGGCAGGAAAAAGCGCACGATTAACACAGTTGTCGGACTTGTTACAAGCAAGGTTGTCTTGCTTCACCGGGAGTTCGTCGCTGGCCTGGCCTAGAGCAGGCCAAATCAGCAGCACCTGGGTGAAGAACAGAATAGGGTGGGTCATTGTCGTTGAACCAGTGCTGCCAAACCCACTGACGGTGCGACGAAATTCCCGGTCCGACGAACACGTCCCCTGCGTTGATGTCCTTGTCCCTTGCGCTGTCCAGGTGAGTTCGTCAACCACCGGCAATTCGGCAGGAAAAAGCACACGATGAACACAGTTGTCGGACTTGTTACAAGCAAGGTTGTCTTGCTTCACCGGGAGTTCGTCGCTGGCCTGGCCTAGAGCAGGCAAAATCAGCAGCACCTGGGTGAAGAACAGAATAGGGTGGGTCATTGTCGTTGAACCAGTGCTGCCAAACCCACTGACGGTGCGACGAAATTCCAGGTCCGACGAACACGCCCCCTGCGTTGATGTCCTTGTCCCTTGCACTGCCAGGGTGAGTTCATCAACCACCGGCAATTTGGCAGGAAAAAGCGCACGTTGAACACAGTTGTCGGACTTGTTACAAGCAAGGTTGTCTTGCTTCACCGGGAGTTCGTCGCTGGCCTGGCCTAGACCAGGCCAAATCAGCAGCACCTGGGTGAAGAACAGAACAGGGTGGGTCATTGTCGTTGAACCAGTGCTGCCAAACCCACAGACGGTGCGAAGAAATTCCCCGTCCGAAGAACACGCCCCCTGCGTCGATGTCCTTGTGTCTTGCGCTGTCCAGGTGAGTTCGTCAACCACCGGCAATTCGGCAGGAAAAAGCGCACGATGAACACAGTTGTCGGACTTGTTACAAGCAAGGTTGTCTTGCTTCACCGCGAGTTCGTCGCTGGCCTGGCCTAGAGCAGGCCAAATCAGCAGCACCTGGGGGAAGAACAGAATAGGGTGGGTCATTGTCGTTGAACCAGTGCTGCCAAACCCACTGACGGTGCGAAGAAATTCCCCGTCCGAAGAACACGCCCCCTGCGTCTATGTCCTTGTGTCTTGCGCTGTCCAGGTGAGTTCGTCAACCACCGGCAATTTGGCAGGAAAAAGCGCACGATGAGCACAGTTGTCGGACTTGTTACAAGCAAGGTTGTCTTGCTTCACCGGTAGTTCGTCGCTGGCCTGGCCTAGAGCAGGCAAAATCAGCAGCACCTGGGTGAAGAACAGAATAGGGTGGGTCATTGTCGTTGAACCAGTGCTGCCAAACCCACTGACTGTGCGAAGAAATTCCCCGTCCGAAGAACACGCCCCCTGCGTTGATGTTCTTCTCCCTTGCGCTGTCCAGGTGAGTTCGTCAACCACCGGCAATTTGGCAGGAAAAAGCGCACGATGAGCACAGTTGTCGGACTTGTTACAAGCAAGGTTGTCTTGCTTCACCGGGAGTTCGTCGCTGGCCTGGCCTAGAGCAGGCCAAATCAGCAGCACCTGGGTGAAGAACAGAATAGGGTGGGTCATTGTCGTTGAACCAGTGCTGCCAAACCCACTGACGGTGCGACGAAATTCCAGGTCCGACGAACACGCCCCCTGCGTTGATGTCCTTGTCCCTTGCACTGCCAGGGTGAGTTCATCAACCACCGGCAATTTGGCAGGAAAAAGCGCACGTTGAACACAGTTGTCGGACTTGTTACAAGCAAGGTTGTCTTGCTTCACCGGGAGTTCGTCGCTGGCCTGGCCTAGACCAGGCCAAATCAGCAGCACCTGGGTGAAGAACAGAACAGGGTGGGTCATTGTCGTTGAACCAGTGCTGCCAAACCCACAGACGGTGCGAAGAAATTCCCCGTCCGAAGAACACGCCCCCTGCGTCGATGTCCTTGTGTCTTGCGCTGTCCAGGTGAGTTCGTCAACCACCGGCAATTCGGCAGGAAAAAGCGCACGATGAACACAGTTGTCGGACTTGTTACAAGCAAGGTTGTCTTGCTTCACCGCGAGTTCGTCGCTGGCCTGGCCTAGAGCAGGCCAAATCAGCAGCACCTGGGGGAAGAACAGAATAGGGTGGGTCATTGTCGTTGAACCAGTGCTGCCAAACCCACTGACGGTGCGAAGAAATTCCCCGTCCGAAGAACACGCCCCCTGCGTCTATGTCCTTGTGTCTTGCGCTGTCCAGGTGAGTTCGTCAACCACCGGCAATTTGGCAGGAAAAAGCGCACGATGAGCACAGTTGTCGGACTTGTTACAAGCAAGGTTGTCTTGCTTCACCGGGAGTTCGTCGCTGGCCTGGCCTAGACCAGGCCAAATCAGCAGCACCTGGGTGAAGAACAGAATAAGGTGGGTCATTGTCGTTGAACCAGTGCTGCCAAACCCACTGACGGTGCGACGAAATTCCCGGTCTGACGAGCACGCCCTCTGCGTCGATGTCCTTGTCCCTTGCGCTGTCCAGGTGAGTTCGTCCACCACCGGCAATTTGGCAGGAAAAAGCGCACGATGAACACAGTTGTCGGCCTTGTTACAAGCAAGGTTGTCTTGCTTCACCGGGAGTTCGTCGCTGGCCTGGCCTAGAGCAGGCCAAATCAGCAGCACCTGGGTGAAGAACAGAATAGGATGGGTCATTGTCCTTGAACCAGTGCTGCCAAACCCACTGACGGTGCGACGAAATTCCCGGTCTGACGAGCACGCCCCCTGCGTTGATGTCCTTGTCCCTTGCGTTGTCCAGGTGAGTTCGTCAACCACCGGAAATTCGGCAGGAAAAAGCGCACGATGAACACAGTTGTCGGACTTGTTACAAGCAAGGTTGTCTTGCTTCACCGGGAGTTCGTCGCTGGCCTGGCCTAGAGCAGGCCAAATCAGCAGCACCTGGGTGAAGAACAGAATAGGGTGGGTCATTGTCGTTGAACCAGGGCTGCCAAACCCACTGACGGTGCGAAGAAATTCCCCGTCCGAAGAACACGCCCCCTGCGTCGATGTCCTTGTGTCTTGCGCTGTCCAGGTGAGTTCGTCAACCACCGGCAATTTGGCAGGAAAAAGCGCCCGATGAGCACAGTTGTCGGACTTGTTACAAGCAACGTTGTCTTGCTTCACCGGGAGTTCGTCGCTGGCCTGGCCTAGAGCAGGCCAAATCAGCAGCACCTGGGTGAAGAACAGAATAGGGTGGGTCATTGTCGTTGAACCAGTGCTGCCAAACCCACTGACAGTGCGACGAAATTCCCGGTCTGACGAACACGCCCCCTGCGTTAATGTCCTTGTCCCTTGCGCTGTCCAGGTGAGTTCGTCAACCACCGGCAATTCGGCAGGAAAAAGCGCACGATGAACACAGTTGTCGGACTTGTTACAAGCAAGGTTGTCTTGCTTCACCGGGAGTTCGTCGCTGGCCTGGCCTAGAGCAGGCCAAATCAGCAGCACCTGGTTGAAGAACAGAATAGTGTGGGTCATTGTCGTTGAACCAGTGCTGCCAAACCCATTGACGGTGCGAAGAAATTCCCCGTCCGAAGAACACGCCCCCTGCGTCGATGTCCTTGTGTCTTGCGCTGTCCAGGTGAGTTCGTCAACCACCGGCAATTTGGCAGGAAAAAGCGCACGATGAGCACAGTTGTCGGACTTGTTACAAACAAGGTTGTCTTGCGTCACCGGGAGTTCGTCGCTGGCCTGGCCTGAGCAGTCCAAATCAGCAGCACCTGGGTGAAGAACAGAATAGGGTGTGTCATTGTCGTTGAACCAGTGCTGCCAAACCCACTGACGGTGCGAAGGAATTCCCCGTCCGAAGAACACGCCCCCTGCGTCGATGTCCTTGTGTCTTGCGCTGTCCAGGTGAGTTCGTCAACCACCGGAAATTCGGCAGAAAAAAGCGCACGATGAACACAGTTGTCGGACTTGTTACAAGCAAGGTTGTCTTGCTTCACCGGGAGTTCGTCGCTGGCCTGGCCTAGAGCAGGCCAAATCAGCAGCACCTGGTTGAAGAACAGAATAGCGTGGGTCATTGTCGTTGAACCAGTGCTGCCAAACCCACTGACGGTGCGACGAAATTCCCGGTCCGACGAATACGCCCCCTGCGTTGATGTCCTTGTCCCTTGCGCTGTCCAGGTGAGTTCGTCAACCACCGGCAATTTGGCAGGAAAAAGCGCACGATGAACACAGTTGTCGGACTTGTTACAAGCAAGGTTGTCTTCCTTCACCGGGAGTTCGTCGCTGGCCTGGCCTAGAGCAGGCCAAATCAGCAGCACCTGGGTGAAGAACAGAATAGGGTGGATCATTGCCGTTGAACCAGTGCTGCCAAACCCACTGACGGTGCGACGAAATTCCCGGTCCGACGAACACGCCCCCTGCGTTTATGTCCTTGCCCCTGCGCTGCCCAGGTTAGTTCGTCAACCACCGGCAATTTGGCAGGAAAAAGCGCACGATGAACACAGTTGTCGGACTTGTTACAAGCAAGGTTGTCTTGCTTCACCGGGAGTTCGTCGCTGGCCTGGCCTAGAGCAGGCCAAATCAGCAGCACCTGGGAGAAGAACAGAATAGGGTGGGTCATTGTCATTGAACCAGTGCTGCCAAACCCACGGACGGTGCGACGAAATTCCCGGTCTGACGAACACGCCCCCTGCGTTGATGTCCTTGTCCCTTGCGCTGTCCAGGTGAGTTCGTCAACCACCGGCAATTTGGCAGGAAAAAGCGCACGATGAACGCAGTTGTCGGACTTGTTACAAGCAAGGTTGGCTTGCTTCACCGGGAGTTCGTCGCTGTCCTGGCCTAGAGCAGGCCAAATCAGCAGCACCTGGGTGAAGATCAGAATAGGGTGGGTCATTGTCGTTGAACCAGTGCTGCCAAACCCACTTACGGTGCGACGAAATTCCCGGTCCGACGAACACGCCCCCTGCGTTGATGTCCTTGTCCCTTGCGCTGTCCAGGTGAGTTCGTCAACCACCGGCAATTCGGCAGGAAAAAGCGCACGATGAACACAGTTGTCGGACTTGTTACAAGCAAGGTTGTCTTGCTTCACCGGGAGTTCGTCGCTGGCCTGGCCTAGAGCAGGCAAAATCAGCAGCACCTGGGTGAAGAACAGAATAGGTTGGGTCATTGTCGTTGAACCAGTGCTGCCAAACCCATTGACGGTGCGAAGAAATTCCCCGTCCGAAGAACACGCCCCCTGCGTCGATGTCCTTGTGTCTTGCGCTGTCCAGGTGAGTTCGTCAACCACCGGCAATTTGGCAGGAAAAAGCGCACGATGGGCACAGTTGTCGGACTTGTTACAAGCAAGGTTGTCTTGCTTCACCGGGAGTTCGTCGCTGGCCTGGCCTAGAGCAGGCCAAATCAGCAGCACCTGGGTGAAGAACAGAATAGGGTGGGTCATTGTCGTTGAACCAGTGCTGCCAAACCCACTGACGGTGCGACGAAATTCCCGGTCCGACGAACACACCCCCTGCGTAGATGTCCTTGTCCCTTGCGCTGTCCAGGTGAGTTCGTCAACCACCGGCAAATCGGCAGGAAAAAGCGCACGATGAACACAGTTGTCGGATTTGTTACAAGCAAGGTTGTCTTGCTTCACCGGGAGTTCGTCGCTGGCCTGGCCTAGAGCAGGCCAAATCAGCAGCACCTGGGTGAAGACCAGAATAGGGTGGGTTATTGTCGTTGAACCAGTGCTGCCAAACCCACTGACGGTGCGACTAAATTCCCGGTCTGAAGAACACGCCCCCTGCGTTGATGTCCTTGTCCCTTGCGCTGTCCAGATGAGTTCAACCACCGGCAATTTGGCAGGAAAAAGCGCACGATGAACACAGTTGTCGGACTTGTTACAAGCAAGGTTGTCTTGCTTCACCGGGAGTTCGTCGCTGGCCTGGCCTAGAGCAGGCCAAATCAGCAGAACCTTTGTGAAGAACAGAATAGGGTGGGTCATTGTAATTGAACCAGTGCTGCCAAACCCACTGACGGTGCGACGAAATTCCCGGTCTGACGAACACGCCCCATCCGTTGATGTCCTTGTCCCTTGCGCTGTCCAGGTGAGTTCGTCAACCACCGGCAATTTGGCAGGAAAAAGCGCACGATGAAAACAGTTGTCGGAATTGTTACAAGCAAGGTTGTCGTGCTTCAACGGGAGTTCGTCGCTGGCCTGGCCTAGAGCAGGCCAAATCAGCAGCACCTGGGTGAAGAACAGAATAGGGTGGGTCATTGTCGTTGAACCAGTGCTGCCAAACCCACTGACGGTGCGACGAAATTCCCGGTCCGACGAACACGCCCCCTGCGTTGATGTCCTTGTCCCTTGCACTGCCCAGGTGAGTTCGTCAACCACCGGCAATTTGGCAGGAAAAAGCGCACGATGAACACAGTTGGACTTGTTACAAGCAAGGTTGTCTTGCTTCACCGGGAGTTCGTCGCTGGCCTGGCCTAGACCAGGCCAATCAGCAGCACCTGGGTGAAGAACAGAACAGGGTGGGTCATTGTCGTTGAACCAGTGCTGCCAAACCCACAGACGGTGCGAAGAAATTCCCCGTCCGAAGAACACGCCCCCTGCGTCGATGTCCTTGTGTCTTGCGCTGTCCAGGTGAGTTCGTCAACCACCGGCAATTCGGCAGGAAAAAGCGCACGATGAACACAGTTGTCGGACTTGTTACAAGCAAGGTTGTCTTGCTTCACCGCGAGTTCGTCGCTGGCCTGGCCTAGAGCAGGCCAAATCAGCAGCACCTGGGGGAAGAACAGAATAGGGTGGGTCATTGTCGTTGAACCAGTGCTGCCAAACCCACTGACGGTGCGAAGAAATTCCCCGTCCGAAGAACACGCCCCCTGCGTCTATGTCCTTGTGTCTTGCGCTGTCCAGGTGAGTTCGTCAACCACCGGCAATTTGGCAGGAAAAAGCGCACGATGAGCACAGTTGTCGGACTTGTTACAAGCAAGGTTGTCTTGCTTCACCGGGAGTTCGTCGCTGGCCTGGCCTAGACCAGGCCAAATCAGCAGCACCTGGGTGAAGAACAGAATAAGGTGGGTCATTGTCGTTGAACCAGTGCTGCCAAACCCACTGACGGTGCGACGAAATTCCCGGTCTGACGAGCACGCCCTCTGCGTCGATGTCCTTGTCCCTTGCGCTGTCCAGGTGAGTTCGTCCACCACCGGCAATTTGGCAGGAAAAAGCGCACGATGAACACAGTTGTCGGCCTTGTTACAAGCAAGGTTGTCTTGCTTCACCGGGAGTTCGTCGCTGGCCTGGCCTAGAGCAGGCCAAATCAGCAGCACCTGGGTGAAGAACAGAATAGGATGGGTCATTGCCCTTGAACCAGTGCTGCCAAACCCACTGACGGTGCGACGAAATTCCCGGTCTGACGAGCACGCCCCCTGCGTTGATGTCCTTGTCCCTTGCGTTGTCCAGGTGAGTTCGTCAACCACCGGAAATTCGGCAGGAAAAAGCGCACGATGAACACAGTTGTCGGACTTGTTACAAGCAAGGTTGTCTTGCTTCACCGGGAGTTCGTCGCTGGCCTGGCCTAGAGCAGGCCAAATCAGCAGCACCTGGGTGAAGAACAGAATAGGGTGGGTCATTGTCGTTGAACCAGGGCTGCCAAACCCACTGACGGTGCGAAGAAATTCCCCGTCCGAAGAACACGCCCCCTGCGTCGATGTCCTTGTGTCTTGCGCTGTCCAGGTGAGTTCGTCAACCACCGGCAATTTGGCAGGAAAAAGCGCCCGATGAGCACAGTTGTCGGACTTGTTACAAGCAACGTTGTCTTGCTTCACCGGGAGTTCGTCGCTGGCCTGGCCTAGAGCAGGCCAAATCAGCAGCACCTGGGTGAAGAACAGAATAGGGTGGGTCATTGTCGTTGAACCAGTGCTGCCAAACCCACTGACAGTGCGACGAAATTCCCGGTCTGACGAACACGCCCCCTGCGTTAATGTCCTTGTCCCTTGCGCTGTCCAGGTGAGTTCGTCAACCACCGGCAATTCGGCAGGAAAAAGCGCACGATGAACACAGTTGTCGGACTTGTTACAAGCAAGGTTGTCTTGCTTCACCGGGAGTTCGTCGCTGGCCTGGCCTAGAGCAGGCCAAATCAGCAGCACCTGGTTGAAGAACAGAATAGTGTGGGTCATTGTCGTTGAACCAGTGCTGCCAAACCCATTGACGGTGCGAAGAAATTCCCCGTCCGAAGAACACGCCCCCTGCGTCGATGTCCTTGTGTCTTGCGCTGTCCAGGTGAGTTCGTCAACCACCGGCAATTTGGCAGGAAAAAGCGCACGATGAGCACAGTTGTCGGACTTGTTACAAGCAAGGTTGTCTTGCTTCACCGGGAGTTCGTCGCTGGCCTGGCCTAGAGCAGGCCAAATCAGCAGCACCTGGATGAAGAACAGAATAGGGTGGGTCATTGTCGTTGAACCAGTGCTGCCAAACCCACTGACAGTGCGACGAAATTCCCGGTCTGACGAACACGCCCCCTGCGTTAATGTCCTTGTCCCTTGCGCTGTCCAGGTGAGCTCGTCAACCACCGGCAATTTGGCAGGAAAAAGCGCACGATGAGCACAGTTGTCGGACTTGTTACAAGCAAGGTTGTCTTGCGTCACCGGGAGTTCGTCGCTGGCCTGGCCTGAGCAGTCCAAATCAGCAGCACCTGGGTGAAGAACAGAATAGGGTGTGTCATTGTCGTTGAACCAGTGCTGCCAAACCCACTGACGGTGCGAAGGAATTCCCCGTCCGAAGAACACGCCCCCTGCGTCGATGTCCTTGTGTCTTGCGCTGTCCAGGTGAGTTCGTCAACCACCGGAAATTCGGCAGGAAAAAGCGCACGATGAACACAGTTGTCGGACTTGTTACAAGCAAGGTTGTCTTGCTTCACCGGGAGTTCGTCGCTGGCCTGGCCTAGAGCAGGCCAAATCAGCAGCACCTGGTTGAAGAACAGAATAGCGTGGGTCATTGTCGTTGAACCAGTGCTGCCAAACCCACTGACGGTGCGACGAAATTCCCGGTCCGACGAATACGCCCCCTGCGTTGATGTCCTTGTCCCTTGCGCTGTCCAGGTGAGTTCGTCAACCACCGGCAATTTGGCAGGAAAAAGCGCACGATGAACACAGTTGTCGGACTTGTTACAAGCAAGGTTGTCTTCCTTCACCGGGAGTTCGTCGCTGGCCTGGCCTAGAGCAGGCCAAATCAGCAGCACCTGGGTGAAGAACAGAATAGGGTGGATCATTGCCGTTGAACCAGTGCTGCCAAACCCACTGACGGTGCGACGAAATTCCCGGTCCGACGAACACGCCCCCTGCGTTTATGTCCTTGCCCCTGCGCTGCCCAGGTTAGTTCGTCAACCACCGGCAATTTGGCAGGAAAAAGCGCACGATGAACACAGTTGTCGGACTTGTTACAAGCAAGGTTGTCTTGCTTCACCGGGAGTTCGTCGCTGGCCTGGCCTAGAGCAGGCCAAATCAGCAGCACCTGGGAGAAGAACAGAATAGGGTGGGTCATTGTCATTGAACCAGTGCTGCCAAACCCACGGACGGTGCGACGAAATTCCCGGTCTGACGAACACGCCCCCTGCGTTGATGTCCTTGTCCCTTGCGCTGTCCAGGTGAGTTCGTCAACCACCGGCAATTTGGCAGGAAAAAGCGCACGATGAACGCAGTTGTCGGACTTGTTACAAGCAAGGTTGGCTTGCTTCACCGGGAGTTCGTCGCTGTCCTGGCCTAGAGCAGGCCAAATCAGCAGCACCTGGGTGAAGATCAGAATAGGGTGGGTCATTGTCGTTGAACCAGTGCTGCCAAACCCACTTACGGTGCGACGAAATTCCCGGTCCGACGAACACGCCCCCTGCGTTGATGTCCTTGTCCCTTGCGCTGTCCAGGTGAGTTCGTCAACCACCGGCAATTCGGCAGGAAAAAGCGCACGATGAACACAGTTGTCGGACTTGTTACAAGCAAGGTTGTCTTGCTTCACCGGGAGTTCGTCGCTGGCCTGGCCTAGAGCAGGCAAAATCAGCAGCACCTGGGTGAAGAACAGAATAGGTTGGGTCATTGTCGTTGAACCAGTGCTGCCAAACCCATTGACGGTGCGAAGAAATTCCCCGTCCGAAGAACACGCCCCCTGCGTCGATGTCCTTGTGTCTTGCGCTGTCCAGGTGAGTTCGTCAACCACCGGCAATTTGGCAGGAAAAAGCGCACGATGGGCACAGTTGTCGGACTTGTTACAAGCAAGGTTGTCTTGCTTCACCGGGAGTTCGTCGCTGGCCTGGCCTAGAGCAGGCCAAATCAGCAGCACCTGGGTGAAGAACAGAATAGGGTGGGTCATTGTCGTTGAACCAGTGCTGCCAAACCCACTGACGGTGTGACGAAATTCCCGGTCCGACGAACACACCCCCTGCGTAGATGTCCTTGTCCCTTGCGCTGTCCAGGTGAGTTCGTCAACCACCGGCAAATCGGCAGGAAAAAGCGCACGATGAACACAGTTGTCGGATTTGTTACAAGCAAGGTTGTCTTGCTTCACCGGGAGTTCGTCGCTGGCCTGGCCTAGAGCAGGCCAAATCAGCAGCACCTGGGTGAAGACCAGAATAGGGTGGGTTATTGTCGTTGAACCAGTGCTGCCAAACCCACTGACGGTGCGACTAAATTCCCGGTCTGAAGAACACGCCCCCTGCGTTGATGTCCTTGTCCCTTGCGCTGTCCAGATGAGTTCAACCACCGGCAATTTGGCAGGAAAAAGCGCACGATGAACACAGTTGTCGGACTTGTTACAAGCAAGGTTGTCTTGCTTCACCGGGAGTTCGTCGCTGGCCTGGCCTAGAGCAGGCCAAATCAGCAGAACCTTTGTGAAGAACAGAATAGGGTGGGTCATTGTAATTGAACCAGTGCTGCCAAACCCACTGACGGTGCGACGAAATTCCCGGTCTGACGAACACGCCCCATCCGTTGATGTCCTTGTCCCTTGCGCTGTCCAGGTGAGTTCGTCAACCACCGGCAATTTGGCAGGAAAAAGCGCACGATGAACACAGTTGTCGGAATTGTTACAAGCAAGGTTGTCGTGCTTCAACGGGAGTTCGTCGCTGGCCTGGCCTAGAGCAGGCCAAATCAGCAGCACCTGGGTGAAGAACAGAATAGGGTGGGTCATTGTCGTTGAACCAGTGCTGCCAAACCCACTGACGGTGCGACGAAATTCCCGGTCCGACGAACACGCCCCCTGCGTTGATGTCCTTGTCCCTTGCACTGCCCAGGTGAGTTCGTCAACCACCGGCAATTTGGCAGGAAAAAGCGCACGATGAACACAGTTGGACTTGTTACAAGCAAGGTTGTCTTGCTTCACCGGGAGTTCGTCGCTGGCCTGGCCTAGACCAGGCCAATCAGCAGCACCTCGGTGAAGAACAGAACAGGGTGGGTCATTGTCGTTGAACCTGTGCTGCCAAACCCACTGACGGTGCGAAGAAATTCCCCGTCCGAAGAACACGCGCCCTGCGTCGATGTCCTTGTGTCTTGCGCTGTCCAGGTGAGTTCGTCAACCACCGGCAATTCGACAGGAAAAACCGCACGATGAACACAGTTGTCGGACTTGTTACAAGCAAGGTTGTCTTGCTTCACCGCGAGTTCGTCGCTGGCCTGGCCTAGAGCAGGCCAAATCAGCAGCACCTGGGGGAAGAACAGAATAGGGTGGGTCATTGTCGTTGAACCAGTGCTGCCAAACCCACTGACGGTGCGAAGAAATTCCCCGTCCGAAGAACACGCCCCCTGCGTCTATGTCCTTGTGTCTTGCGCTGTCCAGGTGAGTTCGTCAACCACCGGCAATTTGGCAGGAAAAAGCGCACGATGAGCACAGTTGTCGGACTTGTTACAAGCAAGGTTGTCTTGCTTCACCGGGAGTTCGTCGCTGGCCTGGCCTAGACCAGGCCAAATCAGCAGCACCTGGGTGAAGAACAGAATAGGGTGGGTCATTGTCGTTGAACCAGTGCTGCCAAACCCACTGACGGTGCGACGAAATTCCCGGTCGGACGAGCACGCCCTCTGCGTCGATGTCCTTGTCCCTTGCGCTGTCCAGGTGAGTTCGTCAACCACCGGCAATTTGGCAGGAAAAAGCGCACGATGAACACAGTTGTCGGACTTGTTACAAGCAAGGTTGTCTTGCTTCACCGGGAGTTCGTCGCTGGCCTGGCCTAGAGCAGGCCAAATCAGCAGCACCTGGGTGAAGAACAGAATAGGGTGGGTCATTGTCGTTGAACCAGTGCTGCCAAACCCACTGACGGTGCGACGAAATTCCCGGTCCGACGAACACGCCCCCTGCGTTGATGTCCTTGTCCCTTGCGCTGTCCAGGTGAGTTCGTCAACCACCGGATATTCGGCAGGAAAAAGCGCACGATGAACACAGTTGTCGGATTTGTTACAAGCAAGGTTGTCTTGCTTCACCGGGAGTTCGTCGCTGGCCTGGCCTAGAGCAGGCCAAATCAGCAGCATCTGGGTGAAGAACAGAATAGGGTGGGTCATTGTCGTTGAACCAGTGCTGCCAAACCCACTGACGGTGCGACTAAATTCCCGGTCTGACGAACACGCCCCCTGCGTTGATGTCCTTGTCCCTTGCGCTGTCCAGGTGAGTTCGTCAACCACCGGCAATTTGGCAGGAAAAAGCGCACGATGAACACAGCTGTCGGACTTGTTACAAGCAAGGTTGGCTTGCTTCACCGGGAGTTCGTCGCTGGCCTGGCCTAGAGCAGGCCAAATCAGCAGCACCTGGGTGAAGATCAGAATAGGGTGGGTCATTGTCGTTGAACCAGTGCTGCCAAACCCACTGACGGTGCGACGAAATTCCCGGTCCGACGAACACGACCCCTGCGTTGATGTCCTTGTCCCTTGCGCTGTCCAGGTGAGTTCGTCAACCACCGGCAATTCGGCAGGAAAAAGCGCACGATTAACACAGTTGTCGGACTTGTTACAAGCAAGGTTGTCTTGCTTCACCGGGAGTTCGTCGCTGGCCTGGCCTAGAGCAGGCCATATCAGCAGCACCTGGGTGAAGAACAGAATAGGGTGGGTCATTGTCGTTGAACCAGTGCTGCCAAACCCACTGACGGTGCGAAGAAATTCCCCGTCCGAAGAACACGCCCCCTGCGTCGATGTCCTTGTGTCTTGCGCTGTCCAGGTGAGTTCGTCAAACACCGGCAATTTGGCAGGAAAAAGCGCACGATGAGCACAGTTGTCGGACTTGTTACAAGCAAGGTTGTCTTGCTTCACCGGGAGTTCGTCGCTGGCTTGGCCTAGAGCAGGCCAAATCAGCAGCACCTGGGTGAAGAACAGAATAGGGTGGGTCATTGTCATTGAACCAGTGCTGCCAAACCCACTGACGGTGCGATGAAATTCCCGGTCCGACGAACACGCCCCCTGCGTTGATGTCCTTGTCCCTTGCGCTGTCCATGTGAGTTCGTCAACCACCGGATATTCGGCAGGAAAAAGCGCACGATGAACACAGTTGTCGGATTTGTTACAAGCAAGGTTGTCTTGCTTCACCGGGAGTTCGTCGCTGGCCTGGCCTAGAGCAGGCCATATCAGCAGCACCTGGGTGAAGAACAGAATAGGGTGGGTCATTGTCGTTGAACCAGTGCTGCCAAACCCACTGACGGTGCGACTAAATTCCCGGTGTGACGAACACGCCCCCTGCGTTGATGTCCTTGTCCCTTGCGCTGTCCAGGTGAGTTCGTCAACCACCGGCAATTTGGCAGGAAAAAGCGCACGATGAGCACAGTTGTCGGACTTGTTACAAGAAAGGTTGTCTTGCTTCACCGGGAGTTCGTCGCTGGCCTGGCCTAGAGCAGGCAAAATCAGCAGCACCTGGGTGAAGAACAGAATAGGTTGGGTCATTGTCGTTGAACCAGTGCTGCCAAACCCACTGACGGTGCGAAGAAATTCCCCGTCCGAAGAACACGCCCCCTGCGTCGATGTCCTTGTGTCTTGCGCTGTCCAGGTGAGTTCGTCAACCACCGGCAATTTGGCAGGAAAAAGCGCACGATGAGCACAGTTGTCGGACTTGTTACAAGCAAGGTTGTCTTGCTTCACCGGGAGTTCGTCGCTGGCCTGGCCTAGAGCAGGCCAAATCAGCAGCACCTGGGTGAAGAACAGAATAGGGTGGGTCATTGTCGTTGAACCAGTGCTGCCAAACCCACTGACGGTGCGACGAAATTCCCGGTCCGACGAACACGCCCCCTGCGTTGATGTCCTTGTCCCTTGCGCTGTCCAGGTGAGTTCGTCAACCACCGGCAATTCGGCAGGAAAAAGCGCACGATGAACACAGTTGTCGGACTTGTTACAAGCAAGGTTGTCTTGCTTCACCGGGAGTTCGTCGCTGGCCTGGCCTAGAGCAGGCCAAATCAGCAGCACCTGGGTGAAGAACAGAATAGGGTGGGTCATTGTCGTTGAACCAGTGCTGCCAAACCCACTGACGGTGCGAAGAAATTCCCCGTCCGAAGAACACGCCCCCTGCGTCGATGTCCTTGTGTCTTGCGCTGTCCAGGTGAGTTCGTCAACCACCGGCAATTTGGCAGGAAAAAGCGCACGATGAGCACAGTTGTCGGACTTGTTACAAGCAACGTTGTCTTGCTTCACCGGGAGTTCGTCGCTGGCCTGGCCTAGAGCAGGCCAAATCAGCAGCACCTGGGTGAAGAACAGAATAGGGTGGGTCATTGTCGTTGAACCAGTGCTGCCAAACCCACTGACAGTCCGACGAAATTCCCGGTCTGACGAACACGCCCCCTGCGTTAATGTCCTTGTCCCTTGCGCTGTCCAGGTGAGTTCGTCAACCACCGGCAATTCGGCAGGAAAAAGCGCACGATGAACACAGTTGTCGGACTTGTTACAAGCAAGGTTGTCTTGCTTCACCGGGAGTTCGTCACTGGCCTGGCCTAGAGCAGGCCAAATCAGCAGAACCTTTGTGAAGAACAGAATAGGGTGGGTCATTGTCATTGAACCAGTGCTGCCAAACCCACTGACGGTGCGACGAAATTCCCGGTCTGACGAACACGCCCCCTCCGTTGATGTCCTTGTCCCTTGCGCTGTCCAGGTGAGTTCGTCAACCACCGGCAATTTGGCAGGAAAAAGCGCACGATGAACACAGTTGTCGGACTTGTTACAAGCAAGGTTGTCTTGCTTTACCGGGAGTTCGTCGCTGGCCTGGCCTAGAGCAGGCCAAATCAGCAGCACCTGGGTGAAGAACAGAATAGGGTGGGTCATTGTCGTTGAACCAGTGCTGCCAAACCCACTGACGGTGCGACGAAATTCCCGGTCCGACGAACACGTCCCCTGCGTTGATGTCCTTGTCCCTTGCGCTGTCCAGGTGAGTTCGTCAACCACCGGCAATTCGGCAGGAAAAAGCGCACGATGAACACAGTTGTCGGACTTGTTACAAGCAAGGTTGTCTTGCTTCACCGGGAGTTCGTCGCTGGCCTGGCCTAGAGCAGGCAAAATCAGCAGCACCTGGGTGAAGAACAGAATAGGATGGGTCATTGTCGTTGAACCAGTGCTGCCAAACCCACTGACGGTGCGAAGAAATTCCCCGTCCGAAGAACACGCCCCCTGCGTCGTTGTCATTGTGTCTTGCGCTTTCCAGGTGAGTTCGTCAGCCACCGGCAATTTGGCAGGAAAAAGCGCACGATGAGCACAGTTGTCGGACTTGTTACAAGCAAGGCTGTCTTGCTTCACCGGTAGTTCGTCGCTGGCCTGGCCTAGAGCAGGCAAAATCAGCAGCACCTGGGTGAAGAACAGAATAGGGTGGGTCATTGTCGTTGAACCAGTGCTGCCAAACCCACTGACTGTGCGAAGAAATTCCCCGTCCGAAGAACACGCCCCCTGCGTTGATGTTCTTCTCCCTTGCGCTGTCCAGGTGAGTTCGTCAACCACCGGCAATTTGGCAGGAAAAAGCGCACGATGAGCACAGTTGTCGGACTTGTTACAAGCAAGGTTGTCTTGCTTCACCGGGAGTTCGTCGCTGGCCTGGCCTAGAGCAGGCCAAATCAGCAGCACCTGGGTGAAGAACAGAATAGGGTGGGTCATTGTCGTTGAACCAGTGCTGCCAAACCCACTGACGGTGCGACGAAATTCCCGGTCCGACGAACACGCCCCCTGCGTTGATGTCCTTGTCCCTTGCACTGCCAGGGTGAGTTCATCAACCACCGGCAATTTGGCAGGAAAAAGCGCACGTTGAACACAGTTGTCGGACTTGTTACAAGCAAGGTTGTCTTGCTTCACCGGGAGTTCGTCGCTGGCCTGGCCTAGACCAGGCCAAATCAGCAGCACCTGGGTGAAGAACAGAACAGGGTGGGTCATTGTCGTTGAACCAGTGCTGCCAAACCCACAGACGGTGCGAAGAAATTCCGCGTCCGAAGAACACGCCCCCTGCGTCGATGTCCTTGTGTCTTGCGCTGTCCAGGTGAGTTCGTCAACCACCGGCAATTCGGCAGGAAAAAGCGCACGATGAACACAGTTGTCGGACTTGTTACAAGCAAGGTTGTCTTGCTTCACCGCGAGTTCGTCGCTGGCCTGGCCTAGAGCAGGCCAAATCAGCAGCACCTGGGGGAAGAACAGAATAGGGTGGGTCATTGTCGTTGAACCAGTGCTGCCAAACCCACTGACGGTGCGAAGAAATTCCCCGTCCGAAGAACACGCCCCCTGCGTCTATGTCCTTGTGTCTTGCGCTGTCCAGGTGAGTTCGTCAACCACCGGCAATTTGGCAGGAAAAAGCGCACGATGAGCACAGTTGTCGGACTTGTTACAAGCAAGGTTGTCTTGCTTCACCGGGAGTTCGTCGCTGGCCTGGCCTAGACCAGGCCAAATCAGCAGCACCTGGGTGAAGAACAGAATAAGGTGGGTCATTGTCGTTGAACCAGTGCTGCCAAACCCACTGACGGTGCGACGAAATTCCCGGTCTGACGAGCACGCCCTCTGCGTCGATGTCCTTGTCCCTTGCGCTGTCCAGGTGAGTTCGTCCACCACCGGCAATTTGGCAGGAAAAAGCGCACGATGAACACAGTTGTCGGCCTTGTTACAAGCAAGGTTGTCTTGCTTCACCGGGAGTTCGTCGCTGGCCTGGCCTAGAGCAGGCCAAATCAGCAGCACCTGGGTGAAGAACAGAATAGGATGGGTCATTGTCCTTGAACCAGTGCTGCCAAACCCACTGACGGTGCGACGAAATTCCCGGTCTGACGAGCACGCCCCCTGCGTTGATGTCCTTGTCCCTTGCGTTGTCCAGGTGAGTTCGTCAACCACCGGAAATTCGGCAGGAAAAAGCGCACGATGAACACAGTTGTCGGACTTGTTACAAGCAAGGTTGTCTTGCTTCACCGGGAGTTCGTCGCTGGCCTGGCCTAGAGCAGGCCAAATCAGCAGCACCTGGGTGAAGAACAGAATAGGGTGGGTCATTGTCGTTGAACCAGTGCTGCCAAACCCACTGACGGTGCGAAGAAATTCCCCGTCCGAAGAACACGCCCCCTGCGTCGATGTCCTTGTGTCTTGCGCTGTCCAGGTGAGTTCGTCAACCACCGGCAATTTGGCAGGAAAAAGCGCCCGATGAGCACAGTTGTCGGACTTGTTACAAGCAACGTTGTCTTGCTTCACCGGGAGTTCGTCGCTGGCCTGGCCTAGAGCAGGCCAAATCAGCAGCACCTGGGTGAAGAACAGAATAGGGTGGGTCATTGTCGTTGAACCAGTGCTGCCAAACCCACTGACAGTGCGACGAAATTCCCGGTCTGACGAACACGCCCCCTGCGTTAATGTCCTTGTCCCTTGCGCTGTCCAGGTGAGTTCGTCAACCACCGGCAATTCGGCAGGAAAAAGCGCACGATGAACACAGTTGTCGGACTTGTTACAAGCAAGGTTGTCTTGCTTCACCGGGAGTTCGTCGCTGGCCTGGCCTAGAGCAGGCCAAATCAGCAGCACCTGGTTGAAGAACAGAATAGTGTGGGTCATTGTCGTTGAACCAGTGCTGCCAAACCCATTGACGGTGCGAAGAAATTCCCCGTCCGAAGAACACGCCCCCTGCGTCGATGTCCTTGTGTCTTGCGCTGTCCAGGTGAGTTCGTCAACCACCGGCAATTTGGCAGGAAAAAGCGCACGATGAGCACAGTTGTCGGACTTGTTACAAGCAAGGTTGTCTTGCTTCACCGGGAGTTCGTCGCTGGCCTGGCCTAGAGCAGGCCAAATCAGCAGCACCTGGGTGAAGAACAGAATAGGGTGGGTCATTGTCGTTGAACCAGTGCTGCCAAACCCACTGACAGTGCGACGAAATTCCCGGTCTGACGAACACGCCCCCTGCGTTAATGTCCTTGTCCCTTGCGCTGTCCAGGTGAGCTCGTCAACCACCGGCAATTTGGCAGGAAAAAGCGCACGATGAGCACAGTTGTCGGACTTGTTACAAGCAAGGTTGTCTTGCCTCACCGGGAGTTCGTCGCTGGCCTGGCCTGAGCAGTCCAAATCAGCAGCACCTGGGTGAAGAACAGAATAGGGTGTGTCATTGTCGTTGAACCAGTGCTGCCAAACCCACTGACGGTGCGAAGGAATTCCCCGTCCGAAGAACACGCCCCCTGCGTCGATGTCCTTGTGTCTTGCGCTGTCCAGGTGAGTTCGTCAACCACCGGAAATTCGGAAGGAAAAAGCGCACGATGAACACAGTTGTCGGACTTGTTACAAGCAAGGTTGTCTTGCTTCACCGGGAGTTCGTCGCTGGCCTGGCCTAGAGCAGGCCAAATCAGCAGCACCTGGTTGAAGAACAGAATAGCGTGGGTCATTGTCGTTGAACCAGTGCTGCCAAACCCACTGACGGTGCGAAGAAATTCCCCGTCCGAAGAACACGCCCCCTGCGTCGATGTCCTTGTGTCTTGCGCTGTCCAGGTGAGTTCGTCAACCACCGGCAATTCGGCAGGAAAAAGCGCACGATGAACACAGTTGTCGGACTTGTTACAAGCAAGGTTGTCTTGCTTCACCGCGAGTTCGTCGCTGGCCTGGCCTAGAGCAGGCCAAATCAGCAGCACCTGGGGGAAGAACAGAATAGGGTGGGTCATTGTCGTTGAACCAGTGCTGCCAAACCCACTGACGGTGCGAAGAAATTCCCCGTCCGAAGAACACGCCCCCTGCGTCTATGTCCTTGTGTCTTGCGCTGTCCAGGTGAGTTCGTCAACCACCGGCAATTTGGCAGGAAAAAGCGCACGATGAGCACAGTTGTCGGACTTGTTACAAGCAAGGTTGTCTTGCTTCACCGGGAGTTCGTCGCTGGCCTGGCCTAGACCAGGCCAAATCAGCAGCACCTGGGTGAAGAACAGAATAAGGTGGGTCATTGTCGTTGAACCAGTGCTGCCAAACCCACTGACGGTGCGACGAAATTCCCGGTCTGACGAGCACGCCCTCTGCGTCGATGTCCTTGTCCCTTGCGCTGTCCAGGTGAGTTCGTCAACCACCGGCAATTTGGCAGGAAAAAGCGCACGATGAACACAGTTGTCGGCCTTGTTACAAGCAAGGTTGTCTTGCTTCACCGGGAGTTCGTCGCTGGCCTGGCCTAGAGCAGGCCAAATCAGCAGCACCTGGGTGAAGAACAGAATAGGATGGGTCATTGTCCTTGAACCAGTGCTGCCAAACCCACTGACGGTGCGACGAAATTCCCGGTCTGACGAGCACGCCCCCTGCGTTGATGTCCTTGTCCCTTGCGTTGTCCAGGTGAGTTCGTCAACCACCGGAAATTCGGCAGGAAAAAGCGCACGATGAACACAGTTGTCGGACTTGTTACAAGCAAGGTTGTCTTGCTTCACCGGGAGTTCGTCGCTGGCCTGGCCTAGAGCAGGCCAAATCAGCAGCACCTGGGTGAAGAACAGAATAGGGTGGGTCATTGTCGTTGAACCAGTGCTGCCAAACCCACTGACGGTGCGAAGAAATTCCCCGTCCGAAGAACACGCCCCCTGCGTCGATGTCCTTGTGTCTTGCGCTGTCCAGGTGAGTTCGTCAACCACCGGCAATTTGGCAGGAAAAAGCGCCCGATGAGCACAGTTGTCGGACTTGTTACAAGCAACGTTGTCTTGCTTCACCGGGAGTTCGTCGCTGGCCTGGCCTAGAGCAGGCCAAATCAGCAGCACCTGGGTGAAGAACAGAATAGGGTGGGTCATTGTCGTTGAACCAGTGCTGCCAAACCCACTGACAGTGCGACGAAATTCCCGGTCTGACGAACACGCCCCCTGCGTTAATGTCCTTGTCCCTTGCGCTGTCCAGGTGAGTTCGTCAACCACCGGCAATTCGGCAGGAAAAAGCGCACGATGAACACAGTTGTCGGACTTGTTACAAGCAAGGTTGTCTTGCTTCACCGGGAGTTCGTCGCTGGCCTGGCCTGAGCAGTCCAAATCAGCAGCACCTGGGTGAAGAACAGAATAGGGTGTGTCATTGTCGTTGAACCAGTGCTGCCAAACCCACTGACGGTGCGAAGGAATTCCCCGTCCGAAGAACACGCCCCCTGCGTCGATGTCCTTGTGTCTTGCGCTGTCCAGGTGAGTTCGTCAACCACCGGAAATTCGGCAGGAAAAAGCGCACGATGAACACAGTTGTCGGACTTGTTACAAGCAAGGTTGTCTTGCTTCACCGGGAGTTCGTCGCTGGCCTGGCCTAGAGCAGGCCAAATCAGCAGCACCTGGTTGAAGAACAGAATAGCGTGGGTCATTGTCGTTGAACCAGTGCTGCCAAACCCACTGACGGTGCGAAGAAATTCCCCGTCCGAAGAACACGCCCCCTGCGTCGATGTCCTTGTGTCTTGCGCTGTCCAGGTGAGTTCGTCAACCACCGGCAATTCGGCAGGAAAAAGCGCACGATGAACACAGTTGTCGGACTTGTTACAAGCAAGGTTGTCTTGCTTCACCGCGAGTTCGTCGCTGGCCTGGCCTAGAGCAGGCCAAATCAGCAGCACCTGGGGGAAGAACAGAATAGGGTGGGTCATTGTCGTTGAACCAGTGCTGCCAAACCCACTGACGGTGCGAAGAAATTCCCCGTCCGAAGAACACGCCCCCTGCGTCTATGTCCTTGTGTCTTGCGCTGTCCAGGTGAGTTCGTCAACCACCGGCAATTTGGCAGGAAAAAGCGCACGATGAGCACAGTTGTCGGACTTGTTACAAGCAAGGTTGTCTTGCTTCACCGGGAGTTCGTCGCTGGCCTGGCCTAGACCAGGCCAAATCAGCAGCACCTGGGTGAAGAACAGAATAAGGTGGGTCATTGTCGTTGAACCAGTGCTGCCAAACCCACTGACGGTGCGACGAAATTCCCGGTCTGACGAGCACGCCCTCTGCGTCGATGTCCTTGTCCCTTGCGCTGTCCAGGTGAGTTCGTCAACCACCGGCAATTTGGCAGGAAAAAGCGCACGATGAACACAGTTGTCGGCCTTGTTACAAGCAAGGTTGTCTTGCTTCACCGGGAGTTCGTCGCTGGCCTGGCCTAGAGCAGGCCAAATCAGCAGCACCTGGGTGAAGAACAGAATAGGATGGGTCATTGTCCTTGAACCAGTGCTGCCAAACCCACTGACGGTGCGACGAAATTCCCGGTCTGACGAGCACGCCCCCTGCGTTGATGTCCTTGTCCCTTGCGTTGTCCAGGTGAGTTCGTCAACCACCGGAAATTCGGCAGGAAAAAGCGCACGATGAACACAGTTGTCGGACTTGTTACAAGCAAGGTTGTCTTGCTTCACCGGGAGTTCGTCGCTGGCCTGGCCTAGAGCAGGCCAAATCAGCAGCACCTGGGTGAAGAACAGAATAGGGTGGGTCATTGTCGTTGAACCAGTGCTGCCAAACCCACTGACGGTGCGAAGAAATTCCCCGTCCGAAGAACACGCCCCCTGCGTCGATGTCCTTGTGTCTTGCGCTGTCCAGGTGAGTTCGTCAACCACCGGCAATTTGGCAGGAAAAAGCGCCCGATGAGCACAGTTGTCGGACTTGTTACAAGCAACGTTGTCTTGCTTTACCGGGAGTTCGTCGCTGGCCTGGCCTAGAGCAGGCCAAATCAGCAGCACCTGGGTGAAGAACAGAATAGGGTGGGTCATTGTCGTTGAACCAGTGCTGCCAAACCCACTGACAGTGCGACGAAATTCCCGGTCTGACGAACACGCCCCCTGCGTTAATGTCCTTGTCCCTTGCGCTGTCCAGGTGAGTTCGTCAACCACCGGCAATTCGGCAGGAAAAAGCGCACGATGAACACAGTTGTCGGACTTGTTACAAGCAAGGTTGTCTTGCTTCACCGGGAGTTCGTCGCTGGCCTGGCCTAGAGCAGGCCAAATCAGCAGCACCTGGTTGAAGAACAGAATAGTGTGGGTCATTGTCGTTGAACCAGTGCTGCCAAACCCATTGACGGTGCGAAGAAATTCCCCGTCCGAAGAACACGCCCCCTGCGTCGATGTCCTTGTGTCTTGCGCTGTCCAGGTGAGTTCGTCAACCACCGGCAATTTGGCAGGAAAAAGCGCACGATGAGCACAGTTGTCGGACTTGTTACAAGCAAGGTTGTCTTGCTTCACCGGGAGTTCGTCGCTGGCCTGGCCTAGAGCAGGCCAAATCAGCAGCACCTGGGTGAAGAACAGAATAGGGTGGGTCATTGTCGTTGAACCAGTGCTGCCAAACCCACTGACAGTGCGACGAAATTCCCGGTCTGACGAACACGCCCCCTGCGTTAATGTCCTTGTCCCTTGCGCTGTCCAGGTGAGCTCGTCAACCACCGGCAATTTGGCAGGAAAAAGCGCACGATGAGCACAGTTGTCGGACTTGTTACAAGCAAGGTTGTCTTGCCTCACCGGGAGTTCGTCGCTGGCCTGGCCTGAGCAGTCCAAATCAGCAGCACCTGGGTGAAGAACAGAATAGGGTGTGTCATTGTCGTTGAACCAGTGCTGCCAAACCCACTGACGGTGCGAAGGAATTCCCCGTCCGAAGAACACGCCCCCTGCGTCGATGTCCTTGTGTCTTGCGCTGTCCAGGTGAGTTCGTCAACCACCGGAAATTCGGCAGGAAAAAGCGCACGATGAACACAGTTGTCGGACTTGTTACAAGCAAGGTTGTCTTGCTTCACCGGGAGTTCGTCGCTGGCCTGGCCTAGAGCAGGCCAAATCAGCAGCACCTGGTTGAAGAACAGAATAGCGTGGGTCATTGTCGTTGAACCAGTGCTGCCAAACCCACTGACGGTGCGAAGAAATTCCCCGTCCGAAGAACACGCCCCCTGCGTCGATGTCCTTGTGTCTTGCGCTGTCCAGGTGAGTTCGTCAACCACCGGCAATTTGGCAGGAAAAAGCGCACGATGAGCACAGTTGTCGGACTTGTTACAAACAAGGTTGTCTTGCTTCACCGGGAGTTCGTCGCTGGCCTGGCCTAGAGCAGGCCAAATCAGCAGCACCTGGGTGAAGAACAGAATAGGGTGGGTCATTGTCGTTGAACCAGTGCTGCCAAACCCACTGACAGTGCGACGAAATTCCCGGTCTGACGAACACGCCCCCTGCGTTAATGTCCTTGTCCCTTGCGCTGTCCAGGTGAGCTCGTCAACCACCGGCAATTTGGCAGGAAAAAGCGCACGATGAGCACAGTTGTCGGACTTGTTACAAGCAAGGTTGTCTTGCCTCACCGGGAGTTCGTCGCTGGCCTGGCCTAAGCAGTCCAAATCAGCAGCACCTGGGTGAAGAACAGAATAGGGTGTGTCATTGTCGTTGAACCAGTGCTGCCAAACCCACTGACGGTGCGAAGAAATTCCCCGTCCGAAGAACACGCCCCCTGCGTCGATGTCCTTGTGTCTTGCGCTGTCCAGGTGAGTTCGTCAACCACCGGCAATTTGGCAGGAAAAAGCGCACGATGAGCACAGTTGTCGGACTTGTTACAAGCAAGGTTGTCTTGCTTCACCGGGAGTTCGTCGCTGGCCTGGCCTAGAGCAGGCCAAATCAGCAGCACCTGGGTGAAGAACAGAATAGGGTGGGTCATTGTCGTTGAACCAGTGCTGCCAAACCCACTGACGGTGCGACGAAATTCCCGGTCCGACGAACACGTCCCTTGCGTTGATGTCCTTGTCCCTTGCGCTGTCCAGGTGAGTTCGTCAACCACCGGCAATTCGGCAGGAAAAAGCGCACGATGAACACAGTTGTCGGACTTGTTACAAGCAAGGTTGTCTTGCTTCACCGGGAGTTCGTCGCTGGCCTGGCCTAGAGCAGGCAAAATCAGCAGCACCTGGGTGAAGAACAGAATAGGGTGGGTCATTGTCGTTGAACCAGTGCTGCCAAACCCACTGACGGTGCGAAGAAATTCCCCGTCCGAAGAACACGCCCCCTGCGTCGATGTCCTTGTGTCTTGCGCTTTCCAGGTGAGTTCGTCAACCACCGGCAATTCGGCAGGAAAAAGCGCACGATGAACACAGTTGTCGGACTTGTTACAAGCAAGGTTGTCTTGCTTCACCGGGAGTTCGTCGCTGGCCTGGCCTTGAGCAGGCCAAATCAGCAGCACCTGGGTGAAGAACAGAATAGGGTGGGTCATTGTCGTTGAACCAGTGCTGCCAAACCCACTGACGGTGCGGCGAAATTCCCGGTCCGACGAACACGCCCCCTGCGTTGATGTCCTTGTGTCTTGCGCTGTCCAGGTGAGTTTGTCAACCACCGGCAATTCGGCAGGAAAAAGCGCACGATGAACACAGTTGTCGGACTTGTTACAAGCGAGGTTGTCTTGCTTCACCGGGAGTTCGTCGCTGGCCTGGCCTAGAGCAGGCCAAATCAGCAGCACCTGGGTGAAGAACAGAATAGGATGGGTCATTGTCCTTGAACCAGTGCTGCCAAACCCACTGACGGTGCGACGAAATTCCCGGTCTGACGAGCACGCCCCCTGCGTTGATGTCCTTGTCCCTTGCGTTGTCCAGGTGAGTTCGTCAACCACCGGAAATTCGGCAGGAAAAAGCGCACGATGAACACAGTTGTCGGACTTGTTACAAGCAAGGTTGTCTTGCTTCACCGGGAGTTCGTCGCTGGCCTGGCCTAGAGCAGGCCAAATCAGCAGCACCTGGGTGAAGAACAGAATAGGGTGGGTCATTGTCGTTGAACCAGTGCTGCCAAACCCACTGACGGTGCGAAGAAATTCCCCGTCCGAAGAACACGCCCCCTGCGTCGATGTCCTTGTGTCTTGCGCTGTCCAGGTGAGTTCGTCAACCACCGGCAATTTGGCAGGAAAAAGCGCCCGATGAGCACAGTTGTCGGACTTGTTACAAGCAATGTTGTCTTGCTTCACCGGGAGTTCGTCGCTGGCCTGGCCTAGAGCAGGCCAAATCAGCAGCACCTGGGTGAAGAACAGAATAGGGTGGGTCATTGTCGTTGAACCAGTGCTGCCAAACCCACTGACAGTGCGACGAAATTCCCGGTCTGACGAACACGCCCCCTGCGTTAATGTCCTTGTCCCTTGCGCTGTCCAGGTGAGTTCGTCAACCACCGGCAATTCGGCAGGAAAAAGCGCACGATGAACACAGTTGTCGGACTTGTTACAAGCAAGGTTGTCTTGCTTCACCGGGAGTTCGTCGCTGGCCTGGCCTGAGCAGTCCAAATCAGCAGCACCTGGGTGAAGAACAGAATAGGGTGTGTCATTGTCGTTGAACCAGTGCTGCCAAACCCACTGACGGTGCGAAGGAATTCCCCGTCCGAAGAACACGCCCCCTGCGTCGATGTCCTTGTGTCTTGCGCTGTCCAGGTGAGTTCGTCAACCACCGGAAATTCGGCAGGAAAAAGCGCACGATGAACACAGTTGTCGGACTTGTTACAAGCAAGGTTGTCTTGCTTCACCGGGAGTTCGTCGCTGGCCTGGCCTAGAGCAGGCCAAATCAGCAGCACCTGGTTGAAGAACAGAATAGCGTGGGTCATTGTCGTTGAACCAGTGCTGCCAAACCCACTGACGGTGCGAAGAAATTCCCCGTCCGAAGAACACGCCCCCTGCGTCGATGTCCTTGTGTCTTGCGCTGTCCAGGTGAGTTCGTCAACCACCGGCAATTCGGCAGGAAAAAGCGCACGATGAACACAGTTGTCGGACTTGTTACAAGCAAGGTTGTCTTGCTTCACCGCGAGTTCGTCGCTGGCCTGGCCTAGAGCAGGCCAAATCAGCAGCACCTGGGGGAAGAACAGAATAGGGTGGGTCATTGTCGTTGAACCAGTGCTGCCAAACCCACTGACGGTGCGAAGAAATTCCCCGTCCGAAGAACACGCCCCCTGCGTCTATGTCCTTGTGTCTTGCGCTGTCCAGGTGAGTTCGTCAACCACCGGCAATTTGGCAGGAAAAAGCGCACGATGAGCACAGTTGTCGGACTTGTTACAAGCAAGGTTGTCTTGCTTCACCGGGAGTTCGTCGCTGGCCTGGCCTAGACCAGGCCAAATCAGCAGCACCTGGGTGAAGAACAGAATAAGGTGGGTCATTGTCGTTGAACCAGTGCTGCCAAACCCACTGACGGTGCGACGAAATTCCCGGTCTGACGAGCACGCCCTCTGCGTCGATGTCCTTGTCCCTTGCGCTGTCCAGGTGAGTTCGTCAACCACCGGCAATTTGGCAGGAAAAAGCGCACGATGAACACAGTTGTCGGCCTTGTTACAAGCAAGGTTGTCTTGCTTCACCGGGAGTTCGTCGCTGGCCTGGCCTAGAGCAGGCCAAATCAGCAGCACCTGGGTGAAGAACAGAATAGGATGGGTCATTGTCCTTGAACCAGTGCTGCCAAACCCACTGACGGTGCGACGAAATTCCCGGTCTGACGAGCACGCCCCCTGCGTTGATGTCCTTGTCCCTTGCGTTGTCCAGGTGAGTTCGTCAACCACCGGAAATTCGGCAGGAAAAAGCGCACGATGAACACAGTTGTCGGACTTGTTACAAGCAAGGTTGTCTTGCTTCACCGGGAGTTCGTCGCTGGCCTGGCCTAGAGCAGGCCAAATCAGCAGCACCTGGGTGAAGAACAGAATAGGGTGGGTCATTGTCGTTGAACCAGTGCTGCCAAACCCACTGACGGTGCGAAGAAATTCCCCGTCCGAAGAACACGCCCCCTGCGTCGATGTCCTTGTGTCTTGCGCTGTCCAGGTGAGTTCGTCAACCACCGGCAATTTGGCAGGAAAAAGCGCCCGATGAGCACAGTTGTCGGACTTGTTACAAGCAACGTTGTCTTGCTTTACCGGGAGTTCGTCGCTGGCCTGGCCTAGAGCAGGCCAAATCAGCAGCACCTGGGTGAAGAACAGAATAGGGTGGGTCATTGTCGTTGAACCAGTGCTGCCAAACCCACTGACAGTGCGACGAAATTCCCGGTCTGACGAACACGCCCCCTGCGTTAATGTCCTTGTCCCTTGCGCTGTCCAGGTGAGTTCGTCAACCACCGGCAATTCGGCAGGAAAAAGCGCACGATGAACACAGTTGTCGGACTTGTTACAAGCAAGGTTGTCTTGCTTCACCGGGAGTTCGTCGCTGGCCTGGCCTAGAGCAGGCCAAATCAGCAGCACCTGGTTGAAGAACAGAAAAGTGTGGGTCATTGTCGTTGAACCAGTGCTGCCAAACCCATTGACGGTGCGAAGAAATTCCCCGTCCGAAGAACACGCCCCCTGCGTCGATGTCCTTGTGTCTTGCGCTGTCCAGGTGAGTTCGTCAACCACCGGCAATTTGGCAGGAAAAAGCGCACGATGAACACAGTTGTCGGACTTGTTACAAGCAAGGTTGTCTTGCTTCACCGGGAGTTCGTCGCTGGCCTGGCCTAGAGCAGGCCAAATCAGCAGCACCTGGTTGAAGAACAGAATAGCGTGGGTCATTGTCGTTGAACCAGTGCTGCCAAACCCACTGACGGTGCGAAGAAATTCCCCGTCCGAAGAACACGCCCCCTGCGTCGATGTCCTTGTGTCTTGCGCTGTCCAGGTGAGTTCGTCAACCACCGGCAATATGGCAGGAAAAAGCGCACGATGAGCACAGTTGTCGGACTTGTTACAAACAAGGTTGTCTTGCTTCACCGGGAGTTCGTCGCTGGCCTGGCCTAGAGCAGGCCAAATCAGCAGCACCTGGGTGAAGAACAGAATAGGGTGGGTCATTGTCGTTGAACCAGTGCTGCCAAACCCACTGACAGTGCGACGAAATTCCCGGTCTGACGAACACGCCCCCTGCGTTAATGTCCTTGTCCCTTGCGCTGTCCAGGTGAGCTCGTCAACCACCGGCAATTTGGCAGGAAAAAGCGCACGATGAGCACAGTTGTCGGACTTGTTACAAGCAAGGTTGTCTTGCCTCACCGGGAGTTCGTCGCTGGCCTGGCCTAAGCAGTCCAAATCAGCAGCACCTGGGTGAAGAACAGAATAGGGTGTGTCATTGTCGTTGAACCAGTGCTGCCAAACCCACTGACGGTGCGAAGAAATTCCCCGTCCGAAGAACACGCCCCCTGCGTCGATGTCCTTGTGTCTTGCGCTGTCCAGGTGAGTTCGTCAACCACCGGCAATTTGGCAGGAAAAAGCGCACGATGAGCACAGTTGTCGGACTTGTTACAAGCAAGGTTGTCTTGCTTCACCGGGAGTTCGTCGCTGGCCTGGCCTAGAGCAGGCCAAATCAGCAGCACCTGGGTGAAGAACAGAATAGGGTGGGTCATTGTCGTTGAACCAGTGCTGCCAAACCCACTGACGGTGCGACGAAATTCCCGGTCCGACGAACACGTCCCTTGCGTTGATGTCCTTGTCCCTTGCGCTGTCCAGGTGAGTTCGTCAACCACCGGCAATTCGGCAGGAAAAAGCGCACGATGAACACAGTTGTCGGACTTGTTACAAGCAAGGTTGTCTTGCTTCACCGGGAGTTCGTCGCTGGCCTGGCCTAGAGCAGGCAAAATCAGCAGCACCTGGGTGAAGAACAGAATAGGGTGGGTCATTGTCGTTGAACCAGTGCTGCCAAACCCACTGACGGTGCGAAGAAATTCCCCGTCCGAAGAACACGCCCCCTGCGTCGATGTCCTTGTGTCTTGCGCTTTCCAGGTGAGTTCGTCAACCACCGGCAATTCGGCAGGAAAAAGCGCACGATGAACACAGTTGTCGGACTTGTTACAAGCAAGGTTGTCTTGCTTCACCGGGAGTTCGTCGCTGGCCTGGCCTTGAGCAGGCCAAATCAGCAGCACCTGGGTGAAGAACAGAATAGGGTGGGTCATTGTCGTTGAACCAGTGCTGCCAAACCCACTGACGGTGCGGCGAAATTCCCGGTCCGACGAACACGCCCCCTGCGTTGATGTCCTTGTGTCTTGCGCTGTCCAGGTGAGTTTGTCAACCACCGGCAATTCGGCAGGAAAAAGCGCACGATGAACACAGTTGTCGGACTTGTTACAAGCGAGGTTGTCTTGCTTCACCGGGAGTTCGTCGCTGGCCTGGCCTAGAGCAGGCCAAATCAGCAGCACCTGGGTGAAGAACAGAATAGGATGGGTCATTGTCCTTGAACCAGTGCTGCCAAACCCACTGACGGTGCGACGAAATTCCCGGTCTGACGAGCACGCCCCCTGCGTTGATGTCCTTGTCCCTTGCGTTGTCCAGGTGAGTTCGTCAACCACCGGAAATTCGGCAGGAAAAAGCGCACGATGAACACAGTTGTCGGACTTGTTACAAGCAAGGTTGTCTTGCTTCACCGGGAGTTCGTCGCTGGCCTGGCCTAGAGCAGGCCAAATCAGCAGCACCTGGGTGAAGAACAGAATAGGGTGGGTCATTGTCGTTGAACCAGTGCTGCCAAACCCACTGACGGTGCGAAGAAATTCCCCGTCCGAAGAACACGCCCCCTGCGTCGATGTCCTTGTGTCTTGCGCTGTCCAGGTGAGTTCGTCAACCACCGGCAATTTGGCAGGAAAAAGCGCCCGATGAGCACAGTTGTCGGACTTGTTACAAGCAATGTTGTCTTGCTTCACCGGGAGTTCGTCGCTGGCCTGGCCTAGAGCAGGCCAAATCAGCAGCACCTGGGTGAAGAACAGAATAGGGTGGGTCATTGTCGTTGAACCAGTGCTGCCAAACCCACTGACAGTGCGACGAAATTCCCGGTCTGACGAACACGCCCCCTGCGTTAATGTCCTTGTCCCTTGCGCTGTCCAGGTGAGTTCGTCAACCACCGGCAATTCGGCAGGAAAAAGCGCACGATGAACACAGTTGTCGGACTTGTTACAAGCAAGGTTGTCTTGCTTCACCGGGAGTTCGTCGCTGGCCTGGCCTGAGCAGTCCAAATCAGCAGCACCTGGGTGAAGAACAGAATAGGGTGTGTCATTGTCGTTGAACCAGTGCTGCCAAACCCACTGACGGTGCGAAGGAATTCCCCGTCCGAAGAACACGCCCCCTGCGTCGATGTCCTTGTGTCTTGCGCTGTCCAGGTGAGTTCGTCAACCACCGGAAATTCGGCAGGAAAAAGCGCACGATGAACACAGTTGTCGGACTTGTTACAAGCAAGGTTGTCTTGCTTCACCGGGAGTTCGTCGCTGGCCTGGCCTAGAGCAGGCCAAATCAGCAGCACCTGGTTGAAGAACAGAATAGCGTGGGTCATTGTCGTTGAACCAGTGCTGCCAAACCCACTGACGGTGCGAAGAAATTCCCCGTCCGAAGAACACGCCCCCTGCGTCGATGTCCTTGTGTCTTGCGCTGTCCAGGTGAGTTCGTCAACCACCGGCAATTCGGCAGGAAAAAGCGCACGATGAACACAGTTGTCGGACTTGTTACAAGCAAGGTTGTCTTGCTTCACCGCGAGTTCGTCGCTGGCCTGGCCTAGAGCAGGCCAAATCAGCAGCACCTGGGGGAAGAACAGAATAGGGTGGGTCATTGTCGTTGAACCAGTGCTGCCAAACCCACTGACGGTGCGAAGAAATTCCCCGTCCGAAGAACACGCCCCCTGCGTCTATGTCCTTGTGTCTTGCGCTGTCCAGGTGAGTTCGTCAACCACCGGCAATTTGGCAGGAAAAAGCGCACGATGAGCACAGTTGTCGGACTTGTTACAAGCAAGGTTGTCTTGCTTCACCGGGAGTTCGTCGCTGGCCTGGCCTAGACCAGGCCAAATCAGCAGCACCTGGGTGAAGAACAGAATAAGGTGGGTCATTGTCGTTGAACCAGTGCTGCCAAACCCACTGACGGTGCGACGAAATTCCCGGTCTGACGAGCACGCCCTCTGCGTCGATGTCCTTGTCCCTTGCGCTGTCCAGGTGAGTTCGTCAACCACCGGCAATTTGGCAGGAAAAAGCGCACGATGAACACAGTTGTCGGCCTTGTTACAAGCAAGGTTGTCTTGCTTCACCGGGAGTTCGTCGCTGGCCTGGCCTAGAGCAGGCCAAATCAGCAGCACCTGGGTGAAGAACAGAATAGGATGGGTCATTGTCCTTGAACCAGTGCTGCCAAACCCACTGACGGTGCGACGAAATTCCCGGTCTGACGAGCACGCCCCCTGCGTTGATGTCCTTGTCCCTTGCGTTGTCCAGGTGAGTTCGTCAACCACCGGAAATTCGGCAGGAAAAAGCGCACGATGAACACAGTTGTCGGACTTGTTACAAGCAAGGTTGTCTTGCTTCACCGGGAGTTCGTCGCTGGCCTGGCCTAGAGCAGGCCAAATCAGCAGCACCTGGGTGAAGAACAGAATAGGGTGGGTCATTGTCGTTGAACCAGTGCTGCCAAACCCACTGACGGTGCGACGAAATTCCCGGTCCGACGAACACGTCCCTTGCGTTGATGTCCTTGTCCCTTGCGCTGTCCAGGTGAGTTCGTCAACCACCGGCAATTCGGCAGGAAAAAGCGCACGATGAACACAGTTGTCGGACTTGTTACAAGCAAGGTTGTCTTGCTTCACCGGGAGTTCGTCGCTGGCCTGGCCTAGAGCAGGCAAAATCAGCAGCACCTGGGTGAAGAACAGAATAGGGTGGGTCATTGTCGTTGAACCAGTGCTGCCAAACCCACTGACGGTGCGAAGAAATTCCCCGTCCGAAGAACACGCCCCCTGCGTCGATGTCCTTGTGTCTTGCGCTTTCCAGGTGAGTTCGTCAACCACCGGCAATTCGGCAGGAAAAAGCGCACGATGAACACAGTTGTCGGACTTGTTACAAGCAAGGTTGTCTTGCTTCACCGGGAGTTCGTCGCTGGCCTGGCCTTGAGCAGGCCAAATCAGCAGCACCTGGGTGAAGAACAGAATAGGGTGGGTCATTGTCGTTGAACCAGTGCTGCCAAACCCACTGACGGTGCGGCGAAATTCCCGGTCCGACGAACACGCCCCCTGCGTTGATGTCCTTGTGTCTTGCGCTGTCCAGGTGAGTTTGTCAACCACCGGCAATTCGGCAGGAAAAAGCGCACGATGAACACAGTTGTCGGACTTGTTACAAGCGAGGTTGTCTTGCTTCACCGGGAGTTCGTCGCTGGCCTGGCCTAGAGCAGGCCAAATCAGCAGCACCTGGGTGAAGAACAGAATAGGATGGGTCATTGTCCTTGAACCAGTGCTGCCAAACCCACTGACGGTGCGACGAAATTCCCGGTCTGACGAGCACGCCCCCTGCGTTGATGTCCTTGTCCCTTGCGTTGTCCAGGTGAGTTCGTCAACCACCGGAAATTCGGCAGGAAAAAGCGCACGATGAACACAGTTGTCGGACTTGTTACAAGCAAGGTTGTCTTGCTTCACCGGGAGTTCGTCGCTGGCCTGGCCTAGAGCAGGCCAAATCAGCAGCACCTGGGTGAAGAACAGAATAGGGTGGGTCATTGTCGTTGAACCAGTGCTGCCAAACCCACTGACGGTGCGAAGAAATTCCCCGTCCGAAGAACACGCCCCCTGCGTCGATGTCCTTGTGTCTTGCGCTGTCCAGGTGAGTTCGTCAACCACCGGCAATTTGGCAGGAAAAAGCGCCCGATGAGCACAGTTGTCGGACTTGTTACAAGCAATGTTGTCTTGCTTCACCGGGAGTTCGTCGCTGGCCTGGCCTAGAGCAGGCCAAATCAGCAGCACCTGGGTGAAGAACAGAATAGGGTGGGTCATTGTCGTTGAACCAGTGCTGCCAAACCCACTGACAGTGCGACGAAATTCCCGGTCTGACGAACACGCCCCCTGCGTTAATGTCCTTGTCCCTTGCGCTGTCCAGGTGAGTTCGTCAACCACCGGCAATTCGGCAGGAAAAAGCGCACGATGAACACAGTTGTCGGACTTGTTACAAGCAAGGTTGTCTTGCTTCACCGGGAGTTCGTCGCTGGCCTGGCCTGAGCAGTCCAAATCAGCAGCACCTGGGTGAAGAACAGAATAGGGTGTGTCATTGTCGTTGAACCAGTGCTGCCAAACCCACTGACGGTGCGAAGGAATTCCCCGTCCGAAGAACACGCCCCCTGCGTCGATGTCCTTGTGTCTTGCGCTGTCCAGGTGAGTTCGTCAACCACCGGAAATTCGGCAGGAAAAAGCGCACGATGAACACAGTTGTCGGACTTGTTACAAGCAAGGTTGTCTTGCTTCACCGGGAGTTCGTCGCTGGCCTGGCCTAGAGCAGGCCAAATCAGCAGCACCTGGTTGAAGAACAGAATAGCGTGGGTCATTGTCGTTGAACCAGTGCTGCCAAACCCACTGACGGTGCGAAGAAATTCCCCGTCCGAAGAACACGCCCCCTGCGTCGATGTCCTTGTGTCTTGCGCTGTCCAGGTGAGTTCGTCAACCACCGGCAATTCGGCAGGAAAAAGCGCACGATGAACACAGTTGTCGGACTTGTTACAAGCAAGGTTGTCTTGCTTCACCGGGAGTTCGTCGCTGGCCTGGCCTAGAGCAGGCAAAATCAGCAGCACCTGGGTGAAGAACAGAATAGGGTGGGTCATTGTCGTTGAACCAGTGCTGCCAAACCCACTGACGGTGCGAAATTCCCCGTCCGAAGAACACGCCCCCTGCGTCGATGTCCTTGTGTCTTGCGCTTTCCAGGTGAGTTCGTCAACCACCGGCAATTCGGCAGGAAAAAGCGCACGATGAACACAGTTGTCGGACTTGTTACAAGCAAGGTTGTCTTGCTTCACCGGGAGTTCGTCGCTGGCCTGGCCTTGAGCAGGCCAAATCAGCAGCACCTGGGTGAAGAACAGAATAGGGTGGGTCATTGTCGTTGAACCAGTGCTGCCAAACCCACTGACGGTGCGGCGAAATTCCCGGTCCGACGAACACGCCCCCTGCGTTGATGTCCTTGTGTCTTGCGCTGTCCAGGTGAGTTCGTCAACCACCGGCAATTCGGCAGGAAAAAGCGCACGATGAACACAGTTGTCGGACTTGTTACAAGCGAGGTTGTCTTGCTTCACCGGGAGTTCGTCGCTGGCCTGGCCTAGAGCAGGCCAAATCAGCAGCACCTGGGTGAAGAACAGAATAGGATGGGTCATTGTCCTTGAACCAGTGCTGCCAAACCCACTGACGGTGCGACGAAATTCCCGGTCTGACGAGCACGCCCCCTGCGTTGATGTCCTTGTCCCTTGCGTTGTCCAGGTGAGTTCGTCAACCACCGGCAATTCGGCAGGAAAAAGCGCACGATGAACACAGTTGTCGGACTTGTTACAAGCAAGGTTGTCTTGCTTCACCGGGAGTTCGTCGCTGGCCTGGACTAGAGCAGGCCAAATCAGCAGCACCTGGTTGAAGAACAGAATAGTGTGGGTCATTGTCGTTGAACCAGTGCTGCCAAACCCATTGACGGTGCGAAGAAATTCCCCGTCCGAAGAACACGCCCCCTGCGTCGATGTCCTTGTGTCTTGCGCTGTCCAGGTGAGTTCGTCAACCACCGGCAATTTGGCAGGAAAAAGCGCACGATGAGCACAGTTGTCGGACTTGTTACAAACAAGGTTGTCTTGCTTCACCGGGAGTTCGTCGCTGGCCTGGCCTAGAGCAGGCCAAATCAGCAGCACCTGGGTGAAGAACAGAATAGGGTGGGTCATTGTCGTTGAACCAGTGCTGCCAAACCCACTGACAGTGCGACGAAATTCCCGGTCTGACGAACACGCCCCCTGCGTTAATGTCCTTGTCCCTTGCGCTGTCCAGGTGAGCTCGTCAACCACCGGCAATTTGGCAGGAAAAAGCGCACGATGAGCACAGTTGTCGGACTTGTTACAAGCAAGGTTGTCTTGCCTCACCGGGAGTTCGTCGCTGGCCTGGCCTAAGCAGTCCAAATCAGCAGCACCTGGGTGAAGAACAGAATAGGGTGTGTCATTGTCGTTGAACCAGTGCTGCCAAACCCACTGACGGTGCGAAGAAATTCCCCGTCCGAAGAACACGCCCCCTGCGTCGATGTCCTTGTGTCTTGCGCTGTCCAGGTGAGTTCGTCAACCACCGGCAATTTGGCAGGAAAAAGCGCACGATGAGCACAGTTGTCGGACTTGTTACAAGCAAGGTTGTCTTGCTTCACCGGGAGTTCGTCGCTGGCCTGGCCTAGAGCAGGCCAAATCAGCAGCACCTGGGTGAAGAACAGAATAGGGTGGGTCATTGTCGTTGAACCAGTGCTGCCAAACCCACTGACGGTGCGACGAAATTCCCGGTCCGACGAACACGTCCCTTGCGTTGATGTCCTTGTCCCTTGCACTGTCCAGGTGAGTTCGTCAACCACCGGCAATTCGGCAGGAAAAAGCGCACGATGAACACAGTTGTCGGACTTGTTACAAGCAAGGTTGTCTTGCTTCACCGGGAGTTCGTCGCTGGCCTGGCCTAGAGCATGCAAAATCAGCAGCACCTGGGTGAAGAACAGAATAGGGTGGGTCATTGTCGTTGAACCAGTGCTGCCAAACCCACTGACGGTGCGAAGAAATTCCCCGTCCGAAGAACACGCCCCCTGCGTCGATGTCCTTGTGTCTTGCGCTTTCCAGGTGAGTTCGTCAACCACCGGCAATTTGGCAGGAAAAAGCGCACGATGAGCACAGTTGTCGGACTTGTTACAAGCAAGGTTGTCTTGCTTCACCGGGAGTTCGTCGCTGGCCTGGCCTAGAGCAGGCCAAATCAGCAGCACCTGGGTGAAGAACAGAATAGGGTGGGTCATTGTCGTTGAACCAGTGCTGCCAAACCCACTGACGGTGCAGCGAAATTCCCGGTCCGACGAACACGCCCCCTGCGTTGATGTCCTTGTGTCTTGCGCTGTCCAGGTGAGTTCGTCAACCACCGGCAATTCGGCAGGAAAAAGCGCACGATGAACACAGTTGTCGGACTTGTTACAAGCGAGGTTGTCTTGCTTTACCGGGAGTTCGTCGCTGGCCTGGCCTAGAGCAGGCCAAATCAGCAGCACCTGGGTGAAGAACAGAATAGGGTGGGTCATTGTCGTTGAACCAGTGCTGCCAAACCCACTGACGGTGCGGCGAAATTCCCGGTCCGACGAACACGCCCCCTGCGTTGATGTCCTTGTGTCTTGCGCTGTCCAGGTGAGTTCGTCAACCACCGGCAATTTGGCAGGAAAAAGCGCACGATGAACACAGTTGTCGGACTTGTTACAAGCAAGGTTGTCTTGCTTTACCGGGAGTTCGTCGCTGGCCTGGCCTAGAGCAGGCAAAATCAGCAGCACCTGGGTGAAGAACAGAATAGGGTGGGTCATTGTCGTTGAACCAGTGCTGCCAAACCCACTGACGGTGCGAAGAAATTCCCCGTCCGAAGAACACGCCCCCTGCGTCGATGTCCTTGTGTCTTGCGCTGTCCAGGTGAGTTCGTCAACCACCGGCAATTTGGCAGGAAAAAGCGCACGATGAGCACAGTTGTCGGACTTGTTACAAGCAAGGTTGTCTTGCTTCACCGGGAGTTCGTCGCTGGCCTGGCCTAGAGCAGGCCAAATCAGCAGCACCTGGGTGAAGAACAGAATAGGGTGGGTCATTGTCGTTGAACCAGTGCTGCCAAACCCACTGACGGTGCGGCGAAATTCCCGGTCCGACGAACACGCCCCCTGCGTTGATGTCCTTGTGTCTTGCGCTGTCCAGGTGAGTTCGTCAACCACCGGCAATTCGGCAGGAAAAAGCGCACGATGAACACAGTTGTCGGACTTGTTACAAGCGAGGTTGTCTTGCTTTACCGGGAGTTCGTCGCTGGCCTGGCCTAGAGCAGGCCAAATCAGCAGTACCTGGGTGAAGAACAGAATAGGGTGGGTCATTGTCGTTGAACCAGTGCTGCCAAACCCACTGACGGTGCGACGAAATTCCTGGTCCGACGAACACGTCCCCTGCGTTGATGTCCTTGTCCCTTGCGCTGTCCAGGTGAGTTCGTCAACCACCGGCAATTTGGCAGGAAAAAGCGCACGATGAACACAGTTGTCGGACTTGTTACAAGCAAGGTTGTCTTGCTTTAGCGGGAGTTCGTCGCTGGCCTGGCCTAGAGCAGGCAAAATCAGCAGCACCTGGGTGAAGAACAGAATAGGGTGGGTCATTGTCGTTGAACCAGTGCTGCCAAACCCACTGACGGTGCGAAGAAATTCCCCGTCCGAAGAACACGCCCCCTGCGTCGATGTCCTTGTGTCTTGCGCTGTCCAGGTGAGTTCGTCAACCACCGGCAATTTGGCAGGAAAAAGCGCACGATGAGCACAGTTGTCGGACTTGTTACAAGCAAGGTTGTCTTGCTTCGCCGGGAGTTCGTCGCTGGCCTGGCCTAGAGCAGGCCAAATCAGCAGCACCTGGGTGAAGAACAGAATAGGGTGGGTCATTGTCGTTGAACCAGTGCTGCCAAACCCACTGACGGTGCGACGAAATTCCCGGTCCGACGAACACGCCCCCTGCGTTGATGTCCTTGTCCCTTGCGCTGTCCAGGTGAGTTCGTCAACCACCGGCAATTCGGCAGGAAAAAGCGCACGATGAACACAGTTGTCGGACTTGTTACAAGCAAGGTTGTCTTGCTTCACCGGGAGTTCGTCGCTGGCCTGGCCTAGAGCAGGCAAAATCAGCAGCACCTGGGTGAAGAACAGAATAGGGTGGGTCATTGTCGTTGAAGCAGTGCTGCCAAACCCACTGACGGTGCGAAGAGATTCCCCGTCCGAAGAACACGCCCCCTGCGTCGATGTCCTTGTGTCTTGCGCTTTCCAGGTGAGTTCGTCAACCACCGGCAATTTGGCAGGAAAAAGCGCACGGTGAGCACAGTTGTCGGACTTGTTACAAGCAAGGTTGTCTTGCTTCACCGTGAGTTCGTCGCTGGCCTGGCCTAGAGCAGGCAAAATCAGCAGCACCTGGGTGAAGAACAGAATAGGGTGGGTCATTGTCGTTGAACCAGTGCTGCCAAACCCACTGACGGTGCGAAGAAATTCCCCGTCCGAAGAACACGCCCCCTGCGTCGATGTCCTTGTGTTTTGCGCTTTCCAGGTGAGTTCGTCAACCATCGGCAATTTGGCAGGAAAAAGCGCACGATGAGCACAGTTGTCGGACTTGTTACAGGCAAGGTTGTCTTGCTTCACCGGGAGTTCGTCGCTGGCCTGGCCTAGAGCAGGCAAAATCAGCAGCACCTGGGTGAAGAACAGAATAGGGTGGGTCATTGTCGTTGAACCAGTGCTGCCAAACCCACTGACGGTGCGGCGAAATTCCCGGTCCGACGAACACGCCCCCCGCGTTGATGTCCTTGTGTCTTGCGCTGTCCAGGTGAGTTCGTCAACCACCGGCAATTCGGCAGGAAAAAGCGCACGATGAACACAGTTGTCGGACTTGTTACAAGCAAGGTTGTCTTGCTTCACCGGTAGTTCGTCGCTGGCCTGGCCTAGAGCAGGCCAAATCAGCAGCACCTGGGTGAAGAACAGAATAGGGTGGGTCATTGTCGTTGAACCAGCGCTGCCAAACCCACTGACGGTGCGACGAAATTCCCGGTCCGACGAACACGCCCCCCGCGTTGATGTCCTTCTCCCTTGCGCTGTCCAGGTGAGTTCGTCAACCACCGGCAATTCGGCAGGAAAAAGCGCACGATGAACACAGTTGTCGGACTTGTTACAAGCAAGGTTGTCTTGCTTCACCGGGAGTTCGTCGCTGGCCTGGCCTAGAGCAGGCCAGATCAGCAGCACCTGGGTGAAGAACAGAATAGGGTGGGTCATTGTCGTTGAACCAGTGCTGCCAAACCCACTGACGGTGCGGCGAAATTCCCGGTCCGACGAACACGCCCCCTGCGTTGATGTCCTTGTGTCTTGCGCTGTCCAGGTGAGTTCGTCAACCACCGGCAATTCGGCAGGAAAAAGCGCACGATGAACACAGTTGTCGGACTTGTTACAAGCGAGGTTGTCTTGCTTTACCGGGAGTTCGTCGCTGGCCTGGCCTACAGCAGGCCAAATCAGCAGCACCTGGGTGAAGAACAGAATAGGGTGGGTCATTGTCGTTGAACCAGTGCTGCCAAACCCACTGACGGTGCGCCGAAATTCCCGGTCCGACGAACACGTCCCCTGCGTTGATGTCCTTGTCCCTTGCGCTGTCCAGGTGAGTTCGTCAACCACCGGCAATTTGGCAGGAAAAAGCGCACGATGAACACAGTTGTCGGACTTGTTACAAGCAAGGTTGTCTTGCTTTACCGGGAGTTCGTCGCTGGCCTGGCCTAGAGCAGGCCAAATCAGCAGCACCTGGGTGAAGAACAGAATAGGGTGGGTCATTGTCGTTGAACCAGTGCTGCCAAACCCACTGACGGTGCGACGAAATTCCCGGTCCGACGAACACGTCCCCTGCGTTGATGTCCTTGTCCCTTGCGCTGTCCAGGTGAGTTCGTCAACCACCGGCAATTCGGCAGGAAAAAGCGCACGATGAACACAGTTGTCGGACTTGTTACAAGCAAGGTTGTCTTGCTTCACCGTGAGTTCGTCGCTGGCCTGGCCTAGAGCAGGCAAAATCAGCAGCACCTGGGTGAAGAACAGAATAGGGTGGGTCATTGTCGTTGAACCAGTGCTGCCAAACCCACTGACGGTGCGAAGAAATTCCCCGTCCGAAGAACACGCCCCCTGCGTCGATGTCCTTGTGTTTTGCGCTTTCCAGGTGAGTTCGTCAACCATCGGCAATTTGGCAGGAAAAAGCGCACGATGAGCACAGTTGTCGGACTTGTTACAGGCAAGGTTGTCTTGCTTCACCGGGAGTTCGTCGCTGGCCTGGCCTAGAGCAGGCAAAATCAGCAGCACCTGGGTGAAGAACAGAATAGGGTGGGTCATTGTCGTTGAACCAGTGCTGCCAAACCCACTGACGGTGCGGCGAAATTCCCGGTCCGACGAACACGCCCCCCGCGTTGATGTCCTTGTGTCTTGCGCTGTCCAGGTGAGTTCGTCAACCACCGGCAATTCGGCAGGAAAAAGCGCACGATGAACACAGTTGTCGGACTTGTTACAAGCAAGGTTGTCTTGCTTCACCGGTAGTTCGTCGCTGGCCTGGCCTAGAGCAGGCCAAATCAGCAGCACCTGGGTGAAGAACAGAATAGGGTGGGTCATTGTCGTTGAACCAGCGCTGCCAAACCCACTGACGGTGCGACGAAATTCCCGGTCCGACGAACACGCCCCCTGCGTTGATGTCCTTCTCCCTTGCGCTGTCCAGGTGAGTTCGTCAACCACCGGCAATTCGGCAGGAAAAAGCGCACGATGAACACAGTTGTCGGACTTGTTACAAGCAAGGTTGTCTTGCTTCACCGGTAGTTCGTCGCTGGCCTGGCCTAGAGCAGGCCAAATCAGCAGCACCTGGGTGAAGAACAGAATAGGGTGGGTCATTGTCGTTGAACCAGCGCTGCCAAACCCACTGACGGTGCGACGAAATTCCCTGTCCGAAGAACACGCCCCCTGCGTCGATGTCCTTGTGTCTTGCGCTGTCCAGGTGAGTTCGTCAACCACCGGCAATTCGGCAGGAAAAAGCGCACGATGAACACAGTTGTCGGACTTGTTACAAAAAAGGTTGTCTTGCTTCACCGCGAGTTCGTCGCTGGCCTGGCCTAGAGCAGGCCAAATCAGCAGCACCTGGGGGAAGAACAGAATAAGGTGGGTCATTGTCATTGAACCAGTGCTGCCAAACCCACTGACGGTGCGAAGAAATTCCCCGTCCGAAGAACACGCCCCCTGCGTCTATGTCCTTGTGTCTTGCGCTGTCCAGGTGAGTTCGTCAACCACCGGCAATTTGGCAGGAAAAAGCGCACGATGAGCACAGTTGTCGGACTTGTTACAAGCAAGGTTGTCTTGCTTCACCGGGAGTTTGTCGCTGGCCTGGCCTAGACCAGGCCAAATCAGCAGCACCTGGGTGAAGAACAGAATAAGGTGGGTCATTGTCGTTGAACCAGTGCTGCCAAACCCACTGACGGTGAGACGAAATTCCCGGTCTGACGAGCACGCCCTCTGCGTCGATGTCCTTGTCCCTTGCGCTGTCCAGGTGAGTTCGTCAACCACCGGCAATTTGGCAGGAAAAAGCGCACGATGAACACAGTTGTCGGCCTTGTTACAAGCAAGGTTGTCTTGCTTCACCGGGAGTTCGTCGCTGGCCTGGCCTCGACCAGGCCAAATCAGCAGCACCTGGGTGAAGAACAGAACAGGGTGGGTCATTGTCATTGAACCAGTGCTGCCAAACCCACTGACGGTGCGAAGAAATTCCCGGTCTGACGAGCACGCCCTCTGCGTCGATGTCCTTCTCCCTTGCGCTGTCCAGGTGAGTTTGTCAACCACCGGCAATTCGGCAGGAAAAAGCGCACGATGAACACAGTTGTCGGACTTGTTACAAGCAAGGTTGTCTTGCTTCACCGCGAGTTCGTCGCTGGCCTGGCCTAGAGCAGGCCAAATCAGCAGCACCTGGGGGAAGAACAGAATAGGGTGGGTCATTGTCGTTGAACCAGTGCTGCCAAACCCACTGACGGTGCGAAGAAATTCCCCGTCCGAAGAACACGCCCCCTGCGTCTATGTCCTTGTGTCTTGCGCTGTCCAGGTGAGTTCGTCAACCACCGGCAATTTGGCAGGAAAAAGCGCACGATGAGCACAGTTGTCGGACTTGTTACAAGCAAGGTTGTCTTGCTTTACCGGGAGTTCGTCGCTGGCCTGGCCTAGAGCAGGCAAAATCAGCAGCACCTGGGTGAAGAACAGAATAGGGTGGGTCATTGTCGTTGAACCAGTGCTGCCAAACCCACTGACGGTGCGAAGAAATTCCCCGTCCGAAGAACACGCCCCCTGCGTCGATGTCCTTGTGTCTTGCGCTGTCCAGGTGAGTTCGTCAACCACCGGCAATTTGGCAGGAAAAAGCGCACGATGAGCACAGTTGTCGGACTTGTTACAAGCAAGGTTGTCTTGCTTCACCGGGAGTTCGTCGCTGGCCTGGCCTAGAGCAGGCCAAATCAGCAGCACCTGGGGGAAGAACAGAATAGGGTGGGTCATTGTCGTTGAACCAGTGCTGCCAAACCCACTGACGGTGCGGCGAAATTCCCGGTCCGACGAACACGCCCCCTGCGTTGATGTCCTTGTGTCTTGCGCTGTCCAGGTGAGTTCGTCAACCACCGGCAATTCGGCAGGAAAAAGCGCACGATGAACACAGTTGTCGGACTTGTTACAAGCGAGGTTGTCTTGCTTTACCGGGAGTTCGTCGCTGGCCTGGCCTAGAGCAGGCCAAATCAGCAGTACCTGGGTGAAGAACAGAATAGGGTGGGTCATTGTCGTTGAACCAGTGCTGCCAAACCCACTGACGGTGCGACGAAATTCCTGGTCCGACGAACACGTCCCCTGCGTTGATGTCCTTGTCCCTTGCGCTGTCCAGGTGAGTTCGTCAACCACCGGCAATTTGGCAGGAAAAAGCGCACGATGAACACAGTTGTCGGACTTGTTACAAGCAAGGTTGTCTTGCTTTAGCGGGAGTTCGTCGCTGGCCTGGCCTAGAGCAGGCAAAATCAGCAGCACCTGGGTGAAGAACAGAATAGGGTGGGTCATTGTCGTTGAACCAGTGCTGCCAAACCCACTGACGGTGCGAAGAAATTCCCCGTCCGAAGAACACGCCCCCTGCGTCGATGTCCTTGTGTCTTGCGCTGTCCAGGTGAGTTCGTCAACCACCGGCAATTTGGCAGGAAAAAGCGCACGATGAGCACAGTTGTCGGACTTGTTACAAGCAAGGTTGTCTTGCTTCGCCGGGAGTTCGTCGCTGGCCTGGCCTAGAGCAGGCCAAATCAGCAGCACCTGGGTGAAGAACAGAATAGGGTGGGTCATTGTCGTTGAACCAGTGCTGCCAAACCCACTGACGGTGCGACGAAATTCCCGGTCCGACGAACACGCCCCCTGCGTTGATGTCCTTGTCCCTTGCGCTGTCCAGGTGAGTTCGTCAACCACCGGCAATTCGGCAGGAAAAAGCGCACGATGAACACAGTTGTCGGACTTGTTACAAGCAAGGTTGTCTTGCTTCACCGGGAGTTCGTCGCTGGCCTGGCCTAGAGCAGGCAAAATCAGCAGCACCTGGGTGAAGAACAGAATAGGGTGGGTCATTGTCGTTGAAGCAGTGCTGCCAAACCCACTGACGGTGCGAAGAGATTCCCCGTCCGAAGAACACGCCCCCTGCGTCGATGTCCTTGTGTCTTGCGCTTTCCAGGTGAGTTCGTCAACCACCGGCAATTTGGCAGGAAAAAGCGCACGGTGAGCACAGTTGTCGGACTTGTTACAAGCAAGGTTGTCTTGCTTCACCGTGAGTTCGTCGCTGGCCTGGCCTAGAGCAGGCAAAATCAGCAGCACCTGGGTGAAGAACAGAATAGGGTGGGTCATTGTCGTTGAACCAGTGCTGCCAAACCCACTGACGGTGCGAAGAAATTCCCCGTCCGAAGAACACGCCCCCTGCGTCGATGTCCTTGTGTTTTGCGCTTTCCAGGTGAGTTCGTCAACCATCGGCAATTTGGCAGGAAAAAGCGCACGATGAGCACAGTTGTCGGACTTGTTACAGGCAAGGTTGTCTTGCTTCACCGGGAGTTCGTCGCTGGCCTGGCCTAGAGCAGGCAAAATCAGCAGCACCTGGGTGAAGAACAGAATAGGGTGGGTCATTGTCGTTGAACCAGTGCTGCCAAACCCACTGACGGTGCGGCGAAATTCCCGGTCCGACGAACACGCCCCCCGCGTTGATGTCCTTGTGTCTTGCGCTGTCCAGGTGAGTTCGTCAACCACCGGCAATTCGGCAGGAAAAAGCGCACGATGAACACAGTTGTCGGACTTGTTACAAGCAAGGTTGTCTTGCTTCACCGGTAGTTCGTCGCTGGCCTGGCCTAGAGCAGGCCAAATCAGCAGCACCTGGGTGAAGAACAGAATAGGGTGGGTCATTGTCGTTGAACCAGCGCTGCCAAACCCACTGACGGTGCGACGAAATTCCCGGTCCGACGAACACGCCCCCCGCGTTGATGTCCTTCTCCCTTGCGCTGTCCAGGTGAGTTCGTCAACCACCGGCAATTCGGCAGGAAAAAGCGCACGATGAACACAGTTGTCGGACTTGTTACAAGCAAGGTTGTCTTGCTTCACCGGGAGTTCGTCGCTGGCCTGGCCTAGAGCAGGCCAGATCAGCAGCACCTGGGTGAAGAACAGAATAGGGTGGGTCATTGTCGTTGAACCAGTGCTGCCAAACCCACTGACGGTGCGGCGAAATTCCCGGTCCGACGAACACGCCCCCTGCGTTGATGTCCTTGTGTCTTGCGCTGTCCAGGTGAGTTCGTCAACCACCGGCAATTCGGCAGGAAAAAGCGCACGATGAACACAGTTGTCGGACTTGTTACAAGCGAGGTTGTCTTGCTTTACCGGGAGTTCGTCGCTGGCCTGGCCTACAGCAGGCCAAATCAGCAGCACCTGGGTGAAGAACAGAATAGGGTGGGTCATTGTCGTTGAACCAGTGCTGCCAAACCCACTGACGGTGCGCCGAAATTCCCGGTCCGACGAACACGTCCCCTGCGTTGATGTCCTTGTCCCTTGCGCTGTCCAGGTGAGTTCGTCAACAACCGGCAATTTGGCAGGAAAAAGCGCACGATGAACACAGTTGTCGGACTTGTTACAAGCAAGGTTGTCTTGCTTTACCGGGAGTTCGTCGCTGGCCTGGCCTAGAGCAGGCCAAATCAGCAGCACCTGGGTGAAGAACAGAATAGGGTGGGTCATTGTCGTTGAACCAGTGCTGCCAAACCCACTGACGGTGCGACGAAATTCCCGGTCCGACGAACACGTCCCCTGCGTTGATGTCCTTGTCCCTTGCGCTGTCCAGGTGAGTTCGTCAACCACCGGCAATTCGGCAGGAAAAAGCGCACGATGAACACAGTTGTCGGACTTGTTACAAGCAAGGTTGTCTTGCTTCACCGTGAGTTCGTCGCTGGCCTGGCCTAGAGCAGGCAAAATCAGCAGCACCTGGGTGAAGAACAGAATAGGGTGGGTCATTGTCGTTGAACCAGTGCTGCCAAACCCACTGACGGTGCGAAGAAATTCCCCGTCCGAAGAACACGCCCCCTGCGTCGATGTCCTTGTGTTTTGCGCTTTCCAGGTGAGTTCGTCAACCATCGGCAATTTGGCAGGAAAAAGCGCACGATGAGCACAGTTGTCGGACTTGTTACAGGCAAGGTTGTCTTGCTTCACCGGGAGTTCGTCGCTGGCCTGGCCTAGAGCAGGCAAAATCAGCAGCACCTGGGTGAAGAACAGAATAGGGTGGGTCATTGTCGTTGAACCAGTGCTGCCAAACCCACTGACGGTGCGGCGAAATTCCCGGTCCGACGAACACGCCCCCCGCGTTGATGTCCTTGTGTCTTGCGCTGTCCAGGTGAGTTCGTCAACCACCGGCAATTCGGCAGGAAAAAGCGCACGATGAACACAGTTGTCGGACTTGTTACAAGCAAGGTTGTCTTGCTTCACCGGTAGTTCGTCGCTGGCCTGGCCTAGAGCAGGCCAAATCAGCAGCACCTGGGTGAAGAACAGAATAGGGTGGGTCATTGTCGTTGAACCAGCGCTGCCAAACCCACTGACGGTGCGACGAAATTCCCGGTCCGACGAACACGCCCCCTGCGTTGATGTCCTTCTCCCTTGCGCTGTCCAGGTGAGTTCGTCAACCACCGGCAATTCGGCAGGAAAAAGCGCACGATGAACACAGTTGTCGGACTTGTTACAAGCAAGGTTGTCTTGCTTCACCGGTAGTTCGTCGCTGGCCTGGCCTAGAGCAGGCCAAATCAGCAGCACCTGGGTGAAGAACAGAATAGGGTGGGTCATTGTCGTTGAACCAGCGCTGCCAAACCCACTGACGGTGCGACGAAATTCCCTGTCCGAAGAACACGCCCCCTGCGTCGATGTCCTTGTGTCTTGCGCTGTCCAGGTGAGTTCGTCAACCACCGGCAATTCGGCAGGAAAAAGCGCACGATGAACACAGTTGTCGGACTTGTTACAAAAAAGGTTGTCTTGCTTCACCGCGAGTTCGTCGCTGGCCTGGCCTAGAGCAGGCCAAATCAGCAGCACCTGGGGGAAGAACAGAATAGGGTGGGTCATTGTCGTTGAACCAGTGCTGCCAAACCCACTGACGGTGCGAAGAAATTCCCCGTCCGAAGAACACGCCCCCTGCGTCTATGTCCTTGTGTCTTGCGCTGTCCAGGTGAGTTCGTCAACCACCGGCAATTTGGCAGGAAAAAGCGCACGATGAGCACAGTTGTCGGACTTGTTACAAGCAAGGTTGTCTTGCTTCACCGGGAGTTTGTCGCTGGCCTGGCCTAGACCAGGCCAAATCAGCAGCACCTGGGTGAAGAACAGAATAAGGTGGGTCATTGTCGTTGAACCAGTGCTGCCAAACCCACTGACGGTGAGACGAAATTCCCAGTCTGACGAGCACGCCCTCTGCGTCGATGTCCTTGTCCCTTGCGCTGTCCAGGTGAGTTCGTCAACCACCGGCAATTTGGCAGGAAAAAGCGCACGATGAACACAGTTGTCGGCCTTGTTACAAGCAAGGTTGTCTTGCTTCACCGGGAGTTCGTCGCTGGCCTGGCCTCGACCAGGCCAAATCAGCAGCACCTGGGTGAAGAACAGAACAGGGTGGGTCATTGTCATTGAACCAGTGCTGCCAAACCCACTGACGGTGCGAAGAAATTCCCGGTCTGACGAGCACGCCCTCTGCGTCGATGTCCTTCTCCCTTGCGCTGTCCAGGTGAGTTTGTCAACCACCGGCAATTCGGCAGGAAAAAGCGCACGATGAACACAGTTGTCGGACTTGTTACAAGCAAGGTTGTCTTGCTTCACCGCGAGTTCGTCGCTGGCCTGGCCTAGAGCAGGCCAAATCAGCAGCACCTGGGGGAAGAACAGAATAGGGTGGGTCATTGTCGTTGAACCAGTGCTGCCAAACCCACTGACGGTGCGAAGAAATTCCCCGTCCGAAGAACACGCCCCCTGCGTCTATGTCCTTGTGTCTTGCGCTGTCCAGGTGAGTTCGTCAACCACCGGCAATTTGGCAGGAAAAAGCGCACGATGAGCACAGTTGTCGGACTTGTTACAAGCAAGGTTGTCTTGCTTCACCGGGAGTTCGTCGCTGGCCTGGCCTAGACCAGGCCAAATCAGCAGCACCTGGGTGAAGAACAGAATAAGGTGGGTCATTGTCGTTGAACCAGTGCTGCCAAACCCACTGACGGTGCGACGAAATTCCCGGTCTGACGAGCACGCCCTCTGCGTCGATGTCCTTGTCCCTTGCGCTGTCCAGGTGAGTTCGTGAACCACCGGCAATTTGGCAGGAAAAAGCGCACGATGAACACAGTTGTCGGCCTTGTTACAAGCAAGGTTGTCTTGCTTCACCGGGAGTTCGTCGCTGGCCTGGCCTAGAGCAGGCCAAATCAGCAGCACCTGGGTGAAGAACAGAATAGGATGGGTCATTGTTATTGAACCAGTGCTGCCAAACCCACTGACGGTGCGACGAAATTCCCGGTCCGACGAACACGCCCCCTGCGTTGATGTCCTTGTCCCTTGCGTTGTCCAGGTGAGTTCGTCAACCACCGGAAATTCGGCAGGAAAAAGCGCACGATGAACACAGTTGTCGGACTTGTTACAAGCAAGGTTGTCTTGCTTCACCGGGAGTTCGTCGCTGGCCTGGCCTAGAGCAGGCCAAATCAGCAGCACCTGGGTGAAGAACAGAATAGGGTGGCTCATTGTCGTTGAACCAGTGCTGCCAAACCCACTGACAGTGCGACGAAATTCCCGGTCTGACGAACACGCCCCCTGCGTTAATGTCCTTGTCCCTTGCGCTGTCCAGGTGAGTTCGTCAACCACCGGCAATTCGGCAGGAAAAAGCGCACGATGAACACAGTTGTCGGACTTGTTACAAGCAAGGTTGTCTTGCTTCACCGGGAGTTCGTCGCTGGCCTGGCCTAGAGCAGGCCAAATCAGCAGCACCTGGTTGAAGAACAGAATAGCGTGGGTCATTGTCGTTGAACCAGTGCTGCCAAACCCACTGACGGTGCGAAGAAATTCCCCGTCCGAAGAACACGCCCCCTGCGTCGATGTCCTTGTGTCTTGCGCTGTCCAGGTGAGTTCGTCAACCACCGGCAATTTGGCAGGAAAAAGCGCACGATGAGCACAGTTGTCGGACTTGTTACAAGCAAGGTTGTCTTGCTTCACCGGGAATTCGTCGCTGGCCTGGCCTAGAGCAGGCCAAATCAGCAGCACCTGGGTGAAGAACAGAATAGGGTGGGTCATTGTCGTTGAACCAGTGCTGCCAAACCCACTGACAGTGCGACGAAATTCCCGGTCTGACGAACACGCCCCCTGCGTTAATGTCCTTGTCCCTTGCGCTGTCCAGGTGAGCTCGTCAACCACCGGCAATTTGGCAGGAAAAAGCGCACGATGAGCACAGTTGTCGGATTTGTTACAAGCAAGGTTGTCTTGCTTCACCGGGAGTTCGTCGCTGGCCTGGCCTAGAGCAGGCCAAATCAGCAGCACCTGGGTGAAGAACAGAATAGGGTGTGTCATTGTCGTTGAACCAGTGCTGCCAAACCCACTGACGGTGCGAAGAAATTCCCGGTCTGACGAGCACGCCCTCTGCGTCGATGTCCTTGTCCCTTGCGCTGTCCAGGTGAGTTCGTCAACCACCGGAAATTCGGCAGGAAAAAGCGCACGATGAACACAGTTGTCGGATTTGTTACAAGCAAGGTTGTCTTGCTTCACCGGGAGTTCGTCGCTGGCCTGGCCTAGAGCAGGCCAAATCAGCAGCACCTGGGTGAAGAACAGAATAGGGTGGGTCATTGTCGTTGAACCAGTGCTGCCAAACCCACTGACGGTGCGAAGAAATTCCCCGTCCGAAGAACACGCCCCCTGCGTCGATGTCCTTGTGTCTTGCGCTGTCCAGGTGAGTTCGTCAACCACCGGCAATTTGGCAGGAAAACGCGCACGATGAGCACAGTTGTCGGACTTGTTACAAGCAACGTTGTCTTGCTTCACCGGGAGTTCGTCGCTGGCCTGGCCTAGAGCAGGCCAAATCAGCAGCAACTGGGTGAAGAACAGAATAGGGTGGGTCATTGTCGTTGAACCAGTGCTGCCAAACCCACTGACAGTGCGACGAAATTCCCGGTCTGACGAACACGCCCCCTGCGTTAATGTCCTTGTCCCTTGCGCTGTCCAGGTGAGTTCGTCAACCACCGGCAATTCGGCAGGAAAAAGCGCACGATGAACACAGTTGTCGGACTTGTTACAAGCAAGGTTGTCTTGCTTCACCGGGAGTTCGTCGCTGGCCTGGCCTAGAGCAGGCCAAATCAGCAGCACCTGGTTGAAGAACAGAATAGCGTGGGTCATTGTCGTTGAACCAGTGCTGCCAAACCCACTGACGGTGCGAAGAAATTCCCCGTCCGAAGAACACGCCCCCTGCGTCGATGTCCTTGTGTCTTGCGCTGTCCAGGTGAGTTCGTCAACCACCGGCAATTTGGCAGGAAAAAGCGCGCGATGAGCACAGTTGTCGGACTTGTTACAAGCAAGGTTGTCTTGCTTCACCGGGAGTTCGTCGCTGGCCTGGCCTAGACCAGGCCAAATCAGCAGCACCTGGGTGAAGAACAGAATAGGGTGGGTCATTGTCGTTGAACCAGTGCTGCCAAGCCCTGGTGCTGCCAAGAACCAGTGCTGCCAAGCAAACTGGTGCGCCGTTGCTGACGCTTGCGCTAACGAGTTTCTTTGTCTGTCGCCGGTCGTTCACAGCTAGAAATGTTTTTGTGCGTTGCTTTGCTTGGTTTCTGTGTTCTATGTCAATGCGAAGAGTATGTTTATCTCTCAAGGCTGCTAGCATGCTTGACACAAGAACAGCATCATGCACTGCGGAGGTCTCGTCAACCCGTCGTCGCCGTCGTCGGTGAAATTTCAGGTAAGCATACCTATATTACGTCCTCGTTTTGTCACATACCTATCTTGAAATGAGGCAGGCTTATGTTTGTGCAACTTTTATTTGTGCTTTGTGGATGTTTCATTCAGTTAGGCACTAACACTCGCAAGTGAGATAGTTGGTCATGGCGCTTGTTGGCCGGTAGTGCTGTAGGTACGAACGACACTTGCGCGCTGTCAAAGTGTTTTCTACACCTGCCGAAAAATTTCTTTATTCGACATGGCTTTCAAGAACGCTTTACGCGACAGTAAAAGCTTATAAAGGTAACACGTAGCACAACTGCGGATATCAATTGAACTTTTTTTTTTCTAGAAGCACTGCTCGCCCTCGTGAAGCTGTCACAGAAAAAAAATTAGAAGGGAATCCATAGCGTGAGTGTTTTGAGCGGAGAGTTATGCGTGGGAAACGGGTGGCATTATAGTTACTTCGGTGCTTCGAATAGCCGACCGTGCTCATAAATAGAGGCGCACGGGCAGCGTGCCGCGCAGCAGACACGTTGATCTCTACCCTGTCGTTTCGTGATTGCTTTTCTGCGGTGACTACAAGCAGAAAAAACAAAATTGCCGCTTTTGCTTCTGGTTTAGGTTCCGACTAGCAATAGGCGGCCACTGACCAATTCTATGGCTCTAGCCTCTTTGCCTTGAATTCCGAATAGCTCATAGAGGTTAATGCTGTAAGCCGCTTTGCTTACCTCTGCAAGTTCGTCTTAAACATTCGGCACTACCTCAGTGACACGTTCACCCGCTAAGTTCCCTCCTTGACGACAAAGCGCTAGCGAACATGACACAGGCTTTTGCAGTCGCTATCCCAAAGTCGCATCATATGTCCGCGAATCATTTCCGGAGATTGGACCTTTTTTGTGGTGTCTCTCTGCTGGCTGAACATCACTGTGATTTTTGCACAACTTTACACTGGCAGTTTCAAGTGATTCATTGCAAGAAACTTTGTGCGTGCCGAATATGCAAATATTTTTTCGTTGTGCATTTTTTTCATTAAGGGTGTGTTCAGATAAGAACAGTAATAGAAGCTCTTTTGTATGTGGTGGGCAAATGTCTCTGCACAAAGAAATTTGCTTTAGTTTTGCAAGATACTGTGCAGTTTTCTCGAAACAAAAACCTATATCACTGTTCACTACAGTGGAAAAATGCAATTTTTGCCATTTTAAAAAGTTGCAAGTTCGGAGACCTGCGGTTAGCGTACTAAACTTTTGTTATCTATTGTTTTTTGCTCACTAAATCTATGTGACTTTTACTTGTATTGGAGTTATTAAAAATAGATTTTGTTGTTGCAGTTGGTTTAGTAAAAAATCGCTAATATTGCTGCAGAAGCAACGCGTGGCAAAAAAAGTCAATTTTCAACCTTAAATACAGGCATGATGCATTATGTTTTTAGCATTTTCGTTTTTGCGTTCCTTATTCAGATAATTGCCTACATTTCAGGTAAAATTTGGAGCTCTAAGCTGCTACGTGTGTTCTCCACAACGCATAAAATTCGCCCAAGATTCGAAAACAGCAAAAAAACTCAACTTTAAACAAAAACGTCAATATTTAAGAACATCCCTCACAATAATCCTCACTTCCTCATAAATATTACAGCCTCAAAAAGTGTTGCATTATATTGTTTAAAATTATAAAAGGTATAAAACTAAAGGCTCGTTTTGAAAATTGCTAGCATTCAGCCCTACATTCTGGCACGACTTAATAAAATGTTGCACCTGAGACGTTTTCGCTATATTATGCAGGACTAGTTCTTTATTTCTGCAAAAATTGAAGCTGTATACTTTTTTGTTCTTTCTGCATATTATATTGAAATCGGCCGAAATTCAGAATTAGAAAAAAAACGAACAACTTTGACTCGAATTGCAAAAACTGCCACAATTTTAATTTGTATCGAAGTCAATGAAAACAATCTTAAGTACTTTATCAACATCATGTACTAAACTGTACCGCAATATATAAATTAAAATGTAAAAATAAATATAAATCTAAACACATGTTGTCATTCTGCAGAAGTTCTTATGGCTTGCCCCCATGGTGTTGGCGTCAAAAGTTCGATTAATTATTTGCCTAATTTAGTTACATTTTAACTTATGCAATATCCAAAGCCTTCTCAATGCCTCTAAAGTCGTTTTCTGCTTGTTGTCAGTGCTGGTGATTGCTAAAGTGGAATGAATTCGCTATTTCTAGCAATTTCATGGGACGTCAGTGACGAACGTTTTCACTATCTTATTTTTTTTTTTTGCGCATAGCTGAGCGAATCCATCCAGTTCCTAATAATATTATTTCATTTCTCCTTTATGAGAAAAATTCAAAAAAATACTCTGTTCTTGAAGACCATCTTTCTAATGTGCACACAATTAGAATCATAAGCAACACTCTTTGCAGTATGATAGTTTAGTTGTATTTATTTATTTATTTATAACAGCAACACGAATGAGCCGAGATGATGAGCATTCTTGACGACTAACCTAACCTGCAAAGTGTATGTAACCTGCAGTTTAGGTGAACGGCGGTTTTGCTCTGTGTTAGCTCGCCTTTTTCTGGGCTATATACCTCTGTCGACTAGAACGCTGGCCATCTCGGCTCATTTGTGCTACTGCTATAATGAAATATAAAATTCCACCTAAACTGTCATGCCGCAAAGTGTTTTGATTATGATTCAAATTATGTACAGATGAGAAAAATGGTCTGCAAAAATAGGGTATTGTCAATGTAAGGTATCGCTAGGCGCCCCCGGATTAGCGGCTATGTGCTCAGTACCTCGTGGTAGGTTTGCTTGTTGCATGAATTGGTGCTAGCTGCGTGCAGACGAGAAGGCGCCGCTAATCACCGGATGAAGCAGGGAAAGCCATTAGAGTGACGAGTGTCACCGGGCGGCTGACAGGCAATCTAGTCCCCAAGAGGGGGAAGTTAAGCTGCTTTGTGCGTTCCTACCGTATGCATTTCATACGAGCCGACACGACACCGCCGTCGCGGTTGAAACGTCCGTTCACAGACACGCCGCGTCCAGACAGAAGGGTGACATTCGGCGCCGGTGGAAGAAGGGGAGAACGTTGAACAAAGGGGAAGACGTCCGCGGGAGGACCGACTGACCGAGCGTCTTTTCTTCGCGCCGCCGCTGAGCCAAAGGTCACGGACTTTGCACAAATTCTAGGAAGAGCGGGGGCGAGAGACGGCGGCGGTCAGCTAACGACCCTACTTATTTTCTTTGATGACCTTGACGCGAGAACGCGGCAAGGTGTACAGTAGAATGTGGGCAGCATGTGAAGTTTTGTGTTTTTCTTTCTTTCGTTGTGGGGAAAGGGTTTCACTCACAATGCTGAAGTTGCACGTGGCCACGAACCAACCATGTTGAAGTTCGTGGCGATTGGACGTAATGGAAATGTGGGCTGGACACAGAGGGCTTAAAACCAAGCCCGAGAGACCAGTCTGACGTTCTGAGCTATAGCTTGATGTGTACATCTTCAGCTAGGCCGAGCTAGCCAGATCCATGTATATTTTGCCTAACCTTGCTGTAAATATTGTAAAATTTTGTATATAAACTTCAGTTAATCTCTTTGTAACTCTGAAGTGTCGTTATCTATATTTCGTCGTCTCTGATCACCGTCTTGGACGGGGCGCACCTGTGGTGCAATTTGCCACGCCTTCAAGTCACCGAAAAGAACCTAATTTCGAGAAGAACGACAAAAATTCACTGCCATCGTTTGTCATTATGGAGAACTGAAATAACATAATTATAAACTAGAGGGGGGGGATAGCACATCACCTCGCCATACATGTATATATAATGTGTTTGTGTGTGTGTGTGCGTGTGTGTGTGTGCACACAGGATGGAGAAAAACTTCTACCGTCACTTACACACCCCACAAAGGCATGCGGCTACTTGCAGTCAGTTACGCATCACAGACAGAGGCTCAGATTAATTATTCGGGACTTGGGTGTAGGCAGGCTGCAATGCATTGCTAGCCATGCTTTGTGCCATGAAATAGCGAATTTATTCCAGATTTAGCAATCATCAACACTGCCAACAAGCAGAAAACGACATTACATACATATTGCATAAGTTAAAATATAGCTAAATTCAGCAAACAAATCGAACTTTTGACGCCAACACCATAAGGGAAAGCCATAAGCACTTATGTAGAATGACAAAGTGCGCTCAGTTTTATATTTATTTTTATATTTTAATTGAAATATTGCAGTACTGTTTAGTACATGATGTTTATAAAACACGATTCTTTTATGAGCCTTCGATAAAAATCGAAGATATGGCAGTTTTTAATTCGAGTCAATGTTGTCCGGTTTTTATTTTGAATTTTGGCCGATTTCAAAAAATTGTAGGGAAAGAACAAACACGCCTAGACATTTCTATAATTCTAGAAATAGACAACCGGACAGGGATAATATAGAGAGAATGTTTCAGTTGCAGCTCTTTGTTAAGTCGTGCCAGAATGTAGGGCTGAATATTAACAATTTTCAAAAACAGCGCTTAGTGTTATACTTATTTTTATAATTTTAAACAATATAATGAAACACTTTTTCAGGCTGTAATATTTCTGAGGTACTGAGGAGCCTTGAGAGATATTTTCATAAATATCAATGTTTTGTTTTAAATTGGCATCAAATTTACTTCTTTTAATAATATTACTGTTTACGAAACTTGGTTTAGAGCTGTTTAGAGCTCCCAATTTTGCCTGAAATTTAGAAAATTATTTGAATAATAAATATAAAGTGACTCAAAGCTGAAAAATCGCGCATCATACCCCAATCGACTGCAATAACAGAACATGTTTTTTATAGCTACAAAGTAAAAGTTACACAGATTCAATGGGTAAAAACAATAGGTGATAAAATGTTAGTACGCTAGAAGCAGATCTTCAAACCTGCAACTTCTTGAAATGGGAAAAACGGCGTTTTCCACCTGTAGTGACACGATTTTCTTTCCGAGAAAACTACGCCGTATCTTGCAAAACTAATGCCCATTTGTTTGTGTTGAGACCTTTGTCCACCACGCATAAATATTTCATTGCAAACAAAAAATGGTCATTGGACGTCGATTGCAGTTCTCATCTGAACTCACCCTTGAATATCTTTTGGCTATTTGTTGTGTTTTTTAAATCTTATAGGAAAATTTTATGCAGATGCTGATGCCCATTTTCAATATTATGTTGACCTGGCAGAAGATAAAATTCCAGACATGACGAATGATGCATTACAGCCTGCTAACACCCAAGTTCCGAATCATTAATCTGAGCCTCTGTCTCTGATGCGGAACTGACAGCAAGTACCCGCATGCCTTTGTAGAGTCTGTAACACCACATAATGCGCACTTTTTAAAAACAATTCTTTGCTCACAGAATGACATTTCATCGAGTCTGTTGTGTTGTTCTCTTCAGAGTAACGTTTAAACAGTTGTCGATTTCATTGCTTTTATAATCACACAATATGAAGGCAAAAATATCTGGAAAAACTAGGTTATTATGTAAATACTACATTGAAATGAACTCTATATCTATCCTACTAATGAAAAAAATGATTGCGTAACTGATCACCGAGGACACAGAAAAAGGTTTATATGTTAAAAATTGCGGCCATTTCATAATAGCGCTATGGGTTAATGAACTTGCAAAGACCAATAGGCTTGAATATCTTTCTTTCCCTTAGTTTAGAAAAGACTTCACAAAGGTCGCAAGGTCAAATGTGCCTGATTGCATTTGTCATGACGTGACAGTACAGTTCGTCTTGAAAGGGAAGAGAGAAAACTGCATGTACTGAACCAATTCAGCAATTGTTAGAAAAGGCCCCGCGGATGGAGCTACAAAGCAGGACACAAGTACAGAACGGAATAAGTATAAAAATATTTGAAGCCACTTGAACAGAATTTTTTATTCCTTGCTTCTTTCACTTCCAACATATGGGCTTAAGTGTTTTTAATTTTGCTATTATATTTATTGCACTAAACAATGCCTGAAAGATTTTTATATGTTAATTGGGCTTTTAAAATGTATAGAAAAACTATTGGTTCGATCATTGTGAGAGAGATATTTTCTATATAATCCAATCCCCATGAATTTGCCTGCGAATTTTATGCAGTATAATTGTGAACTTGCATAAAAATGTGAGCTTTTGTACAGAACTTATTTATTTATCTGAACGTTTCTTCGAAAAGCATAAAAATTATTTCCCACATTGCTTACACGATATGTTGGCATCAACTGCAAGTCCTATTTCAATCAGGCCCCAAAATGTTCTTTTCGCCAAAAAGAGAGATTTAATTTATCAGCGTACCACATTAGGCAGCAGTTTCCAAAAATAAACTGGGATTGTCGGGCTCTTATGATAAGTAACTTGGTGTGGTGTGAGTACAGTTTTACTCGCTGGACTTGATTGTCTTTCCTTAAAAGCAAATTTTGCTTTCACTCAGAAAGTGGCATATTTGCATCATTTTTTCAGACTGGATGTCGAAGTCATGAGGATAACCGCGCAGAGCGTCGGAAAATCCACAGCTCTCCAAGCCATTTTCATACAAGAGTGCGTAAGTGCTACAAATTAGACTCGCATCATATATGTGCTGTACAAAGTGGAAATTTAAAGAATGTATTTGTAGCCGAGGAATTTACCTTTAACTTTACAAGGTTGAGAGAAAATGACACCAGTTACGTTTTTATATTCTTCGCATCTCACAGCTGGCAGTTATTCACGCATAAAAAGCTGATTACTGTACTTTAGTCTGTAAGACATTTCCTGAAGAATAGGAATGTATTACTCTGTCATTCTGCATTCAGTTTTCATAGTATTAGGTAAGTCCTTTTACTAGCTGGTTCTGATATTTTTGTTGTCAAACTAGACCTAAATATTGTCAAGAGGGATATTTTCAGTTTAACGAAGTAAAAGCAGCTCAGTACAGATTCAATTAACACCTGTACATTACAAATTTACCTTTTTTTTACTGCAGGATCAAGACTCTCCAGCTTTCGCCACACTTTACTGTAAGGAGCTAGCGCCACATGGTGTCTACAACTCCCGGCACGAGGAAGAGAAGATGACGACGCAAGATGGGGCGCGTGCGGGGAGGTGCCACGCAACGAAGAGTGATACGTAGGAGAAAGATCGGAGAAAGAAAGATGCAGCAGGACGGGTGGTCAAGGAGCTGCGGCTGATCGTGTCCCGCCTGGCCTACGGCACGGGATACCAGACCTGGGAGTGGCCACGGAGCTGCGGATCGCGTCCCACCTACCTGGATGACCAGACCTGGCAGTGGCCAACTTCTGTTGTGCTCCTGGAGCACTTAGAAAGCACGGACGTTCAGAGTCGTGCTGGGTGCGCTAACTGACGCACTTGGAAATCTAGAGTCTGCTGCATTACGGCAACCTTTGGCCTCTCTCCTCGGCCGAGCGTCTCCCTCCGCCAAGCCACCTGCTGACCCGAACCAAGCGTTTGTGGACACTGGGCGTTCCGCACACTCCGAGCCTACGCAACCGGGAACGTCCACATGGACTTCCTTCTTCCAGCGTTCGGTGACTGTTATCAGTTCATATTCATATTTGTTTTGCCTGTTAAGGTTGTTATTTGTTATGTTGCTTTTTAGTCTAGTCTAATGTGTTTGTATAAAAAGATGTTCTTAGTTTGACCGGTCTGGTCTTATGTCTGTTTAATCCCACAAAGTCAACCCTTTAATTGCTGGTTATTAAAGAACCTCCTCACATTTATGTAGACTACTGTAGCAAGCGCATTGAAGAAAAGCTTTTTCTACCTCGTTGAGCACCAGCGCCTATTGTCTACAGGCAATGCAGAAGGAGATTGTTTCCTAGGAGAAAAGTGGCTCTTCAAAATGCGTTTTTAACCTTAAGCATTCAATGAGCTAGTCGTCCTAGAGCAACTCTTCTTGAAGATGAATTTTATACACCAGGAACAGTTGTGATGAAATTTATGAACAAGATTGTGAAAAAAAAAATCATGATGTGATTGCGATTTCAATGTTCATAAGTGCAAGTTTTGTGGCACTTTTACACATTCTTCTTTATATTAAAGTACTGGGCACTACATAGTTCTGAGGACTCTAATTTGAGTCAATGCATGCCAAGTATACTAGTTTTCGTGATAGCGTATGGGCAAGAAAAGGCGAGATACATTTGTTAAGTGTCAATAAATGAAATTTCTGACTTTTCTACAAATGCCGTTTTGTTACTGTGTTTTACAAATGGACTCTGGCTTAGGAAGTTGCCACAGCCTTGTTGTTTATTAATTTTTCTTTTGGGTTGAAAGTGTGAAAGTACATTGTTTCTGGCTAGTTATTCAAAGAAATGTTTTTTCTGTGGGCACATTCGTCAGGTTCAGCCAGCTATGGCATATAGAGTAAGCACATTGGTTCTAGAAGCTGGTCTGGTGTTTGGATGCAGATGTCTGACCAATGCTCTAGCGTGTAGAATGTAAACAGGTTTGCATTTTACATGCGTATGGGTCAAGTTACCCATACACCATTTATACTTTTATTTACTTCATTTCTTCGCTACACTGCACATAAGCACGCATACTGTGCTCAAGCCTACGTTTTGTTTTATGAGGGACATACAAAGTCATTTGGAATGCTAAGGTTGGGATTGCTGCACGAGCACGTATACCGCGTGCAGCACCCTTCCTTGGGGAAGGGTGTAGCACACGGTGCTGTAACACCCTTCTGCTGCAGCACCCTTCCTTCGGGGAAGGGCGCTGCAGCAGAAGGGTGTTCAAATATACATATTTAGGGTGCTCCCCATGCGACAAGCCAATTACACCCTTAAAGGTGTAATAGTTTTTACTGTGTAGGCGCGAAGAAAAATTGTGAATACAAGCGGCAAAAGCCATCTCAGTCAATCCAAGCCGTGAGGGACTAGTATCGATGCTCAGCTGTTTCCTCGCCTCAGGAGAATCTCAAGCAGCTACTTAGCGACTACTTTGCTCAGTGACGAGGCCACTTTGGAAGTGGCGGTGAGTAGAGAATCGGACGCTGATTCATCGGCCAGTGAGGAGTTCGTGCTCGAAAGTTCGACCAACACAAAGCCCACAATCACGGGTGTCATGGTACGCGAGTCGCTTCAGACTGCAGTACAATTTTTCGAAGACAATGACAAGGAGAGTGCAGCGGTGGCGTAGCGGCAGAACATCCGCCTCGCATGCAAGAGGACCGGCGTTCAAATCCCGGTGCCGCGCAATTCTCCACCGGATGAAAAAAAAATACGTGTGTTGATGGAATAGCATAAACAGGTTTGGGGTGCGACCTGATGCCGGTGAACACCTCCGGCAACGCACTCCCTCACCAGAACAGGAGTTGGCCACCCTGGTTCAGTAATTGGCCGCAACCTCCTATGATAAGCTCCATAAAACCCCGGCCCTCAGTCACTAGCGGCTGCGGAACAACTGACCAGGGCGGCGGTCAGACCTGTGACGCAGCAGGGGGTGCTAAGAAAGCCTGGCTCCGCTGGACAGGCCGCCATTGGAAACTGACCCTGGCAACGTTTAATGCTAGAACCCTAGCTAGTGAAGCTAGCTTAGCAGTGCTGTTAGAGGAACTAGAGGGCATGAAATGGGATGCCATAAGTCTTAGTGAGGTAAGGAGGCCGAATGAGGCATATACTGTACTGAAGGATGGGCATGTACTGTGTTATCGAGGCTTACCAGAGAGGCGACAACTAGGAGTAGGTTTCCTTGTCAATAAGTATATAGTGGGTAATATAGATGAATTCTATAGTAATAATGAGAGGGCTGCAGGCATCGTAATTAGGCTTAATAAGCGGTATAAACTGAAGGTTGTACAGGCCTATGCACCTACATGTAGTTATGATGACCAGGCAGTTGAAAGCTTCTATGAAGATGTAGAATCAGCATTGCGAAAAGTAAAGACGCAGTATACTGTACTAATGGGCGATTTCAATGCCAAGGTAGGGAAAAAACAGGCAGGAGGCAAGGCAGTAGGTGACTATGGCAGTGGTTCTAGGAATAGCAGGGGGGAGTTGCTAGTTGAGTTTGCAGAGCGCAATAACTTACGAATCATGAATACCTTCTTCGGCAAACGGAAGAACCGGAAATGGACATGGAAAAGTCCTAACGGAGAGACTAAATTTGAAATCGACTTCATAATGTGTTCAACCCCCTCCATTATGCAAGATGTAGAGGTAATCGGGAAAGTGCGGTGCAGTGACCACATGATGGTGAGGTCCCGAATTAGCCTAAATCTGAAGAAGGAACGCAACAGATTAGTAAGAAAGAAACCCATCAACGAATTAGCGGTGAGGGGGAGGGCAGAAGAGTTCAGGATCTCGCTACAGAATAGGTTTTCAGCTCTAACTGAGGATGGCGACATTACCCTAGAGGCAAGGAACAATAATTTCAGAGATATCATTATCGAGTGCGCAGTAGAAATAGGCGGTAGGATAGTGAGAGAGGATACCGGCAAGCTGTCTAAGGAGACGAAAGATTTGATCAAGAAACACCAGAGTATGAAAGCTTCCAATCCAACAGACCAGATCCAATTGGCCGAGATATCAAAGCTAATCAATAAGCGCAAGGTGGCCGATATAAGGAAGTATAACATGAAGAAAATTGAGCACGCTGTAAAGAACGAGGGAAGCCTTAAAGCGGTAAAGAAGAAATTGGGCATAGGCAAAAACCACATGTATGCGATAAGAGACAAGGCGGGCAACGTCATCACTAATATGGAAAAGATAGTCAAAGTATAGCCGAGGAGTTCTATACTAATCTCTACAGTAGCCAAAGTAGTCAGGACCGTAATGAGATTGGCGGTAGGGAAAAACAGTCAGACGTTCCACCAGTGACGAAGGACGAGGTCAAGAAAGCACTAGAAACTATGAAAAGGGGAAAATCAGCTGGAGAGGATCAGATAACTACAGATTTGCTGAAGGACGGGGGGGATATCGTGCTAGAAAAACTGGCCACCCTGTATACGCAGTGCCTGGTGTCATCGACGGTACCGGAACCATGGAAGAATGCAAACATTGTCCTCATTCGCAAGAAAGGGGACTCTAAGGACCTTAAAAATTACAGACCAATCAGCTTACTGTCTGTTACGTATAAGGTATTAACTAAGGCAATCGCTAATAGAATCAGGACAACCTTAGACTGCAATCAAGCAAAGGATCAAGCAGGGTTTCGGAAACGGTTCTCTACTATCGATCATATCCATACCATCAATCAGGTGATAGAAAAATGCTCGGAATATAACCAGCCCTTATACATAGCATTCATTGATTACGAAAAAGCATTTGACTCAGTTGAAACCTCGCCGGTGATGCAAGCATTGCGAAATCAGGGGGTAGACGAGCCGTACGTGAAAGTGCTGGAAGATATATATAGTGGCTGCACAGCAACCATAGTTCTGTATAAAGAAAGTAACAAAATTCCCATAAAGAAAGGTGCTAGGCAAGGAGACACAATCTCCCCAGTACTTTTCACAGCTTGTTTAGAGGAAGTATTCAGAGACTTGGAATGTGAGCAGTTAGGGTTAAGGGTACATGGAGAATACCTCAGTATTCTGCAATTTGCTGATGACATTGCCTTGCTAAGCAACTCGGGGGATGAATTGCAAATAATGATTGATGATCTAGACAGGAAAAGGTGAAAGGTAGGCTTGAAAATCAATATGCAGAAGACTAAGGTAATGTTCAACAGCCTTCGGAAGGAACAGCAGTTTACATTAGGTAGCGAAATACTGGAAGTAGTAGGCGAATATGTCTACTTGGGACAGGTAGTAACCGCAGATCCGGACCACGAAAAGGAAATAACAAGAAGAATACGATTGGGATGGAGCGCATTTGGCAAGCACTCGCAGATTATGACTAGCAGCTTACCGGTATCGCTCAAGAGGAAAGTATACAACAGTTGCATCTTGCCTGTACTCACCTATGGGGCTGAAACGTGGAGGCTAACCAAGAGAGTTCTACTTAAGTTGAGGACAACCCAGAGGGCTGTGGAACGAAAAATGGTAGGGGTAACATTAAGAGATAGAAAGCGTGCAGAGTGGGTCAGAGAAATAACTCAAGTTACCGACATTCTAGTGGAAATTAAGAAGAAGAAATGGACATGGGCAGGACATGTAGTGCGAAGAGAGGATAACCGATGGTCGCTGAGGGTAACAAACTGGATTCCAAGGGAAGGAAAGCGTAGCAGGGGGCGGCAGAAACTTAGGTGGGCGGATGAGATTAAGAAGTTCGGAGGGGTCAAGTGCATGCAGCTAGCACAGAACTGGGCTAAGTGGAGAAATATGGGAGGCCTTCGCCCTTCAGTGGGTATAATCAGGCTGATGATGATGAATGACAAGGATAATGCACTCAAAATTGCCGGTGTTCTGTGAAATTTTGAGTCCAGTGTACAGCGTTATGTACAAAAGCAGTCATTAATTCCAATTCTTTTTTCTCAATAAAATCCTTTTTGTTTTTATTCATGACTCGTTATTACGGATGACTCGCTTTATGGACAGTTTTGATCGGAAACCAAAGTGTCCATATTAACGAGGAACGACTGTATTTGCTTCTCTTCGGGTAGAAATACTCGTAGACAGCTCTTTAAGAATACAGTCCCGGTCATTTTTAACGAAGCACACTTTGCCGATGAAGCTCGTGACCCGCCTTACCTAGCGAAATTAAAGAATTACCTCGTGGTCATTTTTTGGAGAGTCGCTTCGCAGGGCGCGACGAAGGAGCGCCGCCCGTACTCAAGGAGGAACGTTTTTCTGTTTCCGGTGCAGAGGTGGCTGTGGAAAGGTTTATTAATTTATTAGAGTTTAGCGGCCCTCCTAACTAGATGTTTGATATCTGTTTGGAGTAAAACGCGTTGTCTGAATATGTTCCGGGGTCTGCATTGAAGAGCCTTTGTGTAGGCAGTCAGATGGTGCGCGGAGTTCCTAATGCCGGACCCTTGAGGCTCCTGGCGGCTGTTCCCTTTTTATGTGTTTGTGTGTCTGCGGAGCCGGTTGTGATTCGGGCTTGTAGCAGAACGGCCGGGGTTGAGACGGCGAACTCGGCCCCAGATTCCGCGAAACCCGGTGGGGCTGCATTCCCGGAAGGGATATTGCGCGACAGCCGCGAGGGGGGGTAGCCTATGGAATTGTGGTCCGAGCAAGGGAGGAAACCGACGTTCTCCCCTATGCTCGCTTAGGACGACCAGTGCCTTGAGGCGGAGGGCACCCAGCCCAGTGTTTCTGATGTACAGTCTTTATTTTGATTGTACTCTACTGTCATTTGCCGCAATAAATTATATTAATTAAATCAGTTTTCCAATTTCTTCGGGCCGAGTGAACGATTCTTTCGAGTAAACAAGGAGACGGTACCTGACAACAAGTAGAAGAAAGAACGGCCAACGAAAGAATTTTAGCTCCTTGTATATATACGGCAGCGAAATATTGCATTCTTTATTTGTTTCTGCCAAAATCCTAATGAGAACAATCTGGGTAATGCATAGAACAATTAAGGCTGTTTGTGCGCGCTCACTGTCACCTGTATCAGATTCTCTGTAGAGCAGAAAGCGACAAGATTTACCTCGAAGGCACACAGCCATACGGTTTCAGGTCCATCTTTGGCGGCCTTATCTCCATATTTTCTTACCGACTTTAAATTGAGCCGCTCGCCGCTATTGCCGCTATCAAGCGGCTGAGTACCTTGTGAGTGATCCGATATAATGTTCTGTGTGTTCGTTTGTTGCTACCAGCTGGTGACATTACGCTGATATATACCGCTCCCTACACATTAAAAAATTTTACACCCTTAAGGGTGTAAATGGTATGTCGCATGGGGAGCACCCTAAATTTGTATATTTTAACACCCTTCTGCTGCAGCACCCTTCCCCGAAGGAAGGGGGCTGCAGAAGAAGGGTGTTGCAGCACCGTGTGCTACACCCTTCCCCAAGGAAGGGTGCTGCACGCGGTATACGTGCTCGTGCAGCAAATCCCAACCTGAGCATTCCAAATGACTTTGTATGTCCCTCATAAAGCAAAACGTAGGCTTGAGCACAGTATGCGTGCTTATGTGCAGTGTTGCGAAGAAATGAAGTAAATAAAAGTATAAATGGTGTATGGGTAACTTCACCCATACGCATGCAAAATGCAAACCTGTTTACATTCTACAAACTAGAGCATTGGTCAGACATCATCTGCATCCGAGCACCAGACCAGCTACTAGCACCAATGTGCTTACTCTATATGCCTTAGCTGGTGAAGCTCAAGAATGTGCCCATAGAAATAACATTTCTTTGAATAACAAGCGAGAAACAATGTACTTTCACACTTTCAACACAAAAGAAACTTTAGGAAACAACAAGGCTGTGGCAACTTCCTAAGCCAGAGTCAATTTGTAAAACACAGTAACAAAACGTAATTTGTAGAACAGTCAGAAATTTCATTTATTGACACTTAAAAAAATGTATCTCGCCTTTTCTTGCCCATACGCCATCAAGAAAACTAGCACACTTGGCTTGCATTTACTCAAATTAGAGTCCTCAGAACTAAGTAGTCCCCAGTACTTTAATATAAAGAATTATGTATAAAAGTGCAACAAAAATGTGCACTTACGAACATTGAAATCGCAACATCATGAACTTTTTTTTTTCACAATCTTGTTCATAAATTTTATCACAACTGTTCCTGGTGTATAAAATTCATCTTCAAGAAGAGCTGCTCTAGGACAACTAGCTCATTGAATTCTTAAGGTTAAAAACGCATTTTGAAGAGCCAATTTTCTCCTAGGCAACAATTTCCTTCTGCATCGCATGTAAACAATAGGCGCTGGTGCTCAACGAAGAGGTAGAAAAAGTGTTTCTTCAATGCGCTCGCTACCTAGACTACATAAAAGTGAGGAGGTTCTTTAACAACCAGCAATTAAATGGTTGACTTTGTGGGATTAAACAGACACACGACCAGACCGGTCAAACTAGGAACATCTTTTTATACAAACACATTAGACTAGACTAAAAAGCAACATAACAAATAACAACCTTAACAGGCAAAACAAATATGAATATGAACTGATAACAGTCACCGAACGCTGGAAAAAGGAAGTCCATGGGGACGTTCCCGGTTGCGTAGGCTCGGAGTGTGCGGAACGCCTAGTGTCCACAAACGCTTGGTTCAGGTCAGCAGGTGGCTTAGCGGAGGGAGCTCCTCGGCCGAGGCGAGAGGCCAAAGGTTGCCGTAATGCAGCAGACTAGATTTCCAAGTGCGTCAGTTAGCGCACCCAGCACGACGCTGAACGTCCGTGCTGGCTAAGTGCTCCAGGAGCACAACAGGAGTTGGCCACTCCCAGGTCTGGTCATCCAGGTAGGTGGGACGCGATCTGCAGCTCCGTGGCCACTCCCAGGTCTGGTATCCCGTGCCGTAGGCCAGGCGGGACACGATCAGCCGCAGCTCCTTGACCACCCGTCCTGCTGCAACGCTGCTTCGCCGATCTTTCTCCTACGTATCACTCTTCGTTGCGTGGCACCTCCCTGCACGCGCCACATCTTGCGTCGTCATCTTCTCTTCCTCGTGCCAGGAGTTGTAGACAACATGTGGCGCTAGCTCGTTACAGTAAAGTGTGGCGAAAGCGGGAGAGTCTTGATGCTGCAGTAAAAAAAAAGTAAATTTGTAATGTATAGGTTTTAATTGAATAAGTACTAAGCTGCTTTTACTTCGTTAAACTGAAAATATCCCTCTTGACAATACTTAGGTCTTGTCTGATAACAAAAATATCAGAACCAGCTAGTAAAAGGACTTACCTGATACTATGCAAACTGAATGCGGAATGACATTGTAATTATTCTTAGGAAATGTCTTAAAGACTAAAGTACACTACAGTAAACAACTTTTTATGCGTGAATAACTGCCAGCTGTGAGATGCGAAGTATATAAAAACGTAACTGGTGCCAATTTCTCTCAACCTGTAAAGTTAAAGGTAAATTCCTCGGCTACAAATACATTCTTTAAATTTCCACGTTGTACAGCACATATATCATGCGAGTCTAATTCGTAGGACTTACGCACTCTTGTATGAAAATGGCTTGGAGAGCTGTGGATTTTCCGACGCTCAGCGCGGTTATCCTCATGACTGCGACGTTCAGTCTGAAAAAAGATGCAAATATGCCACTTTCTGAGTGAAAGCAAGATTTGCCTTTTAAGGAAAGGCAATCAAGTCCAGCGAGTAAGTCTGTACTCACACCACACCAAGTTACTTATCATAACAGCCTGACAATCCCAGTTTATTTTTGGAAACTACTGCTTAATGTGGTACGCTGATAAATTACATCTCTCTTTTTGGCGAAAAGGACATTTTAGGTCCTGATTGAAACTAGGACTTGCAGTTGATGCCAACATATCGTGTAAGAAATGTGGGAAACAATTTTTATGCTTTTCAACGAAATGTTCAGATAATTAAAGTAAATTCTGTACATAAGCTCACATTTTTATGCAAGTTCACAATTTTACTGCATAAAATTCGCAGGCAAATTCATGGGGATTAGATTATATAGAAAATTTTTCTCTCACACTAATCAAACCATTAGTTTTTCTATTCATTTTAAAAGCTCAATTAATATTAAAAAATCTTTGATGCATTGTTTAGTGCAATAGATATAATAGCAAAATTAAAACCACTTAAGCTCATATATTGAAAGTGAAAGAAGCAAGGAATAAAAAATTCTGTACAAGTGGCTTCAGATATTTTTATACTAATTCTATTTTGTACTTGTGTCCTACTTTGTGCAGCTCCATCCGCGGGGCCTTTTCTAACAATTGCTTAATTGGTTCAGTACATGCAGTTTTCTCTCTTCTCTTTCAAGACGAACTGTACTGTCACGTCATGACAAATGCAATCAGGCACATTTGATCTTGCGACCTTTGTGAAGTCTTTTCTAAACTAAGAGAAAGAAAAAAATTCAAGCCTATTGGTCTTTGCAAGTTCATTAACCCATAGCGCTATTATGAAATGGCCGCAATTATTAACATACAAACCTTTTTCTGTGTCCTCGGTGATCAGTTATGCAATCATTTTTTTCATTAGTAGGATAGATATAGAGTTCATTTCAATGTAGTATTTACAGAGTAACCTAGTTTTTCCAGATAGTTTTGCCTTCATATTGTGTGATTATAAAAGCAATGAAATCGACAACTGTTTAAACGTTACTCTGACGACAACAACACAACAGACTTGGTGAAATGTCATTCTGTGAGCAAAGAATTGTTTAAAAAAGTGCGCATTATGTGATGTTACACACTCTACAAAGGCACGCGGGTACTTGCTGTCAGTTACGCACCAGAGGCAGAGGCTCAGATTAATGATTCGGGACTTGGGTGTCAGCAGGCTGTAATGCTTTATTCGCCATGTCGAATTTCATCTCCTCCTGCCAGGTCAACACAATCTTGAAAATGGGCATCAGCATCTGCATAAAAGTTTCCTATAAGATTATACAAACACTACAAATGGCCGAAAGATATTCGAGGGTGAGTTCCTGAGACGAGAACTGCAATCGAGGTCCAATGACCATTTTTTGTTTGCAATGAAATATTTATGTGTGGTGGACAAAGGTTTCAACACAAATAAATTGGCTTTAGTTTTGCAAGATGCGGCGTAGTTTTCCCGGAAAAAAAATCGTATATCACTAGAGGTGGAAAACGCGCTTTTTGCCATTTCAAGAAGTTGCAGGCTTAAAGCCCTGCTGCTAGCGTACTAACATTTTATCACCTATTTTTTTACCCATCGAGTCTGTGTAACTTTTACTTTGTAGTTATTAAAAACATGTTTTGTTATTGCAGTCGATTGAGAAAAAAATCGCAAACATTGCTCCAGAAGCAACTCGCCACACAAAAGTCCATTTTCAACTTTAAATACGGGTATGATGCGTGATTTTTTCAGCATTTAGTCTCTTCCTCTTTATTATTCAGATAATTTTCTAAATTTCAGGCAAAGTTTAGAGCTCTGAACTGCTAGGTGTGCTGTCCACAATGCATAAAATTCGACTAAGTTTCGTAAACAGTAATATTATTAAAAGGAGTAAATTTGATGAGAAATTTAAAACAAATCATCGATATTTATGAAAATTCCTCTCAAGGCTCCTCAGTACCTCAGAAATATTACAGCCTCAAAACGTATTGCATTGTATTGTTTAAAATTATAAAAATAAGTATAACACTGAGCGCTGATTTTTAAAATTGTTATTATTGAGCCCTACATTCTGGCACGACTTAATAAAGTGCTGCAACTGAAAATTTCCCTATATTATCCCGCCTGGTTGTCTATTTCTAGAAACATTGAAAGGTCTAGACGTGTTTGTTCTTTATCCACATTATTTTGAAATCGGCCAAAATTCAAAATAAAAACCAGACAACATTGACTCGAATTAAAAACTGCCATATCTTCGATTTTTATCGAAGGCTCATAAACGAATCGTAAGTACTTTATAAACATCATGTACTAAAATGTACTGCAATTTTTAAATTAAAATGTAAAAACAAATATAAAACTGAGCGCATGCTGTCATTCTATAAAAGTGCTTATGGCTAGCCCTTATGATGTTTGCGTCAAAAGTTCGATTTATTTGCTGAACTTAGCTGTAATTTAACTTACGCAATATCCAAAGCCTTCTCAATGCTTGTAATGTCGTTTTCTGCTTGTTGGCAGTGTTGATTGCTTAATGTGGAATAAATTCGCTATTTCATGGTACAAAGCATGGCTAGCAATGCATTGCAGCCTGCCTACACCCAAGTCCCGAATCATTAATCTGAGCCTCTGCCTGTGATGCGTAACTGACTGCAAGTAGCCGCATGCCTTTGTGGAGTGTGTAAGTGACGGCAGAAGTTTTTCTCCATCCTGTGTGCACACACATACACACGCACACACGCACACAGACACATTATATATACATGTATAGCGAGGTGATGTGCTATCCCCCCCTCTAGTTTATAATTATACTATTCCAGTTCTCCGTAATGACAAACGTTGACAATACCCTATTTTTGCTGACCAATTTTCTAAACTGTACATAATTTGAATCATAATCAAAACACTTTGCGGCA